>NC_083820.1:10813033-12013033 GCF_015708825.2 Lethenteron reissneri | reverse complement strand
TCTGTCAACGGGAAGAGGCCCTTTTAGCCCTTCCTTGCTCATTTATAGTACAGTAATAATGGTGTGTGGTACGTTGATGAAAAATAACAATTGATTTTGAGAAAAGTAATAGCTACAAGGTGTATGCGTCAATTGTCCCTTGCATCTGCATGCACTATAAGCATTGTCCGTATTGTAACTAGGAGTATTGTGCTGACTTACACATATCTTGCTCGACGTTTTTTTAAAACACTTTAAACAAAAAAAAACCCTTTATTTATCGACTTCCAAAGTGTCAGTCTTTGTATAGTCATGCATGTTTTATGCAATTCTTTAAAAAAAAGCAATCTTTAATATGTACAATCTTCTTGTAACAGAAGGTTGGTTTTGTATATTCATGTAGGTTAACATATGTGCCACATTCCATTCCTCGTTTTTGGAGGAATGTATGAATATTTTTTTTGTTCAAATCTCCAAAAACATATGCAGTTATAAATGTGTACAAAAATATTACGAAAAAGGATTTTGATAGGAAAGTGTGCATGGTCTGTTGTTTACTAAAACTACGTGGACAAAGCATTTCATAAAGTTCACTCCCACCCCCCTTTGGTGTCACCGTTCATCGGGCGAGTGAAACGTCTGCAGGTGGTCACGGGCAACTTACAGCGAGCTTGGCAAGGGTTTAAACAACACTCCGATCACAGCAAATGTTCCGTCCCCAGCACGCATTCCAAGTCCAACGCCCTTCCGACACAGGTTCGCAATACTAACGACCATCGTTCTGCAAATGTGCACAATATATATCCGCAAACATCGATTTCACTAGCTGTTCCACATTTTGAAAAAAAAAAGTCATTCTTTCGAGTTTCAGACATTATGCGATGGTCTTAACATAATAAAATACTACTTTGTGTTGTTAAAATGTTTACAACAGGTTTACAATGTCTGTACTTATTTAAATATCAGTACCTGTAAAGTTAAGCCTTCCGTATTATACATAAGAGCTGTAACAAAAGTGGACGTCATTAGACAAACGAAAACAGCTTCTTTAAGAGCTTTTGCTGTACATTAAATATGCCGATTTCCTAAGTTGTCTGGCTCTTATTATTTTCCTCTGATGTGAAGGCACCCAATTTATTGTGTAGTCAACGTCACTCTTGAATTTTCTAAATCGTTGCACTGCCCCCCGCCCCCCGTAAACAACTATTGGGAAGCTGAAGCGTGGCGATTATAAGAATGGAGGCATCGCACGAACAATTTAAATTGCAACAGAGTTGACCCACACATTTAGTAAACGCAGTTCTGGAGCAGCAGCAAGCTTTTGTTACAGCTCTGATGGGTTGTGTGTGTTGGTATGTTTTATCCTCATATGTGTGTGTAGGGCGTGCCACGGTTGTAATTGTAGCATTTTGACGTATGGCATCATGTACATAGAGTTTGCAAATACACCTGATTAAAGGAAGTCGCTGACGCACCCTATCCGTTTATTTTCATGCCGACACCACACCATACGACCGATACAATCGCACACGTTTGAACGGTCAATAAAATTCACAATGTGGGACCAGTAAAGATACCACATTTCCGGGAGGCTCAACCAGGACACATGGTTTTAGCTTGAAGGACCTTACCTCCATCACACAGACACGCCCACTCAGTCGCTATCCCCGCCCACACTGGGCGTGACCTCCACTTTCTCTGACGCTGGCCCCGCCTACTTCTCTGCCGACTCCATCCCGTTGTCTGCATCGTGATTCGAGAATGAAGCCCAGAATATTGTAAACCAGGTGCAAAATCCTGATTTTTGCAATTGCTCTTGGGTGGGGGTGGGACACGGGAGGAACCTTTGGTAAACCACCAGGATTGTCTCCGCCAAACCAGAATGTTTGACAGCTCTAAGTTTCAACCTTAAGCCCGAATTTTTCACTTTGAGTTGCGTGATAAGGTGATCAAGATTGATTACAGGCAACAATAAACCATCACGGGTCGGCAGCGTGTAGCCTCGGAGCCGCATGTTGCTCTTGAAGGACTGTTTCGTGACATTTATTAAGGGTCGTTCTTGTATTCACATGCATTGCGGCTCTTGAAATATTGAGTTTTTTTTTCACCTAACTTAAAAAAGGTCTCTTGTTGTTAATTTTGGTTGCCAACCCCTGAACCCACATGGTGTGAAGCCGCTGCCTGTTACACTACAACGGATATGTCAGAGCAGTTGTCTTGGAAGACCCTGACCAACACGAACCAGGTAGTTACGACCACTAGTTACAAAGCCTTTACAATTTGGACTATTTATACTCATGGAATAAATTACACTTTGGACTGCATGCAAGTTAATAGGTCTGAATAATGTGGACAGTAGGATGGCAGGAATATTTAAGAGAAAGTGGGTCCTGCCCATCATTCATTAATGGAATTGGCCAAATATTCCAAGGCAGGACCTTCCTGAAAAGTGCTTTGAGACTCGCGAGGCTTTCCTGGATGAATAAACGTCGTTATTCTAAACATGAAGTGAGAACCAATGGATAAGCGTGGCTTATTTAGGCACCATAATAGTTTATAGGGTTGGGGTCAAGTGACGGCACAGAGGATCACACCCTGAACTTTGACCCTGGTAATCGGTCACGGTTTGATGAACTGCCATGGCTAACATGGTCCTGGCCCTCTTCTCTTCCCCAAGCTGCAACCGAGCTGCGTGGTCCAAAAAGCCGCACGACCCACACGGCATGGAAAGGCGCTTATTGACAACCAGCTGCAGTATGAACGGTTACACCAATGTTTGGCAATCAGCAGTGTAAAGTTGCCCAGAGCAGCTCTCTAGAGCTCCTCGGGGAGGCCTTCTGCCAGCAGTGGCATGAGGAAAAATGTACAGGGCTGCATCTTCACCCTTTATACCTTTGTACTATTTGTAGGTATGGCCACAAAGACAAGGGGTGGCGAAGCAACATCCAATACCACTTTATGTACGCATGACGCTACCCGCAGTAATAATATCTACAGCTATGTCCAACAGTCTCTCCCGGCAGTGCTATTAATACCCTGGCAGTCATCTGGGGTTCCGCCCCCCCCCCCAGTGGCACCTCCTCTGGGCCATTCCTTTCTAAAAGTCAGGGCGCTAATCACAGCTCGTGACCTTACCTTACTCTCCGCCGACCCTCAGCCCGTTATATAAAAAAAAGTAATACATTGTTTCCGTGCGATGGCACAACATCGATCTGCTTTGAACACATCTCGACCCAATTTCTGTGAATAACTTTGCAGCTCTGCTGGAGGGAGTTGTGTAGATCGCGTGAGTGCACGCAGCAATGGCGCGGCGCTAGGCGTAATCCAACTGTAGTGTTGTAAAGGACGGACTTCTTCCAAGAAGCAGAGCAGGGCCCTGGGCAGCGCCAAAGGGACCCAGATTGATGGCGAAAATAAGTGCCCCTCAAATCTCAGCTCATATTCAAATCCATAACAAGCTAATTAACATACACGCACAATCTCTCTCAACTGTATCTTGTCTGCATATATCTCCCTTCATCTCTATTGTCTACATTTCTCTCTTGTTACTACGTCTACACTGCGTCGCTTGTTTATATCTCTTCTGTCACCGCACCAGGATGTTTTCAATTGTAAGGAAGGAGGCCCGTCAACATGTATTTCTGCTTTAGGGCCCCCCAATAAGCTCCCAGTGATGGACGTGACGAGTACACACCGACCTATGACCCAGAGTCGATCCCAGCCATACACCACAGAAGTTGTAATTAAAAAATGAGCATATTTGAATATGCTCAAAATGTCCCCCCCAATATATTGCTATTAAAAAATTGCTATGCTATGTAAATAAAAACAACAATTTGGTAAACCTTGGCCACAATATCTGGACTTGTCTTCATGTAAAACAATGCATAGATTTCAGTTTATATGATTGTGGTTATGGTTGTACATTACATACAATGAAACAAGAAATGGTAAAAAAGTAAAAACAGAGCACTGCAATACAATACACTATTAGACATTATTGTAAAAACTCTATAAAAGTCCATCCCATGTGTTAGTGCATTTTTTTTATTTTAGGCAGGAAATTAGTTTTCAAATGTAGATATTTTTCTGGGTTGGGACCCCCAGACACCCTAGAAGATTTGGTCCCCCCCAATGTTGACTCCATGGCTCCAGCCTTGGTTCCTGCTCCTTGCTGGCGAGATCAGCATCGAGGTATCGCGGTTCATTTGTGGCGGGCACTTTGTGTGTAATGAGCGCGACCCTATCTGGTATTCGTTGCCACCCTTGCCAGCTGCACGCTGACAACACTTTCCCCAATATCTGCGAGTAGAATCGGGGTAGGTGGCGGTGTCTCTGTTGCAGGTGTGTAGGGCAGCACAGCAGGTGCCTCTACATCACTGTCAGGGGGAGGTGTATGTGTGTGTGTGGGGCTCCTTGCCACGGCCAAGGGTAAAGTGCCGGTCGTGCAGCAGCTGGCTTCTGTGCCGCTGTTGCTTTCGTCGGCACGGTGAGCATCGAGTCCTCCGTCGGGAGAATGAGTCACTTGAGTTTGGATATTTTTAAACCTCCATTGTTAAAGAGACGTACACGAAGCACGCTCCATGCGGGCCCAGCGTGTTGACAAATGCGCACAACAACAAACAAGGTGACCCTTGCCGCACATCGCTCTAATCTCCATCCCTTTTTGATATACTGTACAAGAAACAATGCCCCTTCACTTTGTGAGCCCTTTATCGAGAATCAATGGCTGCTGCTCATATATAATGGTTGAGGGACTTAGTTACACAGTTAGTCGTGCGCGAGGTTTTGTGCGGCGGGGTAAAGTGTGTGTACTCCCACCTCTTCCAAGACGTCTGGCCAGCGTGGAAGAGTAGGCCAAGAGCCATCTAGAGATGCTCTAGAGAGACCCTGCCAGTGGGGGCTTTTTCCACCAGCCGTGGCATCAGTAAGCAATTCCAGAGCCACACTTTTATAATTTTACATATACAGTAGTTGAACATGGTTTCAAAAAAGAAGTAAACTTGCAGTTATTGCAACAACAAAAAATCTTTGATTTGCAATGAAAATGTTCAAGTAGACGGACAAGCTTTGCAGGCTTCCCAAGCATAACAGCCACAGCGGGCGGCATCGCCCTGTCAGCGTTGTAAATACAAAAATACATTCGTGTGCAGTTATGACTGCTTTACGTTTTTCTGTCTTCCTTAAATCCGCGCTTAAAATTTTACGAAAACTCTTTTCAACGAGAACGCCACACGTCACCTCTTGCTGAGTTTACATTCAGTTTTTTTTGAACGTTTGATTTACTTGATATTTATAGCCAGGCCATAAATGGATATGAGGAGGGTGGTTTAAATGCAGTCTCTGGGGGCTATTTTGGTCCCGAGTCTCCGTGCGACTCAACCCGTCGTGGGGTAGAGAGCGGGGACGTGCGTCTGAGAGCTGCCACCAAACAAGCCTCTCTCTCTTCCTCACTCCTCCACGTCCGGCATCGTCGCGGGCGAATTCAAGGCACTGCAAAGGTAAAATGAGCTGTGCGGCTCAGCGGCCTCTCCTCCGGGACTTGTTTTGGGTTAGTTTCCGTGCGCCGTGACACCGTCTGCTGCAGGCCCGCTTGTCTCGGCGCTCGGGCGAGGCGGCTCGCGATCGGAAGGTTGCGAGTTCCAATCCTTGTTGGCGAGTTGTCTCAGTCCGTCAACCCCCCCACCCCCACCGCTTGGGTCGGCTAAAATAGGTACCACTTTGTGGGGAAGTCAACGGTGGTTGTCCGATGGAGAGACTCTCAGCTGTCAGAGGAATGTGGAATTTCCACCGCTCGCTCAGGGCTGTAAAAGGGAGTTGAGCATGGACTCAATGCTCATTTGAGCAGGAAATCACTTTGACTTTCTGCGAGCAAGCATCTGCATAACCCTACATAATCTCTTGCCGTCAGCCCACTGATAACAGTGATACTGCCAAGGGCTGTCTGTCAGACACTTTGTAATGAAAGTAAAAATGGCAATGTTGCAAGTGAGATGATTGCTTTGCATGCGCTGTATTTATAAAGTGTGGGTGGTTGTTTTTTCCAGAGTGCAATGTTTGGTAAAGTAAGAGCGAACAATGTAGAAGAGGAACGACGCATGCACGCAATCGCTTGTGTAATAATTAATGTTTTTAAAAATGTGTATACCGTAATGTGGATGTGTGTAAACGATTCACGTGATCCCTACAGCCACCACAAGGTTAATAAGTGTGAAAATCGATTGTAGTATTGAATCGTGACCATGCATGGAAACTATTCATCAAATTGTCACGGTGTGGGCCCTACCAAAATATTTTAACAAAAATGTATCAGAGGTCAATCGCCCAGTGAAGTGGCACAGTGGGCCCTCTGCTGCTGTATCCGGTTCCCATTGGAGGTCTGTAATGGTAGAGTGGTAGACTCTAAGAATATATTCATGCTTTGGGAAAGTTGCACTGCTTGGCTACAAAGCAAATCATCATGACCAACATCTCTTACTTGGTATCACACAAATATAAAAGACGTCCCGAAGCTCGAATTGAATTAAGAAGAACAATTAAAGAAAGCACTGCACAGAACTTAGAAAAATGTAAAGTTTCCCAAACAATCGCATGATTATACACTGGAGTGTATAATAACACTGCAGTAATAATCAACCTACTCTTATACTAGTGGCATCATTGCATGCTCAAGATATACATTCAAAACTGGTGCAGAGGTAACAACACTCAGCACTGGGTTCCTCCCAGCCACTCGTGCTGACAATGAAATGTAGCCGGCTATTTGAGCAGCCTGGTGCCGAGAAGGGCACTCGCTGCTGTCACCATGTACACATGAGAGCAGCGAGTGCATCGACAATGTAGTAGCCACGGCGCCCTATCAGCGAATGCGTCTCAGTGTGCCACTGGCGTTCCGTTTGGGCCATATAAAATTTTCTCTCCCAACATCACGAGACAGATTATATGTATGTGGAACTGCTAATCGCGCTAATCCGTAATTAATTCCCACAGAGCAGGCCGTCACATCGTCTTGTCCATAAACTACACTTGTATCTCGTTTATATATGAATATCATCATGTGCGATGCACACCGCGCCTCCTGTGCAGCGCTGCATCTCGAGGCAGCAACACAAAGGGGCTTCAGAGATAATCACTGAGCGAGGAAGCGACTGTTGCAGACGCAAGCCATTCCCATCGTTTCTGGACTCGCGCCCCACTGTCGACCTTCAAACTAGTTTCGTGGACCACCACGCACCGAGAACACGTCGTAGCATCTGCAACACTTCCACGGACCACTTCCCACGGCCTAGCGGAACACCGGTGGCCTGCGGACCCCAGCACGTGCACCGCTGGTCTAGACAATAAACTCGACAAACGAAAATAAACAAAATCTTTGAAAGCTAAACTGTGATAATTGTTTTTTTACCCTTCTATCTGGCAACAAAACTGACACCTTTTTTTACCTGCAGTCGGAATGCAAACAAAACACATAACTCTGATAATGTATGCACTGTCCTTGAAATTGATTGGTCCACACCCGAGACAGCTTTCTTTAGAGCCTAGTCTCACATGGTGTTGGAACAAATGACGCCAAAAGGCGCACAACTCAAGGACAATGAACCATCAGAGTATGAGAGCTCGGGGTAAGCATTTACACCATTGGAACCTCATTTGCCAGTAACAAAATATGATAATTGGAGCTAAACTGTGCTCGATATTTCTCTCGTTTATGTCCACTCCATTGAGGCTACCTGCAAATAATCTCGTTCAGTCAGTCTTAACTTTGGTGAATTGTTGTTCGAAGTACTGTAAAAAAAATAGATATTTCTGGGTGATTTCTTCCACAACTGTCGTGCCAGAGCACCGATTGTCCACGGCAGCCCACTGACCCTGCTCCATTGAAGCAGCAGCAGCAGCAGGCGTCACAAGAACGTCGGCTGTGAGCGATTGTATCACAAGAACGAGCACTTCTTCGGGTGTGTTTTTTACAGCTTACCGATTGACAGACGTATAATTTATTCCGCTAATGGTATATCTAAAAAAAACCCTCAAAGGCTTTCTACTCGTAGAGATTCCCTTTTGTGAAATTATTGGAGAGAGGTTTATCGGCTCTGGCGTGTGCAGCCACGTTTGATCGCAGTCTTTTTGTTGCGGTTGTTGCTGATGCTGCTGCTGCTGTTGTGATGTAGGCTACTTCAAGCGTGAAACTAAATAACAAAAATCCACGCATTTTAAATTCTTCATGTGCAACATTTTGGCTCGTGATGTTGTCGCAAGCCCCACCTGAAACATCGACACGTGAGGTCGGCGAGGAGCTGTGGCGGCACTCGGCACAAGCCAAGCCAGCAGAGCTCAGGGCACTCAAGGGTCTCCGTTAGTCATGACTAAAATATGGATATATGAGATATCATTTCAAATCCTCATGAACGTAGGAAGATAATGAACATACAAATGCCAATCAATCTCTCTCACCTTCTCTGCATCTCAATAGTCATATTTCACTACATCTCGGTTTGCCTACATTTATCTAATCTTACTACATCTCTCACCTTCATATATAGCGCTTCCATAATATCACCAGAATTTTGGGTCTCATACACTTGCTCATTCAAGAAAGGTTGTGATTTGTAACTATTAATAATGTTACGGTGCTGTTTGTTGCTGGCTGCTTGACCTCATGCGCATTTGGACAGAGAGCGGAGTTCACGGGGAGGCCACATGTCGCTGCATCTCCTGCAGAAGACGGGCTACGATGCCTCCCTGCATCACAGCTCGCAGGCTTACTCGGCTGCCGCGTCGCACCACAGCAAGTCCTCCTCATCGCAGCTGGCACAGTCGTCGTTCGCGGCCCGGTCCAGCAACAAGTACACCGGGTAATGCACCGCAGACGCAAACCTTCGCAGGCGTTTCAACAAACGGCGTTGCTTTACTTTAGTCAGGAACTCAATCGGAGGTGGGCAAAATGCATTCAGTTTACAAATTGTTGGAGTTTTTTAATACGCATACAAATAACCACTTGCTATGAAGTGGATAATTTAGATATACATTACGTATTTAAATGACATGTCACTTAGATGTTTCCATCTCCAGCGGCACAATGGTTCACACATTATTGCACCATGAAGCTGATCATCTGAGTTTGATTCCTGGCCATGGCTAACATCGGTGGGTTCGCCCACTCCACCAACCCGCCCTGACCAGCGGGGAGAAGTATGGTTAGACAGCACCCTTAGGGTGGGACAGCGCGGTTAGACCTTCATCTAGAATTGCAATGGCCACAGAGCTGCAATTTGCTATTCCAAATATAAAATATTTAAATGTAAATATATTACATTGCTATATGTTATCATTACGTTCGTGTGTGCCGTGAATATGGCACCACGTGCATGCAGGTTGAACCGAAAAACAGAATTACAACAACCTGCAATTTGTCAAGCGGCATTACGCTTCCACTTTGTGCTGCCAACTTGGGTTTATTTGAAAAATGTGCAAATTATTTGCCAGCAGGCCCATTAAAGGTGCGCTAAGTGACGTTTTTTTGTTTGTTGCAATGTGGTTAATTTGTCCTCGACATTTTCGCAACAACATCTGACTGTGCGGAGAGAATTGTGAAATATATGCATCTATAAATATATAAATGAGGTATTGCTCCCAGAAGAGGCGCTCACACTTTCAATGTTGTGCTCGCAACACACGACATCGATGCGATGTGAACAGAAATGCATTCATATCTTGTCTGTTTATATCTGCTATACAGCTTGCTATTTTAAACGATCCTCAAACTTGCTTGCCTGCTAATGCATCTCTCTCAACACTCGAATGTAGAGGCTTGTCAGGGTTCACTCGGTCACACTAAATACTGAGTGTGTGTGCAGGGTACCTGAATGCAAAGCAGAAATCTTGCCATTGTTTAAAAAAACTGAATTGAACGTAAAAATGAAATATGCTTTAAAATGTACGTGCATGCACGAATTAGTGTGTCTACGCGATAGAAATTCAGAAACCGTGAAAAATTGCGTTTTCATCCATAATAGAGTTTTTTGTGGGTTAGATCTCGTAAATATAAATGTGTCGTTAAACTCGCCACCACCCAACACAGACAATAAGGCTTGTCACGTAAACAGAAGATGCCAATTCGTAACTAGTACAGCACACCGGTGTGTTGGAGAGTCAAGCCACAACATTTACAATCTGGATTTGTATTCTTTGGATCTTTCGGTAAAGTCACGTAGATCGAAACGTCGTAGTTTTTTTTATTTACTTAAAATTTTTCTATCTCCGTGACTTTACAGAAAGATCCGAAGAATACAAATCCGGGTTGTAAATCTTGTGGCTTGGCTCTCCAACACACCGGTGTGCTGTACTAGTGACGAATTGGCACGTTCTGTTTACGTGACAAACCTTATGAATTGTCTGTGTCGGGTGGTGGCGAGTTTAACGACGCATTACTATTTATGCGCTCTAACCCAAAAAAACTCTATTATGGATGATATTGGTAGCAAAAGCTTGAGTGTTAAATTACATTTGCGTTTTCTTGGTTCTTTCGGTAAAGTCACGTAGAAGGAAAATAATAAAAATAAAACATAATAAAATAATTATCACGACGTTTCGGCCACAACGCAATCAGCCATCTTCAGGTGGAGAACAGGTCTGTCGAGAAGGCAGAACAGGTCTGTCGAGAAGGCAGAGTCTGACTCTGCCTTCTCGACAGACCTTTTCTCCACCTGAAGACGGCTGCTTGCGTTGTGGCCGAAACGTCGTGAGAATTATTTTATTATGTTTTATTTTTATTATTTTATTATTTTCCTTCTACGTGACTTTACCGAAAGAACCAAGAAGATGAATCCCTGCAGTCACGAAAGCTTTAAATCGAAAAATACATTTGCGTTATCAACGCAAATCCTATCTACGGCTCAGAGCCCACGGGGCTGATCGTCACCACGGAGAGGCGATGTGACCTCGCAACGCTGTGACGTGACGACCCTTCTACCTCCCAGACTGACCTCCTCCACCACGCTCAGCGAGATCAAGGAAGAGGCGAAAGACGACTACGTCGCGAGGAAATATGGCGGATACTCCTCGTACGGGCAGGCAGACGACTGCTACTGCAGCAGCGTCATTCCAGTCTACCATAGCAGGTGCAGCACACAGCAGGATACCACCATCAGTACTGCTATGACTACTTCACGAAACAAACTAAAATGTCATCCTCATCATCACCTAAGGGATAAGAGTATTTTCATGAAAGTTATTCTCAGCACTCTATATTGTTTGTTCGAGGTTACACTAATTTAACATCTACGTGTGAGAGACGGCACACACTCATGTGTTCCGAGCGCTGTTTGCGCTTGTCAAAACGTAGTTGGTGAACGACTAATTTTCCACTCGCTCGAATCAGGAGGTCTTCACTACATATCCCGTGAGCCAACACCCGCCGCTGCCGTTAATCTCTGTCAAGCCATCACCTTGCCACGCTGCCCTACGCACGCGCAGTGGCTTCTGCGGTTAAATATGGTGAAGAAATGTGGCCTCATCCATCTCTCCCGACAGGCCCCAACAGTGTGACCAGAATTTCCAGTACGGTCTGTGTGGCTGGGCATTGTCATGTCCTTAACCACAATCGCTGTGCCCATTCGGTAAGTTGTCAAGGTTAAGGATGCCGAATGGAGGACAAACAGCACACATTCCGCGATTGTGTGCTGTATCGCCACCCCGTAGTCATTTCCGTGCTGGAACCCACTTTGCAGAGTCGGTGTCACGGGGCACACTTGGCAGCGACTTGCTTGCTCCGTGCCACCGTGGTTCATATTCAAACACCTCCTTAAAAACAACCCACTATGGCATTTGATACATTTCATGTCCCACGGACTAATCCGAATGACCCAGTGTGACGACTGGAGTTCCTTGCTGTGCCAGGTTGCACTTGTAGCTGCGATATATTTCTGCACTGTTTGGTTCCGTCTCATTCAAGCGGACGCTCCATTATTATTTGTTCATACATTTTTTGACAAGCGCTTAGAGGACTGCTGTGCCCTTCTCTCTGGTGCGGTGCACCTGGCCCAGCCATTCCAGGCAGCATTCTTCGACGACTGTTGTGATTGCTGGCCAATTGGTCAAGGACACATGTCTTCACTTATTTTCTTCTAAATGGCGAATATGATAATAATCGATTAAGTTTGTGTTTCTCTGATGTGGCCAGGCTCAGAGGTCAGAATGCTGAGCTGGTGCTACTGAGATCCTGAGTTCTTATTCAAGGAGCCACCGGTGATGAAATCACATTGTCAAGAGTTGATGGCATTGGCTCAATTACCAATTACTGCAAAACACAAACAAATCTTGTTACATTAAGCTAAATTTCCCTAAATCCCAGCTTTGACAATTATGGTATTAGTTTGACTGCCATACAATGGACTTTACTCTTATAAGCAGAGCAGCAGGGGAAGTTTTGCCCTCTACCTGATGGACTAGAAGAAACTTGAAGGGATCTCAGAGGCAGCTCTGTGACATCCGCTTCTGCGGGCGATTCCCCAACGCAGGCGGGGTTGCACTGCTCTGCGAGAATTGATTCATCACCTCGAGGCACGATGCCGATAGCACAATCGGATACAATGAAATGTGATATATACATTAAATTAACAAAAGGCCGGTGGCCACCCAACGCGTGTGATCGTGGGACCAGGGGCGAGACCTTTGGCTTGCAGGAGCTGGAGGATGATCTCATGAGGGACACGACGTCCTACCTGGCTCGCCGCTCCCTGCTGGCCCAAGGCTCCGAGACGGCGCAGCAAACCCTCCAGACGACACTGGACAGCACGCGCTACAAGGCGGAGCGCGTGGAGCTCGAGAGAAAGGTGGCCTTGGGGCGGGGAAGGGTCGGGAGGCATACAACACAACCGATGTTGTCAACAAACTTTAAACGGAGAATGAGTAACGACGAGCGATCTGCTTGAGTCTGTCGTGCAGTCTGCCGTTGTGTGTACGAGGAACAGCTGTCACTGGTGCTGAATATTGTATAAAATATTGTACCAAGTATCGTACGACTTGGCGATCAGAATTTAGCAAGGGGGGGAGGGGCTGGACCTTCAGCATGAGGGGCTCGTTCACCTCCAGCCCCCCCCCCCCCAGGCTACGGGCTGGGTGGCGGCACCCACTGTTAACATGAATAACCACACCCGGCACACCACATCCAGAACGCCGCCTCTTGCCACGGCTGTGGCCACTGCCACATGCCACCTACTCCAGTAGACGAGCGAGCAGGAGAACACGTCGTGAGTGAAGAAGCAAGTAAAAGCAGAATGCAGTACAACAATTACACGTATATATATATAAATAAGTATACCCCTGCTTGCCTGTCCACATAAATACGAATAACGTTTGAGGCTACTCGGCCTATGACACTTCCAGGCCAATATAATCCCGCAGGATTTGTTCAAATAAGCAAACTGTGGACCGGTGTCGACGTTCAGTCTTCACTTGCCATCTTCGACTCTCTTCACGTGTTTGACCCTGACACGTCCCATCAGCCACACGGCCTTCTGGGAGTGCATCATTTCATAAGCATTGGTTAAACGCGAGCAAAGTCCAGACTGGTTTCAACATGCCGGATCACATCAGCAGTCAGTCTTGCTTGAACCAGTGCTGGTGAGCTGCTGGACGTTTATAGGCACGGACCCTCTCTCTGTTAGTTAGATAATGTCCTCGATTTGATGTCAAACTCTGCACTACACAGCACAACAACATCAGTAGCATAGTCGCGGAGAAAGTCACTAAGAACATCAATAAGCAGGGAATACGCCCGCCTCCTGCACGTCATCAAGTAAAAGAGTATTTTTTGTGTTTATATAGATCCCAGATGTGTTGTCCGCGTTACTCATTTTGTCGCTCGCATTCTCCGCGACGTCGCGAGTCGTCGAATCAAAGGCGCTCGTGCGAAACGCGCGGGACGATTTGATTTGACTCGTGAGTGCACAGGCGAACAACCGCTCGTCTCCGCCGACAGATCCACCAGAGGGCTCAGTTCAAGCACCGCATGAACGTGGACAGCAAGCTGCACGCGCCCGAGTTCGCCATCAAGTTGCGCTCGCACACCGTTTGGGAGAGCAGCGGCGTGCAGTTCCGCAGCACGGTGCACGGCTGGCCCGAGCCCGTGGTCACCTGGTGAGCGCGCCACGTCGGCCACGCTCGCGAGCAGTGCCGGACTATCCTCGTAGCAAAAGTAGATACTACATATGCAGCTACTACATATGTAGCTGCTACAAGGGCCCCCACGCTAAATGCGTTCAAGCTATCAATTCCGGTTCAGTGATTCTGCACTTGCTCTATTACTATAGTACTATACTGCCTTCAACTTTGGAAACGATTGGGTGTTTAAGGTGAGCGATTTGTTGTGATATCTGGCTGTATAGCAAATGAAAAAATACTATTACTTTACTATGCAAGTTAAAAGTGTGTGTTTTCATATCTGTGTTTTTTTTTTATTTAGGGCCCCTTTATAACATCATATGCTACAGGCCCCGCACTAGCTTAATCCGGCACTGATCGTGAGTCGTCGTCGTCATCACACGGTCGGGGGGGGGAATAGAACAAATGTCGCTCATCCACGCCGAGTGCCCCCCCCCCGTGCGGCAGCGGGAGGGGGGGCGAGAGCGATGGCCTTGCACGTGCTGCAGGGTGGCAGCGTGAGGGGCATGACGTTGACAACGGTGACGCGCTTCATCATCGTCGCCGTCATCATCATCGTCAATAGGATCGTGACATTCTGTATGATAATTGTGTCGTCATCATCGTAATCAATAGGATCGTGACATTCTGTATGATTATTGTGTCGTCATCATCGTCATCGTCATCAATAGGATCGTGACATGCTGTATGATTATTGTGTCGTCATCATCGTCATCGTCATCAATAGGATCGTGACATTCTGTATGATAATTGTGTCGTCATCATCGTAATCAATAGGATCGTGACATTCTGTATGATTATTGTGTCGTCATCGTCATCATCGTAATCAATAGGATCGTGACATTCTGTATGATTATTGTGTCGTCATCATCATCATCGTCATCAATAGGATCGTGACATGCTGTATGATTATTGTGTCGTCATCATCGTCATCGTCATCAATAGGATCGTGACATTCTGTATGATTATTGTGTCGTCATCATCGTCATCAATAGGATCATGACATTCTGTATGATGTTCATTGTGTCGTCATCATTGTCGTCGTTCTGTCGATGGAGGCTTCTCCAAGCCACCGCCGTCTCTCATGGTACTGGATGTAAAGATCCATGGAGCACCTTCACACAAGCTGATTCGATTGCTCCATCTCCCCTGTGGATGTCCGCTCAGGCTGCGCAGATTCTCACCCAGCCTCTGAGCATTGTTAGCTTCGTGTTCTGACTCTTTAGCCCTCTGTCCTCCTCTTATATTACTTTCATCATCATCATCTCACATTGTGTTTGACGTCATCGCTCACACGCCATTATCGGTCTGTATTAGCTCTCATCACCATTCATCATCACATTTATTTTAAACGTCGGCATCACAGCGTGTTGCGCCAAAGCAGCAGGCGAATTTGCTTCGTATTCGCCGTGAAGGCTGTCACTGTGCCAAGTTTCCACATCTCCAATGGGAGAGAATTTAAGAAAGCAAGTTTCCGCCCCAGGCACATTTAGGCTGTGATTTTATTCTTAATGTTCCCACTAAAAATAAGTGTTCAGTCTGATGTCAGGTAGAGCTTCCTTAAAGAGGCCACGGAAGATACTTTTCTGTGACATGACGCCATATTTAGTAGGCAGTGACTAATGACTTCTGAGAAATGTGTGGTATCGCTGGAAGTTATTTCAATCACTTTAGCTGGGGCATGATACGTCCCAATTTGCGAGCATTACAGAACAAAAAACTACGAGTCCCGTGCCTGGCCTGTGCTGTCAAAAGTCCATTACCAGAATCGATGTTGTGATAATCTCAGGAAGTGACACTCTACCCATTATAGACATTACCAAGCCAGCAACACGCGCAAAAGCGTAAAGGGAACAGCATTGTTAATATAAAACACACATTTTTAAATACATTGCATAAGTGCTGTAGTTTTGTTAAAATATGCATAATTAATTGCAATCCTGTCTGTGTGTGTGTGTCTCATCGTTAGGTATAAAAACATGGTCCCCATTGACGTCAACCTCAAGCCTGAGAAATACCGAATTGTCAACAAGTTCGGCGTTCACACCCTGGACATATACAAGTGAGTGGTCTCCGATACACTGCAGCCAATCCCTTGTAGAGTGGGTCTAGTAGAACTCTTATTTTTAACATATTACCTGGGAATCCTATTATCAGTAGGAGCCGTAAGATCTGCAAGAACTAATATTCTTCCTATTATCTGCGTTTTTTCTTCAAATCCCGATATGTGGAATAGCTTATACACAAACACATAATTCCCAAGGATGAGCGTAAGACATAACGTGAAGGGCAAAATGATCAGTGATGTTTTCTGCCACGCACCAACACGGACATTGAGGAGTTCTACCGCACTGGCCTCACTGAAACAACTATAACCCGGAGACGTTAACTGGGTCAGCCAAATTTACTGGGTCAGCCAAATCCAGAATGGATTTGAATTGACCAAGCAAGCCTTGCTCTGTCCCTTGGCAATAACGCCCTTCAATGTTATGCTGCCACCGTATGGGATGTAATCGTCCTAACAAGGTGAGGGGATGCGGGACTGTGTGAAAAAATAGATGAAGCGAAGCCATCGAGTGCATTTTACGAGGAGGGATCAAACGCGTGACGAACCGCATCCATGCAGGATTCTCAGATGCACGAATTAATGACGACAAATAACGAATATAATGAAATTCGTTTATTTTGGAATGCCCCACCGAGTGTCAAGATTTTCTTTTCAGGATCCTGTTTTTGGGATGACAGGCCGATTCCATTAGCGAGTGTTTTGAGTGTGCGAGGAAACCGGACTGAGCAGAGAATACCCCTGCATAAGTAGAGATAATGCTCAAATTTACACAAAGATGAATTACCTATCAGAAGTTCACTGTACTGCCACATTATAGCCACCTCAGCACGTAAGAGTTGGTAATTTCACAAGCTTGCGTGGTCCACCAACCCCTGCATCCAGAGTTCTGGATACCAGGTGTGGGCCACTATCAACAATACCCAATGCATTTGTCTGGATACTGGATACAGTATTCTAACCATCTTTTCTCAAACTTCATAAAATCGAGAAGCTGCCACGGTGTAATGATTAGCACGCTGGACATGCAATGCAGAGGTCACCGCTTCGATCTTGCGGCACGACGGTTTTGAAACAACGTTCCGCTCTAAATGGGTGCACCACAGTTAGTCATTTCGCGGGTCGCATGTGGTGGTGTAAAGTGTTGGCACTCCCACATCTTCCACGCGTGGATGAGTTACCCTCAAATCCTCTGCAGAGGTCCTTCCGTAGAGCTCCCTCGAGTGGAGGCTTTTCCACCAAGAGGACATTGCGGGGCTGCACCTTTACCTCTTTTTTCACAACTACAAAACGGCCGCGTGGTTTTGTTTCAGCTGCGAGTTCGACGACACGGCGCAGTACAGCGCCACCGCGATGAACGCCAAGGGCCAGAGCTCCACCGTGGCGTCGCTCGTGGTGAAGCGTGAGTCCCAAACTCTCCGGGCGGGCGGGCGGGCGGGCGCAGTCTCCTGGCGCGGCTACGTACAACCGGTGCACCTAGGATCTAGATCGTGGCCGTAGCCATTGATGACACCGGCGCTTGGGATGAGAGTCTCCCCCTCACACACGTGGGTTTGCGCCGGGTGTACCGGTTTCGTCCCACGTGCAAACGCTCCTTTATTGGCTAAAAACACCTTAACACGTAGGTTTTCGCGACCAATATTGTTCATAATAAAGGTTTTTTTGGGTTTGATCGCGATCTAACCCAAAAACTTTTATCATGAATAAAAACACCTTACTATGTAGAGGAGCGCAGAGCCTGGG
This sequence comes from Lethenteron reissneri, assembly GCF_015708825.2. Classification (NCBI taxonomy): domain Eukaryota; kingdom Metazoa; phylum Chordata; class Hyperoartia; order Petromyzontiformes; family Petromyzontidae; genus Lethenteron; species Lethenteron reissneri. Next base: position 11,995,086 of record NC_083820.1, on the reverse strand, counting down.
CGATTGTTGGTGCTGGCTCATCGTGTGGCTGCCGCCTAGTCACTTGTCTGTAGTTCCTCCTCCTCGCGTATCTGAGTCGTTCTCTCTCTCTTTCTACGAGAGCGACGACTGTGCGATGCATTACAAGTCATTATGCTGTTATTATGCCTTAATGTTTTCACGTTGTCTGTGTGTGCGTGTTTTTTTACAGGTTTCAAGGGCGAATTGAGAGATGACATGTTTCCTCTTGGAAAACTTTTGCCGTTTGACAGTAAGATTTAAGCGCAAACCACTGCATAGGTTTTCGTGGTCGGTGGGTGCCCCAGATGGCTCAAAGGTCAGAGTGCTGAGCTGGCGCTGCTGAGGTCGTGAATGTTTTAAACCAGGCAGCTGCCTGTGAGAAAAATTGTGCCCTTAGGTGCTGTTCGTTAATTTACCAATCACTTTAAAATTGGTTCCCCCAACTTAATTTCGCTAGATCCCAGCTCCTGAAAATAGAAACAAATTGTGTTGACTATCATGTATTAAACATAACTCACGTACACAGAGCAGGTGAGAGAACATGCTGCCCTCCACGTGCATAACAGATGTCACTTGAAAGGATCTCAGAGGCAGTTCTGTAAAATCCGCATCTGTGGGCCGGTCTCGAACATGATGGGTGGCATTGCTCTGCAAAGAGTTCGGAATGGATTCTTTGTCTCGTGACGTGGCACCTATAGCACAGTCGGAATTAAATTGAGAAAAAGTGGCACAAAAGTCAATAAATCAGAATGTTCTCGCGGTAGCGCTGTATCGTGTTTTTTGGGTCATAGCACGTGTTGTTTGGCATGATGTCGGACGTTTTGCTCCCAGCCCCACGTGGTACAACCCAAAAACACATCACAGAGATGGATAAACACCTCCGATTAGCACGGTTGGCGACATACGCTGCAAAATAAGTTCAACGTACATACATACTGTGGGATGTGCATCGAATCGCCTCTGAGTATTGACGGCAGCGATGCTGGCAGATGGATCTCTGCATGCACGCACACACACGCACACATATATTTATTAAACACCTTGCTTTCGTTCCCATAAGTTAGCTCATAAGATGTGAGAAGGACAAAGTCATAAATTCAGCATTAATATTTAATCTCCACGAAAATGTTGATGCTGGGCCTAAGCGTCGGAAGAATGTAGTTTGGCCAGTTGGCAAGGGAGTGCTTTGCAACCGAATACGATGTCAGTACAGCAGCTGGGGCAGTGATTTGATGATGCGCGTGGCAGCTGGGATTGATGCCCTCTGAAGAGAGCCCTCTGTGTCGCTGCCCGACAGTGGCGGAGTTCCTGGCAGCCTCCTCCAAGCTGAGCTTGCACCTGGTGGACCCGTTCAACGTGTCCTTCGGCACTGAGGGCGACACCCTGAGCCTGGGCACCACCGTGGTGCTGCACCCTCCCGTCAAGGGCTACACGCCCGACGTGCAGTGGCTACGCAATCGTAAGTCGTCGCAGCCCCCCCACAACCGCCCAGCCACTGCCCCCCACAAACCACCTCCTGGCACCCCCCTCCCCTCGCACTCGCAGCCACGGACTTCAAAAACACGTCAACAACACATCAACAACACGTCAACAACACGTCAACAACACATCAACAACACGTCAACAACACATCAACAACACGTCAACAACACGTCAACAACTCATCAACAACACATCAACAACACGTCAACAACACATCAACAACACGTCAACAACACGTCAACAACACGTCAACAACACATCAACAACACATCAACAACACGTCAACAACACATCAACAACACGTCAACAACACGTCAACAACACATCAACAACACATCAACAACACATCAACAACACATCAACAACACGTCAACAACACATCAACAACACATCAACAACACATCAACAACACATCAACAACACGTCAACAACACATCAACAACACGTCAACAACACATCAACAACACATCAACAACACATCAACAACAACACGAGTCTAACTCGGTGATCCGGTTCGGGCTTGAAAATCGCTTGGAACGTTGTCGCGTTGCTGCAAAAATTGCGAATCAGGATCGCGATCGCTTTGCCTTTGCCGACGCGAGGCTTCTGAGAAGGATCTCTGCTCACGCGCTCTCATTTAATTGCAACCACCACATTGTCCTCTCTCAACACAGTCCTCAGGCACGAGCCACTGCCATTCAAGGCGCTGCTATTTGTGATTTGTGCGTGAGCACCCAATGCCAGCGCAGAATCACTGACACAAATATCCGGTTGTTTGAAATAATGCAAATTAGTCGTTCTAGATGTCTTATTCCTTTAAATGTCATTAATGTATTATTTATCTTTTTAACAACAATACGGACAAGAAGAGCAGCAGGGAACACGTCCTTCAAGAGGCCCACGCACACAACGAGAGTCGCTCTCCGACTGTGATCGGGAAGTCGGGAGAACAATAGATGGGACGGGGAAATGGGCTCGGAGGATGGGGAGCTGCAAGGGGGGTGCAGGAGGCTTCAGGGGGGTGCAGGGGGGGTGCAGAGGGGAGTGCAGGGGGGGGGGTGCAGGGAGGTGAAAGAAGAGAGAGAACATGTCTTGGAGAAATCACATAATGGAGGAAAAGTCTAAAGTTGCTTTTTCAATAAAATTCTTGATTTTAGTCGTCGTGACTATGATTAATAAATATTAAGTTTCGTTTTTTTTTATTTAAAGCGCACCCCAAAAAAACATGAAGATTGGCAATATGTTAAGCATGCGCAGTATTGTTCCCGCAAGTATGTTGGTATTAAAATGTGATTTCACTGGAACTATTAATTGGATAATTGATTAAAATTTCTCAGGCCGGTTTATATTACACACGCATATTTAAAGAAACAATAAATCCCAGCCCTTCTCAATCCGTCAATGCACGAAGGCCTCGACTGCCATACGCAAACACAGACACACCGACTGCGTTCAGCGTTTGCAAACGAAGCACAGGCCATGTGAAGTGTGCGTGAAAAAAACTGTTTACGGAAAAACATCGGAAAAAAGTATGCAGTCGGCATGTGCAGGGCCACTGTTCAGGGAAGGCAATTAACCTGCAGTGAGAGGATTCAGCAAAAATCTCTGTAGTTTAAAGTCACATCTCCAGAACACTAATCCATCAAGGTTATGGCACTCCCCCCCCCCCCCCTCCTATTGTATGGCGGCGTTGATGCATCACCGTCACCCGAATGCATCCCAGTCAATTCAGCCGCTACAGCTTTTAACACGGCTTCGTATTTTTTTTTAAACATGCATGCAGTGGTGTCTAAATGGAAAATTATTAATTCATCGTCCTCGCACTATTACACATTTTACAAGCGGCGCTTCCAATTACACAGTAATATTGACAACCCCAGGGCTCATTTACAGAGACCACCATGAATCACGGTCATCATCGCTGGCCCGCGCCCCTGTGAGAGAAGCCCCTGTATTGATGCTCCACGCCGCATTACAGATGGGTCAGGCTGTTGTGCATTGCCTACAAAGAGATCATTGAATAAAAATGTTGCGGGAACGCCGGCAATATTCGTCGAACAGAGGAGATATTTAGCAAAGCAGCAAGCGCTGACATGGCCGAGATCCTGTGTTCGAACCCAGGCATCATCCGCCTGTGATCAAGCCGGATTCTCAAGTGTAGCTAGTTCATGATCTCAGCCCAGTCGCCAATGACTGTGCATAGACTATGGCATTTCTGCATTTATTTTGGCTGAATTCCAGCTCTGAAATTTTTAATTGTTTTTTTTTTACCACCGGGAACATGATTCTCAATGGCAGAGTAGCTGGTGAAATGCTCCTCTTTACCGTGTGGATCAGAGGTCACTTGAAGGCGTCTTAGAGGTAGCTCTGTGATACCCACTTCCGTGGCCCATTTTCTAACATGAAGGCTGCACTCTTTTGCAAGAAATCTGTTTCGATTCTCATGTCGTGATTGAGACAACACAAACGGCATAGAATTTTGAAATCAAGATTTTTTTTTAAACATCGCGTCTATTGTTCAGACAAATGCGACACAAGGGACTCACCTGTCGTAGGCATAGCTATCACGTTTTGCAGGCGGGGATACTGCACCAAGGCCCATACGCCAGGCACAAAGGGGCAACATTTAACTCCTTGCACAAGGTCCCATGCCAACCATGCTACGTTGCTGTGACCACGCTGTGACCACCTATGGCCACCTATGCCCACCTGTGACCACGCTATGACCCCGCTGTGATCACCAGTGACTACCTGTGACCACCTGTTCCCACTTGTGCCCACCTGTGACCATGCTGTGACCACGCTGTGACCACCTATGTCCACTTGTGACCACCTGTGACTATGCTGCGCCCATCCGCGTGGCAGATGTTCCGCTGGTGGATTCCAAATGGCTGAAGGTGACTTTTAACGAGGGCCGGGCGACGCTGACGCTGCCCCACGTCAACAAGGAGGACGAGGGCCTCTACACGGTCCGCGTCACGGCCGGCCGCCAGTTTCAGGAGCACAGCGCCTACTTATTCGTGAGAGGTGCGCGGAGAGACTCGCGTCTCACCCACCGTCTCGTCTCACCCACCGTCTCGTCTCGCCCACCGTCTCGTCTCACCCACAGCATTTTTAGAATAATAATAATAATAATCTGATTTTATATGGCATCGTTACTGCAGATCGCATCTAAAAATGCAAGGACATAAAAAAGCACGTGAACATCACGTGGCTCAGTTGCCAATTAAATGACTAAAAACAATATTTAGGGGGTAATCCAAGTGCGGTCTTCTGAGGTCGTCCACGCATTGAGCATTTCTCCTCTCAAGCTTTGCGCCACACACTTCTGCGGGCGTCTTGAGGCATTGAAACACGCGACAAAAGCTTGAAAGAAGAATGCAGCCTGATCTGGAAGACCACAGTTTGGATTTCGGGTGGCTGCCAAAAACTCCTTGCTATATTAAGAAGGTAAACATTAATTGCTTTCAAGACTTTGACTGAAACGCAGATTAGAGAACGGAAGTCACTGAGGTTATGATCTACATCAAAAATGAAAGAACTGTCAATTCGGTGGCCACGTTGATGCCCTGTTTACCTTCATAAGAATATTCATGAACGTTATTTGAAAGCCATAAGTTCGAGTCAGGCAGGGTTGCATGTCCTCCGCTGGCCGGATGCTCACCGTCGGACCGGTGCTCACAGATGGGGAGATGGTGGGCTACCCCGGCTCCCCTCTCGACGTGGAGTGCCTGGAGGTGAACAAGGACTACATCATCATCACCTGGAAGCAGCCGAGCGCCGACGGCGGCAGCGCCATCATCGGCTTCTTCATCGACAAGTACCCTCCTCGCCTCTGCCACGACCCGCGTGGCATTCGACCAATCACAGCACGTTTCACTTCACGTTTTTCGCGCACCGATTGCACACGTGCAGCCCTTTTGTCACTCCACGGCTGAATTCGTAACAATTGTTCACAGTATCGGTGATAACAAAGGAAGTCGCTGGCAAGGTTCGCACACGCCCTGTGCCCCCCCCTTCTCCCTTTGTCCCCAGGCGGGAGGTGGGCACCGACCTCTGGCTGCAGTGCAACGACACGCCGGTGAAGTTTGCCCGCTACCCCGTGACGGGGCTGGTGGAGGGCCGCTCCTACCAGTTCCGCGTGCGCGGGGTCAACGCCTCGGGCATCGGCCGGCCTTCGCGCGCCTCCATCCCCACGGCAGCTCTGGACCCGCTGGACCGTGCGCGCATGAAAGGCACGGCCGCCGTCTGTGTTTGCCGGGGGGTAGAAAGGGGCGCCCGGCTCCGTCAGGCGGAGCGCGCGGTGGCCGGGCGGCTCAGAGGTCGCGCAGCTGAGACGGCGCCGCAGGCATCCTGGGGTCACTGACGAGTGTCGCCAGCCTGGGTTTCGACCGGGTTCTCGACTGTAGCGAGTTCATGAGTTGATAGACTCGGTCTCGTCAAAATTACTGCTCACAAACAACAACAACAAAACACCACGCTCATTTGGTTCTCAGAATCAGAATATGTATTTATACTGGAGGAATCCGATGAGTTATGAAGCTCTTTTCACATATGTCCAGTAGGGGTTGGTCAGAACGTAATGTAGGTTCTGCATGAGATGGCCAGGTGGCCTATAGGTCAGAGTGCTTGTGGTTGAGTGTGGGGTTCAGGCATCAGTGATTGATTTCTTAAATGGTGAGAGTTCATGACTTCAGACCAAAATTATTTCACCTTTTATATGACAATCTTTCCAGAGATGTTTTTATTTTTGTTCAATAAAATACAATTATCCGTGAATCTATTATGAGTCTAGAACAAGCTCTCACCGTTCGGTTATGGTCAATGTTAAATATCCTAGACGTTAAAATGTGGCAGTTATGTATGTCTGCATATGCACACTAATCTGGTATTCGTTAACAAATCAAAAATAACATTCACGTAAACATTTTCTCTTGAACAGGAGGACCCATCGCTCCATGGACTGGACAGATTATTGTGACAGAGGAGGAGCCAGATGGTGAGACGCACGACGACAGTGCGAGGGCATCACATCTAACGAACCCTCACGAACACGGCCAACATTACATTTGAACCGTGGTAATTTATTTAAAGACTCCGCCGTTCCAGCTCCCACGCGTGAATGACATTGACGCAATGGCGATGTGAACGCTCTGCGTGTGTGACCACCTCCCAGAGGGCCGCATCCCGGGACCCCCGACGGAGCTCTCCATCACGGAGGCCACCAGGAACTACATCGTGCTGTCGTGGAAGCCGCCGGTCATGCGAGGCAGCGAGGGCATCATGTACTACATCGAAAAGGTAGCACGCCGATTACAGGGGCGGAGGCCGCCGTGGCTTATAAAAGCTGGTCGGTGGAGTCGGTGCAGGCAACGTGTGCGTGTTAAGGACATCATCATCGTCATCATAGTCCTCTCATCCTTAACCACGATAAATCCACTACTGAATGGAGGCCTCGCCAAGTCGTTACCATGCCCCATGGTCCCACCATGCAGCAATCCACAGTAGCTGCGACACAAGCTGATTGCATTGCTCCACCCCCCACCCACCCACCCAGCCCCCCCCTCCCCGACCTGCACGCCTCTCCATTATTATTATTGATCATCGGCATGTAAAGAGCATGTTGAGTCGTTATACCACATCTGCCAGCTTCTGCATTGCACACTCACTCGCCCTATCCGCCATTATGTTAATTGCACGAGTGGCCATATGAGAGTAGGGGATGCTGCTGCTGTTGATGGCCAGCACACTGCACCTGCAACCCAGAGGTTTGATTCAATCTCACGGTGGACAAGTTTGTTATAAGTACCCCCACCTCTGTCCACACAGCAGTGGATTTGGGGTCACCACAGTTCGTTGGGCGGCAGGTGCGTGTGGTGGGGTCAAGCGTGGCCACCCCACCTCTTTGCAAGGCGTCTGGATAAGCCTGGCAAAGTAGGCCAAACACCCTCTAGATGGACTTCCTTGAGCTCCATCTCGTGGATGCCCTTTGCGCCTAGCAGTGGCATACGCAAGTAATTGCAGGGCTGCACCTTTACCTTTGAGTCACTTTCCATCCTGTCCACCAGTTTCTTTCTTGCTCACGCACCGTATTTTCCATTGCATTCACAAAGCAAGCGTCCATACTAGAGCGGCCTCACGAAATGAACTGTTCTTCAGGTTAGATGCATTGCCAACATTACCATTAATTTAAAATTCGCCCCAAAAATAACATCAGCCCTAGCCAAGTGAAGCATAAGTATATACTGTTGTAAGAATTGAGCAGCACATCGTGTTCCATTTGGCACCAGACTACTCACGGTTTCACCTCTCCACTGTCTCACTTTGCCCCGCGGGTGATTTCTCACCTCTGTGTGTGGAGCGCATGGATCATGAAGGCTCGATATTGACACAACTATTAGACAAAGACAAAGATCCCACTGTAATGGGATCCCACTGTAGTGGGATTCCACTGTAGTGGGATCTTTTATTTTTCGCACGTGCTGTTAGCGAGCACCTATGAAGACCCGATACAACACACAAGGAGGTGTCCAGCCACCTTTGTCTCCCCGTGCCAGGTACTCACTTAAAGCTGAGTCAACCTAGGGGAGGCCCCAGACCGTCTCAGATAATTGTCACTAAGTAATAACCTTGGGCGGGTTTCGAACTCAGGTTGCCGATTTTGTGGCACGGTGCGCAAACCACTGCACCTCCACTCCCAAAAAAAAAACCTCGAAAAGTAGCAGACACATGGACGGGCATGAGCAGGGGGTTAGACACGACGGGACCGGAACACATGGTGTGCTCTAATTTAAGACGAACCTGGCAAATACGTGACCTCCTCGAAATAAATAGCTTGCATAAATGTCACTATTTACGACCTTTGTTGGCGAACGTTGGTTGTCCACCCCATATGCTCAAACATATGTGTGGACATTAATCACACTGGAGTTATTTCTTTTGCTTCCCACCGGGATTTTTTGATGCCCTATAATACCATGAAGAATTTTGCTGGCTCCTCGCCCAATCTGCCACGGAATCGCCACGTACGACAAACACACCGTCTGGCAGCCTGTCTTAAACCCGAGCCAAGGCGCCGGGGTGGAGTTCTTAAATCAATTAAAAGTGGAACAACAACAAAGCCACGAGAGTCGTGCCACGTGTGTTGTTGTGTTGTATTAAGTAAACATGAGTAGGGCTCCATTATTTGTTTTCACATTTAAATAACTGCTTATCGGTTTTCCAGAACAATATTACCCAGCAGCATTTTGTTTAAGCATGAACATTATCAACCGGTTTTGACCTTCTAGGTCTCATCAGCAGACTCAAGCTTTAACACGTCAGCTTTTTCTCGACCAATATCATCCATAATATAGTTTTTGTTTGAGTTAGATCACGTAAATATAAATCCGCCACCACCCGACACAGCCAATTAATAAGGGTTGTTATGTAAACAGAACGTGGCCAATTCGACACTAGTACAGCACACCGGTGTGTTGGAGAGCCAAGCCACAACATTTACAATCCGAGTACGACGTTTCGCCAGGAATTACAACTAGCTTCATCAGGCGACAGCTGCATCTGACTTTTCTCACAAATCCGTCTGTACCCTCGGTTCAGTCCCCAGTGAGTCGGACACGCGGCGTCGTACCGCGAATGTTTGCCGCACGCGTGCTGGCGGTTGTCTAACGGGAGGGCGCGTGCGTTCTGTGCGCGTGCGTTCTGTGCGCCACCAGTCGACGGGCGGGGAGGACAACTGGCACCGCATCAACGACGAGTTGCCCCTCAAGTCCCCGCGCTTCGCGCTCTTCGACGTGGTCGTGGGCCAGGCGTACGCCTTCCGCGTGCGCACGTGCAACTCCAGCGGCATCAGCGAGCCCTCGGAGACCACTCACCACATCACCGTGGGGGACAAGCTCGGTACAAACCGCGCAACTGGGATCACAAGCAGCAGCAGCAGCAGGAGGGGTGCAATGGTTGCTGCTGCTGCTGCCGCTCGCAGCCCTGTGCTGCGTACACCTTGCGTTGCACACGGACAGCTGCCGCTGGGGGATCCCTTTGGTTAAAATGCAGCAGGGCATTGCAGTGGATGACGTGAGATTGATGTAATGCGGCATCGAAGCACCCTATGAAAGCACATCCTTATCCTTCGTGACAATTAACCCTAACCATGGAATTAAAGCTGTTGAGTGAGTGAAGAAGGATTGTCGAATGCTTGCGATCCCACCTGGCCAGGCCGTCTCCCTCCATAGATCGGGGCCACTTCCACATTGTCACTCTCGAGGTGACGGGGGGGCAGGCAGGGAAGACGAATACCCCGTACGTGAAATCGGAGTGAACTGGCCACGTGGAATTGTCCCGACAGAAATCCCGTCGCCGCCCAGCGACGTGGTCTGCAGTCGGAACACCCGGAGCTCGGTGGTCGTGTCGTGGAAGGAGTCGCCGACTGCGGACGTCGTTGGGTACTACATCGACTCCAAGCTGCAGGGCACGGACACGTGGGTGCCGTGCAACAACAAACCCGTCACAGGCACCAGGTACGAGCGCACACTCATGCGCATTCACGCACGCAGACACACAGGCGTGGGCCTCGTCACTTGTTATTTCCTTTGCTGCTGCTGCTGCTTTTCCAAAGCCATCATCATCAGCAGCAGCATCCACTGGTGGATGGAGTCTGCCCCAAGCCGTCACAATCTCTCACGGTCCTGCACTGCAATAACCCACGTCGCCTCCGCACATGAACGGATTAGCCGATCCATCTCCACGGTGGACGTGACCTCGGTTGTGTTTCCTCTTTTGGCTGCCACTGTTATGATTCTTGACCAGTGGCCAGCATATCCTCAAGCCGAGACCGTGTTCTGCCAACTTCACTGCATATGTTCTCTTATCCACGTGCTCCTCTTATTGGAGAAACCTGGAACACTATTTGCAGTAATTCTTCCAAAATTATTTGGCTGGAGATGCAACGGTCATAAGTCATCATCAAGGACGCTTGAAAATGGCCGAGCTGTGGGCATCTGTGTCTAGACGCAATACATTCAGTTGCACGATTCTGCTTCAGGGGAGAAGACGAGCCCATTATTTAGTTGTGTCTTGCTACAAGAGGCAGACAACAAATGTGCTCGCTGAGGATAATTTCCACCTTCACTGCTTGTACTTTAGTTTCATTCGTGCCCCCCCTCTCCAACCACTTTCCCCCACTCCCCCCCCCCCCCAGGTTCACGGTGCACGGGCTGGTGGAGGGGGAGACGTACACGCTGCGCGTCAAGGCCGTGAACGCCGCCGACGTGAGCGCACCATCGCCCGAGTCCGAGCCCATCATGGTCCGTGCCACCATCAGTACGTACCGCGACGCTCCCCTGCACCCCACGCCGACATTAGCGGGGGGGGGGGGGGGCTATCCCTAGATCCTATTTTCTGGGGGGGGGAGGCGAAGGGGGATATTACCCCCACCTCCCACCCCTCTACCCCACCGAAATGTTTGAATGGCCATTTTTAGATTCTTCATGAAGAGTAAAAGTTGATCGCCATGTCGGATGTGCTGCACAATAAGTGCTCCATAATGTCTGTTTCATCGGAAGTGAAAGCAGAGGATAAGGGAGAATGTAACGTCGCCTTGAGTACTATTGGTAGGGAACCCCACTGGGTTTGCCACAGCCCGCACAAGTGACGACTGATATCCACAAAAGTCATTCGAGCGCAAGCTTGGAGAATAGGTTCTAGTTGCCTATCAAACTCGGGTCGCCGGGTTCGTAGCGCAGCACGCGAACCACGGTACTGCCGCTCACCCACACGCAGCCTGCTCGCTGCTGCCAAAGCACTGGCGTTTCTAGAGGCCCTCTTTGATGGCCAGTGACACTCCGATGTTGCAATCCCTTGACTGTAATATGCTTAATGACCCGGACAAAAACATGTGCCGCTGTCCATTATTAATGAGTGACTCAGCTGAAATTAATTATTTAAGTGCCTTATGCTTGCGCTTACGTGCACATCGCAGTATTAAGACTCCTAATCCCAGCATGAATTCTATCCGGTTGGGTTATGGGTGTTTGAGTCTCGTGGTAAGTCAACTGTGTAATGCGTTACAATATCCAGGGGCTTATCCGTCCACCCACTGGGGCCATCGCTCGTCACAAGGAGCCGGCTATCGCCTGCGCCCATCGCATCGCGCTCAGTGGGAGCGTGTGAGATATTTATTCAATTCTGAAAGCTCGCCAAGTGTGTGAATATTATACCTAATTCCACTATAATTATGCGGATACCTAACCGGCACAAAACCTCAATTTAATAAAGATATACCATTGTGAAGTATAAAATATCGTTTGCAAAATACGTTTTAGGAAAATGGCTAGGCGAGCAGGGCACACAATTGTTTGGTTTGCTGGTTGCGTGGCGGATCGCGCAATTGCCAATCGCGGCCCGATCCGACGTCCGCCCACCGCACCGGGCGACCTGCCTGGACAAACGCTGTCCCTCGCGTCGAGCCGGCGGACACGGCCGTGACCCTGCCGGCCCCGGGCCTCCCCGCAGGCCACCCGTCGGCTCCCTACGCGCTCGCCATCCTGGAGAGCGTGAAGGACTCCATCGTGCTCGAGTGGAAGGCGCCCAAGTTCTCGGGCGAGACGCCCATCACGGGCTACTACGTCGACTACTACCACGTGCACGAGGACGGGTCCGGGACCTGGCACGAGGCCAACGTCCGCGCCGTCGGCGAGCGCATGTACAGGGTGAGCGCGCGGCCACGCGGGGCGCGCAGTCGCACCATCGGCTGAGCACGGGGGCCTTCAAAGGCAACGGAAATGTCAATCGGCCGGCAACAAGAGGGAACCGTCTAAGGTCGTGACGGGAGATAAGATTGTCGTTCGCTTTGTTGAGTTGAGCCGAGGTTATTATGAGAGCTTTTGGGGAAAAGAGACAGTGGGAGGGGTGTGAAAGAAGAAGCCGAGAGAGGAGTGAGGTGACCTGCAGTGTGGTGGTGGTTGAATGCCATCGTGGGAATTAGAAAATTAAATGGATTGCTAAACTGGTAATAACAATTATTTACACTTGTAAGGCACATATCATCCGTAGATCACAATGTTCTTTATTTGCCAGTTACACCGCAAAACGTTTGACAAAGGCACTAATTTAATGGGTAATAGCATTTTATTTAGAAACTTTAATTGATGGTTATTTCGTAAATATTTTGTCACGAAATCAAACGTGAAAGAAAATATAATTAACGCACCAAGCGAATATCGTAGGACCTTACGTTGCACGGGGCACCCCGAGTAGGATCACCTTGTATCGCGTACGCACGGAGACTGCCGAGTATCTACAACGGCGCACAGAGCCCACGCGGGCCGTGTGCCCGTTGCTCACGCTGCCCATCGCTAATCATCGCTGCCCATCGCTGCCCATTGCTCGCTGCTGCAGGTGACCGAGCTGAAGGAAAACCTCGTGTACAAGTTCCGAGTGCGAGCTGGCAACAAGGCTGGCGTGGGGCCAGCTTCCGACTCCAGCGAAAGCATCAAGTGCGAGGAATGGACATTGGCAGTGCCAGGTTCGTTTAAGTTTAAATTTTTTTTTTCCATGGCCTCTAAGTTTTAGTGGTTATAATAACAATAAAAGTACAGTGCATTTGGTATCCGCGCTGTCGTTCTTATAGTGCGAGGCAATCACCGAGGAAGGCACATGTGTTTACTGCAGTGGTTTCACAGTAGGTGGGCGATGTGACTACGTACCCCAAATTAGTAATTTCTAGGTAATTTCCAAATGTGGCGGATTTGGTACCACTGTAACGCTGGCACGCAATGGCCTACTCTTTTCTGGCATCCGCTGTGAAGCAGACGCCTCGCACATTTAACAGTTTGTGCACCAGCAGCGATAACCAGGGTGGCCCAGTGGATTGTTCTAACCGTGAACCCCTGTGACAAGTGGCACACGTGTTCCCGTTCGGCCACTGCGGCTTGCCGCGTGAGACCGGGCAACACAGCCACCGCGTTCTCCGATGCAATATATTTCCTTTAACTTAAGGGAAAAGTTGGGGGCTGCATGTAATAATATCTAGGATATGGTAACTAATGGTACAGGCGTTTACACGATAATTACTCTTCACAATACAGTGCTACGTACATAATACGTTTCAATTTACCGTTTAAGATATTGTACAAAAACGCTTGCGTGGCCACATTCAAGAGAAAGAAATAAAAAAAAAGTCCCCAATCTGGCTCTGCAGCCGCACTGATAAACGGGTACAGAAGGCACCACAGCAGCAAGCCACCATGCGATAGAGACGCCGGGCCTCCATTTGTAACTTTCCTCTAACACCGCGTGAGTCAAGCGTACGCTCTCGCAGTGATATGCACCGTGACGTAGAAGTCATGAGCAATTCATATAAATGTGTTAGCGCCAACGTTTGAGCTTGTCTGAGATGACACCAAAGCGTGGGGTACTTATCCACGCAAACTCGGATTAAGAAATCCGAGAAATGTCTCAACGGGAATCTTTCCAAACCTTTTTATTCTTTCGCAAACATTTTCTTTATTCCACAGGAAGTGAAATCACCGCACTGTACTTTAAGATGGTGTGTCCACTCCTTCACCACACATGTGCTCCAACCTCACTGTGATGTGAAGTCCAGCTGTGCGGGAATATCGCTACGCGTTTTATAACGCGTTGAATTTAAATGTCGTACATGATTCCATTTTCTTAAACACCGGTCTTAAAAATAAAAACACCACAGGTGACATTTCGAGCAATGGCCCTTGGTGAACGATCACCGTCATTGCCGAGCCGTTGGCGACGTCACCCCAGATGCGTGCGCACAGCCTTTACCACAACCCGTGGACCGGTCCCTGGCGGGACACGAAGTTGATCGGCAAGCCGCGTGTGGTGGGGTAAAGTGTGGGCGCTCCCATCCCCACAGGGGTTCTCTCGACCCCCCTCTAGGGAAGGCCCTTCCGGCAGCAGTTCAGAACCCGAGCAAGGAATTGCAGGGCTGCGCCTTCACGTTTCCCTCTCCTCTCCTGCAGGGCCGCCGCACGATCTGCGGGTCACGGAGGTGCGCAAGGACTCGCTGGTGCTGCTGTGGGACGAGCCCGTCTACACCGGGCGCACCGCCGTCACCGGCTACTACGCCGACCTGTGCATGGCCGGCGTCGCCGACGACAGCCTGCAGTGGAAGGGCGTCAACGAGAAGGCCACCGGCAACAAGTTCATCAAGGTGGGGCCGGCGTACGTCGCCGGGGACACGTAGCGGGGTGCGGAACGGCCGCATCGACTCGTCCGTCGGGTCAAGTTGAGTCTCCGTGAGTCCGGCGGCCGAGGGGAAGACCTGAGGGCAGATGGCGGGAGGCTCTCAGGGCCGAGCGTGGAGGTCGCTGCACTGACCAGCGAGGGGAAGTATGGTCAAATGACCCCCACGACCCATACAGCCTGGGGGTGCCTTCACCCAACAGCGAATTGACAAAGACTGTACGTGCATTGCAGCAGGACCTGACTTCCTGTCAGATACTGCAAATGCAAGTTCAGTGTTACGCAACATTTTTGGTCAAAAGTCGTGGCAATTTTGAGTTCTTCTCCCTTCGGCAAAGTGAAGTCAATGCTGATTACCCCCACGACGGAACGGAAACTTTATATACACAGTCAGGCACGAGCAGCACTGTGCCCAGTAGTGAGTCAGTCGCCACTAGTTGCGTCGATTTCATACCATTCGAGTAGTGTACAGTCATTCAATTTAGTTGAACGCATGTTAAATAGTAGGTTGTCAGTGTTATACGTAGCAGTGATTAATTAAAGCATTGTCAAAAATAGCGGACCACTGTCCATCTGTAACCTCGCCAACAAATGACCGCAATCAGGAGCCGTGGACTACTGGGAGACCCAACATCGTCCGCAGCGGGGCTGCGTCGCCGGCGTTGCGCGAGCGTGCGGATTGAACTCTCGCTGTCGCCCCGCGTCCCGCAGGTGACCGGCTTGGTGGAAGGAACGACGTACGTGTTCAGGGTCAGGGCCGAGAACATCACCGGAGTGGGCCGATGCTCCGAGGTCACGGACGCCGTTTTGGCGGAGACGCGTCCCGGTAATAGTTTAACGCTTAGTAGTAGCAGGCTTCCACGATCAATATTATTCATAATAGTTTGACACGTAGTAGTAGCAGTAGTAGTAGCAGGCTTCCACGACCAATATTATTCATCATAGTTTAACACGTAGTCGTAGTATCAGACTTTCACGACCAATATTATTCATAATCAAGTTTTTTGGGGGGTTAGATCGCGTAAATATAAGTGTGTCTTTAACCCACCACCACCACCGCTACCCGACACAGCCACTTAGTATGGTTTGTCTTGTAAACAATACATGCCATTTAGTTACTACTTCAGCCCACCGGTGTGTTGGAGAGTAAAGCCACAACATTTACAATTTCAGTCCGACGTTTCGCCTGTAATACGCAGGGTCTCACTCGATTTGTTTCTGGGGCACGTGACGGGTAGCCACGGCATTTGTAAGAGGTCTACTGGATGTGGTGGGAATGTGAATATTTTCCGGGTTGCTGGTAGACCACGAAGTGGTATGTTACTCACGGCCACAGCCATGCCAAGAGGATTACTGTACGTGGTGGGCCAGGTATGGAAATACCCCAAGATTGCATCTTAGCCCTCAATAATTAAATAAATAATGTTATACATCGCAAAGCGGAACAATCTGCATTACATTATCAAACTTGCATTTACAAAATCACTTCATCCTGCTTTTCCTCGCATATTAATTGTTTATATGTTTAATCCCGCTCTGCCTTCAACAATTGCCCTAGAGATGCACAGCCTGCTGTGTTTTCCACTTTTTCCCCGAATAAAAAAACAATAATTTCTATACATTCTGTAGCTGTCGCGAAAGCAGCTGCAAAGTGTGACCCCTTATTTTCAGTAACGGGGACCACTCATAAAACGCAAATCTGTAAAAAAATGTATACATTTCTGCAGGGTACAAAAATGTGACATGTGGCTGATGTCAAGTGGCGTCATTAAAGAGACAAGTGCACAGTGTGAAACATCATCCGGCTGAGCGGCCTGTCGCACCGACGCACGCTAATTCCCGCCATCGTGTCATCTGAACCGACGTGCGCTTTCTCCCGCAGGCACGAAGGAAGTGGTGGTGAACGTGGACGACGACGGCGTCGTCTACCTGGAGTTCGAGTGCGACAAGCTGAGCCCGACGTCCGAGTTCATCTGGTCCAAGAATTACGAAGACATTGGCGATGGGGATAAGACGAGGGTCGCCGTGGAGACCAAAGGAAACAAGTGAATACCTCGCAAAACGAACGCAACTGCAGGCGAATCTACAACTCGCTCAAGCGTGGATAAATGTGGCCGCTCTCCGACGTGTGTGTCCGTCGGGTTGTACCCCGAGCGATGCCTGGCAGCCTCTTGAAGCTTCTTGAAGCAGCTTCGAGAGCGTGGAGCGGAACGTCGGAGGTCGGACGGAACAACACGTGGAACAGCAGCACGGCTGTGAAAAGCTACGCGGCAATGTTGCCTCTTGCTGTGAAGATGTGGCTCAATAACTTGCTTTTTTCCTTGTACTTCACAGAACGAAGCTCATGTTTAAATCTCCTGACCTGGAAGACCTGGGAGTGTATTCCTGTCTCGTCACGGACACCGATGGGGTGTCTTCAAGCTACACGCTGGATGAGGACGGTAAACACGACACGGCGATGCAGTTCAGCGCCACGTATCTGACTCGCTGGGGACCGAGGTATAGGCGGATTTTTTAACGTGTATGAGAGTGGGAAAAAAGAAAACGCTTTTGAACGTGAATAAATGCTTGACTGTGCTTTGGAAGCAAGTGAATGTAAGAGAGATTAAAAATAGAAGGCTGTACTGGGCGGGTAATTGGTCATAGCTGGTACACGATGGTCAGATACACAAATGTGCGCTGTTCGTGCAGGTACAGTACAACTCAACTAGATTTGGCTGAACTTTGACAAGAAATACGAAACTTATTTCTCGTTCCACAGAGCTGAAGAGGCTTCTTGAGCTCAGCTATGACCACAAGAATCCAGGTAAGAGCACATCACAGCGAGGCTCTTGTGAAAGAATATTCTGCACGAGAAGAAACATCTGCTTAATGCGCTCTGAAGTGCTGTTGCTGGCACATACAGCACCGAAGATGGTTTACATTAGAGACACATTTAAACTATTTCGTGATGGACTGGAAAAACGTCGTGAAACAAGATACTGCGCCATTTTATTAAAGGCTTGGATGAAAGCCAAGTATTTTTCTTTCATAGCCTAACAATGTTTCAATTGTAACTTAGTAAAAAATATAAACTACTTTTTTAAACCAATAAATCTCAACTGTAAGGTGGAATGGTGGGAGCAGTGGGGGACCTGAGTTCGATTCCCAGCCAGGGTTAACATCAGTGGCAAGTCATATCTGAACTGGTCCTGGGCACCCAACCACCCCCTTCACCAACCCGCATTGACCAGCATGGTGAATTATGGTGAAACCCCTCTGAAAAAACAGTCTTTAGACTCAGTGAGGCTTTCTTGGGTAAATACATGTTATCGATCGATCTGGGGCAGCCAGGTGCGGTGAGGATGTGGAGCGGCCAGGTGTGGTGAGGATCTGGGGCAGCCAGGTTTAGTGAGGCTCGCTCGACGGATGCTTGTGATCACTTCACCGAACGCCCCTACTTGACACTCTTTTCCACTTGCACATCCGAGCTGTGCTGTGGCCGTGCCGTGCCAGTGCCGGGTTGCTTTTGCGCTGCACAATCCGAGCCGTGGCGCTTGCGTCACGTGCAATTAGTGACGTCCAGACGCGTGCTAAGATGATGCTGTGACGCTGACTTTATTGAAGGTATGATGACGTCAAACAAATTGCCAACGTCATATCTCAACCGGTCCTGGGCAACCCAGCTCCCCTTTTCACAGACCAGCACTGTCCAGCATGAGGCCACGGCACGGCCACGAAGCCGATTCAAATGTCTCGTGAGGCCAGCGTAGCACGACTTGTTTCCCAGCTTGACCCTGAACATGCCAGAGGAAGACCACCTGTAACGTCCTGGTCTCTGTGTTGTTGGCACGGCTTGGATGTGTGCAAGTGGCATTGGGGTAATAGCTGTTGGGCGGCATGGGCCAGAGAGCAAACCATGCAGTCACCGTTTAATTATTCCCGACTCTGCCACGTTCCCGCTCGCAGTTGTGCCGCTGCTGACGACGCTGCAAACGGAGGTTCTGGAGCAGGGCCAGGTGCGCTTCTGGCTCCAGGCTGAGAAGCTCAGCCCTGCGGGACAGGCGCACTTCATCGTCAACGACAAGGAAGTCGCTGCCGGAGGGGTGAGTCGGTAAAATGTCTGGTGGATTGCCCAGTCCCTTGGCTACGAGTACCGGCACGTGGGACTGCTCTTTAAGTTGCAAAGTGAACCAGACAAGCTCAGCAAAAGCCGTGCAAGAAGTCAGCACTTTATTATTTTTGTTGCATAAATCTCTCGCGATACTGCCACCGTGTGATGGTTAGCACACTGGACTTGCAGGCCAGAGGTCGCCGGCTCTATAATGTGGGGTACGGCAGTTGAAACAATGCTTCAAGTTTCTTACATTTTCCCGCCTTTGTCCACACAGCACTACAAATGGGGGCAGCACTGTTAGCCAATCGGCAGGTTCAGTGCATGTGGTCGGGTAAAGTGTGGGTACTCCCACCTCTACAAAGATTTATGGCCAACGTGGGAGGGTAAGCCAAGTGCCCTCTACAGGAATTCTCTAGAAATCCCTCTCGTGGTGTCCCTTCCACCGCCAGTGGCTTGCTTGAGCAATTGCAGGGCTGCACCTTGACATTTCCACCTTTTCACGAGAGTCGATGGCGACCGTGGCGCCGGTCGCCTGCGCGTCGGTTTTGCAGAAGTACAAGATAAACTGCGACAAGGGGACGGGAATCGTGGAAATGATCATGGAAGACTTCTCGGCGGCGGACGAGGGGACGTACACCGTGCTGCTGCAAGACGGCAAGGCCAAGAACCAGTCGAGCCTGGTTGTCATCGGCGACGGTGAGACCCACAGCCACAGGGAAGGTGCCACGGGCGTCGTGGTCAGCGGGCGCGCTGGACACTTGCAAGCCAGAGGGTCGCCGGCTCGATCTCCTGGCGTGGCGGTTGACTTAAGGGTGCACTTTCCTAGAAAAAAAACACCACCCGTGTCCACCCAGCAGGCTAAATGGGTCGCACCGCAGTCGTCTAGTGGCAGGTCACATGGGGTGGGGTAAAGTGTGGGTCACTCCCACCTCTTCTAAACAGTCTGGCCAGAGTCGGCCAATTCATGTCTCGTGGAAGCCCTTCTGCCAGCAGTGGCTTGACCAAGTGATTGCGGGCCTACACCTTTACCAAACAGCTTCCAAGCACCTCCTGGCTGGTGGCCATTATTCCAATGCCAGCTGTGATGTCACTTTTGTGATGTCATCACCGAGGGTGTGTATTCACCTCGTAGTGATTTGATGAATTGGATGAATTAAAATGACACAATGCAATAAAACAATATAATGATGATAAATAAATTACTCCTAACCAAAAACCACCCCTCACCCCTTCAGATTTCAAAGACCTGCTGAAGCAGTCAGAGTTCGCAAGAAGGGAGTATCTCCGAAAACAAGGTAAGAGCTCCCTGCAACGCCCCAACAGAGTAAGTACAATTGCACACGCATTAGCAAGCCTTGAGATAAACATGTGCGATTACTTTATCCACGACATTCTCTATTTGCCAGTTACGAAGTGCAATTTCCGTTGACTTTTGTGATATTGGTGTGCTTTGACATTGGTGTGACATTTTACAAGTTCGTGACGAGGGCTTTGTTTTACTTTCTTTTAAAGGGCCTCACTTTGTGGACTTTTTGGCCTGGGAAGTTACGGAGGACTGTAATGTCAACCTAATTTGCAAGGCGAGTATTTACAGTACGGTTTTTATTTTATTTTCAGAGAATAGATAAACATACACTGTCAACAAATACAGCGGTGTTCGTTGTCGCCACAGTTTCAGCTGAAGCCGCTGATCTGTCCATTAGGTTGCAAATGTCAAGAAGGAGACCAACATCGTGTGGTACAAAGACGAACGTGAGCTGCAGGAAGAGACGGACTTTGAGGCGCAGAGTGGGGTGTGCAAGCTTCAAATCACGCAGGTAAATGGACCTGCCTTTGAAAACAGCTGTTCACTCGGCCTTGCCTTGCATCTTCTTCCTCATCCCACGCAGACTAAGAGGGGTTGTTTTCGCTCTCTGATGTGTTTTCTGGTTGCCCTGCACGTTGCTCGGCACGATGGCCGACCTTCGGCTTCGCGTGCAGAAGGGCGTCAAGCCAAACGACATCAGACTTTGTGCCAAACAACTCATCGGAGAGCTGTGCATCACAACCGCGAGAACATTTGTCGGAAGTTGTTTTTTTACTGTGTTTGTGCAGAGTGTTGAGACACGGTCACATGGAGATGCTGTGTACATTTATATTGTACTTTCAGTCGGGCGCCACGGTTGCGAGATGTTAACTACCTCGCTTGGTATACAGGAGGTCGTGGGGATCTATCCTAACCCTGACGCCTGCTGTATATTTGGAGTTTGCACGTTCTCCCTGTGATTTTTCTCCAGTTCCACCCGTTTTTCTCTCCATACTTAGAAGCATGCGTTTAGAGTATTTGGCTGTGATACATTTCCACATGATAATTACTTCGTTGGGCTATAATGTGTGGCCAGGTCGCTTCTGAAAAAGAGCTACTAAGCTCAATGGGCTTTACCTGGTGAAATAAAAAATATTTGAATAATTGTAATGTGCCCAGGCTAAACTGCACTGCTAAGCCTTACAAGGCCGCATTCGAGTGCACAGCACCGCCATGCAGTCCACTGCTATCTAGAGCTGGGGCGATTCGTCGATCTCGTCTATAATCAACAAACTTTTGTAATCAGCTACTTCCTGGTGGTTGCTTGCTCAGGCACCTTTACAAACCGCAGCTGCCCCCACAGCCCACCCCCTGAAGGCAGGAAACCCCCTACAAGCCACGCCCAGTGTGACGTGGCTGGACATGCCGATTACATCACCAAGCGCTGCCCGTCACCTCCCGTCCAGCGGCACGCGTGGGAAGAGGCGTGAGACTTCCCCCCCCAAACTGTATTCACGTTGTCTGATTAATCGAGTAATCGAACTGATAATCAGTCGAGACATCTTAATAACCAGATATCCCAACTCTAATATGGATGGCGTGGTGAAATCCTTCATTCTCTTGTCACTGTGGGAGGGGGGTGATAAACCGGGCACGGAAGGGGACATCTCTGCACAGCCAGGTGGCCACCAGAGGAAATATGTCTCGGTAAACCGATGTCAGTGCTTCCAGGGCTTACTAAGGTAAATCTTGAAGTAATGCCACCCATAATGGGTAGAGTGATGGTTTACTTGAATCGTGGGCCATCAGCAGCAGCTCTGCTGGCTAACGTACGCATTGCTGTATATCACTCGCTGTGCCTGCTCCGTCGCGTGTTACGCAGATGGCTAAGAAGGATGCCGGCGTCTACAAGGTGGTCATCTGGGACGACCGCGGCAAAGATAAAACCACGCTCATTCTCACGGACTCAGGTAGGGCCACGTAGGCTCAGGACCACCACTTTGCCAATTTGTACAAATTAGTCCGTGACCCGGGACGATGCTGACATTTGCTCTTTCCTTTTGTTTCACAGTTTATGACCAGATAATTCACGCGATCTGCAAAATCGCCGGTAAGTTGGCCGTCAGAGGTGGCGCTATCAGAGCTATTGTGAGACATTGCGTGTTGAGACGTCGTCGTTTTCAGCACTGGTGAAATTAAATCTAATCGCGGATGTTTGTGTGTTTTACTTTAGCTGAATCTGCATCCGACCTTAAACTGCAAAGCACTGCTGAAGGAATCAAAATCTATACCTTTGTCAAGTATTACCCTGAGGACCTCAAGGTGTCGTGGTGTCACAAGTGAGTATTACTATACAAGGTGCTTAGTACATCATTCACTTGCTTTGTACACCCACCACAGTTACTGAGCACTGGCCAAAGAAACCAAAACACCAAGTGGTCAGCAACAAACGGCACTCTTGCAGGCATAATCGATGAGTTCGTACGTTCCTGAAAATTTAAGACGGTTATCATAAGATTAGAAAATAGACAACGGGAGGACAGTTGACAGTGGAGGGGTGCAATGAAAGAAGCCAAAAGTGAAGTGAGCTGCAGTGTGGAGGTTGAACACCGACAGAGTGGATTAATCAACATAGTTCGGTAGATGAAGTCTTCAACACGGCAGGAGGAGGATTCAAGGAGTGAAGTTCATGGGAACAGTAACCGTGGCAGTGGCAGTGACGGAAGAGTGATCAGTCAACTGACTGCTTAAGTGTCTGGAGTTAATCAGTAAGTGTTGGACCATCAATCAATCAAACGTGTATATGTATAACCTATACAGTAACACTCACACACACTCTCTTAGTATATATACTTACATTTTGTGGCAGATCTGCTGATATAGATTAGCATATGTGCTGCAGGGTAGAGTGGTATGTACTGTGGCTGCTTTGGGGTTGGCCACATTCTAACAAACATCGCACAGTTAACCATGCACAGCTGATTAGAACACGGGCTGCATAGCGGCAGTGCATTATACATTTACGTTGGAAAAGTGAGGACTACTTTTGAGAGAATAACGAGGGAAAGATAGAATGCACACTCGTGTATCCTGCAACGTTCTCCAGCGTACGTTTGGTCTTCTAAGAAAGTTGTTGAATTGGCGAGGCCCCCTTTTGAGCCGCGTGAAGAGGCGACATCAATAGGCACAACGTGTGACGTCACACAGAGATGTCGCAAAGAGGTCGTCCCGTGGCACCACACGGAACATCGCCAGGAGAGGAGGCGAGACGTGTGCATGTGGCGCGTGACATCATTGATCTTGGCCAAAAAAGGCTTTTCTATTATCGCAGTTTTTTATTTGATAAATTTTGGATAACTGTTTGATTAATCTGTCCAATTTTAGAGAGGGTTACACCCCTAACAGCAAAATTTACCTCCAAATTTCATCTATATTGGCTCATTTTTACGAGGTGTATCGTGACTCCCCCCACCTCTGCTACAGACAGGCAGACGGTACATAGACAGAGAGATGGACAGAGATTATGCAGCAGCGTTTTCAACATTATTTGAAAAGTGTTCATACGAATGGCAGATACCTCCGGATAGACCATTTTCCCCGCACCTCCGATGAGCACGATCGGCTACGTATGGCGCAAAAGAAGTTCCACATACACACATTACCCACACGCGCAAACCTCTGGATCCATCGCTGGAGACAATCGATGCCGCGTCCGGCAAAAGAGCGGCCGCTCTGCCCTGCACTCACGGCCGCACGATGCCTCTGCCCACCCACAGGGACGCCAAGTTGGCCTCCACAGACCGCGTGCGCAGCGGCGTGATGATCGATCAGCTGTGGCTACACATCAACGAGCCGGCCGAGAAGGACAAGGGGAAGTACACGGTGGAGCTCTTCGATGGCCAGGAAACGCACAGGAGGGCGCTCGACCTGTCCGGCCAAGGTGACGAATGCTGGGCGAGCGGGGGCAGTGGCATCGGAAAGCGGTTCAACGCTTTCCGTAAACGATGAGAAACGCGGTGGTAACTCGTGCCGTATGTACGTATGTTGAACTTCTTTCGCACCGTACGGTGCGGAGGAAGGGCGCCAGAACTAAACACAACAACACGAATTCCGCTGCCATTGCCACGTGGAGCTCGACTGTGTTTAGAGAGGGAATGCTCCTGGACCAGAATAATTCATGGAGCACCCGGTTGTTGGAAAATACATGACGTGGATATGACAAACACGTGCCGTACTGATGTAACATTGGGCAGGCGAGGAGTACGTTAAACCATGTGTATGCATAAACCTCACAACAGAGGTGACTGCTATATTGAATTTAAAGTAGAGTGTTGCATTTGTACATGATGTTAACAGTCAAATGTTCTATTTTTCAGCATTTGATGATGCATATGCCGAATTCCAGAGACTGAAGTAAGTGACTATGCTCAGGGTAACATGTTTTACAATAACTATTACTCTTTCTACTTATTTTACCATGATTTCAATATTGGTTCAAATGTGGTGGCTTTCGACTTTTTGAAATCACTTTTGTGAAAACAATGTTTTTTTTTATTTTTTTGACTAATTATGTTGTTACTTTTACAGGCAAGCAGCCATTGCAGAAAAGAGTAAGCATTTGCCGTACATTCTTTCTACCACTTTAAAAGGACAAGCATTTAGAATTGCGAGGTCGTGAAACAAGTGACGTGCTATAATTAACTGTGGCACTTCTGCCCATCACAGATCGTGCAAGGGTGGTGGGAGGCCTGCCAGATGTGGTCACAGTGCAGCAGGGAAAGGTAGAACATGCACAGCTATTGCTGACAAAGGTTTACGACCATTAGCACAACACCCACTCACGCCAACATACGTGCAGCAAAGCGGCACATGAGTTTGATTTGTTGTGAACATATTCAGCAATGCCTCGTGGTGTACATTCAAATGAGATTTTACAATATTTGTATTTATGATGAATGGTAACTACCTGGTAGTAGATAACACAATGCATCACTTGCGATCATGATGGATAGGGCCGACGATAAATAAGTACTCAGCGTCATTTTCAATAGTGCTGATCTATCCACTGCTGGATGAATCCCTCCCTATACCGATTCCATCTCTCACGTTCCTGTCATGCCACAACCCATCTCTCTCCGGCACGTGAACTGAACTTGTCGCACCATCCCCAAGGTGGTCTTCCCTTACGAGACGTTCCGTCCTTTGGCTCTCCATTCCATGTCCCAGGCTCACCTGTGGGCCACAGGCCCTTCTAGCAATGATGTGCCCTGCCCACGGCCAACTTGACTTCCACGAGTCAATACGACGCATCTGATTTGTGTTTTCTCTGATCCACGTGCTCCTCCACAGACGCTGAACCTGACGTGCAATGTGTCGGGCGACCCGACGCCCGAGGTGAGCTGGCTGCGGAACGAGCACCCCGTCGACTCGGACAACCACCTGGTGCTCAAGTTCGAGGCGGGCAAGTTCGCCAGCTTCACGGTCAACGGCGTGACCACGAGCGACTCGGGGCGCTACAGCATCGTCGTGCGCAACAAGTACGGCACGGAGACGGGCGACTTCACCGTCAGCGTCTTCAAACCGCAGGAGGGCGAAGAGGAGGAGGAGGAGGGCGCGGCCGACGGAGTTCACGACAAGCACGCCGGCAAGGACGAGGCGGCGAAGAAGACGACAAAGGCCAAGTAGACGTTATGCACCGTGGGGGGCGGAGGGATCTAAATTGGATGTTGCTCGACGGTGGAATGTTTTAAGAAAGCTCTGTGATGTGTAATCGGGTTGTTCGGTGTGAAGTTCAACGTTCTGCTCCACACGCTCGGAGCTTTTTCAGGAACTGAAGAGCATCATCTTGCTCTACATGAAGCTGTCGAGAGATTTTGACCAAAGAAAAACTGAAAAGCTTCCTGATGAAGCTGCTAGCACGTAGAGCGGAACGTTGGACACCGCGCTGAACAGCGCGCGGTACCACCACAGAACACATCACAGCACAACCTACAGAATTATATGTTTTTAAGAAATCTTGTGTGGAAGGGATTTGGTTGTGATAAGCTGCATGGTTTAACACTTTGTAATTTCAGATTTAGATGGTTTGTTGTGGGAGCCTCAGAGGATAACCTTTGTTTTCAATCAATACAACCATGTTTCAACAACAGCACAATAATGTAATAATCCTGTTGAGTCGCACTTTAATTTTTTGGGTAATGAGTTAATGATTTTGTTTGGCACTGGCTTCGCTATTTCGAACACTTTGGCTCCAATGCATAAAGGTGCACATTTGTGTCCAGTCGCTAACCCATTAAGTGGCCACAACATTGTTTAACCAGCGAAATACCTTCAGGTATCTTGTGCCACACTGCTCATAAGTTACACACATTATTTACTCTTCATCTTGTCCCTTATCACCATCTCAATAAAATAAACGCAATTTAACACGTGTGAGAATCTTTGAAATTGCTTTATGTACAGATCATAAAATGAAGGCACACAACAACACAGGACCCTTGCCAATATGTACAAAACAAATCTCCTAGGATAAATTCACACTCAATCAAGATGGGTCTCAATACTTTGAAAAACAAATGAACAGTACTACTGTATTACACAACAGGAAAGTAAAAAAGTTTTGACTCGATTCCCAGTTTTACTTCGTAGCAAGTTAATATTATAGATCAAAACAACTGCTTTGTGAAGAATCTATGAAATATACATTTCATTATCTAAAAATGCTGGAAAGTTATTTTTAAAACACTGCACGAAGCTTGTCATCTAATCTCTGGTCATGCAAGCAAGGAGACATATAACTTTGAAAAATATAAATTACAAATGTTCATAAAAAAAACGTTTAAGCTTCTTTTGTTCACGGAAACCATACAGTCATAAAACATGAAACCGGTCTTAGACGGCACCATATGACTTTAGCATCAGGTACTTTTCCCCACGCAAACATTACCTGGCACGACAGAACAAAAACACAGAATAATGAAACATACGCATCATGGGTCAGCGGTACCAACCAACTTAACTACAAAATTCCCGAAGCTCTATTGAAACCAGTTTGAATATAATGAGGATTTTGACGCCTGGTTTTTCTTTGCAACTGGCCACAGTCCCTCGTGTAGAATGATCCCGTCGGTCAGAGCTGTGGCTGGTACTGCAGCTCAGTGGCCGTGTAGAAATCCTCCAGGAGGCTTTGAAGGTATTCGAAGGTGGGTCGCTCCTCTGGCTTCTGCCGCCAGCACTCCTGCATGATGCTGTAGAGCTCGCACGGGCACTTGTCCGGCTTGGGCATGCGGTAGCCTCGCTCCAGGCTGCGAATCACCTCCGGGTTGGTCATGCCTTCCGAGGAAGAGAACAATAGAAATATTTTAAAAATAAGAAAAATTCTACATAACGCATAAATGATCGTGTTTGTTTCGCGATAATAATGGTCGCGCTGATGCCAGGTATATCTGCCGGATGCGATGAGATGACATCGCATCTCTGCCGGGTGAGGACGCGGGTAACCCTTTAACAATTTCACTGGCTTCTTGTATGGTAAGTCCTTCATAGCAACACAACTTACAATTCAATTTTATTAATTTCGGATCAACTACACAGGAGTTACTATGCCTCCTCTCTCAGACCCTGTGCCCCTGTGCTCCTGTTAGACTGATGGAAACACGTATCTAATGTAGGAACGCTTGTAAGGTTAGTCGGAAAGTTTTTAAAATGGGATGTTACCATAGTGCCAAGTCTATAAATCTGGTGCAGGTTTCCACTTTAGCTAGTCACCAGCAATGTGTAATGCCTTACATTCAAATGAGATTGGTAAACTTAAAATGCTAGCATAATGTTGAAAAAACTACAAACTAAGATTGAACATCGTAAATCGATCTCTTTCAGGGGTGTTTATTACGGGTTTAAAAAGCTATTTGCGCTGTGCGCAACATACCATACATATTCATACATTTGATAAATAACAGGCTTCTTTAGGGCTTAATTGTAGATGGGTTTTGCCTGGGTCAGCGACCCCGTAAATATTTCGGCACATGGCACACCACATCCAGTATACTTTGTACTTTGAAGAAAATATTCAGTCAGGAATTGAAATCCTGGCCTTCGGTATTACCTGGGTAGGGGATCCGTCCAAAGGTGACCATTTCCGTAAGCAAGATTCCGAAGGACCAGACATCGGACTTGATGGAAAAGGAACCGTAGTTTATAGCCTCAGGTGCTGTCCACTTGATGGGAAACTTGGCTCCTGTGTGATGACCACAGTTTGGTGCAAAATAACGTCATTCTCTCACATGTGCAACTCTTAGGCCCTCTATTTGAGGCCGTAGTACATGGCAAGCGGCTCGCGTGCAGCGCTGTAGTGTGCCTTATCTTTCCGCACGACTGCACACTGGCCATGTACAACTTAGGATACTGAGCTGCTGAGATGACGGGAATTTAATGCGAACTTTCATTAAAAATGCACTCACGTTGCTTTAACATTATTATTGTCCTACGCAGCATGAGCCGACTATTTTTTTAGTTAAACTACAATAGCATTTCAAATGCAACTTCATTAGTTGGCTTGTGGCTGCGTCTGCAACGTAATATTTTAGCTGCCTGCTGCACATATTTGATGTTATGTTTAATTTACTTAATTTAACAGGGAAGTTCATGGTCGAAGCACTCCTCTATATGCAGAATTGAGGTTTTCTTTTATTATAAATCTGTAATGTTTTAACAATCGTGGATTTACGATAGGTTGTTTTTTTGGGGGGCCTGTTTTTACTGGAGGTCTCTAATTTGGGATTTCACTTTAGGCCCCACCTCTGTGGTGGGGGTGGAGGAGGGGGGTGGAGGGGGGTGGAGGTGTGGAGAGGGTGGAGGAGTGGAGGGGGTGGAGGATTGGAGGGGGGTGGAGGAGTGGAGGGGAGGTTGGGTGAAGGAGTGGAGGGGGTGGAGGAGTGGAGGGGAGGGGGGGTGGAGGAGTGGAGGGGGTGGAGGAGTGGAGGGGAGGGGGGGTGGATGAGTGGAGGGGTGGAGGAGTGGAGGGGTCGGAGGAGGTGGAGGAGTGGAGGGGGTGGAGGAGTGGAGGAGTGGAGGGGGTAGAGGAGTGGAGGGGGGTGGAGGGGGTGGAGGAGAGGAGGGGGTGGAGGGGGGTGGAGGAGTGGAGGGGGATGGAGGGGGTGGAGGAGTGGAGGGGGTGGAGGGGGTGGAGGAGTCGAGGGGGTGGAGGAGTGGAGGGGGGTGGAGGAGTGGAGGTAGTGGAGGAGAGGGGGGGTGGAGGAGTGGAGGGGTGGAGGAGTAGAGGGGTTGGAGGGGGTGGAGGAGTGGAGCGGGTGGAGTGGAGGTAGTGGAGGAGAGGGGGGTGGAGGAGTGGAGGGGGGTGGAGGGGGTGGAGGAGTGGAGGGAGTGGAGGGGGTGGAGGGGTGGAGGGGGTGGAGGAGTGGAGGGGGGTGGAGGAGTGGAGGTAGTGGAGGAGAGGGGGGGTGGATGAGTAGAGGGGTGGAGGAGTGGAGGGGTCGGAGGAGGTGGAGGAGTGGAGGGGGTGGAGGAGTGGAGGAGTGGAGGGGGGTAGAGGAGTGGAGGGGGGTGGAGGGGGTGGAGGAGAGGAGGGGGTGGAGGGGGTGGAGGAGTGGAGGGGGGTGGAGGGGGTGGAGGAGTGGAGGGGGTGGAGGGGGTGGAGGAGTGGAGGGGGTGGAGGAGTGGAGGGGGGTGGAGGAGTGGAGGTAGTGGAGGAGAGGGGGGGGGGGGTGGAGGAGTGGAGGGGTGCAGGAGTAGAGGGGTTGGAGGGGGTGGAGGAGTGGAGGGGGTGGAGTGGAGGTAGTGGAGGAGAGGGGGGTGGAGGAGTGGAGGGGTGGAGGGAGTGGAGGGGTTGGAGGGGGTGGAGGAGTGGAGGGGGGGGTGGAGGGGGGAGGAGTGGAGGGGGTGGAGGAGGTGGAGGAGTGGATAGTGGAGGAGAGGGGGGTGGAGGAGTGGAGGGGTGGAGGAGTGGAGGTTGGAGGGGGTGGAGGAGTGGAGGGGGTGGAGGAGGGGAGGAGTGGAGGGGGTGGAGGAGTGGAGGGGTGGAGGAGTGGAGGGGGTGGATGAGGGAGGGGTGGAGGGTGGGGGGTGGAGGAGGTGGAGGAGTGGGGGGGTGGAGGAGTGGAGGAGGGAGGGGGTAGAGGAGTGGAGGGGGGTGGAGGGGGTGGAGGAGAGGAGGGGGTGGAGGGGGTGGAGGGTGGGGGAGGGGGATGGAGGGGGTGGAGGAGTGGAGGGGGTGGGGGGGGTGGGGAGTGGAGGGGTGGAGGAGTGGAGGGGGTGGAGGAGTGGAGGTAGTGGAGGAGAGGGGGGGTGGAGGAGTGGAGGGGTGGAGGAGTAGAGGGGTTGGAGGGGGTGGAGGAGTGGAGGGGGTGGAGTGGAGGTAGTGGAGGAGAGGGGGGTGGAGGAGTGGAGGGGGGTGGAGGGGGTGGAGGAGTGGAGGGGGTGGAGGGGGTGGAGGGGTGGAGGGGGTGGAGGAGTGGAGGGGGGTGGAGGAGTGGAGGTAGTGGAGGAGAGGGGGGGTGGATGAGTGGAGGGGTGGAGGAGTGGAGGGGTCGGAGGAGGTGGAGGAGTGGAGGGGGTGGAGGAGTGGAGGAGTGGAGGGGGTAGAGGAGTGGAGGGGGGTGGAGGGGGTGGAGGAGAGGAGGGGGTGGAGGGGGGTGGAGGAGTGGAGGGGGGTGGAGGGGGTGGAGGAGTGGAGGGGGTGGAGGGGGTGGAGGAGTGGAGGGGGTGGAGGAGTGGAGGGGGGTGGAGGAGTGGAGGTAGTGGAGGAGAGGGGGGGGGGGTGGAGGAGTGGAGGGGTGCAGGAGTAGAGGGGTTGGAGGGGGTGGAGGAGTGGAGGGGGTGGAGTGGAGGTAGTGGAGGAGAGGGGGGTGGAGGAGTGGAGGGGTGGAGGAGTGGAGGGGTTGGAGGGGGTGGAGGAGTGGAGGGGGTGGAGGGGTGGAGGAGTGGAGGGGGTGGAGGAGGTGGAGGAGTGGAGATAGTGGAGGAGAGGGGGGTGGAGGAGTGGAGGGGTGGAGGAGTGGAGGGGTTGGAGGGGGTGGAGGAGTGGAGGGGGTGGAGGAGGTGGAGGAGTGGAGGGGGTGGAGGAGTGGAGGGGTGGAGGAGTGGAGGGGGTGGAGGAGTGGAGGGGGTGGATGAGGTGGAGGAGTAGAGGAGTGGAGGGGGTGGAGGGGGTGGAGGAGTGGAGGGGGTGGAGGGGGTGGAGGAGTGGAGGGGGTGGAGGAGTGGAGGGGGTGGAGGGAGTGGAGGGAGTAGAGGAGTGGAGGGGGTGGAGAAGTGGAGGGGGTGGAGGGGGTGGAGGAGTGGAGGGGGTGGAGGAGTGGAGGGGGTGGAGGGGGTGGAGGAGTGGAGGGGGTGGAGGAGTGAAGGGGTGGAGGAGTGGAGGGGGTGGAGGGGGTGGAGGAGTGGAGGGGGTGGAGGAGTGGAGGGGTGGAGGGGGTGGAGGAGTGGAGGGGTGGAGGAGTGGAGGGGGTGGAGGGGGTGGAGGAGTGGAGGGGGTGGAGGAGTGGAGGGGGTGGAGGAGTGGAGGGGGTGGAGGAGTGGAGGGGGTGGAGGGGGTGGAGGGGTGGAGGGGGTGGAGGAGTGGAGGGGGTGGAGGGTAAGAGGAGTGGAGGGGGTGGAGGGGGTGGAGGAGTGGAGGGGGTGGAGGAGTGGAGGGGGTGGAGGAGTGGAGGGGGTGGAGGAGTGGAGGGGGTCGAGGGGGTGGAGGGGTGGAGGGGGTGGAGGAGTGGAGGGGGTGGAGGGGTGGAGGGGGTGGAGGAGTGGAGGGGGTGGAGGAGTGGAGGAGGTGGAGGAGTGGAGGGGGTGGAGGAGTGGAGGGGGCGGCTTTACGACAACGACCACCGATTAATGGTCCGCTCGCAACGAGCAATATAAGAGATGAGAAGTATAATTAGAAAAGAATTGTATTCATTATACCATTTGCGTGTGTTAAATTACGTATTTTTATTACTTAATTTATATTATTGATAATTCTGTTTTTATTGTACTTACGATTCCTTACACAGCAGGCAGCAGTTCCTGGCTGCTGAATCGCCTCCCGCAGCTGCATAGAGGAGCACTGGAATATGATTTTATTGGCGCCCTTAGGCTGTGCCAAATTTGTCCCCAATGTATGGAGAAAGCTACTCAACATAAGCCCCCAAGAATAGATCGCAGCATTAGGTAATGATGACCACATTGTACTGACGTGTCTCAATAAGAATGAAAGTCACTTGTGTCGCCTAAATGAAAAAACCCAGCCTCAGCTCTTTTGAGATGGTGCCGGTCGCTAGGCTGGGTGCACGTGTGTGCAATCACGTTGATGGCGTCGTTCAAGTGCAGACCATGCTGCGATTCCTGTTATGTGTTGCTGCTGAAGAAGACCCCTGCATCGACCGTCCATTATCAGCACGCATCTTTATTATTACGAAGTGCCTATAATTTGCATGAAAAATAAATAAATGTGGTAGTTATTGTTGATTGCCGCGTGTTCTGCAAGAAGGCACACGTACAAATGTGCCATACCTTCCCGTGCGGTGTATTCATTGTCCTCTATGATCCTGGCCAATCCAAAATCTGCGATCTTGCAAACCAAGTTCACGTTGACAAGAATGTTGGCAGCTCGCAAATCTCGATGGATGTAGTTTTTATCTTCGATGAAAGCCATTCCTTCTGCTACCTGCATGGGAGACGTGACGCAGCATGCCACTAAGATTAATGTCTTAATCACCAAGGTTTTAAATAAAGACTTTCTGACCTTATCCAACACATCGCTTAACCACCTATAGTATATGTATATTGTTCAGGAATGGAAGCTCCAAGCACGTGGAGCGAAACGTCGGACATCGTGCCGAACATCACGCGGCACGGCCAGAGAACCATACGGCACAACCAATTAAGCCTGTGAAATGTTACTGCAGTAATATACCCCGACGAGTGCAAGCTACACCTTGTTGTGCAGTGAGAGGGAGCATTACCTGCGCACACATATCAATCATCTTTGGTTGCTTTAGACGGCTTCCTTCTGAAGTTTTCAAAAAGTCCAGCAGGCTTCCTGGGTTCCGCAAAGGTGACAGAAGCCGGGTGAACAAGACGTATTAACAAGCACGCATCAAAGAACTGGGACAATGTGTGTGTGTTATTTTAAGCAGATGTAAACAGGAAAATATGAATAACTAAATTACACTTTGAAGCTGGATTCACGTTGGAAAAAGGCATTTGGATGTTCGCGTTTGCCACATGTTTAAATTAGAGCTCCGAGGAGAACTGAACAGGCCCACTAGAAAGGGATGGAAGGCACTTTGATCATTTCAGTGAAGACTCTCAAGATGCAATTCATCATTGCAATGATAATGAATACCTTCCGAAAAAGTGAAAACTGCATTTGTAGCAAATCCACCAAAGGTTCTACTTCATAGCTACACCAGGCAGTGTTAAATAACACACGTATTATGAGCACTGCAAAGTTGAATGTCATGGGTTATGGTAGAAATCAATGGGACTCAATTTGGATGATAAATAATGACCACCTTTCAACATTTGGACATCATGAAATCAATTGGTTCACGAAGTGTGGGATCGCAATCATAAGACATAATAGCTTCTTTGTGGAGATAATTGATAATCTGCTTGATAGCATATTTCCATTTCTCCAAAACGCACTGTCAAAAAGTGCCCTCGTGATACACACGCGTTGCCTTGTAATGGGAACTTCACAAAACAAATACAGGATCCGTATGAAGCCCAACCTTAATTACGCAAGCTTACGCAATACATTTTGAATGCATAAAATCAATTCAGCATTTTTAGCGTCACGTTATTGCTGCATTTTTACCAAAGTACATCTTGTGTCTCTGACCATGACGTGCAATCCATTCCCGTAACACAAAATCAGCACATACTCCAGTGTAGGGTTTACATTGCAGTGTTTCACTTCAAGCTCAGCTCCTATGTGTGCCTACTCACACTCTAATCCAGTGGGCAAATAACTTTGAAAAAATGTCATAGGCGATGGTGGAAAGCAATGGGCACTAAATCAGCATGAGAGAGAATGACCACTTTCAGCATTTAGCCATCATATACTTAGCTGGTCGTGAAGAATAAAATCGTATTCAAAAGGCACTTGCAAATGCTACATCACTGCACTCACTCCAGTGTGGAAGCTGCCGTGGTTGTAACGATTAGCAGCGTACCGGACTTGCAATCCGGAGCAGCTGAACCAGCGGTGCAAGTTTCACGACATCTCCCCCACCGCCTCTGTTTGCCCAGCAGTCCCATTGGGTGCATCGCAGTGAGTCGACGGGCGGCAGGTCACATGCGGTGGGGTGAAGTGTGGGTGCTCCTCTACCTTCTAAGGCGTCTGGACGGCTATGGAAGAGTAGGCCAAAATATGCCTATACAGGAGCTCCTTTTTGTGGAGGCCCCTCCGCCAGCGGTTTTGTGAGCAATTAATCTTCAGAGCTGCACCTTTGGCTTTTATTTATTTTTTACACTCAAATGGTCGCATGCCGTACGTGCGTGTGCATGTTGAACTTTTTTCGCACCGTACGTAGCCAACCGTGCTAATCGGAGGTGCCGGGGGAAGGGGGACATGCAGGGCGACACGTACCCTTCTCCATGTACTCGGTGACAATGAAGATGGGCTCGTCCGTCACCACGGCGTGCAGCCGCACCAGCTTGTCATGCTGCAGGGTCTTCATGAGGTTGGCCTCCTCCAAGAAGGCCTGTGGGGCCATGCTGCCTGGCTTCATCATTTTCACTGCCACCTTGGTCTTCTTGTTGTACACCCCTGGACGCGGGGGTTGGTATATGTTACGCACGTGTCAACGAGTGGCCGTTGTTGCTCTGCGCTCACGACGTATGAGCTGCTGTACATGACACACACGTCTGCTGCACCCAAAGTATATTATGCTGTAGTCCTGTAACCATGAATCAGTTGCGTATGAGATCTGTGCATTTTACAATGCGTTTGTGTAAGAAATGGTTTACAATTCATGCAAACTCTATTCAATTGTTCCCTTTTGAGTAATGCAGCAAAAGAGACAACACTTATGAATGAGTGGCACAATATAAATGGGTCAGCACATAAAAGACACAATGAACAGATGATGTAATTGAATCATGATACCAAATCATGGCAATTCAATGAATGTAAGGTAGGGTAAACCATGACGTGCCTATTAAACTGTACATATTTACAATAACATTGTATGTACTTGTAGTGTGCATCAGCTTCTAAAGCATCACGGTGCATACGCCAACACATTGGACCGCCATGCATTGTTCACACCAATAAACAACACTGCTACGCATGGCTACACATGGGGTTATTATACATTATGCCCACTAACACCCAGAATCAATAGTTATCCTAATTAGAATTGGCAAAGGAATAAGCTAAGTGCATGCAGACAAGTCGTTATTTAGAGGCACGTCCACTGCCAGGAAATCTGTTATCGGTTTGACTAAACGCGGAGTCTCATAGTGAAGGCAAATAGATTGAATGGTCATAAGCACAGAGGTAACAAATGTCCGCTGACTGTGCCTGCCATTCCTTCACCACTGAACTGCCCAACGTGCACTGGAGCTGATAACGCCACCCATTTGGGCACAGCCCATCTGAGTTAGCGCAGGCCAATTGTAGATATGCCACTGTTATAAAATGTGCCCTACATTTAGATCTCCATTATTCTATGAGCTAAATTGGACCGGGCCAGGCGAGACTCTTCTTCTATAGAAGTCCACGTGACACGTGTCTTGTGAGTGGATAAGGACATGGCACATATCGCCACTGAAGACAGCTGGTTATTTGGTGATTCTGTGCTGGCAGTGGTGCAGAGGGGGGGAAAAACAGTCAACCGTTAGTGAGTAACAAAGTGGTCTTGATAGGAAACATTTAGAATTGGCGAGGTTTTGGACAATGGCCTTCTCCATAGCGCATGATTTACGTATGATGTATAATTTATTTCCCTTTAAGGCAGTGTGATTGACTTCATACAATGCATCATCTGCGTGCGAGATGCATTCGTGAATGTTTTGGGGTGGTGAAATGTGAACTATTTCTCAACGTGGTTTTTGCATCTCTGCGTGTTTCCCAGAACAAGTTATCAGATTGATTTAAAAAAATGCCGCAATGTAACGTCTCCATGGAAACACTGAGCCGAGTTTCCTGTTCTAAACCGGGGGTCCCAATCCCTCGCAGCAGCTAATTCACAGCTCCAAGTAGTGTACGGGTGCTTTTCAACCGATTATGACTGATGTTGCCTTCCCGTGATAGAATCGAGCTGAATGGCACGCGGCGTTTTGTATTGTTCACAGTCGACGCGGTTATTGGTCAGCTGTGTTTCACTACGTTGTATTGCTCAAGTGTTGCATTTCTGCATAGCAACAGTGTCCACAATGTGTACTGACAGGGCTATCGGTTGGTGAACATATGGGACTTATTTTTCAGTAGAACACACATGTTTAATGTCTGCTTACAAGCTGGGCATTGTCAGGTGTGTGTGTGTGTACTCACCCATCCACACGTCCCCAAACTGGCCAGCTCCCAGCTTCTTCTCCAGCTTGATCGATTCCCGTGGAATTTCCCACGCGTCCTTCTCCCACGGCTTCTGTGGCTGTATCGCGACGCAGGGCTTGCCGAGTTTCTGGCACAGCCCGTCAGATTGCTCTACAAAAGACAAAGATCCCCCGTATAGACTTAACATACTGTAGGGGCAAGTGCTGTTTGCGAGCACACACGCACACACTTAATTGTACATTCTTATCCAACTTGCTGCCTTCCACAACTAGCGTTGTCAAACAGCACACGTTGACAATAAATAATGCCATATAATGTGAATGCACCGTACACATCAGCTTACTTAACTGCTCAATTCCCCAAGGAACTGTGTATGTTTTTTCACTCGATGTTTATTTTTCTGTTTAAAACATTTTTCATTTGGCCACAAAATTAAGAAAAATAGGCATCATCATCATTAGACCTCCTTTGCCAGTACCAAAATATAATAATAATAATAGGGTTTTTCTCCTTTTTTCTGGCAACAAAACTGAAACCCAATTGGGGCTCGACCAGAGGACGCCAAAATGCGCCAATTGGGTCGAGGCTCAAAAGAAAGCCGTCCCTTGGTGTGGACCAATTCGTTTCAAGGACAATGAATTTATTATCATAGTGTGTTTTTTGTTTGCATTTGACTACAAGTATTGTGGTTCATGCAGACATGAATCATTGTTAAAAGATTTCAGTTTTGTTGCCAGGGGAAAAAACCCTATTATTAAATATTGGCATATTTTATGGCCGTTGTTGTTATTGTTAGCCTGTAACTTCCTTCTACTCGGCAAAGGACTCCCTTATTTTCTTCCATTCCTTCCTTTTCTTACTCTTTGGTTCTGTCGGTAAAGTCATCGAAAGAACCAAAGAGTATGGATTCCTGCAGTCACGAAATTTTCCTTTTCTTAGTTCTTGATCGGTGGTGGCCTCTAAACCCCTACGATTAATCTCGACATCTGCTATATCTTGCTCCGCTTATTTGCATTCTCTCAGAGTCAAAACTGTCGCTACATTTTGTCCATCTACCGTCGACGCCTGGCAATGACTCTCAAAGACTGAAGACAAAGGGCTTACGATGGTAGTAGACCACCAGCTCTTGGAGACTGTTGAAGGTGATGCGAGATGTGATGAAGTAGCCTCCTTTGTCGAGTGTCCGGATCTTGTAATGCTTGACAGTGTCACCCACATCCACAATGTGGTCTCGTACGGACAGGGAATAGGAACCTGCAAGGAAGGTGTATCGAAACGCACACTCGAGTTTGGTCATTCATCCATAGGTTATGTTTGTAAATTTACGGGCTTGTGTGATTTAACACCATTCTGGGTGAAGACAGTACATCGCATATCCGACTATCACACATCCATCCTTATCAATGAATCACCCACACCCAGTGCAGTACAGCGCATACACGTGGTGTAAATGTAATTTTCTATAGATGTTCTCAAATCTGACCATTTCACACACAGTTACGTATTCTTAATCTTGCATGCATTCACTTCTAAAGCACAGCCAAACACTTCTCAAGTTTAAAGCTTCATTTGAATCCGGTGACCTATTTGTGCACGATGGTATAACTGACGTTTTATATATGTGTTCACGTATCGGACTTTTTTTTACATATCTCCCGGTATCTCAGTCCCCAGTGAGTGGGGTGTGTGATGACCTTCTCCGGTACTTAAATTGCAGTGACCCACCCTTGTTGGTCTCGCTGTCCCGAATTAAATAAGAACCAATCTTGTTTCCACAAAGCAGCAGCTGCCGCTCTGCATCCTTCCGACTTAATCCTTTAAAAAACCACCTTCACAAAAAAGCACAAATAATGCAGTCGTCATCATTATTTTCAAGCACACTTGCTGAGCACGGGCCTACGAGGCCCAAAACATAAAGCGATCAGCAACAAACAGCACTATCAAAGTTGAAATAGATAACAGCGAACATGTTTGTATATATCTACGTTGTTTGTTGGTACAGTAGGGTGCACAGGTGGTGCATCGGCCAGATATTTCAGTCAGCCAACACATGGCACCTGGGTCTGCCCCATGACCTCCTGCAAGCGGGCGTTCGACACTTCACGTGGCCTTAAAGTGCACATAGCCTTCTTTCGCGCCGTACATAGCCAACCGTGCTAATCCGAGGTGCGATGTTTCTTGAATTGAGCGAGGTGAGAAGGGCTTGGGAAAGGAGGCTATGGAAGAGAATTCCCAAGCCGAGCAGTGCGAAAGAGGTAGCAGTAAGGGAAGTGAGTTTTGACTCACAGTGTAGTGATTGAATACAGTGTGCGTGAGATGAAATATTCAAGTCTGGTACACAAATTCATCTTAATAGGTGAAGGAATCATGAAGATACACACTTAAGTGACATGTGAATAAAACACGCCCAAAGAATAACACACATGTGTCAAAAATATTTAACACTCTTGAAGATAGCTCGGTCAACATAAAGCAGCCACTTACAAGAGGTAACGTGAGCAATTTTTCATACGTGCTTACAGAACATAAAATGATACGTTACATACTCTTCCTTTTCAATGGAGTTCACTTTCGCCACAAAATTGCTGGGGATGTATCCCTCCTTCTTTGTCGCCACTGACCTGGCTTTCCACCAGTCATTGCCTCTGTTACACATTCAACGAAGGGGGGGGGGGGATTTACATGAGTATTTGTTACTCAATGTTTGATTTCTATTACTTTGTATATATTGGCTGTGGATAGATTAATAAGAACATTCAATCCTTTGTCAAGCCACGACCGGGTGAAGGCCTGCACCTGCAGTTTTAGTCATGATGGTTGTTTGACTATACTTCACCACTTTGGTCTGTGCGGGTCGGTGAAGGGAGAACCCAGAGCCAGTTCAGGTATCACTCATGACTGATGTCAGCTGTGGCTGAGATTCGGGATTAGTTTTCTAAGTTTAAGCTGGCACAGTGCACTAACCACTCCGCCACCACTCGATTCAACAGAATCAGTCTCTGAAGCAATACTGTATCTCTCACGTGGTTAATTTTAACCACGGAAAACCATGAAGACTTCAATAATTATCGTATCCTTGTAAGACATTTCTTCACGAAAACACATATTTACTAGTTTGGTTTGTCTAAACCCGAAACATCTTCATGAGATACAAAGCAACTTACTCTTCAACGATGACCAACTGGTCACCCCTCCTGAAGCACAGATCATCAGCATGGATTGGGTCGTAGTCATACAAGGCCACCACCAGCAGCCCATCCACATCTGAATACGAGAGGACGGTTAAAGCAGTATGCTTAGGTCAGGAGCAAAGGAGTTGAACACGTAGGCTTTCGCGACCAATATTATTCATAATAAAGGTTTTTGGGTTAGATGAGGAGCACGAGACTCAATTTATGGGCATAGAATCACAACTCCACTGATGCCCTACCGATGACGTACTGCATACGGTTAAGATACTCACAATGTTTTCCCCAAACAATTGCAGGCACCAGCGCGTGAGGACTAATTATTCGAAGATAATTATGGGGTTGTGCTCATTTCCTGTCTACAACCATGAGATAATGGTGGAAATTCCACGTTGTATTTTACAAGGGGGGTGATGTTATTCAGTGGACCACAACGGCTGACTGTCCACATTGTGGTACAGTACTTCATTGTATGTACCCTGAAGGGATGAAGGACGGAGTCGATCACCCCCTCAAGAGTTTAACTGGCAACATTTTTCACCGTGCAGGACTGCAAATCACTCTATAGGACTTTATATGGTTACCGCCAGCTATGGCCATGTTTGAGCTTCTACTGCTTGCACACAACGAGACAAGGAACATTCTACATCCGGTAGCAAAGTTAACAACACTACTACTGAGAATAGGTTGTCCCCTTTTTTCCTGGCAACAAAACAGTTGTGTTAAGATGTTTAAAGACCAAACTGAAACCTTTAACAAGGAATCATGTCTGCATTAACCACAATACTTGTGGCGAGAATGCAAATAAAAAACATACTCTGAAAATAAATGCATTGTCTTTGAAACTGATTGGTCCACACTGATTGGTCCACACTGATTGGTCCACACTACTATTGGTAAATTACAATGCAAGGGGGGCTTCCAAAAAGGGAAGGTGCATTAAATGTTGTAAACATTGGAATTAGAGCGGCAAAGTATTTTAACTCATAGAAATTACAAAATTAAAGCTACGCTCTGTGTTGTTTTTACATATTTATATAATTACTTGTTATCAAACTAACATAAACTATTACACGTAGCAAGAGGAAAGGTTGTCCACATGTTCGGATCTGATAGAGATTTATGGGATAGATTTGCAACGGCGATTAGATACTGATTTTGGTCACATGTTGCTTTGTTTTACGTAGAAAAATACAGTTTTAAACATATTTTGCCATTGTATTCGCCATGGAAATCGACGATTTAAGTTATCGTTTTACCATCTCGTCTCATAGAGTACAATGTAAATGAAATCAATTGGGAAACCCCGAGCCTTCCAACCTGTGTTTTTTAAAGCACAAAGTGGACATTATGAAACATGTGGCCAACATGAAATTGACAATTATTTTACAACTGGAACATTTAGTCAGCAACTGTCGACTGTACCGATGTCTCAGAAACATCTCTGAAATTCACTCGGCATTTCCCAAAGCTCTTGACTGGATATCAAAATTTTACATCATACTGAAACATTGGTTAATTTTCCATACGAAAGCGCCATTATTGTCGTTGTTATTGTTGGGGTCTGTTTTCTGAAACCTCAAGGAAGGGTGGACCTTGAGCCAGTACACATTCGTGTGAAAAATATTGTTTTTGACGATAGTGTTAATTTGAACAGTACGCCCGAGTGCATGGACATTAAGAAGACGATATAGATGTTGATACAACTTAAACCTGGAACGTATGGTAAAATGAAAATGTCTTTACCGACTGGTTTGGCCTCCGCAGTGCTGTTCTGTTGCTGGAGAGCTGAGGACAGCCTCTGCAAGTGCATGTCCTTAAAAACACAATGTAGAGGATGACATAGAAATGGAAAATAAAAATAATTTCATAATTACAAACTCGTGTTGAATACAGGGTAACTCCTCTTATTCATGACAATATTACGTGACTATTATTATCTATAAGAGTGTCTGGAAAGACTCCTATTATTCATGATTTCCACGATTTATTTTTCAAGGATAAATGGGTTCAAATGAAACTATACTATATTTTATACCAGGTGAGGCCCAACGAAGTGGCTCATTATGCGGAAATGTAAAGCAGCCAAATATCTTGAACTCATGTTTCTAAATGTGGAGGGAAAAATTGGAGAACCCGAAGAAAAATGCACGCGATCACGGGGAGAGAGACACGCAAACTCCAAATATGCAAGTGTCAGGTCGGGATCAAACCTACGACCTCCTGTATCACAGGGAAATAGTTAACATCTCGCCACCTTGGATAATCCCGCAGATATTTGGGTCCACGATCTTTGTCCTCAACATCACTGCGAAATTAGAGCTCTCCTGAATATTTCCAAACTCCCCCATGCAAAATTTGCTTGTAAGTGTCAAAAAATATATATTTTTGTCTTTCTTTAATCATTACAATATCAAGAGCACAGCTATTATTGGCTTTCAGAGGAAGATTAGTTTGATTCACATCTAATGAAGGATGTTGGTATGCTAAGTGAATAAAAACATAACATTTAAAAACAGGAAATATTAGGATAATTCACATTCCATTAAAAACCTAATTGTCATGAAATATTGAAACTCAGGGTAATTTCAATTCTGCTTTCATAAAGTCTTAGATTTTAGGATGACAGTACATCACAGTGAATGCCCCCTTGTTTAATGCTCAATGTCCTGAACACAGCAGTACCCAAAATTTCGACTCAATATAAACTTACCACATACTTGTTCACATCGGAGGCAGAGTAGTCCTCTACCTCTGCACTTTGACTGCAGCCCATTCTGTCAAAATATAATGGATAAAAATATATCGATGCAGCCCTGTCATTACTTGTTTACGCTACTGCTGGGAGAAAAGCCTCCACTCGAGGCAGTATAAGAGAGCCCCCTTGGAGGGTATTCGGTCTACTTTTACACACTAGCCAGATGTCTTGGAAGTGGTGGGAGTACACACACGTTATCCCACCACACAAAAGATGA
Source organism: Lethenteron reissneri (assembly GCF_015708825.2). Taxonomy (NCBI): domain Eukaryota; kingdom Metazoa; phylum Chordata; class Hyperoartia; order Petromyzontiformes; family Petromyzontidae; genus Lethenteron; species Lethenteron reissneri. The sequence continues at coordinate 11,952,353 of NC_083820.1, read as the reverse complement.
GATCTACCAATTAACTCTGGTGTGCCCGTTTATTGTTACTCTTAAACTATTTTTTATTTGACCAGGTAAGGCCCACTGAGCTATATAGCTCTTTTTCAGAAGTGACCTGGCCACAATGATAGCTCAACGAAGTGGCTTATCGCGTGGATATTTATATCAACCAAATACTATAAACGCACGCTGATTCTAACTGTGAAAGGGAAAACCGGAGGACCCGGAGAAAAATATACACGACCACGAGAAGAGAGACTTGTAAACTACAAATATACAGACGTCAGGGTCGGGATCAGAACTCCCAACCTCCTGCATGCCAGGTGAGCGAGTTAACATTTCACCACTGGATGAACAGCAGCAGCAGGATTCGATTTGTCCATTGTTTCAGCAGCCGCATTGGGTGATCGGATTGAACCGGCGACCTCTGCATTGCAAGTCCAGTGTGCTGACCATTGTAGCATGGCGGAATCACATTATCGCGTCCATATACATTTTATTTCAATTATCATAAACAATATATTACATACACGGTATTTACAAATATGTTTTGAATGTACTGAGGAAAATAATTAATATTACATTTACGAACAGATAACTTCAGTTATATAGTATATGTATATTTTATAATATATATGATATATTTACTCAAATATAAATCAACTATAAAACCATCAAGTACGCATAGCTTACCTGCCAATCGCACCTGCTCTTATAAATATCCCAATATCATGTTGTGGAGCAGGCAGACGGCGCTCTTCAACAATCCACAGTCCTGCTTCAGTCTCAACTCTTTACACACCAGGCTAACACAAATAAAAGTGGCCTGCCTAGCAGGACTCTGATGGTTCCAGGATACTGCAGAGTAACAAGCCTTCTCAGGCCTTTGTTAAAATGCTTGTTGGCAGTTTCTTGACTCGTGAAAGTCAAGTTAAACCCTAAGCCACTTGGCTCCTAGGTACGTTGGTTCCCCATTCGGAAGCGAGAACACGGATCATTGAATACACTGTTTGGTGAACTTCCTCCACTGGCTGCCAATAAGTGAAAGAGTTAATGGACCCGGCCACTCGAGCACACAAAGATCAAGCGAGGGAAACGCCACCCTTCAGGGACACGCCCCGAGTGGCACCAACAAGACCCAGTTTCAAGAAGATTCAGACACTATGGCAGATTTTAGTTTTAGTTCCACAACCAACAGGAACGTGCACTTACACAACCTAATGTTTATTTCTTCAACAATCTGAGAGAAATAAGGATTTGTGTAAAACATTTTTTTTATATAACCCACGCTGGTTGATACATTTTTCCAGTTCCCCGCAGCTTGACGTTGCTAATCGGGCAACGTGGTCGTTAAGATAAGCCCACGCTACACTCGGCTGGTTTCTCATACTTGCCCAGAGGTACATTCTCATAGAAATGTTTAAAGCTATCAGCACTTAGCATAGCAAAGGGCTTCGACATTGTGCCAGTTAAATTCAACGCATGCTTCGAAATTACATCGATAAACATGAAGAACACAGTTAGATTCTACTTTTTCTACTTTGGTATGGCAGGAGAGAAAAGCAACGGTTTTAAAATGTTTTGTACTTGATCGCAAAGTTTTTTCAACCAATCCAAAGGGGCAGTAGACGCTGAGGGGGTTGAAGATAACCACCTCCTCGTGGTCTTCCCTGCTACATGCCATATCACGATGAATGTCTTCAAATCGGAGGCCGAATGCCCGACCAAGGCAACCAGGCCTGATAAGGAACGTAAACACGGATGGTTTCAAGAACATACAAGTGTTAAAGGCACCATTTAAATTGTGAAAAAAAATTGATGGACTTTACAAAAGATCAAGAATCTTCAGCTAACAGAATCTCCGAGACATCGCCACAGGGCTTCTTCTCCAAGGAAGCGTTCGTGGCTTCAGTGTGAGCATGTCACCACTCCATCGGACAAGTGACCTTTATTTTTAAGCCAACCTGTAACCTCTAGCACTAAGGTGAATTGTGTTTCGTATATTTTGTGTCGGTTTCTGAAGGTCTCGATAACTTACGTAAGTGTAAAGCTCATACTATAGCCACTGTTGGGAGAGCTCTGTCTTTCATTCAGATTCCTTTTGGTGCCTGTTGGTTGAGCACACGAGGTTGCTCCACAAGAACGAATGCCAGTGTGTGCTGAGCATTAAATATCAGAATTGTGACAGCAAAACACGGAAATCATGAACGCTTACAGAAGCCCAGTGGCAATGTGTTGGGAGTTCTGTTCGCTAAAGGCACGAGCAATTCCCAGAAACTCCATTGCGATGTGTTGGGGATTCTGTTATCTGAAGCCATGCAGCCTTTAATGATATTTTATGATACTAAACGCTTCCTATATATTTGTGGAAGTTGTCAAACTTATTTTGAAGCCAACCTCTCACCTGTAGCACAGAGATGAATTGTGTTTAATACGACAGCCATTATTCGTGACTTTCTTTGCAGATAAAATAAGTCTCGTGGCAAATATATCTTGTTATCCGCGAGTTATATGTTTTTTTTTATATATATAGTATGCTGTGGTCAAAGCAAATTCACAGGAGACACTTGCTTTGATTGCACACCATACAACACAACACGTACATATACTTATATAGTTTATATATATACTTTTCCATTTAAGGGAGTATTGTTTACGAATGGGTTGAGTGTTTGATGTGACACAAAATGGTGGCACAATTGCTGCAGTACTGTAGTAATAAAAATTACGGTGCAGAGTTCACAGTGATGATGACACAGAATTTAATATCTAATTGCAGGTAAATCTTACGAAGTTCAGTGATTGGGATTTTTTCTTGATTATTGTTTGGATTTTATTTCAGAGGAATATAAAATATTAATATTGCAGCTGTGATCGGCGGTGCAGATGCACCAATTTTGAGTGTTAATGATGTTGGTTATAATAAATATAATTGAGTTTTGGATTTACGAGTTGTTGCAGTTTATTTTATTTGAATCTGTTGTAAAGAAGGGCAATTGCCCGAAACATCGCTTAAGTTCCTTTTATGGCAGTAGTATTATCGATGAATCTGTTCAGTTTTTACAGGGAATTTAGCAGCAGTGCGGTGTTTGTTGTGTGAGTGCTGACATCACGTGTTTGGCCATTCTTACAGTGCTCAAATTTGTTACAAATTTACACCCTTGGAGGACCTTTTGAAAATTAAATGTCATCACCAGAAACAAGCACGCTTTTTCTCCTTTCGTGACCCTATGGACTCTTTCCAGTACGTGGTGGAACTATAACACAGCGCAGAGGACTTTTACCATACCAGTTCCCACGTTCTAGTGTTTGTTTTAGCTGACCCTGCACTCTCATTTATGATGATGGCTGGAGAGAAAGAGAGACAGGCCCAGGCTCGGCTACATAACCCGGGTCGCCCTTGCAAAAGAGGGAATGTTTCACGTGTCTCAATGGGTTTATTTGATCTCATGGTTAAATAAATAACTGTCAACGTCAATACATACTTTAACCACAATTTACGAATAAGAATTATCAGCTGCTGTTTATTTTTGTACAATCAACTTGGTTAACCCATGTACAGTAATTGTGTCCGTATGCACTTCTCTCTGGCCCCTTCCCGTGTAGCGGCCTCAGGCTGCCCTACTTCCGCATCATTAGTGAGAAAATATGAAGTTTCATGTTTCGGTCACGCGCACTGCATTACTGCACTCGAGTGAGATGGTTTCAGACATGTAATGCAAACTCAGCGACGTCACGAGAGCTCAAAAACGCATATCACCGTAAATTAAGTCAAAATTTTTCTTCCAGCTTGAGGTGGAGAGATCTGGGACGAAGTCTTGGCACAGAGGCACGTCATTTGGGATTGCGAATTTGTTTTTCTTGAATATATAAGACATTTTAAAATCTCGCTCTAGGAGAAACGTTCGACCAACACGTAGAGCAAAGTGTTACACGCAAAGAAATAAAGTAATGTTCATAGACTGATGGATAAAATTACATAGACATTGTCTTCTCCATTAATGTTTATGGGCATTCCATTTATCATGATAGTGCATGGACGTTCTTTTTCTGTGAATCACTTTAGTTTATTCTGGAAAAGTGGGCTTGGACATTACTCGTCGCTCAAAGGTTATACAGGGTTTTTCAAAAAGATGAACCCAATTTCAAAGCAGTATATTTCAAGATGGAAACATGTTACAATTACACATAAAGTTACAAACGGTTTAACGAGTTATCAAGTTTTACTAACCATTTTAAAAATGCTCTAACGCCTCTCAAAGTGTCTTCTTCCACTGAAGTCACCGCTGCCGTGAATCTGTTTTTGAGGTCATCCAGATTAGTCGCTAATGGTGGCACAAAAACACCGTCTTTGACGTATCCCCACAAGAAAAAGTCGTAGGGTGTGGTGATGTCTGGGGATGTTGGGGACCAAGAGTGTAGCGCCAAGTCTTGGGGTCCCGTGCGACCTATCCAACGTTGAGGCAGTGTGTCTTGCGAATGACTGAGGATAGGGGCTGTTTGTGCGCTGGGAGAGGCATCGAGCGGTAATCATTTAAAACTCTATGCCCGCCCTTTCAAGTGGTAAGAGTTTCATTCATGGGCGGTTCGTGGTTGCAGAGATATAGCGATTTCAAATCGAGTCCATCATTTTAAACACCCTGTATCATACACTACTAGGCTATCCAGGGAATGTACATCATAAAACAGTTATTTAGTCTTCTTCGTATAGCTGTTGATGTAGAGCAACAACTAAAATTGTACATTGTGGCTGAGCCAGATAATTGCATCAGGTGTAGCGGAGTGCATCGCCGTTACGATGCCCCCTTCGTATTTGTGAATCGGTCATTGAGCCATTTTATGTTCCATTGGCTATTCTGGTTGACCACAGTGGCACACCGGAGAGTTTTTATATTTTCCATTTGTCATTAAGTATCTGCATCTGCCATGGTTTGTGCGGCTGTGGTTGAAATGGTTGCCCATGTGCTTCGTGGAAGATCAAAGCCAGATAACCCATGTCCTATATTACTCAATTTGGCTTTCCATCATCAGGGTTGAAATTGCATCAAGGGTTAAGCGCGTGGTCCCCAAAATGGCTTGAGCGATTTCAAGCGGTGGTTTGGGACGTTATTGGCGACATCCTCCTGGTGGATGTAGAGGCGGACGTTGGACATCCCGGAGGATTGTGGCATCGTGGCGAATGGACGTGGGGAGCGATGGGGGCAGCTGCCACAGTGGCTAGCAGGGGCATCTTGGCAGGTGCGAGGGGGCTGGTGGCCACTCCAACCTTTAACTTAATTACCACGAGGCCACTGCGATGGATCTAACACAAACAAGCCCGAGATGTCAAACGCATTCGGCATTGGCTTATAACACCGTAAGTATTCAAAGCACCGTGCCATAACCCTATTATCTGATTTACAAGACACTCCGGAAAGTAAAACGCACCCCAAACACTTGTGTCCGGTGTCAAATAGTTATACAAATATAGCCACAACACAGCCACCGGCTTATAAGTACACGTTCGTTTTTATTAATAGACGCACTGTAGTTGAAAAGTAGACGTTTGCAAGTGTCTTATAATCGGGAGAATACGGGCGCACGAGTAGAGGCAGTCGTGGTATAACACAGGAAACGTTAGGTGGCCTAAACCTGTCGATCACATTAATAACAAGCCGGCCGCCAGAGGGCGTCTAAGGACATTCATTGGACACGAGCGGGAAGATTGGAGCAGCAAACGACAGCATCCACGGCATGCGCTGGCGCCAAATACCCCAAACGCAAAGCTCTGCGGCGCTATACAGTATTCGCGTGTCATCGACCCATCAATGAGCGTTTACGCGGTTAAAGATTGTGACGGATTGTGGCAGGAGGCCTTCAACCAAGCAGGAGGTTTTGTATTCTAGATTTGAAGTTTTCTTGACTGCAAGGATTCATACTCTTTGGTTTTTTCGGTAAAGTCACGTAGGTAAAAGTAAATAATAATACAATATTTTTTATTAATTTTTTATTTTTATCTACGTGACTTTACCGAAAAAACCTAAGAGTATGAATCCTTGCAAGTCACGAGAGCTTCAAATCTAGAATCAGGAGGTTTTGATCTCTCATCATGAAGGTAGGCCGCGTCGCCACGGGCAACCGTGGACATGACGTCATGTATGTGGTAGGATGACGTCATCGCCTATATAAAAATGACGTCACACCCCGGCGGGTTCCGGCGGGAAGACGCGGGAAAGGGGGTCTCAGTCGGCTGTCCCGTTTCGGGTCGGCGAGCAGCCGCGGAACCCGGGAATCGAGGACGGGGGGACGGGGGGACGGGGGGACGGCAACAGCGGCGGCTTTTCCTGTCGATCATTCCGGACGACTTCGCCGGGAAGACATGGCGCAGTCGGTGGTGGTGCAGGGTGCGTATTCTAATCGGCGCGGGAGCGTTTGGATTTACGAGTCACGCATTACGTGACTCTTCTTCCCCGGTGTGACTTCGTATCGGTCGCATGAGTTTCTAAATCGAATCTTAGCGCTGGCGTAGTTGTTAGCGCGCTGCTGCTCTGTGAACGCGGCGACCTGGGGTTGTTTCCCGGTCACGGCTGCCATCAGTGGCGAGTGACGGCAAAACCGGCATGGGGGAGGGGAGGGGGGTCACCTAACAGTGGCTTGGCAGAGGCAACTTTTAAGTGAAGAGCGAATTATTTGTACATACGACGATTAACCTTGTAAAGAAGAATCCGTATGCACTTCCTGCACTGTCGTTCGTGACTTCGTAAACCGATTCGCGTGCGCCGCCTTGGCTTGCACTCTGCGTTGTCTCGTTGGTACAGACTTTGTCGTTTGTGCGGCTTGTAGAAACATGAGCTGTGTGTGCGGCAAAGACGAAGGGATATCCACCGTGGAGCCTCTAACTCGGGGCAAGCGTTGTTACATCACACGCCGTCGCTAGATATGCTTAACAGGCGTTAAGCGTGTTTATTTTTGTTTATTCCTCGGCTCCCTACGAATACTGTAGACCAATGTGATTTCGCGTGCGAATGGTCTCGTAACAATACACATGCGCATAATGAGTAAGTGCTTAGTAAGCAATGTTAGTGCTTTAAATAACTTGGGCAGTCCATTAATGACGGAACGCTGCATCGGTAACCATAACAACCGCCTCGTGTATCGGCTGTCTCGAGCACGCCCCACCCCCTTGTGACGTCACGCGCTGGTGCCACGGGCGTGTGAAGTTTGTCTGAGAATTATTGACATGTAAACACCGTTAAAGGTGGACTTAAAGTCGAGATTGAACACTGATTTATTTATAATCGCGTTTTGTGTTTAGTTTGTTGCCCCCCTCCCACACCTCCGATTAGCACGGTTGGCTACGTATGGCACGAAAAAAGTTCAACATACACACGTGTGAAAAAAGCAATTCCTGAATTTTAAGACCCGCCGAATTCGGGCCACATGCTACATATTGTCCACTGGCAGGTATGGCCCAGGTGATTCTTGGTTTTCTTTCGGGTTAGATTATAGTGTAAGTGTAATGTCAATTAGTTATAACCCTCCACCACCCGACACAGCCAAACAAATCAAGTTGTCACGTGGGCAAATGTGCCAATTTATTTTGTTTTGCATCAAACCGGTTTACGTTGAAAAGCCAGCACAAGTGTGACCGTTTTGAAAGCCTACGAGATATATAATACAAAATGGTGATTGTGTGTGTGTGTGTACGCTTTGCAGTGGGACAGTGTGGAAATCAGATTGGCTGCCGCTTCTGGGACCTGGCATTGCGGGAGCATGCTGCTGTCAACAAGGCAAAGCCTGCAGTCCGCCACGCTTGGCTTCCACAGCACACATGGGCAGGAAGGGTCCATAAAACTGTTCTTCCAAATAATTTTGGCACGCCGCATCCATATCGCCTTAGTTTGCACCTTACCTTCTTGTAGGATTATCAGATTATAGGATATAATCATTATATTGTGAATGTCAATATGTTCAGGCGCTAAATGTCAATGTTGAGGTTTGCTAGCCACGAGAGGACTTCAGGAGAGAGTTTGTGTTGTGTTGCTGTTCCTTCGGGAGCATACTGCAGTGGTTTATTATATGGTCCATAGTTTGTGTGTCATGGCCACAGTCACAATGTGGTTTGTTTTTCATTTCATCCAGGAAGGATATGTGCTCATCGGCCTGTCGATGTTATGATGTAGTTGATGGTACACCAGTGTCTTCGAGGAATGTCAAAGCCAGGAAGCGCGATGTTTGGGCCTCGGATGCAGTTTTTATTCTGGAAACCCACGTTCCACTCTCTTCGCCAGAATTATTCGGCATGTAGGTGAGAATCTAGGATGGTGACAGCACGATCCCGGAAGGGGCATTGGGACTTGATGTGCATTGTGCTATTTAATGATCCATCTAGCAATTTCGTTTACAAGGCTTGAGCACAATCCACTTCCACTGAGTAGAACCGTGAGAGGGGGGCAGTTGGTAGCACATTAGCTGAGGCGCCCCAGATCATTCGGGCAAGTTTCCGTAGGGGGCAATTCTTGGTTTGGTCTTTTCACAGATCTATTGTATGTGGGACTTGAATCGCATCCCCCCAGATATTTTGGAGTGGGGTTGGAGCGCACTGGGCTACCACAGAAGGATACATCAAGGGTGACATCCGCTGCATGATTGTGCAAGTGGAAAGCACTTCTGGTGGTTTTGAAGGGATTTGGTTGTAGACTGCACTGACGATAATGTCATTGAATTGCTTATTCTTGAGGGTGTTTTGTTGCTTAAGTTTTAGTTTTTAATTCTTAAACACAAATTTTCCCACTGAATCTGCTTTTGTGAATAATTTCCCAAAATCACCCCTATCGAGAATAAAATAAGTGGTACATCCCACTAATTGCTAAAACATGTATTTTTCATAATAGCTTCTTTGGGGCATAACATGCATGCAAAATAAGTTAAGAATATTTACATTTCAACACGGAAAATTCGTATTTTAATTATTTTACACTTTATTCTCAATTCACACATGAACCATTACCACTGGATTGTTTGTTTTTGTTTCAACAGAAAGGGATTTATGACGAAGCCCTGAGCAGCTTTTTCAGGAATGTGGACACTCGGTGAGTAAGCTTAAGAGTAATGACTACTGTACAATTCTCCAATGTGTTTTTGTGTTGTTCGGCATGATGCGTGAAATTTCGTTCCACATGTTCGGAGCTTCTTCTTGAACTGAAGGAAGCAGCTCACATTTTCCCTCGATTATATAAAGTTTCTTGTTGCTGGGCTTTGATGTAGCCCAGCTAACTCTTTATTCGGCTTCATTACTTGTGCATACAAGAAATGCATTGTGAGCAGTTGTTTAATTCTTTACCTTAGTTACTAAATTCGTTGTTTTCATCATTGTAAACACATGGTCCTTGTTGGCACGTTGTCTTGAAGTCCAGGGACTGGTAAAGAAGTGGACATCCCTGTAGGCAGTCGGTCCACGATTCGTTCTCTCAAGGCACGCGTGAGTACCTTGTGCACTCAAACTTCCAGTATAGCAACCTCGCATTTCACGTGCTAGCAGGAGCTTGATGAACTTAGAAGGGCCATGCTTGACAGTTTTCATGAAAATAAACCTTTACATCATTCGTCAGTAACATTAAGTTTTAACATAAAACTAATTGAATACTGTTTTGGGCAATGGTGCTTATTCAGAAGAGCAATGGCAGTCACATGCTCTTGCTAGTTGCAGCGCAGTGTATATGTACATTAGCAGCTAATCTGTATATATGCCCAGAGGATTCTTCTATGCGGCTCCACCAATTTCAATGATCAAGTCATCTGAATCCTTATGATCTGTAGCATATGCCAAGGGGTCAAAATTATGAAACAGTTGACCTTTGATCCGATAATCTGCCGTCTTTGTTTCTTCCGCTGCTTATCCACCCTGCCATTTACAATAGCCCACAAATGTTCTAGTGATGTAAATGTAAAAAAGAACTGAGCACCATCTCTCCCTCCAGGATGACGATACCTTCTGTGAAGCATAGCACCTTTGTAATTGGCTTTTGGCCTTTTTCTATGAGAATGGTGCGAATACAAATTGTGCTCGTGTGTACAATTATTCGGTAACATTCTATGCTGCTTGATGATGCTTGCACTGCAGGCGGTGCTCATAGACATGGAGGAGGGCGTGGTGAATGAACTCTTGCAGGGACCACTCAGGGACGTGTTCGACCAGAAGCAGCTCATTACGGACGTCTCGGGCTCTGGAAATAACTGGTCAGAAATGCACTCAAGCAAGACTCTGCCTGCGGTTATAGGAAATATGCGGTTAGAATGTGGACCTTTTAAATCCAAAATTCACGTGTTATTTTATTTGGTAAAAATAATAATGTAAAGGCTGTGATTGTGATATTTGTAGTAACAATGATGCATGCCATGTTTTTTTTGTGTGTGGTGTCCAAGGGCTGTAGGGAACAAGGTGTATGGGGCACAGTTCAGAGAGAAGATTTTGGAAAGGCTAAGAGTAACGGCAGAACACTGTGACTCCTTGCAGTGCTTTTTTCTCATCCACTCCATGGGAGGGGGTGAGTTCTTGCACGCTTGCATTAAGTGTGTGGTGGCCAGATGAAACAAACACTTTTGTTGAAGTGAAGGGAAAAAAATAATATTGGCACTCAAGAGACAATGGGGATACATTGCGAGTTAGGTTCGTGTTTCATCAAGTTTCCACGCAAACCCAGACACAAACGTTTAAGCTGTGTCTGGCTTTGCGAGCCGTTCTGCAAAAATGCCAAGGAATGAATATTTTTCTTTGCCCTTGCATCCCCACACATGTGTGTGTGTTTGTTTATTCTTTATTTAACAGTTGTTGATTACAGAACAGTTTTAATTGAAATACAATTAGCCCAGGGCTAAAACCACTGCTATCAAAACATGCAACATACCAAAAGTTCACATGAAAATACATATTTCTGTAAGTAAAGTAAAACTGAATAATATATTTCGTCTTTAGTGATTCATGTTTGGATGGTAAGCAGATTCCAAAAAGTCACTTGTACAGTATATTACATTCTAGATTTGAAGTTTTCTTGACTGCAAGGATTCATACTCTTTGGTTTTTTTGGTAAAGTCACGTAGGTAAAAAATTTAAATAAATTAAATTACGAGTTTCGGGCGCAACACAAGCGTCCTTCTTCAAAGGACAACTTCGCTAAGTTGTCCCCACGTGAAGAAGGACGCTTGTGTTGTGCCCGAAACGGTGTGATTTCATTTATTTTTTATTTTTTACCTACGTGACTTTACCGAAAAAACCAAAGAGTGGTATATTACATTCTGGGGTGGAGCTGTGGTCCAGAGGTTAGCAAGCTGTGCTATACATTTACCGACGTCCGTTCAATTCCCAGTAAAGTTAATGTCAGTGGCAAGTGACATCTGAACCAGTCCTGAGCCTCCCCTTGCCGTACTTACCAGCATTGTGAGGTAGGGTCAAACAACTGCACGACTGACATAGCATGGGGAAGCTTCATCCAGCTATACATTGACCAACAGCTGTATATTTTTTTCTATTATGTTTGGCAACAGTATGAATGGGTACACTGCAGTTGATCAGCAAGTCACATGTTGTGGGGTAAAATGTGGGTACTCCAACCACTTCAAAGATGTGTATGGTCATCGTGGAAAGGTAGTTCAAACACTCTGTAAAGAGGCTCTCAAGTCGACTCACTCTGAAGCAGGTTTCATGACAACGTTAAACTGACGGAGATAATTTCTTCTCCATAGGCACCGGCTCGGGGCTGGGCACATTTGTTCTGCGGCTCCTGGAGGATGAATTCCCGGACGTGCACCGCTTTGTGATGGCGCTTTATCCCTCGGCCGAGGATGACGTTGTCACCTCGCCTTACAACTCCGTGCTGGCCATGCGCGAGCTGACGGAGCACGCCGACTGCGTGCTGCCCATTGAGAACCAGGTGGCCTGCCCGGGACGGGGGCGGGGGGGGGCACGATGTAGGTGTGACGACTGTCCAATGAAGCCGTTGTTTAGCATGATGTGCGACGGTTTGTTCCTTCACGTGCTGGGAGTTTCTTCATGAACTAAATTAGGTTCCTAAAGAAGCTCCCACGGCACCTGCAGCGAACCATCGGACGTCGTGCCGAACGACACGTGGTACAACCCCAAAATACGTCTTGAGAGCTACACATCGCAACTGTAAAAATTTGTGCAATATTAATATAGGTGGTATTTTAACCCTGTAGCACTACTCTGCACCTGGATGGGGTGTTACTCCCATCAGTATTTGTTTCAGCTCAAGACTACTGGATGAGGGCCTACCCCACACCATGCGGGCCGTGGGGGTTATTGAGCATTCTTCATCATGCCGGTCACTGCGGCGGTTTGGCGAATTCCAGGGAAACTGGACGTTGGAGCACCGTCCAGTACGGTGTATTTTTATGCACTGCTGTCTAATCACAACATAGCTCCGCAGCAGCCTAGAACTCCTGTTTGTTTTACGAATGGCAGTTGCCCATCCAATATACACACAGCCTCAAACCTGCTTAGCTTCTCATTTCAAGTGATTTGGTCATCCCAACTATACTTACAGCACATGTTAAATGTGCGATTACAACTTAAGACAACCTTTCCACAAATTAAGTTATATACTTCAAAAGCGAATTATGTAATTTGTTAACATAGAGGTAATATATCAAGTTTGTGGGAATGATATTTTTAATACATGTATTCAAATGTAGTTTAACATTGTACATATCAATACACTTACTAGTTAAAGCGTTTATTTTTGTCCACTTGGATTAGGCGCTGGTGGACATAGTAAACAAGATCAATCACGCTGCAGCCCTTGGTAAATCAGTCCGCAGCCAGACAACGCTGTCCTCCAGCCACGGGTGCCTCAAGGGTCAAGAGAAGCCGTTCGACACCATGAACAACATCGTGGCCAACCTGATGCTCAACATGACGAGGTGGCCAGCACTTGGTGCCGATGCAATACACACCAGACTGTCATTTAACTTAGGCCTTGCAAAAATCAAGCATTTTATGAAAATCTTGGGAGGAGGGCTGTGGTTGCATTCTTTGTGCATACTGTGGCCTGTAGATCTGATGGGAGTGCTACCCTCCTGGAGGGCAGAAACATGAAGGCTGGACTTACTGGTGGTTCCACAGAGATGGGGCCCGTGTGTTGGGCAACACCAGTGACTGCACAAAAAGCATGACGTTACATTGGGTTTTGCACCTGAGATGGTTGTACCTTCTCTAATTGTTACTGAATTTATTTTTGTAATCTTCTTGGCCGAATTTTTATTTCAGCTTTATATTGTTACTTTCTTCATGCAGTCTCAATGTAGCTGTGGCATCTTTACATATGGTTTTGAAATATCAATATATGTTTATTCAGGGCTTTGGTTTGTTATAGATTTTAGATGATTGCATCCGTTTTCACCGAACCAAATGTCTATTAATAATTAACTATTTATAAATTGCAAATGACCATCGAGGATGGACCGACAAGATTGGCCCATGTGCAGGATCAAGATAGATTGTGGCATCTCACATTGCAACAATGTGGGAAGACCTTCATCCAGCATTCCCGATGAAAACAATCATGATTTAATGTTTACTAATGCAAGTAGATTTGGTGCAGTTGCCTCTGAAGGTACAATGCATGATACATCGTACCGTAATGTTAACTCCAGATGAAGTTTGCTTGAAACAGGTTTTTGCACGGAAAAGACACCCTTATGCTGTGCTTCATGTTCCCTGTGGGAGGCAGCTCGTCCCGGTTTGAAGGCTCGCTGAATGTTGATCTCAACGAGATCACCATGAACCTCGTGCCCTTTCCACGCCTGCATTACCTTGTCTCAAGCCTCACGCCGCTCTATGCATTGGCAGATGTCGCCCTGCCACCCAGGAGGTAATTTGGAGACTCCTAAGCTGAATGGCTTGCTGAGAATGTTTAACTTAAAAGCCGTAAATAATTGGAACTCAAGAACTTTGCAAGTAAGAAAGAACATTTGTTATTGCTCACTCTTTTGAGTCCATTCCATCACGAATGCGTAAGTTAGGGCACGTTATATTGAACTTGTCAAAATAAGTGTTTATAATCATTGGCTTTCAACTGGATTTTTGCAGCTGTTGTAAACCTATGACAACTAAAGCGTCACCAAGTTACGCTTTCAAAATATTCTTCGCAACGTTGGTGAAGCACATCACAGCCAATACATTTTGCTGAACGTTGTACAGATAATTATTCAGCTCGATAAGATTTATAACAATCCATGGGGACCCCAGTTACGTTCACTTTTTGGCCTGGCACACATTGGGTGTGTGTGGTGGGCACCATTCCCAGCTGCCTGTATATTGTCTGCTGTTATAACACTGGGAGAGAAATTTCATGTAGTGTCTTAAATGTATCTGCAGAAATTGGAATAGAATCCAGTCAAGCAAGACATTGCTTTCCCTTCGCTGTGACTGAACGCGTGCAGGCTGGACCAGATGTTCTCCGACGCATTCAGCAAAGAGAACCAGCTGCTCCGCGTGGACCCTCGCCGCAGCTTGTACCTGGCCTGTGCCCTCATGGTCCGAGGAAATGTGCAGCTCTCAGACGTTCGTCGCAACATTGAGAGGTGATTAATGCCTTCCGCTGTGATGAGTTACCATCCGTGCCTGGCTGCATGTTTCACGAATAAGTTTGCCATGTGAGCACGCTATGTATTAGAACGGTCTGCTAACTAGCAATGGTGTGTATAGTAGCTTGTGTGTGTTGTAAAAGAAGTTCCTGCATTGCTTAATAACCATGGCCAGCAACGGCCACGACCAGTCCACTGCTGGATGAAGACCTCCACAAGCTGTGATTTCTCTTCATGATCATGCAATTCAACAATCTGCCTACGAGCAGATTTAATCACTTCCTCTCTGTGGTGGACATTCTCCCCGGCACAGTGATTTGATTGTTTTAAATCATTTGGATTTTTGTTAGCAATAAAGTAAAATGAATATTTAATAGGTTTTATGAACTGGTTTGAAAAAATATTGAAACGCTAATAAATAATTTGAAACTTTTCAATAAGTCATGCTTAAAATATTCGAAAGTTCATGACTGTCATGTAATTGACATTTACGGACTGATGCAACTTTCACCTATATCCATACATTACACTTATAATTATTCCCATATTGTCGAATGCGCCTTCATATGTGACTAGAGGTTTAGGCCTTGGATGACAATTGAGTAAAACATTTAAGTAAAAATGTTGCATTATTCCTTTCCGCAATACGTTTTGAACACCACTCAATGTCAATAATACGTACATGCAACGAAGCTGCAGTAATTTACACTGCGCACAGTGGCTTTTGCCTAAACCAAAACAATGATAACAAAGGCCAGCGGTCCTTGTTGGCAGGTTGAAGCCATCACTGCACTTTGTAGACTGGAACGAGGAGGGCTGGAAGACGGGACTGTGCTCGGTGCCTCCTGTTGGCTACCCGCACTCCCTGCTGGCGCTCGCCAACAACACGTGCGTCAAGCATACCTTCGCCGATATCCAGGAGCGCTTCGCACGTCTCTACAGGCGCAAGGTGATTGTTGCCCCGGGGCTTGATGCAGCGTCCGCGCGTTCCTCGCGAATGTGCAGTTTAAAAAATGTGTCAAACATGCGTATGAAATTGTAACGTTGCCGAATGATAGCACCCTCTTTTCATCTCGTATCAAGTGCTGTTTTGTGACATTGTCCGACCTTTCGCCCAAGTATTTGGAGCTTCAAGGAACTAAATACACATGAGCTGTATAGCATAGCCACAAAAACCTGCGTAGCTTTACCAAATGATGCCTCATCCAATGGCGTGTTGACCATTGGAATCCCACAATCCTTGTGGCATGCATTTTCTGTAATGTTTAAATGTAATTAACAGTTCCATGACCACTGACAGTATGCGTAGCAGCTTGCATCTGAGTTTTTATCACATTTGATACATTGTGAATACGTACAATTTACGTGTTTTGTTAAACAGTAAAGAAGGAAGTTTAGCAGCAGGCATCACCACTCTTGTACAAACCATTTTCTAATGTGTAGACACATTCGTATTGGTCAGCACATTGGACTTGAACTGCAGAAGTGGCCGGTTAAATCTCCGATCGTGCAAAATGAAACAATGGGCAAGTTACTGAAATCCCACTGCCTCTGTCCACCCAACAGTATAAATTGGTATGGATTAGCAGGTCGTGCGTGGTGGGAAAGGTGTGTAAGATGGTCACTTTATATGTTTCTCACAGACTTGCTCACGTGTCCCCACAGCATTGTGTGGCTGTATTGACATGAGCTGCGTTTGTTTCCTCTAGGCACACCTGCACCACTACACGGATGTGGAGGGCATGGAGCTGAGCTGTTTCACGGAAGCTGCTTCTTCCCTGGCCTCGGTCATTGAGGAATACAACCAGCTGGACCGCAACAAGGGCCAGTTGGGAGGGGACATCCCACGCCTCACCATTGCCACATGACCTGGGCTGTATCAAGTGAGCTCGTGTGGAAGTGGCAATTGTCCACAGCTCAAAAGTTAGATCGTAATGTACTTTTTTACATGTAATTGTTCGTTATAGAGTATAACATTTTGGCTTGGATGCTAATCGTTTTACTTGCAACTGTCGAGTAATAACTCCACTTTTGACAAATTGTCAACCTTGTTGTCCTCTTACATCCTGGGTGTAGTCGGTATCCGTTTTCATTTTCACCATGGTAAATAAATACCATGGTAGTAAACCTTGTTGTACCACCTTACCAGTGATAAAGAACTACAGATAGACAGAAAGGATAGACAATACAAATACATGAAATAGGACAAATGCTTGTATATATTATTTTTTTGATAAAAACATGATTTAAATTATTAAACCAAAGCCATGAGGTGCTGTGACATTTTAAAATGTATTTTCGAAATGACAATGAAGCAGCTATCATGTATAATACAATGTAAGATTATTTTGAAAAAATATTTACAATTTTTTTGCAAAGCAAAATATATCTCTTCATTTGCCTTTGTAACTAAAATATTCTTCTTTGAAGACTAACATGGTTTGCACTTGAAGAAAAACAGGTAACAAATTGTTAGATTGTGTAAGTGTCGTCTCCGGTTTAAATCATGTGCATCTCTTCCTGAATCTTCACACAGATTCTATAAGGCAATAGAGGCAAGTGCAAACATTCGTTACATAAAATATGTTAAAGCACCAGTTGTTTAATAAACATCTAAATATAAAACCGTTTACACATGCTTAGCATTTATATTATCATCTAGCTTTAACACAAAGCTTTTCAGTCACACACTACCCTCTGGTGAAAGAACACTCCCATCACTGTAGTTGTTGATTCCCAAACCTGTGATCATGTTGGTTTTCGAATCTCAATACTGAAGTGTCTGTAGAGTAATAAACAAAGAGCACATGTGAACCTCAGGGAGACACTGAGGCTTTACGCCATCACCCCCCTCTTCTATAAATGCGTGCCGTTGTCAAAACAGTAAAAGTGTGGTCAAAAGCAATTTCACATTCCTGGTCATGGACGGCTCAGTTTTCAATCCCGTTGAAACCATCGTGGTTTCCTAAGTCGGCAAAGATGTCGTTAGGGTTCCGGCAGAGCCTGTGGCATCGGCATGAGTTGATCCACATGAGCTGCCACTTGGTTCGCGTTCCGTCGGGGCAGGTAAACTCGGCGCTGATGGTGGCGGTGCGGTACGGGTCGCAGCAGCGCCCGTCGCGGCAGCCCCCGCAGAACTTGAACAGGTAGCTGACGACGCTAGTGCAGCCGGACAGCTCGAGGCGCACGGGGTGTCGCGAGCGGTACTCCCTCTGGCAGCTGCGTCCCTCCTGCGAGCACCGGCACGGTCGTTATACACCCCAGGGCAGTTCTGCAGGTTAGGCCGCCTCGCAGGCCAACATAATATAATGCATTGAAGGTAATTTTTAGTTTAAAAAGAAATACAGCTTAATTAGGGAGTAAGGCTATGGTCTCCAATGTGTTTTGGTTTGACCGCGTCTTGTTAGTCATGTCTGACGTTGAACTTTAGAAGCTCCCAACATTTGTACAGCCTGAAAATACGTTAGCTATACAGCACAACCATGAAAACCTATGCAGTAAGTCGATGTTTTGTTACATAAAGCTGAATGTACCATCACTACCCAAAATGGATGACAGTGTGCTCATCAGAGTACATCTAAAAGTGATATTTTTAGTATTTCTCGGTTTCTTTTGTATGGCATTGGGGTGGGGGGGGGAAGTAAAAGTTTGGGTAGATGTCAGAGTTGCATGTTAAGGTCCTTCAACCAATCCAAGCAGGCAGTCGACGCTGTATGGATTACAGGGATACCCGCCAGGGTGTGTGGGATGGCACACTCGTCGGTGATGTTTTGATGCTTTGGGCATCGGAATTATTCCTGTTTATGGTGGCACAGTGGTAACACTTGTGCCTCAGAACAACAAGAGCCAGGGTTTGATTCCTGACTTGGGTGACTGGAGTTTGTTCTAGCCCTGTTCTGCATGGGTTTCCTCTGGATTCTTCGATTTGTTCCCATAGCTAAAATAATATACTGGTAACTGGTATTGGCTAAACATTCCAATGCTAAAACATACCTGCAAATTACTCAATTGGGGTTACACTTGGCAATATCGCCCGCTACTGTGAAAAATGGGCAGGACCCTACTGAAAACGTGTCTCGAGTCAGAGTAGCGCTTTCCTGAGTAAGAAAAGCTTCATAAGTAATCGGTTTACATATTCTCCAACCCTGCCACTTAATGATGTTATGAATGATTACCTATAACTGCCCAGGTGAAATATGTATTGCCTGCTTGGTGCCTATCTGGATGCAATACAGGTTGCCCACCTAGATAATGATAAAGTGGTGGATGCCTATCTGAATGCAGTGCCAGGTTGCTCACCCACACCTCGCGTGGGTTTCCCCGCCTCGATTCGGTGCGGGTCGAGGTGCCTACCCGGATGCTGTGCGTTCCGTTGGTCTCGCAGGGCCGCACGTAGCAGAGGCGGCGCTCGCGGTTCATGCTGCAGGCCGCGTTGTGGTTGGTGATGCGCGTCGAGATTCCCAGGCCGCACGTTTCAGAGCACGGGCTCCACGATGTTGTCTGCACCAGACAGTTGCTCCTCCACAGGGTGTCTTCCTCGCGCTCGTCTCGGAACACTGCCAGGAGGTTAACGGTGAGCACGTCGGTTAAACAGAAACACTGTCAAGTCCAGTTTGCCGACCAACGTACGTACCATGGCAGCATCCCATTGTATTGTCAACTTAATTCAGATTTCGCAAACTATATCAAGGTCTATTTGTAATTTAAGGATTTTTCATGGGAAGTATTTCTAATTATTTAGGGGCAGGAGGGTGGCGCCGTGGTAACTCTTGTGCCTCGTCAGCAATAAGGCCCAGGGTTCAATTCTTGACTGCTGTGTATTTCTGTACGGAGTTTCTTCTCCACCTCTCCAAACCCCTCATAGCAAAATAAACATGTTGACTGGTATCTGCAAAGCATAGCAATGTTGCAAAATTATCTGAAAATTATTCCATTGGGATTACAGATAGTGGCATCAGCCCAGACTACAAAAAGTTAACAGGACCCTCCTGAAAAAGTCCTGATGCTCTATCGGGCTTTCGTGGGCAACAAGCATAAAGTAAATAACATTTCGAAGCAGATGACTTCACGGGCAAGGCGTATTTAGGAAACTTTTCCTTTTGGGGTCGTGTAAATTGGCGCATGTTATTTCACTCGCCGTGCCTACCTGCCAGAGCGAGGTGCTTGGGCACGGACTTCCTGATCTTGGCGCGGATGTCGTCGCAAACCCAGCGCTCGCAGCACTTCCCCGGCACGGCGACGCGCCGCGGCCGCTGGCACCACACAAGCGGTGGGCGCGACTCGTGCGTGCACACGGGCACGCAGCCGATGGCGCCGTTCACACACGTGCACCGGTAGCGGCAGCTCTGCTGGAACGTCTGCCCGTTCTGGTAGTGCTCGCCATTGAGGCGGCAGCCGACGCCGATGATGTCTGTCGATCGATCGTGCCGGAGGTCGTGCGCGAGGTCGTGGGCGATCAGAAGCAGGATAGTGCATGAGAAACGGACTGGTTAAAGTCGGCATGGGTTTCTCCTTCAGGATTTTGCATGGTAACTTACACAGGAAATATTACAGGTACAGACTTGTTTTAAAAAGTTCAACGTGCAGCCCTGAAATTGCTTGCTCACACCACTGCTGGCAGAAGGACCTCCACCACAGGGAGGTCTAGAGAGAGCCCCTCTTGAGGGTATTTCACCTACCCTTCCATTTTGGCCAAATGTCTCAGAAGAGTGGGAGTACCCACACTACCCCAACACATGTGAGCTGGCGACGACCAACTCTGGTGTGCCCACATTTACTGCTGGGTGGACAGAGGTTTGTGGATTAAAACAAAAATGCCCATTAGTTCAACAGCCACGCCAGGAGACTGAACCAGCATCTCCTTTGATTCCAAACTAAGTATGCTGGCTAACCATTACACCAGGACAGCATTCCTTCAAAAGGTAATTGGAGTTTAGGTTACATGCTGTGTACAAGGTGAAAAGTTTAAAACATAAATAAAAAACAATTATGTTTTAGTTAACAATCTTGAATACCAGTTTTAAATACAAAACAAGCACAACCACATGTATTAAGATATGCCCAACTATAATGATGCATCGGCCAACATTTTCTCTCATGTCAAACTGCATGACAATATCTCAGCCTGCACATGAAAGGAACCCATATATGAGTGTGTCGTCTATTGTGGTCAAACCCTGCAACATTCCAGTGGTGTAGCAGAGTATATGGCCAGCAAAGCAGTCTTCTAAGTCAACAATTACTCTGTACATACAATGAAACGCTGTCCATGCAAGGCAATAATAGCAATAAACAACCACAACCAAATCTTGAACAGTACCATTTGTCGGATGCCTTTAACCAATGTTGTTTCTTTCTTTTCTAAAAGGAAATTTGAGGTACAGCCCCGCAATTGCTTGGTCTTGCCACTGCTGGCAGAATATCCTTCGCTAGAGGCTATTTGGTCTCCTCTTCCACGTTGGTCAGATGTGTTGGAAGAGGCGGGTGTACCCACACTTTACCCCACCGCAAGAGAATTGCCAATCGACCAACTGTGGTGTGGGAATCGGAGGTGCAGGGGGAGGACTGAGAAACCCGCACCATTGTTTCTACTGCCACTCCAGAAGATGGAGTCGAACCGGTGACCTCTGCATCTCCACGTCCAGTATGCTAACCACTACACAGTGGCGGCTCCCTATGAAATGGAAAACAAACCCTCTCAAAACTGTTGCGTTTTTTTTCTTCTATATGCTGTAAAAAAAAATGCAGGCAATAGCTATGGTAAATATTGGCATTTTTACGACAAGGCCTTTGTAACAAACATAGGGGTTGTCTGCTGAGTTTGTGTAAATAACCCTGAGTTCATCATAAGCAAGCTGTTTCCATGGTGAACTCAAATATCCGTGGCCTAACGCAGCAACAAATATGGATCCTAGTGGTGCTGCATTACCCACTTTCGCAAAGTAAAAAATCAGAACCTCGACGTCGAGCAGTGCTCCGCCGGGAGAACGCAATGTTCAAGGGCGAGTGCAAGACTGACTTAGCGGACTCGTCGTGCCTCGGGGCCCCTGGCCACTGGCGTGATGTTATGCGGCTTGGCAAACGGCCAAAACCTGTTTGATGTTCAAGATAGATGGACCCACAGAAAACGCCCGAGGAGAGTCGATGCAAGCTCGACTGTAAATTCCTAAACGGGAGTCATGTGCATGCTATGAAGGACCGCACTTCATAACCTACTGCGGTTTTATAAATACGAAACTAAATTGGCACCTGGGCCCTATTGGTTTTCACAGACAGAAGTGCAATTCACAGGAAGGTTTGTCGTAAGACCTTCCCAGGTTTTGAAATATGCTTTTTCAGGTGTGCTGGCTGCTTAATAGATGTAATGTCCATAGACGTAACAGATAAATGTTTATGATATACTGAACAATCATTCACTTGAATGCATGAAGTTAACTTTCAGATTAAATCTGCGGCCTCATTGGAGCCTTCACATGTAAAATGACATGTCACCCCAGCACATGTGAATAATTTCCCAGTGTTAACCATTGCACACGTGTTGATCTTAAATCCCCAATTTAACATTTTCATTCGTCGCATTTCAAGAGAGCTCTTGAAGGTTGTTTTGTATATAACTTATGTGATTGGTAAGGGCACAGTTTGGGTTCAAATGTAATGAAATTATATGTTGTTTGGATCACTGGCCCTCTAGTTTAACAGAGATAAACCTTCCAGGTATTCTAAAATTAAAAATACTAAGAACATTGCAGCTTTCAATATCCACCGTCATTAAACATTTCAACGTCAATAAAAACAGTTGAATTCTTTAATGACAGGCGCGACTTTTTTTAACGGTGGCCAAACCTCCCAAACATTAAACGGCACCTTCGTAGCGCAATCCCGCAAAGTCGCGTTAACACGTGGGCCGGCGGAACCCACTTAGTGGCCGCAGCGGCGGCCTGGAGGGTTTATCTCGACCACCTGCTGTTAGCGCTGGTGCACAGGGGATGGGGGGGGGGGTAGAGATTGCAAAGGGTGAAACTTACATGCACAAACGCCTATCTCGTACCTAGGTCTGTCCCCGGAGTAGTCACAGTAGAGGCCCCTGTGATAGTCGCACGTGTCTGCCTCGGTGCAGCGCTCTCCGCCCTGACGCGCGCACGTCTTGCAGCAGCCACAGCCGTCCGTCACCAGGCTCACGCCCGGAGGGCAGCGCGGGGGCAGCGCGGGGCACCGGCAGGGCCACTCGCAGAACTGACGGCGCTCGGACGGGTGCAGCTCGTTGGACGGTGCCTGCGGTGCCTGCGGCGCCAGCGCTACCGGAATTTGCGTGGTAGAAGAAGAGGTGGTCGATGAGGTGGATGAGATCAATGAGGTGGATGAGGTGACGCTGCTCTCCACCGTAGACTCGGCCGTCCCGGTCATGTTGCCCACGAAGGCGCCCACCATGCAGGCCTGCCGGAGACAGTTTAGTTGCACTGGGTGAGAACTCAAATGAATAGGATAGTCTTAATTGCCAGTGACCTGTGCCACCAATTTGACAAAAGCAAAGCAAATTTAAACAAATCTACAAAAATCACGAAAGGTGACATTTTGAGTGATGGCCCTTCTTCATGGCACGTCTAATTGATGATGGTGTGTTTAAAACATTAACATGCAAATAACTGCATTTTGAAATGACCCAAGCAATGGGTGTAATTGTGTCTTTGTTTTGAAGTATTTCAGTATCAACTATAAAGCAGTCATTAAATCCTGACTCACCTTTTTGCTACTGCGTGAAATTTCGTTTCACATTACACGCAGCTCACGTGTAGTAGAGTATTCCACTGGGTAAGATGTGCTAACCAGGCAGTCCCTTTACATCATACACACACATTCACCAAGCCCAGCACTAGTACTCCGCAATACTCCATCAGCAACGTAAAACTTAATGGATATGGGAACATTCATATTTTCAAAAGCGCTCAATTTAGATTACTGCAATAATATTATTAAGCTTATCATATTTCCTTTTAAGTTGGAAGTTTATCTTTAATGGCATTTGCTAGTGATAGAAGATGGTAATGGTCGCTTCAAACACACAAGTTTAATCGGTTGATCTTGTTTTGTATTTTTTTACCCTCTTTCGTGAGACTGGGCAACAATGACGCGAAACATTCCTCCCAATCTTGAGAGCAGCAGGGGGAGGTTTGGGGCATAAACGGGCCCCGAGTTGGACGGGTTCAGCACTTGACGTCCGTCTGTAGCAGCAGCACATGATGCACGATCGAGCAGGGGACGCGGTCACGCGTGGAAGCGGGTGGTATCCCCGTAGTCACGTGTGTTTTTTTCCGGGTCCTCCGCTTTTTCCCCTCCACATTTAGAATCAACACCACGGCGTTTAGAGTATTTAGCTGCTATAAATGTCCACGTGATAAGCCACTTTGTCGAGCCATCATTTGTGGCCAGGTTGCTTCTGAAAAAGAGCTGTGGAGCTCAGTGGGCCTTACCTCCTAAAATAAAAAGTTAAATAGTTAGCTCTACCGGCAAACGGTTCCCGACGATTGTCGGCGAGATCGCAGATAGCATCTGCAAAGTTCGCCCCCCACTTTGTCACGGAAATAACAGTTCTACTGCACGAGCTGTGGTAAATCTACGTGACTACCCGTGCCCTGCTGTCTCTTTGTAAAGGTTTTCTCTTAGCGCCATCGGCATGTCCAGTGGCCTCGACGGAAAGGCGAAAACGTCGTACTCAAATATACTGCACCACGTTTCGTACAACGCCACTTCGGGGTGCCCCTCATTCCACTCCATTCATCGCGCACAGTCGGCCACGGACCGTTACGGCCAAACGTGTGACCTCTCAACAGCATTCGTATAAACCGCTCTTGCTTGCCATACACCGGCTTCGAGTAATTTGTTTGAATCACGCATTACTGGGGGGGGGGGGGGGGGCGAGTGACCACTGTGTCACTCAGCCCGATAGAAAATGTTGGGGTGTGCGGGCACCCGTGACACCGCACAGTGGCCGAGCCCTTGCGATCGACCAACTCGCAACTTTGCAGCGTGTTTTGCATCTGCCTCCTGTGGGCTTTTTAAATAAAATAAAAAGTCTATCAATGTGATGCAGATGAAGATATTGGAACGCACCTTGACCGTTCAGAGGTAGTCCATATTCTAGAGAATGCATAACAGCGGGGAATCAAAGTTGTCCATTCCTCGATTCCGGCACGCTGTTCCCACGTTACTAACAATCTCCACCATGAGGTATTAGCTGTGCAAATCCTCTGCACACATGGTCATAGATTTTAGAATGCGTCGTTCAAATCGGCCCTGGGTGTTTCACAGCATTGTTGAGCGTTTGCAATAACGTTGCTGATTTGCCTGTGCACAAAGCATCGCATTGCTGAGGAATCGATCTGAAGATCGCACTCGGCATCAAGATCAGCCGTGGATGGACTCGACACCACCTACCTCTCCGATCCCCCATACATACTCCAACGTCTTAACCACGTCTAAAAATAGTGTTCCTTATAGCCATACTATATAGTGCAAACACATTGTGGGTGTCTCTGAGCCATATCTAAGAACCCGTCGGTGTCTGGGCCATGTCTAAACGTGTCTGTGCTCTGAAGGGGTATTGCCCAAAACGTCGTCTATTATATATTTCAATTTAAGGCCACAGTGTTATTGACGGATGTTGAGGTTTCCTGTTCTAATTTTCGCCTGTGCACCACTGGCAACGCAGTATCACCAAACAATGGGTTTGAACACGGCGCGTGTGCAGATGTCTCGCGCGTATCGTGAACGTGCGCTCGCGGTGTTCTGTTGGCCGCATCGTGGCTCAACGTCGGCTTGATCACTCCCGCTCACGGGCGAGGCCACCCACGCTCGCTGCGCCCATTTGCGCCGTTGCATTGCCCGGGCCCAATGAACAAGTCGGGCCCTGGTCCCCTCGCGGACCGCGTGCGACCAGCGGCGGAGGACCCGGGCGGTGCCGGACCTCACCGGCAGGAGGCGCCACGCACAGTCACTTCGCCTCCTTGGCGCTTCGGCGGTTGCCAACTATCCGGGCTTGACCCAGATAGTCTGGGCAGTCGATGGGTTTAACACGCAGGCCTTTCGCGACAAATATCCATTTCGTAAGTTTTGTCACGTAAACAAAAGTTGCCAATTAGTAACTCCTTCAGCACACCGGTGTGTTGGAGAGTAGCATCATCAGGCGATTAGCCAGAAATGTGTCAGAAAGACTTCTTAATCATTCTGATCTAACCCCCCAAAAAACCTTGATCTGGGAGTTGATGTTTGTATTTGTGGTGCCAATAATTGATTTCTACTAAGATATGGTATCGGGATTGTCTTGAACTTTATTGCAGTAGGCTGCACAGTATCGATGACAGAACTAGGCCGACTGATAATTGTGTCCGGGTTTGCTTTGTGGAAAAGGTGGCGACCCCATACCACGCTCCAGAAACGATTACACACACACGATGGATTGCTGCTGCATGAAGGCACGACCACTGTAGAGATGTGCTGATGTGGAGATCATATCATTGTGGCATCGTAGGACCTTGAGGAATGGTGACAACTTGGAGAGACCATGCAGTGGATTGATCATGGCTGACGATGGCACGCTTCAAATCTATGCATGCAGACGCTTAGTCTCGTGTGCCATACGTGTTCTCACATATGACATGAAAATGACAATTATCGAATTGGGCCCTGCGGCAAGGAATTAAATGTGGGGCCGCCTATCCAATTCAACCCCTCCCCTCTGGGTCCCGGCGCAGTTGCACCGCCTGCACACCCAAGAGCTGCAGCACTTCTTGTTAGGTACACATCACATGACCATTCTCGTTCTCAAAGCTGTCTCCACGTTCTTGCCCGCGTAAGTATCCCGATTGTTCATTTGAAGCTTTCGTAACTGCAGGAATCCATACTCTTTGGTTCTATCGGTAAAGTCACGTAGGTAGAAATAAAATAAATCACGACGTTTCGATCGCAACACAAGCGATCTTTTTATTATTATTTTATTTCTACCTACGTGACTTTACCGATAGAACCAAAGAGTATCCTGCTTGTGTTACGTATTCACGCATAGGCATCGCTTGTTGTTGAAGGAGTTATACTAACAATACTTTTTCAGACAGAGTGGACACAAATAAAAGAAATGGCCCTGGACTGTATGGAATTCTGCAAAACGAATCTACAGGGACACCATACTCCAAAGATCAATCATCCATCACCCCTCAAGCTTTCACAGCCGACAGCTATGAGCAAGAAGTGCACGTGATGAGTTATGCAATGCAGCAGTGGAGATAATTGCACATGAACAAAGGAGGCGTGGAAGGAAGATGGAATTCAAATGAACCTTGATCGCTTCATGCAAATTGACGTCATGGAGCAATGCGTGTAAGAGATGCAATGGCTCGGCTTGCAATACATTAGAAACAGTGACGTGCAACGTTTATGACAAAAGACCACCGTTTATGAGTTGTCGCAAGGAAGCAAGTTCACAGATTGAAATTCTGCACTGAAAGTCACAGGGGCAGAGGCAACATCTGCATGCACTTAGCACACGATAATCAACCGAGGTGGGTGCAACTGTGAAGTTAAATAATAGAATAGCGTGTGAATAGTCTGTGTACTTTTCGATTGCCATGGCTACAAAAATATTGACCACTAATTTAAATGAAATACAGTTGATGTGTTCGTGAAAAACAGAATCAAGGGGAAATGGGAAGTCCATCACGTCATGAGGGCAGCCTACAAGAGGTTGGGAAAAAATATACCTGTGGAGTGGAGACCGAGAGAAGGCAAAGAGATGTGGGGGGAAGACAGCGGAAGGGACGGTGACGAGACATCTCAGAGTTGGGAGGCCACGGCTGGACAATGAGGACTAAATGTAAAGAATGGGAGAAAATAAGAAGAAAGTAAGGGAGGCCTTTCCCCAGAATTGGGAAGTTACAGATGGACAACAACAACAGCTGATGACCTGAATTTCTGGAGCAGTCACCCAGTCAATAATTAAACTAACTCATTTTAATTACTGACTGCCAGTAATAACAAAGCTTGTGGTTTTGCACCAATCTGCTTTTGATGACATCTCACGAGCCACGCGTGGCACACGTGAGAGCAGTCCACGAGCCACATGGAGTAATTTCACTCACGCACTCGGTAACATTGAAGCAGCGACTGGCGGCAGCTTTAGCAACTGCCCCCACACCAAAGCGGCCAAAATAACACAAGGGGACACAGAGTTGACGCGCCATGAACTCACGCAGCATCAGCAGCACAAGCCGTGCGCGCTGGTTTGCAATCCAAGCCTGAATATGCACCTCACGCACCGATAGCTGTCAACCCATTATCAGTGCTGCCCCACTTATTACAGACCAATTCAGACCTTATTGGTCACTCCGTGATCTTTTATAAATCTCTCTCTTTTATAATTCATCCTACAAAGTCCCATCACAAGGGAGAAACACAAACACAGACAAAACAAATGCCCCTATTGAAGCGGCTGTATGCCGAAAGGACCTGAAAGCTCAATTCCCCTGTACAAGAATACGGGTAAACCGTATGGCTTGAGAGGTATGCGAACCTCATCCCAGTCTACCGTGCTTCTCAATATGCCCAGGCTGAGGTTATGACTTGATGTTGCTGATTAGATTAGAATTATATGCAAAAATCACTATGAATTGCGTAATCATTTATTTTAACTGCAATCGCTGATGCACTTACAGCTCTCATCATCATTATTAATCGCCATGGCCAATCCACTGCTGAATGAAGAACGTCCCCAAGCCGTCGCCATCCCTCACGGCCCTGAGATGTAACGATCCGTCTACGAGCTGATCTCATGCTCCGTCTCCTCCACGTAGCCCACTCGGACGCATTCCATTCCTTGGCTTCCACTCCGTCATTTGTCTTCGCCACTGCCCTTCACCACTGCCCTTCACCACTGCCCTTCATCACTGCCCTTCATCACTGCCCTTCATCCTTCACTTCCAGCGATGACGTGTCCGGCCCCAAGTCCACTTAATGTTTTCACCAGCTTGGACTGCCCCCCCCCCCCGTCTCTAGCCCGCCTCTATAACCCGCGCGATTACACTGCACGTGAAGATAACGCGTGGCCATTCTCATGCGTGTTGGTATGAACGTCCAGAGTGAATCTTCATTATTAAAACAGCCCATTGGTATATTTACAAGGGTTATCTTTTGTTTAGACTGCGCATCGTGATGCGTGTATTCAAGTGTACACACAGTAACTGTGTGGGAAGCGGTAGTGTAGTGGTTTAGCGCGCTGCGAAACGAACCCGCTCACGGCCAACATCAGTGGCGATTTTCTAAACCGGTCCTGGGTCTCCCCTAGGTCGACTCAGCCTCAAATTGGTACCTCGTGTGTAAACATCGCCACTGGGGAAACAAAGGAGGCCAGGCGTGGTGTTGGCCACCCACCCCCTCGTGTGCCGTGCCGGCCTTCATAGGTGCCCGCTAACAGCGCCTGCCCCAACAGTCTGTGAAGACGATGTCTTTGTCCGATTCACACAGTGATACAGACTGTATCTACATTCGCAACGCAGACAACTGAACGGCACAAGTAGTCCACTTACTGCAGCTGCAGGCTGCCACCCAAGTGCACACAGATCTTCACCTGAACTCCACCACCACCATCATCAGCCATGATCACTCCACCGCTGGATGACCCCCCCCTCTCACACGCCGCCCCACGTGAACACCGCGAGTATCACCAGCAGGGCTGCATGTTCACACCAAACTCTCTCTCTTCCCTCCGTCTTGCCCTGCTGGGCGAGTGCTGTTAGCGAGCGCCTATTAAGGCACGAACGGGTGGGGTGGGCGTGCACCACACACAGCCGCCTTTGTCTCCCCAATGTCGATGTTTACACATCGCGCCGGTAAGGTTGACTCGACCAAGGGAGAGGAACGGCTCCTATTCACACATCACTCACGACTGGTGATGTATCTCCATTCAACTCAGATTGCCAGCTATGTATTACGTCAATGCGCTACCCGCAGTGCATCACAACAAAGACAAAGATCACCCGAATAGCGTAAACAGACTTGTTGGGGCAAGTGGTGAGCGAGCACCTATGAAGGCATGCACGGGTGGCCAGCCCCACACCCGTGCCGCCTTTGTCTCCCAGTGGCGCCCGTGGCGATGTTTGCACACCGCACCCGGTACCCATTTGAGTCCGAGTCGACCTAGAGGGAGCCTCAGAACCGGTTCGGATATTCCTCACGAGTGTTGGCCGTGAGCGGGAATCGAACTCGGCTCGTCTGGTTCGCAGCGCGCTAACCGCTGCACTACCGCTCCCCACATCCCGAATACAAAGACACAACACACACAACACACAAACCACACACACACAACACACACGCAAACAACATACAACACACACACACAACACACACCACACACACACACCACACACAACACACACCACACACACACGCACCACACACACACCACACACACAAACACAACACACACCACACACGCACCACACACACACCACACACACACACACACCACACACACACACCACACACAACATACACCACTCGCACCACACACACACCACACACACACCACACACACGCGCGGTATTCTCCTCGATTCTCACCTGGAGCGCGACCACCACGAGCAGAAGGAATGAGTTGGACTCAGAATTCCGTCTCATCTCGCGTCCAGGATCCCCGCACCATCCGCGCACCGCATAACGTGGAGGCGCACGCTGCTGATGCTGCTGCTGCTGATGATGATGCTGCTGCTAACGATGTTGCTTGCAGATGCCGCCAATAAAAAAAACACACACGAAACAATCTCTTCGCACTTGGGGTCAAATTGAGCCGTCTGCGCAAAACTTCGACCACGGGCAAACACAAAGAGCAGCCGGCTCATGTGTGAACCTCCAGGGGGTGGGAGTGTGTTGTGTGGAGCTCATGCAGTCGACGAGGAGAGCGGGCGCGCAGGGCACCTGGATGGAGAGTGGGGATGATGTTGTCCGCTGTCTGCGGCGGCGGGGTGCGTGGACAACCGCGACTCTTCCCAAATGCGAAGAGGCGCCGCGCTCAGCTGCATCGGAGTGATAATTGTTTGGAAGGGAGACCGCCCACAGACCCGCCTCCTCCTCCTCACGCAGCCACACACGGCCAGAACCGCCCAGCCAACACTCAGCTCCCAGCCCTCACCCACCACCACACCTCCCCTATCCCGATCACCCTCTCTCTTTGGCTCACATTCCCCTATTACCACTCGCACCCACACTCCCCTATCATCCCTCCAGCTCACAAACTGCCCAACTGGAGGCAATTCAGTGTTATCGGTAATTATGCTGTGACCACCGACACGCCGAGCTGTTGGCTAAACTTATTCTCACAACTTAGGTTGAGCGCATTCACGATATGCGTCGGCTCTGCCGGTCTTTGCCTGTCCTCCACTCACTCGGGAGCAACGAACGTCCGGATTATTTCGACGAAATGGATGCTCAGAACTTGAGCACACAAACCATAGAGGGGACAACTCCACTTGTTTTTTTTTATCACGTAAACAATGAATGTTCTGTACGTAGCCAAGCGTGCTACAGCACCTACACCCAAACCAATCGCTTCGTTAAACTTTCCAAAAATGTTACTCGTGTCAAGATCTGTATAGTTGTTGGGCGAGATTGACTCAGAAATATGTTCAGAAACAAACAGGAACGCACATGCGTTATAAAAGGCATTGGCCTCGCGTGTAAGTTCGAGCCAACGTACAAAACAAAAAGATGCTCCCTCGTTGGACTGGTTTGTCAGCTTGTTTCGGATTGAAACTCGGACTTGTTTAGCTGCCCTGGCGGCAACCGACAGCGATCGCTGTCAGCTTCGTCTGTCTCCTCTCGCGGTCTCGCCACGAGTTGCCAACTTCACATTGGCACCGAACACCGACCTTGCACGAAGGGCAGCTGCACGCGGATTGTAATGTTGAAATACGCATCTAACAACGCAAATGTTGTAAACACATCAATGGTTATGCCAATGTTGTCCTTCAAGGTGCGTATGCCGAACATAAAACCGTGTTTTAAAACATATATTATGAGGAATTGATACAATGTACATGGATAGGGCCTTCCAAAAACCTGTTCACGGCCAGGATAATGTCTCCACGTGTTTAATCCACGCAGATGTGCACAGGGCGATCCAACTATAGATAACCCACGGATTAATTCTAGATTTGAAGCTTTCGTGACTGCAATAATTCATACTCTTTGGTTTTTTCGGTAATGTCACGTGGGTAAAAACCAAAATAAAAGACACCCTTAAGCGGTTGTGCTTTCGCTACGTTGTCCCCACCTTAAGAAGGACGCTTGTGTTGCGCCCGAAACGTCGTGAATAAATGTAGTTGTTTTCATTTATTTTATTTTTTACCTACGTGACTTTACCGAACAAACCAAAGAGTATGAACCCACGGATTGTTAACGGCCCTCTTCTAGACCTCCGATTGAATATTGTGAGAGCGATGGGTCCGGTGTCTCACAGAGGAGGAACGCTCTTGCACGCGTTTAGGGTGTTGAACTTTGCTGGGGAGACGTGTGGGAGCTTTGAAATAAAATTGTCGTTTTCTCTACGATTTCTCGATATTATCTTAGCGGGGTATCTGTCAATGGATCGCAACGTATACATTCTTCGAATGCACGTGTTAGCGATCCAGTGCTTTTGGGGGATACACCTGCGGCGCGTGATTGTATCCTATCCCAGGGCTGTGACAATAACGCATCAATCAACGTCTTCGGGAGATGGTTGCCGATGCAAACGCGGGGATGGTCACTCCCAAGACAGCGACATCCAAGGTTAGACGCCTGTGATCGAATCGGCAGCGGAGCTTCGGCTGGATAGTGATGGGATGTGTCGATGCAGAACGTGGGGGCTACATGGTGGCCGGCAAGAAGGTGGTGCAGCAAAACCAAATCGTGTCCTGTACTGTACTTCTATGCTTCCACCTTCTATGCCCACTGCCTGAAACCACCAACCCAACCTGAGTATTGTCTGCTTAACACGAAGGCTGTCGCCACCAATATCATCCAGTAGCCCCCACAGTCCAGACGGTGCGGGGAGGGCCTCACCCAGCAGTGGATTGACACACAAGGCGCTGTTCATGCTGTGCACGCACCTCCCATGAGCCACGGCTGACTCCGTGCGCTTCACCGAAAGAGGTTCAACATCCACACGCACGCACGCGTGGCAGGGGATGCATGTGAATCCACGAGAAACGCCGCGAAGTCGGTAACGCAATGACGCGGTGAAGTGAGTACAGCTGGAAAATGGATCGCCAATGACGACGACAACAGCGCGACTTGAAGTGGGGGCATGGAACCGCATCGGACCCCACCCCCCCTAGGAAAGGGCACTTGTAGGAGGCTGAAGAGCC
The DNA here is from genome assembly GCF_015708825.2 of Lethenteron reissneri. Lineage (NCBI taxonomy): Eukaryota > Metazoa > Chordata > Hyperoartia > Petromyzontiformes > Petromyzontidae > Lethenteron > Lethenteron reissneri. The sequence continues at coordinate 11,919,394 of NC_083820.1, read as the reverse complement.
CCTTGTGAGGAGGGCTGCACACGCATGCCTCTGCGCGCAACCCCCCCCCCCCCCCCATCGCAACGTAGCCGGCCACGTTCCTGTAACCCCCTGGGGAGAATCGATTCTTATCCGAATTGTGCACGCCACTGAGGGTGTTTTCAAACGGTTTAACTTGAAAGCACGGAGAGCTCAGCCCCGTGGTGTCGTGTGTGTGGGAGGCAGGGATGGATGATCAGCACGCCTTTCTTAATTCGAAGAAAGTTGGCGTCACATTCTACACCGGTGGCGGTGTTTTGTTTTTAAGTTCGCGAGTAAACACCCGGAACCGTCGAACACAAATAAATGCGCCCGCACGCAACTGCTGCGGTTAAGTTGAATCCGCAGACACGGAGAGGCGAGCCCGTGTGTGTGTGTGTCTGTTTTCATGACTGTAGGGGGCTGAACACAATGTACAAGTACTCAGGTACACCACGATCAGACAATTGGCACGTGGCATGTGGTGGTGTGCGTGTTCCACGCCTCTTTCAAGACGCCCAACCAGTGCGGAAGAGTAGGCCAAGAGCCCTCGAGAAGGGCCCTCTCTCTCTCTCTCTAGAGCCTATCCGCCAGCAGTGGAGTGAGCAAGACATTTCAGGGCTGCGCCTTTACCGTTTAATGTATCTTGATGGCTGACGCAGACTCCGAATCCCTGGTTAGACTCGCGAGTGGAGCCACGGCAGCGCGGTCACTGTTTTCATTCTCTCGTGCCGGCGCCTTGCCAGGAACAGAGCAACATACGTGGCACACACCTCGAAGGCGAGGCGAGCACACGAGAGCGCGTCTTGTGCGGGCGGGCAGCCCTTCCTCAACGCTCAAACAACGAAATCGCCTTCAGCCGGCTGCACCTTTAGCGCCGCCGCTGCGTTTTGCTTTCGGCTCGGTCGTTGGGCTTGCGGGCCCCGGTGACTCTGGCAAAGTGGGTGACCACCGTCTGAGTCTGAGTCGTCGCCGACGGTAGCGGACTGCTCCCGACAACGAGAGCAGAGACAGGGAGAGAGAGAAAGGGAATGGGGCGGCAGCGCGGGAGGCGGAAGATGTCATCAAACAGAAGCTGCAGATTCATTCTAGATTTGAAATTCCTCACAGTGGCTTGTGTTGTGTGTGTGTGTTTTGTGTGATTATAAAGTGTGCGCTTACGTGAATTCATCATCAGCCATGATCTATTCACTACTGAGTGCCATTTCTCTTTTTTTTCGATCAGAGGAAACAAGAAGATGCTCGGTGTAGTCGGCACTTTGCTTCGTTCATCATTTAGTTTTTTTTAATGCTTTGCTTTATGTAAACCCACCCCCCTTTTTAAATTAAAGGTTTAAACAAAATATTTCTCGCTCTGCTCTCCTTACCCCTTCCCTCTCTCTCTACCCCCCTCTCTGCCCCCCTCTCTCTCTACCCCCTCTCTCTCTCCCTCTCTATTTTTTAACTATGACAAGTGCTGCATCTGCACGCAGCCCTTCTCGCAGTCCAACGGCCTCCGACGGGTAGCTCATATCAGCATGCAGAGCTCTCCGTCATCTGCCACCGCGTACACGGCCTCCTCCAGTGGCCACTGCTCCTTGAAGGCCGGCACGGCGTGGGTCATCCGCGCATGGCGGAACTCCAGCCACACCCTGGCTCCCGATCTTGCGATATTATGTTTTGTGAATGAAGCGTTAATACCGTAAGGTGGAGCGGTGGCACAGTGGTGAGTGTGTTATGCTATTATGAGCTCCGCGACCTACATTTAATTCGCAGCGATAGTTAACGTGAGAGACGAAACACTCCTTCACTGCTCCAGCCCACCACACCCCCGCATTTCACCAACCCGCACTGACCAGCTGGATGAAATATAAAAAAGATTAACTAAACTGTAAACAATTTTTATTTTACCAGGCAAGGCCCACTCAGCTCCGTAGCTCTATTTCAGAAGCGACCTGGGCACAAATGATAGCTCAACAAAGTGGCTTATCGCGTGGAAATTTATCGCAGCCGAATACTCTGAATGCACTTTTTTTTAATGCGGGGGGAAAAACCGGAGTAACCCGGAGAAAAATCCACGTGACCACGGGGAGTACAAGCAAATTACAAAAATACAACAGGCGTCAAGTTCGGGATCGAACCCACGACCTCCTGTGTGTCAAGCGAGGTGGTTAACATTTCACCCCGTGACACCTTGACTAACACAGCGCAGGGACACCTCCAGAAAGCAGTGAATTCATGAAGGGGCTGTAAATGATTCGTGAATATTGTTTGTAGAATGTATCTATTTTAGCCGAATGCAAAGTTTCATATTTGCACGCTTCCTATCCATGGATTACAGCCAGTAACACCGCAGTATTAAATCAGATTAGTCTCACCATTTGGCTCAATGTCTCATATTGGCCACCTCTCAAAACATGAACCTGAGCGTGCCAAGCGCCCACGAATCTTTCGACTTGCCACTGATTCACATTCTTTTTCTCCAAGGGTGGAACGGACGAACCTTTGTGCGCATCACCGAGCAGCTGATATGTTACGAAGTTGTTCACTTTGTTGTCAAGTAGTGGATATCACAAACCACAAAGAGAACACAAGTATGAGTCCATAGGTCTGCAGAACAAGCCAGGTTCATCTGCATCTAATTTTATGGGGGGAAATAATATTCACGAATTAAATATGCGGCGTTTAAAATAAATTTGGTTTCGAGTCAAGCTCGTAAATGTTCCCTCCCTTGCCACGCCATGTGTTTTTAGTTTTTTAGCACAACCCCGTATATTTCATTTCCATGTAAGGAATCATCCTTCCCATTAATTACCAAGCAGCATGTGCAACATCACTGATGTTTATTAACCTCCTTGCCGAATGTTGGAAAAAGTTTTACTTAAAACACACACACGTGCTCACGAAACTATATTTGACATTGGAATTTGAATTCCTTTGGAATGTGCGTTCTTTTGAAACCCAAATGTTGACACAGTATCAGCTGATGTAGTTTTGAGAGACTCTTGATCACCGACGGTTCTTCTTGAATCAATCGAGGCGCTGTGTTGCTCCGAGCCACTTGTGGGTGCGGCCACAGCTCTTTGCAGGAGTCTTGCTTTTAGAACACCGGCTGCACCGCAAGTGACAATCTCAAATAAACATGGTGAATTGCAAACATTTTTATTCAAACATAACGGACAGTACAGAGGCTTTTTTATTTAAAGACGAGGTGCCAGAGACTCCGCGAGGGACGTTTTCGGTGCGTGTGGGATGACCGCCGGATGCCCGGGAAGTTATAGCCGCAGGACCTACCGCTAACCAAAAGTAAGCACCAACAGAAGCTCCCCATGAAAAACAAAAAGCAGATTATACGCAATCAACCCGGCATTTAAAAACATGTTTTACATTTCACATTCAAAAGTCCGGAGAGTAAAAGTTATCTGCAAAAATAGAAGTAGCTTATCGTGCGCCTAGTTTAGATCACGGCGGTGGTGGCGGTGACGCACGGTGGCACGGCGCTCGGTGGCGGGATCACACGTATGGCGCAGCGGCGGGTCGCTCCGTCGCCATGCTCCCCGTGACCGCTGCCCGGAAGTTGCTCATCTGGACCCGCCACTCGAGCAGGGCCTCCTGGCGCCACGCGTGGTAGTCCTCTCTCCACTGCCGCTCCACCTCGCCGATTCCTCCTGCGTGGAACATTCGTCCGTTAGGTTTTTTCGGTAAAGTCACGTAGGTAAAAATAAGCAATAAATAATAAAATAATAGCTATAATATAGAAATAAAATAATAAATCACGACGTTTTCTTGCAGTCAAGAAAGCTTCAAATCTAGAATTCGTCCATTAACTAATTTGCTCACTTGTATCGGGTATCATTATTATTATTGTGAGGGCTGAGCCCTCGCAAGCGTCTTCTTGTTATACCGTGCGTTGTGTCGCATGAATGTCAAATTGCTTGATCTCTGACATTCATGTCATACAGCAATCTGTCTAGCTTCTGCTGAGTTCATCGCTCCACATGCACAGGAGGTGCCTTCTCAGGCTAATACCCTCCTATCACGAGCACCACCAAGTCATTAGCCACGACCACTAGTCGTCATCCCAAATGACGCGCGTCACCCAAGCCCACTTACTTTTCCTAGCGGTAATTATGAAACCTCTAAATTGTGTATCATCTCGAATCCACCTCTTCCTGTCTCTCAGCCCAACTCCCAGCATGCACTTTTCCACGCTTACTTGTACACTTTTCAACTTTTGTTCCGTTTTTATTTGTCAATACGCGTGATTCGGATCCATGTCACAGCAGAAGAGTGAAGCAATTCAAAACATTGATTCAAAATGCATCAAAATATGTGCATAATAATCGGCGTTTTTAGGTTCGTATAGGATACGAGTAATGGGTTCACATCACCCCACACAAGCACCGTTACCAACGCCCACAATGTCAAAAAAAAGTAAGTTGAAATATAAATCATATTGTGCCCTTTAAGTCATGACAATTGATTGACTTTCCAGAGGGGTACATCCTTTCACCCATAGCAGCTGTACACACGGATCAGAAGACAAGTCAAGAGGCATCACATTGACTGTTCCGAAAAATAAGTGGGCTCGAGCAGGGCACGTCGCTGGGAGGGATCACACGGTTGGTGGTCAAGATTAACGACAGTGGCAGCCCGAGGAGGGAAGAACACGCCAGAGAAGGCATCCACGGCGGAGATGGAGCGATAAGATCGGCTCGTGTGCAAGTGTTGGTTGGATTGTTGCATCGAAAGAACGTGACAACAACGGCTTTCGGGAGCCTTTGTCCAGCAGTGTATAGATCGTGGCTGATTGATGATGATGATGATGATGAGTTAAACAGCAGTGGAAATCAACTTCAATGCAATTGAATTTGCGTGGTTACATGATTGAAAATGCAGCAATAAGGGCAGGCCAGGCCATCTCAGTAGCAAAAAAGTGAGATTGTCCTTCGATAACCTGTGCCGAGCATAGCTCTTCACACCTTGTCACCTCACTGCTGCAGAGTGCCTCTACAAGTGATGGTGGAATGTCCTTTCAAAAGGAAGGGGATTAGGACGTGACGTGGAAAAATGAAGAATTATACTGCACGAGCTCGTTCCGACACTCGTGAACACTTCATAACTCTGAGAATGAGAGGAATAATGTCGGCCTGGGTGGAGTTCTGTTCAGTGCAGGTCCTAGTCTGTCCCATCGGGTCCAAACCTCTTTGAGAAATATAACTCTTCAGCGTTTGTTCAGCAATTCCCACGCATTTTTAAAAGGTTAAATATTTTAGCCTCATTGCTGCAGCAATTCCAACTGTGCATGCCAATATTCAATAACTGCCACGTGCTTGTTAACAAACGCGCACACCTACTGAACGTGACAGGAAGAAATTCTGCATTAAAACAATAGTTTGTTTATATTTGAAAAAAAAACCTTTGCGCTCCAAGCTTTGGCCTTCTGTTCACAGCACGCAATGTGTTCAATGTCATGTCTTACATGTACTGGCATCGCATATGTCAATCGTGTCAAAGGACAAAAATTAGAAGCATTACGATAGACAAGACCAGGCAGAGGTCGTCTTCTTGGGAGCGGCAGTGTTCCGCACGAGAATAAAAAAAAAGAAAATCGTCTCCATGACAGGGCTGTGGAGACTCCGGAGAAATACCCTCACGGACAGATGTGCAAGACACGTCTCATATGCAAGGGGCAGATGTTAAATTAACAAACTGCGGCATTATCTGCCTCATGTAAGAACAAAAATATATATAAAGCCATTATGCATTCCATTGCGGCTTTACTTGACAGAATGCTTCATGTGACAGCCGGGCGTGGTGGTGCACGCCTGTAATCCAGCGCTTGGAAGTGACGGTTGCTGGATCACATCGACAATGATGCTCTCAAACCCGCTGGGCTGCAAGGTGGCCATGTGCAAGCAGAATTTTGAAACTTGTCCGTGTGAACCTTTTGAATGATATCCCTTGTTGTATTTGTGGATTTTCTCTGGGCACAAGTTTCCTCTTATATGCAATTCACTCCTTAAAATAGAATAGGTCAAACATCTCGATGGAAGACCAGCCTTGAAAAAGAGATCTAACATTCAGTAAGGCTTTCCTGGATAAATATAATTTGGTCGGCTGGTGCAAGCGGTAGAGGGTATGGGTTGCAATGGCAAGGTTACGAATTCAAATTCCAGTCAGGGGTCAACTCACCCTTTCAATCCGCTTGGGGTAAATAAAATGAGTACCACTCTGTGACCAGTGCTTATCCACCCAGATAATGTGTGGGCACAGAAACACTTGAGGAACACACGGAGAAATCCATTAACCCAGCCACGCAGGAGCACTGATGTAGTGGAATGTTGCACACCTTTTCCAGCTTTGCCCACGCCCAACCCCTAACGCAGCTCAACTAGATGAGCGAAATCCAAAACATCAAAGAGAGCTAAGAAACCCAATTTCTGGAGGCTTAACCAGGACACACCTCCAATAAGCAAAGCTGGCTACGTACGGTGCGAAAGAAGTTCATGGTGATCTGGCAGGACCAGAATATTTATTTATCCCGGAGTAATCCGATGAGCCGTAAAGATCTTTTTCTTTGGCCGCAACAGTCGCGCGAGTTTGGTAGCGTTGAAGGGAGCTCCTCACCTGTGGCGGCCATCAGAGGCTGGACGTAGTCCTTCCAGAAGGAGCACTCTCGCATCTTGAGGCCTCTGTGGTTGCGCATGCCCGCCCGCACCTCCTTGTAGAAGCCTCCGGCCTCGTTGAGGGAGAACCTGGGCCACGCTGGAAGGAGGCGGCTGCCGGCGCCACGCGCGTGTCTGTTCGGGAAGCTCGGGTCTCTGCATCGGCACGCGACACGAGCGCAGCGCCAGCACGCACGCCGCCGTGTGACTCTTCCACAGGAAATACCACGAACCCTCAGCACCGCGGATTACAATACTAATTACCATACACACCACTGGCCTCTGCAGAACACCACAGTTACACATCATCAGCACCATCGCCCATGATGTATCCACTGCTGGACGAAGGCCCCCCCCCTGAGCCGGCAGAACTCATGACGTTGTCCCGATGCATCCAGCGCCTGCACACGTGGCAATCTCGTTGCTCTATCTCCTTGGGGAACGTCCTTTGGGACACGTTCCGTTACTTGCCTGCCACTCGGTATTATTCTTGACCGCTGACCATCATCCCCCTCAGCCATGACGTGTCCTGCCCAAGCCCACGAATATTTCTTCAAAGTGCGCTCTCTAACCCACACGTGATGGCCTTTCTTTTCTCTCAATGCAATGCCAAGCGTGTACTTCTCCACGCCGATTCGTGCACATGTTATAGCTTTTGTTCATTTCCATGTCAATGTCAACGTTTATGTTCGTGATCCCTGTATCACAGCAGGTGAAAAATATTGCATCAAAAAGCATAAACCATTTATGTACCAATAAATTTTGATAGATATATGTGTACATTTAGGCGTAGTATAAATGCCTTTTCAGCGTGTAGCGTGGCGACCATGAGGATTCCTCACCCGGACTTCACAAAGTTGGCCAGGTACCCGATGAAGTGTCGAGAGAGTTGCTGCTCGGCCACGCAGAAGCGGCCCTTCCTCTCGGGGTGCAACGGCACCCCGAAGGCCAGCTGCGTGTCGCTGTGTGGCTCCCACTCCAGACTGTCGGGGGGGGGGGGACGGGGGCGGTGAGGAGGCAATGACGGTGACGACTCTCGCGGGGCACCGCTACGGAGAGCCACTGCTGTGTCCAGTGGAGTCGCGGCGTTGGCATGGCCCACATGTATTGTAAATGCTTCACAAATTTGCCGGATTGGTAGCAACATCGCCCCCTCCTGGCAGACTAATGCCCTTCTGCATGGCCAGTTCTGTATTCACCCTATGCTGCACAGGGGCAGCTGCCACTGGGGGTCCCCTGCTGCAGGTTGCCTGGAGACTTACTGCGTCGGAGGTGCGGTATAAATATTAAGTGATGACGCTTTGGCCGAAAAGCTTATCTACGGTGCGCTGGTTTTTCATTGCCAAGTTTTGCTGAATACCAGCTTTCTATGGGGTCAGTACCTCATCGCAACACAGCTTTACACAAAAATTGAATTTATATTGGATCATCTTTAGAAGCGTAATCGTTGTCGCCGATATAGAGACAGACAGACGGACAGAGCCAATGCACTGACGTGTTAACCTTGGCTAGGACATTCGAGTCTGCTCAGGCAGAATGCTGCAGAGGAACAGCTCGCCATCTGTGCCCCAAACAGGCGCTCACTGGGCCCTCGTTCACGGTGTCCGGTGCACAACGGGTGTGCGTACGTGTTCCACGACTGCGGCGTCGGCACGTAGTAGAGGAAGGCGTTCGCTTTGCCGCGCGAGGCCCACATCTCCGCCATGTGCACGGCAGGGCAGACCACGTCGTAGTCCCTGCCACCACGTACCATCAACGGACACAAAAAAAACATTCTGTTTTTTTTAAAGAACTTAACAAACTACGCGCAAGAGACACATTTGTCTCGCTCAGCACGCGCTTAACATCGCCGTGTATTTTTCTAAAGGGGTTATTTGTTTACGCCGCACTCTTGTCCAACGCCCGGCCGGGGCAGGCGGCCGTGGCCACCGAGCCGCCACCCGAGTCGGCAGCCCGCCGGACGCTCACCGCGAGACGTTGCTCAGGAGCCAGGACTCGTCGGCGGCGAGGGGAGGTGGGTCGGCGCCGTCTCCCCGCTTGTAGAACCACCGCACGGCGTCGCGCGCAAACGAGCTGTCCCCGGCGCCGCGCAGCACCTTCTGCAAAGCGACGTCGAAGCCGGCGCTGCTGTAGCTCATCGTGGTGAACCTGGGAAACACCTGGACAGCGCCCGGCGGGACGCGCGCAACGCCAGCGCACGCGTAGGTTTCAGGGCAACATCAGAATGTGTCCAGAAAAACTCATCTGTCACGGGGCCTTGTTAATAGGGGTGGTGGGGCATGTAAAACCACGGGTGGGGGTCACAAAACGTTCAGTGTTAAACAATCCGTAATCAAACGTTAAACACCGAACAGAATAATTCACAAACCGCTTTTCTCCATCGTGCATTCTGCTCTCACCGCCTGTGTAGATGGAGGAAGGCTGCGGCAGGCAGGTGGGGGGGGGGGGCTAAGCCGTTATCAGCCCCCACCCACGGCAGTCTGAGGCTGGTGAGTAAGAGCGGCGGTGCCGTGCCGGTGAGCGGCACTGCCGTGCCGGTGAGCGGCACTGCCGTGCCAATTGCCAATCGGAACCTCAGCTGCCGTCGTCATCAGTGACGCTAATTTACAACAATAAATATATTACATTAAATAGTTTGTAGATGATTTACACTCCAGGCATTTTGCTCTGAAGAAGGTATACGACCCAAAGCATCGGCCCAAGAGAGAATATGTCTTTGTACTGGAAGGCATTTGCAGGTGGTGACTGGGGTGCGCGTTAGTTGATTGTTGCTTGTGCCGTTGCTCACGCAATCCTTTATTTTATTTATTGTTCAGCTACTAACGTGGAGAAGATTGAAAAAAAGAGGTTAAATTGACCCAGTAATCATCTTAGTAACAGGACTGTTGTTTATTCCTTGACAACATTAAACAATATTAAACCACTATAATATAACATGATGATGATGATGATTTATGTCTCCACAATTCACTCCGCATCTGGCGAACATTTTTGGCCGGATATCAAGACGTGCCGTCATTCTGCGAAATGTTTGCCGTTCCTCCATCGTGACATCATCAAGGTCAAGGCTGATGGGTGACGTTGACAATGGATGAGACGCTCCATCTTAAAGAAAATGAGATGCTCCATCTCAAGGGATTATCCGGGTGAATTTTGATTCATCAAATAAGATACATATAGTGAACTTTCTAGTTAACAACAACACAACTTGTAACGTGGCGCTGCACAGACGAGCGGGAAGGCAGCCAGCAGGCGGCACAGACACTCGCACTAGCTCTGCAGTCCTCTACATATTAAGATGTCTTCAGCCAATAAATGAGTGTTTAATGAGTGACGATGATGGTGACGATGTTGATGCCTACGTAGGTGCAGCGAAATAAGCATAGACCGTAATTTTACACAGTGATCCAACCGGCGTTCGTACCAGTCAGCCTCATATTGCTTACATTTATTACATTTCCAGCAAATCACATTGTGAGAGCCAAAAGCTACAACGGCCAACACTTTGGCTGAAACACCTTGTTTATATGTTTTGAGATCTTGGCATGAATGCAATATTCTCATGTGTTTTAACCACTAAAAATGTATTAAATATCTACAGAGGAAACCTGGTGAAATGGATTAATATACAGTTCGACTGTATACGTGTTTTGCTGTGCACAGTTGGCACATTTTACTGAACATGAAATAATTAGTTGCAAAGGCATCGCTTAACTGTGGCTCAATTGTCTCCTACCATGCGGCCGACTGCTTGGTGCAGAGCTTGGCGGTTCCAGCCCGGCGGCCGCCGCGGTTATTACGGTGCGGCGTCGGGGACAGCTTCGTCTGCGCGATGCGCTCCGGCTAAATAGGCGCCCTCTTCCTCGCAGTTGACGTTAAAGATCCCGTGGCGTCATTCGCAAGAGTAGGCCTCTGGTGCTGCCCGTGTCATGGTCCAAAGTTGCGGGGGCAGAAAATGACCGCCAAATTACAATTGGAATATTAATCGCAGTTGTCGCCCTCCTACTGCAATACACTTGGCAGGAACCTCCTTGAAAAGAGTCACGGGACTCGTTGAGACTTTCTTGGGTGAACAAGAGTCAATCATATACTAACTGTGGTGGATGAGGTCTGGTTGGAGTGGCTTTTAGAAAACTGAGCTGAATATTGAAAACAACGGTGCCGATGTGCCTCAAGAAGAATGTTTGATCCACGCGCATTACTGATGATGACCCGGACCAGAAATAAAAACTTAAAAAGATGCAAAGAAGTATGGGGAATTGCGTGCTTGGAATTACATTGAAAGATAGAAAGAGAACAAACGGATTAGAGAACACTCGTGATATTGACATTACAATCACGGTTAAGAAAAGTTTGATGGCTTGGGCCGGACACGTCGTAGCTGAAGGCGATGATGGTCGACGGTCAACAAGAATGACCGACCAGCAGACAAAGAGACGGAACGCGTCCGAGAGGTCGCCCTCTGCGGAGACGGAGCGACAAACCCGGGCGCCGGGGTTGCATCGTTACATTCGCGACGAATCTGTGCGAGGTGGCGACCCACTTACGGACAGAACGAGGACGACGTCCCTCGTCCCGCAGGCGGATCGCCCGCGGCCGACGTCGCTCGACGAATACGAAAATAAAACATCGCCCCCCCCCCCCCGAACCTGCGGGAGGCGCGAGCGCCCGAGGGCGCCGTCGTCCTCCGTGGCGCCGAGGACGATGTCCACGTCGGCCAGGGCCCCGCGGGCAGCGGCCTCCGCGGGGATGTCGCGCAGGAAGTGGCCATCGACGACCGCGGCCCAGCGCTGCAGGTACTCGCCGCTCAGCAGCTGGAACAGAACATTTTTTTTCGCGAGAAAATAATCCCCGGCGCTGGATACCGCCATCCTGTGCTTCTGTGACCGTCTGGAATGCGCTCTTCCTTCTGATATCATCTATATTGAAAACTAATTTCTTAAGAACTGCTTTTTGTATTTAAATTGTTGTCCTTCCCGCGCACCTCAAATAAGCACGGTTGGCTACGTATGCTGCGAAAGAAGTTCAATGTGCATACATACTGTGGAATGTGCATCGATTCGCACCTGAATATTGACGGCAGCGATAAAGGAAACAGGAAAAGGTGCGGCCCCGAAATGTCTTTCTCCTGGCGCTGCTGGCAGATGCACCTCTGCTAGAGGGTGTTTGGTCGATGGCCACCACACGTCTTACAGGATGTGGAAGTACCTGCGCTGTACCCCCCCCCCCCCCCCTTTTACTATAGACGCCCTGCCGATCGACCGTGGGTTGAGCCCATTTTGACTGCTGGGTGGAGAAGAGAGGTGGCCGGGGGGATTTGAGAGACCGGCACCGTTGTTTCAACTCCTGCGCCAGGAGACCGAATCAAACCGGCAACCTCCAAATTCCAAGTCCAGCGCGTTGACCGTTACACCGCTGTGGCGGCATTCTTATTGCTGCGATGATTAAACCGGCTCTCTGGGTGAGGATCAACTTGAGCTCTTGAAGTCAAGAAGTGATTTACACTGCAGTCACAACTCGGAGTGATGGACAATGCTTCGCTACGCCGACCACAATGTTGGCACAAGGGACACGTGCAGCAGCAGTAGCGGGGCTCCCAGAACCATTATCTTCACGGACTGTGGCGCAACTTGCCGTGTGCTGCGTGGGTGTGTGGGAGTGTGTTTTCAGTCGATAACAGCAAAACGCTTCATTGCCGCTTTTGTAAACTTTCCATTAAAAAAACCTCTCAAAACAAACACAGCAAAGAAAATTAATAAACATCACTTGGAGAAAATGAAAAAAAACAAAACCATTAGTACGCGTAGATTTTTCTATGGGTCCTCCGGGTTTCCCCCCCCCCCCACATTTAGAACCACTCGTTTAGAGTATTTGGCTGCTATAAATGTCCACGTGATGATAAGCCGCTTCGTTGAGCTGTCATTTGTGGCCAGGTCGCTTCTGAAAAAGAGATACGTAGCTCTGTGGGCCTAACCTGGTAAAATAAAAAATAGTTTTCAAATAAAAATAGTATTCATCGTTTATTTAGGGACTGCAGTCGCAGATATAAATAAATAAGTACAGTACTGGTTAATAGTGATGGAAACGAGGGACCAGTATTTACAGGCATCGTATCGCTACGCGTATTACGACCAGTTATGGGCCGAAAGAAAAACAGTGTTGTTTGCTTTAACGTCGATTTGCCTTTCATATTTTGCAAGGATTAATTTTAGCCAGAGCTGTCTGGGGCTGAGCTCCAGAAAATCTTTCCCGAGGGTTGAAAATATTTTTGGGGGCCTCGGAAAATGTTCCGTGAGGAATTTAAACGGCTGACAATTTTGCGTAGTAAATTAAAGACTGTAACTGAAATAACGAAAGTAAACATCAATGGAGTGTTTGGCAACGCACATCAGGCATGGGTGTTGGTAAAACAGCCAAGGAAGGAATTGCAAATACAGAGGGCCCCCTTAACTCTAACAGCCCTGAGTCCCCATCAACCGTGACCTAGTCCCGTGTACATGCTTGTGTGTGCGTGTATTTTGCTTGAGCCTATGCATGCGTGCGTGCGCATCCATGCGCGTGCTTACGTGTATCCCTGCATGCGTGTGCGAGCGTCGGTGTGTGTGTTTGCCGGTGTGTGCGTCGGTGTGTGCGTGGGCCTGTGTGTGCATGCGTCTGTGCATGCCTGTGCTTCCATATCTGTGTCCGTGCGCGTGTCCGTGCGTGCGGGTGTCTGTGCGTGCGTGCGGGTGTCCGTGCGTGCGTGCGCACCTGCGCTTGCGCCGCGTTGAGAGCGAGCGCCGAGCGGCCGCGCAGGCAGCGCACGAGGTACTCGCTGCTGGAGTGGCCGCAGCCCACAAGCTGGGCCAGCGACGCGGCCTGAGAGCGAGCGGCGGCAGAGTCCAGCTGCACGGCCGATGGCGACAGCACGGACCCTCCCTTGGAGCGCAGCGGAGACAGCGGACACACAAGCACAGGATGAGCACGCCCTTGCTCGAACCCTGTCGTGGGGAACGGTCGACCAGACTGTTTCATCTCATCTAGAATGTTCAACCGCCATGCTGTAGGTCACCCCGCTTCCCTTTCTGCTTATTCCTTCTCCCATCAGCATTTCTGTTCCCAAGTTCTTATTACAACCTTGCTCGAATCGAGGAACGCTTTGTTTTACTCATACACACGACGTCTTTAATAGTGCTGTTTGTGGCTGACCGCTTGACATGTTGGGCCTGTGCACGGCGTAATAACCTATCGAATCCAGGTGTCCTGTTCATAACCAGTGATTCTGAGCACCACCCGCTCCTTCACCACCCCAGCTGACGCAACGGCCGGTGGATCTCGAGTGGCTCGGGGCTGTCAGCCATGGTTTATGTGTGTCGGTCGTGGAAGGGGGGCGGGGGTGAGTTTTGGCCATACTTCACCATACTGGTAAGTCCGGGATGGTGAACCGAGCGCACGTTGTCTCTCACTAAGCGGAGGAGCGGTCCGCGTGCGTGACGCTTTCCAGCATCGCTGCTCAAGTCTACAAGGGTCGTGGGATTCTTCGCCACATGCAGGCAGTGCCCCAGTGAAGAAGCTATAATAACGATTACGAGCACTGCCTGCGCTGTAACGTGGGATATAACTTCAGTGGATTGCGAGCACTATGCGTTTCTTGCTATTTGTTTCCAAATGGCACCCTCTGGCATACAGTAATTTCAATCAACAACCTCAACCAAAATGACATGATAATACCAACTTCAATAATGTCACGTATCAATAGCAATATTACTGATGATACCAACATCAACTACAATAATATATCACTATCAACAACAATATGACATGTCAACAATACGAATGTTAATATCATCATCAACACCACGTGTGCACATATTACCAAGGCAGATGTACACGCATTTAACAACCACAACCGCAACTACAAACATATTATAATGAAAACCGTCACGACGGCAATATAATCACAACCACAATGAAACCATAACAGCTGCAAAACAACACCACGATCACGAGCACGGCGTGTGCGATGGAAGGACGTCGTTTCCACGCCGACTCTGCACCCCTCCGACTCCACCTGAGCGTCGGATAGTCCATAAACAAATTAACACGTTTAACCTGCTCTAGCACGTGCGTTCAAAACCACAAAGCAACGTTACGTCTATTTGTTACGTACATTAGTAGACCTTTAACACAATTTCTCAGGCAGCCATGTCCTCGGGAAGACACGTTTTTTTTTGGGATCTATGGATGTCTCCTTCCGACGTACGGTTTGGGAGAGTGTGACAGACGGATGGAAGCTGGCAAATTATGCAAATTGTTAAGGGGTGCTGTGCAGCCCTTTGTCGATCCACTGCTTGACGAGGGCCTCCATGCACCGTGTCGAGCACGGTCAGTGCGGGTTGGCGATGGGTGCGGCCCAGGATCGGTTCTGATATCACTTGCTGTGGATATCAGCCGTGGGCGAGAATCAAACTCGGGTTTCTGGGTTTATAGCACCGTCCGCTAACCACTGCGGCAACGCTCCTCCACACACCCCGTGTGCCAACACTCCGAGGTCTGCTCTCTAATACAAAATACAAATGTGGCAGCATTTGGACCGTCAGAGAAGCAGCAGCAGCGATGTGGATCACATGTACCCCATTCAATTGCAGGAGGCATTTTCCATAACCGCTAAACGGGGCCATTTAGAAAGTTATTATTTATTATTAAAACGCAACTGTGGCTCCATTTAACTGTATGAATGCACTGACCCGTTGCAAGGGAATTTTTGCTGGGAATGCAGAAATGAAAGTCCACTCAGTTTGTCAGTACACGCCCATCCAGCGCGCTCATATCTCAGCAGCAAGCAAAGGTACAGTAGGTAAAGGTGCAGCCTTGAAATGCCTTTCTCACGGCACTGCTGGCGAAAGGGCCTCCGCTAGAGGGAGCTGCAGAGGTGATTTGGTCTCCTTTTCCACGCTGACAAAGACGTTACCCTGCCACACAAACAGCTGATTGGCTAACTGTGGCGTACCCATTTGTAATTCTGGGTGGACAGAAGCAAGGGAACTTTTAAGGAAACTTGCACCATCGTTTCAGCGGCCACGGGTATGGAATCGAACTGGCGAGCTCTCGATTGCAAGTCCAAATGTGCGAACCGTGACACCACCACCACCACAGCACTCCCGTAACAGCAATGCCTCAAATTCACTCCATTAAGTTTTACTCCAATACGAGTCTTACTTCATTATATCCACCCAATTATGTTTTAAATTGATGTAATGAAATATGGGAAAATGACATTTTAACTCCAAAAAAGTGTAATCTTCGTTCAGGACTTAGTTCCTGATTAAGGACTAGGTGTGGCAGTTTAGGAAGGTTGGTAAAAAAAATTAAGGAATTTAAAGTTGTGTTTATATATAAATCCGGATGTTAAAAAACTGTAGATTTGCGATGGAAACTGAGACTGTTTTAGTTCAGCGTGCTTATTTATTTATATGTATGCACTAAAATGGAAACCGACAAATACATGCATGTAAATATCACCCCAAAGAAGTTATTTTGCAATGCTCATTAATGAACACTCTGCATACTTTTCAAAGCTATGTTTTTTTAACTAATTATTACCACAATGTCATGATACATGTTTATTAAGGTATACTGTATTATTCGTGAATGCTGCAAATGGTCACGAAGAAACGTACAATTTTACAAGAAAAGCTATATAATATACACACTTTATAACAATGTTATATCTTATATATTTAGCAAAATCAAAATGCTGTAAGTGTAAACAAAAGTAAAATGACCAAAGAAGACGTTCGACTGAGTCTCAAGACTCTCTTTCAACAGCGTTTTGCATTGCCATGTCCGGCCAATTCAATTCCTAACACGTGGGAGGAAACCCGAGGGGCCAGAGAAAACTCACTGCATGGGGATAGCAAAGTGCTGCACAGATGGTTTCAATAATCCATTTAATGTTATCAACTCCTGACTCCAACCCAGGAGATGGCCACCCACCTCACAACCCACAGGTCTACGTGAGCCACCAACCCTTGCACCCCAACGAGCATGATCGATATTACCCTGAATTGCAGGTGTGAGCCACAATAACTAATATCGAGAAACATCCAGCACTTACATTCTGTGACCCCTTAACTCTCACCACCCCCCTCCTCCCCCACTGTGGAGATATTTTCCAGGCCTCAGCCGCGGCTGACATTCAGCCTTGCAAAAGGATACTGCCAGACCTCGTCATCCATAATAAAGGTTTTTTTGGTTAGATCGCGTAAATATAAAAGTATCGTTAAACCCGCCACCACCCTAAATATAGAAAATTAGTAAGGTTTGTCACGTAAACAAAACATGCCAATTCGTTACTAATACAGCACATCGGTTGGAATTGGCACGTTCTGTTTATGTGACAAACGTTACTAATTGGCTGTGTCGGGTGGTGGCGGGTTTAACGACACATTTATATTTACGCGATCTAACCCAAACAACCTTTGTTATGGATATTGGTCGCGAAAGCCTACGTGTTAAACAGACATAGTCATGTTTCAACTTTGAACAACATTTCGCTATGGGAATAAAACTGAGCATTCGGTAGAAATCATGAGTCAAAGTCGATTGACCAGTGGTGGAGTGAAGTCAGTCGAAATGATTCCCACAAGAAAGAAGGCAAGATGCCAGTACAAACCGCCACACCACCGCCACTTTGACTGAAACGCTGTTCATATCATCAGTTCACATTTATCAATGGAAAGCACAAAACAAAATTCAGTTGCCGATTTGCAAAATGCAATTCGCAGGCTATCAGCACCACGCATTGAACACCAGAATGTTTCCTGTGAACCTCGTTCATTTCCCCCACTGAGTAGGCGTAGTAGGGGGAAGGGGGTTAACACGGGCGCGTGTGTGCGAGTGTTGGGGTTGGCGTTCACCTACGTTCTGTGACTCCGAGCCCGCGTGACCACAGAGGCTGCTGTGGAGCCCTGATAACGGCAGGAACCAATCCGAAGCAGAGCGCGCCGCTCGGACCAATTGCGAGAGCAACGCGACGTCGCACACCCGACTCCAGCAGATCCAAGACACCGGGGTGCCGGGTCACGAGCAGCCACACGTGGTGCTGCCCGCTGGCCGGTAATGACCCAACCATCCCCCTGACTGCGTGGGAGCGGAGGAGACGCAGCGCTTCGTTGAGATCGGCTTCTGCCAGGTTCGAATGACTTCACGGGACTAAACGTGGCAGTTGTGACCGTGCCGCTCGAGTCTTGCGATGTATGAGTAGCCTCACGATATTAAATGCTTTAGTTTCCTGCTTAATCTCTGCCATTGTTGCTATTAAAGAGGAAGTGATGGCTGTAACATGCCGTCTAAATGTGTGTTTTCTCAAACTGCGCGATGTTTTCATAAATAAAATACAATATTCAACGAATGATACTTTGAATGAAGGCATCATTTTGTATTGAACGGTGTATGTTATTTTCAATTATTGTGTTATTTTTCAATGTTTTTATTACCAACTTAATTTGGGGCGTTTGTATTACAAGTGGGTCCACATTATATTTGACCACAGAGTTTAGTCATTGTCTCCTTTCACACTTTTCAATGGATATGTAAAACGAAATATAATTAATCATAAGGCCAAACGTGACTTTCACACGGTACAATTATAAACTACGTTTTCCATGACTTAATGATCTTTCCACAATTTCACAATGCCCGGCTTAACTCACTCATACCACCACAGCTGGAGAAGGTAAGTAATGGTGATGACTCACTTAAACAGCGTGCTTACTGTGTGCTGAGCATTTCAAACTTGCCGTGCTATTTGTGGATCACCGTAACCTTCGTAAAATTCAACTTAAATTTAAAATCGGGAATATTTTTTTTCAAAGGTAAAGGTACAGCGCTGCATTATTTTGCCACTGCTTTGGGGAAGGGTGAGCAGGAGAGAACCCCTCGAAAGAGGGCGATTTGATTTTACTCTGCCATGTTGGCCCAGCCACCTAAGCAAAGGTGCGAGTACCCACGCTTTACCCCACCAAATCAAATTCAATCTGCCGATCGACTAACTGCAGTCTACCAATTTGTACTTCTGGGGGTGGAGGGGGGGGGGTAGTGACAGAGGCAGAAATCATTCATAAACTCGCTCCGTTGTTTCAAGTGCCACGCCGGGTGATCAAATCGAACGGATGCCACTTCACGTGGCTACCATTGGCAATGTCTGTGGGGCACGCAAACGCGCGGTGCTGCAGGTCACCTCTGGGGAGGTGGACGACAATGATCTTGCAAGGCACGCGAGCAATCAACGCTGGGCTATTTGATCTCAGAAGAAACGCAGCTGCGCCGCATTATCTGGAGCAGGCAGCAGACGCGAGTAATGACTATTGTATGCCTGGCACAGAACCAGGACTCGCTCGCAGGGCTTAGTGCACTATTTGTGTCTGCGGCACACAGCGCCGCGAAATGCGAGCAGAGCACAACAAGTCGTTGCGTGTTTCCTATACGCAAAGGAGCCCCCGTGTCCTCCACACCCACATACAGATCTTCGAGCGCGGGTCCCGTTTGCCTGCGCAGCGTGTTACGTGCCACTGGTTACGAATACTAAACGAATCGGAGTCTTTGTGCGTGGTTTTGCCGCGTATCGCCACCGCGTTAGGGTCTTCACGGCTGCGCTGCGTTTTAGCCCTCCGATCTATGTCCTGGTTTGTACCGCTCGTTGTTCGGCACAATGTCCAAAAAGTGTCTCTGCACCTGCCGAGAGCTTCTTCAGAACGTGGCGCGAAACGTCGGGCGCCATGGCGAACGACACGCGGTAACACCCGGGGAACACACCGGAGGGCTGGCAGTGTATCGATCGCGAGGCTTGTGCAGATGCACAGATGTTGATGTTCTTGTTCCCTGTGTCTCGGCTGTTAAGAGTAAAATAAGCCTGATTGTCACTCGCTTATCTTGCACAATATGCTCACACTCATAGCGCAATTAAATGCACGTTTTATACGACAGCGCTATCACTTCCCGCCCAATCATTTAGTTTGTGAGTACGGTCTTTGTGTGCCTCTTATTGCATGAATTGGGCTTCGTTCCTCTTTGCTTTATCCTCGGGACAACGCTGGCCGAATGTCTTCTTCTAGCGGCTGTATAAACCGACACAAAAACGCACGGCGCTAAAAATCCACCAACTATCATCTTCACAGATCAATATTTTAACAGCAATAGCTCAGTAGGCTGCAGGGCGCTGAGTCCCCGCAGGCTCAGCCGCCTTTAACAATTGTATTTCATCAACATTTGTTTGAAGTTTATTGAACATTGACTATGTCGTATATACCCACCACCCGCCCGGGGGGGGGGGGTATTACATAGCGGACCTCCTCCCCCCCATTAAGCAAGGGTCATGCTGCACCATCACACCCTTTGCACTCTGCGAGTCGGACGCCGCTAGCAAACGTCACGGCACCTTGCAGGAAATTACCGGCGAAAAGGTAAAAGGATATTTTTTCAGCCGCCGCCTGAACCTGAACCTCGTGGCCCGTGCGTTTCCGGCGCGTGCGGTGTGCAGGAATTGGCGCGGAGCGATGAGAATCGCTCGCCGCCATGGGAGTCACGTTCAGCGCGGCCAAGCAGCGCCTGCTCTCCGCATTCCAAGCGACCCAGCACGCCGCACCCCCTCCCGGTAACGAGCAATCAACGCCGCGGCCGGCGCGGCGCGGGGCCCCGCCGTGCCGAGAGGGACGCGCCACCGACTCCGGGCTGACAGGTTATGGCCTCGAGTAGCCGGCGCACCGAGGGGCCGTGGAACAAAGCAAACGTACATGCGGTGTTTTGGTGGTGCACAAGCGCAAACAATAAAGCGCTCGGCCCCTCCGTCAGTAACGCCGCCGTGAAGAGGAAAGTGACAGAATAGGTGACGCTTGTGTTGCGATCGAAACGTCGTGGTTTCTATCTACGTGACTTTACCGAAAGAACCAAAGAAGGTGGCTAATTTCTCTGATACAAAACAGGGCCATTGCCTGCAATGTTTCCTATTGTACCGCGGTTCCTCGTTGAGACAGTGACATTGAGGGATACATTGAGTTTTTGTTCTGCGTGGAAGGTCACGAGGGACAA
Organism: Lethenteron reissneri; assembly: GCF_015708825.2. Taxonomy (NCBI): domain Eukaryota; kingdom Metazoa; phylum Chordata; class Hyperoartia; order Petromyzontiformes; family Petromyzontidae; genus Lethenteron; species Lethenteron reissneri. The sequence goes on along the minus strand of NC_083820.1, from coordinate 11,898,683 downwards.
TCTCGTTCCCAAGACCGTGTCTGCGCGCACTTTGTGCTAGGGCAGAGTGTTTGTCGCGTGGTGTTGCCGATGACAAAAACGCGGGGCAACATTTCTCACAATGCGAGCATTGACACAAATTATGTCAGCAAGCGTCGCGTGTTAACGATGTGGCGGATGGATCAATTGGAACCCGTGGCGATGCGATGTGCTGCATGGATAAGGGGTGGTGATTTTATCCCTTGAATCGCTTAAAAGCGTTTCCCCGTTTCAGTCACTGGTGGTGATTTATAAAATGTATTTTAGGTTTTAAAACCACTGATTACGGACAATAACAATACTCAATAAATCCATCTGTTTAAAAAATGCCATTAAAAGTTAAGCGGAGTTCGTTTATGGGAAACAAGCCGTCCGTTGAACTGTGGGCGTGGAGTTGTTAAGCTGCCGTGGTGGAGACTGGGGGGCTACCCTGGGCCGTGTGCCATGCTGGGCGCGCCAGTGACGGACAACTTTACTCTCTTCCAGACCTCGGCATGGCTGTGATCATTAAAGACTTTCCAGAATGGCAACCGCTATTCGCAGTCGGCGAGAAAGTCAAGATAACAGGCGTGTAAGTCAAACACTGATGTTCGTTAGTGCACAAGAGTAAAGGTTGTAAAAATGCAAGCGGGAATTCACTTGGTGAAAATAACGACAACAATTTGAAATAATGTGGTTGGAGTGCTGGCGCAGTGGTTAGCGCACGACATTACGGACCTGGTCGCCTGAGTTCGATTCCTGGTCAAGACTAACCATGAGTGATATCTTAACCCGTCCTGGGTCTCCTTTTTACAAACCCGCACTGACTAGCATGGTGAAGTATGGCCACAGAGCCCCTACGACTTACAACGACGTAAGGAGGGAGGCCTTCAACCAGCAGTGGAACGTATAACGTACACAAATCAAACATATAAAACAACAACACTTTAAATTATATATACGGTATTTTATAATGGCGTGTGCTTTTATCCAAAGGGATGGAGACTGGTGGAAAGTCATGTCCTTCTGCAACAACAGAGAGGCCTTTATCCCTGCCAGCCACACGGTGAAAGTGAAAGACAGGTACGGGCTAGCGGGCGCACGTACGACTGAGATACAACAGCAGCGCACACCCACCCGCACGCCACACCGGTGGCCTGCCACCGAACAAGACACTTCAAACAATAATAACACGAATTACAGCCGCTTGTCGAGCCACTGCTAGATGTCAGCCTACCCATGTTGGTCATGGAGGTTGTTTGACTATACGTCACCATCCTGGTCAAGACAGCTTGGTGAGGGAGCGGAGGGGTGCAGACATATCACCTGTTTAGCCGTGGTGAGGAATCAACGCGAGGTAGCTGGCTTCACAGCACAGCACGCTGTTGCTTCCCCCACACAAGCAAGTATGCAGACTAAACATGACGTTAGCTCTCCTTCGTATTTTTACATTCCCCTGCTAAACACAATAAGTTGTAATTGCCAAGAACAATGGTATTTCTTATTTCCAATTAGAACGAGCCCACGCATTTCTCTAAAACATTCTTCTGGGCAATTCCACCAATTAGACAACCTCACGTAGTTTTTTCTCTGACTCATCCCAGACAAGGAAGTATAAAACAGTGTTTCGAAGGCTATACAAATATCTAGATGTTCCCTTAAATTTACAGTGCCACGCAGACTGCATACAACACAAGCACGTTGCTAGCATGTACATGAAGTGTGAGTCCACAGTCTGAATGCCAGCTCTCTAAACGTGTTTCTGTTTTCGTCACCCCCTCTGTCGCCGTGTCTATGGGTTTAATTCGTGGACATGTCACCTGATACTCAGAGCAGTGCGGTTTCACGGGTGGTCTCCTACGATATATAAAAAAAATATTTACTGAAATTTAATCTGACCACCCTCCTTTGAGGCTCTCCCAGGCTTTAAGACGGTGATGCGTCCCCAAAAGACAAATCTCTTTATTCTAGTTATTATGACACTATATTTTTTTCGGAGGCTACAGACACAAACATTCAAAGTGACTTCTTGTGTCTATCAGCACGGATAAGGCTGGGCTCACATCCTGTTTACAGCCCTGAGCTTTGTGGTAGAAATTACACATTCTTATGTCAAGTCCGAGTCTATCCATACAACTACCGTTGACTTCCCCACAAAGTGGTACTCATTGTATCGCTATGACGCCTGTGAGAAAGAGCTTTATCGCTTATCGGATTCCTCCAGTCGAAATAAAGATTCGATTTATGACTCGAGAAGAGTGATGGGCTGAGCCATCTCCCAACCAGGATTTGAACTCACAACCTTTTATTGTGAATCGCTTGCTCTGCTGCTAAGCGACGGACAAAAACACACAACACACGTATATATTACCTTTATAAAGGTGATGCATTCAGAATAAGTAAAATAATTCCGTAAGTGGTGGAAAGCCGTTCGATTTTTTTTGGGTTGTAACATAGCAACAGCTGCATTTTTGTATAACAGCCTCAGCACATCGGTAAAACATGCTCCTGGGCAGTTCTACATGGTAGTCAAACCTCACAGTCAAATATTCTAAATCATCACAACAATACAAACGTTGTGTCATGTTTAAGGTTATTTATGCACAATTATAGAAAACAAGGGGGGGGGGGCATAGGCTCGAATATTTTCTGGATTGGCAATCACCCTCGCAGGAGCGGAGAGGATTTAGACAGAAACAGCCACAGTGGGAAGTTTCGCCACGAGTGGGCTGAGCTATTGGTGTCGCCGAGATATGAAGTGAGCTCAGGCGAAGGGAGTGCCGGCAACGTAAGGGTGGCAAACCTCTTCTCTGCGTGAAGGGCGCACTGCCCCCCTCCCGCACTGCGTTCGCAATGGTCCAACACTGCGTTGGCACTTTCATTCCGCACTCAGGTGGCTCTTTGAAGGCTTGATGCGGGAGGACGCCGAGAGGATCCTGTTGATGGATGGCAACCACGGAGGCTCCTTCCTCGTGAGAACCAGCACCAGCAACCGCAGTGAGTCCCCGCACTTGGGTGCCCGGGGGAGAGGGCCCTTGCAAACGCCCACGTCATGGTGAAACTAAACTTAAAATTATTTGGTTTGATTACCAGATAAGGTCCACTGAGCTAGAAAAATCCACGCGGCAAAGGGGAGAACACGCAAACTCTAAATATACAGGTGTCAGGGTCAGGATCGAACCCACGACTTTCTGTATACCAGGTGAGGAGTTAACATCTCACCACCGTGACCAGCGGGCTCGCAGATCGGTGACACGTCTTCCTTTCCCAGCTCCAGGGCAACGATGATGGGAACGGCTTAACGCCTCGTATTCCCCTTTACCGGCTATGTTGCTCCAGTCATACTCGCCAGCATCACGATTAGCCGTGATCAATCCACTGCTGGATGAAGGCCTCGCCAAGCCATCGCCGCTGCTCGCGATCCAGCGATGCGGCGATCCACCTGGCGCCCATAGCGCCTGCACTGATTTCAAGCTTTGCTGCTCACCTTTGGTTGCATTTTCTTTCTCAATGTCCACTTTTTTATGCGTGCCACGGCAAGTAACCTACACTGATTCAACAGCACATTCCAATGTGCCCAATGAAGCACGTTGTTAATCAGTGTACGTTACCTGCTGCTCTGAATCAATCAGTCAACAGCCAACGTCGAAGGGGTGGAGCAGCGGTGCAGTGGTCAGCGCGCTGTGCGATGAACACGACAACCCACATTAGATTCACGGCTACAGCAAACATCGATGGCGAGATATCCGTGAACTAACACTGCACACTAAACTCTGTTTTATTTACCCCCTGTCACCGGCCCACACTGACCAACATGGGGAATATGGTAAAAAATAACTACCAACAAGGCATGGGGAAACTTCATCTAGCAGTGGATTGAAAATGGTTGGAATGTATTTCTTCATATTTTAATTTATAACATAGTGGACAAAACCTCATTTTACTTATTTTCTCAATCTCAATTCCTTAGTTGTTCAGACACAATATCTCGGTCAACTCAAGGTTTACGAATTCAGATGTTTGCATTTAATTATTGCGATTAACACCGTATTAAATAAAATGAATCCTGTTTGTTAAATATTTTGCTTAAAAAACAACCACTCGACGGAAATCAGTGAGCAGAGTTTGCTTCACCATGCAAAAGACACGCGCTGGTTTTGACCTTTAATTGACTTTCCCTTTGACATTAAAGCCAAAGCCATGCCACATCTACTTGAATATTCCATGGGGGGAACCAAAAACTATTTTCCACGATGTGGTTGTTGTTTATAAAAACAGCGTGCCACGATTCCGCCTTATCACGTTGTTGTAAAAAAAAATGTGTCCGGCTTACAATTTATACAGTGTAGTCTGACCCCTGCCATAGGAATGTGGAATTTCCTTCACTGGCTCAGAGCCACTAATTGAGATGAGTACCGCTCAATGCTCGGGTGAACACCGACAACGGCTACCGACTTTCATTTTACTTGACAAAAAATATTCGTACTCAAACCCATACGCACAGAAGTAGACATCTAAAGCCGCCTTGGTGCACAAGGATATTGTGTGACCAGTACAAAGTACACTCTTGTTAAAAACACGTGTTTTTCAAAATGACCCCAAAGTTCGGGGCTCATCTTACTCTAGGGAGCGCCCAACGTTAAACAACACGGTGAATGTTCAACGCGCAGAGATGTGAGTTCCGCGTGCCGTGCCGCAGATATGTACGCGCTGTCCGTGCGTCGCCAACGTCCCTCCGGCGCGCCGGACGTCATCAAGCACTACCGGATCCACACGCAGCCCAACGGCATGTGCTACATCAGCCAGCGAGCACAGTTCGAGTCCCTGGACGAACTGGTCGACCATTATATGGGTACGGTGGTGCCTTCATCGGCATCTTCACCATCACCGCGTGACATCAACATCATCATCAGCAGCAGCGGCGATGATCAATCTGATGCTAGATGAATGTCACGCCAAGGCATCACCATCTCTCGCGGTCCTGCGATGCCACCATCCATCTCGCTCCGGAACATGTGCTAATATCATCGCCCTATCTGCAGGCGAAGGTCATCCGCTCGAGAGAGTTCTAGAGAACACCTCTACAGCGAAGTCGTCATCATCATCATCAGCTATGGGAAATCCACTGTTTCACCGCGGTGGTCAGAATGCGTTCGCTAAGGCGTGAGCGGAGAAGCTAAATGGATTTTGCTGCATGGACCAGCATAGTGAAGTATGCTCAAACAAGCCCCGTGACTGACAGACAGCATGGAGAGGCCTTCATCGGCAGTGTTATGATTAAAAGGATCGGGATCTGCTGCCACAGTGGTGTAATGATGTGCGTACTGGACTTGCAAACTAGAGGTCACTGGTTCGAATCCATCTCCCGGTGCAGCAGTTGAAACAAAGGGGCAAGTTTCTTAAATCCCCCCAGAGCAACAGAAACGTGGCGGGGCACAGTTGGTCGATCAGCAAGTCACGTGTGGTGGGGCAAAGCGTGGGTACTCCCACCCATTCCATGATGCCTGACCAGCATGGAAGAGTAGGCCAAACACCCTCTCTTGGGGCTGTCGAGAGCTTCCTCCAGTGGAGGCCCTCACGCCAGCGATGGCGTGAGCGAGCGATTGCAGGCGCTGCACCTTAACCTCGTTAACGACGCATCCCACCCCTCCACCGCACAGAGCAAGACGACGACGTCTGCAAGCAGCTGAGGGAGCCCTGCTTCTCCCGGCTCCCCGGAGAATTGCGCAGGATGAACGTGGCGCCGCCACCCCCGCCTAAAGCTGAGCCCCTCAGGGACTCGGTCCGCTACTGGCAAAGCCTCCACAGGTTCGCGCGCGTTGCTTGCGTCCGCCCGCGTGCCCTGGCTCGACGCCTGGGGAGGATGGCCCCTGGCGTGCACCGCTCGATTCGCTCGCTCACTCTCCTTGCGTTATTACGACGCGAATGTAACAGGAGCCACGCAGCCCACGCATCATCATCGTCATCATTATCGTCGTCGTCGTCATCATCATCGTCGTCATCATCATCGTCGTCATCATCGTCATCATTGTCATTATCATCATCGTCATCATCATCGTCGTCGTCATCATCATCGTCGTCGCGAGGCATGCGAGGTCACTTCATTGGCCACTCGCTGCCCCCCCCCCCTCACCACGCCAGGATTATTCCGCTAATTGAATAAGTCGCGAGCTCTGCCAAGTGGCATGAATGTGCGCCTTTCTGTTTCGTGTTAAATTCCGCGTGTCATTTAAAACGATTCCGCCTCCACGTGAGGTCATGACCGCACAGCCACACTGACTATAGATGATGATGATAATGATCGTTGTCTTAATGTCGCTGGACTGATTGGAGGTGATGTAAAACTGATTATAGATAATAATGATAATGACGTTATATGGATTTCAGACGGTGGTGTTGATGAACTGATTGTTGATCTTGATGAGTAACTCATTGTAGATGATGACGGTGGTGTCGATTGTAGATAATGATGACGTGATGATCTGAATGTCGACGCAGACAGCGACTAAGTACACGTCTGACGTTCCAGGCAACCCAGCTCGATGTGTGTAGAGGCTCTGTCCGCGAACAGAGTCAGCTACGGACTGCTGGAGAGCATGCGGGATCATCTCAACTTTTCCGGGATGAAGAGCGACAGCTAAAGAATGACCGCTGGACACAGAAGTCGTTACCCAAACAAGCTAGCGGAGAGTTGAGTCGACCTTCACGGCCACCGCTCGCTTCTGCTGCTGCTGTTACGATGTGGCCGTGCTGCGGTAACAGCTGCAGCTGCTAAATAAGAATTATGGCTGCTGCAGAACATTTCCGCTGCGGGAGAGGCTCGGTTCGCCTGTGAAGGTTACCACCGAAGCAAAATTGGAATGTATTTTTTCATACACAAGTTATGCTCAACAATGTATCCGCGGGGCTTTAAGGAGATTTGAAGGAGCTCTATCTGACGCGAGCTCCAAACGCCCTCGCTGTGAACGGGAGCTTTGGACGGCTCGTAGTCTGTACGCGCGCACGCCCCTTCTGCTCCATCCACTGCTGGATGAGGGACACTCCTGTACAGCTCTCGCGGGGGGGGGGAGGGTTATTTGACCATACTTCACCACGCTGGACAGCGTGGCTTCGTGAAGGTGGAAAAGCGCAGATGTGGGAAGCATGCAAGTACAGCACAACAATGAACTTTGCTGTACTTACTTGCCAGCTACCTACCGCCTAGCCCCACAGCGGCCGATAGCAACCCGTTTGTGCATCATGGTCACCAATCAAAGCACCCTCTCGGATCAACATTGCTTAGTACCTGATAGGTTGAGCACATTCCTGGTGATTATACGCAGAATAACAGAATACTCTCCGTATATACATATGGAAAACTGAATATTGCAGGGATCTTGACATTGTGTTCATAAAACATGTATAATGTGTATCCACACATTGTATGGATACCATTCTACAGGTTTCATCATTCACTTTAAGAGTAAAATTGCTAGACTATTGCACAGGAATTTTGTTCAACATTGTAAAAAACATGCTTTCGGAAATGATTTCTAATCGAGCTATGCAAGTATGAATGTACTTATTTATTTTGTTTCTCTTCTGAAATAATCTAATAATTTAAATGTTCAGTAAAAGGCTTCACTTTACGATCGAGGGACAGGATGTGGCTGGACCACTTCCCTGCCCTACATAAGCAATATTAGTTTATTTTTAAGTATCAATCTCATCGATATTTTGTTACTAAATGATTCTTTGTACCGCTATCTTTCATTATCTGCTCAAAAAATAATACAATTTTCCAGCGCGGCATTATTGTCAGTTGTATTGTTTCAGGAAAAATATTTTCACTTGCAACGGATATCATCCGGTCAGGTGGCTCAACGTGAGCGGATGACAAAGCCCACCATCCAACCAGGGTCGATAAAATGAGTAGCAGTTTATGGGGAAGTTAACAGTGGTCCTCCAATAGATATACTCGCCCCCGCCATATGCACGTGGAATTTCCACCGGCTCAGTGTTACAGAGAAGAGATGAGCACCGCCTCAATGCCCATTCGAGTAGAAAATCAGTTTGACCTTTTGCCATTTGAGCTTGGTTGCTGTTCCGCCTGAGCGGCTGTCAATGACCACAGTTTGCTCCACCTTGGCATCCTGATCGGTTGCGCAGGGAACTTAATGTGGCAGACAGAGTGAAGGTTACCACCTTCGTCCACTGTAGTTGGCAGCCTCTCACGATAGTTCCCCCTGCGATCGTGCAGTGGCGCAAACGACGAAGCGTGAAGTTAACCGCTGCCCATCTACGCCGTCGAACGCCGGCGCCAGAGGCAATTCATCAGCCCACACCCAACGCCGGTCGATTCATAACGTTTGTTTCTGTTCCAAAAATACGTCGCTTACATCCGCGACGCGTCGCACGAAAAGACGACGACCAGCAAGAGTTGAAATTCAGCGTTTGGGACGTTGTCGATACGGAGCGCAAGCGGCCCGGGGGCCGTAACTATCTACGCCGTACCCGTGAATGTGAGCTCTGCTCGTTTGTGTTAAAAATATCAAAGGGATGGGAGAACTCTGGTGTGAGCCGATCGGGGTTTTGGGGGATAGTGTGTGCAATTGAAGTAGGGTTCGTGTCATTTCCAATGTGGCATTATTCAAGCCCGTGCCCCAGGACACGCGTGACAAAGGTAACTCGTGAAACAAGGCGTCTCTATGCGCAATGCCGCAGGGTCTGTGAACAGTATAGTTCTGTTACAGCACATGCAGCAATGGTGACATTTTTGAAAATTCATGTAAAAGAAAATCCACACCCTGCCTTTCATTCTGTAGGTCCAGTCATTGCACGTAGACCACGTAACACAAAAAAAACACACGCTTTGGCGACACCCTGACCCAAGAACTTCAATTGCAGCGCCCTCTGTGTTTGCTAAGCAATAGCCACATGCAAGATATGGCGATGATATGAACGTAGCTACTGAAGTGCCAAGCATCATTTTAGAACCCCTATAACCAGTGCTATAATTTGCTGTCATATGCTTTTGTTATATTCCAGTTATAATAATAGTTGACGTGCCCTTAGTCAATTCACTGGTGGATGATAGCCTCGCCACGCTATTTGAGCCATGGCGGATGTATAGCCATACTTCACCACGATGACCAGTGACTGTTGGTAAACGGGGGCAGGGCCAGGTATCGCTCGGCACCAATGTTTTGCCCTGACCAAGAATCGAGTGCAGAGAAACCGAGTTCCAAGTGCAGTGTGCTAAGCACTGCGCCACCACTCCCGCCTCCTCTATATTCTAATAATATTTATTTTTTCAATGAATGAGCAAATCTCTTTCACGTCACCACTGAATTTGTTGTCCACGTCTTCTCACCAGGTCATAGACAACGCCCATCCATCTCTAGTCCCCATGGGCCCTCCCCCCGTGCTGTCACCAGCGAGCTGTGGGGGATGATGAAGCAGTGGCAGAATCCGAAGCGTCGTTCCACGCTCCTCGTCTCCCCCGCCCACGAGAGGCGGCTCTCCCGGGTGGCCCCTGCTCCCCTTGTGTGTCTATAGCACCACGGTTGCCGAGCACAGGCCGAAAAGGCCAGAACGCCAAGTTGGTCAGCAACCATCGGCACTTACTGAAAGTGCGGTAGGTGTGTAGAGTTTCCTAAGTAGAGCGAGGTTGTGAGAACTTGGGGAGAAGAGACGATGGGGGTGGAAACTCGAAAGTGGAGCGGTGCGTGGAAAGACGCACACAGAGGAGCGCTCTGGCAGACAGTGCGGTGAGCGAGAGGACGCGTCAGTGCATCTAGCCTGGCGCAAACGCTGTGGCGATGTCACCGCCACGTCGTGGCGAATGGTGTGTGTTGTTGGTGAGACAAAGGCGGTCGGGTGTGATGCTGGCCGTTGCGGTCTTCATAGAAGCTCGCTAACAGCACTTGCCCCAACGGTCTGCTAAAGGCTTTACGGGGAATCTGTGTCTCTTGTGTTGTTGTGACGTGCAGTATGGTAGTCGAACACAGTGTGGGTGAGACAAGTCAGTGAGGCTGGTTGCCCGTGCCCTCGGCATTGTTGTAGAACCAAGGAGTGAAGTTCGTGAGAAGGGTAACCGTGGAAGAAGCCAAAGAAGAGTGATGAGAAGACGATTGACTGCTGTGACAGGACTGCCACACCGATGATGTCCGCTTAAATGTTCACTTGTGCGTTCAACCGGTTCGCTGCTGCTCACGTTCCAAGCGACTGCTGAGGCCACGCTGGAAACGAGGCAGCTGCACCTCCGGCGAAGATCGCCGACAGAGCATAACACAGTACAGTAGTTTGCTCGAACACATGAATGACTTAGCCCAAAAAATATAAATACAATAAAGTATTAATTCACCTGCACCAACAGGCTCCAGGAAAATGCGGAGGGAGAAACCTCACGGTCGTTGTTTCCAACCGCCCAGCCACAAGTGCGAGGCGAGCATTCTTAGCGGTTCTAGATTTGAAGCTTTCGTGACTGCAAGGATTCATACTCTTAGTTCTTTCGGTAAAGTCACGTAGGTAAAAAATTCAATAAAATGTAAAAAAAATTTTACCTACGTGACTTTACCGAAAGAACTAAGAGTATTCTTAGCGGTGCCATTCTCTGTGCTATTCGACTGAGGCGGAAAGCGTCTATGCATCAGCTCTGTCCATCAGCCCTTAACACGGGCACGCGATAACTGTTGCAAAGATTATTTGATATGAACTGAATATAAAGTCGTGTTTAGCGACTGACCGTAGAGAAAAATCTATTAGATGAAAGGGCTGCCCAAATAGCTGGCGATAAAACCAGCGCTTACATTTCTTTCAAAGTAACGCAACGTTATTATCGCTAATTAAATACTTCCGAGGACAAACGCGCGTGGTTGTAAGGTATTCTCGCGAACGTGACGCAGTCGCTCTTCATCTGCCTTCACTCGGTCGTGAATGAATCGCGACACTTCGCTCACAATAATCGAAACGTCCAACCACCAAAGCTTCCGCAGAGTTGACGTTTGTAGAAATTTGGCTCTGCAGTTGACCGCCTGATCTCCTCCTTCAGGCTCACAGCGTAAACAGGGCCTAGTGTAATAGTCGCTGATGAAGGATTTGCATTAACCCCCCCGCCACCATCCCAAAAAAACTGCAATTACAAAGCCACGTCTGTGAAAATGTATTTTTTTCACTCTCTCACTATTCATAGACTTGTTGATGGACAGGTCAAAGTGTTCCGGGGCACATAAACGAGTGTACGGCGCGGCACTGTAAGCCCAAGGGGGTTTCGCGGTAAGCGGCATGCTCGAAAGAAACCTCTGCCCTTCGTGTCACTTTTTTCCTTCTAAGCGCTCGAGTACCGCAGAGCGAATTCAAACTCCACACGCAGCGGCGTTACACTGCAGCGGAGAGAGCCGGGGGGAGGAGGTCATTCAGTCGTACCCCGGTCCCTGCGGTGTATACAGTACTTGCTGGCAGGACATTAACCGTCGTCCGGCGAAAGTACCTGCCAAGAACAACAGCCAAGGTCGCGATGGTTCTTATTTCGGTGCAAGGTGAAGGTGCAAAGGTGCAGCCGTGTAATTGCTTGCTCGCGCCACCGCTGGCGGAAGTGCCTCCACCGGAGAGAGCTCTTGAGAGCTCCTCCAGAGGCTATTTTGGCGAACTCCTTAAAGCTCGCCAAAGACGTCTTGGGAGAGGCGGGGGTGCACATAATTGACCCCAATAAACACGCGACCTACTGATTGACTCACTGCGTTGTACCCACTTATACTGCTAGCTGGACACAATTGGGGAGGGGGGGAGGCGTAAGTCTAAACTTCCTCGTCGGGAGATCTACATTGAACTGGAGACCTCTGGATTGGAGTCCAGTGCGAGAGCTGCAACACCACGGCAGAATCTGGTTTCTCATTGTGCCCGCTAGAGATGTAGCTATGTGCAGCACTTTGTCAATCCACTGCTGGATGAAGGCCTCCCCTTGCCGTGTCGGTCTTGGAGGTTGTTTGACCATACTTCACCAGGCTCGTCCGTGCGGGTTGGTGAGGTCGGAGAGCGCGGACGTGAGATCGCATGAGTGCGGTACAACGATGGGTCGTGCTGTGCGTGCCTGCCACGTAGTTCCCACATATTTAACAAACGCATAAAAAACGCACACATTGCAGGGCGGCGGAGTTTAAATGGTAACGTTGGACTGTTTACGCATAGCTGGACGCACTCTGCTATTTAGGTAGGACTAGGTGGTCTGTCAAGATCATTCCAACTCACGTCACTCCAGCTGTGACCAGGAGACGTATCACGTGGCAGCCGATACATCCGCTGGCAGTGCTGTGTGCGGGCCGTTTTGAACACTTGTGGTGAATTGTTGGCACGATCAATTTACGTGACATTTAGGCTGCAGTTTAAACATTTTGGACCCAGCCGTATTATAAGTGCGGTGGTCATTTTTTAACGCAGCCTTTATGGATGTCTGCACGAGGCCAGTTAGAGGCTCCGTGAAAGGTTTCTGGAAATAAGCCAAAGGATTTTACACATTTCCAGAGCACCGTGCAATCGTGCTTAACTGTAATAACTTTTTTGTGCAACAGTTAGTTTTATGTGTTTATGCATGTCGTGATAATAATAATCAAATACGGCCATTTGTCAATACACCGCTGGATGAATGCCTCGCATACCGGCAGGAATGTACGTAATGTTCATATCCTTCAAAACAAGGCCTTGCTTAATTCCTCACTGAATATTTTCCAGTTTGCTAGGCGCAGCACTAGTAGCCAGAACCATAGCAGCAAGCGGCGTACTGGATGCAGTGTGCTGGGAAACGACATATTTTACGCATCACCAACCTAGACAGACCTGCCTCAAATTAAGCCTGTTTATAATTATATTACCACACGGGGTGGGGTGAAGTGTGGGTACTTCCATGTCTTCCAAGATGTCTGGCCAGCGCGGAAGAGTAGGCAAAATACCTTCTGGAGGAGCTCTCTAGAGCTCCCTGGAGTGGAGAAGCCCTTCTACGAGCAGCAGTGTGAGCAAGCAATTGCAGGGCTGCACCTTAACCCTTTAAAGCCAACAGACAACCTATTGAGATGACAAGTCTGGAGTCTGGAAATAAATAATAATAATTATGAAAAAGTGTCTCTTGTCGTTCTAACCCACAAGACTTGTAAACTCGCAACGGGACACTTGAGCTGATTAGACGCGGCCCAGCGACGTCCGCCAGAAGTGGCCGTGGACAGCTGCGGGCTCTGTGCCACGTGGGGGGGGGGGGGGGGGGGGGGGGAGCGCTCGCGGGCGTGCCGGCGTACCATGAGGATGGCGCGCTGGAACAGGCCTCGGCTGCCCGGGGCCACCAGGTGCAGCCCCACGTTGTCCGCACTGCTTCGGTCGCCAGCGACCGTCACGGCACCGGCCGAGCCGCCGAAGAGCGCCGCGTGGTCCCGAACCCAGCGCAGGGCGGCTTGCTGGTCCAGGAGGCCCCAGTTGCCGGCCGCTGCCTCGTCCCCTGGAGAGCGAGCGGGGCGAGCGGGCAGGTTACGGCTCCGACTGTCATCATCGCAGCCCCTTGGGCTTCAAATGTGCCTTTGCAAGTTTACAAACTCAACGGGTGTAAGAATATTTCCGAGAATATGGACATAAACTAAACAAATCTTTTTATTAAATGTTACCAGGTAAAGCCCACTGAGCTATATAGTTATTTGTCAGAAGCGACTTGACCACAAATAGCTCAACGAAGTGGCTTATCATTATGTGGACATTTATAGCAGCCAAATACTCTACACGGATTTTTCTAAATGTGGAGAAAAAAACCAGAGGACCCATACAAAAATCCACACGCCCACAGGGAGAACATGCAAACTCTAAATATACAACAGGCGTCAGGGTCGGGATCGAACCCACGACTTCCTGTATACCAGGACGAAGAAGTAAACATCTCGCCACCATGGCGCCCAAATCAGTTCATGTAGATGATCCAGGCCGGCACTGGGGGGATGATGGAGCGCGTCCTGCACCACCAAATGTCCCTGTGACAACACTCACGATCACTCTCCTGCTGAGTGGTGAATCACCATTATGGTGGCCCCCTGCACACAACGGCTCAACTGCCCCCCCCCCCATGGGATGATGATGAGGATGTTGAGGATGCTCTCGAACAATAAAGTATGGCAAATAATGATGATGTTGGTTGAATGATAATAAGGATTATCAGCTACGATGAAGTACATGTATTATTTATGATGATGATGCCGAGTAACATTTAAGATGCTGCAAAACTTGATGCTGACAATGATGACGTTGGAGATGATAATAATAATTTCAGAACTTTGTCAATCCACTGCTGGATGATAGCATCCCCGCGCATTGTTGGTCACAGATCTGATCGTCTTTCACCACACCGGTTAGTGCGAGTACAAGTGACGCACAGCGTCACCGCGTCGTCTAGACACGTCTCGACTCACTCACTGCGTGCGGTGACATCAGCGGCGTGCGTCAGCTGCTGCAGTGGAAAAACCAAACTGGCACCTCGTGGGCCGCAACCGGGCTGGCTCGGCACGGGCACGCCGGTGGCCGTGCCAGTCGAAGCCGGCGAGGGAGAGCGGAGGGAAGGGGTCAAAACCTTACCGGTGCTCAGGAAGCCGAAGAGGCCGAGGCGGTAGTTGGCTGTGACCACGATAATGTCGCCCAGGGCGGCGAGGTAGGAGGGATCCAGGGGGCCCTGAGCCGAGCCCCCGAAGGAGTTGTCTCCTCCGGGAAAGAACACGAGCACGGAGGCGTTGTGCGGCTGCTCGGAGAGAAGGGAGGAAAGCGCCGAGTGAAAGGCGTGAAACCCCCCGGCACACGGCGGGGCTGGATAGGACTTTCAAACGTCTTCCTTGGGAGGCCTCGGCATCGACACACCGGCACCACGGTCACTTATGTCGCTGCAAGAGCCTCTCACCGCGACAGACGCGACTGAGTGCGGGGAAATTCGAAATGCCATGAACTTCAAATGTCGGTTTGTGAAAGGCGATATTGGGATTCATATTTGTTATTTGGGTTAATGTAATTAATGATGGCTACGTTGGCTGGTGGAGGATCATACAACAGGAATTTGGTGAGATCATTATGTGGCCTAACCCAAAAATGTGTTATAAATTATAAAACTAAAAACTTTAATATTTTTCTTTTACCAGGTAAGGCCCATATAGCTCTTTTTCAGAAGCGACCTGGCTACAAATGAAAGCTCAACAAAGTGGGTTATCATTAGGAAATTTATAACAGCCAAATACTCAAAACGCATGTTTCTAAATGTGAAGGTAAAAATTGGAGGACCTGGAAAAAAATCCACACAATCACTGGGAGAACATGCAAACTCCAAATATACAGGCGTCACGGTAGGGATCAAACCCACGACCTCCTGCATACCAGGCGAGTAAGATAACATCTCGCCACCGTGTTGCCAGGTCAAAAATGCTCCCCTCTAGTAACCGATTAGTGTGGTTAAGATCCTCGCAGTGATAGATAAATGTAATTTGCAGGGCGTTTCGAAGTGGCAGGCGTCATGTGTGTTCGTGGAATATTAAATTCAATTTGTATAAAAGCCAGGCCTGTTATACAAATACGTTCTACTGCTGAATAAAGGCATGCCAGATCTACCCAGGATAACGTGGATTATCTGATTGTATGTCACCAGGCTGGTCAGTGCAGGCTGGCGAAGAGGAGGGTGGGCCAGGCCCGGTTCGGATATCACTCGAGACTCGCGTTAGCCACTACCGGGAATACAACTCATCGGCGGGTTCATGTCGCAATGCGAGAGGCGCTGCGCCGCCACTCCACTCTGACTGTGCCGGCGTGGGGAGGCCTTCATCTCACCTTGACCTTGGGGACAAAGATGTTGAGGTAGAGACAATCTTCAGACAGGGAGGTGCCTCGCTGACCGTCTGGCTGGAGACAGTCCGGCCTAGTCCCACCCAGCAAGGTGTCAGTACACTTTGGTTTTTTGTTAATAACATGACGCGCCGGGCGTAATTGTCCATTTGTAACCCTGAGAAGGGCACTTCGAGCCTGGGTGTCTCCAGTAATGAAGAGTACACCTGCAATCGACCGTTCGTTCGTCAGGAGGTGCGGACACTTGGCCCTGAACCTCCGCTCTCAACGTCCGCACGGCGGGTGTGGGAAAGGACGGAGGCATGCGGGAGACGCACGGAACGTCAACGCTAAATATTTAATTTCTTGAAATATTTATTCAAGAAATGAATACACCCCCAAGAGGCCTTTATTTTAGCCTCTACACACATTTTATTTTATTAATAGTTTTAAAAAAATGTTTTTGCACGGAATATTTTCAATTGCGCCAATGCTACCTCATGCGCTACTCTTTCACAGCATTTGGCCTGAAATCCTGGATCGCAGTTCAGGAAAAAGTTTTGGAAACAGCAATGTCCAGAGGCATCATAAATTACAAAATCGGTACAAGATTTGTTTCTAATGCACCACAGATTCATGTGTTTTGGAAGCACTGAATCAAATGAATGAGTAATTTGCAAAAAAACATTTTAATTCATTTTAACTGCAAAATTTGAATTTCGTTGACATGCCAAAACTTAGAGTGTCATGTATATTATCAGAGGGAAGGAAGTTATTCAGATGGTTCCAATGTTTCAGATATTCATGTCTTTATCCATAGGTAATGCTGGCTGCTCAGTGTTACCCTAAGAAGGTAAAGGTGCAGGACTGTACTTGAGCGCCCATGCTACTGCTGGTGGAAGGGCCTCTACTAAAGGGAGCTTAATAGAGCCCTTGGCCTACTCTTTCACGCTGGCTGGACTTCTAATAAAAGGCGGATGCAACCACACTTTAACCCACCACATGTAATTTGCCAATAGACCAATCGCAACGGATCAATTTAAACTGATCGGTGTACAGAGGTGGGCGGATTTCAAGAAACTTGCACCATTGTTACAACTGCCGCACCGGGAGATCAAATCCAATTGTACTGGTCACCTCTGGATAACGATTACATCGATGCAATTCCACACCCGTTAATTTGCAATGCCCTGGACAGCACGTACAACAGCTCATAAACCACTGACACTCCCAAAAAAAACGACATTTGGAATATTCCAATTAGAAACATATTCGGCGGCGTACATGTAGCGGTCTGCGTCCCACGTCTCGTTGACGGCGAGCGGCCGCGGGGGCTGCGGGCCACTGAAGCGGTTGGCGTCCAGCGGAGGCGCGGCATAGGGGACGCCGAGGAAGACGTCGACCACCTTCACCTGGGAGTCCACCTCCACCGTGCGGGAGGTCCCCTGGAGCTGCCCAGAGCCCAGCGGCACCGTCGGCCTCATGGGGCCCTGGCCGCCCCCTGGGGAGGGAGATGGCACAGCGCTCGCAACTTGAAACGCTTTCCAGCACGAACCTCGGGTTCGAACTGTTCTTCTCCACTAGCATATCCAAGCAGTGTCAGCGTAGGCATCTCACAACAACTAACTCACAGCCACGACTTGCCTTGCTCTTATTTTTATATTTAAACAACTATAGATTGTATTTTTTTATATTTGGGTTAGAACGCGTAAATATATAAATGTATCGTTAAAACCCGTCACCACCCGACACAGCCAACTAGTAAGGGTTGTCACGTAAACAGAACGTGGCCAAGCCACAACATTTACAATCTGAGTACGACGTTTCGCCAGTAATTACAACTTGCTTCATCAGGCGACAGTCAGATTTGTGGAGAGGCCTAACTGTTTCGTTCCTTATATGAAGGCGTAGATGTGGAGACCACGCTTCTACACTCTTGCGCAAAGTGTGAGGGGGGGGATTAATGAGTCAACGTACATGATGCATGTGCATTATGCGAGCCCTTTGAACTTGCCCTTCCTGTCTATTGTGTGTATTAAAATAGCCATACTAACAGTAATCCCTATTGAAGTATGCTGCCCTTTGTAGGCATGCATTTAAATAATGTATTATTTGATGATTCGCTTCCACGCAGCACTAAGGCGGTAGCTATTCGAACGGTGAATTTTTTTTAATTTCTTTCAATTTCGATAGATTCTCTAATTAGTCTTGGCCAGTAGTAGCTAGTTTTGTACGCGTGTTCTCTTTTTCTCATTGTACAGGATATTCTATTTTTATGCTTGAATACTAATGTGATTGCGCTTTGGGCGCCACGTGTGTAGGCAAAAATCTAATTTACTTGATTCACAGAACAGGTGATTTCCCCGCTGGCTATTTGCCAAGCCGAGCAGAATTCAACCTGTGAAACTCAGGCCTCACAAGACATCTAAATCTGGCTCAAGCCCAAGTAAAACCAGGGGCAGGGTTACTAATTGTAATTGTGCACAGCTCTGGTCGTGCAGTGGAAAAACAACCGGGCCTCTCCTGCCCTGTGTTGGGCTGGCTCAGCACTGCCCTGACATGGCTCGGAAGTGCAGTGGAAAAAGAGGTAAAAATAGGTACAACTATAATTGTTGCAGGTGTCTCAGACGATTAACTATTTTTTCTAATCATAGCATCAGCAGCCATGATCTATCCACTGCCATTTCTCACAGTCTTGCAATGCAAAAATCCATTGAGAACCTGTGTAGTGAGTCACTTCGGAGACACTAGTTATGAGTCAACAACTGTTTATTCTACACAATATAACACCGTTACACACGGGACTACTATATGCCTTTCTCTTACTCACCGTTACACACGGGATAACTATACACGGGTAAGAGCAACCAACGTGCTGTCTGACCCACGACGTTGGGGACGAAGACGTAGCACCTCGGGTTCACTTCACCTGCAGACAGCCCCGATCAAAGATCGGAGCTTCCCTTTTATCTCTCTCGGCGCGGCCTAGGCCCGCCCTCAGCCGCGCCCCCTTCTGGAACGTTCCTGAAGGTACCAGGCTACCTTGCACGTGCCACCTGCTGGCTCCGCCCTTAACCACGCCCCCTTCAGGAACTCTGCAGAAGATTCTCGGCTACACTTCCCCACATTCCTCACCTCGGCCCATCACGTGGTTCACCCGAGGCCGGGGTGACTCGTCCTCAAATGCCCCCTTCCGCCAGCAGCCCTCACCACGCTCTCTATTGACCATTTACGTGGCATTCACTCACTGTGCTGGCGGAGCGGCTGCTATCCCCTACTCTGTCGGTAGGACTCATCAGCCTTTCTCTGCTAGCACCCAGTACCACGCACCCTAGCAACCCACTGTGTGGTACTGCATGGTGTGCTAGCCTCTACACCCATATTTCCTCATTCTACTATACTTAGCTCTACGCGCTGCAGTGATCCATTCTATATGACTACACCTGTACAAGACCTGATCTGGTACTCTGGTCTACCTCCCACATGTCAAAAAATTATTCATAGAATTAGCCAGACATCCCCATGCAGGACCCTCCTGAAATTGAATCTTGAGGCTCAGGAAGACTTTCCTATGCAAAAGTCATTATTATTATAATAATAAAGTTCATTCTAGGCATACAAATATGGAATTTCACGTGTCTGCATTGTTAAACGTAATTTATAACTCATGATCTTATGATTAATATGTCGCCTAAGGACAACCTTGAACTGGCTTGACACTAAATTCCAGGGCGGCTGTAAAAATGTCCGCGGTGAATTAGGAGTGTACTTCGAGTCAAATGAGTCAACTTTATTAAGACATCATTTGCACTTCGTCGACCTTCCCGTGGTATACACGTCGATGGTGACTGCTACATGGGGCAGACCGCTGGGCGACGAGGACAATCGATGAAGAAATACCGTTGTGATCGAGATAGGTCGGTAGGAAAGGATCCTAGACTTGTCGATATAAAAAAAAATACAATTTAAGAGTTACGGACACCGAGGGCAGTCAATGAGGTGCACAGACAGGTGGACGGTAGCAAAGGGCGTTGTTGTTAAGATCGTGAACTCGATGAAGGAAAAGCAATGTACCCGTTGCGGAAAGAAGAACGTTCCTGCAGTCCCTGCAGTCACGAAAGCTTTAAATCGAAAAAGAACGTTGTCATTTGGAGTGTAATACTTGCTTTCACATGCGGAGCAGAAATATGGACACAAAGAAACCGGAACAAAACTTTAAAAGTACGCACTGATGCATGGAGAGGTGCACACTGGGAATTACACAAGGGACAGAGAGAGAACAACACAAGGATCAGAGAGAAAGGAGTTCATAAAATCACATAGACTACCAAGACTCAAAGTTCAATACAGACAGATTCGCTTACTCCACCTCGTCACCCCAGCCAGGCTCTCGCCGATGTACTAACCAGGCACAGCCCTGCTGAACTTCTGAGGCCTAACAAGGTAGCGTCATTCACGGTGATTTATCGTAGGAATGCATTTCCTGTGTGGTCGTCAATCCCCTCCCTATGCCACAGATGTACAGCACAATGACGCACATAGAACTCGCTGGGAACTGAGACATGTGAAATAAACAAAACGGATATGTAAACACCGATAAAAATGTGTCATTTACACCATCGTGAACACATAGGTGACTGGGCGGAAAGAAAGCGCAAAGCTGCTTTAAACTTGGTGGGACTTGGCTGCGCTTTAGCAGCGAGCGGATGAACGCGATACGAAGAAGACAACGGCTGTCCGTAAAATAGGTCACACCGCTGTGCACAAACACTGCACCGGGGTGGGGGGGTCAGGGCGGACACGCCACATGTGCCGACACGCGACATGTGACATGTAACGACACGCAACATGTGATGCCACGTGACATATGACGACATGCGACACGTGACATGTGACGACACACTGCGGTGTGAACTATCTCATTGACAGTTATATTTGGTAAAGCGTTAGGCCGTCCCTTCCCAAAACATGATACAGCTTGTGAGCTATACAGGCAGAGCCCAGGGGGGTGCGGATATGTGGCCTGACCCCCAGCAGGACACAACCACGACTCTTCCGGAGAGAGAGGCCACCAAAAGCGGCAGGCATGCCATTCGCCGGCCACGGATATTTTCTCCAAGACTTTCGTATGCCCTGCGTCGCTCGGAAGAGCAGTTCTGCCATCTGCCAACGGAGCACCACCGCCACCACCAGCAGCAGCGGCGCGTTTCGGAGCCTACAGAAGCCGCTCGGTGTTTGTTCAGCTGAGGCCTGGAGGGTATGTGATAGTGTACATCAACACCCCAGGTTATAAAGTTACCGACTTGGCAAGACAGTAGGAATTCATCCTTCACGGGTTTGTCCCAAGGACAATGAGGTACCTTGTATGGGATTTTTTTCTCCTCCATATCGCAAACGCATACACGGTATAAAATTATACAAAGAAGATGAATTTAAGTGTCAAGCCATAGGTTATCTGCAAAGGGAGATTGGTCGCTCTTGCTGTGATCGTTGCATTTCTAAAATAAACAAAGGGCTATTCAAGCCGACATAACGTCGTGAGCTTCACAGATCTCTCCAACACATTTGTAACTGTCCAGACCTAAATGGCACATTCTGGGAAACCCACACAGAGTATTTTACAAGAACATCTTAGGGAAAATGCTGGCATTTCTCAAGGACTCTCAGGGTTTACAGTATTTTTCTATTTAAAACTAAGGTTCTGATGAAAAGTAAGTAAAACGAATAGCTTTCTTTAAAACATGTTGGAACTGTTAGACATGTTTTTTTTTCTTTTGCGGTGGAGTAAAGCATAATTTAATGCTGCAATGTCCGTGGAATGTTTTAACTTATTTTATAGAACACGTAAAGAACACGCACATGTATTTGATTGAGTTATCTTTGCAATGACAATGCAAGGAGACCAACGCTGGATAGAGTTCATGCAATTCTTGTCTTTACCGGCCTAGTCATGAGAACCCACGATCACAGTCACGCCAGCCCAGTCTTGTGACCTCTAACCTTCGAGCCATCTGGCCTCCTCCAATCAAAATTGCATTCTGGGATGAGCAGTGAGCCAGCACCACTGAGACCCTAGGTTCAAGTGCAGGTACAAGCGGTGGGTTGACATCTCCTTTTGAATTGAGGACGTGAGAGTATGTGAATTATAGATCCAAGACAGGAACGAGCTGGATTCAGCCTGCAGGCAAGGCAATGGGCTTCGCTTGATCGGTCCAAACAACGCGTGGCAGATGCGGCTACTTCAACCGCAATTGGAAAATGAAAGAGACAGCGTGTTGTGAATGTGGTGAAGTGCAACGCTGTTCGTCGCCCTCCTGCTCAAGGACGCATTGGGGCGGTGTTCACTTCCGGTCTATGGCGCTGAGCCAGTGGTGGGATTCCACATTCCTACAGCGGGAGCGAGTCTATCCACATGACAACCACCGGTGACTTCCTCACAATCTACTGGGCTGAGTCAACCCCCAAGCGAGATGTGAACTCGCACATGGCCAGTTCCTCTACCACTGCCCGTTGAATGCTCACACGGGAGGCACGAACGCTACGCGTCAACCATAAGACAAGTTTTCTGGGTTAGATCGCGTGAATATAAATGTGTCATTAAACCCACCACCACCTGACACAGACAATTAGTAAGGGTTGTTACTGGTACAGCGACATCGGTGTGTTGGAGAGCAAATCCACAACATTTACAATCTGAGTATGACGTTTTAGCAGTAATTGCAACTAGCTTCATCAGGCGACAGTCAGATTTGTGGAAAAAAATTCTCCGCTTCCGTTCCTTAAAGAGGGATAGATGTGATGGCGTCACGTGTGAGCCCTTCATGTGCGAAGAGGGAGGGGGGGATTAATGAATGCATATAAATGTGTCCATCATCTTGACACGTAGAATACAGAAGGTGGTAAGGTGTTCAAACACCAAATAGACACCGATCACAAGGCATCAAGTCTGCATTCCCCACACAGCAGGCTTGTGGTAAAACAATAAACAGCTTGTGTGGGGCATGCAGACTTGATGCTACACATCAAGCAACTCTTGGTGCCATAGAGTGGATCACCAGGCTCAACAAAGCATTTCTATGTTTTGCCATTTGTTTTTTTAAACGCCAAACGCAAGTAGAATAGGACGGAAGAAGAAGACGTAGGGAGACGCAGAAGGAATAAGAGGAAGGAATAAGAGGAAGGAAGAGCCACCTTTCTTGCGGTAGAGTCGTGCGGGCGGCTCGAGCACGCCGAGGCGGCAGTGGCGGCCCCCCCGAGCGCCGTGGCTGCAGGCGAGCGTCTCGGCGTGCAGCACGCAGCGTGTACGGTCCTCCAGGTGACGAACCCCCACGGACGCACACCACGGGCTCTGCTGGCACGCTGCGAGTAGGGAAACGGCGACCGTCAGGCTGGCGCTGCGGGCGACCCACGTGCACCGACACAGCGTCGTCGGTTCCAGCTGGATTATACGTACGTGCGTTGAACTTCTTTCGCGCCGTACGTAGCCGTCCGTGCTAATCGGAGGTGCGCGGGAAGGACAACAAACTAAACGCAAGAAAGATTGAGCGTTGGGTGGTTGATCATTGTCTGCTAACAGGTCTGGACATTCGACATGTCTATGGCAAGAGAAAGTCAACTACGATTCTAACTGCATATCGCGACATTGGTATAGTAGAAGGGCCTCCAATGGAGGGAGCTCTAGAGAGCCCCTATAAAGGGTATTTGGCCTACTCTTTTACACTGGCCAGACATCTTGGGAGAGGTAGGAATACTATACTTTACACGTGACCTGACCATCAACAATCCATTTATATAAATATCTATAAAGTCGTAGTTATATCTTTTGCAATGAAATATAAACAATTCTCAAAGGATGAAACTTTCACTCCACAATGTGCATACAAGCCCACTCGCTGATCTTCACAGTTTGAACAATGTCATGCACGTGTAAATGTTCCCTCTATGGCATGTGTTCTTCTTTCTGACTCTGTTTTTTGGGATGTATGTATATTGATCTTCTTTTGTACCGTACGTAGCCAACCGTGTTGATCGGAGGTGCGGGGGAAGGACAACAAACTTAACACAAAAAGCAGTTCTAAAGAAATTAGTTTTCAATCCAGATTTAAAAGTGCATACCTCCAGTGTCTTCACTACAAATAAACTCTTCTGTGTAATAACTGGGCTATTCTGACTGTCATTGCGCTAACGAGCATTCCATCCGATGACCTTAAACCAGGACAAGCTGCATGCCTCTAAAAAAAACCTCGCTCAGCCCCACACACATCACACAATTGCTTCGGGGCAATTCCTCACCACACCTGACAGCCAAAGACAAAAAAACTGTATAATACACAACCCACTGCTTAGCTAAATATATTCAAGAAACATCGCATGGAAACTATGCAGCAGGCATGAAAGGGCAGGGACGCACATAATGCCTCTCCACGGGGAAGACATTACCGGGCTCGCTTTCCTCCACCACCACCACGACGATGATGACGATGGGAGCACAAATTGTACGCAGCAGCGGTGCGATGCCGCGATGGCACCTGGGTGGGAGTGCCCGGGTTGCTCGCAGTGGCTCGCGCTCAGACATGAATCACTCTCTCCCCGGGCCCCTCCGACCTCCTTCCGGCCAGCAGCCGGCAGGAATGTGGCATCTCCGATTGCCTGCACGGCCGCCCGCCCGCTCACCCGCCCGCCTGCCCGCTCCCTAGCTCGCCGCCCGCCCGCCCGCTGTCACGGACGGCGTAACGTAAGAACTGTACGGCAAGTGCTTCCATTTATCACAATTTGCCTGAGAGCAATTGTGAAGTTTGCCTCGTGCCACGAGACAGAGAGAGGGATGGAGACCGCATTGGGCGTTCCGAAAATAGGAACCGTGGCAGTGTCCTGCCTCACAACCGCGCGGCCTGAAATATGTGTTTGCGTTCGCAACTCGGACGGGCTTTGATTGAGTATAATATTTAGATAGCTGCACGGTCCGCGAGAGACGGTACCAACCGCCGTCAATGATCGAGTCATTTGTTTATCTTTTCTATAACGTGCACATGTCAGGGTTAGGCAAATACTCCGAGGGATCTACTTTGGAGCCTAAATGCAACGTAAATAAAGCGCGACGTTGAATTATCTCCCGTTTATTTTAAAATCACATTTGTCTTACTCGGAGTGTGTGCCCTGAGCATTCTTTTTGGTTTTAGCAAACAATATTGGAATCTTGGCACGGCGCCCACAAGGCCACGTCTGATAGTGGCGGATGGGGGGGGGGCTCGGCATTGTTGCGTCAACAGAGCGGAGTGCAGATTCAAGAGCACGGGAAGCCGACGGGTGCCATCTCCGCTGCGCCCGCTGGCGTTGAGGTGCTCACGACGGCGACGAGACCGAGTGGCGGGCGGCGCCGCTTTCAAAACCTTTCACGAGTCGCAGACAACGGCGTCGCCGCTGCCCCACAATTCTCCTCCGGCTCCTCCGGTGACGTCAGGACGATGATAAATGGCAGTGATTAAGATTTTAAGATTGGCGCTAGAAAAATAATTAAAATTCCCCATCCCCCCCCCCCCAAACAAAAAATTCGGTCAGAGTTTTAGAAGTTGAAAGGGGGGTGCCGTGGAGATTGAAATCATCAACGTGGGGCGCAAAAATGGGTTGCAGATCAGTGAGGAAAAACAAACATGCGATGGAAAGGTTTGGGAAGTGGCGTACGGCGAGCGATCTGTGTCCCCTGCGGTGGTGTCAGCCCTCGCTCCACTAAAAAATACACAATGACACCTGCCAAAAAAAAGTCCCGAGGTCTATTCCGCCCAGAGCACTTCCTCCAAAAGCCTCGATATATTTGTCTGCTCCTCGGCGCACTCGGAGCGTGCCGAGCCCCCCCCCCAGGCTGCACTGCGTCTTCTCTTCTCCCTTTGTGTTCTGGCTCCGGCAATCTTGACAAATTAATCCATCCACCGGCGAGCATATGGCAACGATTGGAGAGAATTTTTCGTTGCTTTTAGAAAATGTATATCGGGTTATCCGCCGGCGCGCGCAATTACGGGGGACCGCGTCTCAGCGTTAACGATATTCTTCACGCGGGGTCCGTGACGATCGCAGGGCTACGGGGAAGGACGACGTGGCTCTGACGCAGCCACGACATCGCCCGCGCCGAACGGAGATTAACCTTCGGATACGGAGAAATGTAAACAGAAAACATCCTCCGCGTGTGCGCGTGTGTGTGCACGTGTGTGTGTGCGTGTGTGTGTGCACGTGTGTGTGCGTGTGCACGTGTGTGTGCGTGTGCACGTGTGTGTGTGCGTGTGTGTGTGCGTGTGTGCGCGCGTGTGTGTGTGTGCACGTGTGTGTGCACGTGTGTGTGCATGTGTGTGTCCCACAGGGCCAGTCACTCCACACCTGCAGACAGCCCCCACACTGATGCGGGTGTGGAAGAAACCGGCCATCACTGAACGTGTGGCTACGGCATCAGACAATCTAAGATGGACTCATGGGGAGGGGGGGGGCAAATCTAAGTGATATTTTGCTCAATTGAGTATTGATACAGTGCTAATCTCCTGACAAAGTGGTACCCATTTTATAGACCCCAAAAGAATGGTGGGCAGAGTCAAACCGGGATGCGAGCCGCTCACTCTGCCGCTGAGCCACCAGATTGTAGAAGATGTCAAACTCTGCAGTGCCACTTAAGAATCAGAATATTGAAAGTATTGCTGGGGTAGGGCACACATAGCATACGATGTTATGGTCCTGCTGAAGATAATTATCCTAAATTAGAATATAAATAATAATCACCATCGTTGTCAACATCTCTGCTCTATCCACTGATGGATGAAATGTACCCCATTGTCATCACCTCCCATAACGGTCACGCAGGATGGTCTCAACGACATTACTCACGGTGATGTGAGGATTGGACAGAAATTGCAAAAATATTAACCGTCACCGATCCTCTGATGCCATCGTAATGACATCAAACAGGAGTGCATGCTGCAGACTCCCCGACTCCCATTCAGAATGCACAGGTAAGGGAAAAAGCTTTGCAGAGCACACACACACAGAGGGGGACATGGGAGGTGATGGGATGGACTGAGCAAGGGAAAGGAGAGAAAGAAAGCAACTTACTCACACACTCTCAAGCCCACTGACTCACTCACCTGCTCACTCGCCTACTCAATCATTCAACTGTGCCCTCACCCATCCAGTCAATCACTCATCTACCCACTCACTCACTCACCCACTCGCCAAGTCACTTCCTCACCGGCCTTCTCACTTATTGGACCACTCACCCACTCACTCAGCGACCTGCTCCCTCACTCATCCACTCACTCACCTATCCGCTCGCTCTCTAACTCACCTACCCACTCGCTCGCTCACCAACTCACTCATCTACCCACTCATTCACCTACACCCTCACCAACAGCACGGGGTTGAAGAGGAAGGTTCTGGAGAGAGAGATGTGAAAGCAGAGAAAGAGGAGTGGGGGGGGGGGGGACCCTGGCAGAGAGTCGCGTGGGGGAGCGAGCTCCAGCCGATGGGGGCGAAGGAGCTCAAACGGCGGCCACCAACAGAGGAGCAGCGGATTTGGTGGCCTGTCGGCGGGCCTTACCTGCCAGGCACCACTCGTCGGACGGCGGCGCCGCTCGCGGAGATCCCCCGGCTCCGGGCCCCAAGAGAACGACGACGTCAAAGGCCGAGATGGTCGGGTCGACCGCGGCCGTGGAGACGTCCAGGCAGTGGAAGCCGTCGGCGGCGCCTGCGGGGTCCGAGCGTGAGAGGTTTGCGGAGCGTAGAGACGGACTCGAGCGGTAGCGGCTCGTTCGCGCGACGGAGTGCGCCGCCGCGGACCTCCGGCACGAGCGTTGGCCGCGACCGACGAAATCGTGGAAGTGTTAGAGGCCAACCAAGAACGTGAGCAAGCAGCGGACCAGTGGCTGCACGCCGTGCCAAGCGCAGTACCTTTGGTCGGAGCTGGAGGAAGACTCACTGCAGGGCAGAGCTGTGCAGTCTGGGGGCTGGAACGTGCTGAGGGTGACACGATCATGATGAACGGCTAAAACGACGGCTGAAACACCGATGAATTAGAACACGTTCTAACGCTCGTGTGAGCATAAAATTAATGAATCAAACGTTCACGCGCACGGTGGTCTCCCATCCAAGCATTGTCCAGACTCAATCCTGCTTAGCTTCCAAGTCCTGACAGAATCGAGCGCGTCCTGGGAAATTTGGTGGTGAGGCATTCTGTGCGTGTTACCCGGTGCCAATGGCTATGCATGCCGATAATCCAGCACCGTGGATGCAGCGAGCGTTGGTGGATCACACAGACACACACTCGTGAATCTCCATACTTACCTGTGGGCATCAAGCTCGCAATCTCCTGACTTGCCAGGTTATGTCAATACAGCAAGTGGGTTAATTTATATCCGAACAAGCATTGAGTGTTACCCTCTCCGTACGCGCGTGCTCTCTGCTTTCCTCCCACGTATATGAACCCTTGTGTACTGAGTCGGCCAAACATTCCAATATAGCACCAAAGATCCTGGGCAATTATCGATGCCAGTTGTGATTACATTCCCACTTCTCTCCCTCTCTCAGAGTGCACGGGAACTGTGCGCACAAACAAACAGTAAAAGATGACGATGGTGACTGTAGAGTAAAGTGAATTACCCTGTGCCCTGTACCAGCCGAACAGGGAGCTCGCCGTGTCCACCCCGGGAGGGGGGCACCCAAACGTGGCGCCCACCGGCGACTCGCGACCGCAGAGTTGCACGCCAGGGCCCGTGTGCGTCGCACACTGCAGCAGCGCCTCCCCTGCGGCAGGCGCACAGCAGCACGTGGCGTCACACACAGCAGCACGTGGCGTCACACACAACAGCACGTGGCGTCACACACGGCAGCACGCGATGTCACACACAGCAGCACGTGGTGTCACACACGTCTCACGCAGTGTCACACACAGCAGTACGTGGCGTCACACACGTCACACACGGCATCACACACAACAGCACGTGGTGTCACACACAGCAGCACGCGATGTCACACACAGCAGTACGTGGCGTCACACACGTCACACACGGCATCACACACGGCAGCACGTGGTGTCACACACAGCAGCAGTGGCATCACACACAGCAGCAGTGGCATCACACACAGCAGCAGCGTCACACACAGCAGCAGTGGCATCACACACAGCAGCACGCGGCGTCACACACGTCACACGCGGCGTCACACACGTCACACGCGGCGTCACACACAGCAGCACGTGGCGTCACACACGTCACACGCGGCGTCACACACAGCAGCACGTGGCGTCACACACGTCACACACGGCATCACACACAGCAGCACGTGGCGTCACACACGTCACACGCGGCGTCACACACGTCACACGCGGCGTCACACACAGCAGCACGTGGCGTCACACACGTCACACACGGCATCACACACAGCAGCACATGGCGTCACACACAGTAGCACGCGGCATCACACACGTCACACGCGGCGTCACACACAGCAGCACGTGGCGTCACACACGTCACACGCGGCGTCACACACAGCAGCACGTGGCGTCACACACGTCACACGCGGCATCACACACGTCATACACGGCATCACACACGTCACACACGGCATCACACACAGTAGCACGCGGCGTCACACACGGCAGCACGCGGCGTCACGCACAGGGGTGCGTGGCGTCCAAGCACCACAATTGGGGTCCTGCGGTGGCGAGATGTTAACGACCTCGCCTGGTATACAGGAGGTCGTGTGTTCGGTCTTGACCCTGATGCCTGCTGCATATTTGGAGTTTGCATGTTCTGCTCCATGGTTGCTTTGAGTTTGGTCATTTGGTTTTTCCCTCCATAGAATGTTTGGCTGCTATACATTTCCACGTGATGAGCCACTTCATTAGCTATCATTTGTGGCCTTACTTGGTAAAATAAGAAAAATGTGTTCAGTTTTAGTTTAGTTCAATTGCTTGTTCGTGTCGCTTATGGGGGAAGGTTCTCCGCTAGTGGGGGATCTGGAGAGTCTTCTGATAGCCCCTCGAGGAGGGATTTGGTCTCTGATCTTCCAGGCTGGCCAGACTACTTGGAAGGGGGCTCCGTATCTTACAAAGAAGGGCCTTAAAGATGTAAGCCGCGACATCAAGATTGGTTAAAGACGTGTACGGGCTTTGAAATAATATTCTCCTTTCCCTGACATACTTCCCCATTGTTTTATCGGAACATCCATAAATGGATCACCTTGCATAATTAACACGCAGCATCTCCGCATAATTTGCCAACCGGAAATTCCCCGCGATCGGTTTCTGCCGTACGCCTGGAGACATCCCGAGAATCAATCTCGGGCCGAGTGCGGCTCTCGGCACTGCCGCTGCGCCTCCTCGCCGCGCGCTTCTCCGTGACCCTTGACCCCGAGCCGGCGTGGGTGCCCCCCGCGTGGGAAGTCGTACCACTGGAGAGCGAGCTCCGGAGGAAGGCGAAGCCCTCGCAGCACGGGTCCTCGTCGCACGTCCGCTCGCACCGCGAGAACCTGCCGGGCAAACACGCGCCCTTACCCACAGTGCCCTCCGCATGCTTTGTGGTTGAACCGCGTGTCGTCCGTCACACGGTATGATGATGTCAGTGGATGTCAGATTGTCAGCTGCCAGCAAAGTGGAGCGACACGCTGTGTCGAACAAATTGTGCAAAGAAACGATGCACGATGCATGCTGAGAATTACACTGAGAGACGGGAAGACGATCAGAGGGATCTGACAGCAATAACGAATTGGGACATCGTACTGACTGCAAAGAAAGGTGAGAAGGCTTGTGCAGGACGCATCACTCGAAGGGACGCCAATTAATGGAGTGTGCAAGACAGACTGTGGCAAAGCGGGACCATAAGAGGCAGCACTTTCGTGGGGAGGCATTCATCCAGCAGTGGATAGATTATGGCTGATGATGATGAATAATGTAATTGAATACATCGTGCAAACACAATACCCGCTTTTGTCTCCCCACCGCTGATGTTGCACATTCATTTAAGGCTGATTTGACCTAGAGCAGCCTCAGGACCGGTTCAAATATTCACCACTGTTATTGGTCGTGAGCGGGAATTGAACTTGGGTGGCACAGTGATTAGCGCATGGTGCGCACAGTGATTAGCGCATGGTGCGCTAATCACTGTGCCACTGCTCCGTACGATTGTAAGACAAATATCCCCCTGATAGCCTTAACAGACTGTTGGGGCAAGTGCTGTTAGCGAGCACCTATGAAGGCCTGAACGGCACACGAGGGGTGGGTGGCCAGCACCACGCCCGGCCGCCTTTGTCTTCCTAGTGCTGATGTTTTTAGGCACTGCACCAGGTACTCATTTGAGGCTGAGTCGACCTAGGGGAGGCCCAGGACCGGTTCAGATAATCGAACCCGGGTCGCCAGGTTCGTAGCGCAGCATAGTGCTAGCCGCTACACTACCGCTCCCCACAATTGTAAGCACACACACAATCACAATCAGACACAATTACACGTCAGTTGGCTGCGAGCAGAAAGCTGCAGCAGCCACAATTAGCTGTTCTGTTTTGTTAAAGCGGTTTAAACGAATGACTTTGTGCCAAACGCAACATCGACCCTGATGGATTGCCTTTGCTTTGTCATTTTGCCAAAGAAACAATGTTGGTACAAAGTACTGTATCCAGTTTATGTTTTTAAAAATAAAGTTTATGAACACTGAGTTTACCCCTCAAATTGTAATAATAGTAACAGGCATCTTGTTAAACAAAATATTCTAAACTCGATATTTAACAGCACACACCGTTAATAATTTCCTAATGTATCGATTCAACAAAACAGTTTGTGATTTAAAAACATGTGGGAACGACCTCCTCTCACTGAGCCAGTTTGTGGAAATTCCTCATTCCTCTGGCAGGGGCTGCGTCTATCCATAGTACTGTCGACTTCCCCACAAAGTGGCACTCATTTACCCAACCCGGATGGATGATGGGCAGAGGCAACCCACAATGAGGAATTGCCAGCGTGCGAGTGTGCGCCGTGCCGCCTTACACGCAGGGTGGAGCAAGGGGAGTGAACGATTAGCATTCAGAAGGGTGTCAGGCCTTGACCGTGAGCGCAGAGCAAGAACCAAGCTGGTCGTGATGCATTCCATCTGTCCGCACGTTGGCTGCGATAAAAACCGCGGCCCGAGGGCTGGTAATGAATCGGCGCGCGTACAAGCGCTCGTTTGTAGTTGGCGCACAAAGAGCCAGGGGCGCTCCCGCGTGTGAACACGGACGGAGTGAGCACACACGCACACGTACGCACACACACATTCACGCACACACACATGCACACACACACATTCACGCACACATGCACACATGCATGCACGCGAGCACACATGCACGCACACACACATGCACGCGAGCACACACGCACACATGCACACATGCATGCATGCGAGCACGCACGCACACGTACGCACACACATGCACGCGAGCACACAAGCACGCACACATGCACACATGCATGCACGCGAGCACACACACGTGCACGCACACACACATGCACGCGAGCACACACGCACGCACACATGCACACACACATGCACGCGAGCACACACACATGCACGCAAACACACATGCACGCACACACACATCCACGCACACACACACGCGAGCACTCATGCACGCGCGTGCAGCTCCACGCGCGGTCCAGACGGGCCGACGGGCGTGCGGTGATCGCAAGCGAAAATCCGCCAAGTTACCATGAGGAGGTAAAGGTGCAGCCCAGCAATTTCTTGATTACACCGCTGCAGACGGAAAGCCACCCACGAAAGAGAGAGAGAGAGAGAGAGGCCCTTCAGAGGGTTATTGCCATAATCATCGTCAGCAGCCATGGTCAATCCACTGGTGGACGAAGGCCACCCCAAGTTACCCCACACCTAGCACCCGCACACGAACTTACATCCTCTCGGGGATTATCAGCTTGCGTGCAGGTGTGGAAGTACAGTACCCACACTTCACCCCACCTAACACGACCTGCTGATTGACGAATGGTGGCATGCCCATTCATACTCCTTGTGTGGATAGAGGTCGAGTGGGGGGGGGAGGGGGGGTAGGTGGGAGGTGGGGGGAGCGGGGATGTAGCCGGGCGGTGGCGGCTACGCCTCCGCACGTGGCTGCATGTCACCGCGCACGGTGGCGGCAGCAGCGATAGTTGGTGGATCACGGCACAAGTGTCGTGAAACTCCCTTCCCGTGGGCGTCGAGGTGCCACATACCCCGGCTCGCCAGGAGAAGGCGGTACAGCAAGCGGACTTATCGCCACCTGTTTTCATCTGTACGGGGATCGAGCGTTGCCCTCTCGTGCGCGTGGGGTTTCCTCCAGGCACCAGGTTTCCTCCCACGTGTATAATAAAACACTCATCGGGAACTGGCTAAAAACAGCTTGAAATAAAACCCCGTGCAGGATGCTCCTGCAAAAAGTGTCGTACAACTCATCGCGTCTCTCCTGCACAATTATTACTATTGGAAGAAACCTGCACTTTCGTTTCATCTGCCGCGCAGGGAGATGGAATGGAACCGGCGAGCTCTGGATCGCAAGTCCAGGGCGCTCACCATTCCACCACTGCAGCAGCAACTAAGTTACCATAACAAAGCACAAACACGCGTCCTAGCAGAAACGTTTTAGCCAGTGCAAGAGCACAAAAATTTACAGAAGATACTGTTACGCGTTAAGCATTTGAGAAACCATTATTCATTCTGTTGGTATAGTAACCGAATTAAAAACCTCATCAGAATGTAAATAGAGCTCACACTGAGAGAAGATGAAATACCATTACAGATGTTTGGCTTCTCTGAGCCACTTCCGCAGACAAGGGATGGCAATAATCACGTTTATTGAGTTACAACTTGACCTCATCAACGAGCGGCCGCTGAAACCATCTTACATTCCACACAGACGAATGAAAGCCTCACAATCCTCACGGTGAACAGGTGGCGGGATGGCAGAGGGCTCTCCGTGCCGACAATCGCAGCGCCCTGCATGAGGAATCACAGGCTGCCCTGCTGTAATGGCCAGCACACTGGACTTGCAATCCAGAGGTCACCGGTTCGAGTCGATCTCGCAGTGAGGCGGTTAAATAATGCTGCAGGTTTCCTTAATCCGCCACCACCGCTGTGCGCCCAGCGGTATACATCTATACGGCGCAGGTAGGCGATCGGCAGATTAGTAGCGTGTGGTGGGGTAAAGCGTGGGTACTCCCCACGTGTTTCAAGGCGTACGGCCGGCGTCTAAGAGTAGGCTAAAATAGAAAACTCGTGGAATGAGAAATTAATTGTAGGTTCAGTAGACAGACGCAGAATGCGACGGCTCAAGGCGTGACAAACGCGCGCGGAGATATTATCTCGAATAATTAATAAGGCAAGCAAAAATTTTATACGTAGGCTTTCACGACCAATATCATCCATAAGAGGTTTTTGGGGTTAGATCGCGTAAATATATAAATGTGTCGTTAAACCCGTCACCACCATCTACGCCTCTATATAAGGAACGAAACAGGTGGACTTCACAAATCTGGCTGTCGCCTGATGAAGCTAGTTGTAATTACTGGCGAAACGTCATCCTCAGATTGTAAATGTTGTGGCTTGGCTCTCCAACACACTGGTGTGCTGTACTAGTGACGAATTGGCACTTTCCGCTTACATGACAACCCTTTCTAGTTGTCTGTGTCGGGTGGTGGCGGGTTTAACGACACATTTATATATTTACGCGATCTGACCCACGGACTACTTCCGCCACCCCGGCATTGACCGTCTCTGGGAAG
Organism: Lethenteron reissneri; assembly: GCF_015708825.2. Lineage (NCBI taxonomy): Eukaryota > Metazoa > Chordata > Hyperoartia > Petromyzontiformes > Petromyzontidae > Lethenteron > Lethenteron reissneri. The sequence goes on along the minus strand of NC_083820.1, from coordinate 11,864,113 downwards.
AGCCGCTGTGGAGCGTGACAGCAGCCACGAGGTACGGCGAACCACGGCGGCACGGCCCAGCGGCTCGAGCGTGAGATGCGCCCGCCGCGGGCACGAGGGCCAAGGCAAACAGGGCGCTGCTGCAGCCAGCACGGCGCAGCGAGGCAACTTGGATGTGAACTGCTGGTGAGAGCGATGGAATTCGCAGTGAAAATAAACAGCGTCGATCCCCGAGACGGTTCTCGATGCGCGCTTCAGTCCCTGGCGTCTGCTCATGTTCCAGGTAGCAGCCAGAATGGAGCTTTCATTTTGCACTTAGGCTCTCTGCCTTCTGGGTTTATACATTTTGCTGCGTATATATTTATGTACAGTGGGATGGAGTTGTGTGTGTAGAGTGGTGAGCGCGCTGTGCTATGAACCACTGGTGTGCTACTGGCGTGTTACTGGTGTGGCACTGAGAGCAAGGAAGGGGAAATTTCCTCCAGATATTTGGCAATCCATTACCATTCCAACTCTATTAGGTGATGAGGGATGAGTTGGGAAAACGTTTTGTTTTTTATATACATAAAGGGTGCAATAAAAAATAGTTTGGAAATATTGATTGCTCTTGTGTAAAATCATGTCCAGCCCTGTACCAATCCACTGCTGGATGAAGGCCTCCCTCTGCTGGGTCGGTGATAGTGGTCATTTGATCATATTTCACTGTGCTGATCAGTGCGGGTTGGTGACGGAAGAGGCCAGGATGGGTTCAAATATCACTCATCACTGATGTTGGCTGTTGCGGCGAGGTTCAGAGCGTGGTGCGTTAATGGTGCATTCATTTTTCTCCAGCTGTAGGTTTCCTTTTCATCTCTTTCTTGAGTGTTCATCAATTTGTTCATCATCCATGCGTCCATCTGTCAACCAACCCGTAAGTATAAATTTTACGAATTACTCAATCAATAGAGAGAAGTTAAAGCCACTTGAACTGCAATCAAGATGCTTGTGGTTCTACGCATACAATGACTAAATAATGTGCCACTAGAGTTGTGATATTTTATCACGCCACGATGGGATAATTGGTAACAAATGCACGCACCGTATTCTTGAGCATTATCCCAAGAAGGCAATCATCGTCCAGGGTGGTCTAGTGAACTTGTGAACATTTCGCTCAAAACGCCGAATATATATTTTTCCTGATTCCAAAACGCATCCTAAATTCTACCTTTGCTTTTTACCTGTCCGCCGTTCTCTCCTCACTTTTTTGCACCCTCGAATATTCATTCATTCCATTGTTGAATCAACATCGAGCGCTACCAAGAGTTCAACTCATATTTGCGTTGGAGGAATTTTCCACTTTCCACATCGCGCGCGGGGTTGGGGCACGCTTGGCGCGCGGCAGCCCCCGCTCCCAGTCAGAACAAGAAGTAGCTGGCCCCAGACGGAATTCCTCCCTCCCACCAGGCCGCCGATTTTGCCAGAGGGCAGGCCAGAGCCCGGAATGTCTGAGCTCCGCGCGGGCGATCATCTGCCCCCGCTCGCCGCTCGCTCTTAAGCGCGCAGCGATGCCCAGCGGGAGTGGGGGGTCAAAATGGGCACTTTTACCAGAGGCCTCGCACAGAAGAGGGCCCCACAATGAGGCTGTGGGATGGGGGAGCGAGGGACCTCACGTGGCCTCGCGTGGCCTCCGAGCTCCTCTGGGGGGCCCCGATAGGCCAGGACGAGCATCGCTGCGGCGTCCCAGCACGTCTCGTCTAGACGCTTGTTAGCCGGCAAATGGCTTCAGCTGATGTGCGGCGGATCGCTTCAATGCCTCTGGTTGAGTCTGCGATTCCAACCGCTCACACGGTGGTTCATGGCGGCGTCGGCGATGATCCCGTTGCTGGTTGGGCAACGGATCCCAGCGCTTTCCTTGAATTTTAGGCACAATAAATTATAATAAAACACAGGAGGGTAATCAGAGGGCACTGGTTGAGAGAGAGTGTGCCCAGAGTTTACATCCTTGCCATTAAGAATGGTCAGCGCTGTTTGTATGATGCCGAACAAGATGATGGAGGAATTTGGCAAGGGAATGAAAACACACTTTTTTTAAACCACAAACCCGTGTCGCCGACGCGCCGCCACGCTTGTTGAATCGCCCATTGTGGCACGGAGCCGTTTTTAAAAGTCTGCCCACTGCTCAGAACGTGATAAAGTGTAGCCTTTGTCTGCCCTGCAGTGATGATCATTACTGTCCTTTGCTTCATGTGCATATCAGATCATCTCCATGTGCCATTGCGCTCCGGATTTTGCCGTTGCAGCCCCAACGTTTCGGAACAACCTTGTTTCTTCCCTTACAAAAAATATCTTTCAACAGAAGAATAGGGCCAGATACAGCAGCCACATTTGGAACTGCGATTTGAAACCCTGAGCCTTACCCATGGTGTTGATAATTAAATTATAAAGCAAAATGTAATCGAAAGACCGTATCGTGTTGGTGTGGTCTTGGCTTGTTGTTTTGTTTGTATGAAACTTGCTGACCCACCCCTACTGGACAACTGTGAAAAAGAGCTTCACGGCTCCAGTCTAAACAAGGATTCTGATTCTGGCTCCCCTGGCATCCTCCCAAACGATGGGATTGAGTATTGAGGGGCGCCTGGTTCTGCGTGCACTGCGCGGGTTTTCTGCGGCCGTGTCGTACTTTTTTTTCGCTCAAATCGCGGTTGCTGAGCACTGGCTCAAAGGATGAGGACGTGAAGCGGCACAGCAACATGCAGCAGCGCTGTACAACATTCAAGAACTTTGTAGGGGAGGCGATGGGAGGACATTTTCAAAGTTGAGCAGAGCGGTGGTTGAACACAGGGTGGATAAGTTGCAACAGTCAGCGCCAATGTGAATTGGTGAGTGCCGGAGCACTCTCCAATGGTTGTACCGCGTCTTATTTAGCCGCGAGATTCTTCAGAAAAAGAATTGAGCATCAAGAACCAGCAGTAGCAGCAGCAAGTGGGAGCGCTCTATGACGGAGGGAGCAACTTAATTCAGTTTCGGGGGTAGCTCCCAGCACGTAGATCGAAACGTCAGACATCGCGCTGAACAAAAACCGGCAGTAGAACTTGAAAACACGTCGGAGGGTTTAATGTAATCGTTCGCAGAGAGAACGATCACACCGGGTCACGTGCAACACAGATGTGGAGCCGAGGCTTGTTTTCAAGAGCGGCTTTTTGTTGTTATTGTTTCTGAAGGCGTCACCGGAGCGCACACAACCAAACACAGGCTGCGGGTGCAGCAGGTATCTACGAAGCCAAACAATCATCGCCTCAGTCATTTCCTGCCCCGGCACATGCCGACGGTCCAGCAGGACGCACGGCCGCGATCAATGAAACGCAAGTGAATGTTCGTGAATGCGCACGAAGGTCCATCCGTGCCCCTTGAACAAATCAACTCGCTCGGAATGCGCCCGGAATCGTGAAAGAGCTCAGAAGCTAAAGCGGGAGTCGAGCCTTGATAGTGCTTTGATGGGAGACCAACCGTGCGTCGCGGGTGTTATAGGCCGTGAGGCTACGTGGTGCTGCACGCCTTCACCAACCCGCAACTGACTATGGTCAATATTCTTAGGTTTTTTCGGTAAAGTCACGTAGGTAAAAAATTTAAATTAATAAAAGTAAAATAAAATTAAAATCACTACGTTTATTAATTTAAATTTTTTACCTACGTGACTTTGCCGAAAAAACCTAAGAATATGAATCCTTGCAGTCACGAAAGCTTCAAATCTAGAATTAGACTATGGTCAAATAACGCGCACGACCCACGTGCAGAGGCCCTCGTCCGCCATGTGCGAAAAGGAAAATGGAATTGGGAAAAAAAAAAATTGGAAGCATTTTAAGCCTCTCGTGCGTGAATTATGGAAAGCCAAACCAATATTTTATTCATATTTTTTGGTGTAATGCGATTTTAGCAGTTAACGGGAGACCTCACATGTGCTTAAAATGCTTCCATAATTTCACAGTAATTTGAGAAATCGTAACAGTCAACCAGGGAGGATGCGTGAGAGGGTAAAATCTGCGGCTAATGATATGCAAGTAAATTAGCGGTAGAGTGACATTAGGTCAGAGGGCCAAATTATGTCTAAGCGTTTGAGTAACACCCACGGCAGTCATCGCACACTGCCTGTGGGCCTGAGTGACCTTTGAACAATTCTGTAAAAAGTCTGCGCAAGCAATTTGGTTGAAATAGTCTGACCTTTACAAATAGGGCCACGTGGCCCACACTGCCCTAATATCTGGTTTCAATAGGCTGGAATTAAAATGCAGAGTCTCCATGCCACCCACGACTAAAAGCACTTTCTGTTTTGAAAGTACTTTCTTTGAAGGCTGTTTATTTATTTTACACATCTTATAAGACAAGGCGATCACGAACACACTTTCTGTCACAGATGGGCACGGTCTGCTAGCAGCATGTGGTCTCAGACAATTAAATTATTTTTTCTAATTTGGCCAATTGGATCATGACGCTGGCACACATGGCCTACTCGCTCCCGAATAGCATCACGGGATCTTTAGCATCCATTGTGACGCAAGTGGCATAAACCGTGTTCTCCAGACTATAAGACGCTCAGGACAGTAGACGCAACCCAAACTTGCGCGGATAAAAGTTTTACAATTAAAGTTACACACAAACACAGCTACCGGAATATATTATGCCACCCCTTCAACATTTTCTTTGAAATACAGGGAAAAAAACTGCACCTAAAATAATCCCTAGATTACAGTATTTAATATTAATACCACTGTGATATTAACCAGGGTGGCCACTTGATTTCAACCGTAGAATCTCTGCAACGGGCAGCAAAGGCGCTACCGGCTCGATCTGCTGCCACCAAAAACCATAAAGTTTGTTTGCACTGCACCCAACGCGAACAACTTTCAATAAAATCGAGAATAAAGTGTGTTGACAAAGAAAACAAAAACAACCCCAAGTGCTCGCGTATCAAAGCAGCATGAGGGGAGCAATCTCTGCGCTAGAGCCACTTGCCCCAGTGTCCCGCTCAGCGTCCCCGCGCTTCGCTGCGAATGTAAATGCGTTTTTGCGCGCGCGCCGCACGTTCACGCGAAGGGCCTCGCCGATTGTACCGGGGGTCGGCTGCGTGCGCCGCACGCTTGATTTAGTGTAGCTAAGGAGCGGCGCTCGGGGTTGCAAATGGTCCAGTGCTCGCTGCCTGGATACAGCGGCATGGACGGCGCATATCAATGCTCGCAGCGAGAAAATCACTCCGGCTTCCGCTGATGTGTTCAAACCAAGTGCTGCATACACATCCCATTGAGGCTCCTGCGTTTTTGCATTTGGAGTTGGGGCTGAAGCACAAAGAGCAAAAAAAACTCGACACGTTTGTCAATAACACTCTGGCCTTAAAAGAAAAAATATATATAATAGACGACGTTTGGTGAAAAGGTCCTTCTTCATTGCTCGAGCCATTGCCTGTTTAATAAGTGGCTGCCACCAAATCACGCGGAATGCGCCAAATATCATCTGATCTCAGAAGCTAAGCAGGGTTGTCTGGACGGTGCTTTCATGGGTGACCGCCATCCACACCCGGTTGTCACAGGGGTTTTAAATTATCTTACAGGGAGAGGAGGCCCTGGATCTTTAGGAAACAAAAAAAAACCGAGCGTCTCTCAGCGATCAAAGCCGTTTAATTAGCCATACGCAACTCCGCATGGCAGGTCGCCCTTGTGCAGCATGAGCGCAGCGCGGGCTATTCAACGCACATTACGGCAATCGTGAGCATTTGCAGGCAGCAAGCGAGTGTACAGTTCATTGGGTAACGTGGTGCCTTGCCAAGTCTCCATTCATGAGACCCCTAGCCCTGATATGACCCCATTCAGCACCCCCCCCCCCCCAGGCATTCAGGCTGCAATGATCCTCGGAGCTGTGCGAGGTGGCACAGGGTGGAGTCGCTGTGGAGCGATCTGAGCACTGTGCCATGAACCCAACGACCCGGGTTCAATTACCGGCCACGGTCAACATCGGTGCCGATTGTCGCCTGAATCGATCACGGGTCTTCCCAAGGGAACCTGGGGTGATGGGTAAACATCGGCAAATGGAGAGACAAAGGCGGCCGGGCACAGTGCTGGCCACACTCGCCAAGAGATTGAAAGCTAATTTCTTCAGAACTGCTTTTTGTGTTAAGTTTGTTGTCCTTCCCCCGCATCTCCGATTAGCACAGCTAGCAACGTACAGTGTGAAATAAGTTCAACGTACATACGTATAACAGCACTTGCCCCCAAAAGTCTATCGAGGGAACTTTGTCTTTGTGTTGGCGACAGGGGGAAGAGTGGTAGTGCAGTAGTTCAGTAGTGTGGGCCGTCATGACAAGTGCTGTCTAAAAAATCGTGAGAGTATGCTGAGAGTATGCTGCGCCTCCCCTAAGTTGACTCAAATGAGTGCCTTGTGCGATGTTCTAACGTCAGCATTGAGTTGGAGTGGGGGGGGGCGCGGGGGGGGGGCTCTCACCCGTCAAAGAGAGCCATGCCGGTGAGGTTGGCAACGCTACGGAGCAGGACGCCGATCTCGCTGCGGAAAGCCGTGCGGCGGTACAGGCGTCGCACCGGCCCCTCGGCACCGTCTGGGAAATCACAACAACAATAATGTTAATAGCTACTTATCATCATTTCTAAACGTGTAGTTCTTTTGGTATTCACGCCATTCTTACAGCGCAAGGCTATCGCGCGGGAGGGCGCTATGTGTCACCCACGCTACGTGCCACGCACGCTACGTGCCACGTGCGTGCACAGTCCGCAGCGGTTGCCCAGGAGGGGGCGGTGTTGCCATGCGTGATCCCAATTCAGTGATTTGCGGTGAACATGTTCGATTTTGGGCCATGACGCTGGCAAACAATGGCCTACGCGCTTCGAATTACGTCGGGGGGGGGATCTTTAACGTCCACCGTGAAGCAGGCGGCACGTGTTTTATGGTTAACAACCCGGGTGGCCGCTGCATTCGAATCGGCGAACCTCAGCGACGGGCGGTAAACGCGGATGTCAGTTGAATGCGATTCACGACAACTGAGTGCTTGCCAGTGAACACCAATGCCTCCTTCGTTCTCTGGATTTCGTCAGATCGGGAGTTTGGCCTGCCACGTTGACGAGTACATGCGGAGGTTGGTCAGAGAGCCAGTGGACGGCTGCAGCGGTGGCCTCCTCACGAATGTCCGAAACGCTGCTGCCGGCGGAAGATGGAAGAGGGCAGTTGCGTTGCCGTGTGGCTCTACGTGGCGCGGCTCGCGAAGAACGCGGTTGAAAAGCAAAGTGGCGCGACTCGTCCGCAGACTTTCTCCGAAACCGACTCGCACACACGCAATGCGGCTGCACGGAGCGCGGACAGGAAATTTTAGGAAAGTGCCAGGAATGTCGTAAACTCTGTGAGAACCTTCATTAGGCACTGATATCACAAAGTCGCCACGTGCGAGCTCGGCCCGTGATGGATACACAAGGATATCGCTTTACGAGGTTGTAAATTGAAAGCAGGCGCTTTGGCCGAGCGGGTTAATTTAGTGTATCCGGAGTGTGGACGGAGCTCGGCTCTCGTCTGGCGTGAATAAGGAGTCACGACAGGTCGGCTCTCGCGTGGCGCGGACCTCTCTTCTTCCCGCACCCATAGATCTGCCATTCCGAGCGATTGAGCGACGGCAATATAACGTCGGCGGTGCCCTCGAATGTGGAACGCTCTGCAGAGTGGCTGCCGTAGGGCGCTGAGCGCGAAGCCCGGCTGGAGGTACGCGGGAGAGCGGCCCCTGCGGCCGTGATTTATCAAACAATGTCCCAAATTGTTTGGGAACATTTTAAGCTGGGGCTTAATGGTGCGTGTAAAGGAAAGGATGTGTGTATGTGAGCGTGTGCGTGCGCGTGCGTGCGTGTGTGCAGTGCTGGTTGTGATTAGTTCTGCGGGTGCAATGTGCCTGCGCAATACCGTGCCCGTGAATTACGTTATTCCCTTTGTGTTTCGTGCTATGACTTCTTCTATTCATTATCCACAGCAGCCGTGATCAATCCAAAGCAACAATTCATAGAACAACTGCACATTAGCTGATTTCATCGCTCCATCTCTGCAGAGGATGTTGAGCATGCAGCTCTGCGTGCTTCTTCACGCCCTTCTCAGCTTTTGTTACATTATATCCATCGTCGTCCATTTTTGTGATCCATACGTCACAGCAGGTACAACGGTATGATTTTCATTCTCAAGTTCAGTTTTCCGAAAGCACTTTTCACTCGTCAAAATATATATTTGTTCATCCATAACAATGAATAATAATCTCAAGTGGTAACGCACTGCACAGCGTTCGCTCGCTCTCGTAGACAGAGAGAGGACGACTCAGAACCACGATCGGGAAGGCAGCAGCAGCGACGCGGTGAGGAACCGGCACCGAATACCCCTCGCTCCACGCTCTGCGATCCTCGATACATTGAGGCCTCAGGTGCGGGAAGAAACCGGAGCACCTGAAGAAACCCACGCGTGTGAGCGCTGCGCGTGGCCGCGCACGGATGCCTGGTTGCTCAGCAGGATATTTACACGGAGGGAAAACCTCGCACAGACGCCGGCAAGGACCGGCGCCAGCTGAGTTCCCAAACACGTTTGCAGCTAAGCCCTGGCCTGATTTATGTAATCGCCAAGAATTTGGTGTTCATAAAAAAATTACAAGCATTTAGAAAACCCTTTTAAACGATGCGGAGGGAACCATAATCGTGGCAGAGTTATGGGGATTATTTCTTTCACACCCTAAATTTTTCTGAAACCTTCTAAATAAAACGCAGGTGCTTGTGACGCGCACGGGTTAGGCGACGTCACGACGCGCCGTGACGCGGGCGCACTCCGAGCAGGACCGGGGCCGTGCACAGCTGACGGAAATGCCCGCCACATACCCCGTTACGCCAGACGGCAACATTCCTATATGCTACCAAATTTAACCGCGCTTTGGTCGTGTTTACCGACTTTGTTTTGACCGCGCTCCACGCAGACTTGTCGTGATTTTGTTATGGGTGGGGTTGGCGCACTGGACTCAGACGCTAGAAAAATAAGTTTAATCCCCGGTCAATATGCACAAGACTGGTGGGGCAATCATTATTTTACACTGATCTGGACCGCCTCAACCCAAGCTGGGTACCTGGTGTGATACTCGTGAGTAAATATCGTCACCGTGGAGACGACGGTAGCAGCACACCTCCACCAGACACCATTCCCTTCGATGGCCCTGAGCCCATCCGGCATCAATGTCCAGAATACAGCAGCCTTCTTCACGGTCCTCGATGAGCTTCCCTTGCTTAGTTATCCCCCTCACGTCCCACTCTGCTTCCCTCCACCCCAGCAGCCAAGGCTCTCTCATCGACAACCCCCAGTCAACCTTAGCTCTCAGGGCGAGGTCACTCATTCTCTTCTGCTGCCCCCAAAGGGTCTGGAACTTCCTTCCCCCCAGCCGTGCCGGGCCCAAGACCTTCCATTTTGTTCCATCTCACCTGACAGCCCCCGCCACCCCCTCTGTCTCTCTGTAAAGAACAAACGTGCGCACAGCGGTCGCGTTTCGTCACTCTTTGAGTCCACGTGGCGTTGTCCGCTGTTGCTCGTCATAGTCCGTGCGAGCCGTCTCACCTCGCTTCCGGTAGAGCGTCCCGTCGAGCCGGGGCAGCAGGCTGGCGCAGGAGGGCACGCGCGCGGGCCGTTCCAGCAGCTGCTGGCTCGTGCCGCAGCTCTGCGTGTCCGGGTAGAGGAGGCACTCGAGCCAGCCGGCCGGGCCGTCTCCCACCACGGCGGCCTTGCACAGCGCATCCCCCCGGCACCCTGCGGACGCGTCGAGCGACGACGGAGACTCAGCGTGAGTGGCGCGACACATTGATCAGTCAACATCATCAAAATCATCATCATCATCAACATCATCATCATCTATCTGTCCTTTCTGTCAGCTCATGAGTGACAACGAGATTCTCTTCCTTTAGCCACTGTCACCGCTTTGCTCATTAGCAATACTTGATCATCCACACCTTTTACTGTTCGAAAAACAGCAGGCCGTCGTGTGTGCCAGCGCCACGGTCCAAATATTGTCTTCTAAATTACTTGAAAATTTATGAACTGGGAACCCACATCGTAACATCGTGCCCCACTGGCAGACTCATGCGCACGCGCTGGCCGGGGATGCGTTCATCTTGTGCCGAACGGGGGCAGCTGCCACCGTGGAGGGAGTCTGTAGATTTACTGTGCGGAAGCAGGGCCACATTTGCTCATCGGCTAATACAACCATCAGATTCTGTATGCCCTCCCTTAGGCCCTCCATTCCATATTGAAGTAGCAGCTGAATGTAATCGTTTAAATAGTGTCGTTGAGAACGATGGGAGCGCAGCCATCGCAAACATTTTTGTCTTTGAGTCACGATGACGCCATTCACGACTTTACCACAGCTGACGCTCGAAAGAAAAACAATTGTAGGAAGTAATGAGTGTAGTGAGTGAGTTACGTTTGAGGAATTTACCTTGAGTCGAATACAATTGTTGATTTTACATCGGCAAGTAAATAAATATATTTAACGACTTCATAATTTGTTTTGCAATATGTAAAACATACTTGGGCCATTTCCTCCTATTAGCGGCCCCTCACAACATTGATCTAGCCCTGCATGGGAGGCGTGGCATGACCATGAAGTGATGATGGTGATGACAATCCCACTGGATGAATGTATTTTTTGCCGGCCTTACTTCTGAGGCACCACGAGGTGGCCTGCTGCAGGTGAGAAGGCCCTCCGGAAGAGCCAGAAGTTCTGCTGCGCCACGCGCATCTCTGGCTGCAGCGTCACCTCCTCCGGCCGCAGGGTCGAGAACCGTCCCGACACATCGGCTGCTCGCGACCATCGGGACGGCAGGGGCAAGGGAACCCACGGGAATTTGACGTGCATCCTCTTCTGTTGACATACTCGTACGAGCAATGATCACCCGAAATCTGTGTTGATGTTTCTGTGTCTCATACTTTACAATTCATTATTGTTTAAGTACAATTCAATTGTCCAAACCAATTATTGTTTCTGGAAATATTTCTATATTATATTGTGTTTTTGTTATGATTTTTTATTGGCATCATCGTTGTTGTGCTTTGGTTTTTTATGTTTTGGCTTTTGTCATTTTGGTAACCCAGGTCAGTTTCGCGAATGAGAATCATCCTCCCCCTGGTCTCTTGAGTTATCTAAACAACCTTGAAGGTTGTGAGTTCACCATCTTGATTGGGGGTTTGACTCAGCCATCATCCCCATGGAATCGATATGATGAGTACCACTTTGTGCAGGGATATGAATCAAAGCCGACTTTGTGATAGAAAAAATCTACAACTTAACACACGATGGTAGAGCTCAACAAAACGAGACACAGTGACACTGTGACAGGGGATCCTGTGTCCTATAACATTCACCCCTTAAAACTACGAACACACTCCAGCTCACTGTCCTGCGCAGTGGGGACTTCGCGGGTGGACACACGGTGACTTTTGCAAGACATTTCACGTGCTGTACATTCTAAACTGCGAAAATCCCCACAAATAAATTGTATTTGTCAGCGATGTTAGGGAAGCCGAGCATTTATGGACCGTCGCATCCAGCAACTGTGATCTGCCAGGGCTTCTTGGAGGCCCAGGGTAAATTGCCCCATTTTACCACAACTTTTGGTGGCCCCGTTGGTAAGCTCGATATCACACATGTTCAATAATTTCCACGAATACAAACCCTCGTCTTCTGGTGAGTGGTAAGACGCATCCTGCTCCTCTCCAGCCGGCTCCCCGGGCTGAGGTGTGTAGGCCTTGGTGTGTAAGCAGACATCGCGTGGCCCAGCTTCACTGCCTGCACACAAACGAGAGTACTGCGCCGTCGATATACCCATTGCATCGCCAGTGTCTAATTAACAACTACAATGGAAAGGTGCAGCCCCGCAATTGCTTGCTCGCATCACCGCTGGCAGAAGGGCATCTACTATTTAGTCTACGCTTTCACGCTGTCCGACGTCTTGGAAGAGGTAGAAGTACCCACACTTTACCCCGCGGCATGTGAACATACACGGTGGGATTTAAGAAACGTGCACCGTTGCCCAAGAGTGCCCAGGGGTTGAACCGGTGGCCTCTGGATTGCAAGTACGGCGTGCCGAGCATTACAACCACAGCAGCAGCAGCAGCAGCAACCCTCAACAGACGAGCAGAATAAATAAATAACGCACGTCTTACAACAACAACAACAGAAAACAACCCACCAGGAATTCAAATAAAGGCGCGTGAGAGGCAGTTACTCGGACAGCGTGTTGCACGGCGCGAGCTGAAATGTGCCTCGTCATCACGGATCACTCAGCTCGCGAGTAAAGCCGCTATTGAGGGATAATTCAGCTCGGTGAGTAACGCGCTGGCAACGTCTTGGGCCGGCATCAGCGCGCGCGGCAATAAAGACGTCGCGTCCAGTGCATCTTCCTCGCGAGCCGCTGCGCCCCGCGACGGGCGCTCGCTCTGCCCACGCGGGAAAGCGCGGCGAGCGTTACACGAGCCGCGGCGAAAGCGCAGTCGGACGTTTATAACGGATATGCATGTTGATCATACATGCACGGGCGTGAAAATAGAGAGAAAACGTGACGGTCACAATTCAGCGAGTGGCGTAGATTGTTTGCAGGGCAGGACGGTGGACAAAACAGAAAGGTTTTAGCGGGCACTGAACATGTACTTTTCTTGACGGATGTAATCACACAGTGACTTCTGACAGTGTTCACAACCCCTGTCTCCTACTGGATACACAATGTGGTTGCGTCCCTACAACAACAAAAAACAACAAAAATATGACCTCATATTTTCTGATAGATTTTTAATAGACAGTTTTCTGGGGTCCTCCACTGCGCTGCCCCACGTCCCCTGTCTTCCTCCCCCTTCCCTCCTGGGGACGGTGAAGATGAAGGGGGGGGGGGGCGAAAATATGTTCCGGCTGTCTGTGCGCTACAGCTCGACGCGATGGCGGCGAGCACACCACGCAGCCATGTCGCTGCAACAACGTCGCTGCAACAACGTCGCTGACGGGCAGCAAAACTCTTTTTGGGCTCCCAAAGGTCAACGGCTAATACCTCCGCGTCAGGTTGCCCCGCCGGTGTCGCGTGCCCACAGTGGCCGATCCCCACCTGCCCAGAGGTAGATCTGGCTGAAGAGGGCCCCGCCACGCTGCAGGTCCAACGTGAAGCCAGCCTCCAGTGGACCGCTCGAGGGCCGGGCCGCGACTCGGGGAAGGCCGGCGTCCTTCTCGTACGCTCCCAGGTCTTTGAACGCTGTGCGGGGCACGGGCACGAGCGTCGTCAAGAGAACGGGAAGATTCTGACGGCAAGCAAGCGCCAGCGCGGCTGGAGTTGTTCTTCCATCGTCCAGCTCGTCAAGTCCCACTGGGTAGCCTGGTCCCCCCGGAGGTCCTGGCTGCTGGTGCATCGTGAGACACGTGGTGCGTCTGCAACGCTTTTCGACCGAGGTTGGAAACGTTTATGCGTTGGCGCCGTCGGTTCATGCGTAACGCGTAGGGGGCACTATCACTCTCGTGAAGATGATTAAATCTTTCTTATTTGTTGAGATGGGGCCAGCTGGACCAACGGGTCACACAGAATGCAGGCAAAAGGCTAAAAGAGCCAATTAAAGACTTTGTAAATATGTAAATTAATTTTGTACTGCAGACACCTTCCACGTTGCTGATTAAATACTCTCGACGCCAAACGCGCGTCGGAGAGCGTCACGCACCCCGCGTGAGCGCACTGTGGAACAAGAACAATCAGCACGGCTCCCCGCCGTCTTTTTGTTTGGCGGGACGTCCGACCGTTTCGCTCCCCGTTCCCGAGAACTTCGTCAGGATCCAAATATCGACTTCCCGAAGAAGCACCCAGCACGCGCAGCGGAGGCGCAGGCCGTCTACGGCGAACGACGCGCTGGCACAACCCCGGGAAACACATCGAAGCGCCGCACAGCGCAGCCGCAGGAACCTGGACGGCGGCGGTGGTAGCAGCAGCAGCAGCAGCGGTAGAAGCGACAGCGGAAGGTGGATTACTGGCGTTGTAGTGGACGCCGCCGAGGCTGAAGCCGAAGGTGCGGCTGGGCTTGTGCACGCGCAGCCCGGAGCACTCCCCGTCGCCGTACTCATCCGCCGTGCGCGGCCACCCCTGGCGCGTGGCACGTGAGCACCGTGGGGCCCGAGAGCAACGCGCACACGAGCACGCCTGCCGAGAGAGACGCTCACGCACCCATGCACACAACAACAACAACCATCGCCGGTCGTCACGAAGGGGCGGTGATTTAACCGCGGCGCTTTGTAGTGCAGCTGACTAACCGCGACACTATCGCTCCCCACCGCTGAACATACACGCATGCACACGCACACACGCGTACGTAAAGTCAAAATTATTTTCTGATCAAATAAGCATTGAAGGCGGTGCCCATCTCCCGTTTGCAGGCCTGAGCCAATGGTAGAAATTCAACGTTCAGATATCACCTGCCACGAATTTTAGCAGTGGCCGCAAATTGAACCCAGGTCACAGAGTCGGCAGCGCATCACATCAGCACTCCCCATGTACATACACACACACACAGATGCGGGCGGGCGCGCGCACTCACACAGCAGCACTGGCACGCTTTCACACGAGGGCACAAATCTGGGTGCTCCGTGCCAGCACACCACACGGGCACGGACTGTAAAGAGGTTTTGGCAGGGAGTTCAGTTCACGATTAGGCGATGTGGGCCTGCCACTGGGTATGACCCCTGCGGGTCTCACAGGGCTGCTGAGAGCCTCTGCGTGCGCTCTGCCGCTTCTTGGCCGAGTTGATCAAGGCGTGTTGCCGTGGTGCAATGGTGACCGCACTGGGACTTGAGAGGCCGCCGATCCGATCTCCCGGCGCCTCCCTCTCCACCCGCAGCATAAATGGGGACACCGCAATCACCTGACGTGCAGTGGGGCAAAGCGTGGGTACTCACACCTCTTCTAAGACATCTAGCCAGCGTGGAAGAGTAGGCCGAATACCCTCTGGATTGCAAGTCCAGTGCGCTAAACATTACACTGCGGTGGCATCCCTCTGTGACGATGAAGTACAGCATCGTGAGATGTGGTGAAACGTGTCGCCCACCCGAGTCGATGTACCGAGCAGCAGAGCCACCTGTCTTGGCTGTTTCAGGATCGCTCTCTATTCGAGGCGGCTGCCTTCCCGGTGAAGCTGTGAGTCTGGAAGTCTTCCTGGGACATTAAAGGTCACGGTTTTTTGTCGTCTGCGTAACGGTGCACCGCTCACGGCAAGACGCTTACACGCAGTTCTCCGCTCGACCGGCATTGCGAGATATTCTTCTTCTCTCGACAAGTTCCCGGCGTTTTTGTTCGTTGGGCGGCGGCAACCCCAGGGAGTTTAATCGGGGACTGAGTTTGCGCCATGGATGAACGGGACCGGCTCGGTCAGCTGCCCTCACGCTCGCGTGCGCAATCGCGGTCATCACCGTTGTCGAGCGGCAGCTCCTTGAGCAGGAAGCCGTCGCAGCACGCCTGCGCGCTGCACGCCGAGCGGCAGTAGAGGTGCGCGTCCGGCAGGGTCGTGGTGCCGGCCGGCAGGGCCAGGGTTCGATACGCGCCGCTCGCCGCGTTCCCGAAGCCCGTGGGGCGGTACAGTTGGCCGTCCCACAAGGGCAGCTCGTGGCCTGTGAGGAAATAAAGATGTCGGGAGTAAAAAACAAATCGATCTGTCTCCTCCGTGCTGCCACGCTGTTTGCCGGTGGCCCACGCTTGTCAGTGCCGCCGTGTAGGTTTTCGCGCTCGTGCTGCATCACACTAAACGACGCGCGTTCGGGTTGTGCCGCTGGGCGGTTCGGCGACACGTCCTGACGTTTCGCTCCACGTGCCGGGAGCCTAAAAAGCACACCGCAGAGCTTACATGGAAGCCGCAGTATCATTGCTTGATCACTATGAACGTTTGCGGTTTGACCTGGGCCTTACGAGCGGTGAACGCAAGACAGGATAAATCCGCCGCGTGCCATGGTGAGAGGACTCAGGGCACGCTCTCCTACCCTTCTTCCTGTAGACGGTGAAGACGGAGCCGGGAGAGAGCGACACTCGCGGGCGGCAACTGAGCCGCTCCACCCAGCTCGAGTCGGGGTCCCCGAGGAACCCAGGGGCCTGCGCATGGGGGGGGGGTGGGGGGGGCAAAGATGTCTCAGACAAATCACAAAGCGCACGTGCGATTGTGCGCGGGGTGGGGAGCGGTGGGACAGTGGTTCGCGCACTACGCTACAAACTCGGCAAACCGAGTTCAATGCCCACTCACGACTGATAACAGTGGCAACGAATATCTGAACCTCTCCTGGGCCTCCACCTGGGTCAACTCAGCTTCAAATGAGTACTTGGTGCAGGGGTGTAAAAATATCCCCACTGATGTTGGCCACCCACCCCCTCGTGTGCCGTGACGAACCTTCATGGGTGCTCACAAACGGCACTTGTCACAACAGTGTGTTCAGGGACGTGGTGCGGTGATTCATGCACTGGGCTGTAAACCTTGGCGACCTGGGTTTGATTCCAGGCCAAGGTCTAACATCAGTGGCAAGCGATATCTGAAGTGGGCATCCACCTTCACTCACTCGCATTGACCAGTGTGGTGAAGTATGGTCAAATAAACCCCCTTGATCAATACGGCATTGGGGAGCAGTGGATTTACCATAATACAGTAGTGGATTAACCGAAAAGTAGAAATTAATATTTTTTTGTCCACAAAGTGTATGCACACACCTCTAACAAGGCATTTTATTTAAGAGATAAATGCACAGCTTACATGTAGTACTGGCATCCAAATAGACCGTAAGGTAAACAACTGATCACACGTGAAGTGCTCATGCATTTATTTACAGTTATTCGTGAATAACAGCTGAGACGTTTGTTTCTATGTGTGTAACTACCTTCCCAATGAAAGGTTATTCATGTCAAAGCATCAACAATGGACATTGCAATGACCGCAATAAACACGACGCACAGCGAAATGCCAAGCGCACTCTTCTCCTCGAGTGAGACACGCTCTGACACGTGCTCTGTGCTTGGTTTTGTTTTTGCTGGCTGGGTGGGTTTTGTGAAATGGACGAAGCTCCATTTTGTATTGTTGTTGTTATTGTTATTATTGTTTGATGTATTCCACTCGTGCACCCAGGAAAGCCTCGGGACTATTTCTCAAGGCTCTTACAGCAGGGGCCAATGTTGCCATTTGTAATCCAAATTGAATCATTTGCGGGGATTTCTTTTTCAACATTGGGATGATTGGGCAATACTGGTTACATTTTATTTAGCTATGGGAGGAAACCAGAGAACCCGGGGGAAACCGGCGCAGAACAGGGAGAGAATAGAGAGAGAGCGGGGGGGGGGGGGGGGATACACAAACTCCCCACAGAAAAGGTACTCGAGTCAGGAATTGAACCCAGGCAATACTTGGTGCGAGGCACAAGTGGTGCCACTGCGCCATCACCATTCCAACACCAATCTTAATAAATCAAAGAGCTAAAAAATTCCTCCTTGCGCAGTGCATTATGCTTCCTGTGTATACGTGTCTGGCCTTGGTATCTGCCAAGAATAATGGAAAGGATAAACAGTCGGCTTGGCAGGATCCCATAGACCTCGCTGACAAAGCACCCATGGCCTTGACACAAGCCATGCTGTGGACCTGCTTTAAGCAATGGCAAGCCGGGCTCTGCCAAATATATGAAGCCTGCAGAATTATAAAAATAATGTTTGTCAATTTGTCATTGCTGATGAACCTGAGTGCATGCCTATACAACTGCTGACAATATTTTGCAGTTGCTAGCACCTGCTTTGCAGATGCGCTGGTCCAAATCTAAATATTGTGCATGTGCATTTCTCATTGTCAAATATCCTGGAATCAAGAACACACACAGAGAAGCATGGGGAAACAATATATATCAGCCCGAGCCACCACACAAACAACTTATGTAAAGTTCCCAGCGACAGGTTATGCGCGGTATGCACATTAGTGATTTCCTGAAACCAGTGGGGGTGCTGGCATATCAGGGGCCCTCAGCTGTGACATGTTAACTACCTCGCCTGTATATTTGCAGTTTATATGTTCTCCCTGTGGTCGCGTGGACTTTTCTCCGGGTCCTCTGGTTTTCCCCTCCACATTTAGAAACATGCGTTTAGCGTATTTGGCTGCTCTAAATTTCCACATGATGATAAGCCACTTTGTTGAGCTGTCATTTGTGGCCAGGTCACTTATGAAAAATTAACCCCTAAAAACAAAGTTTATATGTGTGGCGGCTAGAGTCCTCTCGTCCTCTGGCTTGAAATGGCTGCCACCTATGGGTCAGATGATTGCCTGCCACCATTAAGCAATTGGTAATTAAATATAAAAAAATTCCCTAAAAAGTGTAAAAAAAATTAAAAAAATTTTCACGAAAATAAATTGTCACGCACAACGTGTCTGTGTGCAAAATGTCAGCTCGATTGGATCACGGGAAGTGGGTTAAAAAACGACTGAAAGATTTGCACGGTCGTAAGCGCGCAAGCAAGCAAGCAAGTGAACTTAATAAAAATGTACCCGTAAAAACAAAGTTTTTCACTCTAAATCCTTTATATGCGTGGCGACTAGAGTCCTCTCGTCCTCTGACTTGAGATGGCTGCCACCTATGGGTCAGATGATTGTCTGTCAGCATTAAGCAATTGTTAATTAAATATTTAAAACATTTTCCCCAAACAGTGTAAAATTTAGGAAAAAAATTTTCACGAACATTAATTGTCTCGCACAACGAGTCTGTGTGGAAAATGTCAGCTCGATTGGATCACGGGAAGTGTGTTAAAAAACGACCGAAAGATTTGCACGGTCGTAAGCAAGCAAGCAAGCACGCAAGCAAGCAAGCAAGTGTAATTAATATAAAGGATTTAATAAAGGATTTAAAAAGAGCTACGTAACTCAGTGGAGCCTTACCTGGAAAAATAAAAAAAAGTTTAGTTTAGTTTTAGTTGGGGGCCCTCCTTTCAATATATAAAGTCCTCGTGAGATTACGAAAGAGATATATAGACAAACTATAGATGTAGTGAGCTGTGAGAGATGTGAGAGATGTAGACAAGAGATAGATGCAGTGGCATGAAGAGATTTACAGCAAATATAGAGAAGATAGAGATGAATTGGCATCTTAATGTTAATTTGCTTGTTATGTTAGGATTTGAGCTGATATTTGGGCACTAAGCTTTTGCTCGGTTTTCTCATTCCTCACGCCGCCACTGCCTACAACCCAATGTCCAGCCGCAAGCTCCCAAAAAAGCTCCTTGCGTACCTCCGGCGCTGTCTCGCACTGATAGCTTTCCCGCGAGCCGTTGTAGAAGTGGCAGGAGCTGACGTCACCCTGGGTGGAGAAGACGAGGAAGTCGCAGCGCTCTTCCTTCAGGCACTCTGCCAGAGACACGGACAAGAGCGCACGGAGCGATCGAGATCACACGCACGTCCTGCTCGCGATGCTGACACACGCGCGCGCACTTCAGACCTGTCAGCCGCGAGGTGGCCGGGTGGCTCGGAGCTCGGAGCTCTTGGCGGGCCCCACTGAGAACCTGGGTTCAAACCCAGGCAGCTGCCTGTGATTAAACCAGACTCTCAAGTGTTGCGAGTTGATGATCTCAGCCCAGCCATCAATGACTACGTGAGACAAATATCACGTTAAATCTGATTCTGCACTTCGTTGGATGAAAAATGTCCAACTCTTGAGAACGGTAATTATCACTTCCACTGAACATTACTCTCAGTGGCAGAGTCGCCACACCAGAGCTGTTCCCTGCTGTGCGGACCGGAGGTCACTTGGAGGAATGTCAGAGACCGTTCGGTGATGAAAACCGATTCAGTCGGCCGCTCCCTCACAAGCAAGGCTGCACTGGGGGTTCTTTATCCCAAGCGACGGCGCGGACCACACAATCAGAACAAAATTCGGGCTAAAGACCTTTTTAGTTATCCTAGCCGCCGTGCGGCGAGATAATATTGTGGTACGCTGGCAACGTACACGTCGTAGACGTCAACTTACACTTAGCTTTTTCAATTTCGGCATGTTTTTTATTTACTGTAAAGTTAAATCTAGGTTATTCCTGTGCGTATGCTGTCTTCGTGCTATGTAAAGAAATCTGGCAACAATTAAATGCCATCCATGTGTAGCGCATGTACAGTGTCAAGGTACAATTGCATCACGTAAATGATTTATTTTGACGCGCACCACTGCACCATCAACACCTCATCAAACCACGTAAGGCAGCGCGCCAGCGTGATGCGGCGCTGCGCAGCGTGAACATCAACACGGTTTGGCAGGCTCCGCTTCGATCGGCGAGTGTGAAAGTGCGGCGGTGACGGGACAACTCCCGACGAGAACTCCCGCGCAAGTCGCCCGAGTCGCTTGTCTGGAACGACGAGCCCCCCGGGGGGGGGGGGGGGGCCGTCGGCTCGTCGGCGGCCGTGAGCCACGTAACTTCCCCGGAGGCTGTGCGGCCTCGCTCTAGCCCGCCGCCACGGCCCCGAGGGGCGGCACGAAGGCTACGGAGAGTCACCGCCACCTCCTCCTCCCACCCCCCACGCGATCGGTCTGTCAATTCGTTTGCGCGAACCCGTCGGCTTCCACATGCCGACCCGGTGAACCACTTCTGCTCCGTTTAAAACAATATTTATTTTTCTGTGAGCGGTTGAGTTTTCAGCGGAATTAGTGGTCAGTTTGACATCCGAACATGGCGAATGTTGACGCGCGAGTTTTTTCTTTCTTCCCAAACGCACGCGAGCGTATTCTGTGACTGGGCGTCCACGTGCAGCCGCTCCATCAATCCACTGCTAGATGAGGCCTTCCACCTCCCTACGCCCCATGGGCCGTTAGGGATGTTTGATCGTGCTTTACCGTGCTGGTCAGTGCAAGATGGTAAAGGTGCGGATCAACGCAGAACAACAACAATGGACATTCGTGCACTGCTTTCTGCTGCCCAAAACGCCTAATGCACCACTCTGTTGGGCATGGTGGACACCCATCCCTGGACTGAGCAGGTTCAAGCCTGCTCAGCTTCTGAGATCTGAACAGATCGGGTGCATTCTTGGTGGCTTGGTCAAAGGTGAAATGAAGTGTTTTCTGAAACGAACTACATTCTGAATAATGAGTTTTAACTGAAATGACCCTTGCAAATCCATTGCACATCCAGATGGGAGAGTGATTAATGTCCCTGCCACACTCTCTGCTCCAGCAGAAATTGCTTCAGTACCTCCGCTGCCAAGATGTGTAAATGTCAATAATAGGTGGCAAGCTGAAGAGGTTAACGCACTTACATCAACTCCAATTTTCGCAGGCAACGTTAGATCATACTTTCCTTCCCCACCTGGAAACAATTTGACTTCAGGGTTTTGTTTGTGGGGGAGAACGAGACGGAAACGCTGTGCGCACGACAGAGCGACAAACCCACGTCATCCCGGTTCGTGACCATCAACGTCACCGTTCGCTGAGAAACGGATTTTCGAAATCCTCTCTTTTATAATCCTTCTAAATCCAGACATTTATATTTTGATTAGTTTTTGCACAGAAGCAAAAACATATTCTCCGCTTGGCACGACACGCAGCTTCTTTATTAATAATATTGTTGGCGACGTTGTAAAGGAGGCAAATATCCAGGCATGCGAATTCATCCAACCACGTCTCTGTATGACGTCCCTCGATATCACACTCTTACAACAACGGGATATTGATGCAATTCACGCAGCTCGAATATTTTATCCAAAGCAACGGCACCAACTAGTCGCTGGGCAGAGCCCCGAAAAACATTCCAGTGGGACCTCGGGAAGGTGGTGCGATACCAGCTCCAACCTCTACACATTGCTTTTGGCAGTGCAACAGACACTGCGGTCTGCAATGCACTCCTACAGCGCCCTTGTCAATCCACTGCGGGTCATGGGTGTTGTTTAACCATACCTCACCACGCTGGTCAGTGTGTGGTTTGGTAACGATGGGGAGGACATAAATTGTAACATTATTAAAATTACTTACGATTTTTATAATGGTTGAAATGCAATAGTGGAGCATGATTAAAAAAAAAAATCCTGGAGACAATTTGTTACATGGGCCAAAATGAAAATAGTTTTTTTGTGTTAACTTTGATTTGGATTTACATTTTGTATATTACATTTTTTAAAATAGTCAAGGTGAGTGGACCGTTTGGCATCCACCACGGGTGGTGTGTGCGTGTGTGCGCATGCGCGCGTGGTGTGTGCGTGTGTGCGATCGCACCTTGCAAACAGCGCGGCTCCACCTCCTGCACAGGCCCCGTCTCCGTTCGAATTCTCAGCGCCACTGCGTCCACCGCCCCGAGAACCAGGTCCTCCGATGGGACCTCCTCAAACATCCTGCGGACTGCGCGACGCACGCCAGAGCTGTGGTGAGAGGCATCAGCAGTACTGTACCTCCACGCAGTTGATTGACTTGACCAATCAGAATAATTACCTTTAATAGTGCCGTGGTTGGCATGGGCACCTGTTGCAAGGAATAGAAATGGGGCACCCTGGCTGGTTTCATCCCTCTTCCTAGCCCGGCATTTGGTCCTCTCTGGCCTGGGGGCTGCGGTGCAGTTGCACCACCTGCACACTCGGCAGCTACGCCACTACCACTCACTCAGGAAAGTATCACTGAGCCTCAAGGGTCTATTGCAGGAGGATCTTCTGTGGGGATGTTTGGCTTATTCAATTCGTGAGTGTTTGGCTGTATGTGGGAGTAAAGCGGAGTACAGGGAGAAATCCCACACGTACCAAGGGGTAATACTCAAAGCTTCGCACAGCTAGATTTAATAATCCATTGCTCTACTGCCCTCACCACCTTACACCGAGCTAAGAACACTTGTAATTTCAGGGAAGTATCCCATCCATGTACTTAGCCGGCTGAACTCTGCTTTTATGTTTCCCATATGCAATACATAGACTAAGCCGAACTCAGGAGGTGACAAACACTACCCAGGGACGTTCCCCCACCTCGCGCTAGAGGTAACTTGTAGGGGCTCCGTCCTGGTGGGACACCTGGTCGAGGTTGCTGGCCAGTACTTGACCCGCTACGCGACTACTCCAGCCGTAGTCGACTCGCACTCCCACGGCGGCTCTTCGTGCCACGTGGGTGCCCCGGGCGAAGCGGGTGTTTGCGCAGCAGGCATGTGATGGCGGCGAGCGTTGTTCGTGCTTGGCCTACGAGTGGTGTGTTCACCTTCATCGTGGCCTCCCTTGGTCGGCTTCTCTCCCTCGTAGAGGCCCTCTGGGTCACAGTAGAGTTCCACTCGCTCGCCGGCCCCCAGCTGCCCCCGTCTCAGAGCCTCCCGCTCGCACGGCGTCCGGCCTGCGGAGACAGACGTCCCCCGCTCGGGTTTGCGTAACTCACCCTACCGAACATCTGTGAAAAATAACTTTATAGCTTACTAGTTTCCTCCAGTATACATAAATATTCTGATTCCGAGTCCCGGTTTCCCATCTGAAATGTCAAAGCGTCTTCCTGCTCCAATGAGCGTGGGGCAGCATTCGTCTATTACACCTTCAACATCGCTGCTCGTTGCTGGCCGCTCGGCGTTTTTGTGCCTTTTGACCTGTGCTCAGAAACCCTCGTTATATTTACAAATACATAAAAAAACAGTCCCGGTTAGAGAATCAAAAAGTCCCCCAACCGCAGAGTGTGAATGAACGTAAAGGAGACGCGACATCTGTTCCAACCGTGGGAGCGTCGTAGGGCGGTCGACGCGCAGCACCTACACTGGGAGGCGGCGGCGGCGCCGGCGGTCAAGGTGCCGGAGTCGGCGGGGCACGGCGTGCAGGCCGTCTGCCCCGGCTCGTCCTGGTAATGATCGGCGGGGCACGGCGCGCAGACCCCGTCTCTCCACAGCGAGCCTCGGAGACACGCGGCTGCGCGGCGAACGACACGGCGGGGGTCAGGCTCCGTTGAAGTGAAAATCTTAATTTTGTTTTGATATTGGTTACACATCCAAGCACTATCCAGGATCACAGGGATGGCGGGGGTTAGGCTCACCTTCGGACATCCACTGTTGACTCCCCACAAAGTGTTATCTATTTTATCAAAACGCGAGGAATGCTGGGCTCAGGCAACTTACCATCTGGGATTCAAACTCAGGACAAGCCACCACCACCGTGACAACTTTGCAATAACACTCATGATGGTTTTTACACATATACAGCGCGTCTGAAAAGTACTTTGCCGATTTGTGGAACTGCCCGTGGGCATGGGACGTGTTCATTGGACGTGTTCCTGGGACGTGTCCATGAGACGTGTTCTTTGGATTTTTTTCTGGGGACGTGTCCGTGGGACGTGTCCGTGGGACGTGTTCTTGAGACATGTTCACGGGATGTGTCCGTGGGACGTGTCCGTGGGACGTGTCCATGGGACGTGTCCATGAGACATGTTCACGGGACGTGTCCGCGCCAGGGTCGCGCGACTCACCGCATCCTTGCGCGATGCGCACATAGCCCGGCTCGCAGGCCATGCGGAACGCGGGCGACGTGTCGTAGAGCTCGTCCTTGCGGAAGCGGGCGGCTCCCTCGGAGGAGTAGTCGCGGCCGTTGAGCGCCAGGCGGTAGCCGCGATTGTCCAGCAGCTGCGCGAAGCGCTGGGCGTGCGCAACAAACGCACGCTCTGCGCGGCAACAAAGAAAGATCCCCCCCGTAGCTTTAGCGAGACTTTTTTGGAAAGTGCTGTTAGCGTGCACCTAATGAAAACCAACGTGGCACACGAGGGGGTGGGTGGCCAGCACCATGCCTGGCCAATGCTAACACACCACACTCGGTACTCAATTAAGGCTGAATCGATTTAGGGGAGACCCAGGACAAGTTTAGATAATTGTGACTGGTGTTGGCTGTGAGCAGAAATCGAACTCGGGCCGCTGGGTTCATAGCGCGTTAACCGTTGCACTGCTGCACAGCACGCACAGACGTGCAATGTATGTCAACTCCTCTACTGCACCACCACACAGATCATCATACTCATCATCTCTCACGATCCTGCGATGTTCTCACTTGCGGAGTACCCGGAGGAAACCCACACATTGTGAGGGGGGGCGGGGGGGGTAATACTCAACCCCCGTACAGATGGAATTCAGATGGTAATTAATCCACTTGCTGTGCTGCCGTCGTGCCCTGGCCGTAAGCTACGAGATGGGGACGTCGACGCCCATGGGTACGGAGGGAGTTGAGCAAATGTGTGTGACCCACCAACTGTCACTGCCACCACCACAGAGCTGGCTCACAGGCCACGTGCAACATCGCGCCAGGCACGATTATGTACCTCCGATTAGCACGGTTGGGTCCGTACGGTGCGAAATAGGTGTGCTGTATATGAGCAAGCGCTGACCGATGTTGTGCAGGTCGGGGTAGCTCTGGACCGGCAGTCTCGAGAGCGAGCTCCTCCACGTGACGTTCACCAAGAGGCGCAGCGCGTCCTGGCATCGCACCCGCACGGAGGCGACGTCGCACACCGCCACCGCGGCGGAGCCTCCGCCTGGGGCCGACTGCACGCGCGCACGCACGGGGCAGGGGGAGTGGGCAAGCACGTGGGCGCGTGTGGCAAAGGTGCTGAAAATCATTGCACGCGGCGATAGACATCGCTCCGGCTCAACCAGGTGGCGCTAGGTGGTGGTCAGCTCCAGCTGGGGGGGTGAGCACTGCCCTCTGCTGTGTGGACCAGAGGTCACTTACAGGGATCTCAGCGGTAAGTCTGTGATATCCGCTTCCGTGGGCTGTTGTCTAGCGGAGAGAGATGCACTTTTCTATGAGAGATCTGACTCAATATTTTGTCTCAAAACACGATCCCAATTGCACAATAATAAAAAAAAAATTTGATTTGATTTTTTATTCTCGAGAGAAAAAAGTCAAGCTGAGTGGTGGTGTTTGCTTAAGTTCTTAAGGGGATGCCCATTGCTGTCGGGAATTCTGAAACTGTGAAGGAAATTCCATATTACAATGACGAGAACAGGCAGGGCCAGATTAACGCAAGGGCTTTAGGAACTGTAGCTCTATGGCCGCGGATTTTGAGCAAGTGGTGGCGATGCTATCTCCGGTCCAGTGAGGTAAACGTTACGTCACGGCAGCTTCCCACCTTCGCATTACATAAATACATGCACCCGCGCGTTCACAGGCCGCGCACGTGCGCGCTACCCCGTAGCGTGGGTGACCCACCGCTGGTACCTGCGCGCCATTGGCAAGGTGACAGAATCCCCGGGCAGTGAGGTCTGCGAGCAGGAAGGAGTTGAATGATTCCAGGAGGCCCTCGTATTCCGGGTTGCACACCTTCTCCTCCGGGAAGCGCAGCGTGAAGGAGATGCTCAGCTGCACCGCCTGCCATGGGTGGATTTCTAGACGGGGAGGGTGAGGATGGGGGGCATGGGTTGGCAGCCAAAGCAATAAGAAGAGACACTTTTTTCGAATTCGGTAAAAAAGAAAAACTCAATCATTCAAGAGCCGCGACGCGCGTGAATAACGTCACGAAGAAGCAGCATGCTGCTGACCCCTGGGTTAGACGGTGGGAGGGCGAGTCACACATAAAGGCCATGATAATAATTTGTAATTTGTAACACGTAGAGTTTTCATTCACTCTCAGAGAGAGAATGGTTTAGAGGTGTGGAAACCCCCAGCTGAGAGGGAAGGCAGAGCCAGAACTGGTGCCAATACTCTCCCAAGCTCTGTGGTCCTACATTGGCATGTTTGGGCAACTCCCTGACTCACTGGAACAATTTCATGACAATTGTCGACAGCAAACGTTACTGGCCAACAGTTGCCACGGCATTTCCTTTTGTAAACATGTAATGGCCTGAAATAAAAACAAATGTGATTGCAGCTTCCCTCTGCGATAAAACAAATCTGGGGTGGCAACTTCCAATCATATAACAGACAGTGGGCACACGTGACTGCTTCATGTCAAGCGCTCTTCATTTGAGAAAGGGCAGCTTCAAGTCAGTGCGCATGAGTGGGGTGTGGACAGATGAAAAATAAAGCCTTCCGCTCAATTGCCTCTCCGATAGTGCTCACGTTAATCCCTTTGCTTAACCTTAGACACATCCACGCCGCCGGAAACCGCCATTAATCTCTGCGCACGTTCCAGGCGCGGTCCAGCGTGTAATTGACCGCGACGGCGGTTACCCTGGCAAGCGTCCGGCTGTGGCGATGACCCGATCCACTCCCCGCTGGTGGCGTTACACTGGAACTCTTGCGGCGCACCACCACCATGGCCGGCTCCGTCCAGGGTGCGCGCAAACCCACGCAGGCACGCCAGCGAGCACCGCTGCAGCCCGCCGGCGGTGGTCCCATCCTCGCACACCAAGGCCCACCCTCCCGCACGCCTCTCGTCTTGGGGCAGCTGGCACCGCGGCTCTGAGAGCAGAGAGCGCGCAGCGGAGGAAGAGAGAATCGATGAAGTCACAGAGAGATATGAAATCACAGGGAGGTCGCGAACAAACTCATTGAATCTCCATCTCGCCTCTGTACACCGGGCAGTGTAAGTGGGCACAAGCGCGGTTAGTCGCTCGTCAAGTTGCGTGTGTCCGGGTACAGTGTGGGTGCTGCCACCTCTTCCAATACGTCTGGCTAGCGTGGAAGAATAGGCCAAATACCCCATAAAAGGCCTCTCTGGTACTCGTTCTAGAAGAGGTCCTTTCGTTAGCAATGGCATTAGCAATAAATAATGCATTTCCACATAATGCCCATGAGTTTGTGTCCAAAATGTAGGTTTCAGTTTGGTGTTTTAACAACTAAACACCTGTTTTGTTGCCAGATAAAAGGGGAAAAACCTATTCTCATATTTTGGTGCTGACAAAGGAGATCCCATGATTCTGGGATGATGTTTAATAATAATTGTACAAAAGGTGATGCGACGGGCGGTTTGTTAATCCACTGCTGGATGAGGGCCACTCCCAGGGTTCAAGGGGGTTAGTCGACCATCCTATATCACGCCAGCCAGCGCACGCCGGCCAAGGCAGGCAGCACAAACGTGGGGACATTGTGAAACACGGTAACGCCATCGTTTCTGGGGACACGTGGGATGGTCAGTGACAGCTCAATGCATCGGTTTATCTCACGATGATTTTTTCTGTGTATTTTCATTCCAGGAATTTTCAGTAACAACCCTATTTAGGCTGACACACAAACCCTACTGCTGAATTAATTTTTACAAAAAAATGTCAAACCGGCAGTGTAGTTTGTTTCGCATCCACATTGTCGTGATTAAAATTGTGCTGAATTGCACTTTAGAGGACTCCACGGTCTCTTGGGTGGTCCTCCCCGTAGAAATGTGCTGTGGTTAACGAGTACACGAGCAAAGGAGATATCTCGAACGTGAGTACACGGACAGTTGCAGCCCAAACGACGGTCCGGGCCAACTTGTGATGTGCTTCCACGGAGACCGTTAATGATAATATTTATTCCTTTGCTCATGGCGCTCAAAAAGCCCTCTCTCTGGAAAGGGTGGAAACAAATCCACGAGCGATGATTTAGAATCAGCGCGGCGACGCTGTTCTCTCGCGGCTCTCGGTGATTGATGCTTCGTTTGTTCAGCAATGCTGCCTGGCACCTTGCCAGGTGAATTTTACATGACTTAGCCATAGATCATAATGCTTAAAACTACGAACACGTTTATTTACGTGCCGGCCGCAAGGCGTTTTTTTAATATAATATAGCATCCTGCTGATATAAATACCATATATCAGAAAAAGTGATCAAATCTGCGGAAAAAAATACATTCTTTGCACTTCTGTGAAATAAATAAATAAATGGCTGTTTTAATTTGCCGTTGCGATTTCCAAGAGTTGTGTGTGCGCAACTGGGGAAATCAGTGGCGGTTGTCCTACGGATGGACGTTCCCCCGTCAAAGGAACGGGGAATTTCCACTACCGTATCAGAGCTGAACGTGAGATCCACGTTGACTTTGAATTCGGCTGCCTGGGTGCGTGGGAGTTTCAACAAGGCAGCGCTGCAGACTTCAAAGCTCGCATGGTCAGTGGGTAAATTCACATTCATCAATGATCGTGACACCAACATAAGCCAGATACATTTACACGCACTCTCCCGCCATCAACTCAAGTGTTTACAATTACAAGCAACTATGATCACGCTTGTTTTGTATTCATCGTCAGAATCAGCCATCTTCAATCCACTGCTAGATGAAGGCCTCCCTCCAACTGTCGCAATCTCTCCCAATCCTGCGATATGATAATCCACCGGGCACGCACATACGAGCCGATTTCATCGCTCCATCTCTCCGGCGGGCGTCCTCTCTTGACGAGTCGCATTCCATGGCTGCCGCTCGATCACGAGTGGTGAGCACCGTCCCTGCGAGCGACGCGTCGCGCCCAAGCCCACCGACTTCTCCCTGCTGTAGTTTGAGTGGCGTCTCTGGCGTGCGCGACGTTTTCCCTTCGCCTCTCAATGTAACTCCGAGCGTACACATCCCCACGCGTCTCTGCACACTTTAGGATCACGTTGAATTGGTTTGTTGATGACCAATGTTTTCTGACCACGCGTCACAGCAGGCAATGGGTTTCCTTCCTTTGTTCATTCACAGCTCGTCTAAAATGAGGCAATATATTTCACAGAATTCATTAAAATATTCAACAGTATTTAATTGCCTGGTTTTGCTATAAATCCTTTCAATGATAACTCACCGGTAGGCTTGTTTATTTACTCACACGTGTAGTTATTTTATTTTACTTTCATGAGCTGAAAGAGACATCATTCGGGGTTTTGATGATACAAGAGGAAGGTTTTCACCTCACCTCATGTATTTGGGACACATCACAGGAAGACGAATACCTCACAACACCACGAAAATGCATCGCCGTGAGTGCTGTACACATCAAGTGACAAAAGCGGGAAAACAAAAAACAAACATGGGACCGCTCCCACTCAAGAAGGCGAGGCCAGGATGGCTGGGCGGGGGGTGCGGGGTGTTGGGGGGGGGGCCGGTGACGTGGGAGAGAGGCCGGTGGTACCGTGGCAGACGACGCTCGGCTCCCCGGCGTGCCGCCGCGTGCCGGGGATCTCCTCCCCCCCGGCGCTCGCGCACCAGCACGTCCCCTCGGCGCACTGCCGCGCCGCGTAATCCCCGCGGGAATCGCACTCGGGCACCGATCCCAACCCGGCGTCGCGCAGCAGGGCCTGCCGCCGCCGCAGCTCGCACAGACTCGGGCCTGGGGAGTAGAGAAACGTGGCAGCAGGCGCACGCACGCACGCACGCACACGAGAGGGTATTTATTACCACGGACACAGCTATTCCCAGAAAGTGCACAATGAGGCAGAATTCGCGTCTTGGCACCGCATCACACAGCGGCGAAACTCTGCCAGCGACGCCGCTTCCCTTCGCGCCGTTGAGTTGCGCGGACGTGCGAAACGCCGAGCGCCGCGGGGAGTATCGTCGGGCGCTCGATGCGGTCCGCCGTCGGGGGTTTGTTGATGCCGATTCTTGCACCGGTGGGGTAAGCGTGGCCAGGAGCGCCGAGGTGCAGCGCGGGAATACGCAGAGCGGTCAGAGGCTCCCACGGCTGCTCGCGGCATCAAATGCAAAGCCACAGCAGGGAGTTCGCGTGAAGCGCTTCCGCCGCGTGGTCCAAGGGACCCGTCGCCGCACGGCCGTGCTGCGCAGCTCTCTCCGGTGTGCTCGCGGGTTGTTCCGCGAGTTGTTCGGAGTGATGCCCGACGTTTCGCTCTGCGTTGCCGGGAGCGCTCGCTTCTGGAGGAATCTCCCCGGCACGTGGACGTCGGACATCGTGCCCGAACAGCACGCGGTAAATAACCAAACGCACATCGGACGGCCGTAAGTTCATCGCACATCGGTGCCGTGGCAACGCTAACCCGGCCCGACCTGAGCGGCCGACCCGTTGGGCAGTTCACGACGCCGGCCTCGTACTCGGCCTGCGAGCGATGCAGCAGTGGCTTGGGAAAGCAATTGCCTTTTTATATGCGAACATGCAATATACAACAAATACACGTTGCAATAATGGTACCAGTGGTTTCTTAGCGTGACAAAAGGAGGATACAATATACAATGCAATTAATGCAGCTTCTAAATGTGACAGCATCTCAAGAATGCTGTACAGGAACAGTGGGGACATTTATGCTTCTAGAGAGAGGCAGCCAGTAATCGTCCGAAAGGAAGGCCCTGGGGCAGGACTTGAACAGGGGCAGGGAGTCAACAGCACGCGCCACTGGGGCAAGCGAGTTCCAGACACTGAGGGCAGCAGAGGAGAACGAGCGACCTCCCACTGAGCGAATGAAAGAGCCCCGGGAAGCGTTTGTAATACAAAACGAAGTCTGAAATACAAAAACGAGCGAGCTGCCAATGTAACATGGAAACTGGCCTTGCGAAGCAGTGAGTCACTCGTGCATCGCAGCTTGGTTGCGTTTGTTCGCAAAGATGCAAACACCAGCGGCATGCCCCATCAAGTCGGGAGCACGAGAAACGGCGATGTGCGTGCTGGCAGGCGGCAGACTGAGCGGGCACATGGACGCCCAAATCCACCGCGGGTCACGGTGGATCCTCTCGGATTGCTGAACATGTGCTCAGCCTCACCGAGGCAACATCGGAAATGAAGTGACGTTGTTTGACTCCTGCTCAACGTAATAAGCAGACTTTTGGGATAGTTTCATGGCCCGTCGTGCCAAGTCAAATATTCCTCGTCAAGTTACGTAAAAAGTGCCCGTAAGCATATCAGCAGGACCTTTCAAAGCCCATATGTGGTCAATAAAACAATGATTCTTTGTAAATGTATGGCTAAGTTCCTCTCCGACAAACACTGCAAATCCTGTTCTGCGTCCCCAGAGGGCTCTGGCTGCAGTGGGGGGTCAGAGCAGCCGCGGTTCAGGATCTCACACACGGCACTCCGCGGTGGCTGCGATGTTTACCACTTCTGGGCCCACCCTAGGTCGACTCAGCCTCAAATGAGTGCCTGCTGCGCTGTGCAATCGTCGCCACTCTGGGGAGACGAAGGTGCCCGACGTGGTGCCGGCTACTTCATACTTTCGTGCGCCGTGCCGGCCTTCATCAGTGTTCGCGAACAACACTTGCCACAGTGGTCTGTGTGGGGCTATGAAGGGGAATTGTGGTCTTTGGTGTCGGTGGTGCTGATTGTGGCGATAGTCGCCGAAGTTGTGGCTTATGATTATGAAGTCGATATTGAGAGATTATATTTGGTGATGGAATCTAGCTCGGCGGCACTGTACGCCGTGCCGACCTTCATTGGTGCTCGCGAACAGCACTTGCCCCAGCAGTCTATATGACTACACAGGGGATCTTTGTCTTTGGTTTCTGTGCTGGTGGTGGGGGAAGGGTGGGTAGGAGTGTACGAATACGATGGCGGCGTTGCTTATGTTCAATGCAGAAGCCTGCAGCTGGAAAAGCAACCTTGTCCACCCCCCACCAGCCCCTCCACACCCCGCCCCCACTACCAGCCCCCCTCTCCAACCCCCCCCCCCCCTCAACCAGCCCCCCCCTTCACCAGCCCCCTCTCCACCGCCCCCCCTCTACTAGCCCCCCCCCCCTCCACCAGCACCCCTCTCCACCTGCCCCCCCCCCCACCAACACAAAATGCAATCCTAAAGAAATGAGCTTTAAATCTAAATGTAAAAGTGCATAGCACCCGTGGCTTCCAAATATCGGAATGCAGATGATTCCAGACGGCCGCAGAAGCGCATCTGAAAGCGCGCGATGCAGTGACCGTCTTTGTTCGATTGCCAGCGTTGTGACCCGCAGTGTTTGGTGGTCGTGGTAGAACAAAGTGTGGTGGTTGAGACACAACAGTCTGGAGGAACCCAATGCACAACACGGGTGGAAGAATGAACGAGTGAAGTTCACAGAAGCGGTAACCACGTTAGTAGCCAAAGAAGAGTAGCAGGGAGAGCTCACTGACCGCCACCGAGCGAGTGACTGAATCTTGAGGAAGAGAGGAGAGGAATCTGGCCAACGTCACGCTCTCAATATCCCACAAAAATGTTTTGCCGTCAAGCATAACGGCATTTTTTCACCACCAGGGCACCATTCAAACACATTTCCTTCAAGGCCAGCACCGTCTGGAACGCCGTGGCGCGATTGTGCGGTGTCTGCTTCGTGTGGATTTCGGCGTGTTTTGATGGCCGTGTAACTGCACTTGATTGTCTACGCACGCGTGTGGGTACTGCAAGTCCGCTGTTAATTTTATGAAGCACATCGGAGGATATTTATACAGAGGTAATTTTTTCTCATGGTTATTTTTAAAGAGCAGTCAAAACAATCTGATGTCCAGACTGGATACGATTAATAGTGCATTGTTATTCGTAACACTAGCACGCCATTACATAACGATGTCAATTCACCATTGAGATTGAGTGCAGTGAGAGGTGGTGCACTGGATGCAGGCGACCTGAGTTCACTTCCTGGCCATGGGCCATGACTCATACATGTGAGGCAAGTGATATCTCAACTGCGTCTGGTCCCTCCAATTCCAGCGGTGCATTTTCAAAGGGCCGTAAGTAATTATATATTCACGTGAGATGAGGCCATGGTAAAATTGTAAGCTTGCTGGAATTGCAATCCAGAGGTCACCGGTTCGAATCTCCTGGTGCAGCAGTTTAAACCGCCTCAATCTGTCCACCCAGCAGTAGAAATGGGGTTACACCACAGTTAGTTGATGGGCGGGTCAGAATATTTTTTCTGAATTTTAAAAGAATGTGTTTATACCAGAAGAATCCGATGAGCTATGAAGCTATTTTTAAATCATCCCCAGTCGTTTTACAGGGTCACGAGCGGTGGGTTAAAGTATGGGGAAATTCCACCCTTTTTCCCGAGACGTCTGGCCATCGTGGAAGAGTAGGCCAAAAAACACCCTCTGACAGTGCGTTCTCGTGGCGGCCCTTTCCGACAGCAATGGCGTGAGCCGGTGATTGGCCCGGCTCGCACCGTCGCCTGCCACGCGGCGCGCCGTGGGTACGCGAGGGGGGTGGTGGGGGTGGTGGTGGCGGAACTCACAGCGAATGTCTCCGCTTGGGTCGTCCCTGCCCAGGGGCTCCGCCTGCTGTCCGCTCGCGGGATCCACGCACCACGAGCGCCGCTCCAGGCCCGACTCCGAGTCGCGCTGCCGCGCCTCGAACTGCCCTCCCGCCTGGCGCCACGCGGACGGCATGGCCCGGGTGAATGCGGGAGTGGGTGGGGGGGGGCTTTAGGGCAGTGTTCTTCACTCGTTTTAAGTGGGGTGGGGGGGCACTTTCACAGATGTCTTATCGTTGAAGGCCGCTACATTTGAAACCATTGGGTGTGACAGCAGCACGATGATGTGTTATTTACGAATCTCACCACATTCATCAATTCCACTACATTCAAAGAAAACAAAAACTATATTATGCGACGTTTCAGGCAATGGCTCATCTTCATAGTACATAAACAGAAGGTTGTTTCGACTGTGATTCATCTTTACAATGAGTATCACATTTTCAAAATGAGAATCAGAATTTTAGATTTGAAGCTTTCGTGACTGCAAGGATTCATACTCTTAGGTTGTTTCGGTAAAGTCACGTAGGTAAAAATAATAATAGTAAAATAAAACAATCATAAAAAAAAAAATTTTATTTATTAATAAATGTATTTATTATTGTTTTAATTTACTATTATTATTATTTTTACCTACGTGACTTTACCGAAAACACCTAAGAGTATGAGAATCAGAATAACCAAGGTGAATTGCAATGGGGTGTTTGGCAGGGCATGGGCGGTGGTGAAAGAGTCAGCGAGGACCTCCCCCCCCCCACAACTCCCAACAGCCCCCACATGTGACGTTGTCTCACAAGGCCACTCGCCCTCCGTCACGTCGGCTCGCTGTGCGGCTTGAAACCGAACGCTAAGGCTAAATATTTCGGCGTGTTACATAAGCCACGAACATGCACCGTTTTTCCGAACGTGTGAAGCCTCACAGTGGTCATAGGGAAGGCCACCCCGCGCCAAATCATCTCGTTAGTACGCTCGGTATTGTTTGCAATATTCTCGTCGCGTGAGGAGCTAAATGTCATAAAGTCTGCAAGTGTCACAGAAGGGGCGATGATTGCTTTGTGTTTTCCCAGTTGATCAATTTGCGGTGTCAATTTTCCAAATACGCCGGCACGCGCGACCGCGGGGATTGCACCGCGAGCAGCAAACGTGCTTACGGCTCGGCCACATCACTGCGGTCGAGTTCACAAACAGCCAAGCCAAGCTCGCCCACAAAGAACCGTGCTTCGGGGCTCACCATAACAACGCAGACAGCGCCCGGGGTGGTGTGAAGCCTCACCGGGGTGCAGGCCGGTGTGTGTTTGGTGAGGACTTCAATGGAGCTGCCGTTTTCCACGGAGCCCAAACTCTTCCAGCCGGTGAGAAGAGCCTCGGCACGGGCTCTCTGGCACGGTGTGGCGCCTGGACGGGTCAAATAAGTCACGCGACCGCGTTAGTTTATCAGTGAACGCATTTTAGCCAAGAACGCTCTCGACAGCTAAATTATAACTTATTAAATTTTACATGAAGGGAAAAGCTACACCAAAGTTACATGCAGAAAGTACCAAAATATGTATAATTTTAACCTGCTGTGAAGAACTGCTATTACCAAAAATGTTTCCGATTATAAATATTTCCTTTTAAGGCCATTATTATTGATGGATGTGGCAATTGTTTTGCTATATATGCGCGTACACGATTGCCAACGCAGTGTCACCAAATATGTGTTGAAATCTCAGAAGTGGAGTTAGGAAAGATATTGACAGAGACATGAACATCCAGTGTAGAAGAGTGTAGAAGAGGATGATGCTGAACACCTCATTGTAGGATGAGATTACAAAGTCCTGTGCATCGGCCCACTTCATCGAGCGATCATATTGCGGCCGGTCGCTTATGAAAAATAAGTTAAATAGCTCAGTGGGCTTTACATGGTAAAATTAAAATAGTTTCGTTTGATATATTTTTTGTGATTTTCTTACCTTTCCTATACTTCTCACTCCTATCGTTTTGTAACTTTCTGACCCTCCCCTAATGGACATCTGTGAAAAAGAGCTTTACAGCTCATCGGATTCCTCCAGGGATAAATACATATTCTGAATCTGAAAATCCATGCAAAACAGGAGGACATAAAAATTCCACGCAAAAAGGCACCCGAGTTGGAAATCGAATCCACGTCCTTCTTGTGATGCTACTCAAGTGTTACCGCTGCAGCACCACCCTGTCGACCGCACCGTTACCCATTCTGTCCGGCGTTTAACCTTTGTTGACAGTGTAAAAGTGTTTGTTTGGCCCCCTCCCCGGGTTCAGCGGGGCCGCCACGCCGTGGCGCTGACTCACACTGCGGCCGGCGCCTGGGTCGGGCCACGAGGGAGCCTGCGACGAACTCGCCGGCAGCGTCCACGCACCAGCAGAAACCTGCGCCCGCTCGCACGACGGTCCAAATTCACCACGCGGTTAGAGTTAAAGGAATTAAATTGGAGATTAATTTTTTTTTCTCAGAATCCTGGAAGAGGCCTGCTGAGACGTACGATTGCTTGTTGTTTAGGAGCCCTGATATTGAACTCCGCTGCGATGGTCATTAGATTAACGGGTGGAAGACAAATCCAGATGTGTGTGTGTGTATAAATCCGCACGTGCAGGAAACAACGGCCATTGAGCCGTGAACCGCAGGGCCTAGTTGTAAACTGGCCAACTGCATACGAGTGCACGTCCACCGAACCCGCACTGATCAGCGTGGTGAAGTATGGTCAAATCATTCCCACAATAGCCGCAAGGACGCGAGTATTTTAAAAGCGGCACACAGCATGATGCGTTACTTCGATTATATCGCAAGATGTGTATGCGTATGAATCATTTGTCAATCCACTGCTGGATGTATGTTGAACTTCTTTTGCGCCGTACGTAGCTAATCGGAGGCGGACGACGGCCTCCCCACGGCTTGCCGATTTGAGGAGGCGGCAGTATTGTTTGACCATACTTCACCACGGTGGTCGGTGCGGGTTTGGCGAAGGCGGGGGGAGCACAGACGTGGGACCGTACGAGCGTGGAACAGCGGTGAGTTTCCCCCGGCGCGCGTTCCCGAAGCCGAGCGTACCGGAGCTCTTGTCGCACTGCGCCGGCTCCCAGCCGCCCGGCTCGGTGCACTGCGGCATGTACGGGTCGAAGCCGTTGAAGACGCCCTCCCCGATGGTGCCCAGTCCGAAGAAGCGCCGTCGCCAGTG
Organism: Lethenteron reissneri; assembly: GCF_015708825.2. NCBI lineage: Eukaryota > Metazoa > Chordata > Hyperoartia > Petromyzontiformes > Petromyzontidae > Lethenteron > Lethenteron reissneri. Next base: position 11,826,937 of record NC_083820.1, on the reverse strand, counting down.
GAAATGCATTGCTGCGGAGCGCACGGAAACGCGCGAGCGTCACGCGTGTTCATCTAACACGGATGTTGCCCCACGGGCGGGTGCCCTCCTGCGTGACAATTTTAATTACAGGCGGCTCAGCCGTAGAGCGAGCAGCTCGCAGTCGGAAGGGTGCAAGTTCAGATCCTGGTTTGGGGTTTCCACTTTGTGGGAAAGTGAACAGTGGTCGTCCCATGGATAGACTCGCACCTGCCATAGGAATGTGGAATTTAGCTCAGGGTGTAAACAGGAGATGAGCACCACCTCAATCATTGGAGTAGGAATTCTCACGATGACTTTGACCTGTTTCTTCACAAATTTTCTGGAAACATTAGGACGGGAAGCATTGACGGGAAACTTTTTTTCTCCCGTTTACGACCCTGAGCCAGTGGTGTAATTTCCACAGTCATCGTACGGTGGGGGTGACTCCATCTACAATGTGCTACTCGTTTTATTGATCCTGGCCGGATCGTGAAGATACACGTTTCAGGAAGCACGTTTCCTCATGGGTGCTGCTTGAGCGGAATGGAAGGGAACGCGAAATGAACACGGCGAAACACTGAACTCGCTGGCGAGTGCTTCTGAACAGCGGCCCAATTTCGCGCGCTCCCACACGCCCCACCGAGCGTCCCGCATCGCTGCGGGTCTGCACCACGCACAAACCATCGTGTCACGGGACATGTGGCAGGCGAGCCCTAAACTTACAGCCAGCGCCCTGGCAGGGGTGCCCATCACCTGGCGGATTGATGCTGGAAGTGCTCACGCGTTTTTGTTGTGGTGCCGACGTGAATTGCCTTGCCGCTGCACGTCACGTCACTCCGTCACGGTTACTCAGCCCGGCTCTCCAAACACATTGCTTCGGCATTTCCGCCGACCAACCCCGCATCCCAAACAATTGTTAGATTGAATTTAGAGCAGATGTGCCTTACCATAATACCATTGCACAAGAAATATTACCACATTTGTTAAATAATTATTGTCCAAAGATGCCGGAAAATGCAAACAATTCAATCTCCAAGAGATAAAATCCCATGTGTAAAGTATTTGGCCGGGCAGTCACATGTGGCGGTTTGGCACAGTCACAGCTGTACATGGTCCCGCATGTGACTGTGAGTGTTTGGGAAGAAACTGTGGTGCGTGGAGAAAACCCCACGCATAAGAGGGGATTGCGTTCTAGCTGTGAACAGATTGGTGAGAAACCGACTTGCTGCAGAACCTCACTTTGCTGATCTGAAAGTTGACACGGCTCACTCAACCCCTGGCTATTTCTTGGAAAGCGATCATGTTGAGTGATGATGCGGGAGTCGATGATTCACTCCAGTTGCTCGCTCACCGGCGGTCAGTCGCCTCCTTATGGCTACTCTTCCCATGATCTCTTTCATTCCTTCACCGATGTTGATCACTCGGACTACCAGACTCACTGTTTTGTCTCACCCATACTGCCTTCAACCATGACACTGTGGGTCGCTGCTCCACTGAGGAATTATCTCTTCATAACCTTGCTCAATACAAGGAATGTATTAAATTTAATTCATGACACCTTTAATAGTTCTGTTTGTTGATGGCCGATAAGGGCCTGTGCTCAACACTTGTGATTAAAGAAGTAGGAAGTGGCTGGGCGGCTGAGAGTTCAGAGGTCAGAGTACTGAGCTGGCACTCTTGAGGTCCTGGGTTTAAATCTGGGTTTCAGCCACCTGTGAATAAACCTGATCCTCAAGTGTAGTGGATCGCTGGTCTCAATCCATCATGGTAAGTTGGGTTCTGTATTTAATTTAGGCTAAATTCCATCTGGGATGAACGTTACTCTTATATGCACAGCAAGTGTGAGAGTGCTGGACTCGTGTAAGCCAGAGGTCACGTGAAGAGGTGGTTCTCTGATATCTGCTTCCGCTGGGTCATCCTCCAACTCGTAGGGGTTCAGCTACGCCGCGAAGGCTCCCGAGCGATTCGTCTCGTGATGCCGACCCTGGCCAAATCGGGAAGTAAAAAAAACCGCGACGAAAAAGAGTCACCACCAACCACACGTCCCGAGTGGCCGGGCTACGAGTGCGCGCGCCTCACCGGCCTGCGCCGCCAGTCGGACAGCGTAGCCCGTGCCACCGGCGAGGATGGCCGCCACCTCCCCCTTCACGTCCCCGAGGCCGAGAGGCGAGCCCAGCAGCTCGTCCTCCGTGAACGCGAGGCCCCGGCCAAACGCGATGCCCTCGCCCGCCGACGAGGCGCCGGCGCTGCCGATGAGCAGGTCCGCCTGCTGCAGGTAGCGGCTCACGTCCGCGGCCGCCAAGTGGCAAGCGCCGGGACCTGAGCGTGTAAATCGGCACGTCACGGTCCATATAGCGTCACCGGAACGCGAACCGTGCCTCAAAACACGCGGTGACATTTTGTCTCCGTGCGTATATTTCTCAAGGAGGCGCGAGAAACTGGAGGCAGGGAGAACGGCAGCAATAGCCGCTGTCAACAATTGCCCAAGCTCTGCGGTCCTCTATTGGGATGTTTGGCCAATTTCTTTAACGGGTAAGTAGTGGAGTCCTATCAAGTGTGATCACGAAACGCATCTCAGAGTGAAAGTGTATTTTACAGGCTTATTGCAGTATCAACATGTCGACCGGTAATTTTAGTGTGAAGAGGATTGAATTGATACACTGTGTGTGTGCGTTTCTTAATGAGCAGTTCCACAAATTAGGTAACCTCCATACTAGAAATGTCTAAATCATCCAGGTGCCACATTATTTACGTCTGAATTACAGTCTGCATTACACTAGGCCCAAGATAAAAACCACCCTCGTGAATGTACAAACGATTACCCACGTCTTTAACGTACGTGTCTGACGTGTACATCTGACATTAGCACTGCCCCAACGGTACACTTCCAAAGGTGACGTTCAGTGTCTTACATTTTGGCAGCTGGCCTGGCGAGGCGGTGCGGGTACCGTCGATTTCGTGGCCCGCGGCGTCCACGCACCAGCACAGCCGCGACTCGAAGTCGCCGTAGCCGCCGCTGAACTCGGCGTAATCGCCGGTATACACGAAGGACGCGTTCTCGGTGAGGATCTTCCAGACCACCTCGGGGTTTCGCAGAAACCGGCCGAAAGAGCCGGAGAAGTTTAAGACCTCGGGCGGACCTCGCAACGACGGGTAAAGCGACAGTTCGGGGAACAAGTCCTGACGGCCCGAGTCGTAGAGAAAGCTCAGGAAGCTTCGCAGTCCTCTCGCCGCCGCCGGCGCCGCGAGCTCGCGCGAGGAGCGCCCTGAGATCGGAGAGCGTGGCTTTGGAAGCGTCCCCTTCGTCCTTCGTCCACGCGTCGACGAACTCCGGATCTGCTGGCCGGCGCCGTCGCACTGCACCGGACGCCACCCGCCTCGCGCGTCGCACCGCGGGACGTAGAGGGGCGGCGGTGAGCTCGGTGCGTCGCCGCTGCAGCACCGGGCCCAGGTGACGGAGCTGCTGCAGAAGCTCGCCGGCAGCGGCCGCCTGGCAAGAGGTGGGGCCTGAGAAAGAGCGTGGCAATGGGTACAAGGGAGGGACAGAGACAATCACCGTGACCGTCTCGTTGTCATTCCAATGTTTACGTGATCGTTCACTTTAAAGCGACTGGCTGCTCAAATGGGCATTGCGGCGGTGCTCCTCTTTGCAGCCCTGTGGCAATGGTGGGAACTACACATTGCCATGGCGAGGGCCATCAGTCGGTTCAAAGGACAACCACTGCTAACTTCCCCACATAGTAACAATTTTATCGACCCCGGAGGGATGATGGGATAAGTCAACTCCCAACGAAGATGTGAACTTGCATTCTTGGGATTACAAGGCGCTGGCTCTAGGGCTGAGCCACCTGGCCGGGTTGTTGTCGTTTGTCCTCATTCTCTCTGGCTCGAGCACTGCACCTTGGGTTGCCACCCCTCTGAGGTGAAAACAAACCAGCGCACACCACGGAAAGAGGAGTGCCTCACCATCCCGGTAGAGGAGAGAACCACGTGTGTGAATGCGTTGTCTTGTGTGGCCCAATTCAGAATATTCTCTGCTGTGTTAGATGATAAATAAGTATTTGAATATTTGTATTCCCACACGAAGTTCACCGGATTCAAAATTTCACATTTCCAAGTAATTGCAAAAAAAAACAAAGCCTGGGTTTTCGATTGAATCGCTGATGGGACACATTCCCCCCACAGCCGCAGCATCAGCAGCTGCGGCTGTGGCATCCTCTCTGCCTGCCCGTGCTGCTGGGGGTTGCGTTTACAAGGTTTGAAGAGGCCCAGGCGTCCTCTGCGCAGCTGCTCGATGGATTTGGCGTCTTGCGCTCACGCCATAAATCATCTCTTCCAACTGGGAGCCGCGGTCGTGAACGCCGAGGGCGACGTGCGAGACAAACGCCGCATGCCGGCCGGTTCCTCGCAGGCGTCACGCGGTCATTAAAATGTTTTACTATTTAACTATTTTTTTTATTTTACCAGGTAAGGCCCACTGAGCTATTATCGTTACTTTTTCAGAAGCGACCAGACCAGAAATGATAGCTCAACGAAGTGGCTTATCACGTGGATATTTATAGCAGCCAAATACTCTAAACGGTTGATGTTGATTCGACATGTGGAGGGAAAAACTGGTGGACCTGGAGAAAAATCCACGCGACCACAGGGAGAGAGACATGCAAATTCCAAATATTCAGCAGGTGTCAGGGTCGGGATCAATGCCACGTCCTTCAGCGACTACCTGGGGCTCGCACCGGAATTAAAAACCCAATGAGCGTTTCTATGTCAGCAGGGACATTTGTTTTCATCGTTAGAAAATAGCACCGTGTATATTCTGCCAGACGGTATGCTCTTTGAATTAAAAGCGTGCTTCGTTAACGCTCTTAAATTTCTGTTCGCCGAAATGCACACCGGAGATTTGAAAGGAATATACAGAACAACAACAACAACCAAGAGTGGCTCTCGCGTTTGTAGGAGCCACACGTCTAGGCCCTGCATCCTGGCCTGTCCACCACAAGTTTGAAGCTTCACTCATGAGAAAGAAGAAAATACTTCAAGTCAACTCTCTCAGGCTGAATTCAGTTACGCCAACCACAAGCAACGTATCGCAGCGTGTGGTCATAGCGGCACATTCGTGTCAACAGAGTGCTCCTGAATGTCACTTGACAGTCTGCTCACTAACGGCACGGCACGCACAGCATATGTGTGTGGCTACACGTTCCTGATTTTTATCTCATGAAATTATAACCTTTCACTGCATTTTAAAAGAGCTCCCACTTTCTCGATTAGGCAAAACGTGCATGTGATGCCACGCTGGAGATGGTGGACAGGAGCGAGCGACAAAGGTGGACACGTTCGTCAGTGACGATGCCCTAAAGAGGGAGCATTATATAAAAGCTGACGTGTTCAGAAAGAGCTCCTCCACATAACAGAGAGCGCTGGACTGATCTGCTTTGACAACGAGACATTGGCCGAAGCGCCCCTGATTATTTAACGCGTTTTCCTCTTTAGCTCGGACTTGACGCTGAGCGGGACGCCATCGTGCGCACGACTCACACGTCACGGGATCGCCGAGCGGCCTCCCGGTCCCGGGGACCTCCGCTCCGCCAGCGCCCACGCAGAAGCAGCGGTCGCCGGAGCACTGCACGGGCCGGTAGTCTCCCGCGCCGTCGCACTCCGGCACGAACAGCGGCGTCCCCACCGGGCGGCCCCTCCGTGCCAGCAGCGCTCGCGTGCGCTCTCCCTCGCACGCGCTCGGGCACCGTGGCGGCGCGCCGCCGACCGCGCGGGTTCCCGCGATCTCCTTCCCGTGCACGTCGACGCACCAGCAGGCCGCGCCGCGGCACTTGCACCGGCTCGTAGGCGCCGCCGTCCTCGCCGCAGCGCGCCACGAACGGGCGCGACGCCCGCGGGCCGTCGTCGGCGTCCGCGGCGTTCTGCGTCGGTCGGTCTTCCTCCGCCACGCGCAGGAAGGTCAGCGCGTTCATCCCCACGTCCCCGCCGCTGAGCCCGATGAGAGGGGCGATGTCCCTGATGAGGCCGTAGAAACGTGGGTCTTCGAGGAGCGTGACGACAAATCCGAGGACGTTTCTGTTCCGCTCCAGGTTTGTTGCACGCGCGAAGGAGTCGTCGATCGACTGGTCAAAGTTGAAGGATTCTCGCGAGAAGTTGGAGGAGCCTCGGGTGAGGTACGAGTCCTCGCCGGGGGCAAAGAGCCGGGCGAGCTCCTCAAAGTTTGCGCCGTCGTACATGCCGGTCAGCCCCACCTGACCAAACACCTTACTGAAGTTAAACGTGCCGCGGCCACCCACGGCGCCGGTGAAATTGAAGAACTTGAGGTTCTTCAGAAACCCGCCACCGAAGAGCATCTCTGCAATGCGACCCGGCTGGAGGTTGGCACCAGCTGCGGTGAGGGCCAATTCCTGTGTGGGGAAGATCCCCCCCATGAGATCACCGAGGAGGCGGCTGCCCTGGCCGCTCGCCGGGAAGAGGCGAGAGGCTTGCGAGAGAATTTCGCCAAGTCCACCGTCAAGCAGCTGCTCCCTCAGGGCTCTCCAGTGGAGCCACAGTTCGTGCTGCATCTCCTGAGATGGCGACTCGGCGAAGGAGGCACTGCCATCACGCGGGAGGGCAGAGATGAGGTCGTCGATGAACGGTGCGGAAGGGCCAAGGAAGAGATGGGAGAGGGCGCGCTGCCTTTCCAGTTGGCATGGACTCGAAGATGAACCTGCAGTATAATAATAACAATTAGTGATCTTACAAGTAACAGACGCGTTGGTTTTGATTGCATAAGTTCAATTGTGCAGCTCTGTAGCTCTGCAAATGTGCAGCTGTGCAATTGTGCAACTCACGCTAATGCTGGCAGAACGACCTCCACGAAGGAGCCCCTCTAGAGAATATGTTGGCCTACTCTTCCACACTGGCCAGGTGTGTTGGAAGAGGTGAGACTCCCCACAATCCCACCACACGTGACCTGTTGATTGACTAACCGTGATGTATCTGTTTATACTGCTTGGTGGACAGAGGCCAGGTAGGGATTTAGGACATTTGCATCATTGTTTAGACTCTTGCTGGGAGATCAAACCAGTGCCCTCTGGATGTAAAATATGCCAACCATTACTACATTGCAGGAACAGTAATTTTGATAGCATATCAATGAAAAAAATATCACAAAAATTTGAAGATAAATAGAATGATCTTAGTAAACAAAATACATCCCGTGCAATTTAACTCAAATTATGCAGAATTTGTGTCCTAGGTTAGCCATGAATTCACAATCTTCCGATGCTGTCTTGATCTTGATTGGATGATGCTAGGAGGGCCTCTAGGGGTGTAACAGCTGCGCCACCAGTGCAGCGTGTGGGGGAGTCGTGGATATGACGTCCTCCGCTCCTGACCAATTTTTAGTTGATACAGTTCTTAATTTAGAGGTAGAAGGAATACTTCTTCAGGAGGCCTATAGAAATATTTTTTTATCATCTGATAGAAAGCAACAACAAATTTGTGTACAAGTTGGTGGTTTGTGTGTAAGTATGTTGAACTTATTTCGCACTGTACGTAGCCAACCGTGTTAATCGGAGTTGCGACGAGGTGTGTCGGTACGCGGAAACGCCGGGGCACTGGCACGTGCCGGCTGCGTTCGGTGAAGCACGTGAGAAGCCGTACCGCAATTGGGGACGCTGTCTCGGACCCTACTGCCGAAAACCTCGTCCCCTCGAGTGTCCACACACCAGCACGTGGGCCCGTGGCACTGCGTGGGGACGTAGCTCCCGTCCTGGGAGCACACGGGCGCGAACCCACGTCCGCCAAGTCGGTCCGCTAGCGAGCGTTCCACCTCGCACACGGTGGGGCCTGGAGGGGAGCGGAGGGCGCGAGAGACAGTGAGCATCGACTCTGCGCCTTCGCGGCGCGTTCGTTACAGAGGGCGATGAGAAAAAATAGAAAAAATCATGCATGCAAAAAACGCGCACCCAGAACGGCTTCTCGGTATCAAATTGCCATTTATGATTAGAATTGTTGAAATGTTGGATGCTCACGTGGTGTAACGGTTAGCGGCGCACTGGACTTGCAATCCAGAGGTCACCAATCGTATGTATGTATGTTGAACTTCTTCCGTACCGTACGTACCTATCCCGGCACGGTAGTTGAAATATAATCTCATTTATATTTATAGAGCACTTTCACTCAAGGACGATTGACACCGCTTACAGAACGGTGAAAGTTCCTTAACTGCCTACCCCGGCAACGCCTCTGTCGACCCAGCAGTAAGTATGGATGCAACACAGATCGTCCATCGGCAGGTAGCGTTTGGTGGGGTAAAGTGGCATCCGGTCAGCGTGAAGGAGTGGGTCAAAGCTCCTCTCTAGAGGGGCTCTCTGCAGCAGTCTCTCGTAGAGGCGCTGCCACCAGCAGGGGGGTGAGCAAGCAACTGCGGGGCTGAACCTTCACGGTGAGTTTGGTTCGAACCTTTGTCTTCACCTTTTTTCCTTTCTCCAAACCAATGTCACTTGCCCTAACCCTCACCCTACGTGGGGTTGGAACACAAGGCTCACTGGTGGGAACACTTTATTTACCCGGCAGGTATACAGATTCGAGGAGAGCAATATTGTGTACATTTGCACGGGCGGCACCTGGGATCCTGCCACCATTTCCATAGACACAACCCAGACACGTTTCTCAGTCAGCCGAGGTCTATCAAACCTAAGGTGCAGAATGTCGTAGTGAAGGTCAACACAATACAACACAAATCGATTGCTGCCACGCAAACACAGATGGTGGCAACCGCAGGCCCCCTACTCACATCTGAAGGATCCAGAGAGAAGCAGCCGCAGGGCCAGGAATCGCCGGCGGAGCAAGCGGAAGACGGGGGCCTCCTGCACCGAGGGAGCGAGCGCCGTGAGTGCCGCGGCGTCGTCCTCCTCGCCCAGAGGAAGCAGCTCCATGCCTGGAGGCGATACCGATAGGCACGTAAATGAACTTTTTTTTACCTAATTTATTAATATTAATGGAGTGTTTGTTTACATATTCACAATGTGACCCGGCAACCTGTCCTGCAGGCGGGCATTAGTCTACCAGTCGGGGCCCGATGACTGCTATCTGTAATCTCAATTTAGTCATTTGCAGATTATTTTTCGAAATTAATCAATTAGAACCACGAGACAGGCACACTATGGCCCACTCGTATCGATTGGCGTCAGGCAATCTTTTATGTCCACTGTGACGCAGATACCGCGCATTCTATGGTTAATACACAATAATAACCAGGGCCGCCCGCCAGATTCGAACCACGAACCTCTGCAACGAGCGGCAAACGGCTGGCCTTCATCCAGCAGTGGATTGGCGAAGGACGACTACAAAACGAATGTTGCTCCCAGGGAGCTAAAGTATCACGTGGGACTGCGAATCGACTGCGGAGCCAGGTGGCAGGTGTGCACGTGACGCGTGCGATGATTAACGCAATGAACAAATCAGTGATTGCCGTGATTTCCTGAATATCGAATTGCTTCCACCCTCGGGATTAATTGGCGAGGAAATTAAAGGTCACGAAGAGCGCCGGCGTGGTTGGGGATTATGAATGAGGGGACAGCAGCGAAGGAGAGGGATGAGTTCGGGTGACCACGTGGTGCGTAACGCGAGGAGGGAGTTACGCAACGGAACATCACACAAGGCGTTCAATGTTAGCATTTACCTTGTGTTGTTTGATGTACCATTGTAATATGCAAGCATTCTGGCTAACATATAATGAAAAAAATAATGCATTTTTTTAATACAGCCTTTGTCAATCGACTGCTGGAATAAGATCTCAAACGGCATCAGACATGAGGGGTTGTGTCAGCATACTTCACCACCCTGGTCAGTGCAGGTTGGAGAAGTGGGAGGGAGGGCAGATCCAATTCACACATCCCTCGCCACTGATCTCAACCGTGGCCGGGAATCGAACTCAATGTCGCTGGATTTCTAGAGCAGTGCCCTCACTACTCGGCCGCGACTCCCCACTCTGGCTACACGGGAGTATGTTGGTGGTGACTGTATTTTTTGTTGTACATTCCGCTGTTAGATTCTGCTTGCCCCGTGTAACGCCCCCTAGCCGGCAGATGGTGTGGGCTCGTTGTGTTAACACGTTGTGCTTTACACACAATATCGAGGAGATGAGAGGGGTTCAAACTATAAAGTACCTCAAATGCTGGGGAGCGTAATCCCTTGGTTCAAAGCTCTAATCCACGCTAAAGCTTGGCGAACATGAAAGTTCTCCTGCACAGGTTTTTGCCGTCGTGCTGCACCGCTCTCCGATGTGTTTTCGGGTCGTGCCGTGCGTTTTTTGGCACGATGTCCGACGTTTCGCGCCGTATGCTGGGAGCTTCTCCAGGACGTGAAGAAACTCCCATCGGCCTTCATCCCTTCTCGTGCCGTGTCTTGCCCAATACCGAACCCACTACTGAATGATTTGAACGATGTCTTGAGAAATACGCCACGAACATAACGGGGAGATGTTCGAGAGAGAACGATGCTCAGGAGAAGTGAAGAAGAACCCAGCACGGGCAGCCGACTCAGTCCCTGAAGAAGCTTTCACGGCACGTGGAGTAAAACGTCGGACCTCGTGCCGAACTATGCCCGGCACGACCCGAAAACGAATCGAAGAAGTAAACAAACGAACGCCGCGGTCACCTGTTTCCGGCAGCTCGCGTCCCTGAGGGTCGGCGCAGTAGCAGTACGCGTGCACGCCGGGCAGCCGCGCGCGGAACTCCGCCAGCGACCGGAACGCCTCGGGGTGCCTGCGGATGGGAGGTGAGCAACAGCGGGTGACCTCGGAGTGCCGGAGGGACGTCCGCACGATGACCTCGAGGCAGAGGGCCACAACTCAGGCTATGGCGGGGCGAATGAGGCCACTGCCTCTCTCCATTAGCTGCCGCCGTTTAAAATAGGGTTGTTGCTGGACAAAGCGAGTCACCCACTAAAAAGCCCCACACCTCCCATTAGCATGGTTGGCTACGTCCGGTACGAAAGGAGTCCAACATGCATACCTAAACACTTACGTGTATTTATCACTTGTATTTAGAGCCTCTATTTAATACACTTTAATTTTTATCACGTCAAAGATAATGAACTGGAGTAAAGCAGCAGTGCAATGGTCAGTGCATTGCGCTATGAACCCGGCCACCTGAGTTAGAGTCCTGGCCACGGCTAACATCAGTGGCGAGAGACATCTGAACTCGTCCTGGACCGCCCACCTCCCCAACCCGTATTGAGCCATTAACCAGCGCGGTGAGGTGTGGTCATGCAGCCATCACGATCGACACTGTGTCGGGAGGCCTTCATCGAGCAGTGCATCGACAAAGGGCTGTACATTGTTAGTAAGTAGCGGCCAGCCCATGCAATGCAGCTGAGTTCTCTGCGGTGTAATGCCACCCTATCTCATGCTGCCCTTGCGACATCTGATACTCGTCAGTATTGCTCCTGACATCTCTCTCTCTCTTTGTGTCTTGCTGTTTGCTCTCCATTCACACACAGCACCGATTTCCCCAGGATTACATAGCAATAGCATATACGCAGCGCTTAATTTCTCACTCAAGATTTTACAGAATGCTGCTCGGTAGGCTGGCTTGTTGGCATTGTGATGATCAGCGTAAGACACTACCACGAGAGTACAAGGTGTGTCTATCCTAAATATTTCTATCTTTTTGTACCAGATTTTCCCGTTATCCTCTAAAACAAGATTCATAAAAATGAGATGCGAGATAATCGCTGGACGATATTCCGGCTGAAACAAAGCACTGGCTACTCGCACGCTGACAGACAAAATACATGTTTTATTTCCCATTATTACACATGGGTTACCAATTAATTAAAAACACTGCCACCGCACCTCTTAAGTGTGAAAGGAAAATGTCACCGAGGCGGAAGGAGCGATCTCATTTAAATTTCAAAATGAAACGCAACGGGCTTGCTCTGCAACGCGCGTGACTAACCAAGTGCAACGCGGACTCCCCCTGGGATCAGCGCCATCGTGAATCCTGGCCCAAGCCTCGATTCAACAATCGTGGGCTGTAATGTACGGCGTCATCTTCTACACGGCGAGTACAAATTGTTTTCGCACAATTTACGCACTGTGTGAATTTATCACACGTGTAATTTTTTTTTTCATGTTGACATTTTATCTGGATAATTTTAATTAGATGTAAGTTGGTCAACTACTTGTCTTGCACGAGTAATTTTAGCATTAGCTAGGGTAATAAATAATTTCATAATAATCTATTTCCAATAATCTAAATCATCTACTTTTATATTTACGAGTGTAAATGTGATGAGGGCCTTTTGAGTGGCAGATTTGTGCCGGAACAGCGTCAAATGTTTAAGCAAAATGTGTAATAACTTTATTTTAATAGCGAGGGGAAAAAAACATAACCCCTGAGTGTATTTGAGCTCGTTGGACTTTGGAAGCTAAGCGGGGTTGAGCCTGGTTAGCTTGGACACGCGATATCCAGCGCTGACCGCGTGCTGAAGGTATGGGGCTGTGAGGTGCCCAGTTGGCTAGGAGATTGGCCGAGTGTCACCCTCCGCGTGTGTGCCGACTGTGAGAGCGGTGGACACGTGCGCACACATGCAGACACGCACACTCACGGAAAAATGATGCGCTTCGAAGGTATGGCATTACTTAATTAAACTCTGTGGGAAATAAAAAAACGTGTGACGATTGTAACGTGAAATTTACGGCTGATGTGTCTCTGCTGTGCAGATCGCAAGAGATACGCAATTTGCACTGTGTCTGGGGGAGCCGTGATAGTTCAGCGCCTCTCACGTTTAAATAACCTTGCTCTCCCACTGTAAATTGTTTAACGCTTTAACGCGCGGGAAACAGTGGAAAGGCAGCGCGTGCCCATTTAATGTTTGCACACAGCAGGAGGCTTATTTTTAAAAAAATCCACAAGTGCCGTGACTCTTTTGTGAATAGTCTGTCTCGTTAGCGTCTCACAACAAGCCGGGCAAAAACTTCCACGCGGACAAACCCATCAACCCCCGCTAATAAGGGTACATGCCACCATTTACAAAAAGTAGCTCATTAACATCTAAAATCATCCCCCCCCCCCCGTACTGTTATCATTTAAAAGGGCTTTTGGGGATGCATTACTATTAGAGTAATTGCTCCTTTTCCATTGGCATATCCGAGCCACGCCAGGCTGTCTCGGCGTTGGGTTATTTTTCCACTGTGGTACCAGACCTGTGCCCCTGACGTCACGTCCAAATGAATGGGCAGAGACGCACGTAGATGACGCGGAAACCCTGTGCGCGAGTTGTTACTGACCGACGTGATGCACGACGAACCTTTAGTGCGGCGTTATTGACGAATGTTTTGAATTTGTGGGAAAACCAAGGCAGGGGGAAACCCTGCCACCCCACCCCTCCCCCCGCGGCTCTTACATGCTGAAGGCGTCAAGGATGCTGAGCGTGGAGCGGCCAGCGGTTCCGATGAGCTGGCACTGGGTGGCCAGGACACGCTGCTCGTCGCGGTCGCACTGAGGAGGGGGGCTGCCCGGTGTTGATGCCCGCACGGCGCGACGGACGCTCACCTGGCACGGGGAGGGGCCTTGCGCCGCGTGGACCCGGGCGGGGAGAGGGGGAAGGGAGGAGGAGACGTGGCACAGAGGCAGCACAACGCACAGGGACATCCGTGCGGTGACTCGCCGAGACGGAAACCACGCGTGTGCATGCGTCGTTCTGAAATGCTTTCCAACGTTGATTTGTGCTGAGAAGTATTTCATTATATTAATGAAAATTTGTTACCTGCTATGACACGGTTGGCTCAAAACTATGGTCATTTATTAAATAGAACAAACACTTGAAATTTGCACGCAAAAGAGCGTGGGAAAAGTCATGCTTGGAATTGCACCGAGACAAAAAAAGGAACGTAGATTGGAGGACATACATAGGTTAACAACATCGTTCAAACTGTTAGGAACAGTAATTTAGGGAGTTGATGTCGCGAGATGATGGTGAAGAATAATGATGGAGTGTCAGATCAGGAATGGAGTGAGTTGGCAGTGGGCGTACACGAAGGAGATAGAGCGAAGAATACAGCACGTGCGCAGGTGATAGGTGGATTTTTATATTGGACAACCACGAGAGATGCCGATGGATTGGCGAGGCATGTCATCCCCGCGGGCTACAGGGCCAACATAAACTCCTATTAATTATCCATACCCGTGCTCTTCCTATTATCTACGATCATCTGCGGTTTTTCCCCAACTTGTATTGCAGAATGGCTTCTTATGGCATGTTCATGGATAAAGAGGAGGCACACGGCAAATGCATCCTATTATCTCCAGGTTACTCATGAACAAAAAAAATTGCCACAGAAAAGTGGAGTAAATTCGTGGATAGAATCTGAGCTACCATTTTTTTGTTTTACCAGGTCAATCTATAAAGCCCCTTTCTCTCAGAAGCGACCTGGCCAAAAATGATAGCTCAACAAAGTGGCCTATCGGGTGGAAATTTATAGTAGCCAAATACTCTAAACGCATATTTCTACTTGTGGAGGGAAAAACCAGAAGACCCGGAGAAAAATCCACAGGACCACGGGGAGAGAGACACGCAAACTCCAAATAAACAGGCGTCAGGGTCGGGATCGAACCCATGACCTCGTGCATACACAGGCGAGGGAGATAACAACTCGCCACCGCATGTCGGCAACGGCCACAACTGATTCGTCCTCACAGCTGAGAGGCGCGCCGCGCTGCCGGGTGCCGTAGACCTCCATGCCGTCGGCGTCCACGCACCAGCCCTGGCCCGAGGAGTCAACCTGCGCCGGACGGTAGCGGCCGTCCTGTGCGCACTGCGGCAGGTGGAGAGCGCGGGTGCCGTTGAGGTACCCGCTCAGGAGCACCCTCTGCCGATGTAGCTGGCAGAACGACAGACCTGCCCGGCACACGCGGAGGGGCCGTCGGCGTGCCGTGCTTGAACCCAGTCCAGCCAGACGAAGTAACAGAGGTAAAGGTGCAGCCCTGCGACTGGACATCTGTGACACAGGACTTCATGGCTCATCGGATTCTTCGAGTATGAATACATATTCTGATTCAATGTCTAGCTCACACCACCACTGACAGAAAGGCATCTACTAGAGGGAGCTCTGGAGAGCCCGTCTATTACTGTTGTTAATAGCATGATTGGCTATTCATATACATACAAAGTAGCTATAGTTAATTGTAAAGCAGCTCCGGCATTTTTGTGATTGTAGTATCAGTTGTGTTTGCAGTACTATCCTGAGCTAGAGGGAGCTCCATAGAGCCCCTCTACATGATATTTCTGGCCCACTCGTTCACTCTGGCTCGACGTTTTTAAGAAGTTGGGGTACCCACACTTTACCCCACCTCACGCTACTGCTGGGTGGACAGAGGCATGGGGGGGGGGGGGATTTATGAAACTTGCCCCGTTGTTTCAAATGCCGTGCCAGAATATCGAACCGGTGAGCTCTGCATTGCAAGTGCAGTGTGCTATTATGCCATGGCAACAATCTCCTAATCTAGTAAAAGCCCACATGTGACATAAAGAATCTCTGATATATGGCGGAAGTGGCTTATTGGTTATCGCTTAGCTTATTGATCTTTGTAACTCTACTGCTGGATGAAGTCCTCCCCATGCCATGCCGGTCACAGGGATTATTCCACTATACTTCACCACGCTGGTCAGTGTGGGTTGGCGAAGGTAGGGGGAGGGCATGGTCGGTTGAGATGTCGCTCGCCACTGACGTTAGCCATGCATTGGACTTGGGTAGCCGGGTTCATAGCACGACGTACTAACTACATTTCCAGCGGGAATCAAACTTACTTAGATCGCTTTAATCACTGTTGCTAAATATGTAATGCCACGCAACAAGACAAATCACTCGACACATTGTCGATGGAGCTGTTCCGGCGAGCCTGCGTGATGTGAGTCTCAAAGTGTACGCTTGGGCCTTCGTGTTTGGAGTACTGGCACTGACATGATGGAGGTGGGCCCTCCGCTCTCCTGGTGCCGGGCAGCTCCTCCCCGGCGGCGTCCACACACCAACACGGACTCTCCTGCCGCGTCGCACTGCAGCGGCCTGCAGGGAGACTCAGCGGAGACAACAGAGTTGCAGGAAGTAAAGTTCGCAAGAGAAAAACAACACCGAGATCACATTCAAGACCTGTTTCAATATTGACCGCACCGTCGGCAAGAACTTCCATGAACTTACACGTGCTGTCCCTCTTCTCTCTCATCTCACTCTAATCCCCTCCACGAACTCTCCTACCTCTCCCCTCTCATCTCACTCCACTCCCGTCCACCCGCTCTCTTACTTATCCCTGTTCGTGTCAATCTATTCCACCGATCTGGACAGGCCCAGCTGATATTAGGCCTGGCTTTATATACGACGGGACATTTAATCGTCTAAAAACCCAGACCACGTGGCTTCACTCTCAGCCCTCGACGGTGCGTGTGTGGCCTGGCTGCGTCACGGCGCACCTGAACGCGCCGTGGGGGCTGCACTGGGGAACGTGAGGGTGGCCGTTCTCCATCGCCTGCTGCCGCAGCAGCTCACAGGACGAGGCACGGCTTGTCTTCGAGTCGCTGTACTCTGTGGGCACACACAGTACAAATTTTGTAAAAAATGAAAATTGCGCGAAATAGTTGAAACTAAAAATCACATTATGTGTTTTCGGATTGTACCAAATGCTGTTCGGCATGATGTCCTATGGTTAACTTCATGGGCTGCGAGCTTATACAAGAACTTTCTTTGTTGGACATGAAGCCAAGCAACATGAGGTACAACCCAAACACACATCGGGAAGCTACGCAACCATGAGCACCTCTGCAGTAGGAACACTAAAGGCGCTCACAACTCATAAATAATCAAGACACATAAGTTACACAATAATGGCCATTTAAAAACGATTAGCGGCATTGACAAGCTCCTGCGCACCGTGCCAAAAAGATGATCATAATATTATTATTTTAAAAAAATTTACCTACGTGACTTTACCGAAAAAAAATTAAGAGTATGAATCCTTGCAGTCACGAAAGCTTCAAATCTAGAATAAATGATCAGAAGGCTCAACAAAAACGTGGCAGAACCGCACATCAGCTGGCCAAAGCAACAACAGCATCTTTCATTTATAAGGCTCTAAATCACGCAACCAAACGTTCCGAAACCACATCAATGAATGGAACAAGGAGGAATGGAGGTAGATCAGGGAAGAAGAAGAAGTGCAGAGACAGCCGCGCATTGAGGCGGCAAGGGCAGGAGCACATGTGCCCGAACAGTCGCAAAGACCATAAGTAGTAGAACAGAGCCAATACTACCCTCGAGAAGACAATTTGTTAGAAAATGTGCGAGCAACAGAGAAAGAGGGTGAGGGTACCGAGTGCAGATATGGATCCAATCCAAAGGACCAGGTAGAGGGTGGTGGTGGTGGCTGGCAGTAAAGGTGAGGTCCTCATGGCGATACTGGCAAGTCTGTCCCGCTAATGCCCCAGTCACGTCCGTACGCATCGCGCAGCACTGCCGAGTGTGCCGCGCGCTGCCCCTTATATCGAGTGCGGTGGCCCCACCATCTCCCAGCACGGGAGACGAGGTGTGATCATAGTGTGCCCGCCTGTGCGGTCAGTGCCGCTCCACGACAGGCCACGCATGGCTGTATGCACTCAGACAGACAGGTGAAGATGCCAAGCAAACATCGCCAAACGCACAGCAAACAAAACAGTCGGCTCGCATTAATTGTGGAGTGTCAACTATGAATCAGCATTTGCAACAGGCCGACACTCTGACCGTATCCGCGGCTGATTTTCATCTCCATTAATGCGTTAATAAAACAAACACTCCACTGAGTTCTCTAGGGCTGCAATGACTGGGCACATTGAACCTATTTATGGTGTGCCATGATTTAATGTGTTCTTGTGCAAGGCGGTCAGTATCCACAACGTTCATTAAACCCTCTGCAGCGTGTCTAGGACAATGCACTTTAAATTCATATTTTTTTTTAAATGTCCCAGCATCGGTGGGTCCCTAAAGAAGCACACAAAAAATGCTAAGAGCTGCAGTGGAGCGCAGTGAACGTTGTTGTAGCGCTTCTCGGTGAAGTGACAATGAAGTGCAATGGTTAGTGCTTCGTCACTGTGCTGCAGTGTGTCTGGCTTGTGTGACATTTAGAGTTATAATTTGTGTCTTCTATTAATAGGACGCTGCCGTTGTGAAATGGTCAGCACACTGGACTTGTAGTCTAATGGTCACTGGTTCGATTTGATCTCCCGGCACGGCGGGTGAAACATTTAGCAACTTTCTCTAATTTTTCCCACCCTCTCGGTCCACCCAGCAGCATGAACGGGTTCACCACAGTTACTCGACTGGCAGGTGGTGGTGTGGTTGGGGAAAGTTTGGGTACCTCAACCTCTTCCAACACGTCTGGTTAGTGTGCAATAGGGACGTGCGGTCAGGGGAGGCAGGGGAGGCAGAGCCTCATTTGTCATACTCCAATGAAAATAGCTGTTACAAAAAAGTAAAAATAATAATAATCAAACAAAATAAATATTAAGATTTTTCCACTGATCTGTGTTTTAAATGTCATTTCTGTACGATTCCAATCATTTTTATAGTCAAAATCGCCAAATTTGCGGAGCTCCGCTGCAAATACAGGAAGAGACGAGGTGAGGCAGCGACGAGCTCAGCCTCCCCTCTGATTGCACAACCCCTCAGTAACTAGATGGAGCGCGGGCAATAAGCGCGTGCCTGTTACTATCACAGTATGTCACCAATGTAATGTTTGTAGACCCCTTCATTTCATGTCCTCGCCTTCAATACTCCAGGTAACTTATTTCACGTATGTGTATAAAAATATTTAGGCTGGCTGGTTTCGTCATGAAACTGCAATGAAAAAGCACCAGGGGAGGCAGCTATCACATCTGCCTCACTGAAAAGGACGTGTCTAACACGCCCCCTCCGTGAGGACACGCCCCCTTCCGTGAGGCCACGCCTCTCTCAGTGTGTGAATCTGGCTCTGACACGAGCCAAGTGCCTCCCCAGCCATTGACCTCACCGCACGTCACTGGTGTGCAAGTGAAGGCCAAACACCGTCTAGAGCTCCTTCTATTGGAGGCCCATCTGCCAGCAGTGGCATGAGCAAGCAATTGCAGGGCTGCAGATGTACCTTTTTAATGACATATTTTTTTCAGCACGTAAAATGGTGTATACGGTTCAAACAATACGTGATGTCTTGATGAAAATATTTATATTTTCTCTTGAGAAGGGGAGGATTAAAAGTGGACAATTTTTTCCTCTTGCAACACGAGTGAGGTAATAGCAGAGCCCTGCCCTCCTCGTCAATGTCGAACGTGTTTCACACAGCACGTGGCCAACCGTGCTAATCGCAGGTGCGGGAGTTGAGTTGCATGGGGAGAGACTCGGGGCGTTTAGAAGTTCAGGCACAGACTATTAGTAGCAAATGTAATACAACAGTCTACAATAAAATTATTCTACAGATGTTGCCTTGCGCAATTTCTTTGTGATGAAATAAATCAATATGAATTGCTTCTGTCAGACACGAAGGTACATGTTTTTCTTTTCATATGGCTATATTATGTAATTTCCACCCATTAGCCATGCAACTTGAGTATTGAATCGAATCATTGGCATTGCGTCAAGAGTAGGGCAGATCTTAAAGGTCACATGTTTACTGTGCAGTCGAGCTGTGTGATCTGGTGGAGTGTGTGAAGCGTTGGCAACGTGCAGTGGTGTGGCATCAAGGGTTTTGAACGTGAAGGCCTCTTGATTTGGATCAAGACGAGGCACCGAGCACACGCACCGTTCGTAGAGCATTGCTTCAAGAGTCCAGAGCGTACTCCAAGCATCGCGTTTGCATCGTGTTAATAGCAAAAAAATAACACATTCGTCAATGTCCTTGTGGTCTTAAAATACATAAATAAATAAACAAATGGCGACGTTTGAGGAAATCTCAATTTTCCATAGCGACATCAAATACTGCACAAACATGTTTTTGCTAAGTATGTTATGTTGAACTTCTTTCGCACCGTATGTAGCCAACCGTGCTAATTGGAGCTGCAGGGAAAAGCGCAATTGCCCAAATTGCTGCCTATATATTTCATTTCAAGGCAGTTTTATTGACGAATATGTTGAGTTTTTATGTGCTTGTGCACCACTGACAATGCAGCATCACCAAATAAATGGCTTAAATAAGACACTTCAAGATATATATTGCCTAGTTAAATGAAATACTGTATATGATTGGTTGGTTATTAACCTGTGTATTTTGATTATTTGCAGTCACTGTTCATCAAGGATTAGCTAGCTAAGTTATTGCTGCCTTCAATGTATTTCTTGCATGTGGGAATATGTTCAGGAGCTAAATTCCAATGTTGAAATCTGCTCACCGTGAGAAGACTTCACGAGTGCCGTTTTCATGAAGGAGTACAGGCTACAGTGCTTTCCTGTAAGGTTTCACAGTTTGTGGCATGGCCACAATCACACTACCCTGGCTTCTCTTTAATGTTTAATTTATGAAGGGCATGTGCGCATTGGTCTGCTGATGTTCTGTGGTGGACGGTGACAACCTTGCCTTCCGCTGTATAATTGATTTGCATTATTTTTTCACACTGCGTCATCTGTGGGCCACCACAGAGTGCATTTTTGCCTCTTTGCCAGAAGAACAACTCTGTAAATCGCTCTTCACGTGCAACAAAACGCCACGACTGACTTGTGCAAAACGAGACTATGTTTAGTGACAAGGACGCGTCTCCGTAGGGAACTGGTGACACAAACTGCGACCCCAAGGCAAGGTTGAAATGCACCTGATAAATATTTCTCCAAACCCTCCTATAGACGTGGGCTCTATAATACCCTTGTCCAATACTGGATGTTGTGAGGATATTCTTCACATGGGCCAAATTGGCAAATGTTTTGAATTTGCTCTCCAACACACCGGTGTGCTGTACTAGTGTAGTGGATTCAACTGAGTCGCAGACTTACTCTTTGGAGGCAACACACATTTATTAATACCAAACCAACACATAACACCAAGGAGTTACTGCCCCTTTACCAGATAACCTATGGTGGTGGACCACCAGGCTAACTACGCTTGTTACTGGGAGTAGCTACAACGGACAGGACCCAGGCTTGGGCCCTCGCCCACGTGTTGGTGACTTCTTATTGGACGCCGTAGACCGTAGACCGTAGATCTTCAAATGACAGCAGCAACACCCAACCCCGGTCCCTGGTGGGGACCCGGTTGATCTGCTCCTGGGTCGTGGCTGGCCCCGCCCTTGGCCACGACCACCTTCGAGAAACCTCCTGGGGTTTCTCGACCCTTCCCGTAGGATCTCACCCGAGCACGTGACCACCCCCTGTGTCGATCTTACCCGTCACGTGTCTTTCGGGGTCAACCAGAGTGCCATTGCCCAGGGTAACCTCAATCCCATGGCTGACACTCTCACAACTCCCTCCTGTAGGGGTCAGCACTGCACACCACGCGTGGTGCCGCTGAGCGCTATCCCAGTGCTCACCGAGCCCCCTCTAGGGCTGGTACTGCACCCACCTACGGGGTGTCCGCGATGATAAAGCATCGCACGCTGTGCCTCGCGAGAGCCAGCATTAGTCAGCGACACTCGCGATGTCGCTACATGTGTGATGTCCGCGGTGTGAGTACATCGCACGCCGTGCCCCGCTAGAGCCGGCACCACACAGTGACATCTGAGTAACGAATTGGCACGTTCTGTTTACGTGACAAACCTTACCAATTAGCTGTCGGGTGGTGGCGGGTTTAATGACACATATATTGACACTATCTAACCCAAACAACCTATATTATAGATGGTAATGCATTGCTCAATCTATTAAGTGGTAAATTCATGTAAGTGCAATTCAAATGTGTTAAGCATTGCGATCTAGATTGCAAACGCATGTATTTACAACTGCCTTTACGTGTTTAGTCTGTTGCCCTTCACTCGGTTCAACATCGAGAGACAACGTGCATTGCCCCCCCAGCATGCCGGACAGCCCACGGGGCTCCCGGCGTGTGCCCGGTTCTTCTTCCTCGGCTGCTCGCAGCGCCACAGCGCCGCCTGTGGCGCTGCGCTGACGTCACTGCCCGTCATGTCCCAGGCAGCAGCAGCAGCGGCATCATCATCAGCAGCAGCAGCAGCTACAGCAGCAGCAATACACTCCGTGCTGCGACGACAACCACAATCGACCACCACCCATCACCACCACCACCCACCAACACCATCAGTAACACCAACATCGTGAACATGGGACGTCTGGCTCGGTTCAGAATATCTCAATAAGACTGCCGTAGCGCTTCATGTCAAATCAATGATAACAACTCCCATTGCATTGTCAGGCTTGGGGTGCTACGCGTACAGTATAACAACATAGACTGCACTGCGACTCAGGCAATCACACAACATACACACAACATACACGGACAGTTCCTTGCGAAGATTAAATCGCGTTCGTTGTGGTCGCTATTATCTTAGAATCGCACGCAGGCTTCGTCAACGCCGCTTGCAGCAAGGCCGTGAGTATTCGCAGTCACCACAACAACAACAATTATTATTATCATCATCGCTGTGCTAATGTACAATATATACCGCTATTGTCCTATATTGCCGGTAAACACACGGGCATGGCTGACATCGCGTGCGATGTTGATGTTGTTGTTGTTGTGTCAGGGCGAGTCGTGGGGGTAAGTGGAAGAGGCGGTCGCGATGCTAATGGTGGTGGAGGTTCTTCTGTGGGGCTGGGACCATCGCATTTGTGCAGCACCACGGGGCTATTACATTGTTGGCATGTACTTCTATGCGCCCCGCGTCTACGATGCCTACCCGCCTTCACAAATCACAAGCACGCGTTAGCCGCCGTGGTGAAGTAGGCCCTTATCATCATCATCCAGCAGTGGAGAGACAAGGGATGTACTGTACGTGTGTATGCGTTTGCAAGTAGATTGTTATACATTGTGTGGGCAAGATTCGCTGTGTAGGCGTCAACAGTGTCGAAGCATCGTGTGCATGCAGGGTTGTCTGTGTCAACGTCCTATTTGTCCACATTGAGTGTCTGCAAAATGACATCACAGTACAGTGGCTTTGTGTCAACATGTCAACAACATTGTGTCAACAACATTGTGTCAACAACATTGTACGTGTTGGCTAATATCGTATCTGCCTGCATATTTAGAGCACTGGGTCCTAATGTCGACATTGTGTTGTCAGCGTTACATGTGTTTGTTCATGTTGTGTCTTCATGTGTCAAATATTGTGTGTGCACAATTATGTATTGGTGTTAATGTGCCTGCCAACATTGTGTTTGTATCTGTGCTAGTACAGCATTGTGTTTATCGGCATTGTGTGCCTGCATAACTTATGTATATGTTGTTAATTGTGGGTCATCAGAATGGTGTGTTAATAATCTGCATACTTGTGTATTTATGTTAAAACTGTATATCTGTCAACATTGTGTGTGTTTAATATTGTGTCTGTAGTATTGTATGTGTCAGCATTGTGCTCCTCCATATAGATATGCATCTTAATGTCTGTATCTGTGTCATTTTACACGTCAGCATTGTCTCTGAAACGTGTCTGGAGCGCTGTCAGTCAGTGTGGACATTGTGTGTGTGTAACATTGTTAATTCGAGTGTTGTATTAACATTGCCTGTCACACTGGGTGGGTGAATATTACCGTCTCTGTCCAGCGTCTTGAGATGCGGTCGTGTTTAGACGTCACAACAATCCAAAGTTGTGTGCTTAGCTCAGTATAATTCTGTAAACCAACACGGGGAAATCCATCGCGACAGAAACATTTGTGTAAGCCAGGAAACAAATATATTTAACCAACGCGCAAAGATACGCATTGCAGGTACAGCAGCTCTCCTCTGCCTTATTCAGGTCAGCAGCTCAAAAATAGCTGAACGTGTGGGTATGTTTTTGCGTGTTTATTCATAATAAAGGTTTTTGGGTTTAGTTTATTGTCATTCCCCCGCACCTCCGATTAGCATGGTTTGCCTACGTACGGTGCAAACGAAGTTCCACATACATCGGTTTGCTGTTGAAACCACCAACAGAGTTGAGAAAATGTGGCCACCCCACGGTTTATGTGGCATAGCTCATAGCCTGCCAAAGCTCTCATCATCTCTACACATGTGTTCGTCCCCAATCCATGTCTACCGTATTATGTTTATGACAGGGAAATATTATTATCTTAATAATTGATTACCGGTTCATGGTTATATTACTCAACTAACAAAAACAGTTGGGGGGGATCACCTCTCTTCCCATGTGTGCCACTGGTCGGGAGATGTAATGGGCAGGGCCCGTGACATCAACAACACTGGCCCACGTTATGGGGGTCCTGACATCAGGAGGCAAAATGTGGTGGTCGAGTAATCTACGACAAAAAGAGTAGTCGAACCTAATATTGAGTCGATAAATTAGCGTCATTTTCCCACCTCTAGTATGATCCATAATCCATGTGTTGAATATTCCAGTTCACTTTCTCGTGTACAGGTTCATTTCTATCGTGTCTGGCAAATGTGTGTACACATCCATATTTTCAAAATTTGTATACTGTGTTGTCAGCATGTGTTTGTGTTTGTCAACAGACTGGCGGTTATGTTATAATAACATAATCGGTTCTGTTAATGCAAGTTCTGGACATAGTCCAGAACCCTTAAAACGCTTACACTTTTAATGAAGATATAATGACTGAAGATTATAAAACAAAGCCACCTTGCTTTAAGAAGGTTGTAAACATATACAGACAGGCATTGCACTGTTGTAAGACTGCGATTAAACAATTAAGAATGATGGCAGTGTGCGTGAAACTATTACTGTAGTTATAAAACTACGACATAAGCACTTATATAACCATTTGGCAGAACAGGCCAGTTAACAATGACAGTTCGCAGAGACAAAAGCATTGTACAATGCTTTGATTTAATAGCAGGTAAAAACAAGCACATGATGACAACACTAAACCACAAACATCTCATTATCGTAACTTACCACCAATCTTGCCAGCTGCTTTACTTTCTGTATACAAAGTTATAGGCAAGAGTTACATTTACTTGAATTTTTTATTTAATTTTGGGAAATATATAATTACTATTATCAGATCCAATATAACTGGTGAAGATGCAAAATATTTTTATTGTATTCGAATACCGCACTTACAATGGATAATGTACTTACTGATTGGAGAATATTTTTTTTATTGTATTCGCCAGAATCATAATGGGGTGTAAAAATCTGACAAACCAGCAATCCTGATCCTGTTGATTCGACTCAGATGGTCAAACTGGCAGTCTTGCGATGCCACAATCCATCTTGCTCTTGCAGTTGAGCACATCACGTCACTTCCTCTCAGCAGTGGTTGCTCTGTTGTTCGTGTCATCTTCCTTTAGCAGCCATTCTGTAACCAGTCTCTAATTTCAGTTTGTTTCCAGATCCCTGTGCTGCTCCTAGTGTCTCACTGTGGCCCCAAGCATGCATCTCTCCAGATGGTTTTGCATACTTTTTAGATGTTCTTGCATTTTTTTGTCAGTGTACATGGGACTGATGCATAATACATTATAGCGGGTACTATGCACTGATTGAAAACTATCCTCAGAAACATCATTAGTTATACTGCAGTTATATTGACTTATGCCTTCTCATTGTATGTACTTTCATGATAACGTACTCAACTTACTGATACCCAATCCCGATTTACGTACTGTGCTACTTTGCCATAACATACTCGAGATTTACTTTACCATAGCACATGCCCCAACAGTCCATATAGATTTGTGTGTGTGTTGTGTGCATGGCTGCAGTCTGTTCGGAAAAATGTAGCATCTTTGTTCTGTAAATATACGTGGTTGTGAACTACGTCATCAGCTCCAGTACATTAATTATATCTAACCAAAATAAATAATTTCGAGTATAAGACATAATTGTTTAGACTGTCCCTTCAAAATGTAACGTTCGATATTGCTGTTGTAATGAATTGATATGAGCTTTCTTTCAGATTCTGAATTAATTAGTTAACATGGCACGATGTGCATATAAATAACCTGATCACTGGGAGTCACGTTGTGATGCCAAGGAAGATGACTCATTTCCAAGCGTGTCGTCAGCATGTGACCCAGCATTTTGGTTGTCATGAATTCCCAAAAGTCTCATCAGCACAACTATAATATGCTCACCTTTTTTGCTGTGCTATAATTCACCAGAGTATCATGTTATCTTTGCCGTGAATTCAAAGTAATTTTCCAATTTTATTTTTCCTATGACCGTTTATTTGTACAAAGTGATTATCTATATCAGCCTCCTTTTTTCCTATGTTGGCCATGTCGCAATTGTACTAATCATCATCTTGAAATGCCGTTGCATTTAAACACTTTACCATCCCGAATGATATCTCATTGGAAGTCTTGCGCACAGTGGCGAATTCTGGATTATCTGCTCTTCCCGCTAATTTTTTACGTCATCCTCCAGGCAGGCGATCTTTGAGCGGCGCTTGTGTAGCTCTATCAACGCACCATGGCAGACGACACCGGACCAGATGCCAACCTGGGCGCCTTCTCGCCGGTTGACTATATGAGCATCACGAGTTTCCCGCGGCTTCCGGAGGATGACGCCGCCTCCAGTGACACGGGTGGCGTGCGGGCCCGACGCAAGCAGGATGACGCCCTCGATGACCCCGACTCCAACGGTGAGCCAGGAGCCGCAGGGCACCTTGTTTTGGCAGGAAGGGCAGAAGAAGAGAATCGAGTGATTGAGTCGGCAGAAAATCATCATTATCCTCGTCGTCCTCATTGGCCACTGTCCACTGGACGAAGGCCTTTCCATACTGTTGACATCTCTCACTGCCCAATGCTGCTGCCATTTCCTTACACTTGCACAAGAAGGGCAGGAAATAATAATACAGATAGTCCCCGAGTTACGACGGTCCGACTTACGATATTTAGATCTTACGATGGCGATAGCGATACGACAAAATTGTAAAATATTTTACATTTTGCGCGGCAGGCAAACGCAGCAGCGTACGAGGTACAATCTTGGTGAGTACAGTACAATATGATACGTTACGATACGTAGCTTTAGTGATTTCATTTTAGGGTTACCACGATACGATACGTTCAATGCATGTTAAACGTTTTTATAGCAGATAGGATTGTTTCCTGAAAAAACTTTCTTTTAAATTGCAGTTCATATAGGTAGGCTAAGAATTTACCTTGTTTTCTTACTTTACATTTTACTGTGCAATACAGTATTGTAATTAATAAATACAAACAGTATATAGTTTATACAGTATGGTACTGTAAATTGCTCTGTTTTGCTAAATTATCACCATTCTTTAAGACTCCTGGGTAGGCTAGGCCATCTTCGACTTACGATATTTTTGACTTACGATGGGGTCATCGTAACGCATCTCCATCGTAAGTAGAGGACTACCTGTACATACTTTGTAACAGAAGCTCAGTGTAACATATCGCTACCATCAACACATCCGAGTTTCAAGGGCTTTCAGACCAAAGTGTGATGCCTCTATCAACAACTGCTGTGTTCCTCTTCGTAAGGTAGCAAGTGTGTGATAGCAACCGTGAAGCATCTCTGTGTGATTGCTAAGTTACAAAGAACACGTTTTGCACTCTAAAATAAAAGGGACTACAAGTTATTGTAATAAATGTAAGTTACTGAAATTGCAATTCGCCCTGCACAAGACTTGCCAAGGCAGAGAAATCCTCAGTAGATCACGGTTGAGTTTGAGCGTCGTTATGCCGCAAGGCATTTTGCTGCAGCTTGCAGGAATGTTGCCAAGCCATCAATCACACACCGTGCTGGTACAGCACAAGCCGCAGCATTATTCAATATATCTATAATTTCTTGATGCGCGCAGAGTAATCCATTTAATTTCCTGGTGTCTTTAATCATGTGAACCTTGTTCTTTCATACATTCTACGTACATAGCAAACAAGACATAAACCAATATTTTCTATGGACAGCATTCTAATTATAATTCTCGACGACAGTTGGAAACAGTGCTGGAGCAGGTCATTGTGAGAGTGTGCTTTATCTGTTATAATTAACACACCCAGCATCATTAGATCTGCTAGACCAGCATGTAGGGTTATTTAATCAAATGCTTCAATGTATTCTTGGTTTGTATCGCACTGTTGTCTGGAATGATGTCCAACATTCTCTCCACGTACTGGGAGCTTCTTTATTTCAATAATTTAATTTCTTGAAGTGGGCTCCCAGCACATGGAATAAAACGTCAAACCAAACAACAGCGAGTACAACCCAAAAATACATCGGAGAACTGTAATGCACAACCATAAAACCCACCTGGTAGTCATCATAATCAGCCATGATCAATCCACTGCTGGATGAAGGCTTCCAAAAGCCACTGCTACTTATCACGATCCTGCTATGCAATAATCTACGTTCTATTTCCTGGCGGTTAGTTATTATTGTTGAACTCTGACCATCATCCCCCTTCTAGCCATGACATGTCCTGCCTAAGCTTACTTATTACTCTTAACGGTTTGAATTATGTCATTGATTTTAGTATGTTCTCAAATCCATGTATTCCTCTTTATCTCATAGTGTAATTCCAAGCACGTCATCTCTTGATGCTTTGGACATTTCTCAGTTTTGTTTTAGTTTTTTTCATTAACGTCCACGTGACCGGCGAGCTGCTTTTGTCACGGCAGGGTATCTCGCCGTGGAATCTTTTGTTAATCATCTCACAACACGTGCACTTCCAATGCACTTCCGACAGACCCCGAGAACTTCCTCAAAACTGCGCGGCTGCAGCGACTGCCCTCGTCTTCCTCGGAGCCTGACAGCCAGGAGTCGTCCCCGCTGCGCCTCACCAAGAAGGACCCCTTCTCGCAGGAGTGCGCGTGCCGCCGCGACGGCCTCACCGTCATCATCACCGCCTGTCTCACCTTCGCCACCGGCGTCACCATCGCGCTCATCATACAGATTTACCTCGGCGAGCCTCAGGTGGGTGACACTCTGACGGGGAGGGTAGGCCCACGGTAATGCGATAATGGAACAGGATGATTTTAAAGTGCGGTGGTCAAACGAGTACATGTTTTCAAAGATTGTGAATTTTTATGTGTTAATTTAAGCTGAAATCTAAGCTTTTACTCAGGTCTTTCTTGCAAAAAACTAATTTTGGTCTCAATAGGTTCTTGTACATCTACCTACACAGACCTTTTGTTATTCTTCTGCTGGATTAGAGCCTCTGCATGCCATCCACACGAGTTTTAGGGTAATGTGACTATGCTTCACCATGCATGGTTGGCTACGAATGGGGCGAAAGAAGTTCCACCCATACATAATCGTGGGAGCATAGTCGTGGGAAAGGCACAGAGCATACCATTTTGCTTGCACAAAACTTACAAACATCATGTTCATAACCATTCACAAAAATATACACGCACTGTTAATTGAATTACACCTGCATTTGTCATTACAACCTTTTCTTATAAAACAAACTCACTTTTGTTATCGCTAATGGGGGTCGCTCTTGGAGAGGAGGCCTCGGTCTCAGTGGGCTCTGAAGTGGTCAAAAACAGAAATCCGAGGGCGGCGCTATGTAGCGTCTCCTGTTGAAACTCGCGCCCTGTGCACCTGCCGTAGGTGTACTACAACGGCACGGTGGTGTCCGACGTGCGGCTGTGCTCGGACATTGGCGCCGACATTCTGCACAAGCAGGGCTCCTCTGTCGACGCGGCAGTTGCCACGGCGCTGTGCGCGGGCATCGTGCACCCGCACTCGTCCGGGCTAGGCGGGTGAGTCGTCGCCCCCTGGGGAAGCAGTCGTCCACGCACGTTTTGAACCAGGTTTCCCTTGGGAATGAGACTTTTTGGTTCTATAGGTTCTTACCTGGTTATAAATAAGAGTTCAATGTCCGTCTGAATTTGGCAATACTTGTTTGTTTCATTTGTATTTTATCTCAGACTTTTCCGGTAACAACATTAAGCACAGAAAGGAATAAAACACAAGGCAACATAGTTCAGCTGATATTATAAAAAGTGAAAATACATTATGACTGAATCCATAACATACATGCATCAATCTTCTTGAAAATAGCCAGCCTTTGGGTTCTGGGAAAACAGTAAAATCGAAAGCTTTAAGAATATAGGCACAGTCTCGCATCAGTCGCACTATTGCAAATTACTCATTTGTAATATACAGAGCAATAATTGCCCCTACTGCAAAACACTTGACAGGACCTTCCTGATAGAGTCGTGAGGTGCAGTGAGACTTTCCTGGGTAAACAAGCATCATAATAAAACATAAAATTGCCTTCTTAAATAAAGGGATGAGACTCACTGCACGACACCATTGTAAATTAACTCAAATTAGAAAATGGCAACTATCAGGTAACCTGTATTACATTTCCATATATTGCGATACTTAGTGGTTTCCCACTGTGTACAATAGAGGTATAAACTATAATGGATACAAAGGCAGTGCCTGATTTAATTACAGGCATTTCTCCCTTAAATTTTCTTTAGTTTGTGTTATCCATAATGCAGATACAGAAATCCTACACTTGGAAAACAGGTTCAGTGGTAATTGTATATCCGAGGTCTTCCTAACTGTAGCCTAGAAATTGTGAAAGAGAAACCTGTGATAATAAGTGGCAAAACATGACATTAATTGTACGTGATGTTTACGGACGCTGCTGCAGTAGGCTGTCTATATTTATCTAATACACAGCAACATAATGATTTTGAAGAGGTGCATATGTTCAGGTCTGTAGAATTATTCTTCTGAAAAGAACCAAAATGTGATTCATTGTGAGTGTGATGTACCTTTTACCGCATCGGTCATGAATTATTTAGAAGGAGAGAATACCGCTGAATATCTCTGCCTAGTAATGTGCTCCATTCAAGCCCATTGCCTTGGGAAAATCAGCACTGGCATGCATTGTATAGCATACAGCCAGTTTTTTTAGCTTCAGCAGTTGTATTGTACGCATATATGTGTACATATCAGATCAAATACCTTGGACGTTTGACCATTTTAAATATTCAATTGTTTGTATTACACATGTCAACAAACACTCTTGAAAGACGTTGAAGTGACTCTTAAATAAAGTGCGCTTCGGCAGGACACATCCCTAGGAGGGGTTGTGGCCAATGGACTGGTATGGAGAGAATGCACCAATGAGGACAACCACCGTAACGGTGATGAGATCAGCTCGTTTGTAGCAGCAGTGACATGGTCATGACTGACTATAGTTTTCCATACAAATTCACATTTAATGTATCTAAACCCTGATTTCAAAAGCCTCAATAAATAACACTTACACTATAGTTCATAATGTAAAGGGGAAATTTGTGAATATGTGTGTCTGTTCGAAATGTTTAGCATGCTTCCCAACATGCAACAAACTTGAAATTTGGCATGTGGGTAGTTTCCAGACTGTACACAATGCAAAAAGTATAAAAATAGAGGGGGGGGGGGCGCAATAATGGATATCATATATTGCACGGCAAGTGAGCGGTGACGTCACATCTGTAATGTCTCACCCGCATGCGGCAGCGTTACGCAGTGTGCCTGCTGACATCACGCATCCCCCCCGCAACCCTCCGCCTAGGCCGTGTATCCCGCACAAATTCGCGGCGTAGCTGTCTCGATGTTCTAAGTCAACGTGACTATTTTCAGCTCGCTCTTAAATATAAAGCAGAAAATACGTCTGTTTGTGTGAAGCAGCAAAAACTCTCTGACGCTGAGCTCTGACGTCATGAAATTTGCACAGCTTATGCCGTCTGGAATTTCTAAGGGAACGCACTGTTTTCAGCTCGCCACGTCATTCCCTTCTCGAGTTTCCTAAATCGACCTGACATATAAGTGGGTTAAGGTTGAATTTCCTTCAGTGAAAAACATCCGATTTAGTTAAATTGATTTGTTTCGGCTTTTTTCTTTCTTGCAAGCATACACTTTTTTCAGGGGTTTTCAGTGATATATAAGTGAATATGAAATTAATCCAAGACAAGAATCCAAGTCCCGGGCGAAGCCGGGTAGTAAAGCTAGTAGTTAATAGAGTAATGCTGCCCATCCCTTCTGAACAAGGAGTAATGCATGCCCTAAAGCTGGCCGAGTGGCTGAGCAAGTTTAACAGGCTCTTTGGAAATATTTTACGTATGGATAGCATCTCTTAACCCTTGACCCCACGCTCCTGACCACAAAGTCAGTGGGAGGCATTCACCTGTGGCACCTTTGTGGAATGTTTGAAATGCTTCATGTTTGCAGTTAATTTCTGTTTTCCATTCTACTCTGCTGGGCAATCTGCTTGCTGTAACCTGTGCAAAGCACACATTTTACACAGATGTACACTTACAGCCCTTTTGACTATCTACTGCTGGATGAGAGCCTCCCCACGCCTTGTGGTTATTGGGAATTATTTGACAATACTTCATCACGCTCGTCAGTTCAGGTAGGTGAAGGTGCAGAGTATAGAAGTACAGTACAACTGTGGATTTTTCTGCGCACTCCCCTCCGCTGCGCACCTTGTAACCCCCAATAGACGATAACATCTGTCACGCATGTCATGCATGGTGATAACGCATGCAGGCACTATGCAAGCTCAGATTTGCATAGCTTCTGACATCTAATGAGCTAAGCTACAAATCTTGACTTAAAGCTTTTGTGACTGCGGGAATTCATACTCTTTGGGTCTTTCGGTAAAGTCGCGTATGTAGAAAAATAATAAAAATCACGACGTTTCCATCGCAACACAAGCAATCTGCTGAGACAGGAGAAATATTTTTTCTGCCTCAGCAGTTCTCCGGCTGTATGTATTCCCCTGAAGGCGATTGCTCGTGTTGCAATCGAAACGTCGTGATTTTTAGAATTTTTCTATCTACGTGACTTTACCGAAAAAACCAAAGAGAGTGAAGGTACATTCTGTGATTTGGTCACAGACATTGTACTCCTTCACCGACTCTTTCTCTTCAGGTGTATTTGTTTAACCAATCCTTGGATGGGCAAGAGTGACCCGAGTCACCATAGTTGTCTCCTAACAAAGACATGTGAGACCTCTGTATCAGTGCGGATGGTGATATAGCAGTGCATTAGTCGCTTGTTACAATGGTACACGGTTCCAGAGCCACGCCTGCCTTGGTTAACACTGCGGGTGCATTAACCGTACAAATACACACCATTTGTTTCATAGTGAACAATAAGGTTCCCGGAAATGATACGTGAACCAGAGTAGGCGAAGCGCACCAACATCATAGTCCACATTTTGTCAGCTGTGAAAATTTAGCTGCAAATTATTGAACCTTAGCAGAATTCTCCTGAAAAGACTTGAAATTCAGGCTTTCCTGGGTAGATACAGGCTGTACATAAATAACAATAAATGAATGAAGTGCTGCTCTCTGAACTGCTGCTATGCATGTCTCAGAAGCTATATAGGTGTCCTGTGGTGTTTGTTACAGGGGCGGAGTTATGTTGGTGCACAACATCAAGGAGAACACGACGCGAGCCATTGATTTCTGGGCTGTGGCTCCGGCTGAGGACCTCTTATTTAACAACCTGAACGCTAACCTGACTGTAAGTTTAGCAGTGATGACCACGCTGATTTGTAACCGAACCTCCGATTAGCAAGATTGGCAACGTACGGTGCGAAAGAACTTCAGCATACATGCAAACGATCTGATGTGTTTTAAGGTTGTATGATATGTTGTTTGGCACGATGTCAGATGTTTGGCTCCACATGCCGGGAGCTTCTTCAGTTCCTGAACTTAAGTTTCTGAAGCAGCTCCCAGCACATGGCTTGAAGCGTCGGGCATCATGCCGAACACCACGCGGTACAACCTGAACATTTTATTAAATTATAATACAGCACGATGGAGAAAATATGCGCAGAAGAGTAAACTTGTTAACTTGTTCTGAGCTATTAACTCAATTCTTCATCAGCCATGATCTGTCCACCGCTTGATGATTGCCTCCCCAAGCTGTCAACAGTTCTCATCCTTTCACGGTGCAACAGTTAATTTCCCGCCTGCGCACAATTCCATTCATGTTTTAGCTACATTTGTATAGTTCTGGAGATATAATGAATAATGTAATACACTGTTTAACGTCCCATTAAAATACCATTGTTTTTCAGAAGAACAATGTTGGGAGGCATACATTATTGTAGATGCAAAAGTACTTGTACCTTAAATTATAATTTTCATGATACTAATATGTATGTACAGTTATAATAATTAGCAGAATAGTGCATTAGTAATGGAATTGGTATTTTTCTGTGCTTGCAATAATTCATAGAGAGATCAAGAACCCTGTTTAATTCCAATATGCTCAGTGGCTTCATCAATCAGCTGAAATGTGCTTTTCATTGTCCTGCAGGCGGGGCTGAGTGTGGGCGTGCCGGGAATGATTAAAGGCCTGTACCAGGCTCATCAGCTGTACGGCAGGTATTCATCCTTCCCATGTGTGGTGGTTCTGCGATATCCACTTCGGTGGGCTGTTCTTTGATACGGGGGGAGGTGCCCTGCTTCTTCGAGCATGACACGACACGACAGCATGACCGGGATGAGACAAAGTATGCTGTAAATGTGAAACTCGCTGACCACGTGGTACACAGCAACTAGTTCAATTATTTAACAACGATGGCCAACGGCACAGTGCGTTGTACGAATACACTAAAAGCAATTATGAAGCTTTGATGATTGTCCTGGGAATGGTTGGCTGCCTGCGTTTTCAGAATGCCGTGGGGCGAGGTGGTGGCGGCAGCTGCTCGCGTCGCCAAGGACGGCTTCAACGTCACCACGGAGCTCGGTACGGTCGTCACCTCCTTGAACATAAAGGGGTTTTGTGATCGGTGTGCCGTGGGATTTCTCTTGTCGCCGCGTCCAATTTACGTGCACAAATAGCGGATTATATTTTTCAGTGGAAAGGCGTACTAAATTACTCTCTGGGGAAAAACGTAACGTTGGCAAAATGTAATGTGCATTTTGGAATGAAATAGACTGTTGCAGTTAACTGGTAATTGGAATGTGTACTACACAGCCAATTTTATTATCACGTAGGTGTCATCTCTTTCATGTGTGAACATAGTTTCCCAGCAGGAAAGGGAAACTTTGAAATTCAAAATAGAACTGGACAAGATAGTTTTGTAGATGTAATCAGGAAGAGGAGGTTGCAATAGTGGAGTATACGTGCAAAGAAAGTGGAGTGGCAGGCAGAAAGGTAGACGACCGAAGGGAAGAGCTCAAGCCAGATGGTGGGATACCGTCAGACTGGAGCTTGGAGGTCGTGTGCCGAATGCTACAGATACGGAATCAAATAGACGACAAGTTGCAATGGTGCGGTGTGCTGCGTAAGTGACATCAGTCGTGATGACCTCTTGAACTGAACGGTGATTGCCATTCGCAGGCCTGAAGAGCGGTGGGGTGGGTGGGTGGTAAGGGAGGTACAACTGTCGTGGAGTTCCCAAGCCCAGAGGGAAGCCTCAAAGTGTTGAGATTATAATTTTCAGCCACATATTTCGTTTATGTAAATTTTTTCGATCGAGGCTCTGTCCCAAATAAAACATCGCAATGACGTGTGTTTTGTAAATGCCGTAACAGTGGGTTGGAAAAAGTTGCTCCCTTTGACAACTGGTGATACGGGATGGTAAGAGATTCGAGCCCCCAAGCCAACTTCACGTACCGGGACTTCCAAATTTATCTCAACGGGGTCTGGTTATTAGCAGCTTTAAGAGTAGCATTGCACACGCTGGCGGTACACGGCTCACGAGCGTTGCCCTTGTGGTGGTGCTTCTCCAGCGTCGGCCGTGGGCCACCTGCTCAGCGGGAACCTCTCGGCGAGCTTGCGTGGCGTGTTTGCGCCGGGCGGCCAGGGCGTCCTGGCCGGGGACCCCATGAAGCGGCTGGACTTGGCGGACGTGCTGGATGCCATCGCGCTGCACGGCCCCGACGCGGTCTATCGGAGTAATCTGACCCTCGAGCTCATCGCGCAGGTGCTGGGAGACTGCTGATTATCTGCAATTAAATAAATCTTATAGACATGATGGGCTTGGTTTGTTTTTGCAAATGCGCATATAACGAATGTTCATACGTATGTGTGTGTGTGTCCGTGCGGATGGGAAGGTGGCTGCAAATGGAGGAGTGCTTAGTGCTGAAGACTTCAGCAACTACTCTGTCCTGGTGCAAAACCCACTGGAAACCACCTATCAGGGTAATGCAGTCTAAATTGCTTTCTAAATACGACATGGGGAGGCTTTTGCCCAGCAGTGGATTGATCATGGATGAGGATGATGATTAATACATTGGTAGTCTCTGGGTAATATAGTATACTAGTTTTTTTGCCCATCCAAGGATGGGTATATATTGCAGTACATCTGAAATATTAAATAGAAACATTGTTCATCTCATGATTATTAATGAGTGGGGGGGGGGGGGGTTGTTGCCCCATGTGGAGTGACGTCATCCGTTCATGATTATTAATGAGGGGAGGGGTGCGGCATGTGGAGTGCGCAACCTGCAAAAGAGGGGGCCTCTTTTGCAGTGACATCACGTACAGATGTATTCATTTTTCACGTCACTTTCTGTAAAGACACGTCATACTTGAAGCGACTTTGCGTAATACATTATTTAATTCAGCTTGCTCTTCCTCTGCGTTCGTGTAAAAATCCACTCACTCATGAATATTAATGAGGGGGGGTGGGCCTTATGTGGAGTGACGTCACGTGGGGGGGGGGGCTCGTGGAGTGACGTCACGCGCGGGACACCACACATTCTTGGCTTATTATAGTATAATTAGTTTGGTGTTGTGTAATCAAGTGAAAGCCCTTTGAGACTCGGGTCTCTTTTTACAGGGATACCTATATATTTAAGCATGCTCAGTAAATTTAGCGCATGGTTGTAGGTGATATTACATTTTCATTTGGAGCTACGGTGCCGACGCACAGTGGCTTAATGTTGGGACCTATGTCACTGGATCTTGGCCTTGCTGACTGTAATCAGCGTGTAACAATCCCCTGAACACTGCTTTGGTGGCAAGCACATTAACCCCTATGATAAACGTACAAAGGTTTCAACAGCATTATAGATTCTTGTAGTGTATCCATATGGTAGACAAACCAGACTCGGGAGTTCAACGTACGCATGTATAAA
This sequence comes from Lethenteron reissneri, assembly GCF_015708825.2. Classification (NCBI taxonomy): domain Eukaryota; kingdom Metazoa; phylum Chordata; class Hyperoartia; order Petromyzontiformes; family Petromyzontidae; genus Lethenteron; species Lethenteron reissneri. The sequence continues at coordinate 11,789,810 of NC_083820.1, read as the reverse complement.
CGCTGTGTTTTGTTGAATGTGGCAGGCCATCTCCTGCTGTCGGCCCCACCGCCCCATGCGGGGGCCTCCCTGCTTCTCGCCCTCGGCATCATGGAGGGATATAATCTGAGCACGCAGGATGATGGCAACCTCACCTACCACTGGCTGACCGAGGCAAGACGCCGGTCACCACAGTGCCCAAACCACAGTTAAAAATCAGGCTTGAGGGTGCATGCAAGGTTGTTGTAACATGGGTAGAGGCAATGGAAGGCTATTTCAACAGCGTCTTGGCTGACATTTGTGTTCAAGTTCTATCGGTAAGCACACTCTCACATAGCCTCGAAATTTGTTCTTGCCCGAAAATAACTTGTGGTGTTAAAAAAAAATCTCCCCAAGTGCTTTTGGCGTCATGTTACAAATCATAATCTCAGAGAGCATCGTGCCCTGTGACAGAACAGCCTGTGGAAGCAGTGTTTCAGAGGACTTTTGAAAAAGTCATTCGCGGGGCCTTTTTATCAGTTACACAGCAAGGGGTGCACTTTCTCACAAGTTATTTACGGAATCAAGTGCAAACCCAATTTCATATGGTGAAGTTTTTTGTGCATCAGTGACTGAGCTGAGGCCATGAGCTTGCTACACATGAGAACCCGATTTAATATTAATTAATATTTATAGAGCGCCTTCGATCAGGGCGCTCGACATAATAAAAAAACTGTGCAAACAAAGAATTTAGATGGCAGGGGCCTGCAAGGGATGGGGAAGGGGTCACCGCGATAGAGGGTGCGTAGGGGTTAGGAAAGGGTAGGGGAGGAGGGAAGAAATGGAGGGGTGGCGGGAGGGAAGAAGAAGGGAATGGGTAATGGAAAAGAGGTTTTAATCAAGCGGCTGAAAATCACATTTCAGCCCAGCCTCTAAGCAATAATTGCCCTTTGTTCAAGCAGCCCATGACTGTTACGTACTACCTACTTCAGGAATACATGTACTCTGTTCTGTCAAAGAATAACAATTTTGCATATACTTGGATTCAATAATGCTTTCTAACATAGACGTCCTTGGATGTATTTCATTAGCATTATCGATGTGACTTTCTGAGCCGCGCAATGAGATGACGTCACAAAGCGCGTGGCGTGTGACGTCGCAAGATGACATTAACAGCCTCTCCTAAAACTAATGTAATAACAACAATGCTTTCAAATTTATTTTGAAAGCGGCGTTAATAATAACATGTATTAATGCACACGTGCCATTAAATTTGAGTTGTGTGGCTTCCCTGTGGCTGTGCAGGCCCTCAAGTTTTCCTTCGTCCAGGGCAGCACTCTTGGGGACCCTACTGTGGATGCTTCTGTAGCCGAACGTATGCAGAATATACTCAGGTTAGTGCGCTGGAAAAATACTCTTGCACTGCAAATGCACGCATTCACGTGATCGTGAATAAGAGCAGAGATGCACCGTGGTTTGTTGTACAAAAACTGACGTCTTATAACGGTGGATTTGTCATCGTTATTGTGATCTTCAACAACTATGCTATATCCACTCCTGGATGAAGATCTCCCAATGGCATCAACATTCCTCATGCTCTGAGTTACCTTTCATCTCACTCCTGCACTGAGTTAATCTCTTTATTTCATCTCCGTGGTGGTCTCCTCTTGGGCGTTTTCCCTTCTTTGGCTGCCATTCCATCACCAGTCGTGTCCATTGGTGATCTTCCCGTCTTGTGGTTTGTCCTGCCAAAGCCCACTTACTGTTCTTAAAAATCAGCATATCTTCTTTGCATATGTTCTCTTATCTAATTCGCAGTTGAATCTCTCATGAGTTTCTATACTTAACAGGTTTGTTCAATTTGCTTTCTCATTTGTCATGTTTACAATCCATGTGTAATAGCTGATAATATTCACCGAATTATAAATGATTTAAAAATAATTTGCATTGAAACGTCTTTTTTTTCACACAAAAATATACGTACATAACATTCGTGCTCATCAGCCTATGTGCCTCCCAGCAGCATCCATTTGAGCAGACAAACCCTGGCCCTGTTTTGACCTTCAGAGTGCCATTAGCAGAGTCAAGCCTGTTAAACATATTCTCCTTGGTTGCCAGATATTATATTCAGGAACCTTTAATCAGAGCCATCCATCAGCATGGGGCTTGTTAAGCACAAAGCAGTACATTTGTAAAGTCGCACCCATGGATTGCACACGCTGTTAGCAAGCTCGTTCGTCAAAAATGTAAGTCGAACGAACCAGCCATTAATGGGTCGTTCAAGCTCATTTACACCTTTGAGCAAAAAAAAAACACACACGCTGGGTTTCAGTAAATACGGAGAAGCTGCTCGAGGCAATAATGCTCGTTGAATAATTTGTCTCGTTTTCAGCAAGCTGGAGGCAGGTCGCATCAGGGAGCTGATTAACGACAAGTGGACGTTACCCGCCGACAGCTACGGAGCGAAGCAGCTCATTGACTCTTACGGCGACGCCAGCTCTGTGCTCGTCATGGGGCCCGACGACCTCATCGTGGCCATGACCAGGTAAGTGGCGACTTGCGCTCCGCTCGCCACGTGCATTTAGCCCTGAGAATGGCGCCGTCAAGTTGGAAGTGTCCAGTTGCGAGTGGCCGTGCTGAGACTGACACCGGACTGGTTTGGCAACCGCCGGGTTCCTACCCACGCATGCATGCGCAGTTGCCGGCATTAGCCCTGCTGCAACGTGTGCACGCACTTGGAGTGAGCCGGTTGTGGCTCCTGTAGCCACCCACCTCCGATTTATGTCAGTCAGGATGAATTATAATTGTGTTTAGGTGGCAATCAAGAGCATATGTACATACTGTTGGATTTATATTGACTATACTTCACCCAGCTGGTCAGTGTGGGTTTGCTGAAGGCAGGGAGCATTTACGTTGCAGCGTAATACCGCTTAGCTTCGGAGATCTGAAGAGAGCGTGTGCATTCCGTGTGATTTTGTCATGGGCAAAAATGATCGGAGATGTAGATCCTCGTGGTCCATTTAGCTTGAGAGCTCCTTCGAGTGTCCGAGCAGCACGGTCAAGCGTTACAGTAAATGTTCGTGTGTTTTCCCCAGTGTCCTTTAAATTAATGCTCATTGGTATGGCTTTTGTAAATGCGCAGGATGTCTTCACTGTAAATACAGTGAAGAAGCCACAATGGTGCTTACTCAATGAGAATAAAAACGATGGAAAATGTAGCGGTTATTTCCGCTCGGCATAGAACAGAGCCGGCGAGGTGGCTTGGGGGTATAGCAAGTGGCCCACAGTTGGAAGGTTCTGAGTTTAAATCCAGGTTGGGGGTTAACTTGGCCCATCATTCCTCCAGGATCGTTCAAATGAGTACTACTATTGTAGGGCAGTCAACAGAAGTGGTCCTATGGATACATGAAGGTGATGATGACCTTAAATAGTTAAAAGAACATCTCACAGAGGATCGACCCCCTGCAAACATTGAAATTTGTATTAATGTCCTCTTTTGCTGCACGTTGAGCTGCCCCACATTTCCCCCTGGCACTCCGAGAGGTTGATTACCCAACTCCTCGTGTGCTGAAGAACGTGGAAATGAGAGCTCGCAAGGACCACTTGTCCGATCGGGCTCAATAATTTCGGGCGGCACCTATTTTTTGTTCAAGAGCACGCAGAAAGCACTTTGCACCATTCTCGTATTTCAGGCAGCCATCCTGGGTAGAGAAACCGGCGTGAGGCTTTGTAACGAGACCCCCCCCCTCCCCTACTTTGTCTTAACATCTGCAGTGAGGGTGATGGCCCATTTTGGAGTCCTAAGAATTGTTGTTAGTTGCATTCCCCCTCTCGATTTATAAACTCGCGAGATGGAGATGTGGCGGGATGAGAAAAACGTGGACAAAAGATCGTGCTGTAGTTATTTGAGAGAACTGAGATATAGACCAAGGTGAATATGAGATACATTTTCCCTTTTGTATCTATTATATCTATTTGTATATATCTATTTTCATTCGAGCTGAAAGGTTCACCTCTATTTTGTATGATTCCAAGGCTCCTTGAGCTGCTTGGACCGCTAGCGCCACCGCTGACCATCTGCCACGCTGGCCGGCTGTGTGCGCGTGTGTGGGTCGACTCGGCCTCAAATGAGTACCTGGTGCAATATGTAAACATCGCCACTGGCCACCCACCCCCTCATGTGCCATGCCGGCCTTCATAGGTGCTCGCAAACAGCACTTACCCCAAAAGTCTGCAAGTCAATTCGGGGTATATGTGTCTGTGTGCGATTGCAGTTCTCTGAGCGGCGCGTTTGGCAGCCGTGTCATGACGCCCTCTGGCATCCTGCTAAACAGCGCCATGCTCGACTTCACCAACCCCAGCCAAAGCCCCAACTCCACAGCCGACCAGGTACAGCAGCACCAACCCCTTTTGTGTTGCAACAGAAACGGCTGAGTGGAGCACCGCGAGTAGCCATGGCGACCATACAGTGCTGGGCAAACAGAGCTAATAATTGCAGAACGTAAACACTTGAAAGACAAACCCACTTCACTAAATATTTCACGTTTTTAAATAAAAGCAGGTTTGCTCTCGTAGCCTAGAAAATAAAGCACTACACTTACATTTAGCAGTTTTTGTTGTTTGAATATCCATCCACATCCCATGACGGTCTTGCAACATGGCTTTTAGGGCACGGTGTTGGCAGCTCTGGTGGTGATATCTCTCGACCGGTCTCAGCTGGTTGGCATGAGCTGGTTGGGGTTTAGTACCTTCCAGTCTTCTCTGCATGCCTTTTTATTCGAAGACCCACTTTGGTGCCTATTTGGATGGTTTTTGGATAGGTTGCTGGGTATTTTGATTAGCCTTAAGAACTGCAGTTTTCTTCATTTAATAGTGGCTAGAAGCTGTTCCTTGTGTTCTGATTGGGTAGAAATTGTGTTCTGTAAAGGTTTCTCATTACATATTCAAAGTAGGTTTCCCAAGAATTTCAAGAAAAAAGGCTCTTTTTTCCATCTTACGCCTTCAAGTGTTCAATGTTTCACATCCATACAAAAACACCAATTGCACCAATGCCTGTAGGAATTCAACCTTTGTTCATCTATTATTTCTAACGTCCATTTACGTATATTGCCCTTTGTTGAGGTGGCACGGGTCGGTGTCTCTTGCAGGCGAACGTCATGGGACCAGGCCGGCGGCCGATCACCTGGGCCCTTCCCACCATCGCACGGCCCCTGCGCGGTCTCTGCGGCACCTACCTGTCGCTGGGCGGCTCCAAGGGGCCTGCAGATACCAGCAGTCTTGCACAGGCATGCGCCCGCTTAGAGCAGGGGTGGCCTATCTTCCTGACCCCACGAGCCCACGCACCCGACAACACACATGGTGGTCACACAGCCGGTTTTCTCGCTGGTTGGTGAAATTTATTATTTAGAAATCTGCGGGAGCAGGGGCGAGGGCACCCAAGGTCACTGCTCTTTCCACAGGTTTTTCCCGTTTCAATTAAAGTCACATTGGAAAGTTGGGCATTTTTATCGAGCCGCACTTGAACGGCCTGTCCAGTCATGCTTGCAAGCTCTGGTTTGGCTAACCCTGTCCTAGAGCATCGTAGCAAACTCCTGATTTTCTGTGAGAAGCATCAACAAAAGCCAAAAAGTGAATAAGTGTATGCACCATGACAGCAAAATAAAAACTGGATATCTTTTTAAATTAGGCTTATTTTAAGTGGATTGGCAATGGGTTGAGAATTATTATATTTTCTTGGTTCTTTCGGTAAAGTCACGTAGAAGGGAAGTAATAAAATAATAAAAATAAAACATAATAAAACAATTCTCACGACGTTTCGGCCACAACGCAAGCAGCCGTCCTCAGGTGAAAACCAGGTCCGTCGAGGCGACAGAGTCTGAATGAAACAGCACACGAGCTTGGAGCATATATATATAAGCTGGGCGCATTGACAAAGGAATTTGCATATCAAAAGGAATTTAGCATATTTATGGGAAATGCAGGAATGTGATTAGTACTGCATATGCATGTGCATTATGCAGGATTAACAGCATCAAAGGGAGCTGCAGTTACTGCTGCTGCAGCAGTTGCTGCTGCTGCTGCAGTTTCTGCTGCTGCTGCAGTTGCTGCTGCTGCTGCAGTTGCTGCCGCTGCTGCAGTTGCTGCCGCTGCTGCACTTGCTGCTGCTGCTGCACTTGCTGCTGCTGCACTTGCTGCTGCTGCTGCAGTTGCTGCCTTATCCATTTTAATATAACACTATGTATTATTCTACCCACCCTAATGTGTATCATACTGCTATATGTTTACTGTACAATTACGACACCATACATTACTCTGCACACTGCACCATGCCAGTGAGTGGAACGTGGTCTGAAAGTCACCGTAAACGTGAACACAATCAGTTAAGATCCGAAATGGTTTATTACGTCCTTCCAATGATTGCTAAGCCAGAATCCATCTTCTCGGTTGAAATTGTCTCTGTGTTTGTATATGTGGATCGCCTCATGAACGAATCTCTCATGATAGCCAGATGGCTTGCAGAGAACCTCTGTCTTGGAGAAGTCAATGTCATGTGAGCCCACTGAATTGTAACAGTGATCTGCCACGGCTGAGGTGTTTGTCCTACCGTGTTTCAGGTCTGCCTTATGTTCACGGATGCGGTCCGAGACATGTCGTTTGGTTTCTCCAATGTAACTGCTACCACAGAGGCAACTTAGTTTGTAGACGCCAGGGTACTGTATGTCTGGAACCACATCTTTTACAGACGGGACCAGATCACGGATTTTATGTACTGTGTTGAATCGGACCTGGATCTTGTGTTTAATCAGGATTTTGGAGATCTTTTTTGTGACCCCAGCAATGTAGGGTAAGGTGATGGTCTTGAAAGGCTCCTCAACAGGATCCTTCTTGATGGTTGGAGTGATGGCTTTGCGGATTGTGTAGTCGGAGTAACCATTAGCCTTAAGAGCTTGGCGTACGTGTTTGAGTTCACTGGAAATGTGTTCATGGTCGGAGATGCATTGGGCTCTATGATATAGAGTCTTGATGAGGGAATTCTTCTGGGATGGATGGTGGTGGGAATCCGGTTTTAGATAAGCATCCGTGTGGGTGGCTTTCCTGTAGACAGAGTGGCTCATTCTGTCTACAGGAAAGCCACCCACACGGATGCTTATCTAAAACCGGATTCCCACCACCATCCATCCCAGAAGAATTCCCTCATCAAGACTCTATATCATAGAGCCCAATGCATCTCCGACCATGAACACATTTCCAGTGAACTCAAACACGTACGCCAAGCTCTTAAGGCTAATGGTTACTCCGACTACACAATCCGCAAAGCCATCACTCCAACCATCAAGAAGGATCCTGTTGAGGAGCCTTTCAAGACCATCACCTTACCCTACATTGCTGGGGTCACAAAAAAGATCTCCAAAATCCTGATTAAACACAAGATCCAGGTCCGATTCAACACAGTACATAAAATCCGTGATCTGGTCCCGTCTGTAAAAGATGTGGTTCCAGACATACAGTACCCTGGCGTCTACAAACTAAGTTGCCTCTGTGGTAGCAGTTACATTGGAGAAACCAAACGACATGTCTCGGACCGCATCCGTGAACATAAGGCAGACCTGAAACACGGTAGGACAAACACCTCAGCCGTGGCAGATCACTGTTACAATTCAGTGGGCTCACATGACATTGACTTCTCCAAGACAGAGGTTCTCTGCAAGCCATCTGGCTATCATGAGAGATTCGTTCATGAGGCGATCCACATATACAAACACAGAGACAATTTCAACCGAGAAGATGGATTCTGGCTTAGCAATCATTGGAAGGACGTAATAAACCATTTCGGATCTTAACTGATTGTGTTCACGTTTACGGTGACTTTCAGACCACGTTCCACTCACTGGCATGGTGCAGTGTGCAGAGTAATGTATGGTGTCGTAATTGTACAGTAAACATATAGCAGTATGATACACATTAGGGTGGGTATAATAATACATAGTGTTATATTAAAATGGATAAGGCAGCAACTGCAGCAGCAGCAGCAAGTGCAGCAGCAGCAAGTGCAGCAGCAGCAAGTGCAGCAGCGGCAGCAACTGCAGCAGCAGCAGCAACTGCAGCAGCAGCAGAAACTGCAGCAGCAGCAGCAACTGCTGCAGCAGCAGTAACTGCAGCTCCCTTTGATGCTGTTAATCCTGCATAATGCACATGCATATGCAGTACTAATCACATTCCTGCATTTCCCATAAATATGCTAAATTCCTTTTGATATGCAAATTCCGTTGTCAATGCGCCCAGCTTATATATATGCTCCAAGCTCGTGTGCTGTTTCATTCAGACTCTGTCGCCTCGACGGACCTGGTTTTCACCTGAGGACGGCTGCTTGCGTTGTGGCCGAAACGTCGTGAGAATTGTTTTATTATGTTTTATTTTTATTATTTTATTACTTCCCTTCTACGTGACTTTACCGAAAGAACCAAGAAGATGAATCCCTGCAGTCACGAAAGCTTTAAATCGAAAATTATTATATTTTTGCATCTAAATGCATCCGTAGCATTTTATGTACAAAAAATTGTGGAAAATTGAGCATTGGGGCATTTCTCATCTCTATTGGAAATGACAAATTAACATGCTCTATCCATAGGACAACCACTGTTGACTTCCAATATTACCAATCAAAAAGGCAAAGCAATACACATTATAAGTGGCACCTCCACTTAGCGCAGTTGGCTATGTACGGTGTGAAAGAAGTTTAACATACAATAAGCAAGGGGACACATGTTTAGATTATATTACCCCGTTTTGGTTAAGTGTTTTGATCTGGCGAATGGTGTTTTACAGATTATCATAGACCTCTTCTCATTCCGGAGAAATGTAACCGACAGCGTGCTGCTGGCACGGCTGCATCCAGAGCCCAACTTGTGGCGTGTGCTGGTGGAGGGTGAGTTACACATGCACGTTTTGTTAAAACAGTTAAATCAAGCAGAAACAAATCATTATGCATGGTTTCTGTAAGGCTTTCCAACATGTATTTGCCCTCAGTAGTATTTAATCAGTGATATCGAACAACATCGCGCATGACATCATGGAGAGGTGAGGTGCTCACATGACGTGCGATGTCATCGGATTGGCTGACGAAGCCGATACATTAGCGCTGGTTTTAATCGCATATTTTTGGGCAACGATTTGGTGATTTGGTTCTTTTTCTGTAGGATAAATTCCTAAAAGCAAGCACAACTTTAATGCAGTTTTAGTTTTTACATTGGATAATTTTTACATGCGTTATTGTGAAAATCATGTTACCATTATGCAAACTTAAAGAAAAAAGACAAACCAACAAAAACAGCATTTCATATTGTAGACACATTTCAGCTAATCGGTGAACTGAGTAAATATTTTCTTGTAAACGTATAAGCCAATTATAATTGTTGGTCATTCTCAGTGCACTGCAGACTAAAACGTTGATTTATACTTTAGTCCGAGCTTTCACTCATTAATTTTTCCTCTTCATCATCTTGCTTTGATGGGTCGTCCGAGACATCACACTTAATAATTTTCTTCAACTTAGTCTTCACTGACAAAAAAAAATACTTTTGTTTTCACTACCAATTTCGTGAACAAAATTAACACATCAGGGTAGCAGCAGCAACCGCAGCAGCAATAGCAGCTTCTTCTTCTCCTGCTTCCTGCAGATGGCTTCCCAGAGGCGGAGGCGAGCTTCCTGCGAAGTCACGGCCACAATGTGGTGAGGAGCAGGGGATCCCTGGGCGTCACGCACGTCGTCCGTCGCCTCAACGATAACATCCGGGGCGTGGAGGACCCCCGCGCGGGACGAGCGCTGCCTTGAGCCCGGCATGGCACGGGTCCCCCCCCCGCTCCTTCCTCCTCTCGCCACCAACCTTCCCTCCACCTCTTATGCCCAAAATCCTTGTAAACATAGCTTCAGTTTTACGATAATTGTTTTAAAATATATATATTTGTGGGTATAACGAGCTGCTTTCTTACATGAGAAATGAACTCAGTTTTTGATCCTTTTAAACAATTTCATATTTCACCCCTATTTTTATTGCATTAGCAATTACGCCATTCCCCAGGGACTAGTACACGTAGGAATCCTTCATCTGGGAATGTTTTCATTTATCCTTGATTTTTAAGCACGGTGTTTAGTTATAGTTGATAAGATTTTTTTGGTGGGTTCTTATAAAGTCAATATGTAATTTGCGCCCTGTCAACCCGTTTTAGTATTCATGCCTGCTTTTAAAGATCGAGGCATTTAAAATTCATTTAGCCCTGCTCCACACAGCCTTTCCTAGAAGCCGGTCAGACCCAGTACAAGTGTATTAGCTAATTATTAAAACTATGCTGGTTAAGGATGGTATGAACGTGATAATATTGTCCAGTGTGTTCTCTGCTTAAAACAGGTGATGTGACAGACAATACGGAACCCTGTGGAGCAGTCTCGTACGCAATCGATGAATCGGACCAACTCAGCCAATGTATTAAATAGCATATGACTTGCTTAATTAGCTCAAGTGAGGTGAGCCAATGAAGGTTCATGCAAGGTTATATTAGTCTATATCCGAGCTGATACTGGCCACAGGTGCAAGGTGGAATTTAAAGCCCTGTAAGAGGTCCCTTGACTGGACCATATAATTATAAGAACAGTTTGGCCTGCTCAGGGAGGAGAAAGGAACTGCAAATTTAGCGGTGCCTTTCAAAAACGTCAGATTAGCATGACCATATTTGCTTTCTGGAGATCATCATTCACCCAGATTGTTTAAAAATAGTTTACTGTGAATGTTTGTCAAAAAAACCCTATATTTAGCACTTCAGACTTTGGTAGTTATTTTAAGATATAATTTAGCCATTTCTATAACCTGATGGGATAACCCAACAGGCTTCATGTATTTGTGGTTGTAGTAACTCGTTTATGGGAAGTCGCAGGCTCGGCTCCCTGTACAGTCATCACAGTTATTCGGGCTGCCTGCTGCTGCTGTCCACAATCGAAGTGTTGGGCTTACACGGTGGCTCGCCACACACTGGTGGGGAGAAGCTGCATGCTTAAATGTTTAGGGCTGCAAATTGACACTGCTTTAGAGTCGCCAAATGAACCTGTGGATTTCACAACTTTCCAACTTTATCTGTTGCCAATTCAAAGTGTGTTTAATAGTTGACAGAATTGACAGTGGTTGGCCTGCGATAATCATTGGCTATTGGGACAACTTTCTGTAAAATTCTGGTTTTGTTAGATATTTAAATAATCATCAGCTCTTAACATTTATCAACGACGTTGACATTTTTCACATCCTAATTGCAATCCAAATTATTTATTAACTGCTTGCAAATATTTTTTTTTTATGAATCAGTCATGTCTTAATGCATTAGATGTACCATACAGGTGATTGGCTATAAGAGTGTTGTGTTCCTTATGGCAGTTGTAGCAATCGAAATGCAGTGTATGAATAGAAACCACCCAGTGCTTGATGCTTTTGGGTATTTATAGCTGAAATGTTTTGCACGTTGTGCCCACTGCTGCTAAAGTGGCTTGAGTATGTTGCTTTTCACACTGACGAGAAATGCACCTGTACCGTTGCTATTTGTGATTTGCATTTACAGGTGGCATTACGTGTGATGCGTTAAATCTTGGGCACTACAACTAAAGTGTGGTACTTTGAGTTGCAGAAATATTTATTTTATTATGGCCATTCCATTGCATATGTTAATTTTGAAATAGTTTAAAACGTGCAGAGTACTGGGATACAGTTTAGACTATTGCGTGCAATTGGCTTTCAAAAAAAATTAATCCAGCATTAATGTCTTAGTCGTGTTGTAATGTGTTCTTTACAATGCACAGTTGCATCCATGAACAGAGGGAAAGGTCTAGCACACTCCGTTGTGCTATACAGCAGGTGTGCAAAGGTTGCAAAGTGCCGGAGTGTAAATGGGGAAATTGGACGGAATGGTGCATCCACTTGTCCTTTTTCTGCTGGCACATCTGAGCCGAGCTGGGCCGAGCCGGGCATCGCGGGTCATTGTTCCCACTGCAGAAGCAGAGCTGTGCCACTCGCATCACCATGTGTGACGCAATGACTCTATACCGGAGCAACGTACTTGTCGTGGGTTCGATTGGGGTGCACACAACTTGGAGGCGACACTATTAACGCATAACCAACGGGAACGTTGTAGACAGGATGCTGACCACTGTTCCTAATCTCACTAACACTCGCGGAGGGAATACTACATAACATGACCAGGGCAGGTTAACGGGCTTGCCTGGTCACGAAGGTCGGAGCCTGGAGCATTGATGGCGTCTTCATCCCGGGGTCGAACAGCCCCTCTTCTCTGTTCACACCCTGCTTATAACTCCCGTGGCGTGGCCAGCTCTGCCCCAGGCCATGCCCCCCTTCTCGATCCTTTTGGAAGGTCTGGGCCTCCAACCACGTGACCCCCCCAAGCTCCCCTCTGGGGCCCTCGCCCCCCTTTATCCAGTCGCGTGTCCTGTTGTGATCACGCAGTGTCACGGCCTGGCACGATCCCCGTGACACCCGCCTACAGTACCCATATCGAGCTAACACAGTAGTGACGTCGTATGTCACTAAATACATACCGACTGATGCCATATGCATTGAATGCGCCATTAAACCTGGCCCGGCTTGGCAATCGGGAAGATCTGATGTTTTGTGAGGCTAGCATTATTATGGTTTGGTTCCGGCAAATTGCCAGCAGGAAACCACGTGACAGCCCTGTGCTGGCTCAAGATGTGCCGGTGGGTAATGGAGTATTGGGGAACAGACGGGGGAGTTTACCGGCGCCACTGACCTGGGCCTCCCTGGAGCCCGGCATGACGTGGCTGGAGCACGGCCTCCCAACAAAGCACGAAGCAGCGCAGAGCCATTGGACTGCCACACCCTCCCGTGGTGGCTTGCCGGGAAAATGCGCAGTCCACCTCTTCAGCTCTGTATGCTTAATTGCCGTTAGTGAATGAGCATGGTACATTTTTTTTTTGCTGTGTTTTAAACAGCATGGCATCTGACCCTGTATCTCACTTGGCAATGTGTTGTTTCACTGATGTGTGTGCTATTGCTATGCCAGGTAAAAAAAAAAACTGAAGTAAAAAAAATAAAGTATTAAAAACACTCGCTGTGGCTGGTTGATTTATCATTACTTTATTGTCAATGGTTTCTCAAAATAAAACTTTCACATCATGCTTTGAGAGACGAGATGGGTTAAGTAATTCAAAGATGAAATTACAGTATGTTTAATAAGTGGCTGTAGATGTGCAATCCATCACTGCTCAAAATGTAGAGACAAGCACCAAATGTTAAATTATATAAAGCTGGGGAATTTATTTTTCTAACTTCATAATCGGCAAGCTGTCGCTTTGAGGCAACAACTGGCAAGCTTGCTGTTTGGCAGAAAACCCCATTGTAACTTTATGTACATGTTTACATCACCAATGTCTGAAAAAATATATATCTACATAAGTACAAAAATTCTGTTGTCCAAATTTAATTATCTCTTTACATAACCGTTTTTGTAGGGACACTATATTTAATACTCTTTGGTTCTTTCGGTAAAGACACGTTGGTAGAGAAAAAAAAAAATCACGTTTCGATCGCAACACAAGCGGTCGTCCTCAGGCGTAAAAAATAATCCAGCAGTGGAGGACGACCACTTGTGTTGCGACCGAAACGTCGTGATATTTTTTTACCTACGTGACGACCAAAAGAACCAAAGTATGGATTCCTGCAGTTACGAAAGCTTCAAATCAAGACTATATTTAAGTAACAATACAATGGGTGAGAGCAGATGGTGACTGCGCCTATTCTGAAAGTCACTGAACCAATAGTTCTAGTTCAGCTTAGCTAAGCTCCAGTGTCACAGCTAACAAAACTCACATCAGACAAACACATTGAAGACATACACCATCACACCTTGCTCCACCATCCGGCTAAGGTGCCTCACGTTTGGAGCGAGAGTAACACGACACCAGTAATTACACTGAATTTTTCACGTGAAAATAGACTGCTATGGTTTTCAAAATGTACAGTTATATTTTATTTACATCGTTGTGTAGTTTCTGCATGTGTTGTTCTGGTCTCTGCTACTGCATTGCACCTTGGAAAAAAGTAAAATTTTGGTTTCTGCTCCAAACACCATAACAGCACAAGCTCCACAACCGTCTAGCATGTTGGACTTCCTGCTTCTGTACAAGGGCAGAATGTGACGTCTGGGGTATGTAGTTGCTGTTGTCTTTTATACAGAAATATTTAGACAAAAAATACAGGAGCAAAAATGTGTTTTAAGATTAAATAATCCTATGTAGCACGATAATTCAAGTATATATTGGCTGTCAGTACATTTGTTTTATGCAAACTGCCTTCGTGGGTAACTTCATATTTAAGCCACTGCAAAGGCGGGTAAGAATGCTGAAGTTGATCAATTTAGCACAAATGCGAAGTTTGATTTTCTTCATTGTAAATGAGGCAAATTTAAAAGTCCTTCGAAGATAAATGTTCATATGCATATGAAAAAATACTACGGATTTTTTTTTCTGTGAAGCCTTGATATAACAATGCCCATTCACATCCATGAGTATGAATATCTAACAGTTTACCTGGACAAGAAGCATCTAAGGAATGGCAGTACTTCTGAAAATCAGCAAATCCCAAAAAACATTACAGCATACTCTTAATTTTTATTTTACATCTCTCTCTTGCAAGATGGTGCAAATGAGGATATTAAATGCACTAATTGCAAAAAACCCGACGTATATCTGTGCATAATTTTCCAGTTAATGACGAAAAAGCTCGAGTGCAAACAAAATTTCCAGCTCCCTACTTAACTTCCTACGAGGAACGGATTCAAAACAATCCACATGTAACCTATATCCCAGTTATCGTGGCATGATCCTCACACATTTCATGAACAATGCTAAAGGTCATTCCTGACCAGGCGGGGGTTCTCGCAGGTCACATTCCCCACCAGTGTGACCAATTCAACGAAGGGCAATGACTGACAGCACCACGGTTGGAGAAGGGGGCAACGACGGGGTCACGTGTATTCCATCTTGGCGATGTAGGTGGCCGGTACGTAACCCTGCCGGCCCTCGCTCTCCACCAGCCACCAGTCCTGGTTCCCAGAGGCGTCACGGAACTGCACGATGCGCACTCGCTGCCTGGTTCGCAGAGACATCTCTTCCGCTCCGCGCGCTTCGAACGCGTACACGGCGTAATAGACCTGCGGGAGAGCGCGGTCAGTCAGATACGCCGCAGTCAGTCACGTGTGCCACAAAACAACCCCCCCCCCCTGTAGCTTCAGGTTGGCTGGAGGGGGCTGAAGCTCCTGCTGCTAAAGGCTCAGCCCCACTTCTAAATTATTAGTGATTTCAGCTTTTCACAACCATGTGTTTTTCAACTGTATGGCATCTTGCAGTCAAACGCTTAAAATGTATTCTGTAAACTTGGGTCGGTTTGACCCGGATCCTCGTGCAATATTTATTTTCCAGATATTGCCACTAGATGGCAGCCTATATATCGCGTGTGTTTGTGTGGCCCACAAAAGCAACAGTCGCGTGAAATATCGGGACCGACTACGAGAGGGCATCGCGGCAACGGCTGTGAAATTATATGAAAAAATAAGAATGGGTTTTACCCTTTCTGCCAATAAAACAGGTGTTAAGATGTTCAAACCGAATCTTATTTTTTCATACTTTTATACTGCAAAAAAAGAGTCCCATTTTGTGGTTGTGAAAGCGTTAATCGATGGGAGTCGCAGCTTTTCCTCGCATACACGGAGAGTGCGAGCAGAATTGCATGACAGATAAAAGCAGTGGCCGAACATTTGTTTAAAACATTGACTGTGGCGTGCAACCCCCCCCCCCCCCAAGTTTTGTATGTCCCCCCCCTCCCATTTAAATAAGGTGATGCTGCCAGAGGGGTGACGTGCAGCCTCTCGCCCATGCATGCACATGTTGCGCAAACACAAGCATGCAGCAATGCAAAGACGTTCTCGGAAAGAGTGAAAAAAATTCACCAGGGGATGCATCAAATAGAATACATATGAAAAGCACTTAACATGATGTCAGATTCATCTTCTTGGTTCTTTCGGTAAAGTCACGTAGAAGGGAAGTAATAAAATAATAAAAATAAAACATAATAAAATATTATTTTATTACTTCCCTTCTACGTGACTTTACCGAAAGAACCAAGAAGATGAATCCCTGCAGTCACGAAAGCTTTAAATCGAAATGATGTCAGATTGTCAACGAAATGACAGGCAACCAATTTTCACGGATTCAGTGTCGCAGGCAGCTAAATAGTCTGCCCAGATGGGTTTAACTCCATTCAATATGTGTGCCAGGTTTTAATTTTATATTTCCATGGCGCTTTCCATACATTGGATTTCTCTGCCATCATGCAGACTGCCTGTGTAGCGTTACATGTATTGGTGGCGTCTTGGTGGGAAAAAGCACATCGCACCCAGCCTTCAAGCCCATAGCAGTTAAACACCTTTGCATTAATACAAAATACAATGTTAGGGTCACAGCACAGTGTCTTACTATCACCTTAATATGGTGAGAGTAAGGAAATAATTTTCTGTTAGGAGAATGAAGCCACAGCAACGTATGTTCCTCACATATTAAATATTCATTAATAAAGGATGTCCTGTTAGTACAACCAAGGCACGTCAATGTACACGTCTCTCAGTGTGCCATGTAGCAACAGAGCCCTTACTACACACTTGTCCCAAGCACCTCGGAAGGTGACAGTTCCTCAGGCCAGATAGCAAAACGTTGGTGGAAGTTTTAATTTTTTTATACATTTATATAGGTACACAAGTCTCAGTCACTTTATTCACCTTGTGCTCCACCAATAAGGACAAGAGGGCATAAAGGTCGGTGCTAAGGCAACTGGAGACACAAACTCACATCTTTTCCTTTCCTCCTCACACCAGGTTTAGTCCTGGGTGCGTGGCGAGCAGCCTGGACCGGGATAATGCGACACGAACATTAACACCGATGTGCATGAGCCACTCCACATTCACACGCGGCGGGCATCCGAGCGTTCGACCACACCCACCGCTCCGCGGATCACACGTGCTAATTGTCGCAGCACTTTCCGCATAAAAACAAACAAAACTACAATTAGTCAATACACTTAGCGCGCCATTGTGGAACGTTTCACGCGTGCCAAATTGGCAACAGAGCCATCCCTGCTGGGATCTTTACCTGTTGGCCTTCCTTGTGGGTGGAGCAGTCCCACTGTTCGTCCTGCAGACTCTGGGAACGGATGGGAATTCTCGCCTCCTCCGCACCGGTGCCGTGCGCCATCCTCGTCACGTCCAGCGACGTCTGCCGCTCACACCAGCCGGACTCGGACCTCCTCCCGGCTTGCAGCGTAGCGTCCTGGTCGACGGTCGCCCAGCTGCTCTCCCCACTTGGCCTGGGCCCCCCGTGCGAGCTGCCGCTCTGGCCGCCTCCATGTCTGCACGGGCCCTGGCGAGGGGGTGTGCCCTCACATTGGCTGTCCAGTGTGACCATGGTGTCGGCAAAATGGGGCGTCTGGGACATCGTGCGATCTTCTTCCAGGGAGACCAGTCGCTCCACCGTGCGACTGGTAGTGCAGTCCGTCCTTGCAGTTTGATGGCTCGTGCCGCCTTGGTTTCTAATGCTGCCTCGGCCGCTGCCATTCCTCTGCAGCGACGTGCTGTCTTCAGTCTGATCGCCACTCGCTACGTGGCTCTGCAGTGGATAAACACAGCACAATCAACATTAACACTGCCTTATCATTAGACATCACATTACGCTTGCCAACACAGTGATCTAACGACCTTGTCATTAGACCGATCATGGGAGATGGATAACAGAACGTGAAAAAGGCTGAAGTGCAGCCTTGCAATTACTTGCTCATGCCATTGGTAATGGGAGGACCACCACCCAAGGGAGCTCTAGAGAGGCTGTTTAGAGGACATTTGGCCTACTCTTCCATCCTGACCAACGAGCACCCACACTTCACCCCATCACACGCAACACTCCAAAAGACTAACTGTGGTGTACACATTTATACTGCTGGGTGAACAATATACAGGGTGGCCCAAAAGTTATGACAAATAGGGTTATTTCATTTATTTTAACACCGACATTAAAACATTTTAATTGTTTATTCTTTAAGTCAATATTTTATCGATTACCATTATTACTATCTATTTTTATTCTTCCTGTGGGGTCACCTCAAATCCGTCATTTACAAAACTCGATCAAGAACCACGAATGAATTGAGACAAAACATAATTGACGAATCTTCAACCTGTAATCTTTAAAGTCCTAAATTAATTTCAAACGAGAATTCATGTTTTCATGAATGTTAATGGGATTAATGTGGAATATTTGTGAAAATAAATTAAATAACCCAGTGTGATTTGTTAAAATAAATATAACTCTGTGTGTCCTGACTTTGGGGCCAACCTGTATAACGATAACATTTTGGTAATAATGCTTCTTCAGAGCCATATATTGTAGGCCGAGGAAGATCACGAGACAAAATCACTTCTGGGGTCACTTCAACAGGGTCACCGCCTCTCGCCCAGCACCACCAAAGAACCCCTTCGCATTTTCAAACGGGTCAGAGTCTCCTTTGCACGTCTATCGCCCACGCACACCTGAGGTTTTTTGAGGAAGGTTGCGCTCGTGCGAGCTGTGCCGACGCTCAGCTGGCAGGAGGTGTCGCTGTTCTGTCGGCTTAGGAGCGGCGAGGGGTGCTCTGGGGGCTGGCCACTCCACGCCGAGGAGCCGCTGCTCTGGGTGGAAGAGCTGCTGTTCTGCCTGCAACCAACGGCGGCACCGGTTTGGAGAATTACATTCGGAATCAGAATCGTTATTTATACTGAAAGGAATCCTTTGTGTTGTCGAGCTCTTTTTCACAGACGTCCAGTAGGGGCACGGGTAAGAACATTACAACAACAAACACGACAAAGACACGATAGTAGTGCAAGTACAGGGAAAGTAAACAAATCACCCAAAATATACAAATTAAACTAAACCATCCCCATACTACCAGGCAAAGCCCAGTGAGGTGTTAACTTACTTTTTCAGAAGCGACCTGGCCACAAATGATAGCGAAACAAAGTGGCTTAGCAAGTGGAAATTTATAGAAGCTAAATAATCAAAATAATCTCAATGCATGTGTTAAGTATTATAAAGAAAAATTAAATGCATTTTGGCCATTCTCAATCCATCAATGGATGAATGCTTTCTCATGCCGTGGTCAGAGGTGTTTTTTTTTACAACACTTAAATACGTTGGTCATTGCGGGTTGTTGAAGTGGAGGGATGGCAGACTGTTCTCATAACTTCACCACTGATATTAGCCGTGGCTGCCAATCGAACTCGCTAACCACTGTACCACCACTCCAACCCCAAGTTTCATACACGGCACGGTAAACGCCAATCGAGATATTGTAAATTGTATTGTTTGTTCTTGTAACTTGCCGACCCACCCCTCCTGGACATGTGAAAAAGAGCTTCATATCTCATCGGATTCCTCAAGATCAAATAAAGATTCTAATTATGAAAAAAAGTGATAAAATAAAATTGAATGTCAAAAACTCTACAGGGATAGTTAAGTGGTGTGATGCTACAGTACAGATACCCCACCAGATAAAAACGACACCTTATTCTCATCTGAACAACTGATTGGATATTATAAAAAAAGATGGCTCTGCATTTTACACAGGACAAAGTTAAAAGATGTAATACATGTATTGAAAATTGGTGGGAGTTATGAAGTCTCTTTGAAATTAAATTCTGTTTTGTCCAATTTCTTCCGATTTATTTCTGGAGGGATATCTACAAATGGATCACCGTGAACGTCCTGGTCTAATAACAGTCGTGTATGTGCATAGATGTATAATGCCAAGTGCATATAGTACAAGGTTTAACATAATTACCAGTGTGCAGAGCAAGTTAGGAGCACGTTAAGAAGATAGGTCAATTTATCATAGGTAAAATTTACTACAAGTAAAATAAATCGAGTGGACATGGGCAGGAAGCGTCATGAGAACAACGGATGAGACGAGAGACAAAAACCAACGATGGAGTGGAGACTGAGAGACGGGAAGAGAAGCAAGGGGAGATGGCAGCAGCTAAATGACACCGCAGGGTTCCGAAGGCGTGACTGGACAGGAGCAGCTGGCAAAAGGAAGGGATGGAGGAACATGTAGGCCAATGCCATGCAGCGGGAAGTCACAGGATGACAACAACAACAACTCGAGTGTTGAACTTACCTGGTAAGGATGGGCGAGGAGTGTGGGGATCGCGTTGGCACAGACTCGGCCGAAGATTGGCTGCTCACAGAGGTAGCCGATTGGCTGGTGCGTGGGCTGTAGGGCCGCAGGAAGGAGCTGTACACAAACCCTTGTGCCACTTTGTATTGCCAATGAGTGGAAGGAAAAGAAGAGGGAACAAACCATTAATTTGTCTACAATAAACATCTCATACAGACTGATTCACAGATATATTTTGTTGTACATCTTGACCGTATGCTTTCCCACCAGCCACATGGTACAGGTATAATTGTGAATTCATCTGTGGATAAATGCTAGGCATATTACTATGCATAATTTCTTGCATTAAAATTAAGTTTTTCACTGAGAATCCACGTATTGCTCACGCTAATGTGTATGATAATGGTGTTAACAAAACTGCACAAAAGGAGACAAAAAACACAGAATCGATACAAATGCAATGGTGAAAAAACAAATATATAAAATATTTTTTTGAATCAAACCATGACCCCAAATCGCAACAATTCATTAAAGAGCTGTTGGGAGTAACGGATCATCTTCATGTGATAAATAAGAATACTGAAAAGGAATAACAGTACAATACAAAACAGACAGGTCAAATGCACGCCCTCAAGTGTACTGATACAGGTGCTGGCGCCTTGGGTGCATCTTCATAGGTGTAGGTGAATTGGCCGGGTGTTGTTTGGGAGTCCGGCCACATTCTCCCATCGCTGATGATGTCGTATGAAGGAACAGGAACATTTTAAAGTATTGCAAAATTGTGAGAATTGTGTTTAAACTTAAAGGTAAGGCGAATAATTAATAATAGGCTAGGCACGTCGTTAAATGCTTACACAAGTGTCGATTTAATGTATTTGCTTATGTCGGGTGGTGGAGGGTTTCAAGACACATTTGGCAAGATCATGAGGTGGCCTAACCAAACAAAAACTATGATTAATTTCACAGTTTAACGTTAAATTTGTATATATCTTGTTAAGTTTCAGAGATGCTGTTACTGGGCAATGAGTACAGTGGACACAAAATGTTCCTTCTCATGAACAACTGTTAACCAATCAGCTTTGCAATGGCTGGCAGCTAAATCTGCATGTGTGCTGGTGAAAATGTCAGGGGGTGTTGTACAGTTGGCTGGTGGATGACGGTGAACGTGGATCCCGACCCACACAAGAATTGCGACATCCCCGCGGTTGCCCCTGCAATGCACGGATCGGACAAATTACCCAGGACACCTGAACGGCAACAGCCTTTGCCCAATGGCGGAGCCAGGATTTTCAGGTAGAGGGGGCAACCCCTCCAGCAGTAAAAAATGATAGGAGTTGTTAGTAAGTAAGGACTTGTCCCTTGCTTTTTATACGATGCGTTTGCGGAGATGGCGCGGCCATCAATTGAGGGTCGAATTAGAACCGTGTGTGATTGTCATCGTGCTCGCTGAAGGCAAATGCCTTCAGGGAAGTTGTGTACTGTATACGCAACTGCGCACAATTCTGTGAGTCACTTATAACTGCTTTGCCGTTACTTATTGCCAATTATGGACTCAGACTATTATCCTATCATTTCATAGAGACGCTGGCACGTAATAATATGCTACACAGTGGCAGTGGGGGTCGCAAAATGCCGATTTATTACAAAAAAACCCCAATGATCCGATCGAAATTCGGGATTTCGATCGGATCATTGGGGGGGCACGTGCCACCCCACCCCGCACTGGCTCCGCCAGTGCCTTTGCCCACCCGGTCATAAGAGGTCACCCACGGCTGGCGCAATGGTCCTTTGCTGACTATACGTGCCGATTGAATTGCGCGATTGGTCCGAGCAATATGGGTACCCCCGAGGCCGACAAACCAGTACGGCTGGCTGCGGCACCCACATGTGTGCTGGTGAAATGTCCGGGTGTGCGGGCGTGCACGTACCCCCGTTGCTGACGAACCAGCGGCGATGGCTGCCCATGGGATCCTGCTGCTTGATGACGGCGACGAGCTCGCCTTCGCTCAGCGCCAGGTCCAGATCCTGCGCCACGTTCACTTTGCGATCGAGAACGAAGAGGCGATCGGGCGGGAAAGCGCGCCAGCAGCTGCGAGCGGCCCGAGTCCGTCTGTGTACTGCCGGTCGTCGCCTGAACAGCGCACCCCGGTGTAGATTTTGTTCACACATTTAGTCACGGAAATGCCAGTCAATTCAGTAGTATTATTTTGCAGCCAATAATGATTATGAGTGAATGGAAATAAAAAAAACGTGGCGATGACAAGGATGACCTCCCACCAAAGCAGGAGTATGCTGAGACAAAGTGAAGAATCAGTCTAAGATAATATAGTAAAGACATTAGAGACTGCAGTGTGCAAGGAAGACCACAAATGATAATTGGCTGTACTGTATAGAAAAATATTTACCAAGATAAATAATTGGCTGATGTTAATAATGGGGGGACAACCCTTTCACGCCCCTCTCTATCAAGATGAATAACTAAGAGACTTTGACGACATGTTTGACTGCTTTAGAAGTTTAAATAAGAGAATGGCAATGCTGATTAGATTGCTTTTAACAGAGTTGCTGAGCACAGGACGAAAGGCCCAAAACATAAAATGGCCAGCAACAAACATCACGATCACAGTTGAAATAGATAAGAGTTGTTTACACGTTTCTTGAATTAAGCAAGGTTATCGTAAGAGTTTGGGAACAGAGATCGTAGTAGGGAGTGAAGCAGAAAGAGTAGTGTTTTGACCTGCAGTGTGGTGGTTGAGTGTGCGAGTGTGTTGTTGTGGCCTGCAGTGTGGTGCCGGTTGGCCACAGTATCGATGAGATGAAACAGTCAGTCTGGTAGACACGGGTGGAGGAATCGACGAGTCAAGTTAACGGTGTTCACGGCAGTAGCGACAGAAGAGCGATAAGGATAATTGAACACCGGCCACATTAAACCGAGCGCCGTCGGGTGACATGGCGAGTGGGTTCCGGGGACCGGGTCCTACCAGGATGCCGGACAGCCTGGAGGCAGTGCGGCGGTCCATGCTGTGCCGTCCGTCAAGCCCACGGCGCAAACTGTCCGGCGGGTCGCACATGAAGCTGAAGCGCTGCAGCTCAGCGAGTGCGTGCATGTGCCGCGCACCAAACGCACCCTGCTGCTCCGCCTGCAACAGACGCAGAGACACCCCCCCGGTGTAGCCTTTAACGTTGCTGTTCGCGAGCGGCTATGAAGGCCGGCACCGTGCACAATGAGCTGCGGTGTGTCTAGCACCACGCTCGGCTGCCTTTATCTCCCCTGTGCTGATGTTAACATAGTAATATGTATAATATTCATGTTTCTTTTTTTTACATAGTGTAGTCATTCATGCATATTGAGTCTTAAAAATCGCTGAAGAACCACAGACAAGCTGGAAGGCAGCAGCCAGGCAGTGAGCTGATCCTAACAATTGCAGAAGTGCTGCAGTGCTCTATATATTAATAATGTTTTTAATCACCATTTATTAAGGCTGAGTAAACCTAGGGGAGGCCCAGCACCAGTTTCAGATATCACTCACGACTGATGTTGGCGGTGGCTGGCAATCGAACCCGTTATCGATGCGTTCACAGCAATTGTAATGCTTAACGCAAGATGACAGTGCCGCCGTGTCCGTTTGCCCGTTTGTCATTGTCCATTTGCTTTTTAATACAACAATGCTTCCTGTGCAGCCAGCCTCGGAAACAAAACCCGATGTACTGTACGAGTTATTAATTCTTCCAAGAGCTGTTTGCAAAATGGGACTTCAATAGAAACTATTTTTATAATACAATGCACTGCTGTTTACATAATAACTCCTACCCTCAGTGTAGATTAAGTTTCACCACCGTTATGCGCAGTTGCACGTGCGATCAGCTCATCCGGAATGCGCCCCCTTCACCGTCAGACTGAGCCTGGACAGCGCTTGGAGGGGTTACCGCCATGCACAAACGCGCTGTCATGGGGCTTGCAGGGCTTGGCAGCAGAGAGCAGCGCTGGATAAATCCTTTGTTACGTTCGACTCCTATGCTCCCCGCCTTCACTAAAACGCACTGACCAGGGTAGAGTAACGGCCTTGACCCGAACGCTGTGGGCAGGTCCTCATCCAGCAGTGGATTGACTATCGGTCTGTACATCTACATAAGGGCCCAGCGAGACAAATGTGTCATGTGCGGGGAGCACTGGGATGCATAAAAATCAAATACGGTATAAAAACAATAATTCGGGAAAAAAATGGTGTGTAGAACTCTATTCTTTTCCTGTGCATAATGCTTTTACTCATCACAGTCCAAGGAAACGCACGATGAGATTGTGTACGAAAGGACAAGATGACGACACGGTCCTGGTACGCACCTTTCTGGGTAAGGCACGGGGGGGGGGGGGGGGGCACGAGGTATGGGGCAGGGAGACACGAGGCACCGAGACACGAGGCACGGAGACACGGGGCACGGCACCAAGTGGCACACCTGTACGTCGAGGGGCTGCAGCTGCTGGAGGATGGCGAGGACGAGGTCGCGGTGCACCGCCACGAGGTTGCGCGCTGCAGCTCCCAGCAAAGCCTGCCCTCCTGCTCTCAGCAAGGGCAGCTCCTCCAACAGCTGGGCATTGAGGGCAACGTAGTCCTTCTGGGTGGCCTGCAAGGGGGGGGGAGGGAGTTGGCGATCCAATAATTTATTAGTTCAATTTGATTTATTTTAGTTTCATAGTTGTACTCCACAATTTTATTTCTCACGCTTATCTGCCTCAGCAATGTAGGTCAGTTACATTTATTTTATTGAAATATTAAATGGGCCCAGGAATGCACTACCAGGGGGATTGAACCTTGTCCTAAAAAAAAACCTTCCCACGATGCATTGTGCCAGCAATACTTTCAAAAATTAACTTTTAATATAAGTTCGTGTATTTTGTAATACTTTTGATGTAAATTGTTTATCTGCTACTTAATCATTACTTTCAGCGAGCTATTCATATGACCGTTTCAAAATTGGTCATCAAAAACTGTTTATAAAATGTCAATTCATCAGGTCCATGAGTCAAGTCTCCAACTCGTATTCACTCTTACTGGCCTCTTTATATATTGCCCAAATGTCACCTGCATATTCTTTACTTTTAAGGACACAATGTTACTGATAAATGTGTTCAGTTTATTTGTCAATATTATTAACACAATAGCAGAAGGAAATGCATCCTCCATCTTGAGTGCCAGAGGTACAATTATATTATCTTAATTACATAACTATGGCATTTTACAAAAATAACAGTAAATCAACACTGGCCAAAAAAGTCAACCCTTACAATCATTATATTTGTTTCTGCACTTAATTTTGATAAATTGCAGCTGTGTTTACCTAACAGCAAACAAACAATGTTCATTAATCACAAACTTAAAAGCAAATACTCTCCAGAAAAGTTCAGTATAATTACACATATTCATCTATTATGCAATGCTTTTCAACATATTTACTCTTGGGAGTAAGTAATTATTAGTAGGGAAGCCGATGTTGGCTGTCAGGGCAAAAAATAATTCATATTTGCAAATAATGTGTTGTTCTGCAACATGTCTCCCAAGATTTGGGCAACCCTTTAATATGGCTGGTGTTCGAGGGGGAAGTCCCAAATAGTTTTGTTTATAATCTATCGTGTTTATGCTAGTTATATCGTCCCCCCCCCCGCCATTACAGATGGATGAAGCTAATGCATAAATGCTTTCAACCAGAGTTGGAAAGCGTTGCACGAGATGATGAAGCATAGCGCGGAAGCACTCTGGCTGGATTAATACCTGCAGCTCCTCCGACTCGGGCCGGTCCCGGTTGCGCTCGCTCGCCTCGCGGCGTGCGCTGTAGTCCAGCAGCTTGTCGTAACGCTTCTGCACGAGCTTGTGCGGCCCCGCAAAGGAGGCCAGCAGGGCGGACAGAGGAGAGATCACCAGCCGGTCCACGCGATCCTTCTGGAAGCGTCGCGAAGCGAGCAAGCACGACGGGTCACGTCGTTAGCGTTCCAGTGGCAACTACAGATGAAAGCAGAAGTTCACATTGATGATGACTGTCCGAGTGCTTCACTCTGGTTAAGTTTTATTTTGTTTTCTATATTTGTATTTTACCATAATTTTTTTCGCGATTGTGCTGTTGGTGTCAGGTCACGAGACGAAGGATCCATCTCTCGCAGCAATGTGCGACTCTCCATTTTAGGGAATGGCCCAAAGAAGCAGATATCTCTGATATCTCATCCAGTAACACTGTGTGGTCCACACAGTGGGGGGCAGCACTTCTCCACCCACCCTGCTGCAGAGTAATTGTCTGTCACATGACAGCGAAAACGATATTTGTAATACTCACAGCTGGAATTTAGTAAACAAAAATTAGTGCACAACCAAATTTAATTATCGTTTTATGCATAGTCATTGAGGGGTGGGGGTTGAGACCATCACTCCACTTAAGAGCCCAGTTTGAACACAGGTGGCTAGCCGGATTTGAACACATTAACTCACCAGTGCCAGCTCGGCTCAGTACTTTGACATCTGAGCTACCCAGGCACTTCTAGTTCAGTCACCTTTATTTAGAATATGCCATTGCCAGTTTGATTCGGTACAGTGATTGTCAATCCGTCCTACATGCACTACGTACAAACTGAGGGAAGGACTCGGTGGCGATGTGCCGGCACGTTTGCTGGTAGCGATCGGCGTCGGGTTTGGCGTGAAGCGCCGAGAAGCTGGAGGAGCACTGAAGCTCGGCAGCCAGAGCTTCCTGAGCGGGGAACGGCACACGGCAGAGCAGGACACCGTGCGATTCACGCGACAGAGCAACAGTGGTGACACAGAGCCACAACAAAGATCGCCCCCGCCCCTCGACGTACAGCCGACCGTCACTACTAATCCCACCGCATAATTCGCTGAAACACCATTGAAATGTAACTTTAAATCACTTGACAACAATGAAGCAGAGACGTACTCTTAGTTCTTTCAGTAAAGTCACGTAGGTAAAAAATTTAATTTAAATAAAAAAAAAATCACGACGTTTCGGAGGCAATGTCGTGATTTTTATTTTATTTTTATTAATTTTAATTTAATTTTTTACCTACGTGACTTTACCGAAAGAACTAAGAGTATGAATCCTTGCAGTCACGAAAGCTTCAAATCTAGAAGCAGAGACGTGACATCATATAACTATGATGAACCAAGTACGTACATATTGTAGACTTAAAGCTCTTTTGTCAATTCAGTGCCGAATGAGGGCCTCCCGGTGCCGTGCCGGCCATGGGGCTATTTGACTAAACGTCACCGCCGCGCTGGTCAGTGTAGGCTGGTAAAGGTGTTAAGCACAGATTTGGAAGCATATAATTATATTACAACAATAGTTATATATTTTTTTTTTATACCTGAACTGCCCAAGGCTGGTCACCACACAGCACAGCCTTACTATTATAAACATCTGCAGGAGTATGTACTCCATATAAAGATATGTTTTATTATCTTAAACCATACAGCTAAAATGGGCACAGCAATTATAATTACACTCACGACACATACTTTTTCATATTGTGCACCAAGCAGACATAATAACATCTTTAATTTTTTATATGTTTAAAAAACTATACAGATCAACGGCCATATTAATTACACTGAGCATGACGGGAATTCTTCCATTAATCAGTGCGAGACAGTGAGCGAGCACAAAACTGTGCCAGGGTGGCACGTGTCCCGTTTGTACCCGCAGCTGCTGGGTGTAGAGAGAGAGGCTGCGCAGGAAGGACTTGACAGCGCGCTCGAGGCCACGGAAGCCTCGCTCCTCCTCCTCAAATGCCTCGTCCCGGATCTAACACCCACCACACGCACACAAACACCACAATACAACTACACAACACATCAGTTGGTTCACAGCAAGCATTACGATTCGTCATTAATTCTTGGATTTGGCCGCGTAATGAGCTGGCCAATTGTCGTGAAACTATTCCATCATCCGACAATGCCAAAGAAATTACAATGTCCCATGTGAAAGCGTACAACGTGCCAATCCTTAATGTCTCAGCTTCCTAACCAGTAAGGTGAAGAACAATTCTCAACCAAATTTACTAATTAGTTACCATGAAGTTTGCCTTTAAACTGCAACAAATGCACCTCGGATTAGCACGGTTGGCTAGATACAGTGCGAAAGAAGTTCAACATCCACACATTCAGAAGAAGATGCAGAAAGTAATAATACAATTTCTGCATTTTAACTCAACCAGTAAGGTTTGTCATGTAAAAGACGCACCAATTAGTTACTACTTCAGCCCACCGGTGTGTTGGAGAGTAAATCCACAACATTTACAATTTACGTTTCGCTCGTAATTACATCAACCAGCATCATCGGGCGATTTGCCAGAATAGTGAAGCGATCCACCTGCTTCCGGTCTTAAATATAGTAAGACTGACGCCATCACTGTGAACCCATCAGGTGCAGAGATCAGCGGCGGAGGGGGGATTTATTGTAATTAAGCCTGTAGCTGTCAGAGCAGTTAAAATAATTCTCTCAATTTCAATAGATTCTCGAATTAGTCTCGGCCAATAATAATTAGTTTTACACAACACTTCAACATTAGCAAAATCAATTGAGTGTCCTTGTTGGCAACCATGTTCTGCAACTGCCAACAGTTGTGTTTGTGAGTATTTAATATTTATTTGGTGTTTAGTCTTACGCTAATGTTCCGTGCCGTCTGTCCAATAGCATCTGCCACATACGCAATTAATCCGATACACACCTTCTGTTGATAACTTAGGCAATTCATTTCTAGTACTAGTTTTTTTTATTTTGAGTACCGTGCCGAATCTTACTCTAATTTTTTTCAAAAACTCAAGCTAGTTTGTCAGTTTCTCTCGTAATATGGTATTTTTATTGTTTCAATAACATGATCACTTTCAGCAGTATTGCTGCAGTATTTCCGATCTTGGTTAGGCTTTCAATGCTCTGTTAATTTTTGCATTATTGTAGCCATGTAATCATAGAGCTTCTTTAACACGTTTAATCTCGCTCCTCAGACATTCACCATCTGACATGGTTTCATCTCAATGTATGAGTGTCTTGATGAGAGATGCTTTCCGTGCGGGGTGATGGAAATCTGCCTTCAGATAGGCATCAGTGTGCGTTTCCTTTTGGTAAACGTTGTGTGTTATTTTGCCATTTAGGCCGCATCTGAGAAAAATATTCAGGAATGAGAGTGTGTTATTCACCTCCACTTCCATTGTGAACTGGATGGCCGGGTTTTCCGAATTGAGATAAGTTAGAAATTAATTAAGTGTATCTTTACTATGTGGCCAAACAACCCAAGTGTCATCCACATTTCTTAACCGAAAAGATGGTTTTAGTGTACTTGTAGCAAGTGCTCTTGCTTCAACTTTTCCATGGACAGATTCGGTATAGCAGGAAACAAAGGAGAGCCCATTGCTTTGTTATTACTCGATATGCTAGTAAATAAGACAGGTTTAACAAAAGATATTCCAAAACTAGCTGACCATTGTTTAAATAGCACTTACTTCTTAGGGACAGGTGATTTCTTTAAACAAAACAGTTGGAATATAACATTTTGCAGAGAGCAGCAGTTAGTCATAGGCAAACAAAGTGAGAGATTCCTTGTACTGCCTGCACAGGCTTGTAGGGGTAAGTGTTATTAGTGAGCTCATTAAAAACTGTGGTGTGGCCAGTAGCACACCTGGTTGCCTTTGTCTGCCCAGGCTAATGTTTACGCACGGTAAACAGTGACTCATTTGAAGAGGATTGGATGGAAAGGAGGCCTAGAAGCATTTAGATATTTGCCACTAATGTTGGCTGTGACGTGAATCAAACTTTGGACACCGGGTTCGAAGCTCAGTGGCTGAACACACGACTACTCCACACACCACGCCACGCGTAGACACACAGACAAAACTACTACGTGCATAAATGTATCACAACCAGGCACACGGAACCACGATCGCAATTATGAACCTAATATCGCTGGAAGTCGCCCTATGAAACCGAGTGCGCACCTTCAATCTTATCGAACGAAAATGCGCCACAACCGAAAACAGTCCAAAATCGTTTGCACATACAAAGGTGCCGCAGTGGGAAAATGAGCTCAGCTAACCAGGTGGCGCCACTGTACCTGGGAAGCCATGCCTGTCAGATGCTTGAGGTGGCCACTGACGCGGCTTGACTTCTTCAGAATGGAATGCATGTTCAGTTTGGAGAGCTTGTCAATCAGTGAAGAATCATCATCTTTTCTGTACTTGACCACTGCCGAGAAATTGAATAACGTCAGAAAATAACAATTAAAAAAGGCAACGGTGATGTGTCACCACCACGTCAAGAAACCACGTGCTCAGGAGTATCTCTGACAGCACAGCGTGGGGGACGCGTGGCAAGCACCATGCACACACCAAGGCCGTATTCTTCATCACGGCTCAGCTCAGGCTTGCCTCTGGCTCAAGTGAGATGGCTCAAAGACATGCTTAACTTGAGCCAGCTCTGGACAAGGTCTCAGCCATGCTCAGGATTTCCATGAGCTGAGCCTCAGTCAAGCCATGGGCTCAGCCATTTGAAAATAACTGAGCGGCTCAAGCCTGAAATGAGCCGTGTTAAGGGGTCATGCCAGAGCCTAGCCGTGACTGTGAATATGGCCTTACATAGAGACCATGTGCAGACAGGGAAGAGCGACCCTCAAGACAGACATGAAAAAGATAGACACAAACCCACAGAGACATATGTGCAGATACAAGAAGAGCGACGAATACGTACAAATCCACATAGCCAAGGAGAAAAATCTGATGATCGTTGGGGGGGGACCCTAAAACAGTTGAGACTGACTAGGGTCAGCGCTGGAGAAGTGCACCAAGCGTCCCAATGGCACCAACCAAGTTCACGCTCCGTTGCAGAAATTCACCGTTAGGGTGGCCCACAACCACAGCTCGACTGACCCCCTATCCAAAAGGAGCTGGAGCAAACACGACTAACCCAGGTCCTTCCGGCGCTTGAACTCGTTGATGTTGTGGTTGAGCTGTCGCAAGGCGACGAGCGCTTTGCTCAGCGACGGCTGGTCAGGGTGAGACGGTGGCGTGGCTCCCAGGAGCTCGGTCAGCAGCAGCGGGTAGCGCATCACCCTCTGCACTGGCTTGATGAGCAGTGCCCCCAGGTTTATATAGTTGGACCTTTCCCTGGTTATAATGAAAAATCACCCGTCAGAAATGTCAACGTAAACACACCAACCTCTCGCATGCAAGCAATCATGTCTGTTGCTTACAAAAACATACGAGGGTTACATTTTCAGATGTATTGGTTTGGGTGATGTAGGTTTTGGATACACCTTGGCCAGGAAATGACATTTCAGCAACAACACTGAATCCGAGCGTGTGAATCACTGCATGCTTGGGTTTTAAATAAACGCACTGCTAAAAGCAAGTAACATTTCCAAAACATATACACATATGTCACCTCATATTTTTGAGACACACTGCCATCTGTGCCTTGATGTCCTCATCCTTCTCGAAGGCCTCCAAGAGCGAGATCGCGTCATCGTGGTTGCGGCAGTACACCTTGTAGACCTCCTCAAGCTCGCTTTTGAAGGCGAGGAAGATCTCGCCTAGAGACAACAAGCCGTCGTCACCGTGAGATACCCGGCCATCGGCAGATAACGTAGCTGGCATGTAGGTTGAACTGCTTTCGCACCGTACGTAACCAACCGTGCTAATTATCGATGGAACTGCGAACCAAAATGTATTAAATACCCAATGCATATCCAGTCAACTAACAAAAATTGTACTCTCAGCTTTCAGCTTGTTTAATAAATGAAGAGGGCAATAGACTATGCGGCGTTTACCACGTACCGATCTTCTGGTCGTCGGGGCGGGCGATGTGGACGGCTGACTGCAGTGACTCGTAGAAGCGGGCGTTCACTTCTAGCACTGCCTCCAGGTTCCCAAACAGCCCCTCCACATCCAGATTGGCCACCTGGGACAGAGAGCGTTCCATCAGTCTTCCACGTCGGCAACGGCATGCGGCGCGGTCCAATCGGCAAGGCGACAACATCGCACCACTGTGGTGACACGTCTACATTCATCGCTGATTCTCATCTGTTGTCCTGCCCCTCCATTGCAGTGCGTAACATCTTTCTAGGGCCCCCCACCTCTCAACCCCCAAACCCAAGGATTCTGCAGGCATGGAGAGAGGAAATATTTTCCAGAGCTCAGCATGGAAAGCTCCAAGTAAAATTAAACCCGGACCCATAGCCTTGAAAATTACTCAATTGGGCTTAAACTTAGCAATAAATTAGCTTCATTACACAATCAATTAGCTCCAAGTCACTCTTGCAAATGAGAATCATCCTGGTCTCTTGACTTTTCGCCTGGTTAAAAATAATAATTTTTGAACATTATGAAAATTATTTCCCCCAGCCATCTGTGCTATCAACTCAATACGACTAATCAAGCAAAGGCTCATAATCTTACACTTTTCCTCCACCAATAATTGACATCTTTTTCTATTTAAAAAATGGCCATTTCCTGTAGTGTCTTAAGATTTGGTCACATTTAGATGCTATGTATTTCCAAATTGCACTGTAACTTCATGTTACAGTGCAATTTGTATACTCAAATTGTAGTGTAACTTGATATACAGTCCTCCGATTACCAATAGATTCCTCCCTTTTCATCTCGTGAGTGGAGCACGGTGAAAGTATAAGAAAACAAAAGTGCAACATGTGATTCAACCCCAAAGACCACGCACACTTGTATTATGAGGATTAAGAGTGGCTACGAAAACCTACCCATTAAATTGTGTGACAAACTGCACTGTGCTGCGACGCAAGACAAAATTAGTCGACCTGTGTTTTCCTGAGCGGGATGTAGATCTCCTCCCTGCAGAACTGCAGGTCGGCCAAGTAGTCCCTCTCGGTTCGCAGCAGCTCCTCCAGCACCATCTTGCGCTTCTCCAGCGCTCGGCCCGGCTGAGGCCCCTGCAGCGCTCTAGCCTCGGGGGCGGCGCCGTTCGGTGGCCCACCCACGTGGGCGGCGCCCCCGTTCATCGGAGCAGAAGGCCCACTCAGCAGCGTCATGTCATCTGAGAAGTTCAAAAGGGACGGCTTCGTAAATCAAAAATAAATACGCGTAACGGCAAGCGGGTGATGCTTTCAGTGTGCAACGTAGAAAGGTAAAGGTGTGCAGCCCTGTGGTTGCTTGTGCCACGGCTGGCAAAAGGGCCTCCACTAGAGAAAGCTCCAGAGACCACCTGATCTACTCTTGCATGCTGGCCATCAACTAACTGTGACCCAACTATTTACACTGCCGTGTGAAGAGAGGTGGGGATAATTAGCAAGCCCAATGTTTTAACTGCCACGCCAGGAGGTCAGATCAAACCGGCGACCTCTGGATTGCAAGTCCAGTGTGCTAACCATTACACCGTGGTTTAGTACCGCATAATTAATGTATACATAAGTATAAGCAATTGCTTGACCAAATCAGCCAGAATGTGCTGGATCGAAAGCTAATCAGGATTCATTCTGGAGAGTTCGTGGATAGTAGAGTGGTGACCACTATGCACAGCAGGTTATAATAGACTGCTAGGCAGCATGGTGGGAAGCAGAGGGCAATGCAGCAAGAGACAATGTTGTACTCTTTGTTCACACATCTATGATTCTCATCTTCCAATACCCGCACTGTCCAGCATTCTGAAGTATGGCCAAATTACACCTATGACCTACATCACAGAATATTGTGACATCCAAATGGGAGTGAACTTTTTATAATTTTAGTTTGAAAAACAGAAAAAAATATCCACCAATACACAAGTCATGACTTTTACTGCAAATTGTGATATTTTAAGACTACTAGTGTACTATCTAGCTAGCTTACCCCACCTAGTCAATGCTCTTACGTTATCTCCATACATGAGTGGTTCGAACAAGCACATGAGAAATGAGGCACCTGTTTGCCTCTGCCGGTCTGGCCGCCCTTGGCCCAGTCCTCTGTATGTTCTGCATTAGCCATACAGCTTTGCTTCAATGCCATCACCAAGGACTTGGGCTAATCCATGGAAACGGCAAACAGCAATTCTAAATTGCCCAGCCACGGCAGGCTGAACATAAAATCCCACAACATTCGAGTGTATTTGCTCTCCCGCAAAAAATGTACATAACACAATTACACTTGCAGTGCCCAACTCATTATGTAGCATACACAAACTAATGTTGTGTTGCTGTGGGGCACTGTGGGTAAAAGTATATAAAGCAAACTCTGTTCTATCTCAAATTCTTTGGGTCTTTCGGTAAAGTCACGTAGAACAAAAAAGATCTGTTCTATCTCCACACATAAAACTATAGTTTTCAGTCCATCAGCCGACCAGTGTTCCAGAGCAATATCATCAAGCAGCATTTTTTGACTTAAGCAAACTCTGTACAAGTTTTGACCAATGGCTCTTCCCATTAAGATCTGGTAGTCCACCAGCTTTTTTTAAAACAATTCTTATTGTTGAGACCCAAATATTGCAACAAATGTCGTTTGATACTTTTAGTCTGGATAGCAAACCGACTTAAGCACTAAAATACATCTTTGTGTGGAGGAAAAAACGGAGTTATGCTCATATATACGTAATTATGCAGTGGTTGAGCACACGGAGTGCGTTTCATTTTTCCCAACGCAGCACAAAGGCGTCTCTCTCGTCTCCCCATCCACCCCAACAGTGATTTCCATCACAGCCCCTGTGCGAAAGCCCCGCCCGGTTACAGAGGCATGTTCACGCCGCCTGCACTGGCTTGCTGTGGCATTGTGCGTGAGATGGGGGTGACCTGCCGGGCGTGAGAACACAGGGGGAGCGGGGGGGGAGCACGGGGGGGCACGGGGGGCACGGGGGGGGGAGCACGGGGGGGGGCACGGGGGGGGGGAGCACGGGGGGGGGCACGGGGGGGGGCGCACGCGCCGTCGCGTGAGCCGCCGCCGCCCACCCCCGTGTGGCGGTCTCGCCCTTCCTCGCCCCCCCCCCCACCCCCCCAGCTGCTTGCGAGTAATTACCGACATATCCCGCTAGAACAACACGGTGAAGATTATAGAGAAAACAACATTTTAATCAAAGCTGCGACATGACCCCCAGGAATCCCAATGCACTTTCCGAATGTTCCTCCGCATCCCCCCCCCCCCCCTCTGTTGCTTACGAGTAGCGGTCAGCTTTTGATCAATAGGGTGATCCATTTATAGATACTATACAATGAGAATAGAGAGATATTACAGATCAAACGAAGTATTAACTCAGAGCCTCTCCATGTCTAGCTCTCTGATGTGTTCGCTCCACGTGCTGGGAGCTACACAGCACAACCCTGCAAACCTACAGTGGTAATCTTGTCCATGTCTTGGACAAATCTCATAACGCAAATTAAATCTGTTAACACGCGACACACTCAATCATAGGCAGTATCAAGATGCCTCACAACGCTTCATTATGCGCAAGCTGAGGTCATTGCTCCCGCACATGTGACGTGGACAAGGTCGACGGTGAGTGGAGCATCTCCAAACGGACCTCCATGCTCATTGAAACTGCACACTAAACTTTTTAACATTGTAAATCCACATGAAACAAGCTGCATGCATGTATAACTCCTTTAACATTGCACGTAGCCAGCCGTGCTCATCGGAGGTGCGAAGCTGGGCCGAAGCCACAACGAGGGTGTTAGTAACATTTACGCACCAGCAGCAACTGTTACTGTAACATACACAGGCGAAGAAATTCGCGATCCCTTTGGGAGTTCATCAGAATCGCCGTTTCTAATTAAGCCATTTGAATCGGTCTGGATACGCAAGGTTAAGTGTCAGCTCTTTTCAAGAGACAATAGAGGACAAAGGCTACGGGGTGCATCGCTTGTTCCAATTGTGAGAGCAGATGACAACTGGTCAGAGAGTAACACAGTAGGCGGCGCGGCCTTATAAAGTCAACAAACTTCACGTACAACAACTGAGCTGCAGTTAAAACAGCAGAACACTCCGTACCTGTATAGAAAGACGCCACCTCTAGCATCACACATACGTCGTCGCACGTTGCTGCGGAAGAGGCGCGCGTGGGATATAAGTTCTCCTCGCTGGGAGCGAGCCCGTCCTTCCAGCACGGCCATGAGCCTCTCTCTCGCTACGTTTTTGTTTTCTCTTCCCCCAGACACAAGAGCGGCTGGGTCCAACCTGTACCGCCCACCCACCAAACCCAGCAGCCCGTTCCACAAAACAACCCCAAAGCTCCCAGTACAAACAAGGGGCCTTTTCAGCCGCACGGCAATTAACATCTCAATGGGCCAGCTCTGGCCAAAGATGAGATAACAAAAGGCAGCCCCCCCCCCAGCAGAAGAGAAAACGTGGGGAGGATCATTGTACACCACGAGCGTCCAAGTACAGCATTATCAAATTACATGACCGCCGAGGTAAATAGTCTTGGCATACAGAAGTAAAAAATGTGCGAATGTAACACTAAAAGTAACAGTTCATGTATGTTTTAACTCAAGATACCACAAAGTAAAATACAATATCCACTGCATTTTACTCTAGTGCCGAGTGGAACAAATGCACAAAGGCCAAATACCTCTGATGGGCCACGGCCAGCAGACAACCCACGGGTTTCTGGTAAAAGTTTGTGTTCCTAAAGCAGTAACATCAAATGCACTCTCTAGCGTC
Organism: Lethenteron reissneri; assembly: GCF_015708825.2. NCBI lineage: Eukaryota > Metazoa > Chordata > Hyperoartia > Petromyzontiformes > Petromyzontidae > Lethenteron > Lethenteron reissneri. The sequence goes on along the minus strand of NC_083820.1, from coordinate 11,752,945 downwards.
CAAAATATTTCACATGCCAGCAAACGTCAGGATGAGGTCAGCTCGTGACAGCCCAGTAACTGGAAAATGAACTCGAAAGCAAATACACTTTTACCGGAGCCATATACACACACGAGCACGTATGCTCAGTGCGCAGCTGTTTCCCAGTAACGCACGTATGGCACCGCGCTTGAAAACACGGCAGTCTCGATGGCAGATTGTAGCCACACTTACCCAACGCGTTTAAGTTGTTGTAGATGCCACATTGCTCTGCCGGATGCGTCCAACGTATGCCCAACACTTCACAATTCAAACAAAAACAACTTCCAATTGCTATTTACAGTACAGTAAAGTCGGCGCCATAATCGACTCCTCCTGGCAATGCGGGGTTTGGACTTTGCTTCATCTTCGCAATGTTCTGTTGCACTTAGAGCTCAGGTAATGCTGTTGTTACCGAATAATAATCATGCTAAGAGCAATACGAATAATTTATTTGACATACTTAAAAAAATACTCTGCATGTGCAGTTTTAAAACATCCGAATGGTGTATCTGCCCCAAAGTGGGCAAAAGCAAGCCTGCTCTTTTTCAAGCGAAACTGATGACTCAATGGTAAGCATGTAAACCCGTCTTCCGCTCAGGTCAAATTACACCTGTTATCTCGGCCTATGCGAGAGCAAAGAAGAACAGCATCCCCCTCCCCGCCTCTCCACCACTGGGTGCCAGCAATGGCACGTGACCGTATCACCTGACCCCCATGAGACCTTGTGTGAGGACCAAATGCAGCCATGCTTATACCCATGACAAGGTGGTCGTACCAGCAGCAGCGGCGGCAAACCCACCCAAGCAGGTTTGTCAGCATTTCTAACGTGCGGAAGGCGCCACAGAAGCAGCAGTTTGTATACGATTGCCACTAATGTGTATATTACTTTGGAATCAAGACTATGGCATTTAAAACCTATGTAGCATACATCTTGACTTAAAGCTTTCGTGACTGCAGGAATTCCTATTCTTTGGGTCTTTCGGTAAAGTCATGTAGATAGCTTCAAAGAAAATAACAAATAACTATGTAGCATGCAGCGAAATTGATTGTCAATACGCAAAGATATGCAATGCCTAATCGTAAACAAGGGGAAATCAAAGTCACACACATAGGGGCTTAGGACAGGTTTGTCAGGTTTCCAGTTCTAGATGAAATGATTTGGTAAACACTATTCGGGCTTCTGTTGCCAGTGATTAAAATTACAGATAACGTTCCTGAATACTTTTGAAATTGCAATAGTCCATATGAATGGAAATTATTTGTTATTAAAAGCAGGAGCACATCGCCATATTGCTATCGTCTGAAAACTGCAATACACAATGTAACTGATATTGGCCCAAACATCCCGATGCTAACAATTTATCAGCAAATTACTAATTTGGGGTTACACATGGCAAGATTGCATCCCCTACCACAAAGCAATAGCAGGACCCTCCTGACAAAAAGAGTGTTTAGACTTGGATAGGCTTTCCTGGGTAAACAAGCCTAACAACAATTATTATTCTTACAACATTCTAAATCCAAAAACAATAACGTGTTTTCAAAAGAGCCACTGAACGCCAAGCGCAGCAACACCGTACCTGCCAAATGTCTCCTTGCGACTCGAGTGAGGACGCCCGAAATCCTCGCAAAGAAACAAAGCAGGCGTCTGTGTTGGTGGGCCCTCATGTCTGCAGCTGGCGCCCTGTGCCTGCCCAGTAGGGACCACTGGCACACGGCCTACCCCGAGGGCAGCAATGTGGCACCCGTGCGCTACATCCACAACTGCGTTATTAAATATCTGCCACTGCGGGTCAGGCCATCATCCCAAAGCAAACGCATCCATTTTGTCTCATGCCACGGTTTTGCGATCACCAAATTTGTGTCTTGTTTGCACAATCGATGTCAACGACCGAAGTCATGTAAAATTTGCGAGTAGAGCCGCGTGCAGAATATATATTGGCAAGAGGAGCAGACTAATCGAAACCGCGTGTGCGCACAGATGCAGTCTTGTTATTAAATAGTATTTATGGTGTTGCTTAACAACATCTTTGGTGTAAAAATCATGCCACGTGTTGGGCAAATGTGTACATCCATGCGCAGCAGCAGAAATGTGATGACCAGGCCCTGGCAAAGAGAGAGAGAGGGACTCCCCTCCCTCATTAGAGCATCTCTGCCAACATTCCAGCATTCAACCATATTCCAACCAACGCATTGCGTGCAACTCCACAGCAGCAAGACGCAACATGTGGAAAATATTGAAAATGCTGTGTTGTATGTGTAACCCAATGGGAATTTGAAACGTGTAATCTAAAACATTAAAGTTATCACGCAGATTCCCGAGAGGGCACTGGGACGCTACACCTCATGATAGCCAATTTTCTGTGCAACATCGCATGGGAATTTAAGTTATGTGTATCGAAAACATACGCTCGGGTTTACGTTTTTTTTACTGACTGTATAAAGCACAAGTTGGTCATATACCATAAAAAATAGTGTGTAGCTGATAAATGCATGTACTGCAGTCATACATTGATTAATTGCATACATACAGCACTAAATAAATTTCTTCACCCATCAGTGCACTGACAAAGGGCTATAATAATTGTATATTACTTTTTAAAATGATATATCCACATAATATAACCGTTTCATATATTTAAACATGTAAAATCGAAATTTGCATACGACTGAGCACAAAACCTCAAATCTTAATTACGACTCAGAACATAACATTTCCCACAGGACATAAAAACAATGCCATGACTCACATGATACATGCCCATATGCCCAAATTATAAATTATAATTATTAATCTGCCCAACAGACCACAGCATACACGCGACAATACTCAGAAACACACAACTCTTGGCCTGTTGCTGGAATATGTAGCTGAATATTCTATTTTTTCTCATACAACATCATGAAAAACTACACAGAGTCAGAATACTATCCATAATATAGTTAATAGCCGGACCTGCTTCCAATATATTCTAATTAGTGTACAAGTCACATTGTGTCCCTACTGTTGGTGTTATGTAAAGCGCTGGTATTTGCCACCACAGCCTGCTAACAAGTACTGCACAAAACATATCTCCTGTTCCACTCCCTGCACTGGTGGCTGTAATTTGAATACACGTTCATCTAACATCGTTGTGCAGTTATATGTCTTCCACTGTACCATGTGTGATTTTGCAGTGTGTTGTGTGCATTACACTGAATAAGTCCAAATGTGCTATAATGTGGGAAACACCCCCAACAAGAGGACATCTACCCCAGAGATGCAGAGCTCTGAAATCAGCTCGTACGCAGGTGCTCCTGGGATTGTTGCATTGCGAGAAAATTAGATGGTGACCAGCTTGGAGAGGCCTCCATCCAGCAGTAGATTGAATTATGGTTGATAATGATGATGAACATTAATCTTTAACTAAGCTTTGCCGCCCGTTTACTTAAGACTCGTCTGAGCTGTATCGCCACTAGGTGGCACCACATTACAATTTACTCCAATTCTGGCAATGTGTTCAGGAGATACAATGAAAATGTCGAGGTCTACTAGCCACAAGAGGTCTTCAGGAGAGAGTTGGTGTAGCTTTGTTATTCCTTCATTGCAGGAACGAAGACTACAGTGGTTTACTATATGGTTTACTGTATTTATCGGGTAAGGTTGCCCTTTGGGTTTATTGCCGACGCAACTCAACAACATAAGCAAGATAAGCGGGCTTCCTCACTGCTCCGAACGTGAACCAACGCTAACGGACGGCGCAGTAACAAGGATATGCCCTTGCGCCTAGGAACGGAAACGCACAATCCCTGCAGATCATTGTCAAAAACCTCGACTGCCGCTGGGGCATCCCAAACAAATACAATCACAGTTGGAATGTTTCCATAATAGCAAACCGTCCTGGATTGTTTAAAACTATTTCTAAAGACCAGCATAAATGTTCCATTTCTCTATTAAATGTTCACCATTCATCTCCTCTGGTTAGTGATGTCAGACAAGCACTGTGACACACTGGGTGTGGCAGGGCAAAGTGTCAGGCTGTCAAGCGAGTGTAGCAGAGGGAAAGCCAACAATTTTCCCTTGCCAAATGAATCAAACCCAAAAAACGCACACAGAGTTGTAATGTTCGGGCCTTTAATAACCCTTGAACAAGATCAAAATTGATATTTGTTTGGGGCAGTGTGTCAGTGGTAAAGGTCACAAGGCTATTACAATTTGTTTAACAAATTGTGCAATGCAACAGTAAATTCCACTCCACTTAGTGCAAGTGAAGGAGAATTTATTCCATCAAGCGGTAATATTTAACTCTTAGGTTATTTCCTTGTTACCGTTGTTATTGGAAATGCACAGAATAACTTGTGCTACCTGCGGCAATGTCAAGGTTGCTGTCCTGGCTTCCATGGCTGCCACCAAAATCCAGCAGCTCATCTTCCCTCCCAAGATCTATCAAGTCGTGAGTCTGCAGCTGGGCTGAGGAATAGGATAAAAGAGCAAAGGGAAAGAGCAAATATCAAGCTGAGACATTTAAACAGCGCAGTCTCTGATATCCCCATGATGGTCGCGAATATTATTTAAGCATTTACATTTCTGTAATTAAATGTTAAACCGGTGCAAACTCTATGATTTGCCTATTAAGTCAGTGTGAATGTCCCCAAAGGACTTGACATGGGGTAAATTTGCACTGAACAATGCTAATGTGTTAATGGCAATCCATTCTAGCCAGATTCATGACAACGCGATAATTCACTAGCGTACTGGCGTACGTGGCCGGGCGGAAACACATTTGCCACTTGTTTCAGAGGCTCACAGTTCAAGCCCGGCGGCCACCCTGGTAACTATTGTGGGTGCATTAACTTTCACTGGTTCAAGCCACGTAGAAACATCATTCCTACTGGCAGACTATTTCCACATCCTTGAAAACGTAATGCCTTCGTGGTAGTCTTCCACCATAAGAATTGCGCAAACATAAACTGTACGGCACTCACCCGATGCCGGCCTTGTGATTGCACCTGGTTGCAATCTCTGCCTGACATGAGCCAGATCTGCAGACAGATCCCCACTGGAGTGGTTCCGGCGATAGGGAGGCACCGGAGCAGACACGGGAGCTCCATCCCTTGCCCTGTCGCCACACACCGAGGCTGCTCTGCTCAGAATAGCGCCCGTTTCCAGGGTGGTTCCCGCCTGTCCAGGAGGCATGGGCGCGGGTCTCGTGGGCATCAGCTTTCCACCACCGTCTCTGTCCTCGGCGCTCTGCCAGACTGTCATGTTGGCACGAAGGAGTGGCGGTACTTTCAGAGGGGCAGATGCCCGTCGGTTGGTAGGCGGGGGCGGTGGCGTGCGGTGCGCTCGTGGTGGTGGCTGGGGCTGCTGAGTCACGTCGGGGCGAGGAGGAATGGGAGGGCGGCTCTGTCCTTGTTCGTTATTCAGCTGCTGCTGCTGGGGACCTTGTAGTAGGTCATGTGCTTCCAAGCTCACATCTGATCTCTTCGTTGAGAGACTCTGATTGAATTGCATTACTTGCTCAGTTAACTTGCTCTCGAGATCTGTGGAGGTGCAGCCAGACAATCCAACACCACTCTTATGATTCAGCGAATCTGGCTTTGGTTTACAGTTTGAAGACAAGCCACCATTATGCACAGTACATTCAGTGCTGCTGCTTGAAATTTCGTTGACATGAAAAGCTTCAAAACTCTCGCTTCTGTCTTTGGCATGTCGCTTTTGTGTCGCCACCCACTGCAACAGGTCTTGGTGTACAGATTCTCTGTTATGAGACCTTTTGGATGTCTCTTGCTCTGACCTGATTGTGACGGTATAGTCGATCTTCACTGGTTTCCCAACATTTGTATCCTTGTTCTCTCCTACCTCAGGGTGCACATCGTAGCGTCGGACTGGGGAAGATGGAAAGCGCAATCCTGTGTTTTCTTTTGGTGTCTCAGACGTACTGGACATACCGAAAGATGATTCCAAAACATCTGGCTGTTGGCCAACAACAGAGATCTCAATATTTGAAGAGTCAAGTGATAATTCTTCATTATTTTCAAGCAAATTACATGGCAATTCCTTTTGGTATACATCAAAACTCTTTGATTCTTTAAAGCTCGTATTTTCTTTTTTGCTACGGTTTAAATTGGGATCATTCTCCATTGTCTGTACGAGATCAGAAACAGGTGACTCTTTAGCTTCCAGTTTTACAAACCGAATTGGGAAAATGCCTCTGCAGCCACGAACTTCACCTTCCAGCCAGTCATCTTCCAGTTCCTGAACGATTGTTATTCGGTCACCCTTTCTGAAGTCCAACTCACCAGCCTCGATGGCTTTAAAATCATAAAGTGCAACAGCATAAATTTCATTTTCATCAACGTTGTGTTGGCTGAGAGGTCCATATTCACTTCCACATAAAGTGCTTTGGTCAGAATCCAAGATCTCCTCATCTTGACAGTGATCTTTCACATTCATCTTCTTCAGTGGTTTGAGGAGTTCAACAAAGCCTTCTGGGAAAGTGCCACGTCTGCCATCAATCTCCCCATCATACCAGCCCTCCTCCGGGATGCCGGTTATCGTAATGATGTCGCCTTCTCGAAAGTCGAGCTCGCCCTCCATCTGTGCCGCCAGCCCCATAATGGCCCGCGCTCGGCCAAGCGCATTCGCAGGCAACACCAAGTCGGCGTCGCTGTCGGCACCCGGGTAACCACCCCGACTTGGCCGAGCCGGCAACCTGAGCTCCGTGACACATGACGCGGCGATGAGGCCACGATGGTTCTCCCTGCGTCCTCGGAACCAGTTTGTGTCAAGTGCTTCCTCTATCACCAGCACATCTCCTGCAACAAGACGCATTCCATCGTTAGCAGGGTCACTGCAGGAACCATCTTTCTTTGATCATATTTTTGCCACCGGTATTGTGTTATTGCTAATGATGTGTCAGGTGCTGTGCAGCATTGGAAGCTCACCCCTCTTGATCTCCAGACTGTCGGCTGTTAGGGGGTTAAAGCTTTCTGTGCAAACGTAAAGCCTCTCTTTTGCTTGCAGCTTGGGGATGGGAACGGGCTCCACAAAGCTGGATGGGAATTGCCCTGTAGCAAAGCAAAGTGGATAACAACAAGAGCATAATGCGTGCAGGCATGTGTACATAACCACCCATGTTATTGTACGTTAATTAAATATATAATATTAGATGCACAGTATAATTATAATTGTTTTATAACTGGGTTTATGAATAGGTTAATATTCTTTGGTACTGCGTGTTGCAGTGATAAACAAAAGATTTTTTTTTTGTAACCGCAACAAATTTTATAAATTGATGTAAATTTAAATGCTGCAGTGTTGGCAGGGGTACAAAAGCACAAATAAAAAAAACTCACCATGTTCGTTCATAACACCGACTTAAAAGGAAAAATATATAATCGGTGATGTTTTAAGCACTGACTTGATTTCAGAGCGCATAGAGAGACCAGAGATATTTAAACTATAAAACTATTTTAATTTACCAGGTAAGGCCCACTGAGCTATGAAGCTCTTTTTCAGAAACGACCTGGCCACAAATAATAGCTCTACAAAGTGGCTTATCATGTGGACATTTCTAGCAGCCAAATAATCTGAACGCATGTTTCTAAATGTGGTGGGAAAAATCAAAAGACCTGGAGAAAAATCCACGCAACCACGGGAGAATCTGCAAACTCCAAATATACAGGCCTCAGGGTCGGGATCGAACTCACGCATCCTGTGTACCAGGTGAGGTAGTTAATGTCTCGCCACCGTGACGCCCTAAAGAGTGGATAAGAGTGGGAGACTGCACTATACACCGTAGGGCCTGATAAGTATAACATTTAAAACATGTTTTCTGGTGAAATGCATTAGATTGGCACGCGAATATTTACCTATTAATAGCTAATGATTAACAAAGTAAAATTCTAAAATGTTGCTGGCACATTGCATTCTGGGTAACGCATAATATTTATAATAGTTACCTATATGTATTAATAGGTAACTATTCATATTCCAATTTAAAAACTGCTTGTCAACAAACATAAAAAAAAAATTCTCATCAGGCCCAATGGTTGAAATTGCAGTCTAACTCTTTTTCACTATCACTCAGGCCTCTCTGTTTATGTGCTATGAAGAAGGGACATTTGCCCAAACATAATCTATTATATATTATATTTTAAGGCAGCGTTATTGACGAATATTTTAAGTTTGTATGCCTTTGTATTTGCTTAAGATCAATTGAAATTGTGGCATTAACTTTACATAATTATTCATAAAAACATTTGTATTGACTACATATCACCCCAAAGTCTGCTTTTACAAATTTTGGAAACAATGTCTGGAGTTCCATTTCCAGTTACAGGAAGCGTGGACACGCACATGACACGCACGACATAGCTTATTACAAAAGCTGTCGCTGCAACTTTAAACAAAATGTCAGCTTCCTGTAGGAAAGCTCGGGCAGGTTTTCCAGTTACATGGGACAAAATGTACTCCCAAAATAGCCAAAAACAACACATTTTGCCAAATATCCATCCTCTTGGCCAACTTAAATCAGACTAATGAACACTCAAAGCGACACTTGAGGGCGGCGGAATAAAACAAATCAATGCACTCTGTGGAGATGACTATTAAGATGGTGGTAATCAACTCGATACACAATGGAGAGCATGCTGAATGGAATCTAAAGAGTCCTTCAGGCCACCTTAATTACACTTAAAATATCCAAAGTACAATGAGCTTCAGCCAAAAAGATTATACGCACGGCTGTAAAGTGGTGCAATACACATGCTGCTATGGGGATGAAGTGCATAGCATGCTCAACCCAGCACAGCCCATCCCATTGTCCCACGACCTCACCTGTGACCCCATCCTTCTTGCCTAATAGCCAGAACTCGTCGAGTGTGTCCAACAGCAGCACCACATCTCCCACGAACAGCGTCAGCTCCTCCGGCACACTGGGCCGGAATTCGAACATCGCGCGCAGCAGGCTGCCCGCCTCCATGTCCGCCTATGATCGTGCAAACACAACACATGCACGTGGAGGTTAGCAGTGCAAATATGTGCGATGCATGATCAAAAGCAAAACTAAACTTTTTTAAAATTGGTTAAACGTGATTTTAATCAAAGGGAGGTCAACCAAAATTAGTTTTCATGGTATATATTCACAAATGCCATTGCTGTAGACATTGGGCTTCTACCAGCTACCCAACTTGATTGCTAAGTTTGCCTCACCCAATGTTACTACCATATGTCCAACATTAGATTGCCACACTGAATAGACGGTGTCCGACAGATATGACTGTAAGGGCCAACCATTTCAATAGCGATTACACCGTGGAGGAAATGCCAACAACTGATAGCAGTCCCCCACAGTGGATACATGATGGGTTAAAAGGCAAACTGGCGAACTGAGAAAACAAATGCAGCAAAGGCACAGGGCAGAGATCGGATTTTCCCGTGGAGTTTTCCTGGCTTCAAAGCTCAAAGGACATTGTTCACGCAGATACGCTGTGGACTAAAAGTAGGATGGCATCTTCAGCTGAAATTAGAAGCACAGAGGGTTTAATTACATTCATCTAGTTACCGTTTGAAACACTTAGATCAGCATCCAATTCCTTAAACATGCTGTCTGCAAAATGTGCTTCAGTGAAATGTGCTATTTAGTGAGTTGCATGAACAACAAAAACAAAAGAACTTGCAAGTGTATGCCGCACTGAAAAATATACCTCATTTTCAGTGACTCCTGAGGTCACGCTTTGGGAATTCTACCTTATCACAAAAACCTTGTGCTTTATTTGATGTACCATTTTCTCCGGACAGCCAAGGAATTGTAATATGTACTGTGTATTACTTAATAATACGCTTCCAGGCTGCGCTAAGTCTGTAGCTATCAGAGCGGTTACAATTATTGGTATTTCTCTCAATTTCGATGGATTCTCTAATTAGTCTTGGCTAGTAATAATTAGTTTTCCATAACACTTCAACGTTATCAAACTTCAAATGAGTGTCCTTGTTGGCAAGCATGTTCTGCCACTGCCGACAGTTGTGTTTGAGATAATTTAATGTTCCTTTGGTGTTCTTTTAGTCTTACGCTGTTACATCCTGTCTGTCCAATATAGCATTTACCACATAAGCAATTGATCCGATATACACCTTCTGTTGATAACTTAGGTAATGAAAAAGTACACTCCAGTATAAAAGTAAAACCATCTGGGGATGTTATGACGTTTTTTTTACTCGGTCAAAGGAATAGACCTACTCTGAATACTTTAAATAATGCCCATGTTACATTTTAACCTGGCAGTTTACATTCCTTTGCAGTGGTCTGAAAGAATGCTTCAGAAATATATTATCAAAATCCTGGTGTCGACTTTCTGTTGCCTAGCTACTTCACGACAATTTTAAAAATGAAAAGTTTAACAGTTTTTCCATCCATTCCGGCATTGCCACTACCCACCAATCCGTACAACGGTCTCAATTAGACTCCCCAATCGATCCCTGGTGGAACCAATAAATAAAAATCCAAGTACCAACAATGTGCTCTCACGGACTGATATGTAGTGGTTGATCAATTCTTTCAAGAGGGCAGAAATAATGGATGGAATGGTCCCAAGACAAAACCAATTCAGACATGCCACTTGGGAGTGCAGAACCACAAATTTCCTTTATATCGAGGGGCCTTTCTGATGTTTCCTGTCTGTTAGCAGTCAAACTTTTCCATTGCAAAAAAGTGATACTTGCTTTTAAATGTTTTATACCAAAAGAAAGTACTTAACAATCCCCTCCAGAATGAAACACTCAAGTCAATTCTGGCACAGGTTTATGATGCGCAACTTAGAATGCACATTAAAGATTTAATTTAAAATGTTACAACTGTGATACATGCAATATAGCTTAAATGATGAGCGAAATGCATTAGAAAACCAATATCATGGAAGTAGTGTTGATGATTTGTATGTTGTGAAATAGCAACACCACCTCAACACCACATGGGGATATTATGCACTCAACATGACATTAAAATACCACAACTCTTACACATCATAATTGCTATTTATATATTCACGTGTAGCCTGACAGCATCAGAGCCAAAATTGTGCAATAATTCTCCATATTCATATTGTAAACCGTCAATATTCCTGACGCATTCACCGAAATAAGTTTTGCAATATAACTCACCTCTGCAATTACGAAATCCCATTTGCTTGACGTGACCATTATGAACTGTTTTAAGTACTCTACTGAGATATACCACACATGTATCCACATGTTCAGGGAAGTACACTATTGGCTTCGACACATATATAACAGTTTACTCAGACTTCCTGCATAATAATTTATGGACACATACAACTTTAACCGCATTTACTGATCTGTCTTTAAAGCCTCAACCACTTCAACAGAATATAAAAATACATTTACCGCAATCAAATGCAAAATGTATATGTACAGCTCCTTTGCCACTCTACTGCTGGATGAGGGTTTCCCTGCGCTGTGGGTCATGAGTATTATTTAACCATACTTCACCACGCACCTCAGTGCAGGATGGTGTGCATACACACAGGAGGATAAAAGTGCACGGCTCCCTGCACCTAGCCATCCAGCCAATAACAACCTGTGTGTTTCCAGTGGTCATCCAGACAAGCACTATCCAGAAACACAGCCCTGCTAAAGCATCTGTGTCATTTGATGCATTCACGGGTGATTTAGTAATGAGCGGAACTTGAGAATATACAACTTGTGTGTGTCCGGGTGTTTATGCAAAGTGTCACAGATGGGCGTTAATACATTATATGGGCAGATCAGATGGTAGCTTTTTGGATTTGTTTTGAAATGGATCTAAAACTAAAATATATTTTGAGTACTACAGCAACCACAGCGGTGGTTGGCGGCACATTTTGCAAGCACAGCCGAGGCCAGATTAAGGGATTACAACTGATTTCAGTTGCTAAACAATGCATTCATCAATTTAAAATACGCTGCTTGGCTCTTGAAAAGCACAATTTTGTGCTCAATACGCATTGCATACTCACGTGACATATAACCTTCCCACATTCCCATACACAACACAAAACCTCTTCCTGCACAAATGCATGAGAGAATGCCAAACCTAGCTTAAGTGATAACACAATGGGCAGAATATGACCAAACTAGAATGCACCCGATCTCATCGGATACCAGTAGCAATGCTGCTCCAGGATAATGCTTAGATTGGCGACAACCTTGCATAATAGGTGTTACAAGCTGCGGCACTATGTTGTTGGCAGCAGTGCTGCAAATTACGTTGGTGCACTTCAATTCTATGCTCCCACGTCGATGCCATCTGCCTTCATAATCACCCCACTAGGCAGCGTGGTGAAGTATGGTCACACACGAATGCCACGATCCCACGTGACGTGGGGAGGCCTTCGTCCACTGATAAATGGATGCACATTTACGAATACATGGCTCGGCTTTAAAAAGCCTTCGTTTCATTGGGGATCGAGGAGGGCAAGCGCCTGCTAAATGCATGTGTCCCAGTTGGAGATGAACACATTCCTCATTAATGAATCACACGCCACACAATGTGCATTGCAAAGGTGGATATACAGAATGTGATTGCGCTGCTGCGAAAAAAAACCTTTACGTCGCCACTAAGCCCGAGGCCAAAAGTGGAGCGCACCCCAGCACTGTACAGACGCGCCACGGCCCACAGCCCACATGGCTGGGATCGTAGTCTCGTGTTTCACCAACCTACTCTCGTTCAACTCTGCAAACTACAACTGCGTAGTACTCCGGGAGCTCCATACACAGCGCTTTAGTCCGGGTTCCCCTCACTCAACGGCCAAAATTGTGTTCATATAGTTCAGGAAACGGCAGTATAATTTGATTCCCATTTGCACCCAATGGAATCTTCCTACACGTGTTATTACATGTGCAGTATATTAAAGTTCTTCAGCACACCCAATTATTGGTGCGTTAAATACAGCTATAATCCCAATACCCATGCAATACACTAACAGTTATTAGCCAATTCATTCAAAGATCAAAACACATTCCAATACTGAACGTGTATGGAGTGAAGCACGTGCATGAGGAATTATTAATCACAATTAATGCAAATTACAAGTAGGCGACTGGAGCAAACAGAACTGCAAATGAAACAGAACAAAAATCCATAACAAGACCGTAAAAACAAGACGAAACAAGCTAGAAAAATCATGCATATGCAAGACACGTGTAATGCGTTCCAATATTTGTTCTTTAAAATGTTTCAAGGAGTCATAATAACAATGTCTTGAATATCGACACTTCATACAAACCAACATTCCGTTTATGCTGTATCATTTTTAAGAGTTATTGTGACCCTCACATTACAGACAGGTGGACAGAGCTGATGCATGCATGCATGAAATTATTTCTTGAATCAAATCATAACCATGAATTATGACAAGTTGTCAATCACCGGGGGTTAAAGAGCTGCATGCCTATCAGTTACTAATTCCTATAAATTGCTTTCTCTGCCACCTTGGCTTTGTAACAATAACCTCATCCATGTCCAGAGGCAAATTCGAAATAATAGCAGGTGACAAGGTGAGATGGAGGTACTCCATTTGCGTCTGGGTTCAGTGCCATGAGTGTAATTGCACTTTGTAGAAACAATTCTACAAACTGCCCTGTTTGTTTTATTAGGCCATTGGTAAGCTAACAGAACATTCAGAGTAAAATCATGAATTATACATTACCGTTGTCCCTTACTGAATGCTCTATTGGGGCAAATGACAATGTAAATTGCTTATGTGGGAAAACCTCAAAGTATTAAAGATGTTGGGAGTCATGGACAGAGAGATTTGTCTGAAAGTATTTTGTTCATGGGATAAAATCAGACTACCCGAGAAAACTCATAATTATGCGTACATGAACCCACTTACTCTTTGGTTCTTTCGGTAAAGTCACGTCGAAAATGCAACACAAGCAACCATCATCAGGTAAGAGACAGCTTGTGTCTCTCTCTGCATGTGTGTCTGCCTATGCTGTTTCCTTGGTCCGTGTTATTCATTCTTACCTGATGATGGTTGCAACCGAACCGTCGTATTCTATTATTATTTGATTTATTTTCTACGTGACTTTACCGAAAGAACCAAAGAGCAATTCCTGCAGACACGAAAGCTTCGAATCTAGTATGAACCCACTTGCTATCCTGCTATGTCCTGACTAGCCAGCTGGTTTGGGAGTTTAACACACCTATGTGATCCCCCAAACAATTGCCTGAGTAGTGCTGCCTTGCCCAGGTCATGATGCACTTGTGAATTGGGTGGTTTCCCGAGGAGCAAAATGTCCCAATAGATGCCTAGTTAACAATTAGGGACACTAAGGCTCCTCCTAATAATGATGGTATTTAAGTTAGCTACCCACACTACTTGTAGAACTAAAAATATAGCATTTACCGCAGCCTTTCTTCCCAGTTCTTAGTTTTATTTTTCGCATTATTTTTCTATGCTGCAATGCTGGTGCGCGAGTTGTAAACCACAATCGCAAGACACAAAACCGTCACATACCAATGCCGCTATAAGCCATGTGTAAACATGCCAAAACTCAGGGCGTGTTCACTTTGCCGACTAACCTGCCGTGTGTCACCAACCCCACCCAAACCTCCCACAATGCAAAGCTCAGCATCACCACTACAGCCACTGCACACAGTTTAGCTTATACCTGCAGGGAAGGGACACTTGGAAGGACACCAAGTGTATGGTCTCAGACCAGTCACCAATGACTGCACAAAGCTTTCAAACACGATTTTGTGAAGTGGTCAGAATCCTTTACTATGTACTCAGCCACGGCTGACAACAGTGGCGTGTGATATATAAAGTGGTTCTTCTCGCCAATCCGCCAGGTTCACCCACCCACCACTGCCCAACGTGGTACAGTGATGTCACAGCCCCAATGACCAGCAGCACCGACAAAGGGCAATAGATAACACATTCTGGCTCTGAAGATTACAAAATACGGCGTGTGATAAAAACCTCTATTGCATGCCATGTGAGAATGTGGTTCACCTCGTGTGGATAAGGGGCAAATGAAGGGACCTCACCAGGTCGGAGAGTACTTCTGTGAATTCGACTCTCAGAAGCTGTGGTTAGTTACAGAGCTTTCGGCAAATGTTCCGAACCTAAATGTACGTGCCATTTGGTGCAAAATGGGAGAAAAAGGCAACAACCTTAATTGTATGTGATAATGCAATCACATTCATAGGTTAGTCAGTTTAACACGTAGGCTTTCGCGACCAATATTATCCATAATACAGGGTCTTTGGGTTACATCGTGTACATATAAATGTCGTTAAACCCGCCACCACCCGACACAGCCAATTAGTAAAGTTTGTCACGCAAACAGAACGTGCCAATTCGTTACTAGTACAGCACACCGGTGAAATCAACTCATTGTGCACAGGAGCCTTATGATGGAAGAATTGTGGCATCAGCAGCACCACGGACAGACAGAACATGGTTGATAATTAAATTACTTTACGATGCAGTGAATGAGAATGTTTCTTTTACTTTTGTAACCTATGCATCATCACTTCTAACTGTACGCCCAGTTATCGTCTATACACCTCGAACTGAAGCTTCCTGGAGTCGTCCTCCTCACACGAGGGACACACCGTGTGTGTAACACAATATACCCTCATAACAACAGAAGCAGAACTTAACAAGGCTTGTTACAATATTCACAGCTCCAATTGCTGGCTATTACGGCCGAGTAGAAATGCTTCAAAAGTTAAAACAACTTAACATAACTTCATAGTTTCTTTTAAACATCTGCACATGAAGGCTTCACGGAGACTTTTGAACATTTTCACGAGGTTCCTGCACTTGGGATGCACGGAAAATCCCATGAGCAAGTGTCCCCATGCGTCAAATGTGCATGGGTGCCAAAGGAAACTTGGACGTTTCCACATTCCCATGACGAGAACCCGTCTTCTCACTGCAAATCCATTATTGACGTTGTCCAACTTGGTTGTTCTTATCCCACCGACATTTATTACAAAAGTGGGTGTCATGTGGATATACTAGATACTGTCAGAGGAACGTGGAATTTCCACCACTAGTTTATAAGTCGCCAACGGAGATCTATCGCTGCCCCACGCCGATCTTAGCACGCGTAGCTGCCCTTTGTAACTCCACTGCTGGATGACAGCCTCCCTCACGCTGTGTCAGTCATGGTAAAGGGGGGGGGGGCGGAGCGTCTGACCATACTTCACCAATATTGTCATTGCGGGACAGCGAGCGGGGAGGGTCAAGAAGGGTTCCGAAGCACGGGGAGAAGAAGCCTGCTCTGAGGAGGAGCTCCAGCGAGAGCAGAGAGCGGAGCACGTGGACGAGAGAAGAGACGCAGGCTGGTGCAGGGGACCTGGGGCAGGGCGCGACGGGGAGTGGAAGGAGGTCGAGACGCACGACGGAGGCGCAGCCAAAGGCGGGAGACGCGCCCGAGAGGACGCCGCGGACACGGAGCGATGCAATCAAATCACGGAGCAGTTATTTAACTTGTGACATGTTTGGCGGAGGGGGGGGGGGCCGGGCCCTTCTATCCAGCAGTGGATTTGACCATGGACTTGATGATGATGGATGGTGACAGTCGATATTAGACACTGACCTCGGGCCGGGTCGAACAGCGGAGGATCCGCGCAGCATTCGAGCTCAAGTGAGAGCCCTCTCAGCCACCGCAGCTACACAACGCGGGCATCTAAACGCTGCTAACCACAACGATAACAAGAACCACAACAACAACAACAATATCGGCGACGATGAGGAGCGGCGCGCTCGGTCGACTGCGACCCGCGGCGAACCACTCAGGTGGCCCACTCGGCTCACGGCACGTGACGCGCTCGCCAGTAGATTTACTACTGCGGATAGGCGAGGCCCAGCCCCCTCATCAGGCCAATGAGGGGGGGGAGGGGCGCTTGCTTATACAAGCTACGGAATCTAAATCCTAGGTGGAAGAGGTGGAGATTGCAGGAGGGGCAACATCACCCCCCCCCCCCTCCTCACCCCCCTCACCCTCCTCACCCCCCCCCCTCACCCCGCCCCCTCCCCTCACCCCCCTCACCCTCCTCACCCCGCCCCCTCACCCCGCCCCCTCACCCCGCCCCCTCCCCTCACCCCCCTCACCCCCCTCACCTCACCCTTCCCCTCACCCCGCCTCCTCCCTCACCCCGCCCCCTCACCCCGCCCCTCCCCTCACCCCCCTCACCCTTCTCACCCCGCCCCCTCACCCCGCCCCCTCCCCTCACCCCCTCACCCTCCTCACCCCGCCCCCTCACCCCGCCCCCTCCCCTCACCCTCCTCCTCCCCCGCCCCTCACCCCGCCTCCCTCACCCCCCTCACCCTCCTCACCCCGCCCCCTCACCCCGCCCCCTCCCCTCACCCCCCTCACCTTCCTCACCCCGCCCCCTCACCCCGCCCCCTCCCCTCACCCCTCACCCTCCTCACCCGGCCCCCTCACCCCGCCCCCCTCCCTCACCCCCCTCACCCTCCTCACCCCGCCCCCTCACCCCGCCCCCTCACCCCGCCCCCTCCCCCCCCCTCACCCCCCTCACCTCACCCTTCCCCTCACCCCGCCTCCTCCCCTCACCCCGCCCCCTCACCCCGCCCCCTCCCCTCACCCCCCTCACCCTTCTCACCCCGCCCCCTCACCCCGCCCCCTCCCCTCACCCCCCTCACCCTCCTCACCCCGCCCCCTCACCCCGCCCCTCCCTCACCCCCCTCACCCTCCTCACCCCGCCCCCTCACCCCGCCCCCTCCTCACCCCTCACCTTCCACCCCGCCCCCTCACCCCGCCCCTCCCCTCACCCCTCACCTCCTCACCCGGCCCCCTCACCCCGCCCCCTCCCCTCACCCCCTCACCCTCCTCACCCCGCCCCTCACCCCGCCCCCTCACCCCGCCCCCTCCCTCACCCCCCTCACCCCCCTCACCTCACCCTTCCCCTCACCCCGCCTCCTCCCCTCACCCCGCCCCCTCACCCCGCCCCCCTCCCCTCACCCCCCTCACCCTTCTCACCCCGCCCCCTCACCCCGCCCCCTCCCCTCACCCCCCTCACCCTCCTCACCCCGCCCCCTCACCCCGCCCCCCTCCCTCACCCCCCTCACCCTCCTCACCCCGCCCCCTCACCCCGCCCCCTCCCCTCACCCCCCTCACCCTCCTCACCCCGCCCCCTCACCCCGCCCCCTCCCCTCACCCCCCTCACCCTCCTCACCCCCCTCACCCCGCCCTCTCCCCTCACCCCCCTCACCCTCCTCACCCCGCCCCCTCACCCCGCCCCCTCCCCTCACCCCCCCTCACCCCCCTCACTCCCCTCACCCCCCTCACCCCCCTCACCCCCCTCACCTCACCCTTCTCCTCACCCCGCCTCCTCCCCTCACCCCGCCCCCCTCACCCCGCCCCCTCACTTCGCCCCCTCCCCTCACCCCCCTCACCCCACCTCCTCACCTCCTCACCCCCCTCACCTCGCCCCCTCCCCTCACCCCAGCTCCATGAGTGCAAACATTTAAACAGCGCAATCTATATGTGCGTACGTGGTTGCAGCGTCGAAGTTGTCTTTGATTTATTTAAACGACGACTACCACTTTAAAGTGTTTTTTTTCTGATCAATAAAATGTCAAGATAGTAGTTTAGGCTACGTGACCAGAAAACACAGCCAAGAGCATCATAATCACCCGCAGTAATTTTCACTCCACTGCTGGACTAAATCCACTCTAAGCTGTATACATTCTTAATGGTTAAGCGATGCAACAGCCAACCTAGCAGCACATGTGCACTGATTATTATCATGTGAAAGAAAAGCGCATGGATGAATAAACGCAATTAGAGACGTAGTCTTGAACAATACGGAGAGATTGGAGAGCAATCTCAACATTTACCACACCGGGTGTGCTGAAGCAGTCATAGATCGGCACGTTTGTTCACGTGACTTTATTATATTGACCGTGTCGGGTGGAGGCTGGTGTACGACACAGTTTAATTCGGCCACTGAACCCGAAGTGAAGAAGACACTCAACTCCACCGTGGATGCGAAGCGCGCGCACGGCAGGTGGCGCTAAGAGCACGCGCAGAGCGGGGTTCACCCACGTGTTGTGCGCGCGCGTGCATTAGAACAACAACAATACTAATGGTGATAATTCACATTTGTAAGGCGCATTTCATCCGTAGATCCTAACGCACCACCGCGTATAGAAAGCAGGAAATAAACAGAAACCAGGGCAAACGGCCAGCACCTTTAAATATGTGAGTTGTCAAGACGTACTTAAATGTCTCTAACGACTGTCACATTGACAAAAGGTAACGCGTTCCGTGGTCTGAGAGCCGCATTGGCAAAAAAAGTCCAAGCACATCCAGGAAAAGAGCCGCGACCTCAGAGTACTTAGACGGAGGCGATCCCAAGATCTCCGGGACCTCGGAGTGTCAAGTTGGATCAGTTCCTGCAAATATTGTAGGTCAGTAGCAGGATTGTATAATCCACTCGATACTTGACTGGAAGCCAATGCAAAGACGAGAGGCCATGAGGGTGGTGTGCCCTCGAAACGTTGTGCGCGTAGTCATTCTAGCCAGGTGCGTTCCGAACGAGCTGAAGTCTTCTTCCCAGAACCTCACTCGGAATCCCGAACAACAATGCGCTGCAGTCATCACGTCGGGCGAACACAGCAGCATGGGCCAGTCTCTCTCAGTCATCGGGTGACAGGTACCGTGCTCAGCGGGAAATAATATAATCGGCTTTCCGATTATTAAGTAATCGATGAAAAGGTCAAAGTTAATTATTGCGCATTAAACGAGCATGGGTCGGTGGCTAATCTCCTATTCGCAGCCCTGAGCTAGTGGTGGGAATTCCCCATTCCTATGGTATGGGTGAGTAGAGTGTAAATAAAGATTCTAAGTATCCATAAGACAAGTACTGTTGACGTCTGCACGCAGTGGTACCGATTTTATCGCCCTCAAATGGATGATGAGCTGAGTAAACCCCTAACCAGATTTAACTTTATCGTACCTCACCACGCTGGGCAGTGCGACTTGACGACGTATGACTATGTTATCCCTGGTAGGAGCAGGTGGTACGTGACGAGAGTAACCACAGCCCGTGAGCATATACTGGATGTGGTATGCCGAGTACGGATCTTTTTTTTTCTCGGTCATCAACCTGGATATTCAAGCAATCTACTGACTGGCTTGGCGCTGTTGTCATGTTATAGCTTCAGTTATCAGCTCTAGCAACGATGAAGATGATGGTGGCGGTGGTGGTGCGAATGGAATTCCATTGGCGCGCTGCAGGTGATTCGCCTGCAGGTGATCCTGGGTTGGCAATCGGCGAGGCCAAGCCGTTCGTGATGGGGTCAGGCAGGTTTGTCAACAAGTAATGTCCTGCCTGTCCCCAAACAACTATTTTAATTTTGCTTACATATCTCCGTTTATTTTATTCTTGAGTACGTATACAATTAGAGTAAGTTAACATTATTAAATCACGTTCAGTGTCTGTAGAGAATACAAATGATGCGTGCAGGAAACAGACAGTGATACGAAAAAAGGTGTCTCCAAACAACTCAACTTGGCAGGAATGTTTTGCATGTCAAGCTGACATCACCACATGCATACATTCTCCAGTTTACACTTGCTTCTTGTTGTCCTGCTGCCTAAATGAAACAAAACAAAATCCACACTCGGCTCTTTTGAACCGGCAGCTATTACAACAAGGCTCTGTGCAGAATATGCACACGAATGGTTTCATCTTAACATGCAACGCATGTTCGAATCATTGTTATACAATGTATTGTTAAATATTATCAACAGCCTTGATCTGCCGGATGAAGGCCTGCCCAGCCAAGCTGCCGCCACATTATCATCGTGCGATGCGGTAAGCCACCGAGCACCCCTCCGCACGAACTGCCGGATTACGAGATATTGGCAAGAGCACTCCAACTACACTTTGCCCCCCCCCCCCTTCATTTGATTAATTTGTTACCGCCTCTGTATGTTTGGCCTGTGCGCTCTTATTCATCCACCATGGATTTGAGATGTGAGATAAAATTAAAAGCGCTGTGATTGCCGCTTCAGCCACCCACACATTTTCAAGGGCTACTCCTCGCGGCCCGCGATCGAAGGGGGGAGGGGGAGGGAACGAGGGGAGATGCATCTACACCTTAAACCGATCAAATATTTAGCAGCCAACAACTAAATTATGCAACACTTTCGGCAAGTACGATTGAAAAGCCAAATGAAGGACAACATTAGGTAGCCTTGTTCATTGCGTTTTAAATTGGAAGTAGTTCCATAGCCATTCGCCGTAACTTACTGTGCATAGTCTTAGCTGTGAGCATAACGGAGTGGTGGTGCAGCGGTTAGCGCCACTACACTATGAACCCGCTGACATGAGTTTGATTCCCAGCCAGTGAACATGAGTGGCGAGTGATGTCTGCATCAGTCTTGGGACCACCCCCGACCCACAACTTTCTCACCAACCCGCAATGACCAGAGCGGTGAAATATGGGCAACCCATCACGACTGACACGGTGCAAGGAGGCCCTCATTCGGCAGTGGATTGACAATGGGCTCTCAATGGTTAATGATTAAAAGGAGAGCTATCCTGCGGCTGCAATTTTGGGAACGCGAACTGGTTATAATGGTAAGGCATTTTGAACTTTCCCCAACCCACAGCGAGAAGTGTGGACTTCACGCACGCTCCTTCGGTGGATCGGATCGCGTGGAGATGTTTGACGCTTGGAACCAGGAGGGGCAGCGAGTTAACTAGGCGACGGAAGCATGGCAAGTGGGTTAGTGAACCCATTCGCGAGGACCTTTGCATGTAATGATAATGAATTCGATTCATGAGGCGCTCTTAAACAATAACCCCCTCGTATACACGCTGGGTTTTCTCCTGTCACTTTGAATTTAGACCATACGATTAAAAAATACTCCTTGAGAAGAAATTGACCAAAAGCCCAATGCAGGACCCTCCTGAAAAGGGGTCTTGAGACTCAGTGAGGCGTCCCTGAATAACTCTACTATTATTACACAATATACAGTATTACAATGCGGTGGTTGCCAATGTTAGACTTGTGTTTAATAATTCAACCTGTAATAGCCAATTAATAGCCAAAGTCGTTCCACACGGATGTCACACTGTGCACAATGTACGTGCGCATAATGATTGTGTCTTCTTCACTGTGGCTCACTCTAATCCTTGCTATGCCACGCACAATGTATTTTACTATGCTCGCTATCCCTCCTTTAGGTTAGCTTTGCTGACTCTCTACCATCTTAGTGCTTGCTCTGTGTGGTCTCTGTCCTGTGCCAACATGTTAACATGTTCTCGCAGAAGCCACAACGCTTTGCTTACGCGTGACTGGTCTGCGTGGCTTGGCTCAATCACTTTCAATGCAAAGCAGAGGCTCTTCAGCTGGTGAATAAAACAATGCTGTCACGTACATCCCTTGGTAAATCCACTGCTGGATGAAGGCCTCCCAATGCTGTGTCAGTCATGGAGGTCCGTGGACCATACTTCACCATGCTGGTCAGTGGGTGGAACATCAGCCGCAATATATTTGTGACTGATGTTAGCCATGGCCTAGAATCGAACTCGGGTTGCCAGGCTCGTGGCAAAGTGTGCTAACCACTGCTCCACCCAAGGGTGTGTTTACACACTATGCATGTCTTGCAATGAGTATAATTTGGGAGCTTATTTCCAAATGGAAATACTGTTATGTGTTCCACAGATGATCATTAGCTATGCTGCTAATAATAATCATGAAATATATTTAATACCGCAAAGCCCATTTCAGAGGTCCTATATTGAGATGTTTGGTTAATTCTGCAAATTAAGGGTTTGATTTGTCGGAGGAAGCACACAGCTAAACCCCACAAAAGCAACAGGATGTCACACTGAAAGCTCCACACAGATGGATTTTAGATAATTACTGTGCTGCTATCTAATGGCCTCGTTCCTGCCCAAGCTTCAAACACGTGGTATCCCAATTTTCTACTTGACAATTACCGAAAGAACCAAAGAGTATGGATTCCTGCAGTCACGAAAGCTTTAAATCAAGATTAAACCATCCCTACACAGTCTCCCATCCATGTACCAGCCCGACCTCAAACCTGATTAGCTTCCGAGATATGACAGAGACATAGAATAGACATAGAATTATATCTGTAATGTATTTATAATAAAAATGCTTCTGTGAGGGAGATGGTGAGAGATGGAAACAGCTTGGGGAGCCATTCATACAGCAGTAGATTACTCAAGACAATGTTTAATTGGTTCTGTGAAGACAGCCCTACTCATTTTAAATGTATTCTGCCTATGGCCTCTGACCGCGCAACACATACCATAAACGCATTCATTCATTCATTCACACGAGTCGTACCGTGTTAACTATGCATGCAGATGAAGGTGAGACTACATTAAGAATAACCGCGTGTTCAAGTGCCATGCATGTCCTTGTGAGAGCCATAAATTTCATACAATTGATTTATTGATCTTCTTTATTGAACAAAGGATAACGCCGCATGATATTTATTATCGCCTTTGGAAAAAGTGACCTCAATTACAATGACTGCGCTGCAATAACAAGTTAATAGCCTCCAGTAGCCCTAACACAGTGCTAAAGTCACACACTTGAAATACTCTAACCCATATCCAGCCCTTTGCCAGTCCAGGATTTAAAGGGATGATCTCCCCTCGGTGTTTCCATCATAGAGCTTGTCTGACCATACTTCACCACGCGGGTAGGGCGTTGGCTGGTTAAGAGTACATGAACCACCACCGCTTCCACTAGCACCACCATTGCCAGCACCAGTCCCATGAGCTTCACACGGATGTATAAGAAATGGTTGAAGCCAAAATAAGCGGAAATCCGCTCCAAGCATAAATAAACGTACTTTTAGTTAATCAGAGTATTTTCTTTCCAAACCAACACTACCAAGCACCATTTGTTTCATCAATAAAACGCTGCGCAAATGTCAACCTTCTTGGGCCTCATCAGCAGTGATTGTGTTGTCGGCAATACTCCTCCCCCTCCCCTGTCCACAACTCTAGAAGAGCAACCGACTCGATAGAGAGGTTACGATGAGCAACCATCAACTCTCAGCACACAAAAGGCTTAGGTGGGACACCCCTGAAAGAGAGTCGCATGACTGAGCGAGGCTTCCCGGAGTAAACACGCGGAATGGGCATCACAACAACGGTGCGCTGAAGCAGTAACTAATTGCCACGTTTTATTCACGTGACCAACTTTACTAATTGGCTGTGTCAGGTGGTGGTGGGTTAACGACACATTTATATTAAAACTGAACTATTTTTTTACCAGAGGTAAGGCCCTCTGAGCTATGTATCTCTTTTTCAAAAGCGATCTGGCTACAAATGACAACTTTAACGAAGTGGCGTATTGCATGGAAATGTCGAGCAGCCAAATGCTCTGAACGCGCGATGTTGATTCTAAATGTGGCGGGGAAAACCGGAGGACCCGAAGAAAGATCCACGCGGCCACGGGGAGAGAGACACGCAGACTCCAAATATACAGCAGCAGCAGGCGTCAGTGTCGGGGTCAAACCCACGACCTCCTGCACACCAGGCGAGGTTGTTAACATCTCGCAGCCACATTGATGATGATGAGAGAGAGAGACACGCAGACTCCAAATATACAACAGCGGGCGTCAGGGTCGGGATCAAATCCACGACCTCCTGCACACCAGGCGAGATAGTTAACATCTCGCAGCCACATTGATGATGATGAAAGAGAGAGACACGCAGACTCCAAATATTCAGCAGCGGGCGTCAGTGTCGGGATCGAACCCACGACCTCCTGCGTACCAGGCGAGGTAGTCAACATCTCGCCATCGCGACGCGCTCTAACCAAACAAAACGTTTATTATGAATAATATTGGTCGCGAAACCCTGCGTGTTAAACAAGCATACTAGGGAGAGAGACAAAAACTCGAGAGCATACTTTGCTTCTCCCCCCCCCCCTCCCATATTTAACTTTAACCCTTCTCTTGCGATTGGGCGACTATCGCGGTAGGCGGAACGGCACCGCCACCAACACCAGCACCACCAGCACCGCCAGCCTCCTCCCCACCAGTTCCACCGTGCACTCTTCACTCACTCACTCACAACCGCAGCTTCGCGGGGGTGGGAGAGAGAGAGCGAGGGGGTGGGGGGAGAAGGCGGCTTAAGTCGCCGGCTCCTCTGCCCTCTCCCCCACACTTAGCCATGCGCGCGTCGCAACCGGCGGAACTCCGCAGCTGCCGGCTGATGATGATGATGATGCCGCCGCTGCCGCCGCTGCTGCTTCTCGTGCTGCTGCTGCTGCCGGGGCTGGGAGTCGCTTGTCCGAGCCGGTGCCTCTGTTTCCGCACCACGGTCCGCTGCATGCATCTCATGCTCGACACCGTCCCACGCGTGCCTCCGCAGACGACGATACTGTGAGTGTCTATCACACACACACGTGCGTGCGTGTGTGTGCCCCCTACTGCTGCTACCCCCCACCCGATACAGCCATTCATCCACACCCCCCCAGCACCCCCCCCCCCCCCAAAACAACATCACCTACCGACCGCATTCTGATCTGACACCTGACTCACCCCCTCGCCACAACCTCGTGCTGCTGTTCGCAGCACCACGATCCAGTACCCAAACTCGCTCCGGAGAGAGGGCCTCAGAAACTTTGCCTCCACAACACTGCACGAGACACTCACTCAGCTGCGTCTCGTGCAGCGGACCAGCTGAGATCCACACTCCCTCATCACTCACCCTCATCACTCACCCTCATCACTCAACCACCTCACTCCACCTCTCACTTTCCCTCCTTACACACACTCCTCTCATCTCACCAACCTCACTCTTTCACTTCAGCCACACTCGCTCTCCTTTCACTCTACCACTTCACCATCTCAGCATCCCTCCCTCCTTCTCTCCTCACTCGCCCGCACTCCCTCGCCCTGGCTAACACGCTCTCCCCACTCACGTGCTTTTGTTGATGCCTGAGCAGAAATGTGTGAACCATGTGCCGCTCATGGGCGGACACATTCGCTGCAAATTCCTAAGGCAGCAGACAAAGTGTCCGTGCATTGTATACCACGCATAGGCAGAACCAATTACAAACTGCAGTGTACACCAGAGATTAACTTTGCATTGCAGGGATGGGGTTTTCAGCTTCTAAAGATAATGTTTTGATATTTTTCTCAGTTTTTCGGATAATTTACATGATCTATTTCTACGTTTTATTATCCTTGTTTGTCAGTGACGTTTCATTCAGTCTCGAGAATCCTTTTCAGGAGGGTCTTGCCAAGTTTTCATAGTAGGGCGCTGATGTTTCGATGTCATCCCAGTTGAGTAATTGGCAGTGTATTTTTCCAGCATTGGACATGTTTGGTCAATGGCAGTTACACTGTACAGTTTTTTGTTGTTGTTGCCGTATATTATATTGTACAATAGCTCAACGTGCCTTCCGGCTAACAAAAGTGACAGTCACCCCATGGCTTGTGACACCACTTGTGGAGGGAAAACCGCGGCTCGTGACGTCATGGAAGTCACTGCTTGTGACGTCACGTTTTTTGGGGTAAATACGAAGCTATTTCGATTTGCTCCATACATCAAATGTGGTTATTGTTTAATGTATATCACGTGTAATGTATGGAGAGAGAGAAAATAAAAACAACAGGTTAACTTAAACATTGCATATTGTGTGACGTAGGTAAAAAAAAAAGTAACATTTACGTTTATTAATTATTATTTTTTTACCTACGTGACTTTACCGAAAAAACCTAAGAATATGAATCCTTGCAGTCACGAAAGCTTCAAATCTAGAAATACTGTGTGACCTTTAACATTCCCCTAGAAAGCTTAATCATCACCATTATCAGCCATGATCAATCCACTGCTGGATAGAGACCACCCCAAGACATCGTTTGATATGACGCATGTCCCACGAGCCTCGATAGAGTGATCTACATTTTAAAAAAATCCACATTTATCGGCTTCAGTATTATTAAAACAATTCGTGAACCACAGCCTCCTGACTGCCTCGACAGGCCTCGCAACACATCCAGCCAGTGGCGTGCAGGCACACGCACGTGGCGTGCCCCTCGCGGAGTTTGCTTCGTAGACATTGCCAACACTTTTGGAATACGAAGATAAACACACAGAAAAAATGAGGAGTCTTTTCCCTATTTCGTGCAGGGCTCTCCAAGTCACGGGGTAGTCTGGTTACGCCCAATGCAGTCGCCTGGGGCAAGTGTCAGACCTAACCCTAGCCATGTCTGGATTCGGGTCGTCTTGGCCCAAAGCCACAGAACCATTCCTCGAGTACCGTTTCTTTATCTCCCAGTGTCTGCGAGGTCTGTCTGCCCTGTCACCACATATCACTCTCTTGCCATCTCTCTTGCCAATTGAGTCAAGGCAGCCAAACGCACGCCTGGCTGGTGTGCTGTACGCACACGTAAGCACGCACAAAAAACGACGACTACTTTACACGTTGGTACCGTCCGAGCTGTCAACACCTGAGTGGCACGAATAACTTTTAATTGCCAATGAAAGTTAACGATGCAATAACCCGATGTGATGAGTATGCCATCAAAACACACAACTTGTGTTCCGACTTCTGATCTGCCCCGTGGTGTTACAACGCGTTTGCGAGGTCCTCTCGTGCAGTGGTTTTGGCCGTGTCAGCGGAATTATTAATGACGGCAAGAGCGATGATTTATGAATCACTTCCAACGGTGACCAAAGTAAACAATCAGACTCGAGGCAGGCATCACAGAACGCACACATCAATGGCAAACAACATAAATAGTAAGCACGGCACGTCCGTTCGCGACAACACACTCCAGTGTAAACATGCAGTAGGATCGGGCGGCTTCTCTAAAGACTTTAGTAAATACATTATTAGGTTACCGTAATCCCCAGATTATACTATTCTCCGGAAAGTAAGACGCACCCCTGACCTGTGCTCGGCGTCAATATAGTTATACAAATCTGGTCTTGCACACACACAATAAAGTTATACAAATCTGGTCTTGCACACACAATAAAGTTATACAAATCTGGTATTACACACACTAAATTTAGACACATCTGGTCTTGCACATACACACATACACACCCAGTTATCGGGTTATAAAACGCACCTTAACGTTTGCTTCAAAATACAGGGGGGGAAGGTGCATCTTGTAATCCTCGGAATGTGGTAATTGTCTATTTGTGTGCCACTTAAATACGTCCTACATTTACAGCCATCTGCTGTCCGAGAGCACGGTTGGCTGACGTTCGGTTGGCTACGTATTGGTGCAAACCCAAGTTCAGCAGACATAGAGTTGAGCCTTCGTCAGGATGTTATCCGTTGCCTTCTCCTGCTGCCCGTATTAAACATTTCATTCCACACTCCCAGCTCTTCTTAGATTGTGCCCATCACAGGGCCCACGTGCACGACGTGCTGGTGATGTCATCTTGCGATGCAGTCTGCTGCAATCTCTGCTGTTTTGCTGTTCCAGACACATCAGCTTGACGACTGTCCATCACAATCATCGCCGTGCCTTGCAAAGTTTATAGTTTGAAAGAGATTGCTGTTATTATCTAACCTATAAAAGGCATTATTTGTCTGCCTCGTTCTTCAGCCAGTCATAACTCCACATTCATGACCTGTTTTAAATTAATTTCCAGAAAATGTTCTAAGGTGCAGTCATCATAACATTATTGTAAATAGTTCAGCATAATAAATATAACTAGCCCCAAGTGCAGTTTGGCACGCCTCGTGTGCATATACTTTACTGTTGTTTCACATTCCTGCAATTAAACTGCATACTTGAGACATCGTCGCTTTCTCGTGCTTCACGTCATCCGGGGCAGTCTGGAACGGTGTTCATGGAATTATTTTGGCGCACCACGCAACCATCTCACCTGCTTCAGTACTCGTGACCCTGCAGCTGTGTGTGTGGTGTGTGTGTGCAGCAGGGTGTGTGTGTGTGTGTGGTGTGTTTGTGCAGCAGGGTGTGTGTGTGGTGTGTGTGTGTGCAGCAGGGTGTGTGTGTGGTGTGTGTGTGCAGCAGGGTTTGTGTGTGTGTGGTGTGTGTGCAGCAGGGTGTGTGTGTGTGGTGTGTGTGTGCAGCAGTGTGTGTGTGGTGTGTGTGTGCAGCAGGGTATTTGTGTGTGTGCGATAGTGTAGTGGTTAGTGCGCTGCGCTATGAACCCGGCGACCCGAGTTCGATTCCCGCTCACGGCCAACACTGGTGACGATTATCTGAACCGGTCCTGGGCCTCCCCTAGGTCGACTCAGCCTCAAATGAGTACCTGGTTGCGGTGTGTAAACAGGACCACAAGGGAGACAAAGGCGGTCGGGCGTGGTGCTGTCCACCCACCCCTTCGTGTACCGTTGCGGCCTTCATAGGTGCTCGCTAACAGCACTTGCCCCTACAGTCTGTTAAGGCTATTTGGGTAATCTTTATCTTTATGGGGTTGGTTGGTCGACGTCTGACGCAGCGGAACAGCGGTGGCCATTCACGGACCCATTCCGGCTTCCTTGAAAGGACGTCGATGGCCCTCGTCGTCTTGTGCTGACAGGTCGCAATCTGGGAGCCGTGGAACCGATCCTTTCATTGTCTGAGCACCTACGAGGTCCGAACCACCCTTCATGGTGCCGCAAAGCCCTAGCGCCACACTCCCCCCCCCCCCCGGTACATTCACACGTGCAGGGGTCTCGAGAGGGAGCGCCGTCGAACCGGCACGACGCGCCAAGATGAGAGACAGAAACTTTTTAATTCTAGATTTGAAGCTTTCGTGACTGCAAGGATTCATATTCTTAGGTTTTTTTCGGTAAAGTCACGTAGGTAATTAAAAATAAAGTAAAATAAAAATGAAGTAAAATAAAAATAAAATAATTATTTTATAAAATAATTATTTTATTTTTATTTTACTTTATTTTTATTTAACTTTTATTAATTTTTATTTTTTACCTATGTGACTTTACCGAAAAAAACCTAAGAATAGAAACTTTTTAGGCAGCACGTGGACACCCACGTGGAGGGCACACCAATAGTAGGCACGGCGGGACGAGCCGATAGACCTTTGGATAAACGATTCTCGCTCCAATTAGAGTGGCTTTAAATAAACGCGCACACTTATCATTGCATTGGAACAGATTGCTAAGCACGTGCGGTGCTTCACAAGATAGACGGTAATGGAGAGAAAGAGACGTACATTGTCACGTTTGCCGTCACTGACGTGTGACTGATGATGTGGTTGTACCAATTCCTCATCGTCGTCGTCATCACTGCTGGATGAAGACCTCACCAAAACGTTGCCATCTTTGGATCCATTTGGCTGATGCCCACGAGACGATCCGATCGCTCCGTCTCCGCGGCGGATGTTCTCCCGGGCGCGTTCCCTCCTTTGGCTGCCACTCCGCAGTTAGTCTCGACCGACGGTCTTCGTCCCCTCGAGCGACGACGCCGCGTCCTGACCAAGCGAACACGTACTTTGCCTAGCGGTTCGTATGACGGTTAATCCTGGTAGGAACCTCCTGGTTACACCAGCCCACAGGGGATTATTGTATCCGTCCGTCCGTCGTGCAGGGAGGGGCTGGGTGGGGAAGGTGGGGGGGCTGGGTGGGGAGGGTGGGGCTGGGTGGGGAGGGTGGGGCTGGGTGGGGGGTGGGAGGGGTGGGGAGGGGCTGGTCACCCCGTGGTGCCCTTATAAAACTCAACGTTTAACCTACTCACGCCGGCTTGTGCCCGCCCTCACAGTCGTCCATATTTGCGGAATATACCACGCCGGCGTTGACTCTGGCCATTGACCGAGCAACCCAACGTTCCTACCAGCTCCCTCCGCAGGAATGTGTTATTATAATGATGGTCGACAAGAAGATTGTTTTTAGTTATTAACAAAGTCGTGTTAATCTGTTGGTTGGGAATGGAGTAGTGGCAACATGGTTAGCTCATTGCGCTTTGAAACCCCGGCGGACCGAGTTTGATATCCTGGGCACGGCTTCAATATGTGGCAGCTAGACATTCCCTGCTCACGTCTTCACCAACTCGCACTGACCAGCACACTCAACTGTGGCCACGTGGATCGCATGGCGTGGCCGTGCCTCCATCCATAAGAATGCCTTGGGATCTGATTGTTACGATTGAGATGGCCTTGACCAAAAGCCTCTCTCTAGTAATTCTCCACTCGCAGAGGTCTCTTGTGGTATATCAGCAATTGTTAATTACTGCAGAGATGTACATTTATAAAGTATCGGCTGGGAGCCGTGGTTTGATGAATGGTCTCGCCAGCAGCGGTGCGGTCAGCGAAAAGACTCGTCTGCATTCCACCCATGCAGTCAGGGCCACTTCATTAGTCTGAGCCAAACGACTACTGTACACACCACCGTCTACCGGCGTTCTCGCTTGCATCGATCGCCAATTTCTCGGCCATCTTCGTAACGCCTAATCTGCACGTTGTTGAGGTTTCTTAATGAATTTTTTAGAATTTATTTTAAAATGCTCGCAGGACTTAAAACATAACGCAAAGTAACGCATTGACTTGTGAAATTGTAGTTTTGGCACTGGCGCATGTGCGTGTGTCTGTGTGTGACAGAGAGAGATTGTTTTTCATACTCGCTGAAACTGCAGGTTTCTGCGCAGGGTCTGTGTCAATCACAGGAGACCCGTTGAAGTATCTGTTGGCTTCATGCCAAGTCCCCAGTTTTGAAACTTGCCTCTCCAAGAATTTGCTTATTGTGCGAGGAGACAGCTTGTGTTTTGGTTAATGCGATGCTTTTGTGCAAGCCATTACATGCCACAGTAATGGTCTCTTACAGTTGGTTCATTTACAGAGGATTTCTTCGAACCAACATTCAGAGAAAAGTGACCTTTTCAAGGAACGATCATCCTCATCGCCTTTTAGGAACCATTCTGTTTATAGCTTCATTGCCAGTAGACTTTTTTTTTCAAGTCTAGACGTTTGTGGAATTCAGTCTTGTGTGATGTTTAACAAGTCATTCGCACAGACCATAATCTTCGCTTTGTTTATATGCGATTGTAGCAATTGATGTGTTAACAAAAGAAGAATAACCCATTGACAATTGGGTGATTGCACCATACCCTGTACATTATCACCACGATCAGCCATGATGTAGCCACTGCTGGATGAAGTCCTCCCCACAATTGTCGCCACCTCTTACAATCCTGCAACTTCACAATCCGTCTTGCCCCAGCACGTGAGTTCACGTCATCGCTACATCCCTGTGGTGGTCATTGTCTTTGGTGTGTTCTCTCTTTTAGCTTCTATTCCATTACCAGTCTCGTCCACTGGCTACCATCCCTTCTAGCCACGTGGTCTGCTCAAGCCTCGCACTTTAACAAACAACATATCCACACGTTCCTCTTTCTATGACCCAATGTAGTCCCCAGGGTCCATCTCTTAATGCTTTCTTCTGCACTTTTCAACCTTGTTCGTTTGTCAGTGTCTGTGTTACTGATCCATAAGTCATAACAGTTCATATGCAATGATTAACAACTTTCTGGTTCTAAATGCTCTCCCAACTGCTTTTCCTCTTCCTCTTGAATTGGGGATCTGAGTGTGATGGCCCAGATGTCATTCAGTAGCAAGTGACACTTAAATCAGTTCTGCCACCTCTTCGCTTCACCATTGTGCCCTGACTAACGTGGTGAAGTATAGTCAAACAATCTCCGTGCCCAAACATGCTGTGTGGTTATGCCTTCGTCCAGCAGTGGATTGACAAAGGGCTGTGTCTTGTAGTTTGTATATTTTTAACAAGTCTAAAGTGAGGGAGGTCTTTTTTTCAAACTGAAAAGTTTTGTATTCTTGGGTCTTTCGGTAAAGTAAAGAAAATTTGAAAAAAAACCTTTTTTCAAAAAACTTTTTTTCAAATTTTCTTTCCGTGGATTTCACACCTGACGATGATTGCTTGTGTTGCAGTCGAAACGTCGTGATAATTTTTATTGTTTGATATTTATATTATTTTATTATTTCTCTTCTATGTGACTTTGCCGAAAAAATCAAGAATATGAATCCCTGCAGTCACGAAAGCTTAAAATCCAAATTTTTTTAAGTTTTGCCTGGACATTTTCTTTGGTAAAAGTAATTTGAGTCCCATCAGCTGTGTGCCACGCAGTCCGCTGTGTGCGTGTCTCTTCGTTGCGTTGTATTGGTGATACCAATGCTGCCGCTAACAGATTACCTCTGAGCGAGGGCACTCAGCCAACGCGTGAAGCCCTTTCATGCACAAGTAACGGCCACAATCGTGGGATCTTCTGCACCTCTTCCACTAATTACCCTCACCTCTAATCTCTCACAGCCACCATTATCGACACGGAGAGCCATTTGCCTAGGGGTCACGAAAACAGTTTGAGATCCCATCAAAGCGATTGATTTTCTTGCATTTGTATTCAGGCCGGGCTGGGACGAAAATGTTTACCTGGGTGGACTTGGGTTAAGGGAGAATTACGCAGCGCGAATGGACACCGCTGCAAGGGGTTTGCCAAGCTGCTACAAGCCTCGTTATTAATGAAGCTGTTATAAGGTCAAGAAAAAAATCTATTACTCCGTAAACTATTTTTGTGTGTTTTGTTTGAAAACCGTAGCATCTGAAGCTGTCACAGGCTATCAGCCGCTGGCTGGCGTGGCATGATGAATGGCGACCCTGTGGTGCTGACTCCCCGCTTTTGAAGAGTTCTTTGTCCACAGATGTGGGCGCACGATGAGGACAAATGTAAACACGATAACTCTCTGGACACTCATTGGCCCGTGGAAGCACATTGTCCGCAGGTCTCATCTCGTTCCGCCTCGCTACCGCTGAAGGTCCCCTCAGGCGTTTGGCAGTGCCATCTCGTGACCGGCGGACAGCTCTCCGCCAGACGGCAGTCGTGCCAGGAGGCGTCGCGCCTACCTGGCCAGGTGGTGGCTGGCTGACCCCTGTCTGCGAACGAGTTTCGCGAGAATGCCGCCGGAAGATTACGAGGAGGATGACACGTGTTTAACCCGTGGCCTAATTGCGTCATGGCTAGCGCGCTGGACTCGCGATCCAGAGGTCGCAGGTTCGATTCCGATCTCCTCCGTCGCGACAATTGAGCCCATGGGTGAGACCACAGTCATTCGATCGGTAGGTCACGTGTGGCGAAGTAAAGCGTTGGTGTTTCCACCTCTGCCAAGATTCTTCCAGTGTGAAGAGTAGGCCAAGTATCCTCTAGAGAGGGTCTCTCGATGCTTCCTCTCATGGAGGCTCTTCCGGCGTGACAAAGTAATTGCAGGGCTGTGCCTTTATGTTTTTTTATTACTCTAATTACATCTATTTCTGTAGCCCATGTGTGGAGTATAGGGCGTGTTAGAAATGTATGCAGAATTGATTAATTCAAATGCGGCACTTTGGGGAGTTTTTGTATTTATTTACATGCTAATGTGGCAACTTTTCCCCAGATTAAAGAACACAGGATGTGAGTTTATCACGTGATAATGCTAACAGTGCTTGCAGCATATTAGTGTAAACGGAGTGAAGAAAAAAATCATTTGGTCTCCATGTAGAAATTGGAATTGGGCAAACAAATGTAAATTCAAACAAGGCTGTTTTGCTAAGTTACTGTGTACAGCACACTACTGAAAATGTATGACCCGGTTATCTTTATTAAGGGTATTGTAATATCCCCAAGAAAAACACATCCCATGATGTTAATACGTGTATTTTATGCAGAATGAGCTGATAAAACATGCTGTGCATCTGCACATTCCATTACAAGACTAAATTTCTCCCCAATGAACCACTGTGAAATTGTGGTTCATTGAGTGGATTATAAGATCCTGCTGCTGCTGACTTACACGCATCTCAATGCGAACACTATGAAACTATATACTTTTTTATTTTACTTGATAAGGCCCACAATATTTACAGGAACTGGTCCATTTTTATACTCAAACAATGTCCCCGAGATCTTTGGATCTCTTTCTTCGAATTGCTCAGAGGTCAGGGCTCATTTCCTCGGGTGACCGGGCTATTATCAGTGCGGCTTCCAGACTGCGGGACACTTTGCCGTCGGTAATATAATCAGACATTTGGAGTCGTTCGAGACGTTTACGTCCTTGTTGAAAACGCCCCTCTTTAAATGGGAATTTACCCCGAATTCTGACCATTTACCCTGGTAATGTTTAGTTCCTGATTTCCTCACAGGGCGCATTGGCAGCTACGAGGTGAAATGCGCCTTACAAATGTTTATTATTAGACAGTACTGCAGAAAGCAACCTGCAATGACCACTGGCCGGTGTGGTGAAGTATGGTCAGATGTTGATTGAAAAAGGTCTGTACATTATATATATATAAAAATATAAGTTTGTTTTATTTTAAAAAATTCCACTGTAATATCCCTTGAGATGGAACTACTCTTATGTAAGGGTGTCCGAGGTAAAAAAAATATGCAAATGATAAAAATATACTACTACCTAGATTTTTCACAGTTGCGCTGTATAGCTCTCGGGTTGAGAGCAAATGTGGGAGCATAAAAATGCAGAATCCTAGACAAACTTCCAGCACGTGGAGCAAAACGTCGGACATCGTGCCGAACAGCACG
Source organism: Lethenteron reissneri (assembly GCF_015708825.2). Lineage (NCBI taxonomy): Eukaryota > Metazoa > Chordata > Hyperoartia > Petromyzontiformes > Petromyzontidae > Lethenteron > Lethenteron reissneri. The sequence continues at coordinate 11,717,385 of NC_083820.1, read as the reverse complement.
CGGCACGACCCTGTAAAAATGGCCGACAAATTAAAAAACTTTCCCAAATCCAACAAGAGTTTCTCATCTATCGGCACAATAGTGTGAAAATGTTGACCTTTAAAATGCCGCCATTGCGGACAATGTGCTCGCGAGATTAATGGCATCGTGGGGCAGTGATGGCTGCCTTGTTTTTCACACATAGTGGCTGTGCTGTCTAGTGATTGGGCACTTGCTTCGGTGGTGGTGCCAGGGTTCACTGGCTTGTGTCTTTTAATGGTGCGCCCCAGAGAATTCCATTTGGGCGGGTGGCTGTGGGAGAGGGCCCTAAGTTTTCGGGGTCAGCCTGCCGTGCGCAACAGGGAAATAAAACAAGGACGGGAGCTCTTCAAACAAATCTACAGCGTGCGGCGAAGGCGGAGAGAGGGGTGGGAGGCAGCATTGGGTCGAATACCCACACGAACAGCCCCTCATATCAGTCCACTGCTGGATGACGGCCTACCCACGCCGTACAGGTCGTGCGTTTTTTTTTTATCACCGTACTTAATCAAACGATGGTCAATGCGGGTTAGTGATGTGGCAGGGACAGTTAGGACCGTTTCATACATCATTCATTACTGATGTTAGCCATGGCCCGGATTCGAACTCAGGTCGCCGGATTCACGGTGCAACACGCTATCAACTCCACCACTGCTGTAACTTACGAGGCAGTGATCTTCTTTGTGGTTTAAACTCGCCAGGGGTCTGCTTTGTGGTTGTATTATCTACAAGAAGCAGTAGGGTCTGCAAAATACCCCTATTGTCTTAGCCCCGATTTTTCCTATTATCTGGGATTATCCGCAGTTTTTTACCAAACCGCATTGCGAAATAAATGTTTCGCAGATAAGAGGAATTACTTGGAAAATGCCTCGTGTTATCCGCAATTTGTTTAATGGATGAACGGAGTAAGTTCACAGATAACCCCACGGATGATAGTATCCGTGATTTCCATCCCCCACGTCACCGCGAATAAGAGGAGCTCTCCAGAACCACGTGCCGGGATGATGAGGTTGTGACATTGTCGCTGAGCTCGCTGTCGTCGAGGAGTCTTTTTGTGTCCCTGCGTCCCTGACAAGTCATGGATTGTTTTGTTCTCCTCTTCCTACAGGGACCTGAGGTTCAACAGAATCCGAGAAATTCTCCCAGGAGCGTTCAAGAAGTTAAAAAACCTCAATACACTGTAAGTACAAAAGATGCGATTGTGGTGGCCACGCTTGCTTGTAATAACATTATCGATGTAAAACACAATCCCTCGCAGCGATTGCACTTAAAATGTCAATAAAAGACTTGCTTTGTCTGCACCGGGGCTGGCCAACCCAACGCAATTCAGACGCAGCCGAGTGAGACGAAAGTGTGCCGTCGGCAAGCGCGGCAAACCTCGGGGTCCACAGTGACGAGTCCAGGTGAAGACGGGCGGTCGTTACGCGCAGACACGAGCCCTCCACCATCCCCGCCCCCTCCTGGGACGTTTTAGATCAGCCTCTGGCATGGTGCAAATGTTGTTTCCGACAGATGTTCACATAGCCGACCTAGTCAGGTATCCAGCTTACACATCATCAGTCGCCGGGCGGGTCGGACATGTGACCTACGGGACTGGGGCAAATGAGTCCACCGCTGTTCCGTTAATTGTCACAATCCACGGCGGAGACCCGATGCACACGTACTTTATTCTCTCGGCTCGTTTGTCGAGCTTCTTCCCTTGTTTATATCTCGCGTGTGCAGTGTTGTCTGCTTCATAAGTCAAAGTCAAAATGTCACATTTACAAAAGCATCGAGTTATCCATCTGGTGATTCGATAGAGATATCGTGAGCCTTAAGATTTGATACGGCCCTTTTTGCAGACATGTTATGTGAACAAATACACTTTGTCAATTATTCTACTGTGTTGGATAACACCTGGTGTGGTGTGTGGAGCGGTAGTGTCATGGTTAGTGCAAACTGGTGACCCAAGTTCGATTTCCGCTCACAGTCAACATCGGCGACAAATATCTGAACTGCTCCCGGGCCTTCCCTAGTCTGCTCTAGCCTTAAATGAGTACCTGGTGCAGTGTGTAAACATCGGCATTGGGGAGGCAAAGGCGGCCGGGCGTGGTGCTGGCCACCTACCACCTTGTGTGCCGCGTTGGCTTTAGTATCTGCTCGCTAACAGCACTTGCCCCAGCAGCTTGTTCAAACTCTATGGGGGATCGTTGACTTTGTGGTGGTGGGCCCTGAGAAACCAGAATGGTTGATTTCTCGTACACATGTGGACCCTAACCTGAAACTTAAAGTAAAACACGTGAGTAGAAAAATGTGGTTGAAGTTAGTTACGTTGATTTATTTCGATATTCTTGCGCACATGCTTGAGCTAAAGCATACAATCCTCAATATGAAAATTGGGATAAAAGTTTGCGTAAAAAAAGATATACACGTCTGGCATTTGCCAGCCAACGCATCTGTGGAAAATAATGTCTTGTGTTTCATGAATCCATTTAAATAAGAATTAAGTACGTGAGAGCATCTGGTTAAAGGCTTGTAAAACATTTTTAGACGTAATAAAATACACAACCTCCCTTCTCATCTTTTGTTGCATCTCCTGAATTACTGTTGCGTTTTTTTAAATGCATACAAAGGCTACACTTTGAGAATCGCTTCTGGAATCCGGTGGCCGCTCTCTGCAGTGAGAGCAGTGGCACTGGCTCCCACAAAACACCGCGGCAGTGTGGTTATAAATCGGCTTCGTTGGTGCCGGCGTGCCGCGCGTTCTCGTGACCCGCGTGGGCGTTGATGCGTCCGTTGCCGCCCGTGTCCCGAGTGACGGTCGCGCCACGTCATTACGATTACGAATTATTATTCAAGAACAACAAAAAACACAACGCAGACATCCGAGAAAGAAACACAGGTCACGATCGCATAACAGTCCGGAGCAGTACGTACACGTACGTATGTATTATCGAACTTCTTTCGCACCGTACGTAGGCGACCGTGCTGATCAGAGGTGCCGAATACGCCCTCAAATATGCGAGTGCTCCGATGCTTCACGTCCCACCGTTACGGCCCCGTCGTGCCACCGCGTGAGAGTTCCGCGGTCGTCCCCGCGTGTTTTGGGGCGGCACCGCGTTTCGTTCGGCACCGACGTCCAACGTTCCATTCCACGGGCCTGGGGGCTTCTTCGGGTACTTGCTTCAAACGAGACGTGCGGGGGCAACCCACAAACACATTGGAGGTCTCCGCACGCACGCTCGACGTGCGCTCGACGTGCGCGTTTACTACAGAGGAGGCCTCCGCATGCGTGCGTGCGCACGTATGGCGCACCGGCCTGCCGCGTGCATTCGCCCACCCTGACTCACTTGTCAAGGCACACGGGAAGCGAGTGAAACGTGAATTGGCTCTGGAACTGAATTCTTCCCGGCCTATCGGAAAGCAACAAACGCATTGTGCGGTACGCGTTTGCTCAGCATTGGTGTCCGACGTTTTGCTGCGCGTGCTGTGAGCCTCTGCGTGCAGTTCGAGAACTTTCAGAAATCTCCCAGCACGTGGAGCGAAACGTCGGACTTCGTGGACGCGGTACGACGCGAAAACGCGTCGGGAAAGTTTGCGTCCTGCAGGTCGTGTGCTGCAGGTGAAGTGTGACTTGCAGAAAGCGCTGTGCCTGCACATTCCGTTCCACTGAGCCAGTGTCCAGAGGATTTCCTAAACTCCTGCCGTGGGACCCGTTACCCTAAAAATACTAATTCTTTGTATGTGAAAAACACATCCACAGTATAAACAAATGCTTGTTCCGCTTGCATACTCGCATGTTTGTTTGTGTTATCGCTGTCTAAGGGAAATGGACAATTCCAGGGTGCACGTAGTGTGTCTACATAACGGCTCATATGTCTACGCTTTTCAGATTGGTTTCACGTTAGATACATTAGTGCACGTTTCTCTCCCCCGCACTTTGCCACCGTAATAATTTCTACGTAAGTTAGCACGTGTGATATTTGCGCAATCTTTCTCATAGCGCAAAGCTATCACGACGGAAGGCGCTGTTTCACACCAGGTGGGTCCGCTACCGCATGCAATCCCAATCGAATCAACTTGCCAGTCATTTTGGCTGTGGCCTTCCCCTCTCGAATGATGCCATCTGGGGATCTTTGACGTCCACCGTGAAGCGGACAGCGGGTAGTAATTACACGGTCAATTCTCTAGCCAGATGTCTCGCGTACCCACTGTTTACCCCACGACAAGCCGATTGAGTAGTTGTGCTGCACCCGTTGACACCCGCTCGGTTCGTGATTTAAGGAATTTGTGCCACGCGCCCACGGGAGAGCTAATCAAGCCTCTGGATTGCTGTGAAACAAACTTCTCCGCGAAAAAAAGCACACCAATCGACAGTCATTACTTCCGAAGCAGTGGATTAGTGCTTTCTGTCACGAGCTACCGTGCCGTACGCGTTCCAGATTTACAATTTGTATTTGCCCGCTTGCCTGCTTGTTTGTATATTATTTGTTTGCAAAGATGTATAAGCACCTGTAAAACATTCACACACGCACACTGCTAAGTTCGTAAAATAAATGTTCCGCCGCCTAATTTATGGAGCTTGTAGCGAACGCTCGCGTTGTTGCTGTTGTGTCTGTGCTTCCTGCCGTCTGTGAAATATACCCGCTGCGCGCTGTATTTATTGAATGTACGCTGGCAACTGATATTGACCTCAGCTGGTTGTTAAATTACATCTTGCGTGTTTATGCGAGGAGGGGCCACGACCAATCTCATAACGCGCTACGTGGATAGAATGGCTAGAAGATATTAAATCGTGCAATGCCTTGCCCGTTCCATTGTATCGCTTCACGCCATCGTCGAGCGAAAGTGGTGGAAAGGGAAATTAATTTTATCGAACAGAGCCCCTTTCGAAAAATATGCTTACGCGAACGATGGGCTTTGTGGAGGACCTTATCGCAATGGAGATAAAGCGGTGGCCGCAGCTGCGGATGTTCAGACAAGGCTCTGCTGACCGTTGTTTCCCAGTGCATTGTGCGTGTTGGCAGATCGGGGCCCACGGCTCACAAGATGGAATGCGGGCTCTCTGAAAGAGCATTGTCCTACCAACTCGCTGGGCTGAGCCTTTCGTAATTTGAATCTTTTCCGCATTGTCACTCATCGCGGTGATAAGAAGCAGCTGTTGAAAGCATTTGCTCTTGGAATGGTGATTTAGGAACTTTAACTGCAGGCATTTCTCATCATTCGGGGGCGTATGCTTGGTATTTAATGCTCGGCCCTGCTATCGCACAGAAACCGGCCCATTTGCTGTATTTGATTACTGTGCCCGCCTTATGTAATCTTTTCAATTACAGATAAGTCGGACGATTTGTCTCGCGTGAATACCTGAAATATCCTTCGCTGTTGCTCGAAGGGGAAAAAAATTACCTATATCCCCACATTTAAGCGATGCACAAAATTTCACGGCGCGAGTGTTTCCACTGCACGTGCGTTTCCACCGCACGTGCGTTTCGGATTCACGGTATTGCCTGGTCCGACGTCGTACGCACGGATATCTGCTCAGTTTCCCTTTCCTGCCATGTCGGACGATCTTCGGATTGAAAGTCGAGTGCGCTAACCATTACACCACAGCAACACCACGACAGGTTTCGACTACGACGACTTTATATTCGTGAACCAAAAAGAATGTGGATCCTCTGACGTGATAGAAGTTCGTAAATATGCAACAACAAAAAAAACCTTCTCACTAATTGCTCGTGGCGCAATTTGGGTTGTACTCCTGCCAAGCGTAATAACAACAATCGAAGTAGGTCAGAGGCGCACAGTGGCAGTGCGCGCGCACAACAGAAAGCAGTTGGTAACGCTGCAGGATATTTAGATGAGATTCGTACTGGTAGGAACCTCCTGGTTACATCAGCCCACGGGGAATTATTGTGTCCGTCGTGCAGGGAAGGGCTGGGTCGGGAGGGAGGGGCTTGGTGGGGAGGGGAGGGGCTGGGTGGGGAGGGGAGGGTGGGGAGGGGCTGGGTGGGGAGGGGCTGGGTGGGGAGAGTGGGGCTGGGTGGGGAGGGGCTGGTCACCCCGTGGTGCCCTTATAAAACTCAACGTTTAACCTACTCACACCGGCTTGTGCCTGCTTTCACAGTCGGGCATATTTGCAGAATACACCACGCCGCCGTTGACCCTGGCCATTGACCGAGCAACCCAACGTTCCTACCAGCTCCCTCCGCAGGAATGTGTTTAGAGGAGATTCGTTTCCCAGTCCGAGAGCAGCAACCACTGTATAGAGACTTTGCATTGGCCAAGCCGGGGAACCAAACCGCCGCCTTAAGGTTTTTGTTGTTTTCCCAGTGACATGCCGAATACGCGTTTGGAGTAATAGCGAGCGATGAGATGAGCAATGCAGATCCCTTTGTCACTTTCATTCTCCCCGCCTGCTGCGCAGATTCAGTAACGACCTGGATGACGTTGGCGATTTGAGCACACGTGAAAGAATATACAAAAAAAACAGAGTTACCGTTTCGAATCGTCGCGGAATACGCCAGCCACGCACTGAAACCCGCTGGAGGAGGCGGGTCATAGAAACGCGTTCAGAGAAGCCACCGCTCTTAACGTCCGTCACGGAACAATGTTGAATTTCCCCGGTGCATTTCGTTCCTGGCAAGACACCGCGGCTCTGCTTTTGACGTTTAGCTGCCAGGCACGGATGCCTCCGTGGTGTAACGGTGAGCGCAGTGAGCTTGCGATCCAAGCGGCAATTCAACCGATCGTGCAATTTTCTTAATTCCCAGCAGTATAAATGAGTAGACCCACTGACGGGCATGTCACGTGTGGTGGGTTACTTTTGTGGGTACACCCATCTACTCCAAGAAGTCTGGTCAGTCTGAAAGAGTAGGCCAAGAAACACCCACCAGAGGGGTTCTCTCGGGCTCTCTTTAGTGGAGGCCCTTCCGGCAGCAGTGGCGTGAACTTGCGGGGTTGCACCTTTACCTTCGAGGATCTTACACGAGGAAGGTCTCGCCAACGCTGCCGGCTTCTGTAAGCGATCTCTTCGTGGCCGCCTGTCTTAACGTCCAGATGTCGCAAAGATCAGCAACGACGATGGAGAAAAAAAATGTCTCTTAAGTGGAAAATGCGCTTCCTTGTGCGACTTTTTATATAAATACATGAGGAAAAACTCTGAAATTGTAGCTTTTATGGAAAAATTGAATATATAAAATCGAATTCGACCACACGCAAAAAAAAAATCGTGGCAGACATTCACGCATTAAGAGATCTCCTGTGACGGCTGCGTTGGAGTCTGTGAGCGCTGCCTCTCGCAAGGCGCGTGAACGTTCAACCCATAGGGGAATGCGGCTCTTCCCGTCAGGCGGGTCGTCGATCCCCCCCACCCCACCGTGGAAGCCCTCCGGGCAGGCGCTCCGTGCACGTAGGTACGGATCGCGGGTGCGAGACGCACCTGATTGATGCACATTTGTTGTACCAGGTGCGCTCTCGTCCCCCCACTCACGGAGGGGACACAACCGTGGTTTGTCTGGACGCCATAGTGATACGCGCCACGGGCGGGCACGTGCCCACGTGGGACACGTGCCCACGTGGGACACGTGCCCACGTAAAATCACGCATCACGGGAGCCACGCTTCGTGGTGGTGCGTGCCGCGGGAGGGCACGCGCCATGGAGGGCACTGGCTGTGGGATATGGCATGACCACTGCCGGGGGCTCGTAGGTCACATTATTGGTGGTACCATGGGGAGGCTGGTGGCTTGGCTGTTCATGTGCAAATGGACTGTGAACGGAAATGTTTTAATCGGCGGGGGCAGCAATTATTGGGCCCCCTTTTCTTAAATTCCTTCAGCGAGTGGCAGAACCGTGTGCTTTGCATCGGGCGCCCCATATTTAAATAGTTTCGTAATTCCCAAAAATATGTGACAATGACTCAACGCACACTTGTTTAAAACAGTTTTTTATTTATAAATGTTCTTTACTTTTGAATCACAATTAAAACATATTTAAGAGGGTTTTGAGGTGGCGCACCGCCCTAATGCCACGTAGAGACGAGGCATGGTTTACCGCCTATGGCCTTCAGCGGCAAGCGGTTCCAACTCAGAACAAACTGGATTCCGAGTAGCTGCTCAATCGCACACATTTTTTGATCAATTGCGGCTGTCAGTTTAACGAAGCTATGGAAACAGATCAGCGTACGAGCGTACTGAGTAATGGTTGTCAGCAACAGGCCGTGATTTGTTTTAAAACGGGAAATGTTCCCTGACTCCGTTTCCTGCAGGAAAACATCAAGCTCTCTCTCACCTCGGCGGTTAATCACACCAAACACTGTCTCTCGTAACAAACCGGGGGTAGATTCATGTGGCTACTTTTAAAAATAATCTTAACTCTCTCTCTAAAGTTGGCCCAATTTACATTCCACCAGCCAGCTTTACCGTCCAATGTTACCCTTTCCAGGTTTGCAACCCTGGCAAGCATTCTCCCAGCGAATATCAACTTCCCGTGAAGCGGCTCCTGCCAACTGTCTGCGAGAGAAGAACACAAACCCAATTTTTGGATTAGCTGCAAATTATGCGAAGCTTACAGTAAAGCCCTTGGCTTGCTGAGAGGTGACAAAGCCTACGGGGAGTTGGCAATGGAATTTAAACTTTTTTCCCCCAATCAATTCATCCCCTGATTATATCGGTCCGTGGTGAATAAATAAGTTACAAAGAAAATGTTTTTTTTTTTCTGATCGTTTGGACCGCGGTGCCATCAATATTAATCTCGTGGCTGCTGTGCGCTGCTCTCGTTTTCGTTCTTTCTTTCCTCCCCCTCAAAGGTTACTGAATAACAACCACATCAAGCGGATTCCGAGGCGAGCGTTTGAAGACCTGGAAAGCCTCAAATACCTGTGAGTGATGGCGGCCCCCCGCTTGCTCCGGAAAGACGCCCCCCTCGTTAAGTTATCGTGGAGCAGTCGCCCTCGGGTTCAGAAGGCCACACAATGGGCCCCAATTTTCCTGACATTGTCGAGACTAAGAGTTGGGGCCTTGCGGGCAAGCCCGAGGGATTCAAACTCTCAGCTGCAATCGGAGCCGGGAGAATGCGGGCGCAGGCGTGGCGGGCACCTCGCCACGGGCGCCGGGCTTCTGTTGACGAGGTATCGTGGAAGCCACCCAGGCAGGCGTGAATAGCCCACGGTCAGATACACGCCAAGTGAAAAATGGTCGGGGAATAATTTAATGTGGTTTTATTGTTGTTGTTGTTGTTGTTGTTGGAAATATACAGTGCAGGGTGATCCATTACTCGTGCCCCAGCGATGTCGAATGACCCCTCTCAGTTTCTCCTCGACGGCTGATTGGCGATTGTGCGAGCGATGGCTCCGTGTCTGACGGAGGAGGTTGGTTAAAATATAATTCGCACGGAGGTTTGTGGGCGACGTGTGGAGATGTTGTTCTCCCTCTAGTTGACGTCTCGTTATTATGGGGCATCTATAAATGGATCACCCTTTAAATGTGTGTAAACCTTTCCTGTATTTCAAGACACGGTACGCGATGAAGACATCGGCGCATTTCGTAACGTCACGTACACAAACTGAGTAGAAACTTGCGTACGGTATGCAAATTTGGCAAAGTGCACGTACGAACCACGTGTGTCTATGTGCGGCGCACGCGTGTGTGTGTGTGTGTGTCGTCATCTCGACGTCGCCTTGATGCACGTGGCCTTCCTCAGTGTGCCAGTGGCACCGTCCATCGCCGGGCGTCTCGCGCTCGCGAGGCGCCTGGTAGCCGTACAGCCGTTCCGAGTCGCATGGGACTGCGCCGTGTATATAGCATGCCTGCCATCCCCGCTGTTCGCTTTTGATGGTGGCTTATTTTCGCCGGCAAAATTTACGGCAACGACTGAAGCCTTTGCCAAGCCAGTTGCGCGAAACGCCTCGCATGCGCGCTGTCGGCCTGATAGCTCGAATGTCTCTCTGGTTTTTGTTGTGTGTCGCTCCTGTCCCTTTGAAGAGCTCCGTTTTTCACTCTGGATAACAGATGCTTTTTTCTGTATTTTCATCACCACTGGTGGGCTATTATCCTTGGAAGAGTAAAACACGTAGCGCGACAGGTGACCTTATACTGTACGGCACAACTTGTTCTCTATAATTTTCAATTCTTTCCCAGTGACCTTCAGCACGTTAATTTTTTTTGAGATTAAAATAATTTCAACTGTAGCCGTAATTGTCCTTTGCAAAATGTCTCTCCACGCTGAGAATTATTTTTAGACAGACCACGCCGGGAATTGTTTCACTCCGTGATTTCAGGTCACGTCGATTATTTTTTCACCATTCCCTTTGTACGAAAAGTTGAACCGTGTGCTTTCATGCATCAAAAATACCGCGACATTCACTCCACTCTTCTCTGCATGTGGCCTCCTCCGCACACCCGTTGGGATTTTTGCTCCACGTTCTGCTTGGGGTCGCTGTTATGCGGTGACACTTCAATATGTATCGTGCGATTATAAGATTCCACGATAATCGACTCATCAATCTTAACAAAATATCGGCATATCCTGATTATCATTGTTCAGATTACTCAATTGGGATTACACACAGCAGCAGCAGCAGCGAGCATCGCCCCATACTGGCAGGTCAGGTGCTGGGTCACCGTGTGTCACACAGGGACAGCTGCCACTAGGGTTGCTGTTTAAAATGATTGAGATGAGATGTGAGAAGTAAGTGGTCTATCGTGTGCAAGACGCTCAGAGACGCCCTGACGTATAGGCTGCTTTAAATTATTATAAATATTGTATTCATGAAAAAATTCTAACATGTTAAATTTCCTGACAAAATATGTATGAATAAACAATGATTATAGCGTTCACAATTGTCTTTTAAATTGTATAGAACGCCTTTGTTCAAGATGCTCTATAAATATAATTAAAGTCCGAGTGAAATAGATTTTTCCTATTAATATAGTGCTTTGTGGAAAAGTCTTTTGTTCAAAGTTTGGTAGGCGGACTCGTTTCTACGATGTGTATGCTTATTTAACTACGTCTAATTGACAGCAGCGTGTACGCTGCACGAGTTGTAGAGTCTTAAGTCGCACAGCTTCGTAGACTCGCGACAAGCTTGCGCTGCGCGAACTGCACTTGAAGAACTTTTGAGTAATCTTTATTCGTGCGTGGGGTACATCATCGCAAAAGACGATAAATACGTTAAGTAGAATTACAAATGTAAGGAAAACAATATCGCAACAACGACCGTAGCCGATTGCCAAATGTAATTTAGTGTCGGAATGTGACAAATTAGATGGCAGAATGATCCCTAGATCCGCGAGTGCCACGTCTCCTTCTCCTCCTCCTCCTCCGCTACCTCCTCCTCCTCCTCCGCTACCTCCTCCTCCTCCTCCGCTACCTCCTCCTCCGTGGCGCCACTGCTGCCGCCGCCAATCATAACACGTTCGCGAGCCTCTCCGATGATGTGTGGAGCTTCTCTGATCATTTGTGGGTTGTTTCTCTTTCAGCTATCTGTACAAGAATGAGATCCAGTCAATTGACAGGCACGCGTTTAAAGGGCTTGTGTCTCTTGAGCAACTGTAAGTGTTCTGTTGGCTTGGATGTTGCTTCCGCTGCCACCACTAACCGCTCGCTCTGCGCCCTCACTAATCAATGATTGCATCTTCCAGCGTCTGGCAAATTGCATTTTCATTATCCTTGTGTCTGCGTTGTCGTCAGGGCCGCCCAGAGGGGATGGAGGACAAAGAGGGCATTTGCCCTGGGCCTCACACAAAAGAGGGCCCCACAATGGGTCTGGGTTTTTTGTTGTTGTTGCTGCTGCTGCTGCTTCTTCTTCGTATTGCTGATGTAGAGCAACAGCTATAATTATACATCGTGGTTGGTTGAGCCAGAGAATTTCGTCAGGCGTAGCAGAGCGCTGCATCGCTGTGATGCCTCCTTCGTATTGGTGAATGGGAAGTGGTGATACATTCCACGGTCTGTTCCGTGTGAGCACAGTCACCTCACGCCGGAGAGTTTTTTTTAATGTAACTTTTTTGTTTGTCTATAATGAACGGGAGGGCCCAGGTAGCATTCTACCGCAAGCCTCGATCCCCGTGCCTCCATGGACCTCTGGGTGGCCGTGATTGCTGTGATGGCATTGGTTCCATTTCCACCCCGACATGATGGCTTGATGTTTGAAGAGGCTACTTCCTTTCAGATTTCTTTGCGACAGTTGAATGTTTCCACTTTGAAGGAACGATATCGTTTTGTTAAATCACACTGGAAGTAATGTTTTTTTATATCGAGGTTAATGGCCAGGGATTCGTAGTTGAGTGTTATGTCCGGGTGAGCCTCGTCAGCATTTCACACTGTGGTAAAACAGATGGAAAATGAATAAAATCTACAGATTATAATAACCAATATATATTCCAACTATTGTCCTTCACTTGCCCTGCCTGCTTCCTCACACCACGTGGATTTTCGTTTTGTGAAACGCGCATGATTTTCCTTTTCTTTGTGTGCATTCAACTAACACATGTGCTTGCATGCGAAAGTGAATTGTCTGAACACAAATGATGACTTGAGCACGTGTGCACTAAGCCACGTTAGGTAACTCACTGCTCGGGTGCATGACACTTGAGTTGTCGTTGTTCATTGCGCAGATTGAGTAAAGAAGAGAGACGGGAAATGCATCGCACATCGCATGCGCACCCACAAAACATTCCGTGTCGGCCTCTGCATCGTTAGGTGATTTGGGAGAGTGTAAGCATATTCTGCCTTACTGCCGTGTCTGTGCAAGGGTAAAGGTGCAGCCCTGCAAGTTCTTGCTCACGCCTCCACTCGAGGGCGATCTAGAGAGACCCTGTCGAGGGTATTTTGGCCTAATCTGCCACACTGACCAGACGTCTTGGAAGCGATGGGAATACCCAAACTTTACCCCAGCACACGCGACCTGCCGTCAAGCTGCGGTGTGCCCATGTATGCTTCATGATCGGAATCTTTATATATCCTGGAAGAATCCGATGAGGTAGGGGCGGGTGGACGGAGGTGGCGGGGATTGGAGAACGATGCTACTGCAGTGACGCTGATGTGCAGTAACAATTTTGCAATTGCTCATTGTCATAATAACAATGGGCCATGCAGACCTCCCCATGTCATCGTCTTTCATGATTCTACGATGCAACAAGCCACATAGCGCGGATACACGAGCGGATTTCACCACTCCATCTCCGCGTGGCGAAGGGTGAATGTTCTCTCAGGCGAGTTCCCTCCTTGGACTGCCACTCTGTCATCAGTCTCGACCTGCGGCCATCGTTTCTCCTGTCCCCATACTCCACCGAAGCCCCCCACTTCCATGAGCAGTCAGCATGGATGTCTCCAACTTGGATATCCTTCTCATCCACATGCTCCTCTTCCTGTCTCGCAGCGGCATTCCCAGGGTGCACCTCTCCATGCTTCTGTGAACACTTACCAGTTTTGCGTTGCGTTTTCTTTGTAATTGTCCAGGTTTTCAGAACCACGTGTCTCGTGATTATCGTATACGCCGTCACTACCGCGCTTCTAAGAACAACTTTAAGTTTGTTTGTGTTTTTAAATGCTTAACTATGTACTGCAGCATTGTGTTGGACAATGCTCGGAATGCACAGCCGAAGTAGAAACGTGCAAATTTTTAAACTACAGTTTTAGTTTTTTGAGTTTAAACACAGCACAGTCTGTCGACGCTAAACTAGTTTACGTTGCTTGTTATTTTTGCGCGCGTGCGTGCGTGTGCGTGTGTGTTCGTTCCACCGTGCAACGTTGCTAAGGTAAGTGTCCTTTTTGGGTGTTTAGTCAGGCTTGAGTTCATGCCCTGTGCCCGTGTTTGTGTTTGAATAGGTACATTCACTTCAACCACATAGAAGTCGTGGAGCCAAACACATTTGTTGATCTACCCAAGCTCGAGAGACTGTGAGTGTGGAGCCCTCCCCGCGCCAAGCACTCATCGCACGGCCACTGTTCACGATTCTACGTCACCGTCGTTTTCTGTGTTGTTGCTATTTTCACTAAAGCCACGACATTCACTTTGCAAAGAAAACAAAACGTCGTCGGCTGTCTGTCCCTTCCGTCAGCTCATTCGCGGCTAAAGGGGCCGAATGAATATCCACTGCGGTTCTCTCTCTGTCTGTCCAGTGTCGCTGCTCCGCTTGCTCTCGATCCTCTCTCTGCTCAATCTCTCCCCGCTGCGTCCGTCCCTCCAGGTTTCCGTCTCTTCCCCCCTCCTCGAGTCTCTTCTGCCACCTTCGCGTGCAGCCTCGCCGAGTGCAGAAATCACGCCCGGGCTCATTCATTTTTTGTCCTCCCCACCCGCACCTCCGATTAGCACGGTTGGCTACGTACGCCGCTAAAGAACTTCAACGCCTTCACTAGGGCTCGTCATGTTTCAGTCCCACTCCTAACCAGAAAGAGTAAATAAATAAATATCGGATTTGAAAAACATCCGGATGGAGAGTTAACGTGCTGTGCTGTGTTTTTTTCTTCCCCCTTGTGTTTTTAGATTTCTGCACAACAATAGGTTATCGCGGATCGCGACGGGGACCTTCACGCAGCTGAGCTCTCTGAAACGCTTGTGAGTGTGGGGGCGTCCTTCCAGTTGCCTGGGTACAGGACCAGGTCGCAGCATTCCAGCGACTTATCAAGGCCCTCAGATTTAACAGCACGAAAGTAGTTTTTTATTGATGGTTTTAATTACATTTTGAACGCTTTGCAGCCGAGGTTAAAAGCGTCACTGCGTTAGCTCAGTTCGCCTGTATGTCTGGAAAGTGGCTTAACTATAATTCTGAGAAAGATGATCCAATGTGAATACAAATTTAGTATCACGTTGTGCTGCTAATTATGGCTTAATCGGATAGATAACTGGCCAAATGAATCAAAAAGTTGCCCAAAAACTTACATTCACAAATCAGTGCAGAAAAGAATATTTGAAAAAAACGTAAACGCACTTTGCCCTGCAGCTATGCAATCAGCTCCCATACGACACATTCAATGCCCCCTCCGACAAATGCTTCATGGAACGCTTTACATAATCCATGCACGTGCAAGATTTTTCTCCCTTGTGTTGGTCTCTTCCGGAGCCCTATGAAACTATGTCAAATTGAGGTAGAGTGCATGAAGATCACGGCAAGAGAAGCCGGTTGCAGGAAGGAAGTAACGGATCTTAATCGGTATATGCCGCTGTGGTTCGGCACCGATGCGACTGCCGGGCGCTGCGGAGCGACCGCGGTCTGTTGTGGCGAGAGCCGCTGTGTTCACCGCTGAACCGCATTTCGTCGAATTTACAACAAACGGTCGAACGAAAGGTCAGACGTTGAACTTTCGCATTTATTACCTATCCAAAATTTGGCCTTGCAGCACTCACTTGTGTCAGATTAGGTTGCTTACTATTACATTTTACACGTAAGAATATGTAAATGTAACGTAGGGGACTGCTGCCGCGGCATAATGGTGAGCACATTGGACTTGAGATGCAGATGGTTGCCAGCTCGATTCCATCTCCGGGAACAGCAGTTGAAGCAATGGCGAGAGATTCTTCAATCCCTCCCAGGCTCTTGTCCACCCAGAGACATCAACCACTACACCACGGGCGATCCGCCCGTTGCGTGTGGTGGGGTAAAGTGTGGGTGACTCAGACCGATTCCAAGATCCCTGGCCGCCGTGGAAGAGTAGGCCAAACTGCCCTCCGCAGAGGGCTTTCTCTTGAGCTCTCTCGAGTTTAAGGCCCTTTTATCCAGCCGTGATGAGACTACCAATTTTGCTGGGGTTGCTGCATAAAGTTTACTCGGCTTCCTGTTTGTTCGCGTCTTGTCCAGCTGTTTGTTGTTTGGCGAGCTCAGGCCAGGCAGTGTCTAAACAGCGCCAGTGGTTTTCACATTACTCTCAGCTGATGAAGCTGCCGACGGAGTGTTTGAGGGTAGAGGATTGATGCGCGGACTCGCTTGTCCGTACTCTCCGCTTGGAACAGCCACGGGCTGTGTTTTCGTGACCTTGAAGATTCATGAGGTTGAACCGTGGCAGAGTGAAGCGGGGAAAAAAAAAGATTCCACTAAAATGTTGCCCTCCGGCCCAAGAGTGACGAGAAAGAATGATGTCATGTTGTTTCAAACAGTTTGTTTTTGTATCACTAGAAACATTCAGTAGGTTTAAGCCGAGTTTGAGAATTTACAATGTATCTATGTACGTAACATGTGTGTGACATCATACGATTATTGGGGGTGGATTATGGCGCTGAATAACACGTGAAGTAACGCCTGGGGGTGGGTAGCGGCTGCTCGGGAGCGGAGAAGGAGTGCGGGGTTGAGTCGAGTTGAAGTGGGTTTCTTGCCGAGCGAGGCAGACATCTGCCGTGACCGTGTGTCTGTAAATGACTCACTCGTGCAACGCCTTACGCAGAGCTTCTTGTTTTTGTTGGGGTGATTGCGCTGCACGAGTTGACTTGGAGTGCTCGGTTGATGAGTCATTCACACGTACGAGCCGGACACGGATCGGTTGGATCGTAGGAGTTGAGCGGGGTGACGGAGGCATGGCGAGGCAATGCCGTTTGCTACTTTTCTGCTCACTTGGCCCTGCAGATGTCACAGCGTGCTCCTTGCTGTCTCACGTCTACCAATCCAGTAGCAACTAGAGCGGTGTTCTTCGTTGCAAGGCCCGCGGGCTACCGGCGGCTCCTGATGGCCTTTAATGCGGCCTCCGACAATCCACAACGTGTCATTGCAGCCCATGCAGGCGGTGTGGTGGCCCTCACACCGACGTCTTGTGGGCGAAAGTGCCCCCCCCCTCTGAAAGGTAGTGAAGAACACTGAACTAAATTACCAGGCCTTGACTGCTGGTGAGGCCATAAAAATGGAAATGGCTTAATGAGTTTGCGTGTGTAATAATGACCGGCTACTGCGTCTGGTTAAACACATGCTTTGAAGAATAACTGTAGATGACGAATAGGCCGGTTTGTTAATAATTGCATTACTTATTAGGGTGTTAAAGTCTCATTTATCCCAGGGTGATGGAGGAGAAGGGAGCGGGTGACCCTGATAAATCAAACACAGACAATGCAAAACACTTGTGGATCGGGCTGTAAAACACATGCATTATTCACTTTCGTAAAGCGAGGCTAAAAACGGGAGAATGTGCCAGTCATTTGAATAGCGGTGGCTGAGTCACAAGCTTTGATCAGCTGATATTAATCGTAGCAGCTGTGGCGCGTAAGGGCAGGAATGAGCGGACAACAGCAGATTTCCTGGAAGCTGCCGTGGTTGTTAATGGACAGCACATCGGACTTGCGACACCAGTAGGTGGTTCGATTCCACCTACTGGCGTGGCAGTCGAAACAACGGCGGCACCTTTCTCCAACCACGCCTGGTCCTCCACCCAGCAGTTCAGCGACCCCGTGGTGTGCGGTGGGCTCTTACAAGAAGCCTGCTCGACGTGGACGAGTAGGCCAAACGCCCTCGAGAGTTCTCGCTACCGGATGCCCTTCCGCCGGCAGTGGCGTGAGCGAGCGGTTGCAGGGCTGCACCTTTACCATTGCCACATTTGCCATTTCCCCCAGTGATTTTGCGCGCCGTGGTCGATCCTGCAACGGGGATGAATCCGCACACGGACAACCGAGTATTAGAAAGCCGATGGCGACATCGGCGATCACTCGGATATTCTAACACAACCTTCACTTGCACACAAACAAAGGCAAAATTATCTCCCGTATAGCCTGTTCAGACTGTAAGGGCAAGTGCTGATAGCGAGGTCCTAATAACATCGACACCAAGCAGCAATTACTCCCCGGCCGCCTTTGTCTTCCCAGTGCTGATGTTTCGCACACAGCACCAGGTATTCATTTGAGGCTGAGTCGATGTAGGGAAGGCCCAGGACCAGTTCAGATAGTCACCTGCCGACGCTAGCCTTGGCTGAGAATTGGACGAATTCATAGTGTCGTGTGCTAACAACGGCACGAGCGTGTCCCCACTTAGACACACACACACACACTAGCGCACACGTCGGCTATAAAAGCGCCAGCGTACGTGTCCATTTGCATTGTGTGGGGATGAGGGGGGCGCCGCTCGCTTAGTATTCTGCCCTCACCGTGGTGCCCCCGCCGGCAGTGTATAACGCAACACGTGCCAAGCGAGACCCAACCGAGGGCTTGATAATAAGCTCCCTGTTACCGTCAATGAAACGTGGCCCTTGTGCGGTGCGGTTTTTTTTTCTTCTTCTCCCCCCTTGGCATCTCCCAGGCGGCTCGACTCCAACCGGCTGGTGTGCGACTGCGAGCTGGTGTGGTTGGCCGAGCTGCTGCGGGCGTTCGCCGGTTCCGGTGGCACGCTGGCGGCCGCCACCTGCGAACACCCGCGCCGGCTACAGGGACGGTCGGTGTCGAGCATCACCGCGCACGAGTTCCACTGCGGTGAGGTCCGGCGCTGGCACGGGCGGTGGGGGCCCCCACGCGCGTGTGACCCGTTGTGTCCGGCTCTTTTGTTTGACCCCCCCCCCCCCCCATGTGACCAAAATCACCACGGCGAATGTGCCTGGGTCCCATCCCACCATAGGCACTAAATCAGAATCACAAGTTAATTTCCCCCTTCCTCTTCTTCCTCTTCCTCCTCCGTGAGGCTGCTGGCGTAGATGCAGAGCAACGGCTACAATTTCACATTCACGGTGGTCGAGCCAGATAAGCGCGTCCGGAGCAGCGGAGTGTGTCGCTGCGATGCCTCCTTCGTATCTGTGGTGCAGGCATTGCGTCATTACACGTTGCACGGTCACCTCACTGGGGACAAGTTCAGCGTCGCATGGTCGTTTTTAGACGGGTCCTTCGAGCCCCGAGACCCACCCGTGTGGTTTGTTATTTTGGAGCCAGCTACCACTGCGAGGGCCACTCCACAAACAATCTCTTGCCACTCTGCACCTCAAAAGGGTCCCATCACACCAGGGGGCCCTCACACTCCGCTCTCCCCTCTCTCCCTCCGTCGGGCTCTGTGTAGCAGGCGTCCGGGGAGCGAGAGGCTGGATGCAAGATCTAAATAATGGAGGAAGGAAACTGCACTCGGTTGTTTATGTTTTACAGAAATCTCCATCGTTTTGGTTTGAGTGGATAAGGATGCTCTGAAATCCGCTGTGCCGTGGCAGCCCGGCTGGAGAATGCCGCTTGCTGTGCGGTGTTGTTGTCTGCTGCCTGGGCTGGCTGTAAATTCACATTTGTAGGCCCTGGCAAGCCTGACTGTAAGGAATTTAAGCCAATTATGCCACTATCTCTGTCAAGGATAATTTACAAATTCATTAAAAGAAAAAAAGCGATATGTTTCGCGCTTGTATGCAGTTGCACACATCACCCAAGCCTTGCCTACCTCCCCCCTTTAAATCGCCAACGTTTACACTCCGCATCGTGGGTGGCCCACCTGCGACCGTGGAAGTGTGATCGTCTCGTCATGTACATGGTGACAACGGAGGCTGACATCGTGGCCTGACTGACCGTTGCGTCTGTGCTGCAAGTCAGCTGTGGAATGTGGTGTTTCCTTGGAAAGCCACATCCATCCTCTTATCTGTTGTTGCCATTCCAGTGCGGTGCTGTCCATCGGTGTGTGCGTGTTGTTGTGTGCGTACGTGAGTGCGTTAGTGCAGTGGTTAGCGCACTGCGCTACGAACCCGGAGACACGAGTTTCAATTCCCGCTCATGGCCAACAGCATTGACGATTAGTTGAAACCTGGTCCTGGGCCTCCCCTAGGTCGACTCAGTCTCCAATGAGTACCTGGTGCGATGTGGAAAAACATCGCCACTGGGGAGACGAAGGCGGCCGGGCGTGGTGCTGGCCACCTACCCCTCGTGTACTGTGCCGGCCTTCATAGGTGTAGCTCGCTAACAGAACTTGCCCCAACAGTCGGTGAAGGCTATACGGGGGATCTTTGTCTTTGTACGTGAGTGCCAGTGTTTGCCCGTGTGCTCGTGTGTGAGCCCGCGAGGATGTACACTGCGCTGCCCCGCCGAGCCCCCCCCCCCCCCCCCCAGGCGCTCTGCAGCCGCTGGCGCTGTTCACGCTGCGTTCTGTGTGAGGCCTCGCTCGCAACGGTGACGGTAACGGAGCTCTCGTCCCACGTCGCTATCCTCTCCCGCGTCGCGGCCGCTCGTGTCATATCCACCGCTGGGCGAGGGCCGTGAGGGATATTTTGACCATACTTCACTGTGCGGGTCAGCGTGGGTTGGTAAAGGCGGTTGCGGGGGGCGTGGGGGAGTGCAGAACCACAGCGTGCTGCCCTCGACTGCCCACGACGCCCACTGCACCTGTTGGTGGGGCATGATGGTCACCCGCCCGATACAGCCTGACAGCCGCCTAGCTTCTGAGATTTGACAATGTCGAGGGCATTCTGGGAGGTTTGGTCACAGACTGCTAATTCCACAATGGAACGTTGCCTTCGCGTCGTGGGATGCGTCGTGGGATGACGTGACCGTTAGGATCGCTCGCAGAGCGACGCGACCCTTCGATGTTGGAGAACGCCCCACGGAAGCGGACACCGCAGAGCTACCTCTGGGATTGCTTAAAGCGACCCCCTGGTGCAAAGAGTATTGTACAGAATTAATTTATAATGTGATGGGAATGTTTTGTGTGTGCAGTAATTGGTCACGGCGCTAAAACGATTAACTCACTACACTTGAGTGCCCAGTTTAATCACAGCATTGTAATCACAGCAGGGTTCAAACACAGGATATCAGCGGTGCCAGCTCTCTCCTATAACCTCTGAACCGCCTTGCTTTGTTTTTGAGGATGACACGTGCATCTCTGGAGGCTCGCTTCGCGTTTGTTTGTCGACGCGTTGCTCTGTGTGGCAGGTGCGTTCCACGTGGCAATCCGTGCGTGGATGGTGCTCTGCATGTCTCCTCCTCCTTATGGGGGAGCAGCAGTGCACCGGTTAGCGCGCCGCGCTACGAACACGGAGACCCGAGTTCGGTTCCCGCTCACGGTCAACACCAGTTACAATTATTTGAATCGGTTCTGGGCCTCCCTTAGGTCTACTCAGCCTCAAATGAGTACCTGGTGCAATGTGTAAACATCGTCACTGGGTAGACAAAGGCGGTCGGGCGTGGTGTCGTGCCGGCCTTCATAGGTGCAGTTTTCTAGCAGCACTTGCCCCAAAAGTCTGTTAAGGCTACACGGGGGATCTTTGTCTTTGTCCTCTTCCCACAGAAAGCCCTCGCATCACTTCGGAGCCGCACGATGTGGACGTGACTCCAGGGAACACGGTGTACCTCCGGTGCCGCGCCGAGGGGAACCCCAAACCGGCCATCATCTGGCTTCACAACAGGTGCCTCCGTTACGTGGCCATATCCTGTCCAGGGAGATGTTAACTTTTTATATTACCATTCACCACACGAAACAAAAAAATGTAAAAACCCAGTCGCCGGTTTGCCATACATCAAGAAATATCTTGAGCAATGAATGGACATTTTTTACCTTTTTGAGCAATAAACGTAGACTGCAGCTGCTGTGGTGTAATGGTTCACACACGGGACTGGCAAATCTATAGGACACTGA
The DNA here is from genome assembly GCF_015708825.2 of Lethenteron reissneri. Taxonomy (NCBI): domain Eukaryota; kingdom Metazoa; phylum Chordata; class Hyperoartia; order Petromyzontiformes; family Petromyzontidae; genus Lethenteron; species Lethenteron reissneri. The sequence goes on along the minus strand of NC_083820.1, from coordinate 11,695,893 downwards.
TTTGGTTCCAACTCCCGGTACGGTAGTTGAAATAGTGTGGTAAATCAACGCATTTCATTCCTAAAATTCCACTGCCAAGCGGCCACCGGTTCCTGGCTTTACGATCCGGTGTCACTGCCGTTAAAGTTTCACGATTCAATCGGCTAATAGTGCACCGCAGAATCGCCAGGCAGAGGTGGCGATCAAACCGCTGCCGTGCCGTGCCATGCCGTGCCATGCCATGCCGTGCCATGCCGTGCCAAACGTGCCAACCCCTTGCGCCGCCATTGTGCATTGCATCGTCTAATAGCTTTGGAACAAAACTGGAAGATTTAAAGGCTGTCAAACAAATTGCGCATATTGTTTGACATGTCTTACACGGCGACTGCGTTCAGAGAACCACGATTCATGTTTAACCAACCGCATGACATTCAAATAAGAAACATTTAATATCTATGCACCCAAAAACAGAATTGTTATCATTGTATGTTGAATTTATTTCGCACCGTACGTAGCCAACCGTGCTAATCAGAGGTGCGGGGGAAGGACAACAAACTGAACACAAAAATCTCAGGAAATGAGTTTAAATTTCTTCAATTGACATGAACTTAAATAAATCTAAGTTTATATTCACAAGTTGGGTCATATTAAGATGGACCGAGGTTGATGCTCTTTGGTAAAGGAAACTTCTGGGCTCAGTTGTTAAGTAGCATTCTAATTTAAACCGTTAATGCATCAGTATATATAATTTATACATTTATATATAGCGGTGGCTGGATCAGAGTGCAGATCGCGGACATCGTTGGTGTCGCAAACAACAGCTTAAGCAACATCTGCCTTTTATGTGGGACACGGCTTAGCACGAGATGCCGCTGGTCAACATCATTGTTTATGCAAAAGGGAATTTGTTTATTAATATTTTTTGCTAAAACCGCAACTGTTTGTCGTAGCCGCTCCGCCTTCCCAAAGTCTTGCCGGCTCCGAGCGGCGTCCATCTCCCCCATTCCGTGTTTTTTTCCCGCTCTGTGTGTTTTTTGTTTCGACGCTCCGTGTTCTTTCCCGCTCCACGTTTTTTCCCGACGCTCGCAGCAATGAAATAGCGATGGCGGAGGATGAGCGACGAAACCTTCTGCAGGACGGCACGCTGATGATCCGCGACACGCGCCACACCGACCAGGGCACCTACCAGTGCATGGCGCGCAACGTAGCCGGAGAGGTCAAGGCGCCGGAGGTGGTGTTGCGATACTTCGACGTGCCAGGTGTGACCCCCGGGACCGCACAGAGCACAAAGTCGACTGAAGTTGGAGCACCGGTTTGCCGTGTCTGCTAATGATGACAAAAACTGTTAAACATCTAAAACATATCCCTATTTAATGTTTTACAAAAAGTTCATCAATCGCCCCTATTTTAAAGCCATCATATTTACGTATTTGTCTGTTATAAGACAGTCTGAACAATGACCGTGGTATATTTATATATTTTTTGTTACTGACGATGCAGATCCCCTAATTGTCATGCTGTGCGTTGTATTGTTCACTAACTCATCGACGCAACGCCACACGGCCGAGCTGAACCGCACGCCGCTGCTGCTGCTGCCGCTGCTGCTGCTGCTGCTGTCACGCTTTCTCCCTCGGGGCGTCTTCGCGGAAGAGCACGCCGATTAGCGCCGGTGTGAGTGGCCCTGAAATGTTTGTGGCTCTAGCCACAAATTTAGTTTCATATTTGTACCCCCGGGGGAATGAATATTCGCTCCCACAAACATCGGCTAGGACAAAATTATGGCCAAACCAGATGGCGCGATAACGTGAAATTAACCTGAAAGAACATTGAGCGAACGTTGGCGTGAACAAAAGGAGTTGTTCTAAAATTAAGAATTTATTTGAAAACGCATGGATATAGACGAATCTGAAAGGGAAGGTGGCGGTACTCAGAAGGGGGGTGCATTCATGGGAAACACAAGTCCAAAAGCTGTAAATGCCAAAACGTCAAGCAACCAGCAACAAACAGCACTATTGAAGGGGAAGCAGATAGGCTTTCAGATATTTCTTAATTTGAGTGAGGATGTTATAAGAGTTTTCGGAAGAGAGACGATGAGAGGGAATTCTAAAGTGGAGTGGTGCGAGGGAACAAGCAGAGAGAGAGAGAGAGAAGTGCTGAGACCTGCAGTGGTTGAACGCGGTGTGACGGATGAGAGATGAAACGATGTGGTGGACCGAGTCCTCAACGTGCGTGGCAGGGGTCACCGAGTGAAGTGATAAGGAGATGACTGGCCACCGGTGAGCGAGTGATGGGAGCGATAAGGCTAGTGCCGGACCATCGATCGCTCAGACTAAACTAAAACTATCAACTACGTTTGTTTTTCCAGGTAAGGCCCCACTGAGCGATATAGCAATTTTTCAGAAGCGACCTGGACACAAATAATAGCTCAACAAAGTGACTTATCACGTGCGAATCTATAGCAGCCAAATACCATAAACGCGTGATGCTGATTCTAAATGTGGAGGAGAAGACCAGTGGACCCAGAGAAAAATCCACGCGACCACGGGGAGAACATGCAAACTCAAACTCCAAATATGCAGCAGGTGTCAGGGTCAGGATCGAACTCACGACCTCCTGTATATCAGGCGAGGTAGTTAACATCTTGCGACTGCGGCGATGGGTCCTGCTCAATTGTAAACATCGTCCGCAAACCAACAAAATTATTCGACGCATTCAAATGCTCGGCACGCTGCGGCCGCTCCGGCTGCCGCGCGTGACCCCGGCTCCCGTTAACCCCGGCAGCGCCGCCGACCTTCGTGATCCAGCCGCACGACACAGAAGTGCTGGTGGGCGAGAGCGTGACGCTGGAGTGCAGCGCGGGGGGGTACCCGGCCCCCCGCGTCTCCTGGACGCGCGGCGACTCGGAGCAGCTGCCGGCCGACCCCCGCTTCTCCGTGACGGCCTCGGGGGGGCTGCACGTGGAGCGCGCGGGGCCGGGCGACGAGGGGCGCTACACGTGCCACGCGAGCAACAACCAGGACTCGATCCGCGCCTCCGCCACCATCCTGCTGCAGTGTGAGTGTCTGGCCAACAGCGACGACGACGACGACGATGAGAACGGCGGCGGCGGCGGCGGCAATATAGCGCTCTCAAGTGTTGTGTGAAAACGCTTCAGAGGGCTATGCAACACGACAGCTAACGCCTACGTAGTGGTGCAACAACAGCAGTAAATGTGAGTGCGTGTCGTGTCTAGAGTATCTAAATGCTGCCCCGGTGTAATGGTTAGCACGCTCGACTTGCAATCCAGAGGTCGCCAGCGGTTGAAACAATGGTGCGAGTTTCTTGACCATGCTCACTTCTATCCAGGCAGCAGTATAAATGGGTGCACCACAGTAATTCCATGAGCAGGTGGCGTACCGTGGGGTGAAGTGCGGGTTCTCCGGTTCTTCCAAGACATCTGGTTAGCAGTGGAGTGAGAAGGTAATTGCATGGCTGCACCTTGACCTGAATGCAATCCTCATCTTGAGATGCTTTGCAAAATTTGGAAGAACTACATTTGCATAGAAAGGGGTGAGCGGGGCGTCAGGGTCAGGGAACACAGGAGGGACCAAGCAAACGGGGCCCAGAACCAACACCAACAACAAGCACAACAACAAGCACAACAACCAGCACAACAACAAGCACAACAACCAGCACAACAACAAGCACAACAACCAGCACAACAACAACGAGCATCAGGGACAGCCGTGGCAGACAGGCCATCGACAGATGCAACGTCATCACTGCTCCACTGCATGCGATGCACTGGCACAGATTAAATAAATAATTATAACAACCTTCATCTCCTTATTTCATATCATTACTCGCCGCTGAAACTAAATGTGCATTCTCTGAAATAGATTTTTTTTATGTATTCCTGAATGCAATTTAAATCCTACTTTCAATATAACTTCTTAGACGAACCCTCTGGGGTGCTATCCTGGTAGAAAGAGACGAATCTGCTCTGAGCCAAGGGCCACCAGTAGTGTTGTGCACAGTAGAAAGTTTGTTTGCTTATTATAGGGGGGGGGGGTACATTTTTCCTGGCGTTTCGTGGGATGCCTTTTCTGAGAACGAATGTTTAAAGTCGAGATGAAAAAGAGAGGAACACAAAGTCAGTCCCTTTAATGCTTCTGCGGACTACTGCTGGTTAATCACTGCTCCCGTTATTGGCAACAGCACCAAGCGAGGGTCGGACTGACCCTGCCGACTGAACACGGACTTGCTCTTAAGTTTGTGGTGGGCATATGCCGTTTTAATGCGTGGAGCAGCGATCAACGGGACTGTCATCTGGGAGAAGGACATAGCCTCCTAATTTAATGAACCCTGAACCATTTGCTGATTGCGGGTTCAATACTCACTCGCCTTTAACACAAAATCTGCACACACACACACACAACATGTTATAATGTCCCTGACGGCAGCTTTTAATTGTACAAGTATAAGTGATTTGTTGTGTCAGAGTGTGGATTTTCAATTTCAATGTTTTATGTTGAAGACAGCTTTAACGATCTGAGTAGCAACGGGAAGTGCATTTTTAGGTTTAATAGTGTTTCCCAAACGTGTGCTTGGCAATGTGGTGGTTTTGTGACGTTTAATCTTTCGTGCGTATATTAAAATAATAACCTGCCGAGCATCTGCGCGTCGGTAATAGTTTCGGTGAAAGCTCAGGGTAAGCTGAACTTGATGCCGTTCGAGTGGTGCAATGGGTTCCAATAGGGCACCGAGGGGAGCGGTCTCACTCTGCCACTGTCAGTAATTTTGCAGGAGCTGTGCAAATCCCAGCGGAAAATTATTGATGTTCGCCTTGTGCACCTTTTTGTCACTTGCTTAATGGTAAAAAAAATGTAATTGAACGGTTTGGTGATAAATGACATCGTTACTGCGGTTCCTGTGTTGATGCCTATGATGCATTCAGTTCATTACAGTGCTGTCTCATCTCACACGCAGCTGCTCCCCAGTTCATCTTGGCCCCTGAGGACCAGGTGGTGACGGAAGGCCACACCGTGGACCTTCACTGCCAGGCCCAGGGCAGGCCCCTTCCCGTCATCGCGTGGACCAAAGCGGGTACCCAATCGTTCGTTTGACTCCTACACCCGGGAATCGCCATGTGAATCAAATACGGTTCCGGACATCCGCGAGTAAACACGGTTGGTTATTGGGTTTTGCGCAGTTAAAGGTTGAACAGGTTAAAAATGATAACAATTTTATTCTTTATTTTCTCCTCCCCGCGCCACGTACCCCCACCCCCGTCCATCCGTGCGGCAGGGAGCCAGCTCCCCAGCGACCGGCGGCTCACCGTGCTGTCGTCCGGAACGCTGCGCATCTCACGCGTGGCGCTGCACGACCAGGGCCTATTCGAGTGCCAGGCGGTGAACGTGGTGGGCGTGCGACGGGCCGCGGCGCAGCTCACCGTGCTGCCCCGCTGGTGAGGCTCCGTGCACGCCGCACGCCGCCGCTTGCGGCCAGCACGGTTGGCTACGTGCGGTGCAAAAGAAGTTTAGCGTACATACACACATGCGTAGCGAAAGGGACGGCGAGACAAACGTTCAGGTTTAACGAGGTGAGAACCGGAGAGATCGAGAGGACCAGGATCCTCTTATTTGGCAAAATTGACTTGTGTCACCATGATGATAAAAGCAACAATATGCAAACAATTACAACAGTGGATTGAATAGAAATCTCGAAACAACAAAGAAAAACACAACCGAGTTGCAGAAGAAATCCATAAACTTTGCGCAAAATTGTAAATCAATATTGAATAAATTAATTTCCAGGAATAAAAGTTGGCCCAGACAAATAACTTTAAAAACCCATGAAAAGTAAAACTAAGTTACAGAAACTTATAAAAAGATTTAGAGTGACAAGTGGCGGTGATGTCACCACGGCGCTTGTGCCAGGCCAGGTGCACTTAGAGCAGCGGTCGGCAGCCTTCGGCTCCGAAGCCGCATGCGACTCGTTAAGAACTGCGGCTTCACCACGTGATTCACGTGGCATTGAGGCTCTTGAAATGTTTTATTAAGTACAAAGAAGGCAAGCGTAACTGGTTCCGTCTCCTCTTCACCTCCGTCACTCGTCACGCTGGATGATGAGGCTGTACTAACTTCGTCCACTCCTTTTTCTTTCTCTGCTCATCACGATAGCTCCTTCAATCTCCCTTTGTCATGACCACCACCGTCATCGTTAATTGCTTATTGTTTGTACGGCGCCTCGCATGCAGCGCAATGCGCCTGGCGCACGGACGGCCCGTGCCTTCCACGCGCGGGGCGTGAGACCTTCCGATGGCCGTTTCGTTAAACCGTTCTCGCGACGAATGCGAGCAAAAGGCGTCCGCGTGACTTTTGTGTCGAGGCTTCCCGCCGGCCTAGCATTCTCAGACTCTCACGGGATCCGTCGCGGCAAGCGCACGCCTCAAACGCGAGCCTTCGAGGGCAGCTTCGAGCGAAACGCTGCAAGTTGAACGATTGATGCTCATTCGAGTGCTTACTCCTGAAATCAATTTGAGTGTGCAGTTATTTTATTTTGACGTTTTCAAAGAACGTGTTCATTGTGTTAAGTGGAGCAGTTGGTTCACTTAATTACTTTTTAAGATTTTGTTTTGATGCTTTAAAAAGACGTGTAAATTTGTGTGTTAGTTGGATTAATTTGTAAAGATATTTAGAGGTTTGCTGTGTTTATTTTGTAAAGGAACATGCGAATTGTGTGTCAAGGTAAGAATTTGGTTTATCATAAAATTAACACTCGGGTTTCCACAGCCAGTATTACGTTTCACAATAGATTTTTGGGTTGTTGGCCGCGGAGTGATGTGGCCACATTTCCCACTTTGTGAATTGCATCCTCGCTTTCTGGGTCTTGTCCTGAAGATGCTTGGCATAAATGCAAGCGAAACGTCGAACCTAATTGCTGCTAAATTTGTTTGCGATGATCAATCTTCGACTCACGGCTGAGCGAGCTGAAGCAGTAACGGCCGGCGCGTTGCTAAGTGCTTGTGTCGCTCTGCTGGAAGGTTCCACGATGGAAATTTGACAGTCGTCAAGTGTCTATCGCTGTTGTGCCGTAACTGAACAATAGGTATAACCTCGTTCAATTCAAGAGATGTGTTTACTCTTAACATTAAAACATTAAATTCTGATGTTTGCTGCTCGCCGTTTGGGATTTTGGGCGCTACAAACCCGGCGACCGAAAATTAACTTCCCGCTCACGGCCAACACCAGTGACGAATATCTGAACCGGTTCTGGGCCTCCCCTAGGTCGACTCAGCCTCAAATGAGTACGTGGTGCGATGTGTAATCATTGCCACTCGTGTGCCATTCCGGCCTTCATCGGAACTCGCTAACAGCACTTGCCCCGATAGTCTGTTAAGGCTATGCGGGTTTTTTTGTCTTTGTGTGTATAACTTCTTTCGCACCGTACGTAGCCAACCGTGCTAATCGGAGGTGCGGGGGAAGGACAACAAACTAAACACCTGGGCCTGCGCTCAGCAAGTCGATCTGCTCCCTTCTGCTGCCAGTGACGCCGGTGTTCAGCGTCACGCCCAGCGACATCACCGCCGACTCGGGGCGCGACGTGCGGATCGCGTGCAGTGCGCAGGGGGAGCCCCAGCCCAGCCTCATGTGGGCCAAGGTGACTCGCCACACTCATCCATACGCACAACTTAGCTCACTGCGCTCAGAAGTTTAGTGCTCAGCGATTTGTAATTGGTAACAAGTTCCTGAAATTGTGGCTTAAGGAGATGAGATTTTTGTGGTTATTATTTTGTGACTATTGTTGGGTGATGCGCCTTTCGAGTTGAACGCCCGCTGCAATTCGCTCTGCGACGTCTTTTCGGACTGCGAGTGCGTGTCGTTCGTCGCCATGTCCGAAGTTTCGCTTCACATCCCCGCGAGTCCAGTCGACGGAGATTGTGAGCCGCTCCATTTAGCTCCCGAATAAGCTCCCCGGCACGTGGAGCTTAAACGTCGGGCGTCGTGCCCAACGGCACTCGTGGCGCACGAACCGCGACCGCGAATCAAAGGTTTTGCGCAGCGCGAGCCGCGAAACAATCCCCGCGTGGTAACGCCCTCCCCACAATTGTCCGTTATCGCCGGCAGGACGGGGTGCAGATCACGGAGAGCGGGAAGTTCCACGTGAGCGCCGAAGGCTACCTGGAGATCCGGGACGTGGGGCCCGCGGACCAGGGCCGCTACGAGTGCATCGCACGCAACAGCATCGGCTACGCATCCACCAGCATGCTGCTGTCCGTCACAGGTAGCGCCCTCGGGCGAGCGCCAGCCCCCGCCGTCACCCCCCTCAGGCGCCTACGTCGCTCAAGGGCGCAAACTTCCGTGGCGGCGGCTGACAGCTGCCGTCCCGATTGCAATGCGCGGCTGTGTTGCTGAAGTTAAACATCGGCCCTGCATTTTGATGGTACCCTAACACGTGGGCGGTGGGTGGGGGGTGGAGGAAATGTACCGCGCGCATGACGAGCCTTCCACCCGCACGGCGCGGATTTCGATGTGCAGCGTTGTGTGAGCGTATTTCATCTTCCGAGCTCTGTGTGCATTGAAATGTCGATGGAAGCTCAGCGGTGCGTGCGCCTCTAACGCGCTGGGTGGAGTGTGCGCGTCGGCAGTTTTTAAACCCTGTCTGTGTGTGCGTGCGCATGTCTCCGTGCGTGTGCGGTGGTGCTGGTGTGGGGGAGCGGTGGTGTAGTGGTTAGCGCTATGCTGCGCTACGAACCCAGTTTACCGGGTACGATTCCCGCTCACGGCCAACACTGGTGACGATTATCTGAACTGGTCCTGGGCCTCCCCTAGGTCGACTTAGCCTCAAATGAGTACCTGGTACGGTGTGTAAAACATTGCCACTAGGGAGACAAAGGCGGCCGGGCGTGGTGCTGGCCACCCACCTCCTCGTATGCCGTGCTGGCCTTCATATGTGCTCGCTAACAGAACTTGCCCCAACAGTCTGCTAAGGCTATACGGGAGATCTTTGTCTTTTTTTGTGTATGTCTGTTTGAATGTTTACGTGTGTGTGTTTATGTGTTTGTGTGTGTTTGTACGTGTTGTGTGTCTGTGTGTTTGTGTGTCCGTGTGTGCGTTAACTCGTCGTGCGGCCACCCCAGTGGCGGAGAGAAGCCGCATCGGGGACAGCTTCGTGGAGCGCTCCGTCCAGCAGGCGATCCACAGCGTGGACAGCGCCATCAACTCAACGCGCCGCGCACTCTTCGGCAGGTGCCGTGCTCCCACAGCGTCCCTGGCGGGGCCCCCGGGTTGGGCAGGGAAGGGGCACCGCGATCCCGAGGGCTGCTCTCGCCCCGTGCCCAAACGTTTCTCTGGGCGAGGGAAGTTTCGAGTTGATGTGTTTAACCAGGCGAGAACTGCAGGGACCAAAGGTAGCTGGCTCGCCAAAGTGACAGAGATAAAACGAATAACATGCAGTAGAGCAATGAAGCAAATCGTACGATTGGTTTGAAGTTACAGAAACGTGAAGCAGATACAGGGTGACGATTGTACAGAACGTTCTGACCTGCCCCTACTCTTCTGATTCTGAATAGGCACACTGACAAGGGTTCTGATGTCAAATGCCATTCTATGTGAGGCTATCGTAACTAAATGGATGGCTTTGCATCAAATTGTGAATGTAGTTGAAACTTGTCAACAACACTGCGGCCTTAAAATGAAAAAAAGTATGTAAAAACGGTGTTCTAAAACATCTCTAAAATCTGGTTGACATGTATATTGAGTCTCAACGAGGTTTTGCGGTGAATACTCCGCTGGCCGCAATGGAAAATGCTTCACGAACGAAATGGCGCGTTTATCTGAAGAACGGCTTCCCGTCAACCGTGGCAGCGTCCCCCGTGTCAAGGGGGATGGCGGGTTGGAGCCGCCTAATGAATCGCAAAAAAACGGATACGGGTCCGTTTCTTCTTTTTATTTAGCGTGCGGCTCAAAGAGAAATCAGTTGTCGGCGAGTGCACGCAGAGTCCGTCACGCCTGAGGTCAGAGGTTGGTCCGTGCGGATTCTGCCCAAACAATTGCTCGATCGGACTCAATGCGGCGGCACAACAATGCACCGGGGGGAGGCACGCCGCTGCTTCGAACGTTTCATGGGAGGGCTCGATTCGGGAAACGTTTGCACGACATGGTGGCCTGCTTTGTGAATTAATACGCAGCCCGCATGGGAACAATGAAACCTTTGGGAGCTTTGAAAGAAAAAAATATGGAAAAACTACGGCTGAATTCTTTTCTGATGGGAATGTCTACAGCATACGGGTTCAAATGCTTCACTGAAAAGTAAAAAAAAGTAACGCCAGCATCAAACGCCAGCATCGTTTTCAATAATTATAATAATATCCTTAAACGTCTGCTAAGAATTTCAGTTTGTTCGGTGGTGATATTACACGTTAATTTCGTTTCTCAACCACAAATGTGCTCTATGTTACAGACACCAGATCTAGCAAGAACTCTCAATGAGAAACAGTCTTCATGAGTAATGATAGCCAGGCTTAGCAACGTATCCAGGTTCACCATGATAGCCAGGTTGTGTGCACACAAAGAGATTGTTATCCTCCAAAGATGTCGGCGTCGAGTGATATCTGAACCAGTCCCGAGCCCCTCCCCAGCCACTCTGTTAACCAACCAGCACTGACGTCTGGTGAAGTATGGTCAAACAACCCTCATGGACAGACACGGCGCGGGGAGGCCTTCATCCAGCGGTGGATTGACAAAGGTGCTCTACGTACAGTCCGTGTCCTCCGTGACCGTGAGATGCTTTGGACTGTTAGATAAATCGAAAACTTTTGAGACTTTTTGAATGAAGAAAAAACATCTCCAGATAATGCAGTTTCTAGGGAAAGTGAGAAACAAGGGTGTGCTTCCGAAACTCGGGAGAATACAGCAATGGTGGAAGTGGCCGTGGGAGCAATAGATGCCACGTACCAGATTATAAGACGCACCATCAACTTTTGACTTAAAAGTTAAAAGGGATCAAAATTGTGTCACATACCCCCGAGGATACGGCACGATTCTACGAGGCGGCTGCTTCTCCCCAGAATAAACGCGCGCGTTCCGATGTGACTGCGAGCGTACCCCCGCTTCGGCCTCTCATCGAGCGTCATGCTCTCGCTCGTGACCTCCGCCTGATGAGTTTAACATCGGTGATTCCCGGTGGGGCGTGCGGTGCGGTGCCCCCCCCCAGGCAGCCCCACAGCCCCAGCGACCTGCTGGCGCTCTTCCGCTACCCGCGTGACCCCTACACGGTGGAGCAGGCGCGCGCCGGGGAGATCTTCGAGCGCACGCTGCAGCTCATCCAGGAGCACGTGGGCAACGGCCTCACGGTCGACGCCAATGGCACCAGTGAGTGGCGCGGTTGGAAGCGGGCAGGCCGCCCTGGTTAATCCCGCGCGTGTACCGACCGTAAACAAGTATAACCCGTAAAAACAAAGTTTTTCACTATAAATCCTTTATATGCGTGGCGGCTAGAGTCCTCTCGTCCTCTGGCTTGAGATGGCTGCCACCTATGGGTCAGATGATTGCGTGGCACCATTAAGTAATTGGTAATTAAATATAATATTTTTGTCCTAAAAAGTGTAAAATTGTCACGCACAACGAGTCTGTGTGGAAAATGTCAGCACGATTGGATCACGGGAAGTGGGTTAAAAAACGACCGAAAAATTTGCACGGTCGTAAGCAAGCAAGCGCGCAAGTGAACTTAATATAAAGTATTTAAAAATTCTCGCCGCCCGCTTCACGGTGGACGTTGAAGATCTCCTGAAGTCATCATCAACGAGTGGCCAATTCGAAATTATATGGCAGACGTATGCCCCGCTTGCAGGCCAGGTGCCAAGTCACTTTGTTTCCACGTAGGGACAGCTGCCACTGGGGGGTACCCTTCCAATGTTTGGGTTGACACGGGATGTAGTTGTTCATCTCGTCTAAAGCGCTTTTGTAGACGTGATCGCGAAAAGGGATGGCTGTCAAAAACATTGCATTAATTTTATTATTATCATGGGGTTGCCACCTCCAAGGTACAAAAATACGAAATATTTTGTTCTACCAAATGGTTAAAAGTAATCTGTACCAGCCTACTTGCATTGTAGGAAACGTATTTGTTCTGCAATGCATAGTTGTCTTCTCTCTAATGTTTGAATTACTTCCCGGCCGTACTTTGTTTTATTCCTTTTATAATTTTGGCAAACCCGGGTGAGTAATACAAACGAGACTCTCTCCCGGTCTCTTGGGTTCTCACCTGGTTAAATAAAATAGACTTGAATTTTAACCCAAATACGGGGGAAACTACATATGAACACGAATCATCATGAGCGTTGTATTATTGTTATTACTACGCAACTGGCAAATAACTTAGGGACTATTAACAGCCTGGGACTACTCAAGAGATTTGTCAGAGTAGCAGCTGCAATCCTGGGCTGTGTGGCGCTCGATATGAACTCCCTGTTTAACCCCCTTGGTGTCAAAAGAGCAGGGTGAATCTTGCGTGTAGTGCAGACGTTAACTATGTGTACTTTTTACCCATCAGCGGTTCTGCAGCATTTAAAATGCTGCAGAAATTAACACCTCTATTGTGTCTTAGACTGTGGCCTAATGTTTGAGTGTAGGCCATTGTGGACTGCCCTATTGTCGCAGTGGAACAAGGTTGAGTCTTAAAATAGTTTTGTGCCTTTTGTGACAGACGAGCACCGCACATCGCAAGCGTGTTCTTATCCTCGCGCGTGGTATTGGCGCCATTCCTATAGTGCAAGGAGATATCACGGAATTGCTGTTGCACTGACGGGTGCAGACCTCCAGTAGGGGGGTGATGTTGCGACATGGTTTTAATAACATTTTAAATGTGGATCATGCCGCCAGCACACGTGGCCCGGCCTTTTTACAAATAACACCACGGGATCTTTAACGTCCACTGCACGGCAGACGGGGTTTACATTTCGGTTAACGCAGCCGCCGTGCTCTGCGTGCGACGCGAGTGCTCGCGTCACCGGCGTGTGTGGCGTGCCGCCGCGTGGGTTCGCAGCGCTGTACAGGTTCAACGACCTGGTGTCGCCGCACTACCTGAACCTCATCGCGAACCTGTCGGGCTGCACCGCGCACCGCCGCTCCGACAACTGCTCGGACATCTGCTTCCACCAGAAGTACCGCACGCACGACGGCACCTGCAACAACCTACAGCACCCGATGTGGGGCGCGTCGCTGACGCCCTTCGAGCGCCTCCTCAAGCCCGTGTACGAGAACGGCCTCAACCGGCCGCGCGGCTTCACGCCCGAGGCGCCCGTCAACGGCTTCCCGCTGCCGGGGCCCCGCCTCGTGTCCACCGCCATGATCGGCACGGACAGCGTCACGCCGGACGACCGCTACACGCACATCCTCATGCAGTGGGGGCAGTTCCTGGACCACGACCTCGACCTGACGGTGGCGGCGCTCAGCCAGTCGCGCTTCTCCGACGGGCGGCCCTGCGGCGCCGTCTGCACCAACGACCCGCCGTGCTTCCCCATCGCGATCCCGCCCGACGACCGCAGGGTGCGCGACGCGCACTGCATGTTCTTCGCGCGCTCCAGCCCCGTGTGCGGCAGCGGCGTGACCTCGCTGCTCATGAACTCCGTGCACCCGCGCGAGCAGATCAACCGGCTGACCTCGTACGTCGACGCCTCCAACGTGTACGGCAGCTCGGAGCGCGAGTCGCGCGAGCTGCGCGACCTGGCCGGCCGCCGGGGCCTGCTGAGGCGGGGCGTCGTGCAGCGCTCGGGCAAGGCGCTGCTGCCCTTCGCCACGGGCCCGCCCACCGAGTGCATGCGCGACGAGAGCGAGAGCCCCGTGCCGTGCTTCCTGGCGGGCGACCAGCGCTCCAACGAGCAGCTGGGCCTCACGGCCATGCACACGCTGTGGTTCCGCGAGCACAACCGCGTCGCCGCCGAGCTGCTGCGGCTCAACCCGCACTGGGACGGCGACGCCGTCTACCACGAGGCGCGCAAGGTCGTGGGCGCGCTCGTGCAGCACGTCACCTACGCCCACTGGCTGCCCAAGATCCTGGGCGAGGTCGGCATGAAGCGCCTCGGCGACTACCGGGGCTACGACCCCAACGTCAACGTGGGCATCTTCAACGCCTTCGCCACGGCCGCCTTCCGCTTCGGCCACACGCTCATCAACCCCGTGCTCTACCGCCTCGACGACTCCTTCCAGCCCATCCCCCAGGGGAACCTGCCCCTCCACAGGGCGTTCTTCTCGCCGTACCGCATCGTCAACGAGGGCGGCATCGACCCCCTGCTGCGCGGGATGTTTGCCGTCCCCGGCAAGATGAGGGTCCCGTCCGAGCTGCTCAACACGGAGCTGACGGAGCGGCTGTTCTTCATGGCTCACACCGTCGCGCTGGACCTGGCGGCCACCAACATCCAGCGTGGCCGGGATCACGGCATCCCGCCCTACAACGACTACAGGGTCTTCTGCAACCTCACGTCGGCCCGCGACTTCGAGGACTTGCGCAACGAAATCAGGAACCCGCACATACGGGAAAAGCTCCGGAGGTACTGTCATTCACCGCTTCATTTACTTATTGGAAATTGATATCCTAATTGCATTGCCACTAATAACAAGCTCTGCGTCATGCTAATTGGCGAGCCTTTGATCAATGGCCACAGAGTCCGTTCCTCGGATTTCTATTGATAAATTGCGTGGCCGTAATTTCGTGAAGCTAAGTAAATGCAATTGTGTGTAAAGCTAATTGTTTACTTATGTTGTAGATGACACTTGAAATATAATATTTCTCCATTATGACGTGAATAATGACAGGGGTTTCTTTTTTCCTTCTTATATAGTTTAATGTCGCAGAAAGCTGGCCGAACGCAGCACACATTCTTGAGTTTATTTTAAATTTTAATATTATTATGTGAGAGAGGACACGTAAGGGAAGTGGAGCACGCGTGATGGGAGGGCCGAGTTCACTTTCCCAGCTCACTGGGCACGTGGCCAATGGCCCCCGTGCGGCCTTTGCTTCGCGGACTCCACGGAGCCCGGGCGGCACTGCCCTGCGCACCGCCCACGTGGTGGCCAGACTGGCCGGCTGGCTCAGCGGTGGAGCGGGCACCTCGCAAATGAAGCGTTACCAAGGTTACCAATTAAAATCCTACATCATGGGACCTCTAATGCCAGTACCAAAATATGAGAATAGGTTTTCCCCTTTTTTATGGCAACAAACAGGTGTTAAGTTGTTAAAACACCAAACTGACACCTTTTACAAGGAATCATGTCTGCATTAACCACAATACTTGTGGTCAGAATGCAAAAAAAAAACCCTCTGACTATTTATGCATTGTCCTTGAAACAGATTGGTCCACACCAGAGACAGCTTTCTTTTGAGCCTCGTCTCAAAACGGTGTTAGACCAGAGGACGCCAAAAGGCGTGCTCTGGTCTAACACCGTTTGGTGTTTTAACATCTTAACACCTGTTTTGTTGCCAGAAAAATGCGAAAACCTATTCTCAATTCAAATCTTGGTTGGGGGGGGGGGGGGTGCAGCACAGCCCCCTCTTCCTGCTGGAGTCCATGAGGGTGCCACGGTGGCGAGATGTTAACTACCTCGCCTGGTATAAGGGAGGTCGTGGGTTTCACCCCGACGCCTCTATATTCTCTCTCCGTGGTCGCATGGGTCCTCCTGTTTTTCCCTCCACATTTAGAATCAACGCACGTTTAGAGTATTTGGCCGCTAGACATTTCCACGTGATCAGCCATTTCGTTCAGCTATTATTTGTTGCCTTGGTCGCATCTGAATAAGAGCTACACAGCTCAGTGGGGCCTGACCTGGTAAATAAAGAAAATGTTTTAGTTTAGTTTATAAAACGAGTAGCGCTTGGTGGGGAAGTCAACAGTGGTTGTCATGGGGTAGAGACTCACCCCATGTCATAGGAATGTGGAATTTCCATCACTGGCTCAGAGCTGTAGACAGGAGATGTGCACCGGCTTTGCGCATCTGAAGGAGAAGAAGAAAGCACTCAGCCCATTTGGAGGCAGCGGGTGCAGTGGAGGGATTGACATGAACACGACTACTGACATTTACGCAGATTGCACCCGTCCACGTCAGTGCGTGGCTGTGTTGAGGGGTTCTTTGATAAATGTGGGAGGGTGGATTGAAAACGTCTGTTCGTTGCTCTCAGAGTTTGAGATTTCTTTCACCGTTGGCTCCAGGAACGGATTGGCTCTCATTACCTGAAGTGAACAAAATAAACCAAAGAGAAAAACAAGTATAACCCGAAAAAACAAAGTTTTTCACTATAAATCTTTTATATGCGTGGCGGCTAGAGTCCTCTCGTCCTCTGGCTTGAGATGGCTGCCACCTATGGGTCAGATGATTGTCTGCCAGTATTAAGCAATTGGTAATTAAATATTTAATTTGTTTTCCCTAAACAGTGTAAAATTTTGGAATTTTTTTTCACGAACATTAATTGTCTCGCACAACAAGTCTGTGTGCAAAATGTCAGCTCGATTGGATCACTGGAAGTGGGTTAAAAAACGACCGAAAGATTTGCACGGTCGTAAGCAAGCAAGCAAGCACACAAGCACGCAAGCAAGCAAGCGAACTTAATATAAAGGATTTAAAAATGCACGTTTCATGAAGGTGTGTAACAGGCTGTCCCTGACAACAACGACGACGAATACAATCGTGTGAATTTTCGTACAAGCAGACCAAGCGCTGAAGTTTAAGTCGCGGTTTGCGTGCGCTGACTCGTGATCTGGGGCCTGCGACCTCACGCTCGCTAATTGCTCCCAA
Source organism: Lethenteron reissneri (assembly GCF_015708825.2). NCBI lineage: Eukaryota > Metazoa > Chordata > Hyperoartia > Petromyzontiformes > Petromyzontidae > Lethenteron > Lethenteron reissneri. The sequence goes on along the minus strand of NC_083820.1, from coordinate 11,679,145 downwards.
CCACCCGGTTTCCATGGCACTCCGCACTCTCTCATTTGGCATCACAATCACAGCGCCGTCCTTGGCGCAAGGGTTCACCACCACCCATTGCTCTGCCGCCTGCTAGCAGCTTGCAACGAGCTCCCCTCCTCCTCCGATTCAACTTCGTCCACTCGCCAGCCACGATGGGGCTGAGTGAACGCCTTGCACTGGCTCCTGTGTTTAATCAGTCTCACTGCTTCGGATAATTCTAGTCGTGTTGATATGGGGGTCTTTCTTTAGCACGTCCGTCTGGGTCTCTGCCTCCCTGCGTTCCTCTTTCCCTCCTCAAATGTGCGTGGTGCCAAATGCGGTGAATTCTGTCCAGACCTTCTGCCCGAGCAGTCGCTCTCTGTTCAGGTCTCCTTTATTTCATCATTATTACATTTTAGCTCAAGGTTTCATTTCCCACTGAATTTCTTCTCGGTCGCGAGTAGACCAGTACGGTGGCACGTGACCTTTAGCTCCAGCTAGAGCGACAGGTATACTGAAGGCTGTATGTCGGGTGCAGAAATATTTTTTGAGTCGTTGACCCAGATAGACGTGGCTGTGATTAGATCCTGATCTTAGGAACCTCGAAACAGTAAAGGTTAATCTCAGGCAGGAAGAAATCTTCCTCTCGTCTGTCTTGCTCCAGGACCAGCACTCTGACTCATACAGCAGCAGCAGCAACGGCTCAACTTCTGTCTTCTCACAGACTCGCAACTCAATTCTGATCGAATTGTTTCTACTTAACGGGTAGAAACTCTTCATGAAAGTGTGGTCCACTATCGTAGTTGAGCTTTTGATCCCTGAAGTTTTCACCACGCACCACTGCGGGCATCTTCAGGAGAGGCGCACGAGCCTGGAAAGGCAACGCTCGTAGACGCCGCCTTTATATTTCTGGGACCACTGCACGGTTTTACAACGGGCGTGATTTATACCGCCGGTCCCCGGGCGCCAGTGTGACACGTGTGCCAGTGCGACACGTGTGCCAGTGCGACACGTGTGCCAGTGTGACACGTGTGCCAGTGTGACACGTGTGCCAGTGTGACACGTGTGCCAGTGTGACACGTGTGCCAGTGTGACACGTGTGCCAGTGCGACATGTGTGCCAGTGTGACACGTGTGCCAGTGCGACACGTGTGCCAGTGTGACACGTGTGCCAGTGTGACACGTGTGCCAGTGTGACACGTGTGCCAGTGCGACACGTGTGCCAGTGCGACACGTGTGCCAGTGTGACACGTGTGCCAGTGCGACACGTGTGCCAGTGCGACACGTGTGCCAGTGCGACACGTGTGCCAGTGTGACACGTGTGCCAGTGTGACACGTGTGCCAGTGTGACACGTGTGCCAGTGTGACACGTGTGCCAGTGTGACACGTGTGCGTGCGTGCGTGTGCCAGTGAGACACGTGTGCCAGTGTGACACGTGTGCCAGTGTGACACGTGTGCCAGTGTGACACGTGTGCCAGTGTGACACGTGTGCCAGTGTGACACGTGTGCCAGTGTGACACGTGTGCCAGTGTGACACGTGTGCCAGTGTGACACGTGTGCCAGTGTGACACGTGTGCCAGTGTGACACGTGTGCCAGTGTGACACGTGTGCCAGTGTGACACGTGTGCCAGTGTGACACGTGTGCCAGTGTGACACGTGTGCCAGTGTGACACGTGTGCGTGCGTGCGTGTGCCAGTGTGACACGTGTGCCAGTGTGACACGTGTGCCAGTGTGACACGTGTGCCAGTGTGACACGTGTGCCAGTGTGACACGTGTGCCAGTGTGACACGTGTGCCAGTGTGACACGTGTGCCAGTGTGACACGTGTGCCAGTGTGACACGTGTGCCAGTGTGACACGTGTGCCAGTGCGACACGTGTGCCAGTGCGACACGTGTGCCAGTGCGACACGTGTGCCAGTGCGACACGTGTGCCAGTGCGACACGTGTGCCAGTGCGACACGTGTGCCAGTGCGACACGTGTGCCAGTGCGACACGTGTGCCAGTGCGACACGTGTGCCAGTGCGACACGTGTGCCAGTGCGACACGTGTGCCAGTGCGACACGTGTGCCAGTGCGACACGTGTGCCAGTGCGACACGTGTGCCAGTGCGACACGTGTGCCAGTGTGACACGTGTGCCAGTGTGACACGTGTGCGTGCGTGTGTGTGTTTGGTGGTGACGGCAGGCTCTACGGGACGCCTCAGAACATCGACCTCTTCCCGGCGCTCATGGTGGAGGAGCTGGTCCCCGGCACGCGCTTGGGGCCCACGCTGCTGTGCCTGCTGCTCACGCAGTTCCAGCGCCTGCGCGACGGCGACCGGTACGCACGCAGGCCAGCCACCACACGTGGACCGCGACGGTGACGAAGTGTTAACTTCCTTGCCTGGTGTACAGGAGGTTGTGGGTTCGATCGCACACCATGACGCCTGCTGCATATTTGGAGTTTGCGTGTCTCTCCGTGGTCGTGTGGATTTTTCTCCGGGTCCTCCGGTTTTTCCCTCCTCATTTAGAATCAACGGGCATTCAGAGTATTTGGCTGCTAAACATTTCCACATGATAGGCCACTTTGTTGAGCTGTCATTTGTGGTCAGGTCGCTGGATTATCGTTTTGGTATAGCGGCCCCCCGCCCAATCCAGATCACTGGTCCCCACGCCCCAGCCTCCACACCCCGTCCGTCTCCAGGTTACTAAGGCGACAATACAGAGAGAGGTCATGCATCCAGTCCTCCAGTGAACGGCGTGTTAGCAAGGCATTTGTTTCACATTGTGGATAAACGTGTTCATTTGTGTCTGCTTTTTTGGAGAAGAATGCCAATATCTCCGTCGCCTACAAGGGCACATGCATTCCCAGGGCTCTGGGTTTTAGCTTCTTTGTCAAGGTAGCCACTTTGTCAAGGTAGCCGTTTTGTCAAGGAAGTGTGAGTCTGGCCCCGCGTGTGTTCCTGGCTTTAATTGGGAGCGGTAGCACAGCGGTTCACGCTGTGTGATTTGCCCGGCAACCTGATTTACATTCCTGCTCATGGTCGAGACAAGTGATGATTATCTGAAACAATCTTGGGCCTCCCCTATGTTTACTCAGACTAAAATGAGTACCTGGTACAATGTGTAAACATCAGCATTGGGGAGACAAAGGTGGTCGGGCGTGGTGTGCGTGCCGGCCTTCATAGGTGCTTGCTAACAGAGCTTGCCCCAACAGTATATTATGACTACGTCCCTAGCCTTAAACAGTGACCATTGTTTCATATTCAGCTGAGTTATTCATATTTGGATTATTCAAAAAAGTTTTGAGAATGTTATTTTAAAAAATTAGAATTAGTTATACCATTAAAATGTTTAATGTTGAAATATGTTTTTAATCAACATCAAATGAATCCACAGAACAATGAGTCAACAACGTTCACAAACAAGTTAAAATCCATTTTCACATCGACTGTTAGATAGATATAAAATTATGTGTTTATGCAATCATCGCTACCTCGGGAATTAATTTGATTTTGACTTCAAAGGTTTTGGGTTTTTACCCGACATGTTATTCAATCCAATTGAGTTTTTAACCCAAAATTGGGATGCAGTATTGGCAGCAGCAGTGTTCACCGCTGTGCAATTGACTTGCACAGCAGTGAACAGATGTAACTCTTATTTTGGCACAACTCAGAACAACTAAAATAAGCAAAACAACTTAAGGGTCGGCCTTGTCAGTAGCTTTCAAGCGCATCGGTGGACCGCCATACACTGTTGCAGTTAACTCAGCCACACACACGCACACACGCGCACACACGCACACATGCACTAACACGCACACACATGCACACATGCACACACACACATGCACACACGCACACACGCACACACACGCACACACGCACACACACGCACACACACGCACATTTTCCTGTGGCAAAGTTGAGGGTTGTTTTTTCTTTAAACCTTCGTGCTCGGTCTCTGCATTTTTTCAGAGCGATGTGGCCCGGCATCCTTGGGCCTGATGCGCATTAACAAAATTGGCTGAGAAACTTTGCTGCCAGCTCGTGGGCTTCCTCTCTAATTTTGTGTGTGTGGTTTGCAAGCACAGCAGCGGATATTTTTTGAGCAGTGCTCTCCCCCAGAAGCACGCTTTTACCGCCGCATCTGCATAGCGATAGTTGGCAGCGTGCCGTCTCAATGGCTGTCATGTGCAACGGGGGAGAATTTTGACGGTCAATTTCGGAATGAGAAAAAAACGACACACAAGTGCAACTGTTAAGGCGGCGTACATAGTTTAGCGTTGTCAAAACACGGTAATGGCATTACTCGTGCCATTGTGCAGGTCAACACACTGGGCTTGCAATCCAGAGGTCGCCAGTTCGATTCGATCTCCCTGCGTGGCAGCTGAAACAACGGCGCACGTTTCTTGAATGCCTCAAACTGCTTCTCTCCACCCGGCGGTGTGAATGGGCTCACCAAAGTTATTCGATCGGCAGCTCGCGTCTGGCCAATGTGTCAGAGGGGCTCTCCAGAGCTCCCTCCACGTACGTACTTTGAACTTCTTTCGCGCCATACGTAGCCATCCGTGGTAATCGGAGGTGCGGGGGAAGGACAACAAACAGCAGCGAGGCCTCCAGCGTCAGTGGCACGAGCGAGCGAGCGCTGCACCGTCACCTACGCGTCGGCGGTTGACCGACCTCCAGGCCTTGGCTGCGTTTGTGGTGCGTGCGCGAATCAGGTTTTGGTACGAGAACCCCGGCGTGTTCACGCCGGCGCAGCTGACGCAGCTGCGGCAGGCGTCGCTGGCGCGCGTGCTGTGCGACAACGGCGACAGCATCGAGCGGGTGCAGCGCGACGTCTTCGCCGTCGCCGAGTTCCCGCACGGTTACGTCGGCTGCCAGGACATCCCCCGCGTCGACCTGCGCCTTTGGCAGGACTGCTGCGAAGGTGACCCCCGCCCGACCCCTCCCCGGCGTTACCGTAGCTGACCGGGAGCGTCGTTGCCGGGACGTGTTTTTTTGTTTTTACGCCGCGACACGATACCGATGCGCGCGACGTGACGGGTGTCGGGCAGGTTGACCGCCGACGCTTCAGCGCTGGTCATCATTGCGACTCGCAGGTTCACCGGGGCGGGGGGATTAGGAGCCGGGCAGGATTACCCATCCCGGATAGGATCGTCCTTGATATCGTATCGTACGGCGTGTAGCGGCATCGGCGCATCACGGCAACTCTGTGGCCCGGTGCCGAGGGGCACCGCCAGGAGTGCCGGGAGACGTCGTGGTTTTGGGATTGCCTCGGGCCGGGACCGTGGAGGCGTGGCGCCGAGAGTGCCCGCGATGACGGCGGCGCTGTTTGGTTACCAATGACGGTGGCATCGCAGCCATCATCATAGTGAAAGTGGCCGAGCGTGAGCTGCAACGCCACGTTATTATTTAATGAAGATGTACATCAGCGTAAGAGGAGCAGTGCTCGCAGCGGTTTGCGTGCCGCGCTATCGGCCACGGCAGCCTGAGCTCGATCCCCCTCCCCCCCGCACCTCACTCTGCATTAACCAGCTTGGTGAAGTATGGACCAACAGCTGCTGTGACACACATGTCATAAAAATGAACTGTGCTATGCTGTACATAAATACCATCTTCTGTGCATCTGCATTATTATTGCAAATAATGTAATTCCTCTCCGCAAGTTTCGTTCAGTATTCAAACTATTTTGTTTATTAAGCAGCACAGCAAGTATTGTGTAGTGTATGTGGGAGTGCACACGACAAGCTGATAAAGTGTGACTGTGAGCGCGTGTCTATTTTTTGTTTTGAGTTGTGCTTCTTTGTTGTTTTGTTTCCAGCCACCGTTATCAAATACATGCTGAACACTAAAAGAGCATAATAATGAGAATTCTTGGGGGGGGGGGGGGGGAAATTCAAGTCAGCAACTAAAAAAAAAGTGGATTTCATTGCACTGGTGTAGTTATTGAGGATTCTGTCATGGTGCAATGCTAAGGTTGTTGGTTTCGGCTCCTGGTGCGGAAGTTGGAATGAGCAAGTTTCTCAAATGCCTCCGATTAGTACGGTTGGTTACATGCGGTGGGAAAGAAGTAGAAACAGAGCTACACACAAATATACCCGTTCATACACGGATCCTCCACAGTCGGTCGATCGGCAGGTCGCGTGAGGTGGGCTAACGTGCGGGCATTCCCACCTTTTCCAAGACGTTTGACCAACGTGGAAGAGTAGGCCAAACACCCTCTAGAGGGGCTCTCTTGAATGCTCTTTAATGGAGGCCCTCGATCCATCAGTGGCGTGAGTAGGCAGGTGCAGAGCTGCAAATGTGTGTTTCTTTCTCACTGACAAAAATGAATGAAGCGTGGATTTCATCGCAACGGTATCCAAACGACTTTCAAATTTAGCACTTTCGTCCTATTTTGAGTTTTTTTTTTTTTTCCAGTGAAATCTTTTGGTGTAAAGTTATTCGAGTAACTGCTGCTCTCTGTCTGACACTTTTACGTGTTTTTTTTTGTTACAGTTTCAACACGCTGAACTTTTTCGCTCCCTGTTATCAGAAAAAAAACCGAGAGATAATACAACGCAGATGGAGGGAGCGGCCGCGAGCTGCTGTGCTTCGCTTGATATCTTCAAAGGATAAAAACGTTTTAGTGCGAACTTGCATACATCTTTTAGAACAAGTGCATTAGCCTGTGACATTTTAACTTACTATTCTGAAAACAATGTTGTTTTCCTTTCTAACGTTTGGTTCTCGGTAACTTGTAGCGGACATGCTCCGTGTTCCGAGTGTGTGCAGGGCTATGGGGCTATCTTGCTTTCATCTCGGCCTTTCAAACAACCGACCCAGTCGGCTTGCGACGTGCCCAGTTGATGAATAGCTTTGCCCTGACTGAGATTAATAAAGTCGACATTTGTTCGTGAGGGATGCATTTTAAACATTGTTTAATTGCCGTTTAGGATTCAAATTGTTTTGACTCTTTCATAAAATTAAGTTGTTGATGTTTCACACGACGATTTCCTGATCGCTGCTAGGCTGGCTTGGAGCAGGGATTATCACCGTAAGGTACTGCCACGAGAGTGCAGGGTACACCAATCCACAGTGAGCCCACGTCGTGACACCCTGTGTATTACTACACTCGTATGAGCAGCTTCATAGGAATATAGGGAACAAGAAGAACAAAAAAAAGCCAAGATGGCTGCATCGTTGCCAAACTAATTCTCAGAAAGAGCGTTCCTTGACTGTTCCGGTCGAGATGAAGCTCTGCACTCAAGTTTCCCAAGAAAAGCCGTGATTCTGTTTGGCAAGAAAAATGTATTTCTCCGAAATAATCAGAACGCCCAACATTTTACACTTTTGTCCGAAACACGCGACAAAGGAATGCCCGCTTTGATGTAAGCATGCGCACTGGATCACTTTAATGTGCTGAGTCCAGACACGTGAACGCCGCCGTGCCAGTGAATTTCATTCGGGAATGTTTTTTTCATGCTGCTCGGAATTTTGTCATCTGTCAGGCAGGCCCCGTGCAGCGCGGGCTCGCAGACTTGTGGCGTGGAGAGAGAAGAGAAAGTGGCTTTAAATAGATTGTTTGGGCTCGTGCCACAAAGATGTGTTGCTGAAATTGGCTACACGCCATAACCTGACAGCCCAGGTGAACAGCGCCATCCTTTAGGCTGCACCGTCGAGGCAGATTTATGAAGTGCAAGATATATTTTACGCACACAGAACTTCCGTGCCTCTGTATATGTGCCGAGCGTGGATGTACATTTGCGATAAAAAGTATAGTACTGACGTGATTATCATCATTATTATTATTATTCCGGCATGGATATTGTGGTACCACTGCACCACCGCACGTAGATATACGGTGTATAATGCAGCAGCAGCAGCAAACGCACGTAAGATCGGCCCTTGGGAGCAAGGCCTTGTGTGCTCATATCCACAGTGTGCTTGTATCAGAAGCTGCCCGTTAACCTTGTCCCCACTAGTGCAATGTAAGCACGTGTTACTCAAAACTGTGCGTATACCCAGTTTACACAGTACAGTTCGACAACAAAACACCATGAGGTATATATTTGTTTGTATTAAAAAAAAAATTCACCTGCCAAATCCCTTGAGGTGGTGAAACAGCTATCTCTCGTTTGCTGAGGGTGCCCATCGGACGCCGACTGCCGTTCGTCCCACCGGCTGTTGGCAATGAATTCGAACCCCCGGGTCCCCCCGTGCCGCAGGGCTGACGCGAGCCGCCCCTACCGCTGTGACAGATTGCAGGAGCCGTGCACAGTTCCAGTCGCTGGGGCATCACCAGCGGGGCAAGCGCAGCGCCCTCTTCAGCTTCCCCGGAGAGGGCCCGGAGAGAGACACGCGGCACGGCGAGCGCCAGCCTGCCAGGTGGGGCGTCGTCGTCGTCATGGACATCGTCGTCAGTCGATCATCACGACCGTCATCGTCATTGTTCGAGCATCATCAGTATTAGATCACCTCTGATTAGCACGGTTGGCTACGTACGGTGCGAAAGAAGTTCAACATACATACATCATTATGATTTGATCATTGTCATCATGATCAGCATTACTAGATTGTCAGGACGGTCATCATGACGGTTATTGTCACTATTTTATAATTATTTTATCATAATGGTCGTCATCTTCATTATCATAATTTGAACATCATAATTATCTAGGGCATCGTCAGCATCGCCATAATAATCATCATTAGATCATAATTTTTCAAATAATTTTATATTTCACCTGTAAAATCCCTTCAGATTGAAGATCTCCATTGAAAGGTGTCATCATCACCTCCGATTAGCACGGTTGGCTGCATACGGCGCAAAATAATTTTAACATTCAGTACACACACATACTCATCATCAGATCAACATCCATCCCTGTCATCATCTTTCCAGGAAAGTGCCTTTCTCAACACAGGGCCTCACTGTGCAGACGAGGGAGTCGACAATTATCGTGCTCTTCCTCGATTTGAAGCTTTCGTGACTGCAAAGATTCATATTCTTAGGTTTTTTCGGTTAAGTCACGTAAGTAAAACATCAAAATAAAAATAAAATAAAAATAAAAATCACGACGTTTCGGAGGCAACACAAGTCTCCGTCATCAGGTGGGACCGTCACAGCCGAATTAGCTGCATCAAGTGAAGCAATGATGCTCTGTTGACTTTCTTTGCTGTAGCCGCTCGTACTTTCGTTTGTTTCCATGACCCAGGTGCCCCTGAAATAGAGACTTGTCGTCTCGATGGGCCCCCACCTGGTCATGAACAGAATTCAAAATCTGCCTCTCCCCCTGGTTGAGGCCAAGTGTAAAGCAGTTGATAATTAGTATGCAGTGTTAACATAATTAGTATTAACTAGGTCGGTATCCCTAAAGATGTGCGGTTAAATGGATACCCCTGAAGCGATATCTGAGTTTCATTGCTTTGACACGTTCAGGATGTGTGAATGAACGCGAGTCGAACGCTCGAGCCAGATCTAACAGAGAGAGAGACGGTTGTTGCTGATGCACATCTTGCAGTTCACCAGCATTGATTCAAGCGAGCCTGACTCGGCTGGTGAGGCGCTGAATGTCAAAACCAGTGACAAGATGCACTCACGGGAGGCCGCGTCGCCGCCGATGGGATGTGGAAAGACACACGCGAACATCATCATTTACATCAGCCGCACCAAGTTTACACAACAAAGGCTCATTCCTAACAGCGTGCTTCAGCCGCACCGAACCTCACAAAAATAATATTCAGGGCCTACCTTGGCTCCTCACACCCTCAACCAGTATATATACAAATACTGTTTTCTTGGAATTTCTCTCACTTGATACAGCAATCGTGCTGTGACGGTTCCACCTCAAGACGGTAGCTTGTGTTGCCTCCGAAACGTCGTGATTTTTATTTTTATTTAACTTTTATTAATTTTTATTTTTTACCTACGTGACTTCACCGAAAAAACCTAAGAATATCATGATGATGATGATCGCGTCTAAAGCGTGGTCAGCGCGGTCCAAAACTAATGCGGAGGATGTAGGACGTTGGCAGGAAACTTTTGCTTTCATCAGTTCCTCACCCCCCCCCCTCGCGATGGTAGTTTGCACCGATAGAAAGAAAGTAAAACATCCTGCCTCCAAAAAAACACACAAGCACAAGCGTTCGCGGAAAGGACCGCTTCACGTAATTAATTGTGATTTACGAGCTGACATCTGCGTTGTAAAGGACCCTTTAATCTCGCTGTAATCACTCGGGCTCTGCAGATTGTTGAACAATGGGGTGGTGCTAGCTGGAGCAACAAGGCGTTGCAGGCAACAAGGCAAAGACGACAAACGATGGCGGCTAAGTTGACCGCGTCTGTCACGCGGCACGTGCCGAGGGTGTCCCCCTCCCAGAGGTCGCAAACGGGTACCCGATACCCGTACCCTACCCGATACCCAGCTACCCGTACCAGGCCAGGTACGGGTACGGGTAGCCGTTTGCGACCCTGGTGCGGCCGGGTACAGGTAGGCCGTGAGTCACTGGTGAGTAACCGTTTGTCACTCATTTCGGGTAGGGTATGGGTACGGGTAGGGAACGGGTACCCATTTGTGACCCTGGTGCGGCCGGGTACAGGTAAGGAATCAAAACCCGTTTGCGACCTCTGCCCCCTCCGCCGAGGCACGACGCGGTGGGATGCGTCCCCGGGTACGCGGATCTGGAGGGCTACAGACGCAACGAGTTGTTTGGCAGTGGATCTCGGCGTGGCGCATGACGAGGTTGTTGACTCGTCTCGGCTGGGACTCAAAGACGTCGTGCTACCCGCGAGCAAGGGGGGTCCCTCGCAGAGGCCGCTCGCTGGAAACCGCAAACCTCGCGCTGTCCGCCCAACTCCGCTCTCACGCCCCTCGCTCTTTATGGGGTTTGGTTGTTTTTTTTAAACGCCAGAGCGGCACTTTATTTTTTCTTCCCAAGACCTTCTCTCCCGGTCATTGCAGATATATCTGAACCGAGGATCTCCCCTCTTTTGACGTTAAGAGGCGCTCACTACCTGGATTTGTCCCAACAGCCCATCTAGGTTCTAGATTTGAAGTATTCGTGACTACAAGGATCCATACTCTTTGGTTCTTTCGTCACGTAGGTGAAAAAAAATTAAAATAACTAAATTAAATCACGACGTTTCAGAAGCAACACAAGCCTCCGTCATCAGGTAGGACAGCCACAGCAAGACAAAAAACCCATCTAGGCGATGCGAGGCGTCTTGGGGTTGAGCTTATGGCGCAGCTGTTAGTGCACTGGGCTATGAATCTTCTGGAAAGCCGAGTTTCATTCCCGGCCACGGCGGCTCATATCAGTGGCGAGGGGATGTCTACCCTGATCCTAATCCCTCTTCCCCCGTCACCAGCGTAAACTGACCAGCGCGGTCGAGTATGGTGTATTGTCAAACAAGCCAACCGCCGATGGGGAGGTCTCCCTGTTGTGAGCAGGAGATTCCAGGGCTGCACCTTTATCTTTAGATGTTAGGGAGGTGGTAAGGTAGGTTCAGAAGTATGTACGTATGTGTGTATGTTGAACTTATTTCGCACCGTACGTAGCCATCCGTGCTAATCGGAGGTGCGCGGGAAGAACAACAAACTAAACACAAACAGAAGTTTTAAAGAAATAAGCTTTCATTCTAGATTTAAAAGTGTATAGCTCCAGTGGCTTCCTAATATCGGAAGGAAGAGCGTTCCAGACGGCCACAAAGGAACATCTGAAAGCATTTGATGAAGTGAATGTCTTTGTTTGTTGAGTATGAGCTGGGTGAGGGTATGGTGGCTTCATTGAGCCTGTGATTGCTGTGGTGAATGTTTTTATTTTGCTTTGTCAGTGCCCACAACAACAGCTCAAACTTGACTTCAGCCAATGCCATCCCGAGGCATCAGGATATCGACCAGATTGATTTCCGCTTGTTCGTGGACGACATGCAAAAGACCATCAGGACGCTACGTCAGCAGGTACTGAGCTTTGAAGTCATCAATTGCGAGAGTAGAGATTGCCGGCAATGAAATTCTGTTCATTTTTTTATTTAAAGCTTTCGTGACTGCAGGGATTCATATTCTTGGTTCTTTCGGTAAAGTCACGTAGAAGAGAAATAATAAAATAATATAAACATAATATTTCCCTTCTACGTGACTTTACCGAAAGAACCATGAATATTCTGTTCATTGTTTGAGACGTTTTAGAGCATTGCATGGCACGGGGTGGCTGGGGCAGCAGTGCACTGCAACTATTCCCAGCCACGGTTGAGCATCAGCAGCGAGTGATCGCTAAACAAATTCTTGCGGCCTGACCTTTCGCCAACCCACGCTGACCAGTGTGGTGAAGTATGGTCGAACAAACCCCAGGGCTGACTTGTAATGGGGATGCCTTCACCCAGCAGTGGATTGACAAAAGGCTGTAAAGAATATATATATGTTATTTGACATATTCAAATCACGTAATATTCGAATGAAGTGCTCAGGTGCTCTCTACACACCGCGTCTATAGCGGTGTTCCGTACGCGTAACCCTCCAGTCGACTTGGAGCTCTGTTTGCGATCCATCGCAAACTCTCCAAACTTCAGGCTGCGTTTCGCACAGATGCACACACACACCGGGAAAGAAAAGAAAAGTCTAAAGTCATTTATCCGGGGATAAATATGTGTAAATCACTTCAGCACACACGCTTCGCTTTTTGCCACGTGCATCCGTCCCTTTTTGTGTTAAGTGATGGTGCAAATATTCAATAACACATTTACTCGGAGAAATAATATCCCACTGGTGTCCGCTATATCGCGGTGGCGGTGGTAGGGGGGTTGGATGCATAGTTTGTTGCGGTAACTCAGCGTGTTTGTGTGGTGGTGGTGGTGGATGTCACGGACTGCGCAGATCCGCCAGCTGGAGGGGAGTCTGCAGAGCGACGGCTGCGTCGATGCCGTGGGGGTGGTCCGCTCGCAGGGCGACGAGTGGAGGAAGGACGACTGCACCGCCTGCCACTGCAAGGTGAGTCGACGGGGCCCCGATGTTAATTTACGTGGGGACATTAAAGTCAGAGCAGTGACAGAATGTAGCCGTATATCACCAAAGTGCTGCGCCAAAAAAAAAAATACTGCTGGGCGTGCATCAGCTTTGACAGTTTATATAGAATGAGAGGCACAGAAGAGTGGTGTTTTATATTATTATTACAAATATAATACTTGTAATATACACACAAGACACAATTCAAGTGCAGCTCAATGTGGCTCAGTGGTTCAGATCACGTTTCACATCCCATGACATGGAACTGCAGGAGTGGCTCTCCGGTGTCCTTTTGGGTTGCGCCGCGTGTCGATCAGGCGTCACGTCCGACATCTCGCTCCACGTGCCCTTCGGTGGGAGCCGGCGGAGCTCCCAGCGCATGGCATGAAACGTCAGGCATCATGCCGAATCACACGGCGGCACAACCCGAAAACACATCAGGGAGCGACACGGAAGCACAACCGCAGAAAGCTACGGCGCAGTGGTCGAGTCGATTCGAGGTTAATTTCCCTTAAACGCGTGGCGCCTTTCCGGCACGAATCTGCCCACTCGAAGCGCGGACATCACGTTCACCCTCGTAAACATAACAATTGAAAATTCTACACAACGAAAATAAAATATACCATGTATAGTTGCTTCGAAATATCACAATGAAAGCAATTTGTCGCTGCGGGTTAGTCGCTCCGCGCAAGTGCAAAGCGCGGTGTGTTTTGAGTTGCGACCCGAATGTAGTGATGGGAGTCGATCGCGATGTGGGGACGACGCCTGCCTCAGGCTGCGCGGCGCGTGTCGCTGGTTCCTGACGGCACCCGCGGACCGTCCGTCGCGTGCTCTCCGTTGCGCAGGGAGGCCAGGTGACGTGCTTCGTGGAGACGTGCCCGCACGCGCGCTGCGCCAGGCCCGTCACGACGGAGGGGCAGTGCTGCGCATCGTGCGACGGGGACTCGGCGAGGGCTCCGTGATCGGAGCGGTGCCGGCCACGAAGGAGGAGTGTTCCAAATCAGTCGCGTTTCTGTTCAGTGAAGGGAAATTTACATTTCTTTGGCAATTGCAGCCAAGCACTGTACCTTTTTTAATTTTATATAGTACTAAAATAATAATGTTTTGGAAATGTGAAGTCTGGGAAGTAACGACCACTCTGCCTTTTGAAGACGTTTTACATTTGAACATTAGACACGATCTCCAGCACGGCTGTTGTTAATCCCAAATAGCTCAGGTTTCGGATTCCGTGGCGATGCCATCGTCGTTCTGATGCCGATTGATTTCCTGCCTGTCTGTGCCATGCAGTAGCATTCGCGGGAGGGGAGGGCACGCTCCCTGCCCTCTGCCTCCGTGTGTACTTTTCAACAACAACTACAAACAACAGCGCCACACTTTATTTTCTCCTGTATTATACAAATATACGCGATTTTACAAGTAGCTTAGGTCTTGGGTTGATACGATTCTCATTTGCAATGATTAATGTGCTCACACGTCCACACGCCTATGTCCAAGTCACCCAGAATGCATAGTAAACCGTTGGTGGAAGACGTTGGCTGCAAGGGCTTATCCTGAAAAATGTAGCGAATTGCAAACCATGTTACGGAGGCAGTTAATTGTTTTATTGTCTTGGTCGAAACGCTTGCGTTAGACCAATGTGTTGAATTTTTATATTACAATATCTATGCAAATCTATGACATCACCTAGAATGCACCTGAACTCATCACATCTCAGAAGCTGAGCGTGATCTGAGCCAGGGTAGCACGTGTATTAGGTGACCACGATGTTTATGCCAGGTGCTATAGGCTACCACGGAGCTACCTTGCGGCAGAAGAGGGCAAGTGCAGCGAAGTCCATTTTGTTTGCTGTATTCTCCCACATCCATGTTTCCACCTTCACAAACGGGCACTGACCAGCGTGGAGAAGTATGGCCAAACAACCCACACGGCGTGGACAGGCCCTCATCCAACAATGGTGGATTGACAAAAGGGTCGCGCGTGTGCCAGGACGTGCCAATCGTATCAAATGATTTCAGAGTTCAGTGAGATTATGGTTAGTTTGCAGCTTGTAAATTCCAGCACCGGTATGTGTAGCAACAATACAATGACATTCACATTCAATACCAGACTTGGGCTCACTATAATGGTGCTAGCATTCATTAGCCCCTTTTTCCACTGGTGCATCCGAGCCATGCTTGGGCCGTGCCAAGCCAGTCCAGCACGGGTCAGATGCCCGAGCCGTGCCTTTGGTGTCAAATTCAATAAACAAGTCAAGATGCGTATAGATGATGCGGTGACGCCGTGACGTCACGGCGTACGAATGTCACGCACGCAGTGAACGAGTCGAGACGAGTATTACATACGACGCGGTGACCTCCCAGCTTATTAACTGACATCACATGCAATGATGCGTTATTAACTCCACCCCTGGCCCATCTTGGCCCTCAGCCAGATTCCGATGTTTCGTGAGACCAGC
The DNA here is from genome assembly GCF_015708825.2 of Lethenteron reissneri. Classification (NCBI taxonomy): domain Eukaryota; kingdom Metazoa; phylum Chordata; class Hyperoartia; order Petromyzontiformes; family Petromyzontidae; genus Lethenteron; species Lethenteron reissneri. The sequence goes on along the minus strand of NC_083820.1, from coordinate 11,663,736 downwards.
GTAGTGCGGTGTGGTCACGACTCGACTCTGCAAATAGCCGGTGGAACAACCGCCCGTCCCGTGCGGGAACCCGCGGTGGCTTGGCTCAGATGTCCCAGTTGGAAACGGGCGTTTTTGAAATGTATTCGGGAAAGCCAGATGTGTCATGTACGTTGAATTTATTTTCGCACCGTACTTAGCCAACCGTACCAATCGGAGGTGCGGGGGGAAGGACGGCAAACGAATTCACAAAAAGTAATCTTGGACACAAGATTACTTGGAGACCGATTGGATGGGATGATGTGTTTACGTTGTGTCGCAACCCTTATTCACCTCCATCTTCTCACAGTCAAAGTCTTCCAACCTCCCATCCATTCCCATCCGCCAACGATGGCAGGCATTCACTCTGCAGACAATTTTTTAATGCAATGTGCTTTGGAAGTGTAATTGATGTAGAGTGCATGCACATCCTTCAACCACAAGTGCATTTTACATTAGGCTGAAGTTTTATGCCCATTCAGCCAGTGTACAAACTTATGTAACAAAAATGTCGCTTTTCTTGAGGAAAAAAAACATGTTTTGGAAAACTAAAATAAGAGACTTTAAAACGTGGTACTTTGCGATTGCATCGCCATAATTTTATTAAATTTTAAAGTACACCATGTTAAAATGGAATTAATGGCATGATCTGGCACACAAGGATTTTAATTCAAGCAAGTTTAAATCCAATTTGTTTGTAAAAAATTTAAATAAAATAATCGTGTTCGTTTCGCAATCTTTGTACAACTGTTTAACCTCTTTTTTCAGTTCCGTTGCGTTCGGCGCCGCGTGCGGCATTAGCAATGCACGCACATCGGTCGTCTGCGCGTTGCTCGTGACGATGCGTCTCCCAGAGCACGAACTCCCCTCTCCTCTGGTCGCACCGCGTGAGCCTCGTTGCCAAAGGTGGCCTTTGCCCACCCCCATCAAGGAGGTGGGTGGCGGTGGGGCCGCGTGCCTCAAACACCATGCACCTCGCGACCTGCGCCAACGATGATTGAGCGCATTGGCATTTGTGCTGCGCGCGACAGATTCAATGTATCGCAAAAAAATAAATCAATCTCTCCAGTTATGGGAATTGGCCCCGCCCTGGAGAGGACGTGTTAGTTTGTCTGTGCTCATTGCTGGCCAAGTCGATGCAAGAGGTGGCTGTGAGAGATCGTGTGCAGAGTCAGCAGAATTGGACCGCGAGCTAAGGGATGCGCCAAATGTTGCGGTGTTTGCACAGTTTTGCACGTTCTTATCCGACGCGCATACACTCCCCGTTTATGCTCGAAATAGAAGGTGAACACTGGGTTGTTTATTACTCACGTGTTTTAAGCTTTACACGTGCGCTCACAAATGTGTGGTTGTGATGCCTCACACACCGGCTTCATGTTTTATTCTACACGGACCCCTGACTATGAATGCATTACATATTTTTTTCAACAAAACATGTGCAAGAAAGCACAGCACCAGCGTACACGGCATCTGAACAACCAACAACAAAAACGATGTCACAGTCAGTGCCCCTGGCTATGCTCAGGAAAACAAATTCAGTACGTGCATTTTTTTAATCAGCATTCAATTGTGTGCAATACAATCATGGATGTGCATCCAATAACCGAAACGATCTTAAGGCTTTCAGAGAATATTTATAGTTCAAACTATAAAACGTAGCCTTGCACTTGGCTGCTATCCCAAACTATGGGGTTGTGGCCTTGCCATACATATATTGCGGATGCAACGCAAGCCAAGCCACTCAGACCTCTGGTCTCAAGGTCTGTTCTGGCTCAGGCCCTGGTGTCAAGTCGAGTTAATCACCTCTGGCAAAAGCCCTGCTTTTGCTGTAGCCAGGGCCATACTCAGGCCACCGGCAAAATGGTCTCACCGTGTGGCGCGTCTGAGGGTGTCCTGGACAGCGGAATAAAGATATCAATGACAATCATTTACCCAGGGAAAGCCTCACTGAACCTCGAGGCTCCTCACTGATACAACGACGGGTTTGTGTGTGAGAGAAGATCATGGCATCTGGAGGACACCAACCAAGGCTAACGAGGTCTGATGCCTAGCATCATTGTCTCCTGGCCTCGCCTCGCAGCCTCACGACGACACGACCTGGCACGCACGGAGCCCTCGCAAGTAAATATAACCCTCAATCCTGCGTGGCTGCCAAGATCCGACGAGACCAGGAACATTCGGAGTGATTTTGGTCATTATGAGACTTCTAACACAGGGGTCGACACTTTCATGTCGCTGCTTCTGAACATGACGCGGCGTTACATTCACAAAATGCCACAAATAGTTCCCGCCACGGCACAATACTTACACATCTCTAGGCGGCCTGGACTTGCAGCAAGAAAAAACTCTCTTCAGTGAGTGTGCGGTGAGTGTGTAGTGAGTGTGCGGTGAGTGTGCGGTGAATGTGCAGTGAGTGTGTGGTGAGTGTGCGGTGAGTGTGCGGTGAGTGTGCGGTGAGTGTGCGGTGAGTGTGTGGTGAGTGTGTGGTGAGTGTGCGGTGAGTGTGTGGTGAGTGTGTTGTGAGTGTGCAGTGAGTGCGGTGAGTGTGGGGTGAGTGTGCGGTGAGTGTGCAGTGAGTGTGCAGTGAGTGTGCGGTGAGTGTGGGGTGAGTGTGCGGTGAATGTGCGGTGAATGTGTGGTGAGGAGCACCATGAATAGCCATCCATTCGCAGCAGACATCAAAGTTTCGGAGGGTTCGATGGCAAGTAAACTGGTTTGGCAGTTGTTTGCGCCATAAAAAACATCCTCGGCAGCGTTTTTGGACCGTGTCCAAACCTTACATCATCTTTTATGCTATAGATTTTACGGTCACCTAGGTTTCATATAAGCGAAATCCAAACATTGCATGATGATTTAAGCCACTGTTGATCTGTAGCATAACACTTTCTGACTTGTTTTATTAAACAAGCGTAATGCTAAAAAAGACAAAAAAAATGTATCCCTTAAACACCCGGCGAGGTTGTCCAGCAGCAGCAGGGCGAGCGGCTCGCAATCGAAAGGTTGAGAGTTCAAATCCTGGTTCGGGGGAAGCGTCCCGCCGGAGTTGATAAAATGAGCACCACTTCGTAGCGAAGTCAACAGTGGTTGTCATATTGGGGGACTTGCCCCCGTCATAGGAATGTGGAATTTCACGGTTGGAAAGTGGAGATGAGCGCTGCTTCAACGCTCCATTTAGAGCACGAGGTCACTGACTGAAGTCGCAAGGCATGCGAGAGCGAGAACGTTCATGCTGCACCAGAAAGACTTTGACGTTCAGAAACAGTGCGGAACCCTTTTCATGAACGCGCGAGACGGTGTTTTGGGTTTCATGAACAAAGCGTTTTTGTTCAATCCACGCCAGAGATGTTTTCCCCGCGCCTCGGTGGCCACATTACCATGCCGAGTGATGATGCCTTCAAGGTCACACTCGACACACTTGAAGGTAGAAATAACAAACACGCCGGTGGACATTGCGTCCGTCAGCACCTGTGCACTCTAGTTTGACCCTGACACCCTTCGCTTATCCCAGCGCTTGACGCTTGGGCTCAAGGAGCGCGCCTGCCGCGTGCTCCATCGCAAACGCTTTCAAAGGAACCTCTTGGAAGAGCGCAAGGAAAGGCCGTGAAGATGGAATGGCCTCGAGGAGCACGGCGTTCACACAATTGCGGCTCGAGGCTGTGGCCACGCGGCGAAGGACAATCGTTGAAGAATCTCCTCGGGCGATCGTTTGAAAACACTCGCATCGTTTCGCGAGGGCAGCCGCCGCGAGTGGAGCGACGCTATCGGCGTGTGCCGTGCGGGGCGCTGCGGCCTCCGCTGCATAGCGGACGCAGCGGAGGCCGCTGTCAGGGTTCCCGTAGCGTGCTGAACGCGCCCCGCGATGACACTTCAAACGTGGCGCGCGGATAAGAATGATGGAGACGCTTTGGCATTCACGCTTGCAGTCGTGGATAAAATAGCTCGTTTCTAAATGTTGCATTGCGTACACTGCTCTCAATAGCACGTGGGCGTTGTGGCAACCCACGTTTTGGCGAGGGTACCATATGATTTAATAAATGTTTGAATGTATTGCTTTAATTACGTGTGTATTTTCTCATTTATTTGGAGATGGATTTTGTTATTGTTGTTGTCGCAAGCCGGTGCTAACAAGAGTTGTATCGTGTCTGCAGAGAGTACACGTTTGGGCTTTGTGGGCTACTGGTACTGACAGATTTGGTCATAACCAGGGGTCAGCAACTTACGGCTCTGCAAGGACTGGGCTCGTGACGTTCTTTATCAATGACCGCCATCTCGTATTCACCGCGTGCTTTGCGGGGCTTGGAATATTGAGTTTGTATATGTGTGCAGTCATTGGTGACCAGGCTGAGACAACTCACTCAACTCTAAACAGGTTTTCAAATCCTGGCATCGAACCCACGTTGTCTGCTCAATGCTCTGCCACGCAATTCACCACCGAACCTCCTCGCGTGAACATTCTTATCGCTCGCATTGCGGCACGCGACGAGTAGATCACGGGGCTTCATTATTTATTCGCCGTTTTCTCATGGCGAGGATTAGTGTGTGTGTGTTTGTCCGTAATTAAAGCGCGCGATTCGTTTTCCGTGCAATGTTGTTATCTATTGGGAAGTTCTCCCCAGCAAACTGGTTTTGGGCATTCATTCTCGAATTTTCGCGTTGTGGATTTCAATGCGTGTGTCCCGTATGGCCATGCAAATTTGTCACTTATGAAATTTCTCGGGAGAAGCCGCGTCTGGCCTCTTTATTGGCGCAAATTCGTTTAACATTGCTGCAGTGCGGGGACCGCACACAATGCAGTTTTTTTTCAAATGCGTTTTGTCGACTCCCGACTGTTCAGAGAATAGCCCAGGATCTCAGCCAGCTGCGGAAGCTTATTTTTTAATTATTCTCCTTTATTAGGAAATGTGTTACAAGCTTAGCGGTTCTCGATGTGTTGCTGACGCTTTACCCATGAGCACACATTTGTAATGCCAATGGAGAAGACTCGTTTTCTCAGGTAAGTGGGGGTTTTGTAATTGGTAATGGGTAGCTGAGCTGGGAAGTTCGACAATTGAAATCACACTGTTGTGCGGAGCGGGCCAGGGCTTGTTAACCCCAGCAGGAGAGCAGACTATGCCTATTAATCACACACACACACACGCGCACACACGCGCACACACGCACACGCACACACGCGCACACACACGCACACACACGCACACACACACACACGGACACACACGCACACACACGCACACACACACACGCACACACACACACACCACACGCACACACACACACGCACACACACACACCACACGCACACACACACGCACACACCCACACACACGCGCACACGCGCGCACACGTGCGCACACGCACGCACACACGCGCTCACGCGCACACGCACACGCACACACACACACGCGCACACGCACACACACGCGCACACACGCACACACACGCACACACACACGCGCCAGCATTTTCATTGGCGAGAAGATTCAAGTTGGTCAGGTTGGGCACAGGAACATTGCCGCTGCAGCATTGTCATTGTGCTTGAGTAATATCCAACTCAAGTGGCTCATGGATTGTGTAGTTTGTGAATATGGATTGCGATGTTGAGCCCACACACCATGGAGTTTTAGAGCCTGAACCTTGCGGAGCCCCTGCCTTGCGCACGGGGACCTTATCATAATAGATGTGGCATGATTTATAATCTCTTGTCACGGAAGTTGAAACAATGGTAAAGTTTCCTAAATGTCACCGTTAGCTTGTGGTGGGCTAAAGCGTGGGCACCTCTTCCGAGATGTCTGGCCGGTGTGGAAGTGTTGGTCACAGTACCCTCGAGCCGAGGCCCTTCCACCAGCGGTGCCGTGAGCAAGGCACTGCAGAGCTTCACCTTTATCTCGTTGTCTAAGGGAATGCATCTCGGCCTCACGGGGTAAAAGCTGCGCCGTGTGTGCACGCAGATACAATTTGCACAGCAAACCTACGAATATTGCATTGGGTTTTTTTTTTTTTGCAACTCCCATTTTAAAATGTTAGTTTAATTCGTGACATAAATGTATTAATTGCCCAGGAAATCTTTGAAACTCCCCTAGCATGCGCTACGTTCTGGGCTTTACTTATTTGGCCTTGAATAATTTTACTTTCAATTTGGCACCTCGGGCCTGCACAAGGAACGCTCACATTTGTTGATAGGAGGGCTCAAGGTTAACGGAAGACCGTGTTTGTAAGTGAAGCCTTGCTCAGAGCAATTCAAATCATACCGCAGTTCACTGCAACCTCAACGCTCATTAACCTTTTGTAAATCAAGCCCGAGCAGGTTTATTCAACAAGCGCGTTTTTTTGTCCAATCAAATTTAATACTGGAATGTTGTAAAATCAATGGCCATATGTGTATTAATATAACTCCATTTTAAGAATAAGGTCCAACTTAATGATGCTAATGCTATTCCCATAATCGAAAAAACATTGTTTAATTCACACATTTCGTGCTAAGTAGGTTTCCGCGGCGATTCTGCGCAGATCTCTGATGAATGTTTGGGTTGTGTCGCTTGTTGTTCAGCACAATATCCGACGTTTCAATCCACATCCTTCTTCAGGACCTTTGGGACGTAACGTCGAACAATTCGCGGTACAACTCAAAACCCCATCATGTGTCATATCAACGTCTCCACTTGGGATACTCCTTAACTTCACCCTTGACAGCAATTAGCATATTCTTTGGTTCTTTCGGTAAAGTCACGTAGTTAGAAAAAATAATAAATAATAAATAAAATTTAGTGATGACGACCGCTTGTGTTGCGATCGAAACGTCGTGATATTTGTATTCACTTTCATTTTTCGTATCTACGTGACTTTACCGAAAGAACCAAAGAATATGAATTCCTGCAGTCACGAAAGTTGTACGTCAACAATGACCATATTCGAGTTACAGCACACGTGTTCAGGGTGTCGCAGTGTAGTTAGCGCAGTGCACTCTACGTTCAACAATGTATGCTCGATTCCAGGCCATGGTGATGAATAACTTATCTTCTTATTGCATATAGATGTTTATAGCGCCTTGTGCGAGCTGCTGCTGGCTAGCCCCCCTCTATCAACCTGCATTGACCAGCACGGTGAAGTAAGATCAAACACCCCCCTTCACCAACAAAGCGTGCAGAGGCTTTCATCCAGCAGTGGATTGACATATGTCTGTAAATTAAAATTGTTCATTTCAGGGCATTTGCAATAATTAACAAATGTGTTGAATATTCGTTATTCATGCATCATACTTATGCACAACGGGCAACGAATGATCACGAAACAAATGTGTGGAGACCACCGTTATTACTACACAGCTGCAGTTGATTATATTTCAGGATTGAAAGGGATGGTAACTGCCATGAGAATGCTTTCATTCAGCAATGTATTCACCATGGCTGCTGCTGCTGATGATGATGATTATGATAACAGCCCCAGCTGCCTTTAAACGCGTATCACCATCCAGGCAAGGGAGCGCTGTATTTAAGTCATTCGTTGGGATTTCAGCAACAACAAAAACCCATCGGTTCATCAATATTCACACACTAAACCTTTATAAACTGTGCACTCTTCAAGTAAAACAGCCTGTGGGAAAACCGCCATTAACATTCATTGGGACAACGTTGATTCGCTGTCCCAGGAGCTGCTGCGTCTGCCTCTGTGTGTGTTTTCTCGGGCGAACATCTGTCACATTGACGAGGGGAGCACACCTCAAAGAAGCTCTTCAACATTTCACCGGCGAAGTCGAATGCACCAAGTTTCACAGTCATCCCCGTCTGGATTCGCTTTCGAGGCCTCGCGCCTATGTGCCATGCATGGCCAACGTTGTGCTGCACAAGACCAGATATCCCCAATCCTCACCCCCGCGATAAGGGAATAGCACCTTGGGGCGAGTGCTGTGGGCGCGATGTGACCAGAAACACGGCTGCCTTTGTCTCCCCAGTGACAGTGATTACACATTCACACTGCACCAGGTACTCACTGCATTGACACTGCACCAGGTACTCACTCTATACACATTGCACCAGGTACTCACTGCATTGACACTGAACCAGGTACTCACTGTATACACATTGCACCAGGTACTCACTGTATACACATTGCACCAGGTACTCACTGTATACACATTGCACCAGGTACTCACTGTATACACATTGCACCAGGTACTCACTGTATACACATTGCACCAGGTACTCACTGTATACACACTGCACCAGGTACTCACTGTATACACATTGCACCAGGTACTCACTGTATACACATTGCACCAGGTACTCACTGCTGTACAAAGGCAGAGATCCCCCGGTAGCCTTCAACAGATTGTTGGGACAAGCGCTGTTAGCGAGCACCTCTATGAAGGCTGTCTCACGAGGGGTTGGATGGCCAATACCACCCCGCCCACCTTTGTCTCTCTAGGGCTCTTGTCACACCACACCAGGTATTCCACTAAGTCGACCTGGGGGAGGCCCAGATCCTGTTCTATTATTTGCCAATGTTGTTGTTCGTGAGCTGGAGTCGAACCCGGATCGCAGTGCAGTGCACTAACCACTACGCCACCGCTCCCACCGTTAGACCAAGACTTGTGCACTGGCACGCACACACTCAACAAACTGATGCGAAAAGAACTCTTAATAAAACACACACCTTGTGTAAATATAGTGACATCTAGTGGTTTAGAAACAATCAATAGCTGCACAATGTTTAATTTAACAGAAACATTTGCGTGCGCGAAAATGCAGAATGGTTGTAATCACAACGTCTCTGTCTCTCGGCTGCTGCCATGAGTTGGATTTTCGTTTAAGGCAGGAAAACAAATGCCATGCAAGTAATTGCGGTTGTGCCCAGGGATGATTATTTAAGAGAAAGCCTTTGGCAAGATGCCACGGGCTCGGCTTCTCTGCAGCCCGAACCCTCACTGGCGGCGGAGGCCTTTAGCCACGCGGGTTCTGTGCACATGGACTGACTGACTTTCGTGTCCTTTTAAAGAGAGGGGCGGCATACTAACACGTGGGGGGGGGGGGGGGGGGGTCGACACAGTCAATGTTCAGAGAACTCTGAACAAATGTTAAACACCCATCAGCACGATTCCGGGACTGGTAAGGGTTGCAGAAGAATTGGCACTTGTGAAATATTGCGCCAATGTTTTTGTTGTAGCATTTTCGATTGTCCTTCCCACGCACATCCGATTAGCACGGTTGACTTACGTACGGTGCGAAAGAAGTTCAACATACATACATACTACTTGATAGAAATAATCTAATCGGGAGTCTGAGCCTACGGGGGGGAGGGGTCGTATCCCTCCCCCAAAGCTTCGGGGCAGTGAGGGACAGATCTCTGCATAATGAATGGCCAACGGAATAATTACTTCATACACTGGCAAGACAAGCACGAGCACAGCCCAAATTGGCATTTGTTTTCGCGGCCAATCTGAGTTATAATCAAAAATAATTGTCCTTGGGCCACGTAATTATCTGGCCAAATTTCTATCGGTTTGAACACTCCACGGTCAACATCACTGTGAAATGCATAGCGGGTTTGATCGTGATCCCGTCTACTGTGTGGACCAGATATCACTTCAAGGGATTTGAGATGTAGTTCTGCGATATCTACTTCTGTGGGCCGTTCTCTAATACGAAGGGTTGCACTGTTCAGCAAGCAACATTCGGATCAAAGTGTTTATAAAAAACCCTGAATATATTCAATACCAGCGCTGCATTGCGCAGGGCGTTGCGTGGAAGCATTCACCTGCGAAAGCCTTTCGGCACGTGTGGATTTACCCAGAAGCAGGCGTTAGTGATGAAATCCAAATTGATGAATCCCGGATCGATCAGCTGCTGCGAAAATGTATACGTTTGTGGTGACACGTTTTACCCGGAGCAAACAAATCTCTTAATATTGGGCGGTTGGAAAGTAGTTAAAGAGATTGTTCATGGGTTTTTTTTTCTTCCTGCAAACAAGTTGCTGAAAACTATGGGAGATGTGTCAGCGGTCCATATTTACGCTTTATAATTGAGGACGCAGTGAAATCCACGTTATTGCGTTTTGATAAAAGCACGAGGCAAGCAACAAATAATGCAAAGCGTGACGAGGCTCGGTGGAGCCTGAGAAGTATCGATTCGACCGGAGGTAACGCGTGGCGGCAGTTGTTCTGTTCGCAATTGACATATTTGCTTGTGGTCCAGCACTTTCTTCAATTTGATCGACGCGTCCATCGCATTCGGCTCCGACAGCAACGCGCGCCGCTGTTTTGAATGCGTTCACGCGATTCGCACGGCGCACGGACGTGAACGGGAACAGGGCCTGCGGCATGTTTTGTCAAAGCCCCCAGAGTCTTCATTGAGTGCGCGGGTTTCGGCAGTGGCAACGCAATTTACGCAACGTCGCACGCGAAGCCATCGCTCATTTAATTACCTGGATTGGCCACACCGGACCTCGGCGCTGACGCAGAAGTGGTTTAATTGTTGGCAGGATGGGCACAACATGACATGGTTGTCACAACCATTTGTTTATGAGGGGCGAGCGACACTTCTCGTGAGGGACTTGTAAAGGAATGTAAGTTACGGAGCGCTCGCGAATCTCAAAAGAGGGGGAAAAATAAATTGGTTATTAATTGAATTATGTTAAACTAAATGATGCGGTGTTTTAAAAGAGCCTTACAGATTATTAAAATTAGCATGCGATTTAATAGCCTCAAAGCTGAATAGAATGGTAATGAGTGCGGTGTGAGGAGATACAAATGAATCATGGCATGAAATATGATGACATCAAAAGGAAATTATGCATCGAAACGGATTTTTTTCCTTCAAAGGAAAGTCATCCATCCCACGGATATCTTTGCTCGAATAGGTGAACAAAGGCGATGGAAATACGTGTTGAAAGATGTGGCCTTCCGCAAGTACATTGTTGAAAAAGAACAACAAGTTCTATCAGTGCGCTGTCGGATGAAAAACAATCTATGATGTTTTGAACAGCGACACATCGTTGAGACGAGGAGGCCGGGTTCCTGCAACTCGACTGATCCTCCCTTTCCCGGCGACAGTCCCAGCAATGAGCACGGATGCTTCCCAGACTCCAGCTGAAGCGCGGCATCCCTCACCCGCCTTCCTCGCCCTCTTCCAACGCTCACCGCTTCAGCCGAGGCAGCGCGCTGCTCTGCGTAAAAATGCAACTTCGCCGAAATGACGGCGACAGTACAGAAACAAATGCCGTGATCCGAATCGGATTGTCTAGCAGAGGCCCGCCGCGGGCATGGCTGACACCGTATTGATGGTACAGCCGAGCACGTCAATTTGGTAGGGTTGTGAATAACACTCTCAAACCGTGTCCTCTCATTTATGATTTCCAAAATGCGCACCGACAATCCGACGGTCGGTTTCTCTCGACGTCGCCTCGCTTGGCTTGATGCGCGGCGTCTCCGGCTCGCGACGACGAAAGGGCGACGAGAGGTGAGCGCGCCTTTTACAATCTTCACACCGGTGCCCGTCACAAGGCTTGTTGCATCGATGGCAGACGACGACGGTGAAAATGTCTTCGTCGGCGAAACACGGGGCAAGCGGTCGAAGAGACCAGCGCGCTTGAAACGTTTCCCTGAGCGCAACGTGGCCGCGTCGCCCACGCTGCGCGGCGGACGAGGGTGTTGGAGGAGCGAGGTTTAAACGAACGCTCTCAACGTGCCCGTCTGACACGTGTCTCCTATTACGCCCAAACCACGTGACGCTAACCTGAAGGTGAAGACGCGTCCGGGAAGGTGCCCAATGGGGAGTGCGTGTCTGTGTGTGTGTGTGTGTGTCTGTGTGTGTGTGTCTGTGTGTGTGTGTCGATGTGTGTGTGTCTGTGTGTGTGTGTCTGTGTGTGTGTGTGTCGATGTGTGTGTCTGTGTGTGTGTATGTGTGTGTGTTGGTGTGTGTGTGTGTCTGTGTGTGTGTGTCGGTGTATGTCTGTGTGTGTGTGTCTGTGTGTGTGTTTTGGTGTGTGTCTGTGTGTGTCGGTGTGTGTGTGTGTCTGTGTGTGTCTGTGTGTGTGTTTGTCGGGGAGCGGTAGTGTAGCGGTTACCGCCCTGCGCTAAGAATCCGGCGACCCGAGTTAGATTCCTGCTCATAGTCAAAACCAGTGACGATTATCTGAAACGGTCCTGGGCCTCCTCTAGGTCGACTCAGTGTCAAATGAGTACCTGGTGCAGTGTGTAAACATCGCCACTCGGGAGACAAAGGCGGCCGGGCGTGGTGCTACGCACCCACCCCCTCGTGTGCCGTGCCGGCCTTCATAGGTGCTCGCTAACAGTACTTGCCCCAACAGTCTGTTAAGGCTATATGGGGGATATTTGTCTTTGTGTGTGTTAGGTACGCCTCAGTCAGTCGACCCGTGGCACCTGGGTCCGCCCCGTGACCTCTTGCCAGCGGGCGTTCGACACTTCACGTGGCCTCAACGTGCACCTAGCCTGGCACAAGCGCCGCGGTGATGTCACCGCCACTTAGTGGCGAATGGCGCTTGTTGTTGTTGTTAGTACGCCTTCGTGATGAACGCAACTCGTGAGAGTGCGTGATAGCAAACATTGAGACTGAATGACTTGCTGCATGTTTACATCGCAATATCGTGAGAGATGGCAGCAACAAGGGGGGGGGGCTTCACTGTTCATGGCGGATGATGACGATGTGTAGCTGGTGTATAAAATGATAGTTTATTCTGCAAAGCAACTAGCAGCGCTGAATTTAATGTTGGGGGAGATGTGGCAAAATGCGTTTTTTTACAAGCTTGGAGGAACAAAAACAACGGTACACGAATTGTCTTGAGTGGTGTATTCTTCTCATTATTACATAAGTGACAACGCAGTACTTCTAATGTCGCAGGAACACGTACACCTGTCCATGCTTGGCCACCTCAACAAGATGATGATACATTTTGATTTAAAGCTTTCGTGACTGCAGGGATTCATATTCTTGGTTCTTTCGGTAAAGTCACGTAGAAGGGAAATAATAAAATAATATAAATATCAAACAATACAAATTCTCACGACGTTTCGACTGCAACACAAGCAATCATCAATGATGATTCACGATGATTGCTTGTGTTGCAGTCGAAACGTCGTGAGAATTTTTTTTGTTTTATATTTATATTATTGTATTATTTCCCTTCTACGTGACTTTACCGAAAGAACCAAGAATAAGATGATGATACCTGAAAAAATCGGGACAGGTGGCAACGCTGGTGGTGAGTGATATCTGAATTGTTCCTGGGCGCCTCCGCACCTTTGCCAACCTGCACTCACCAGCGTGGTGAAGTATGTCAAACAGGTCCCACAACCGACGAAGCATGGGGAGGCCCTCATCCAGCTATGGATTGACAAAGGGACGGAAATAATGTCATAAATGATTCATAATCAACGTTTTTGGGTTTAGATCGCGTTATTTATAAATGTGTCGTAACCCTCCACCACCCGACACGGCCAATCAGTAAAAAAGTGTCACGTTGACAAAAGACAATTAGTTCACTGCTTTAGCCCACCGGTGTGTTGAAGCGTGAAACCATAACAATTTACAATTTGAGTACGATGTTTCGCTGGTAATTGCATCCAGCATCATCGGGCAATTCGCCAGAATGGTGAGGCTCTGCTGTGTCTCCCGTTCTTATATAGAGCATACATGACTTAATTCTTTACAATTATTTAATAATCTGTTGTGGTACACTAGATGAGTCCATCTGACACAAAGAAACGTACTTTTATTTTACTGTAAATCAAACCCTTCACCAATTCATTCGTGCGAATCGTCGGCTCTGTTGCGGTAAAATACATTTGTGCTCATTTTAAATGAATCCACGGTGTGCCGCGTAAAGAGAAGCCGTTCAAACATTCTTATTTTTCCACCTAGCAGTGCGTGAAATGGTCAGGTTGTCGATGTGAGAGTTATTGGCCTCGGGGTATTGCGGGAATGAACCGAAAACACAGCTCCGTTATAAATGCCACTGCGGTGCGTAACGCAGAGCTGCATAATTCAGGCAAAACTGTGCCTACTGCCATTTTACCTCTCTCGGTTTCAAAATCACCTCCTAGTCACAGCATTGATTGCAATTTACAATTCTCCGGGAGCTTCCCCCCCCCCACTCCCTCCAATCTCCACCTCCTACAAGTGTAGTTTTTTCTTTGCCTGGTGATAAATGTTGCACGTGCAACGTGGGACATAAAGTAACAATATCTGGGCTTGCGTGCAAATGCTGATAGCTGAACCGTGGCGAAGGATGTGGCCAATGGCAACGTTCCGAATGATCACCGGATGGCCCAGTCCACCGAAGAACCTGCAGGGTTGATACGATCTACCTGAAAAACGGTGGAGCACATTAAATTGGATCTCACTCCCCCATCACACCTCTCCGTCTTACGTCAGATCCGCCTCACACGTGGACATCCATAGAAACCCTGGCATGCGATCACAGGAAAACTGACCAAGTCCATCATGCACATTTTAATTTAGCTTTCCACCTACCTGCTCTAGACTTCACAGGAGCGTCCTGTTGTTGACTTTGCTGTCATGAAAAGTTATGTAAATCTTCCCGGGACATTAACAGTCACAGATGTTGTCAGTTGTGTGATAGGATGCTTCTCAAGACGATGCATTTACATGTAGTTCTCCACTCTTGCAGTTGTATCGTGAGTTATTTTTGGCCGATGCTATGTTACACTTTTTTTGGAACTCAAGGGGTGGAAAGTCTGCTCGTGAACCACTGCGAATTATGAAAACACAACGAAGGCATTGTAGAAATCCACCATCAATCAACTGAGGTAATTTCCTGGCGAACTAATCTGGATGTAAGACCAAGTTTGCTATTCATCCAGCCGTACACAAAATAAATTGAGCATGGGGTGGTTAAAGGCTTGAAAGGACTTGAGGATAGAAATCACGGATTTAATGGTCTCGTATCTGAGTTCTGCATAGAACGCGCACAACTTTATAAGGTCTGGTGGCGCATAATTGGATCGTATGGTATCAACCTTACAGGTCAATGAGCATAGTCACACTAAAATATTGGCGGCCTCGTGGTTTGTAAAATGTACAGTGGGTTACTGGTTAAATCCCTGATGTCTGGTGGATATATATAATGCAATGGTTGATTTAATTGAAGGTGAAAACCTTAATCATTGTTTTAGTATGAAATATTACAATTGGGAATTTATTACCACGACAATAACGTTAGGTAATTGCGACATGAGATTAATCGAAAATGTCGCCAAACGAGGCTCCAGGCCATGCCGGTTCATCAAAGGCCAACTCGTTCGAGCCCAGTTGCCAGTATTCTCGTCGTGACATTGCAGACATTTGGATAATGGCTCCTGAACTTGAAGCAGTGAAAAAAAAACTTCCCATCAATCGAGGCACGAGGAGGCGCTTTAACGGGTGTCCGACGGCCAGATTCGGCAGCGAGCATTTGGCTGCTTGCACCGTGACAGAGAGACATTCATCACCAACTTTTGTTTTGCGTGCGTGTGTTTGCAGCCTGTGATTGCAAGCTGTCTCTGCAACGCAATTTAAATCCAATTACTTGGGGAGGGAGGGCGGGGTTTGTGGATGTTCTGTTAATTTGGAAGGGTTTGAAACAAACATAAATGAGCTTGCTATTTGGCGAACGTCCATCCAAAGCCCAACAGACATACTTGCATGTGTACATGTCGTATGCCAAAGACACCAAAAGTGCAGTGCCAGCAGAACATCCTGGTCTCGTTGCAAGAAAATAAAAAGCATACCTAAATACAACAAGGAAAAAAACTACTGCCAATAACATGTATTTCCCCCCGTAATGCAACCTTAAGTTAATACTTTTATAGGAATTATTTTTTAAAGATGTCACGTATACCATTCCGACCTTGAAATGTCAACGCTCATAAAGGTCCGTGCATTTTTTTAAATTTGTAATAAAGTGATACATTATTTAATTATCATGGTATTTTCTTTTCTCCCGAACTGAAAACCTTTGTACTCTTGGTCTAACACTTATTCTGTCCTGTTTTAAAATGTTATATAATTCACAGCTCTTCGTCAAACGCACCGCTTGAATTCTTCTCTACGTGCTGCAACGATGGTTGCTTGACGACATTTGACCAAGCTGATGATGACGACACGTCACTGATGATGACGACACATCACTGATGATGACGACACGTCACTGATGATGCCCACACGTCACTGATGACGACGACCACTCGTCACTGATGATGCCCACACGTCACTGATGACGACGACACGTCACTGATGATGCCCACACGTCACTGATGACGACGACCACTCGTCACTGATAACGACCACTCTTCACTCAAGTTATCCGTGGCTAAGGCGACGAGCCATATCTGTGTTTACACTCTAAATATTATTACTACTATTTATAGTGGCTTCAGTTGAGATCTGCATGGGATGTGGGCCCAGAAGAGGGTACATATAAATGAATCACCTCCTGTTACTTATTTACAGATTAGAATAAAACAGCCCTAGGTGTATCGACCTACCAGACTTATATTGAACAGCAATATTCTCTTAAATGTGGAAACACCGGAGCAGTTTCGTCCCTCTGGGGCTCATTAGCAGACTTGACCCACAGTAGATGAGCAAAGTCTGATAGTTGACATATGTCTGGAAGTCAAATAGGCTAATATACGAATATATTGCTTATACATTTGGTGACGTGGTGGTGAGATGTTAACTACCTCGCCTGGTATACTGGTATACCAGGCGAGGTAGTCGTGGGTTTGATCCCGACCCTGACGCCTGTATATTTGGAGTTTGCATGTCTCTTTCTCCCCGTCGTCGAATGGATTTCTCCGTATTCTTTGGTTTTTCAATTCACATTTAGAAACATGCGTTTAGAGTATTTGGCTGTTATAAATTTCCACTTTGTTGAGCTATTATTTGTGATCGCCAGGTCGCTTCTGAAAAAGAGATATATAGCTCAATGGGCCTTATCTGATGAAATTAAACGTGTATTGTGCTTTTTTATTCCTACAGAAAAGTGGCCACCGTTATGTGGAGAGCGGGCAAGAAATTTACAGCAAAAAGAACAAACATACTAAAACGAGAGAGGAGTGCAAAGTACAAAAAAATGTAAACAAATCACCCAAAACACATGCAAATAAAACTAAACCATCCACATCCTACCATGCAAAGTCCACTGAGGTATTAACTTATTTTTCAAGAGCGACCTGGCCACACACGACTTGCAATCACGGTTGGTCGTGGCAGTTGAAACGGCCAAGTTCACCCAAAAATCATGGATTGGTCCATCACAGTGGGTTGATAAGCAGGCTGAGTTGTGGTGGGGGTAAAAAGCGTCGACACCCAATCTTCCCAGACGTCAAGGCCAACGTAGACGAGTAGGCGAAGACAATTTCTGGAGGGCCTCTCCAGAGCCTCCTCTCGCGAAGGCCCTTCCGCCAGCAGTGGCCTGAGCAAGTGATTGCAGGGCTGTGCCTTTACAGAATCGAAGGCGATTTCTTTCAGTACCGAAGCATGCTCCAATAGAGCGCTCATTAAAAAAAAGTGGCTCTGTCGTCCAATCACCTCTGAGGATCACTTTGTGCGCGGGTACAATTTTCGTCAAGCAAGCTCTGTCATAAGCGTGTCGTTTTCCTTCCTAAGTCGGTCGCCATTTCTTCTACATTAGAGGAAGCTGTCACTGACAACGAGCCCCCGATGCTCAGAGCCATTCTGTCAGCCACGAAGACGAATGGAGAGTCAAGTGGCATATTGTGGTGATGTCATCAATTCACTTGGATACACCCTCTGGTGTTCTGCCAATTCATAAAAATGTAGCATTACGCTCATGTTGAGGTCAACACTCGCTTAATAAACTAAATGACGACGTCCTTGCTGGCTCGCCGTATAAAACACGACCGTCAACTTAACGCTTAAGTGTCATTATTAAAATGTACTTACTTACAACGTGCATTATTTGGATGTTCGCTACAGTATTAGCCTCTCGGCTTACTACAGCATTTATACGTTTTGTCAATTATTAACTTTTTCAGACTACGAACGATTTCTCATCATTGATAATGAATTGTTATCTTTTTCTAAACGCCACATTTGTGCATATTCGTTGTGCGAAGGTTCTACGGCGATGCGAATGCAACCGCGCATCAATGATAAGCAAATGTAAACCAAACATCGCTGCATGGATTGACCAATGATTTAATTATGGATAAAAGCTGGGCTGGCCCAGTCCTCGATGGTGAATTATAGATGACTATCTTGTGGAACGCTAGGCCTGCTGAGAGACCAAAGCAAGACTCAAATATTCTATCATTAGAAACGTTGACTCCAGATCAGGGGCGGTTTCTTCATTAGGGCGATTGGGCGACGCACCACCAATGTCATTCAACCACAGAGTCACGCTAGCCGTCACTGTGCCTCTGGATATAGTCCAATCAGCGTCATGTCACGTTCTGTGGAGTACCGCCTCTTTTTGGGCGATTTCACTCCGGCTGAGAATCGCCCCGAGTGGCCCCATAGACTTACATTCAAAGATGTTTTTTTTCGAACGGCGGGCGCTCCAATGCATTCTCTATGGCTTCCGGGAGGGTATGCACTAACGTGCTTACGTCATCATACGTGCTAACGTCATCATACGTTTCATCCAACAATATAATTTATCGCCACCTAGTGGAATCTTTAATAAAATAAACTTGAGTGGTTTGTTTTAATAGTGAGTATATAAACAAACAAGATGTATTGTAAGATTCACTTTATTTTTCATTAATATTAAAGAAGTGAAGTTGCCTTTACATTCTTAAGCTGTTAATTTATCCATTGCATGGGTGGACCTTATCCTTATCAATCATCCAGACATTTGCCCCCCCTGAGAGATTTTGCAGGAGCCGCCACTACTCCAGATAGACCACGAGGCAAACTGCCGTCCTCTCTGTAATGTCGAGAGCTCTCGGTTAGAAGTCTCGGATGCGCCGCCGCCATTTTGTGCCCCAGCCCACACCGTAAGTTGCAGAGGCTGCTTTGCACACGGCCCTCCTTCCCCGGGATGAGAGTTTGTACCCTCGAGGGTCAAAGTTTCACGTGAAGAGCTCGCTTCTCTCTCTCCCTTCATTCGGTACGCTGAGCTGGCTGCTCTGTGCTCCTCTTGAGGATGGTCAGGGGATCCCACAGCATAATTCTGCAGAGCAACATTATCCAGCGTCGTCTCTTCCGCACGGCTAAACGAGATTGCGATTCAGCATGTGTAATGAAGTGCATTCCTAGATTACCCCCCAAGGAAGGGAGCGTTGCTTAGAGTAGACATCGATGGCAGGGCTGAGGAATTACGCGTCAGGATTTTTTGTAAATAAATATCTGACAAGTGCACAAAAGCCCATGGTGTGTGTCACACGATCCGCGGAAAAGTTTCCATTCGTAACACCAGTGCTTGTAAATGTAGAATATTATTTATGAAATGGAAAGTTCGTTCTGTGACCTGAATTTTCGAGAGCAAAGAGTTTTACTCCGTTTATGGATTGTTATACCAAAAGCGTAAATGATAAATTATTATACTTTGGGTCTTTCGGTATTGTCACGTAGATAGGCAAAAAAAAAATAACAACAAAAAACTACGACATTTCGATCGCAACACATGCTTTCGTCATCAGGAAGAAGGAGGTCAGCTTCTAAAGGCAAACTGTTTATAAAGGTTTGAAATGAGCGTAGCCAAAATGTCAGCAGCCAATGTTAATGTAAGTGGTGGGCAGCGACCGTGACGGTGGTGGGTTTTCC
Organism: Lethenteron reissneri; assembly: GCF_015708825.2. NCBI lineage: Eukaryota > Metazoa > Chordata > Hyperoartia > Petromyzontiformes > Petromyzontidae > Lethenteron > Lethenteron reissneri. Next base: position 11,643,976 of record NC_083820.1, on the reverse strand, counting down.
ACCAATCATAGGGCTGCCAAGTAAAAATTTGCATGTTAATGTAAGATCGTTGAGCAGCCTCCACGGCCAGGGCCTTGACGTGGCTTGTTAATGTGAGAGATTAGCATGTTAATGGGAGATCGCCAAACAAAAACCTCGAGCTCGGTGAGCGAGGTGGCTGTGTTAGGGTGAGAAATTTAAGCTGTTAATGTAAAATCAAAGAACCGAAAATAACAACTAACATCGGAAGGTGGTAGGATGGGAACATCACAGCCAGTTATGACTTAAACTGATTGATAGCGTCCTTCCAATGATTGCTCAGTTTATACCCATCTTCTCGATAGAAATTATGTCTGTATATATGGATGGCTTCATGAACGAATCTTTGTTGATAGCCAGTGGGTTTTCAAAGTACCTTCGTCTTAGAGAAATCTAATTTCGTTTGAGCCCACCGTATTAAAACAATGATCATCCACGGCTGAGGTATTGGTCCTATCCTGTTTCCTGAACACGGTCCGAGACATGTCGCTTATCTTCTTGGTTCTTTCGGTAAAGTCACGTAGAAGGGAAGTAATAAAATAATAAAAATAAAACATAATAAAACAATTCTCACGACGTTGTTTTATTATGTTTTATTTTTATTATTTTATTACTTCCCTTCTACGTGACTTTACCGAAAGAACCAAGAAGATAAATCCCTGCAGTCACGAAAGCTTTAAATCGAAACATGTCGCTTAGTTTTCCCAATGTAACTACTGCCGCAGACACAGTTTAGTTTGTAGATGCCAGGGTATTGCATGTCAGGCATGACATCCTTCACAGATGGGATTCAGATCACGAATTTTACGTACTGTGTTAAATCGAACCTGGATCTTGTGTTTGCTCATGATTTTGGAGATCTTTTTGGTTGACCCCTGCTATGTATGGTAAGGTGATGGGTTTCATTGGGTCCTCAGATGGTTTTTTCCCAACGGTTGGGGTGATATTTTTACGGATTGTGTAGTCTGAATATCCATTCACCTTGAGAGCTTGGTGTACGTGTTCCAGTTCACTGGCTAGGTGATGATAGTCAGACATACATCGAGCTCTATGGTGTACAGTTTTGATGAGGGAATTCTTCTGGGAAGAATGGTGGTGGGAGTCAGGTTTTAAATATGCATCCGTATGGGCAGCTTTCCTGTACATAGTGTCCCATTGAGCCATCTGGTCTCCTTTCGATTAAAACATCCAAGAATGGTAGCTTGTCATCCTTTCCCACCTCCACGGTGAATTTGATGGCTGGGTGTATGGACTTAATGTGGTTGAGGAATTGATTCAGAGCTGGTCGGCCATGTGGCCAGATGACAAACGTGGCCAGATGACAAACGTGTCATCTACGTACCTCTTCCACAAGGACGGACATAGAGTGGATGCCTGGATGGCATCTGTCTCAAAAGTTTCCATTAAAACATTGGCTACAACTGGAGATAAGGGAGAACCCATTGGGGTACCTTCAATTTGTTTGTAGAAAGTTCCATTCCAAGTGAAGTAAGTGTTGGTGAGGCAGTGTCTCACCAGGGCCGGTACATCAGCATTCAGTCCATGTTGGACCAAGTTTTCAATGATTGCAATGGTGTCAGGCACAGTAACTTTGGTAAGCAAAGAGACTACATCGAAACTAACGAGGAAATCACCTGGAGAAAGTGAGATATTCTTAATTAACGATACCAAGTGAGCTGACTTAAGTACAGCTGAGGTGGTCTTACCAGTGAATGGTTGTAAGGTCTCAGACAAAAATCGGGCCAGTTGGTAGGTGGGTGAGTCAATGGTGGAGACGATAGGACGAAGGGGTGTACCCTCTTTATGCATTTTTGGTAAGCCATACAATCTTTGTGATCTAGCAGCAGAGGGTTTTAAAGAAAACCGCTTGGTTGGTTCGATTAAAGATGTCGAATTGGTGATGATATCGTTGGTTTTCGTAACGAGGCTGTTGGTGGGATCTCTTTAAATGTTTGTGTAGCTACCATCATTAAGTAGGTCCTGCATTTTGTTATTTTATGTGGTTTTGTTCATGATGACTGTGGCATTGCCCTTGTCAGCTGAGAGGATGACGATGTTATCTCTCCTTTTTCATTGAGAAAGCTCAAAGCGCTCATCTTTACAGATGTTGCTAATATGTGTCTTAGCGTTTTTGAGTATTGCAGCGATTTCCGATCTTGCCACGTGTGTAGTTATGTGTCCCAAACCCTTAAGGGCTACGTCAACCTGGGCAATGATATCATCAACTGGGATGTGTTTAGGGGTGACTGTGAAATTCAGCCCTTTAGCTAGAACCGATTTTAGGCTGTCGGCAATTAGACTGTTACTCTGATTGATAACATCTTGTCAACGTCTAACTTTTAACATGTGGATCTTGCTTGTTCTGGGAAAGGTTGGATAAATTATTGTCTTAAATCGCTCTGATTGTGTGCACGTATGAAATCCATTCTTATATTTCGGTGCCATTTGTACCATTTGTATTTTTTTCACTTCCAAATACATTTATCTTAAATTATGTGTGAATTAAGTGTGTCTAGCCAGCTGGCTAGGATTGGGCAAAACTTCGCCAACTTCTAAATCGGGCGACTGGGAGCACAGATGTCGCAGTGTTTCTAACCGAACATTGAAACTAACAATACGCTATTTAAGGATCACAGTTAAGAAACAAACAACATCTTTGCTATTAGAAATAAAATTTTGTTTACTTTAAATCTAATTTCTGTTTCTCATACTATCCAGGACACTGTTCCATTCCCCAAACCAGGTTGCTATTTATTTTAAAATACCGCGAGCATAAACTGAATGGCACGAGAAAAATGTTTGCAATTTAAAAGCAATTATTTGAACGCAATCGATATCTGAGTGAGTACGGAAGGTACATTTTCTGATCAGATGATATATTTTTTGGGATTAAACACAACCTTGTGTATGCGAATAATAGAGTTCATATTTCTTCGAACCGCTAAGGAGATTTTATTTAGTGACCTAATTTCGGTGCTTCGTGAAGTGAAGCACTTGGAATCTGAGACACAACGGAGGTGACATCAAGACTCTTCATATAGGTTGACCACACCTTTTCGTTGCACTCGTGTTTGGCTATCGCCCTTAAACAATGTTTATACTCGCGACGGACGCCACCAAACTTAACAACTCTACTCGTGGGTTCATAACTGGAGTACTCATTCATGTAATTATCATTCATACAACTCACGCGTACAATTCTCATTCTTACAACTCACGCGTACAATTCTCATTCTTACAACTCACTCGTACAATTCTCATTCTTACAACTCACTCGTACAATTCTCATTCTTACAACTCACGCGTACAATTCTCATTCATATAACTCACTCGACCAATTCTCATTCTTACAACTCACTCGTACAATAATCATTCATGCAACTCACTCGTACAATCTTCATTCATACAACTCACTCGTACATTTCTCATTCATACAACTCACTCGTACAATTCTCATTCATACAACCCACTACTATAATTTTCATTCAAATAACTCACTCGTATTATTCTCATGTATATAATTCCAGGGGTGCGTCCAATTGGCAGAGCGCTCTGCAGTGGCGCTGCGAGGCGGTCGTGAGCTCTTATTGAACAGAGGGTTCTGAGAGCACTTTTTTGTGAAATGGTGGAGAACATAACGCATTGTTGTTCAACGACTTAACCAAGGTGGACGAATGTTCAATTAACTAACGTGCACGTCCACTGCATTGGTGGAGAATTGCCACCATTATAACACGATCTGCCACGTTCACTTCAGCTCGGCCACTCCCCAGACCGTTGGCTCGCGTTACGATGCGCTCTGGGCTAACAGATCGTTCAATAGGAAAGCGCTGTGTCCAACATACTGCAATTATTTATCTCGGGTATAATCCCTGGAGAACTGCATTTGAATAGTGGTGTAACTAAACCCCCAGATAATCGTTTTTGTATCCCCTATCTGACAATACAATTGGCATACAAACTCTGGCAGTATTCTTCCAAGTTATTTCAGCTCCATCTTTAATATTAAAATAATGTTTGATACAAAAAAATAACGTTTAGTGTACGCCCACAGGCTTTCATTTGCGTCTGAACTTTAAGTGAGTTGATCTTTATGGAAATATAAACTACAGAATAGTGATTACAATCATCAAACAACTTGCTAAATGAAGGCCATCTAGTTTTCGTGTCGGCCGTGGGAGTGTTCGATCAGACTTCATCAATAATGTCTCTTGTGGTTTGGAATTTAACTCGGAGCGTTGGCTTCACAGCACAGCATGCCAACCGATGCCAGCCCCCAAATGAAAAAAGTAAGATAAAAAAATGTGAAGTGTCACTCAGTTATTGTGTGCACCATGGGTAGGTGAATGCACCCTCACACAGGACACAATCAGTTTATGCGTCGCAAGATCGTGAGAAGTGGCGGCTGCTTGGGGGATGCCTTCATCCAGCAGTGGATTGAGCATTGCCTACGATGCCAAAACCCTGCCGTCGACCGGTGGAAACGTACGGTCCGAGACGCAGCAGGGAATTATTTATCCAACGTACAGTAGCATTCGCATCCGTCACATCTGCGGGTCGGGGATCCTGAGAATTCATGAATATTTAGACTCCAGCTGCTGTAGCAGAATCTCTCACACCTGGCACGAATCGTTGCCCTCAGCAGGGGGGAGGGTGACGGTGCTGGGAAGAGAGCGAGGTTGTGGTGGTGGGGAGGAGGAGGAGGAGGTGCAAGAGAGATTAGTAGGAGAAGAAAGTGCGGGAGCGCTGCGGGTTCGCTGTGGCGGTGGGGGTTCGTTGGCGTGGGCTTTGGAGATTTGTGAGGATACCGCTGGCTGAGTGAGGCCCGTCTGATATTCCTCCCATCCCTCCTCGCGAGCACAACTTGCAGTCGCAGACGGACATCTGCCGATCGGGCCGGTTGTGCACCTGCGACAACGCAGCCGTGCAGAAGTAATTTTCAAAGGGAAATGTGGTGGTTGGGAATGTGTACATATGCATGTTGAGCTTCTTTCGCACCGTACGTAGCCGACCGTGCTAATCGGGAGGTGTGGGGAGAGGACAACAAACGAGGGTAGGGAAGGATTACTGCTACACATCTTGCTATCCATGGGAACGAGTGCAATATATTCATTTTATGTGAAATAGCATTCGTTAGTTCAATAAGTGCGATGAGTTGGTGGCTTGGTGAGTGGATGGCTGTTGGGTGGGATGGGTGGCTAGGTGGGTGGGTGGTTGGGTGAGTGCGTGGGTGGCTGGGTGGGTGGCTGGGTGGGTGGCTGGGTGAGGGGGGTGGGTGGCTGCGTGTGTGGCTGGGTGGTTGGCTGGGTGGGTGGGTGGCAGGGTGGCTGGGTGGTTGGGTGAGTGGCTGGGTGGGTGGGTGGCTGGGTAGCGGGCTGGGTGGGTGTTTTGGTAGGTGGGATGGGTGGCTGGGTGGGTGTTTGGGTAGGTGGGATGGGTGGCTGGGTGGTTGGGTGGGTGGGTGGCTGGGTGGTTGGGTGGGTGGGTGGCTGGGTGGGTGTTACATTAGCCCGAGGTTATTTAAATAATAGGAACTAAAATTAGTAATTTGCTGGTTCTGATGGAAAATATAACACCAACGAAGAAATATAAGGGTTGCTGTTTTTTTTATTTTGTGGATGTCTATTGTCTCAGTAGGGGGCGCTGTGAACTGCCTTACATTGAGACTTAGCGCCGAGTCCTGCAAGACGTTGATTGATATTTTGAGAAAATACATTGAAAAATTATTAATTGAGGAAATCTTAAATATTTTCCCGTGCTGTGATTCTGGGTCGTAAGCCTCCTGAATAATTTAGGGTTAGTTTAATGTCACGTAATATCCTCCAACGTTTGGCAATGATTGAGCCATTTCTCAGAATTAATATACAATTGAATTAAAACATGAGCCTTAATAATTTAGGGCAATTTCAGCATGTGTGAATTTTAAATGCACTCTATATTTTTTAACCTTAAGTTTATGTGCGATTCTATTACATCCATCTTGCAAATGGAATTGTTACCACAAAGTGCCGACAATGCTACGTTGTCAAGTTAAAATGCAGTGCTGTAATTATCTTTTCAGCTCTCTATGAGACACTTTAAATCACGTGCTCTTACTATGCAAATTGCGCTAAAGAGTTGATGTTAAAATAAAAATTCAGATTTTTAGCCCAATCCTACAGCTTGGATTGAACAAAACATCATAAATCCTAGGTGTGTTGGTGAATAAGAGTAAATCTCTTGGCCAGTGTTTGGGGATCATGATGAGATTATGATGATTAACCCAGCCAGCCAGCCAGCCTCACTGTCTTTGTTGTTGTTATTGTTGTTGTTCTTGCTGCTGCAAATCGCCAGCATATGCTCTGCTGTGTGTCCTGCGTGTTATGTTTAAACCTCAGTGTGGGCTTGTGCTTTCTCGAGTCCTGTGTGGATCTGTAATTGAATTTGCATGACCGCACGCAAAGCGCCTGTGCTCTCAAGTGCCTCTCAATATATTCAGTGTTTACATATTTCTATGCAGTAAAAGCCTCTTCTTCACCCTCCTAGGATCCACTCTTCCTATTATTCACGTGCCTGAATCGACCCCAGCAACAATCCTATTCATCAGCATGGCTCATCAGTGGCCATCATAAATCCACTGCTGGACAAAAGCATCCCCTAGGCTGTTGCTATATCTCACTGTCCTGCGATGCAACAATCAATCTCGCACCTGCACGCGAGCTCATTTCATCACTCCATCTCTCCAGTGAACGTACTCTCAGACACGTTCCATTCCTTGGCTTTCCACTCTGTCGCTTCTTGATCATCGGTCATCATCCGTTCTAGCCATAAGCTCTCCTGTCAAAGCCAATATACTTATCTTAACAGCTTGAATTATATATTTAATGCATATATATAATTATATATTTCACCTGTGTATGTTCTCTAATCCACGTGTTCCTCTTTCTCTATCTCGATGCAATTCCATGCATGCATCTGTCCACCCTTTTTTTTGCGCACTTCACAGACTTTGTTTTTCCATTTTTCGTTTCGTTCGTGTCCATCGCTCACGCTGACCGGCAGAAGGAACGGGTGACCGGGTTCACACTTAAACGAACCATCCGACGAGACCCGATTAGAAGCACGTCGTCACTCGAGACATGGTCGATTGTTGGCCTTTTGAGAGGGCAGAACGGCGTTGTTCAGCCTCGCACAAATTTACGCTTTTGTCCTGAGTCTGCAAGCGGCCACGAAAGAGACTCGCACACGCGATCCCCACAATGTCACTGCTTAAGCGCCGCAGCTAACAGACATCGCTTCAGCCTCAATTGGGCTTAACAAAGTGTTGCGGGTGTAACTGCACGCCCGCTAACTTTTGCTTGCTTGTCTTCTTTTTTGGAGCAAAATAAAAAAAACCCAACAAACGAACTTGTCAGATCTCTTTTGAGAGCCCGTGCCCTGGGGCTCGTGGAAGAATATTTATCAACGCGGCCTCGCAAATGTGACTCTACAGCGTGAGGCCTGCGGCCGCGTCATATTGACTCTCTGGGGATGCCCGTGTCCAGGGTGCTGAGTCGGCAATTTTGGGGCCGTGAGTTCCAAGCCCTGAGGCGGACACCGAGAAGACCATAACACGGGGTCTGGGGAGACGCTCGTGTGTGCGTCAGATCCTCTCCCGCCTGCCAGTGACGACTGCACAAAAGTCTGTTTGTCTTTACAACTGAGGGGTGAAAAGGAAAGGAAGCATTTGGACCTCTCCGTTGTGTCCTCGGGTTCTACCGTTACGCGTTGCTTGGCAACGATGTCCGACGTTTCGCTGCTCGTCATTGGAGCCACAGTGTTTTTTGAAGTTCCCGTGAAAGCTCCCCAGCACATGGAAGTGAAATGTCGGACATGGTGCCGAAGAGCACAGCCCGGAGAAAACACATGAAGTTGAGGAGATGTTTTTTTTTTTATCTGGGGTTCGTAGTTAGCAGCTTTGACCGTCACAAGCAATTAAAAGGTTATATAAAGTATATTTAAAATCACATTAAAAGAGAAAAAAACAAAGGTCCTTATTTTCTCATTAGGCACAAAAGTTCACAATTGCCTTTGGCAACTTTTGCGGTTAGGCCTTGGTAGGAACGCACGGCTGCGTGTTAATTAGCAGCGTTTGAGCAGCGCGGTGCTTCATCCTCGCCGGAGAAAAGCCAGAATGTCCCGGCAGCGATCATCGCTGGCTGAGAAGCATAAATACAAAGCGGCTGCGGACGATACAGAGAAAGTAATATCTATTCTCAGGGTGCCTACGATTCCAGCTGCCTGAGCTCGGGTGACTTGGGCACGTGGCCAGCACTTGCTTGGGCATCGGACACATTCATCACCAAGCAGCTCTGGGGGACAGGGTCAATGTGGTCGCATTTTTACCCCCCCCCCCCCCAAGTTGAACGAATTTTTTTTCCGGGTTTAGTCCTCGGTGGCCATTGGGATATCGATCGTCTCGTTAAAGATTACGAGGGGAGATGAAATATGAGGCGCGCATGTAGATCAAGGAGGTAGCGATTGCTCCCCTGTTGTGTGAGGAAGACTCATACGTTGGCACTCGTGCCAGGGTGAGGGTAACGTTAACAACCTCGTTTAAAAAAATACGGAAATAAGTTGTCGGTGGACAGATTACGCTTCTCAAATTGGAAAAATTGGAAACTGCGCGGCTAAAGGCGCCGATACCGAGCGAGTGAAAAATGCACAAGGATATCACGGACTTGGGAAGCAGCGTTTAGGGAGAGTGTTTAGTGCGAGACCAGGAGCAGTGGGAAAGAGAACGGGATGGGAGAGCATAAGTAATGAAGACATTAGAAAACAATTATGGGCTGATGCTATTTATACAAAACAGCGGCTTCAAGCTAGATTAGGGTGGCGCGGACATGTGCGTGGGAAAGGGTGGCGAATTCCCTCGGGCGAGGCTACGAATTTCCAAGGCATTCGAGGATGAGCCACATCGATGCTGGAGTACAGTCTGCGTCTGTTAGACGCTCTCCGTGAGCTCCCGGGTCGACTGCAGTGGCAGCAGCTGCCACGGTGACGAACATCTTCACAAAGATCGACATCGTTGGTGCGTCGCTCGTGTGATTCGAGATGCGAACACGTTTGGCGACGACGGTGGAGGCGAACGAGAGCGAGGTGGAAATAACAGGTCTTGATTTTAAATATATATGATAATTTTTATTTTTTATTTTGACAAGACCCCGGTACAAAGCGCGAGCAATAAAAAATTAACCCGTAAAAACAAAGCTTTTCACTATAAATCCTTTATATGCGTGGCGGCTAGAGTCCTCTCGTCCTCTGGCTTGAGATGGCTGACACCTATGGGTCAGACGATTGCCTGCCACCATTAAGCAATTGGTAATTAAATATAATATTTTTGTCCCAAAAAGTGTAAAATTTAGGAAAAAAAATTTCACGAACATTAATTGTCACGCACAACGAGTCTGTGTGGAAAATGTCAGCTCGATTGGATCACGGGAAGTGGGTAAAAAACGACCGAAAGATTTGCACGGTCGTAAGCAAGCAAGCACGCAAGCAAGCACGCGAACTTAATATAAAGGATTTAAAAGGGGACGACGCACAGGAATTCGGCGGGCAAAAGCCCGAAGCGCGGTGCTCACAGGGCAGGTGAAAGGGAGAAAGCTTCTCGCCTGGTGCAGGGACAGTGGGCTGGAGTGTGGGATTGTTTAAGCGGGAGGGAAGGCACGCGGAAGGGGAGAAAAGCTTCGAGTTAATAACAAGTATAACCCGTAAAAACAAAGTTTTTCACTCTAAATCCTTTATATGCGTGGCGGCTAGAGTCCTCTCGTCCTCTGGCTTGAGATGGCTGCCACCTATGGGTCAGATGATTGTCTGCAGTATTAAACAATTGGTAATTAAATATTTAATTTGTTTTCCCTAAACAGTGTAAAATTTTGGACATTTTTTTTCACGAACATTAATTGTCTCGCACAACGAGTCTGTGTGCAAAATGTCAGCTCGATTGGATCACGGGAAGTGGGTTAAAAAACGACCGAAAGGTTTACAAGGTCGTAAGCAAGCAAGCAAGCACGCAAGCAAGCGAACTTAATATAAAGGATTTAAAAAGGGGTACTCTATTGTTAATATAGAGGCGGGGCAAAATAGACTTGACTTTGACTGACCTTGAGATAAATACAAATTCGAATTGGAACCATTAGTGGGATGTTAGTTAGGACCTGGCGGAGTCATTAGCTGCTGGAAGGTTACAGTTCAGCTAAGATGATGAAATATATTTTAAGCAAAAAAAAAACCGTGTAAACATTGCGACAGTGTTATTTATTTTGGAGCTAAATGTCAGGCCAAACAAGCGTCGGCGTCGACTCACAAGCAAGCAAATTACACATGCTGACATCTCACTTTGAGTCTTGTGCACAATTATCAGTTGTATTTTTAATGCACAATTATCAGCTACATTTTAATGCATATATGATATGTTGGTTTGAATTATTTTGGCTTCACAAAACGAGTTCTTGCTATAACACAGCAAGAGTGGAACAAGTAACGCATTTTTCGATTTAAAGCTTTCGTGACTGCAGGGATTCATATTCTTGGTTCTTTCGGTAAAGTCACGTAGAAGAGGAATAATAAAATAATCAAAATAAAACATAACAAAATAGAATTTTATTTTATTATGTTTTCTTTTTTTATTATGTTTTATTTTTCTTATTTTTAAAGTCACGTAGAAAATGAAATACTAAAATAATAAAAATAACGCATAATAACAGAATAAAACAAAATTTTATTTTAATAAAATAATAAAAAGGAAACATTGCATTTTATTTTATTATGTTTTCTTTTCATTATTTTATTTTAAAATGTTTTAATGTTTTCTTTTTATTATTTTATTATTTCCCTTCTACGTGACTTTACCGAAAGAATAAGTAACGCAATGTGACATTTTGAGAAAATAAAATGATAAACTTTTATTTACTGATGGATTCAAAACACGGCAGATATAAGTGTAAACATCATGTGCGTGACTTTTATCGCTGAAAATCGTCACCCAGGCAAAGAGAAGCAAAGCACAAGACACTTAAATTTGTATTCCCATACGACACAATTGAATATATTCATCAATTTGGTGAACGCACTGGAATGTTACTGGACTTGTAGTGATAAAAGTCCGGATCTAACACACTCCACCCCGCCCTTTGTGAGGCGTTCATGCAAAAAGACAATTTACGTGTCGAGCGCATGGAAGTGCCGGACAAAATTGAACAACTCGCGCGAATCGAGTCGGATATATTTCTATTCGACATTGCAAGCGTCCCATAGCGGCTCGTGAACTCGTAAGGATGTTCAGCTCCTGCCAGGCCATGTTAGTTATTATTATTAATGATGACAAGTATTATTATATCAGCACCGTTCCAAGTCTATAAAATTACGCGAAGAAATCTTAATATTGATGTATTGGTTCATTGATCATCACGATGGCAGTTATTGCCTGCTGCCAGTGTTGGCTCGATCTTTCTGTCTGTACCAAAACAGCATGAATGGATTGGCATAATATTAAACACAATAAACAGAACATCTTAACACTTTTCATGAAGTGTAAGGAAAAGGGAATTACTATATTTCCAATGTCCTAGGCAAAATCCGTTTCACATTGAGAGGCACTGTGCGCATTACCTCCCACTCTAATGTCAGCAAGACTCAAGAGGTGATGTCATGGACAACGTTGCTACGTGTGACCTTCCGAGCGTCACAATGCAACGCAATTTGGATTTATTTAGCCCACGGTTAGAGTTCAATACACACGAGGCGTAGGGTGAGCGTCTGCTGGCAACAGGCAGTTACCCTCCCACAGCGTGGAAACGGCCTAATGGGAAAGTATCAGGAATTCTTGTGCTCGCTCGTTCCTGCAGGTGATTAATTACTTTCCATCAATCGCGCCAGCGGGGCAGGGGTCCACGTGGGCTGCCGGGCAGATGGCCAGACGTCCTGGAAAGTCGGGGAAAAAAAGAAGCTGAGTAGGGGGGAGGAGGAGCAAGTGGGGGCGAGACGGAGGGTAGGGACACGGAGTGAGAAGTAAGGGAGGCTTACAGGGGGTGGTGATGGTGGGAGGTAGGGCCCGACAAAGGGGGGGGAGGAGCAGGGAGAGGAGGAGGATGGGGCGAGTTGGCTGGCTTTGAGAACAGCGGGGGAGGGAGGGCAGGAGGGAGGGAGAGGTGGATGGAGGGAGTAGGGGAGGCAGTCAGGGAGGGAGGGGAGGTAGTGTCGGATGCTCACAGCAGCGCAACACCGCGCACACGCGCACGCACGCACGCAGAGACACGCGCGCGCGCGCAGCGAGGGCTGATCGGCTCCGCGCCTGGGCTGTCTCCACCTCTCTCAGCAACCACCTTCACTCGGGAGCCAGTGGTGACATGTCCATCGGCGAGGCGGGGTGAATGCGTGGAGGGAGACGCACGCGGCGCTGGAGCTCTGCTCTGTAGGGGTCCGAGCCCCGGTAACAGATGACTGCGGTGGCTGCCGCTGCGAGCCGAGCGCTCAGCCTTCTCCGTGCATTCATCGGCACCCGCGGAGGCGATGGACTTGACCCAACATACTTTCGGGAGTGAGTGCGGAGTGCGGCAGAATGTTAGGGATCTGAGAAAAGATCGGCTCGTCTGTCGCACTTAAAGTCTCTTCGTCGTTGTTGTTGTTGTTGGGGAGCTTTTTTTGTTGTTGTTGGAAATCATCAACCAGACGACAAATATTAAATAAAGCAAATGAAGGGAGAGACCACAACGTGTGGATCAGAATAGTCAGTTAATTTAATAAAAGTGATTATAATTGTAGGTGTCGCCATTGTGGTGTGGTGGTTGGGGGGGGATGATGTAATTAATTGCACGGATGAGTTATCTAGCAATCGCTCTATGCTAGGATGTGATAATTAGCGTCTGGCTCTACCCACACCTGCCGTGCTGCGCTCCCCACACCGTCACCGTGGTGCCACCGTTCGCCGGCCCGGCTCTGGCTGCCTGTGTCTCCTCCCCGGCTCGCTCCACTGGGCCATGAGTGCGCTCCCGAAGAGCCTGCAGCAGCAGCAGCAGCAGCACGCGGACCGGCCACTCTCACTGCCTGTCCCTGCCTGGGTGAGTGCCCACTCCTTGTCACCTCTCTCCTGCCAGACTCTGTCCCTCTCTCCCCTGCCACCGCGGTCCCTGTCTGCCTCGGGCCAGGCTATTCTGGCTGTGAGCTGCCATTCAAATCCTCGTGGGGAACTGTCCAGTGCTGAAATTCTAGAAATGCGGCTCCGTGGTGCATGGGGATTATATGAGAAGAGTGTTGTGTGTTTGGAGTTGACTACGGAGCACCGACCGAAATGGCAATTTCTGGTGGTGCACTCAGCTATGGGATTGCATTTCATGAACATGACAGATTACGCATTTTGTGCTAAATGGGCCTAAGAGCTTAAGTCGACATGTTCCCATTAACATATGGCAAGACAGCAGCATTTGTTTAGCAGGTCGATCTCTGATGATGATATTGTTGCAATCAGTTCAGAGTTTTCCTGCCTCAACAAAATACTGCGGATGAATATATTTGTTCTGACAAGCCTCATCGCCTGCTAGACTGAAAACATTTTATTTTTATGCTGACAGATGAACTCTCTTTTTCCTGTCTTTGTTTATCAGGTAGTTTAGCAGGTGAGAGTCCATTGAGACCAAATAAGTTGGGTAAAGAAAATCCATAAATAATAACAGAGTTAGTGGAGCAACACGCCATGGTAACATAAACTCTACGCCGTGCATTTGGTGCCCAGCACAAAGTGTCGACAGAGGAGGAGGAGGCTGGCGATGAGTGGAGAGTTGCGATGACACCGAATGTATTATTGAAGGAGATATTTTGCTCTTTAAATGCATTGCGCAGTGATCATACGTGCCTTTTCATGGACTGACATCAATTGCCCGTTTTGTTTGTAAATGAATAGGCTGTGAGCAAATTCATCGTCTTTTAGTCGCTAAACAAATGGCTTATTACAAACAGTACTTTATAAACTAATTGGCCACGAGTTCCAAGCTTCTGTGTCATTGGGGGGGGGGGGGGGGGCGTTGGGTCCGTGTCTGTAGCAGCCACGGAACTCTGTGCAGTTACAGGTTTTAGAAATCCGTCAAAACCCGCAGCATTTATCCCCCAAATGCAGCACAGACAGCGCCGGGGCAGACGGGAGTGGCGGTACAAAGCAGGCCATTACATAATTGCACGCGCCCTTGTTAATGGCTAATGCATTTGGTTTTAATCCAAAGTACACAGCCGCTGCTGCGTTACAAGTATTGCTGTTTGATAGTCTCCCGTACGCGCAGTGAGCAACATCGCTTTGCGGACTGCTGATGCCAGACGAATGACGGGTTATATAAATATATGCGTGACGGTGATAGTCGATGCGTCGGTGTCTGTGAGCGTATCTGGCAGTCATGTAAATGTATGACGTGGACATTTGTGGAGCCCTCGGTAGTTTTTGTTGTTGTAAGGAAGACCCCCCCACCCCCCCACCCCCCGCCGCGGGTGACATGGGGCATCGCATCTTGATATCGAAACGATTCTTCCTCCGTGCGAATTCCAACATGGGAACTCGCTAAGTGCAGTGAAAGAGGGGATTGCAATGCAGCCACTTGCTCGCCTTCCACGCGCGTGTGTAGATCGTACAAAGTCAATCTCAGAGGCTATGCAGCATTGCCCTCACGTAAGGTTGATGTAATTGATCATTCGTATTTACTGTAGAATGTGCATCTATCATATATGGACTATTTATAGGGGAAAAAATCATCGGTTAGCAGTGGTACACAAGAACAAATAACACACACACACACAAAAACTATATTCGTAAATAGCATTGCTCCAGAGAGGAGAAATTATATAACCGGTGACGTTTCAGGTAATGAGCCCTTCGTCGTGAGAGAGACAGCCCATCTCTCCGCTGTGTCGTTGCGCTCCGTCGATATGCAACAAAGGCAACACACTGTGCAGGCTTTTACCACTGCGTATCGAAGCTCCGTCTGAGCTGTCCAGCAACGCGTGGTGACGCATGAGGGTCCGGAGCATCGCACATCGAGCGAAGTTACCCGTGCTTCAACCCTGCACGACAAATGTGATGTGGGGAATAACAACAACAGCAACAGCAGCAGCAACCGTGGAGGCAAACGAGACGCTTAGAGTCAGGAAGCTGGGCGCGACAAGGCACGTTCACGGCAGCCCCTCGTTGCAATTCACAGTACGGTGCCATTAATAATCATCAATCGACTGCCTTGTTTGGCATGTCCTAACTACACTCGTATTTATAGCTCTGTCGCTTCAGGAAAGGGGAGGGGACCTTATTTGTGCGTTGCACGGCTCGCCTAAGCTATTTCAATCATCGCCGCTGCTCTGAATGCGCTGGGTTTTAAACAGGTGTGTGTGTGGTTTAAACAGGTGTGTGTGTGGTTTAAAACAGGTGTGTGTGTGTGGTTTAAAACAGGTGTCTGTGTGTGTGGTCCAAACGCATTCAGCTGCTGCTGATCTCATTAGGCCTCCCCAGCGAATTACGGGAGAGGATGACCACAGCTCCAACGAGTGATGTTGTTGTTGTTGTTTTATAATTTAATAGTCTGTCAATACGATGTTCACGTGCTGTTATTAAACAGACAGCAAGAAAGAGGCACACGTGGAGTAGAGAATGTTCGTGCGTACATATTTCGGTTCACGATATAAATCACGTCTCTTAATAAAGACATACATCACGTCTGTTAATAAACACATAACTCACGTCTGTTAATAACGGTGAGTGGCCTTGGCCAGGGATGATGGCCGATGGTCAACAACAGTGATGGAGTGGTAGCCAGGGAATGGAAGGCATCCGATGGTAACATTTCAAATCTGTGAGATATCTTGGGGAGGTGTGGATCCGCCAGAGAATTGATCATGGCTGATGATGATAAAACAAATAAACGATATCCACAGCGCATTGAGTAAATGTATTATTGAAGCAATAATGAAGGCACAGCTTATTGTTGCTTGATTTGGCATGACATTGGGGAGCTTCGATTGCGTACCTTGGAATCACACCGAGAGACCGAAAGGCGAAGACGTAGATCAAATGACAAGCACAAATCGGGGAGGGACATAATTGGTAATTAATAAACGTAAATTGGCGTGATGAGAGTACGTCGCGAGATTGGGGCCTGATGGACGAGGCTGGTGATGGAATGACGGCCCAAGGAGGGTACGCGTCCGAGCGGACGGGCACAGGGGAGACGCAGCGACGAGCTGAGTTCGCATAGAGCGGTGAGACGAGATGAGTTCGCATGGAGCGGTGAGACGAGATGAGTTCGCATAGAGCGGTGAGACGAGCTGAGTTCGCATAGAGCAGTGAGACGAGATGAGTTCGCATGGAGCGGTGAGACGAGATGAGTTCGCATGGAGCGGTGAGACGAGCTGAGTTCGCATCGAGCGGTGAGACGAGATGAGTTCGCATGGAGCGGTGATGACGAGATGAGTTCGCATCGGAGCTACGAGATGAGTTCGCATGGAGCGGTGAGACGAGATGAGTTCGCATGGAGCGGTGAGACGAGATGAGTTCGCATAGAGCAGTGAGACGAGATGAGTTCGCATCGAGCAGTGAGACGAGATGAGTTCGCATGGAGCGGTGAGACGAGATGAGTTCGCATCGAGCAGTGAGACGAGATGAGTTCGCATGGAGCGGTGAGACGAGCTGAGTTCGCATAGAGCAGTGAGACGAGATGAGTTCGCATGGAGCGGTGAGACGAGATGAGTTCGCATGGAGCGGTGAGACGAGCTGAGTTCGCATCGAGCGGTGAGACGAGATGAGTTCGCATGGAGCGGTGAGACGAGATGAGTTCGCATAGAGCGGTGAGACGAGCTGAGTTCGCATAGAGCGGTGAGACGAGATGAGTTCGCACGGAGCGGTGAGGCGCATGGCGGAAGCACTGGGACCTTGAGGGATGATATTGGTGTGGGGAGGCTTATATCCAGCAGTGGATGGACAAGCGATGATGAGAGTGATTATAAACAATTGAACCTCGGGATTATTTTTGAAGCCAGGCCACTAATACATCCTGACATGGAGTTCTGCTGGGAATGGGAAACACCATCCTTCTATGGCCAACACATTCGCTCTTAACCAATATACACGTCTTGTAATTAACAACAAAGCACGTACCACTCACTCTTCAACAAAATTGCAATTTAATAAATGTGCTGATTTTGCTTCATGATCATCACCAGCCATGTTTAATCTACTGCTGGACGAAGACCCCCCCCCCCCCCCCATGTCGTGGTATAATCTTACGTAGATTTATATAGCACCTTAGTCCAAGGTGCTTTACGATTATTATATAATTGTACGGAAAATGACAGTGGTTAAAACTAAGAGTGGGGTTGTTATTACAAGTGGTGGTGTAGTCATGGTGACAGTTAGGAATAATGGTGGGGATGGTTACGGAGGAGTTGGGGAAGGCTGGTGGTAGTGGTGGTGGTAGGGGTGGTGATAGGTGTGGTGATAGGGGTGGTGATAGGGTTGGTGGTAGGGGTGGTGATAGGGGTGGTGATAGGGGTGGTGATAGGGGTGGTGATAGGGGTGGTGATAGGGGTGGTGATGGGGGTGGTGATGGTGGTAGGGTGGTGGTAGGTGTGGTGATAGGGGTAGGGGTGGTGATAGGGGTGGTGGCAGGGGTGGTGATAGTGGTGGTGATAGGGGTGGTGATAGGGGTGGTGATGGGGGTGGTGATGGGGGTAGGGGTGGTGGTAGGTGTGGTGATAGGGGTAGGGGTGGTGATAGGGTTGGTGGTAGGGGTGGTGATAGGGGTGGTAATAGGGGTGGTGATAGGGGTGGTGATAGGGGTGGTGATAGGGGTGGTGATAAGGGTGGTGATAGGGCTGGTGATAGGGGTAGGGGTGGTGATAGTGGTGGTGATAGAGGTAGGGGTAGTGATAGGGGTGGTGATAGTGGTGGTGATAGGGGTGGTGATAGTGGTGGTGATAGGGGTGGTGATAGGGGTAGGGGTAGTGATAGGGGTGGTGATAGTGGTAGTGATAGGGGTGGTGATAGTGGTGGTGATAGGGGTAGGGGTGGTGATAGGGGTGGTGATAGGGGTAGGGGTCGTGATAGGGGTGGTGATAGGGGTTCGAGTAGGCCTGGATGTAGCTGGGGGACACGAGCGGTGAGTATCAGTATCAAGGTGATGTTGGGCTAGGGGAGATGAGATGGGGGTTGTTGCGAGGGAGGAACGGAAGCTGCAGGTTCGCGAAGATGATCGCTCTGTGCGCTGCAGGGGGAGTTGGTTCCCGTGAAGGGGAACACGAAGGGAGTCAGGGAGCGTAGAGGGCAGGGTGGGACAGGGCAGTTCAGATTTGAGAGACCCAAGATGTGGTAATAATCCATGCGATGTAACAATCCACTTCGGACGCGTTCCGTTCTCTGGCTGTCACTCCGTCGACGCTCTTCGCTGCCGGTCATCGTCCCCTCTAAGCCATGACGACAGGTCGTGGCCCAAGCCGCGTCTCACGTTCCTTCACGTCTTCAGTGATGCCTCGAGCGTGCGTGTGTGCGCGAGTTGACAAAATTGGTGAAATAAATTGATGGGGAAGCTCCCCTTCCCCTGCGCATTTGCACATTCCGTACGAGAGCTCAACTCCTGACCGGGTTCCACGGGTCGCACGTTCCTATTGATTGCAATCGCCGATGTCGCTGCGGCTTCCGTGAGAGCGATGTCCCTGCAGTGAGAGAGAGACTGCGCCTTCACGCTCGCCGCCTGATGCGATGGCGTTGCGTGACCGCGACGCTCCGCTGGCCGCAGGCGGCGTGGCCTGTTTGAGGCCGCCGATCCGTCTCGGTGCTCACCCTACCCCGATTTGCACGTAACACGAATATTAGCAATGAACACGAGTCCCTTACAGGGCGGGTTCAAACAGCTGTGCCTGTAGTCATGTTCTGGGGGGCACTACGGTCACACTGCGGCGCATTGGTGGCGATTTTATTTTTTTCAGAAATAATTAAAACCCGTTGCGCATTGCCGTGAGAGCGAGCGCCTCATCCACAGACGGTTGCGGGTTCAAATCCTGGTTGGAGGTCGACAGCTCATCATCCCTGTGGGGTCGATAACACGAGTACTACTTTTTGTGTGGATATCAGCAGTGGTTGTCCTATGGGTGGACTTGTACCTGCCGTAGGGAATATGGAATTTTCACCACCGGCTCAGGGCTGAAAACAGGCGATGACCGCTGATGCATGAATGCTCGTTTGAGCAGAACATCACTTTGACTCTGCCTAAATGACATAGTTACGAGTTAATGAAAAGAGGATTCGTATTCTCTCCTTATAAACCTGCTGAACACAGGTTAATGATTGAGCTTAGCCTGCACAAGTATGTTTAATGAATGTTAAATAAATAATGCCCGCGGCTCGTAGGATGGTGTGCACACCACACGCACTCATGCAACGAATTGCTCTGAGAGAGTCTGTCAGCATGGCTTTGCGGAGTTCTGTACCTGCCTGACTTAATGAGTGCACCGCCTTAGAAGTCAGCGCGATAGGCGGGTGGAAGACGCTTGATATCGGGCGATGCGGCGAAGCTGGATTTGAGCACAGTCCTGAAGTAGTGTGCTCGTATCAGAAGTGAGTTTCCCTTCACCCCCCACACTCACCAGTTTAATGTGAGGATGTCTAGTTATATGAGAACTGGTATTACATAGGTAAAGGTGCAGCCCTGCAAACGCTTGCTCACGCAACTGCTGGCAGACGAGCCTGCACCAGAAGGATCTAGAAAAAGCCATTCTAGAGTGTATTTGGCCTTCTCTTCCATGCTGGCCAGACGCCCTGCTTTTAAGGTGTGCTGATAGCCAGCTTGGCCCACAGCTCTGCTCCATCCAGTGCCCTTAGTTCAGCGTTGCGTCACTGGGAAATGAGGGCATCAATGCCTTGAAACAAAAGTCCGTTGGCGAGCAGCCAAAGGCGGTGTCCTATGAATGTGACCAAAAATCGAAACAAAGTTAATGAAATAAAAGGCTGGAATAATAAAAGTTGCATCATCAGCCATGCTCAATCCACTGCGAGACGGATGCGTTGCCGAGCCGCCACTGCCTCTCACGATCTTGTGATGCGGACGCTCTCATTCCATTCCTTGGGCCCAGCACTGTGTTCTTGCTCTTGACGAGAAATGTGTATGTGCCTTTAATTGCGTCGGCATACATTTATTCATTTAGTTGTCAGCGACGAACCGCTGCAGTGGGAGCGGGCAGCGTCTGCCACTCACGGCTTTCGTTCCTTACGCGGGGATGTTATACGGCTCGTGTTGGCACGGGAGATATTTAACGGTGCGCACCGCCGGGGCCACATTAAGATGACGCATCGCAGAGCGGGCATTGCGAGCGTGGAGCGGAGGGATAGTTTAAGCATACGGGAGGATAGAAGCAAAAAAAATGAATTCGGTCTGCCCGCGCGTTTGCGTTAATTAACATTCGTTCCCACTCGTTACTCAAGATAAAATAAATCCTCATATTGGGAACAAAGATGGCCTGGAGGCTTGAGGACGGGGTGTGGGGAGGAGGCTGGCCGTGAGTCTCTGAGTGTGCTCGGAGAGCCGCTGGCACCGCCAGGCAGACGATTGCTGAAGTCAAGTTACAGAAGGCACGTAGCTTTAATAATACAAAATAATGCACTGGAAAAAAATGTTGGCAACACCGTAACATTTATTTCAATAAAACAAGGCAGACAAAAGAAAATTTAAAAAAAATCTCTCTCTCTTTCTATTTCATTGCCGGAACATTAGAATGATGACAAAAGCTTTAAGTTTTTTCTAAAGAGCTGCATGTGGGTTCCGAGAATGTGGAATTTCATACAATGGACTTGTGTTGCCAAAAACATATTAACTGGAATGACGTAGCTAAAATCAGTAATGGAAGGCAAAGAAAAATGCGATGAAAATTATTGATGATTACGTGTGGTTCAATAAATAATATTGAAAACAATATAAAGGAAACTTTCGGTTTTTTTCACCGTTGCTGTATGCAGTTTCTATAAAAAAAAAATCCAAGGCCGATCTTGCATCAATATCAGATCGGAAAAAAGCGCTAGCGCGGTGTGATAAAATATATTTGTATCGCCAAAATACAATGCAAAACGTGTGTACGTTTTGCTTGAGCGAAATCTGCTAAGTTTGCGGCACCCTTAGATTGCTCAATGGCACATTAGCAAAGAAGAAAAAACTGCACCTACAGTGCTTTATTATTCGTGCTACAACGACAGCCGTGCAATGTGTTGTTGGGACATTGTCAGCGTGGTGGTCGCCCGTGCAAGGTAGCCGTGTGGCACACGCGTGGATGAGAAGAATGGCGTGGCCTTAAGACCGCCGGCTGGGAGGCTGCTGCGGGTTGTGTTTGGATTGCTTTTGTGGTAAAGCCAAGAGGAGAGAAAGTAGAGACGGTTGCATGTCAGCCTGACACATTAACCCCTATGGTGCAGGCTGACACGTTAACCCATATGGTGCAGGCTGACACGTTAACCCCCATGGTTCAGTCTGACACGTTAACCCCTATGGTTCAGGCTGACACATTAACCCATATGGTTCAGGTTGACACATTAACCCCCATGGTTCAGGCTGACACGTTAACCCCTACAGTTCAGCATGACACATTAACCCCCATGGTTCAGCCTGACACATTAACCACTATGGTTGAGCCTGACACATTAACCTCTATGGTTCAGTCTGACACATTAACCTCTATGGTTCAGTCTGACACATTAACCCCTATGGTTCAGGCTGACACATTAACCCCTATGGTTCAGGCTGACACATTAACCCCTATGGTTCAGTCTGACACATTAACCCCTATGGTTCAGTCTGACACATTAACCCCTGTGGTTCAGGTTGACAGATTAACCCCCATGGTTCAGCCTGACACATTAACCCCTATGGTTCAGCCTGACACATTAACCCCTATTCTAGATTTGAAGCTTTCGTGACTGCAAGGATTCATACTCTTTGGTTTTTTCGGTAAAGTCACGTAGGTAAAATATAAAATAAAAGACACACTAAAGCGTTTGTGCTTCCGCTACGTTGTCCCCACCTGAAGAAGGACGCTTGTGCTGCGCCCGAAACGTCGTGATTTAATTTAGTTGTTTTAATTTATTTAATTAAATTTTTTACCTACGTGACTTTACCGACAAATCCAAAGAGTATTAACCCCTATGTTTCTCCGTGCCGTTGAATGCCTTCCTATGAAGTCAATCTCGTGCTGATTTTGATGTAAATATACCCACCAACCTCATTTCACAGTTACGTGAGGTGGCTAGCACGCTGTCCGATAAATCCAGCGACCCGAGTTCGATTCCCGATTTACGGCTCCTCTCAGTGGCATGATGCGGGGAGGCCATCGCTCGTTGGCAGCGTAGGTTGATTTGGGGATGTGCGTTTACCTTCGGTTGTTTACTACGTACAAGAGAAATAAGTGAGGAAATCCTGTGCCATGTTTACATACATCTTCACTTTAAAGTTTTGGCGGTGCACTTTTCCTGTCCACTTTGTCTGTCAATCCTGAATGGAGAGAAGTTGAAGGGGGAGAAAAAAAATGCTTTCATACCCGGGGTTAGTGGTGGCAGCTGACACTGCATGTTAGTGAGTGCCACCGCAGCCGGGCGGTCGTGGCGAAGCAACGTCTGTGCTTCTTGGCGGTCGTTTGGCCCTCCGCTTGCTTTTCCAAGCGTAGCGGTGAGACACGCTGAGCAGTGGGTTTCATTTCCCTTCCAACTGCGATACCTGGCGTTTGCCCAAAGCTTTTATTTTCCGCACCCCCCCCCCCGCCTCCACCATTCCCACCCCCTTCCTTTCCACTCGTGGTTCACTTGCGCGTGAGATCGGAGAAAGCGCTCACACAGCGCAACTACTGGGGGGTGTCCCGAGTCTGCGTTCCCAGCAGCCTGCCACGAAGCATTGTCCACCGTTAATGCACGGCTCACGTGGAAGGCCGAGGCCGGCAATCACCGCCACCAGCGACGCGATCGGCCACTGCAGCGCGTAGCCCATTACGGCGCCCTCAGTGAAAGGCTCGTAAAGTAGTGCATTATTTATCATTCGCTGGACTTTTGTTAAGAGCCTTCGTTTTAGGTATACGAGCCCAAGGGTGAGAGAGCTATGCAAAGGAACAGAGATCGATAGCGGTCATGCCTACTGCATGTCAACGGTACAATAAGTGCCACAATGTTGTTGTTGTTGTAAGGGATAACGGAAGAAAGTGCTGCGGGTCGTGCTCGCGCGAGGCAAGACGGCCCCGTGCAGTGCGCAGACTCCCGACGAAGGGTGACTCGATTGCGTCGCTTTCGAAACGCCCATCGGATGACGAGCGCGAGTTTTGCGTCCACATTTCGGTGGGTGTACATTTAATTCGCTTGTGCTTTTGTTGCTTTTGCTGACTCTTACGAAAAGTAGTCCGCGAGCAGGTTAATAGCGTTCGTCAGCTGGCTTGCGCTAAGCGGGGCGCCGTGGCAGAGCGCAGCACTAAAACCCTGCGACACGCGGCTCTCATTAAGTGTCCGTGCACGGTTTTTGCAACTCAGAATGTACTTGCGCACTTCGCTTATTAATCACGGAGCACTTTTGCACTGCTGGTGTTCGTCGTTGGAAATGCATTGCAGCGTATTTCCAATGAACACCGTCCACTTATGAGTTTGCGCATTCAGAGCATGTTCATAACAAAATTTTAAACGCCCAATGAAAAAGAGTGCGCTTGTTTGTAAGCAGGCTGGTGGCCCAGCGCTAGAGAGGGTGGCTTGCAATCGGAAGGTCGTGAGGTCAAACCCTGCTCGGGACTTTGATTCCCTCTGGAGTCAAAAAATTAGCACCGTTTTGTGGGAAAGTGAACGGTGCTTGCATTATGGATAGACCTGTCCCCAACACAGGAATGTGGAATTGAAATCACTGGGTCTGGGCTGTAAACAGTGGATGTACACCAATGCCTCACTGCTCAATTTTTGAGCAAGAAATCAGTTTGACTTTATATATTCATAACCCGAAACAATCTATAGCTTTGATGTCAGTTTTAGAATGTCCCCTTTGACTAATAGTCTCAACTTGTAACGCGGTGCTGCCAACGCACAATGCTCACTCATCGCTCTCGAAGAGAGAGGACGACTCAGAGGCGCGGGGAGGGACCCCAGACGAGCGGGAAAGCAGCAGCAGCAGCAGCCACGTGGTGAGCCGGTGCTACCAACAATTTCCCAAGCTCTGCGGTCCCCTATACAGGGTGCTTCAAAGCAATGTCAACACTTCTGCGAATTTGCAACAATACCACTAGAAATGTGCCTCCGAGCTCTGGAGACTACCTGGAGAAGATTCCAGGCATGTGTTGAACAATGATGGCGAACAAGAGGAGACTCTTTGACTTTTTGAAGCTATGAACATTCCATTTGTTATCATGTTAGAGTGTAGTATTATCCGTTCTTTTTCCATTAAAAACGATAGTTCTAAAAAGTGTCAAAACATTTTTGTAGCACCCTGTATATTAAGATGTTTTCATCCAATTAATGAATGTTTGCATGTGGAAGGAAAACTGTAGCACCTGGACAAAACGCACGCATGCGAGGGGGACAACCCTCTATGCCATACAGACGGAACAGGTGGAGTCCACAATGTTGCTGTACTGCCGTCTCCTGGCGAGCCAGGGTATGGCGCCTCGACGCCCACGTGAGACGGAGTTTCACAACTGCTCGTGCGCTGACCCAGCAACTCTCGCTGCCTCTGCAGTGCTGGATTACAGGCCACATTACATAGCCGCCACCACCCCAGCGCGTCCGCCTCCTGGCCATACCTCTGATGCAAATATTCCACTGTTGAACGGATTTGTGAGGATGATGGTGGTGGAGGAACTATGGCAGTTGATAGGATCATGTTTTAGTGCTGTCGAGGGTTGTAAAAGATCACGTGTGATGCTCCAGACTGCTCCGCAAGAGTTGCAGTCTGTAACGCCGCTCCCGAATGGCGCCTGTGTGATGCAGCCGTCAGTGTCCCTGCGCTACCAACTCGGCCACCTGAGTTTGATTCCCGGCAATGGCTAACATCGGTGGCGATTATCTAAACTGGTTCATTTCCTCCCCGAGTGTCGACAAAGCCTCAAATTAGTACCCCGCGCGATGTGTAAATGATAGTGGTACTGGCCACACCACTGGCTTTCATCGTAAGTGCTCGCTAACAGCACTTGCCCCTAGCAGTCTGTGTAGGTTATACGGGGGGGTCTTTGTCATTGTTAGGAGTAACACGGAGTGAGTGTGCCCTTGCGCGTGGCATAGCTTCATTGGCACGGGTCCTGGTGCTAGAAATGAAATGGAGGACCCCTGCAGCAATGTCCTTCCATATTGTAGCCTGGTTCCATGGAGCCCACGGGCCTTGCCGCTGCTGCTGCACCGCCTGCAGGCTCAACAGCTACGCCAGTGGCTGAGATGGGGGGTGGGGGGCGGCCGCGGATTTCGGAAACTTGCACCGTTGAGATCGAGCCTATGTATGTAAGTGTGTTGAACTTCTTTCGCACCGTACGCAGCCAATCGTGCTAATTGGGGGGGGGGGGACAACAACAAATGAAACACAAAAAGCGGTTCTAAAATGAATGAGTTTTAAACGTAGATTTAAAAGTGCATAGCTCCAGTGGCTTCCTAATATCAGAAGAGCGTTCCAGACGGCCGCAGGAACACATCTGAAAACGCGCGATGCGGCGACTGCCCTTGTTCGATGGCGAGCCAAAAGCGGGGATGACCGGAGTTTGCGGCGACCTCTGGGGTTGGGAGCCCGGTACGCCGATCACCACAACAGCATTCTTAAACAAACGGTTCACAAATTGAACCGCGCGCCCCGGACCACGACAGCACGTTGTAGTCGCGAGAAGAGCACAATCGTTCCGCCCCTTAATAAGCGAGCGCGCACATGTGCGACGTTTTGTTAATACAA
Source organism: Lethenteron reissneri (assembly GCF_015708825.2). Classification (NCBI taxonomy): domain Eukaryota; kingdom Metazoa; phylum Chordata; class Hyperoartia; order Petromyzontiformes; family Petromyzontidae; genus Lethenteron; species Lethenteron reissneri. The sequence continues at coordinate 11,618,045 of NC_083820.1, read as the reverse complement.
AAAAAAACACGCGAGAGGCGTAATTTCCCGGCAGGGTTTCGCGCTCCGCCAATAACTCTGAGAATTATACGCGAGCACATTCAGACGAGGCGTAATGTGTGCACGGTCACATCTGCGCGGCATATGAAGTGCATTGTGTTTGCCTTGCTCTCCAGGGTCTGGGCTGATGGTGGCGTCCTGCAGTGAGTCATGGCTCGGTAAAATGTCACAGACTCCAGCAAAGCATATAAATAGCCCATTAATACCTCAATTATGCCGAGAAGGAATTGAGCTTGGCTGAAGATTAGCCCTGTAATAACACTGAATTAATCGAGTCAAGATGAAAATGTTTGATTGGCATGCAATTTTTTTTCTTCTTCATAAAATGTTAATGTGCTCTCAAAGTAACAGAACACATTTATATTGCGTATCTTCTGTTAAATTGCTGCAGTTCAACAGATAATGACAAAATGTCCTTTCATGCCAGTCAAGTGGTTTGTATACACCTCGTTGCCGAATGGGGGAAAACTTTCACGGCTCTCTTTGAACTTCAAGCGATGGTTTACAATCCTGGAATCATCACGCAATCTGCTGACACTTTCTAATCCGATGGGATGCTGTTGCTGCCGCCGCCGTATAACGGTGAGTGGTGCGCTGGACTCGCAGTTCAGAGATCGCCGGTTTGATCTCCCGGCGTGGCGGTGGACACGACGGTGCACGTCTATTGAACCCCCACCGCCTCTGTCCGGTATTAATGGTCACGTCACAGCTCGCCTATCGGTAGGTGGTGGCGGTGCGCGGTGGGGTAAAGTGTGGGAACCTCCACGTCTTCCATGGCCCCAGGCCAACATGGAAGGACAGCCCCAAAGACCCTCTGGAGGTGCTCTCTACGATGCTCTCCGAGTGGAGGCCCCTCTTGCCAGCAGCGGTGTGAGCAAGCGATTTGCAGGACTCCACAGCCACCGTTTACCCAACGCGCTTTGACAAATTTCCTGTACAATCTATGACTTGTGGCAAAGGCAAAACGGGCCTTGCAGGATTCCAAAGCACACAATAAATAGCTGCAGTTGCGACACATTTAAACGAACCCATGTCTTATTTGATTACATAATATGGCACTCAACATGCAGCCACACACCAATCAATTCCCTCTAAACTTCCACCTTCAAGCTTGGCGCACAAGTCATCAACTGAAAAGTGAAAACAAAACAAAAGGTACAGCCCCGCAATGGCTTGCTCACACCACTGCTGGTCGAAGGGCCTTCGCTAGAGGGAGCTCTAGAGAGCCCTGCTACCGGGCAGACATCTCGGAAGAGTTGAGAGTCAATCACACTTTACCCCACCACACGTGACCTGCATATCGACTAACTGTGGTGCACCCATTTTTTTTACTGTTTGCTGGATAGAGGCTTGCAGGGGATTTAAGAAACCCCGCAGCATTGTTTCAACTGCTTCACACTTTTGAAAATCTAACCGTTTCACCATGACAGCATCCTGTTTCAATCTAATAGTATTATTCAGCGTCTAAAACATTCGGGATCAGATTCCCATCTCGATGAAAGAGCCAAATTACATCACCGTGGCAACTGACCCATCGCCAGTAATAACGGAGACATCGTCACATTGTCACACGCACAAAGAACAACATTGGATGAAAATGAACGCTTGCCAAGATAAGAATCTGGCTCGCAATGTCATGAAAGCCAAAGAAACAGTTTTGCTTCATATCCGTGTAACTATTTTTACCAGCAAGTGAGCCTATCCCTTTTCCCTCCCCATGCGATTGTCAGAACCACCTTGCAACGCCGAGGCGGTTTGTAGCCAATTATTTTTAGCGTGGGAGCACACCAGATGGGGCAATGGAACATTTGACCTCTGGAACCTGTGGCAGAAGTGGTTACCAAGGCTGCCTTACATTACTAGAAATATGAATAAATATATATTTTTTAATATGCTGTGCGATAGAGTATTGTTTTACATAACTACATTGTTTAATCATTCAGATTGTGTTATTTTTATTGCGTATCCCATGCGGAGGCAATGGCATGCCGCTCCCAATGTTGGCACCTGCGCGAAATTGGGAATCTGTAATAGTGCGTTTGTGTTCCCTTTCTCCCTCGCCACGCTCTACCGAGCAAACGAAAGTGTCCTCCTGTCTGTCAGCTCCTGGGGTTTGTCAGTGGCATGCCAGGCAGCAAATGTGTCACCTTTACAAAGCTCGAGTGCTTGATGGGAGCGGTTAAAGCCAACCTCAGGCAGCCGTGTGGAATATTCAGTAGCACATACAATTTTCTCTGCCATTGCTTCACATCTTGGTCGGGGTCTTCAGCCGCTTGCGGAGTGCTTTGTAAGCGTGGAGGTGTACGCTAAAAAGGTTAGAGAATGTGAAACAAAATAAAGTCGTGAATGTAGATTTAGACATTTAAAAATATGTCTACCTTTCCTCCAGCTTTATACACGTATCAGAGCAGGTCACACTTTTTAATTGCATCGTATTAAACAAAAAAACAATCGGCATGAATTTATATTTTTCTCCGATGTGTTTTGTGTTGGACCATGGAGAGCTATACGGCACAACCACAAAAAACCTACGCAATAGAGCGAATAAAGATTTTACCATGCTCGAAGAACGATGTTGGAGCGAGGCAGACGAGGCTAACATGGAATCAGGGAAGGTCCATGAGTCGCTGGATTAAAAACATAACTTTTTTTGTGGAAAGACAGATGGAGGCCTACTGCATCACCCACAATGCTCCACAATGGCACGTGGCAAGTATATTTATGGAATAAATCATTTCCCACGGGAAAGGGGGTTCGACAGGGGATACCTGTTGAACATCCTCAGTGAATACCTGATGAGATGCTGTGAAAGGCATGCACCCAAGGATACGAGTAAATGAGTACATGGTCAACAATCTGAGATGTTTGGGATGACATTGCTGTTGATGCAGAATCCTAAGCCGAATTATTGGACATTGTATGGATGTGGCAGTTCCTAGAATCTATGCATATTTGATCCGGGATATTGCTTGCACAGGCTACCACCAAACGTAATAGGCGTCTTAGGATGTGAGGGCTATGTTTTGAGCAGCAGAGGCCAGTGTAGAAAAATCCATTGTTGTACTGTAGTTCTATGCTCTACGCTCTCCGCCATCATCGACCTTTGTCTCTCAACACGTCACTGTGCTTCACAGTTCAGCAGCTCGCTCTTGTATTAGCTAATACCACATCTCCATCATCTATCCACTGCTGGATGAAGCCCTCCCCACGCCATGTCGATCATGGACGTTGTTTGACCATACTTCAGCATGCTGGCGAGTTGGTGAATGGTTTGGGGGGTCCGGGGGGGGGGGGGCAGGAGTGATTCACTCCTGCCGCCCCCTTCTGTCCCCCGTGCCTGCCTGCCTCTGGCGACACATCACGGCTGGAGGACCCCATCTGCCCGCTGCGGCGCTCTGCGGATGTTCCAGCTCAGGCTTCGTCCGAGCCTCTGCACCTGTCCCGGGCGAGGCTCTCCGACTCCCCGCTGCCTGCGGTCAGCCTCGCCTGGCCCACCGCGCGGATTCGGGTCACCCGCGCCTGCTCCGAGCGGCGCCCCGTGGCCCGGGGTGCTCTCGTGGCTGGGTGTTGTCCGCACCTGGCAGCCAGACACGGCGCACGGCGTGGTTCTGCCGCTACAGGTGGCCAACTGCGCCCCCAGGCAGCACGGGCCTGCCTCCACCCTCCTGCCACACGTGGGCACCTGCGGTCCCCTGCAGGGCCCCGCTGCCACAGGCGGGCATCTGCTTGCTGCCCCTCACAGCATACGGCCGTCACTGTTGCAGCCCTGCTACCGCATGTGGCCTCGAGTGGCCACCGGCCAGTGGCTTACCCCGGTCTCCTGCTCTTTCTCATCGGCTTCCACTCTCGCACGCTCCGAGAACTCCTCCGTGTCCCCGCTCTCCTCAGGACGCAACTACCGTGCTCTCAGCCTTGTTTTTACTGAAATCACCAACGAGGTTGTCGAGGCTGTAAGAGATCTCCTCGTAGCTCATCACCCGTCCATAATATAATCATCATCTCCAAATAAACCCAGTTGTTTCGATCGGTATTCAAATCGGGCTACATGCTCAGTCCACGACAACAACAAAAATCAGCCCTCGTTCAGATAATTCGTTCGATGTATTCCTTGTGACAGAAACCTGTTGCAGGAGTGGCCTTCCTGCTGCAATGTTGTCTGGTGTTGCTCCACGTGGATTCGTCGACCACTCATCACGCACGTCTGGTTGTCTGGTTGTCTGGTTCCAGTATTCAATGATGGCCTCACCATCAAGCATTGGCCATGAGACCTACTTTGAGCTTCCGTCTCTCAGTCTAGCCACCGGTACAAACTGGTTTGCAATACTCAACCTGTATCTTCCATCAGAAGGGAACCTAAACGTGTTGGTAGCTCAGCTGTCCGACCTCATCGACCTGTTCCTGCTGGTCAACAGTCGTCAAATCATTGCTGGCCACCTCAACTGCCCTAGTTCCTCTGACACGGAGTTGTAGCAGATCGTAGTCAAACCCATGCTGCCTAGCACTGGAGTCAGGAACATGCTCCACGTGTTCACCAAGCCTAGATCCTACAGCTGCCTCAAAGCAGTACGAGCGTTGCAAGTCTCTTACTCGGACCACCATCTCATAATCATCCGGGTAACCATTCATTAGTCAGCCACCTTTCGCGCAACTTTAGCCACACAGACGCCTCCATGCTGTCAAAGCTACTGACCATCACCACCTTTTATGCCTGCCCGTCCCAGGGTGTGTGCAAACCAGCTGGACCTTGACCTTGGGAATGCAATTCACAAGCTAGCACCCTTAAAATGCTGGAATAGCCGATTTCCCTTGCATGACAATCAATGGTTATCAGCAACTGCAGCCACAATCCAGGCACCGCAGATGTCAACTGGAGGTCATCTACTCTCGATCCGGACTGAAATCCGACTGAATTCTTTATCGCCGTGCTTGCAAGTCCACAACTAAGTTAACCACGGCCCCACGCGCTTCCTTTATTAATGAACTGATTAAGTCTGTCGTGAATCATCCCCGTCAGCCGTGGTCCATAGGAAATGCCCCCCTCCGCCGTAACTGGGAGCCAGCCCAGCATGATCACAAAGCTGACTCCTGGCTCGTCAACACATTTTACTTGTTCTCAAGAAATAAAATAATCAACATTGCCACCCCAAAAAAATCAGCGCATTTCTTTTAGCCTGTCACGACCAACCATGGGCTATTCCCTCGGCTTCTCTCTCTCCCACCCGTCATGGCCCAGCAGGTGCTAAGCCTCATTCGGACTTCCCCAATAGAAAAAAATAAATTCTCCCCTTGACCACCTACCGGATGCCGTATTCTAGGAGTGCACCACCGACACTTAGTGACGGTCACCCACGTTGCACCTCTGATTGGCACGGTTGGCTACGCACGGTACAAAATAAGTTCAACATACTGTGTATACTTACATTGAGTCTGGAAATTTTCTCCCATCAATGAGAGTTGGGTCGGATCAGACCGACATAAAAAACAATAAAGCCTGGATTAAACTCTGACAATCCACCAATTACCACCCAATCGCTAAATTATCAACAGTCTCTCAGCTATTAGCGCCTGCTCCATAGAACAATAATACACCACCACCACATCATCATCATCTCATTCCCCAATGTTTACCACCTCCAGTCTGGCTTCCGTTCAGCACAGACCACGCTTGTCAACGTCACTGACGGCATTTCTTATCAACTCTCGTTCCATTGTTGCATTGGTCAGCCTTAACATCTTTGCTGCCTTGGACACTATAAATCACAATGCCTTGCTGGAGAATCCGATATCAGATCTCGCTGCCATTGGCATGATACTACAGTGATTTGAATCCTACCTGTCTTATGTCAAGGTTGGAAACTATAAATCATCAGTCACCATATCCACAGCCACAGTTCCTACAGGGATGCCTACTTGGCCCCCTACCTTCTCCCACTTACATCTCCCCCATTAGCCCACCTGGTCAACAGTCAGCATCAGTTATCGCACCTATGCCGCTGTGATGTTATAGATTCACGACGCGTTTCCGGGTTGTACCATGGCCCGATGTCGGACGCGTCGCACCACGTGCTGTCAGATTCGTTAGGAACTGAATGGAGCAACTCACATTCTCCCTGGGCTGGACATCGTGACCGAATTAGCAACAGCGAGCGGCACAACCCGAAAGCACGGAGGGTCCGCGTGCCAAAACCTTGTAAATTCGAACGCAAAATCAGAGTCAAGCACAGCGGCACTGTGATGAGATTTAAAATAAAAGCTTCGTGTGAATGTAACGATGACGATACATCGCCGTGCTGGAGTTAATAAGCCGAGGATGCAGGCGTGAAAGTGCAGCCCTCAAATTGTTTGCTTACACCACTGCTGATGGTAGGGCCTCCACGACAAGGATAACTATAGAGCCCCCCTGGAGGGCATTTGGCCTTCTCTTCCATGCTACGTAGACGTCTCGGAAGAGTTGCGAGTACCCATACTTTACCCCACCACACGGCAACCTGCCAATCGATGAACCGTGGTGTAGTTATTGAGACTGCTCGGTGGTCCGAGGGGGGGGGATTTAAGAAACGTGCCAATTGTTTCAACTGGCACGCAGGATGATCGGCACCGGTGACCTCTACATTTCCAATCGTGTGAACCGTGACACCGTGGCAGCGTCGCGTTGAGACGGTTGGAGTTAATAAACCCTGTGCTAGGTTTCTTTTTTACCCCCCGTCAATTGCTTATTGCACACCGCTACCGCTGCTGCTGCTGCACAGCTGAGCACCACAACCAAATGTATTATACATCAGTTGCATTCCAACGCGAAGGGCCCCGAGACGTGGAGTATGGAAATTCGACTCAGCGGGCGCCCGGCTTCTCCCCGCTGGCTCGCGACGTCTTTCCAGCACTCTTGAAAGACTCGGGAGATTACAGCCTCCGCGGTGCTGGGAAAACGCCTTGTGTCACCGCAACCTGCCGTCATCCCTTCCCAAGGAAAACACACTGCCGAGTATACTTATTCAAGTTTGTAACTAAATACGAATGCCGACGCCACCGCCGGATTGGGAAATCATTCAGGAGTCGCCGGCTCGAGTCGATCTGCCGGCGTGACAGTTGACACAGCGGTACAGGTTTCTGGAATTCCTCCACCTCTGTCGACCCAGCAGTACAGTCCTGCGGATAAATTGTTCCACGACATTTAGTCAAGCGGCAGATCGTGTGTGCTGGGGTAGGGTGCGGCGACCTCCCGCATCTTCTAAGTTGCTTGGCCACATTTGACGAGTCGGCACAACACCGTCTAGGACAGGGCTCGCCAGAGCTCCCGCTCGTACAGACCTTAGGAGGCACAAGTAGTGTGATCATGACATTTCAGGGGCTGCACCTTTATCTTTTAAAATAAGTATACTTATAAAATGACAACTGAATCCATTTACATTTATTAAAGTAAGTTCAGCACAACGCAAAATGCTTTGTTTAGCAACTATTGTTCATTAAAAATACATTACGGAATTTTTCAAAAGCGGTAGGTTTAAGTAAAATAAATTGTCGTAATTAAAATATGATGTTTTTGTTTCATTTGTGTTCCGAAGCATCAACAAGGGGTTAATGTTGGTGAAAACCTGGAATCGGATAACCATCTCATAAAGGGCAATGTCTTCATTTGTAATGGTAACTTTAGCAAGGTTTTCATTTCCACCATTATCCTGCATGTCATACTTTAACTGTGTGCATTATTTATGAACACCACGAATATATTATTATTATAACAACCAGTGGACGGGAACTTTTATACAGATATGACCATTGTAGCTGCTCAACTGCATTAATTAAATTCCAATCAAGATAATTTGGCAGCTAAGTGCAATATAAGATGGTAGTGTGTTGATCGTGTCCTATATTAGATATTTTCGAAGTTTAATATCCCTAATTTGTAATCCTCGTTCCTTAAATCCATCAAATTTCATCATTAAAATATTAAAAACATTCATTTCATGCTTGTTACCTCGGCATTGTGTCCTTCCCGTGTCTTACAAAATCTCGAAGCGTGGCTCCTAAGAAGTTATTTTTGATCTGCAAGTTGTGAAGTAAATAATGAAATAAACATTGCGTAGTGCGATCATGTGCACCATACCTGACATGCAATGACGCAAACACGTACACACACGTACACACACGTACACACGTACACACGTACACACACGTACACACACGTACACACACGTACACACACGTACACACACGTACACACACGTACACACACGTATACACACGTACACACACGTACACACACATACACACGCGTACACACGCGTACACACACGTACACACACGTACACACACGTACACACGTACACACGTACACACACGTACACACACGTACACACACGTACACACGCGTACACACACGTACACACACGTACACACACGTGTGTATACGGCGCAACGTTACATATCTGTTCTCAATGGGGAACTCAGGAATAGGCGGATACGTTAAATGACAGATTTGTGAACATCTAAAGAACAGCGACAACAAACACTGCCACGGTGTGTGCGGTTGATTAGTCAAGCAAGACATGTGAGATCGTTTATGCGATGTTGGACCGTACATGTGTATGCATTTGTATGAATGTGTTATTGTAGTGAATATATGTACATTTGCATGCGTTTAATATACATGAACCTGGTTTATATTTTAACAACATGGCCCGAACGCATCTCCTTGGCGTTATAATGATGGTGATGGAAACATCAGTATTATTATTATTATTTTTTATACACAATCGGATTACAGAATAAATTTTCCAAAACTCATATGGGGTTTTGAGATGGGCGTATTTACATTTTATTTGACGAAAACATTCCGGAAATATTTGACTCGTGGCATTTCTAAGTACGCCATATTCCATGTGTGCTTTTCCTTAAAAATTAATCTAAAAATGCTTCAGCTTTAAATAAAATGTTACGTGGAGTAAAGTGACAGTTCCAGAATGAGAAATATCGCGTAACGTGTAACATTGTCATTGTTTCGAGTATTAATCCAGCGGTAGTTTCAAATAGTTTCCGATTTGTGCAGAATTCTAATGTACGGAAACATTAGGCTTCTTTATATGAGAAAAAAGTACTTTAATTGGTGTTAAAACAATTTAGCTTCCCAAATGCTCTCTGCTATCGTGGGTATTAAAAATGCATTTTGTCAGGATGGCAATGCTTTGTAATGGTTGTAGCGAGCGTCGCCCTCCGCCTTATCCTTCACGGTGCCTGCGAGTTTCCCGCAAGTGTGCAGACTTCATTATTTATTGAACGCTGATCATGCTCCTCTATTCTTTCTCATCTAAAGCCGAGCTGAAGGTGGAATTTTTCAAGCTAATTCCCACACTCACTCGGTTACTTCTTCTGGCATGTGCGAGGCATCTAGCGTGAGTTGACCTTTGTGTTCCTTTATCTCCACTTGCCCGAGCATGATTTTCCATGCTAACCTATCCATTTCAGTTTAACTACATTGCCAAATGAAGATAGCTGAGGTGTCCCTACGCTTGGCCCGTGCCCCTAATTTGCCATTGGCGATCTCAACATGACATTGGTTACTGCTGTTGTAGAGCATAACAATTCGTAAACCTTTTGAATGTTTTGATCTTTGCATGTTGCATACACAGATATACACGGAGAGCAGAGACGACTCGTCGACTAAGTCGATTAATCGGGCGATTTAGTGGTCCACTACTCGGCCACTTTACGTCCTGCCCTTCCGAAGGTGGGAAACCCCCCACAAACCACGCCCAGCATGATGGGGGCGGAGATGTCGATGACGTCATCGAGTGTCGTCCATCACACGTGGGAAGGGACGTGAGACCCCCCCCCCCCCCGACTATTATTGTATCAGATTATCCGAGTATTCAAACCGTTACTTTGAAGAGTAATCGTTGACGTATATAATTGGATTTGGAGCTTTACAATTACACAGCCCTTTTGGTTTTAAGGCTGTAACCAAGGCGCTTCGCTGTTATTGATAATCACTCGATTTCCAATCGCAGCACCCTAATAAGGTGAATGCAAATGTTGCTGTTAATCATGGGTTCAATGTCCCGTGACATTTCGTAGCATTTATCACGGGGTGGTTGAAGCAGAGCTTTAAGCTCGAGACAAAAATGCATGCATTGAGTATGGTGAAGAGCGAACTTGAGAAACGAGTTACTGAATGGCAGCTGGAGCACAAGATAAACTTCAGCCCATTACAGGATGTAGGGTTTTATAGGCCAACGGAAAACGGTCGCCTAACTGGCGTGTCCAGCTTGTAATTGTAACACACCGGCTTAGGATAGCTTATTTAAATGCAGGACGGGTAAGAATAAAAATCAAAGGCCTTGTATTCATAGGCACTTTTTTAAAGCAACAGGAAAAAAACCACATGAAAGCATGCATTACAACGGTGCGCATTTCAATAGAGCAGTGCAGGCAGCACTTAGATTAGCAATCAGGAGATGGCGGCTGAGGTGTGCACATTTTGCTTCATCTGAACGTAAAAGGTGGAACGATCCTTTGAGGTCAATCATTCAGAAATTGACAATGTAAATCAGCACAGGTTGGGCATTAGAGGAATGGATTTCCTCGAGGTGGCCGCGTGACTCGGGGGGGGAGGGGGGGAGCTAGACTGGACTGGCACCACTGAGACCCTGCCGTGAAATATGAGCTGCCGCTCACGATTAATCGTCTTCTCCGGTGCAGCAAATTAACGGTCTTGGTCTGGTCACAAACGTCCACAAATAATAACCTATCGTGTCACGTTTGTTTGTTTTTTCAAGTAGTTCGGTAAAAAAAAAATTCAGCCCACTGAGGATTAAAGAAATATTGTATGGACTGTCACATCTCTACAGCATGTAGGAAAAGTGCGCTTCAAGTTCAAGTTCATTTATTAGGTATAGCCCTGTGAGCCATTCGGCCCTGGAATCGGGTGCAACCGCAACAAACAAAAAACTAAAATTTGAACAAGAAAACATCTTAAAGTGAATATGTGCAAACAGAAAATCCAAGAAAAGACAGCAAAATATTGCAGAAAAATCACAGTACACCAACACTGTGTGCAAAAATTCCAGTGGGATGTAACTCAAACAACAACAACAACCACAAGACAACTTAGATTAAGGCCATCAGTCTAACTATGTACTACAACAAACAAACATGGCCAAACCAAAACACTTTTCCAAAATCACCAACACAAAGCCATAAAAGCAATGACCATCGATTGTGGATGAGAGGTCACTTGAAGAGCTCTCAAAATTAGTTCTGTGATGTCGCGTTCTGCGGGCGGTACTCAAGCACGCGGCTATGCCACCGCTCCGCGCAAGCTACGAAATTATATTTCTCCTTCTCTTGACACGTTGCCTATAGTGTGGCTGGAATAAGCTCTACAACTGGGAAAAGAAGGCTTTTCTGAAAAGAACGCGGGTGGTTGTGTTGAGATAATTGTTACTTTACTATTTGATTCAGAGATGGATGCATGGATGGGCCATGGTTAATAACGTGCAGACGTGTGTTGCACAAAGATAATGCCGATCGAATTTCAAGCAAGAATGTAAAGAGAGAGTGTACGGCGCTGATTCGCCTCCCTCCCGGGGCGAAGACCTCCCGCACGCCTTGCCGGTCGTGGCGTTCGCTGGACCAACTTCTTCCGCCCTGCTGATCCGTGTGGGTTGGTGCAGAGAGGGGGAGCTCAGGAGGCGTTCGAGTTCAAGTTCATGTATTAGGTATAGCCCTGTGAGCCATTCGGCTCTTGAATCGGGTGCAACCGCAACAAACAAAAAACATGAACAAAAACATCTTAAAGTGAATGTGACTAAGTGCAAACAGAAAATCCAAGAAAAGACAGCAAAATATTGCAGGAAAAAATCATCTTACACCAACGCTGTGTGCAAAAATCCCAGTGGGATGCAAGTCAAACAACAACAACAACCACAAGACAACTTAGATTAAGGCCATCAGTCTAACTGTACTACCACAAACAAACATGGCTAAACCAATACACTTTTGACTCGCCACTCATATCAGCCACGAGCAGGAATACAACTCGCGGTGACCTCCTCCACAGCGCGAACCACTGGCACCACTCACTGCTCCAGCCTCCAAGCATGAGCGTCGTAATGACTACATAACCACTGTAATGACGACCACGAATCATATTGCCGAGTGTTCATGCGAATGACCATGCAAATTTTAACGCGCCATACGAATGTGCAATTTTGGGCTAACATCGTAACTTTATGTCTATCGAGCAGCATGCACACCATGCAAGTATGATTTGCCAAGCATGCTGATGTTGGACATTTGCAACCTTTTAAAAAGTGAATAATTACGGTCGGGAAACTGACAATCAATGTTAGCCTGGCGGGTGCTGGGGTGGCGGGGGGTTGACGGACGCGTGATTATGCGTGTGCGTTTGCAGGTCGACTCAGCCTCAAATGAGAACCTGGTGTGGTGTGTAATCATCGTCACTGGGAAGACAAAGGCGGGCAGGGGTGGTTTTGGCCACCCACCCCCTCCTGTGCCGTGCCCTCCTTCATAGATGTTCGCTGACAACACTTGCCCCAACAGTCTGTTCAGGCTATACGGGGATCTTGCATTTCGGCGCGTTTGTGTTGTCCAAAGCAGGACAATTGACTGGGCATGCACCTTGATGCAGCGGTCGTGAAGGTGGCAAGAGATGAGCAGTTTGATTCAACATCATCAAATTAATTCCACCCGTTCTATACCCTTGGTTACTGGAGTAGAGATCGCGTGGAGGAGAGTAGAGAGAGAGATTCTATGGGAGAGGTAAGAGAATGCACGATGGGGGGGAGGGAGTAGAGTGAGATGAGAGGGGAGAGACATGCAGGATAATTTCATTGGAGAATATTGAAGACTGCGAGCGCGATTTTTAAATTGATCCCGGATTGGATTGGGAGCCAGTGGATAGACTGCCTAATGATGGATCAATAGTAACGATGGATCGGTGTCAAAATTCACAATTATGCACACTGGTATCGTTTGCATCCAATCATTGCAATAAACTTCAACAATTCATATTGCAGTAATTATGAACCCCTCTTTAACAAGAATCCAATACACCTCATTAAGAGCACATTTCAAGCGGCATGGAATAGACGGCCTGCCTGAGCACGCGGAGCGAGAGGAGAGTGGTGCCTGGCTTTCGCCTGCTCGCAGAGACGTTCACGAACACCTGCAATGAGTAAAGAGGGGCACCGAAGACACAACCTATATTGCTGACTCGCACACCGCTTCGAGAACACATCTCTCCCGTTTCTGCATCGTTTTGCACCGTCTCCCTGTCTCGATTAATGAGCGGAATTTCAGACCAAGCTGCTCGTCGTTTCCGAGCTTGAGAGGGCTCACTCCACTTCATATTCAGCAGCTAATTTAATATGATGCCCCTTCAAGGTCTTTAAGATCTGCCAATGGGTGCCCTTTTGTGCATACCTCGATATCGGCTGGGTTCTTGACGTGATGAGGCATGTGCTGTGGTGCCCCCCAGTTTTGGAACTCCCTACTGCTGCTCCCTCCTCACCCCCCCCCAACCCCGGTTGTGGAACTTACTACCTTTTAGGGGCTCAGGCTCTTGGACAGTGTTGACATTTTAAAGTCCCTCCTAAAAATATAGAAAATATCTTTCTAAAACAGCTTTTCTTCTGATTCGCTTTCTTCGTTTCCGGCTTTCACTCAGCCACCCAGATATTTCTTTATCAGCGTAGTCCTTTTCATGCACGGGAGCTTTGAGACGTTATCCGTATTATTTATATAGAAAATTGCTGTTGCACGCGACTGCACAGTCACGGCAGCATTGAAACAAGAGAAGGAATGCATCTCCGAGGTGGGATGTTCGTTCAACAAGGCGCCAGAGAGCCGCGCGGGGCAGCCTCCTCTTCCTCCGGCACGTGACGAGTCATCGCGAGTCGTGGCACGTCTAGACGAGGTGCGACCGTCGCCTCCACACTCCCCTATTTTTATTTTGACTCTTTTTTTTGTGTTACCAAGTAAGGCTCACTGAGCGACGTAGCTCTTTTCGGAAGCCACTTGGCAACCACATGTGATAGCTCAACGGAGTGGCTTATCGTCACGTGCAAATGTGTAACAGCCAAATGCTCTAAAGGCGTGATGTTGATTCTAAATGTGAAGGGAAAAACTTGAGGACACGGAGAAAAAATCCAGGCGACCACGGGGACTGAGACACGGAAACTCCAAACGTACAGATGTCAGGGTCGAGGTCGAACCCTCGACCTCCTGCATACCAGGAGAGGTAGTTAACATCGCGCCACGGTGATTGCCCCACACTCACGCGGCGATCAGCTGTCACATAGCCCCCCCCGCCCCACCATCGGCATTCGAATCCGCGCACAACACCACCCCGTGCGTGCTGGCAGTGGGAGCGGTCCGGCTGGATCCACCCGATGTGTTTTGATGTCGGGTTGACATTGAGAGCTCGCGATCTGGTGTGAGCAACGATTACAAAACACTCTGCCTTGGCGAGAGAAATTCTAAAGCGGGACGAGAAACGCAGTGCGACTGGCGGAGGTGGTGTGGAAGTTCTCAATTGTGTGAATATAACATTTAGAATAAAATGTTGACATATACAGTATATGGATGTGTGTGTATATAAGCTGGCAATATGTAATTTGGTAAATACTTCCGATGAGGTATAAGTTACAAACATACGACTTCAGTTGTACGGCTAGGTGTTGTTCGGCGTGATGTCCGACGTTTCGCTCCACGTCCTGGGAGCTCCGTCAGAATGCGAATGGGGCATCTCACGAGATGAAGTCCCCTTGTGAGCAGCTGGCTCGGTGTATCGTTCCATCTCAGGATCGTGAGCGGTGGCGATGACTTGGCGGAGGCCTCCATCCAGCAGTAGGTTGATGGTGGATTTTGTTGACGATGACGGTCCATGAGCGATGGAAAAGTTTCTGGTGCTTGTCGGGGCAGAGATCGCTTTTATATGTAAATATTATTTTTAAACGGACCAAAAAAAAAGGGGAGCAATTACGTTTGCTCACGACGTTGCTCTCGCCTGCGTGGATGCCATCGCAACCGCCTGCCGGACTCGTCGCCAGCGGCGCATGTTGACCGCGCTCCGAGCGCGTCGCCGCCGCGCGAGGTCCGAAGAGGTCGGCGGCCCATCGCTCGGCGCGTGCCCAGCCTGAGGGCGGCAACGAGAGGGGCTTTGGGCCGTCTTGGTTACTGAGAGGGGCTTCGGGCCGTCTTGGTTACTGAGAGGGGCTTCGGGCCGTCTTGGTTACTGAGAGGGGCTTCGGGTCGTCTTGGTTACTGAGAGGGGCTTCGGGCCGTCTTGGTTACTGAGAGGGGCTTCGGGCCGTCTTGGTTACTGAGAGGGGCTTCGGGCCGTCTTGGTTACTGAGAGGGGCTTCGGGCCGTCTTGGTTACTGAGAGGGGCTTCGGGCCGTCTTGGTTACTGAGAGGGGCTTCGGGCCGTCTTGGTTACTGAGAGGGGCTTCGGGCCGTCTTGGTTACTGAGAGGGGCTTCGGGCTGTCTTGGTTACTGAGAGGGGCTTCGGGTCGTCTTGGTTACTGAGAGGGGCTTCGGGCCGTCTTGGTTACTGAGAGGGGCTTCGGGTCGTCTTGGTTACTGAGAGGGGCTTCGGGCCGTCTTGGTTACTGAGAGGGGCTTCGGGCCGTCTTGGTTACTGAGAGGGGCTTCGGGCCGTCTTGGTTACTGAGAGGGGCTTCGGGTCGTCTTGGTTACTGAGAGGGGCTTCGGGCCGTCTTGGTTACTGAGAGGGGCTTCGGGCCGTCTTGGTTACTGAGAGGGGCTTCGGGTCGTCTTGGTTACTGAGAGGGGCTTCGGGCCGTCTTGGTTACTGAGAGGGGCTTCGGGCCGTCTTGGTTACTGAGAGGGGCTTCGGGCCGTCTTGGTTACTGAGAGGGGCTTCGGGTCGTCTTGGTTACTGAGAGGGGCTTCGGGCCGTCTTGGTTACTGAGAGGGGCTTCGGGCCGTCTTGGTTACTGAGAGGGGCTTCGGGTCGTCTTGGTTACTGAGAGGGGCTTCGGGCCGTCTTGGTTACTGAGAGGGGCTTCGGGTCGTCTTGTTTACTGAGAGGGGCTTCGGGTCGTCTTGGTTACTGAGAGGGGCTTCGGGTCGTCTTGGTTACTGAGAGGGGATTCGGGTCGTCTTGGTTACTGAGAGGGGCTTCGGGCCGTCTTGGTTACTGAGAGGGGCTTCGGGTCGTCTTGTTTACTGCGGCGGAGGTTGTCATTGAGACACGCCAACTGCCGGCGGTGTTTTTTGTGTCTTTGCTTTTCTTTTCAGAGATTAACACGCAGAGAAGGCCCCGTCTAGGCCGGCAGCTCGGAGACGAGATGAGCGTGCGGGCCGCCGATTATTGTTCACATTGCCAACTCAAAAGCCGTCTCAACGAGGCAGAAGTGAAACGAGGGACCACACGTCCTCGTTATGACTCACCAGCACAGTACAACAACCAGCGATGTTCACTGCTTGTTTATTTTTCAGCCTTGCATGCACTCTCCTGTTGCAATGGGGTTGCTCATCATTTACAGAAAGTGTTGCATTTGAATAGTGTTTTTATTTGCGGCCATAAGGTTTTTGAAAATATAATTTGCACGTGCAATTAAACAGTTGCGAAGGCCTGCCAAGTTCAATCCCGCAAGTCTGCTGCAGCTTCGTGGACATTGTATTGCCGAAGCCTCCTGCTGGTCCGTACTCTGCCAACATTGTCCATCTTAATCAGGAAACATTAATTTACGACACTAAACGTCTCAGCGGTAGAGTGAGCGGCTCACAAATTGGAAGGTTGCGAGTTCAAATATTCGTTTGGAGGTTGACTCAGCCCATCATTCCTCTGAGGTCAATAAAATGAGTACCACTTTGTCGGGAAAGCAACAAAAATAATCTCGTCCCCGTCATAGAAATGTGTAATTCCCATTTCTGATTCCGGGCTGTAAATCAGACATTAGCCTCAACGCGCATCGCTGGCATTATTTTAACTTGGCATAGATAAGGTGTTCACAGTCTATATAACAGAAATTTTCGCGGGCACGCACATTTTATTTTGAATAAATTCCTGCCATGCGAGCAGCACTGTAATTGTGGGCCAACTCGGCTGCTTGGGAGAGACGCTGCGGAGCAGAATTCGCCCCAGGGGCCTCTGGATTTGAGCTGAGAGTTGGTACGTGGCACCCTCGTGCACGACACCAATAGTAGGTATAGCCCGTGCACTTTATGTGCCAATCTAAGAGCCAATGAAGGAATACGGCTCGAGGGCTCTCCCGTATCTAACCTCGCTGCGGTGCCCTGGCCAGCTTCTCCCACCCCCGCCTCTCTATTTCCTTCTCCTTATTCACAGCATGCCTGAGCCCTCAGGGCAACGAGCAATATGACGTAGAAACGCCACAGAAGAAATATAATAAGATGAAAGTGGTTATCCATATTTGATGCCAAAAATATGGCAAGGAAAATATATATTTTTCAAGGTCGGTTCAGGTAATTTGTACTAATAATGTTTTATTGGTTCTTGGATTTGAAGGATATGTTTATAGTAGCATCGATGACGTGAGAATGTAAAGATGAAAACAAATACAAACATCTCCAAATGGAGGTTTTAAAAAGAACAATTCACTCATAATATTACACAGCAAATATCTGTGGAGTGGAGTGGTGGCACTTTGGTTAGCTCACTGCTCTGTGAACCCAGTGACCTGAGATGAATTCTCGGCCACAGCTAACACCAGCATCGACCGATATCTGAACCGATCCTGAGCCCCGAATAAAGGTTTTTTTTTGGGGGGGGGGGAGGTTAGATCGCGTAAATATATACATGTGTCGTTAAAACCCGCCACCACCCTACACAGCCAACTAGTAAGGGTTGCCACGTAAACATAACTTTGGCCAATTCGTCACTAGTACAGCACTAACCGGTTGTGTGTAGGAGAGCCAAGCCAAAACATTTACAATTTGAGTACGACGTTTCGCCAGTAATTACAACCGGCTTCATCAGGCGACAGCCAGATTTGTGGAGAAGTCCACCTGAGCACCTCCACCGACCCGTCACCGACGAGCTTGGTGAAGTGGAGTCAAACAACACCTATGACCGACAGCGACATGTGGAGGCCTTCATCTAGCAGTCGATTGAACAAACGCTGCAAAACATTATTATTCGTATCTGGCTCTCATACTGTCATTTGTGCAGAACGTTTTCATTTTAGTGGTGTGATTAAGAAAATTGCATGGCCGAACCTTTACGTTTTTCCCCCATTAAATAGCTTACTTGTCTTCACTACCTTTTTACCTTCATGGCTACTTGGCTAATGTCTCTGAGAACATGCGTGCCCTAAAATACATTCTCTCGCCATTCCACACGTGTTCCGTCTTAATCTGCCGCTACATGGAGTTTTTCCTTTTTACTCCTGAAATTGCTTTTACTGGCTCTGTTCTAATGGCTTCATTAGCCATTCCTTCCTTCTGCTCATTTGCTTTGCTTGTTCTACTTATCATTCTAAGCACCCACATTCCTGCCACCTCGACTTCCTTTTCAAGGTTTTTTTTTTATACCAACTCTTTCTTATTTTCTATCCATCAGAAACGATCTAGTAACTTTCCCAAGTAGTCTACTTGAGATTTCATATATCTCTGGTCAAAAATGTTTGAAATAATAAGAGTTTTACTTTCTAATCACAACAGTTGCCTTCTGCCACGAAGCGACGATAACTTCACCGCATTGCTAGTGCCAGGCCAGGTGCACTTTGAGGCGATCAAGTGATGTGTAGAATTCTCACTAGTAGGAGGTCACGTGACCGACCCAGGTGCTATGGGTTGACTACTGTGCCAGGCTAGGTGCAGAAGGAGGTCACGGAACTGATCCGCGTGCCATGGGTTGACTGCTGTGCCAGGCTAGGTGCAGGAAGAGGTCACGGGACAGACGCAGGCGCCATGGGTTGACTGCTGTGCCAGGTTAGGTGCAGGAAGAGGTCAAGGGACAGACGCAGGCGCCATGGGTTGACTGCTGTGCCAGGCTAGGTGCAGGAGTAGGTCACGGCACAGACCCAGGTGCCATGGGTTGACTGCTGTGCCAGGCTAGGTGCAGAAGGAGGTCACGGGACTGATCGGGTGCCATGGGTTGACTGCTGTGCCAGACTAGGTGCAGGAAGAGGTCACGGGACAGACGCAGGCGCCATGGGTTGACTGAGCATCGCTCACCAACCTCCGTGATTGCAACAACAGCAGCAACATGCAAACACGCATGCTCACACACTCACCACACACCGCACCAATACATTTATGCTCATATACTACGAACTACTTAGCTCCCATTTATGATTATATATAATTTTTCAAGAAAAAATTCACTTACACAAAAAAGAGGGATGCAAATTGCCACCTGACAGGACAGAGTGGCTAAGCAAGGCTAAATCGCAGCGTTGCAATTAATGTTAATGGACAATTAGACTGATGTGTTATCATCCAAATTGCCGGTCGACATTCAACATTTATGCAATTACGGTTCAAATACATTTGAGTGCAACCACGAGGTTCCTCTGTGCCAGTGGAGGCACTAACGCGCACCAATACACGCACGGTCATTTTCTCCGAGGCATGCCCAGTCGTGGTCTAATTGCCAGAAGTGGCACTCAAGACACTGACGTCACTCAAGACACTGGCGTTCACTTCCTGTGCAACCCAAACCCAGCACCGTCGGCTCTCGTCCACATTGTGACCGTCCCCACGATCCTACGTGGGCTCGACCCTGCAAACCTCTCCCCTCCTATCTGATCCCTGCAGAGCCGGCCCAGCCACTAAGCGACCCTTGCAATTGCAAAGGGCCCCGTGGCCAGCAGAGGGCCTCCTAGAGTCACTGCTAGCTCGTGGGTGAAAAAAATCATACATCAAAGGAGCCTCCAACCAAATTTTGCTTAGGGCCCCCAAAGGTCTAGGGCCGGTTCTAGATCCCTGCTCCAAAGCGAGCGACGCACTCTCTCCGCCTGCCTCTCTCCTCTCACACATCTTCACTTTGCTCCCTTCCATACGCTCTCCTAATTCTCACATCTCACTTTCTGATCTTTACCCTCTCATTTCAATCCACCCTCCTCAAAGTTCTCTCCGTTTTAGCGATCAAGGGTGTTCTGTTGATTCCCCGAATCAGAGGGTGTCGCTCATTCTCCTCTGTTGCCCCCATCGCCTCGTTGTTGTTGTTTTTCCTCCGACGTATTTGATACTTAGTGTCAGCAATTTTACAATTTATTTGTTGTAACTTTCTTATTTTTTCACCAAGGTCCCCCGTGGGTCATTATTGTAAAACAGCTGACGGCTAAATTTGTATTGAAATAAAATCAAAATAGTCGACAACTCTTTCCAACAGCTCACGTACTGCCAACTTCCTGCCTCCATTGAAGTCGCAGCTCAAGACTTTCCTTTTTCCTCTGCCTTTGATCGAATGCCCCCCCCCCCCTTCTCTCTGTAAAATAAACACGGAGCATGTTGAGAAGCGGTGGCATTCAGATGCACTATAAATCCAAATGACATTGCACATTGCGTTGCATTAACTCTAACGGGGTGGGGGGGGGGGAATGACAAAAGTGGAAACATAAAATCTTACCAAATCAAGAACAAATGTGAGTCACTTATGACTGAGGTGGCCAGGAGTGGTGCGATGAGAATATTGGATGACTTGGAGCACTGAGCCAGCAATGCTGAGAACCTGGATTGGCGTCCTGAGTGATGATTTTAAGAAAAGTGTAATATCGGTATCCTCTTGCTTTATACTTAACCCGTTGTCAATCCACTGCTGGAGAAAGGACTCCCCATGCCGTGTCTGTCTTCAGGGTTGTTTGACCATTTTTCACCACACTGGTCGCTGTGGGAGTTGGGTGAGAAGGAGAGGCCCAGACGGCACTTGGTACTGTTGTTAACCATAGGTTGGTATTGAACTCGCGTGGCCAGGTCCATCGTGCAGTGTATTCACTCGGCGCGACCACTCCGCTTGTTTAAGGATTGCTCAATAACGCGCACTCTACAGGAAGTGGGATGCTGCTATGGTGTAACGATTAACACTTTGCACTTGCAATCCGGTGGAGGCAGTTGAAGCAAATGTGCAAGTTTCTTAAATCCCACCCCCTGTGTCCACCCATCAAGTATGATCGGGTAGACCACAGTAAGTCGATCGGCAGGTCGCGTGCGGTGGAATAAAGTGTAGCTGCTCCCAACTCTTCAGAGATGTCTGGCCAGCATGAGAGAGTAGGCCAAAACACCCTCGAGAGAGGGGCTCTCTAGAGCTCCCACCATTGGAGGCCCTCCATCCATCAGTGACGTCAGCAAGGAGTTGAAGGGTTGCACCGTTAAACATTGAACACGGGGATCACCGCCAGCCGGCAGATTCCATTTTTCAACAGCTGGTTTTATCACTGAGTGTTGGCAGTAATCATGGTAGAGGGAAATCGCAGATGGTTTGCACCACGGAATGTGGGATCAGGCACGGTGATCGCCACCCAATTGTTCTGAGCAGCTCGGCTGAATTATCTGTGTGGGTGGAGGACGGCTCCACCCCCACCCCTCATCATCGGCAGCACATTTCACAATAATTTTGCTATTACGGAGCGCACTGAACCGTTCATAGTAAAGCACAAAAAAAAGTCAGTAGCTGCATAATTATTTCAGAGTTTGGAGAGCTGACGTTAACCCCTGAGTTAGAGCAGGCGATGCGTGACGCCCTCCTGTTTGTAGCAAAAAAAAAGTCTAAGTGATTTTCCGAGGTGGCATTCATCTCCTGTGTGGAGGCCCGATACAGTTATGGCAACTGCACAGTTATTGTGCGGGCAAATGTATCCGTAGGACAACCTTTGTTGACTTCCCCACAAATTGGTACTCGTCTTATCGAACCCTGAATAGATGATGGGCTGAGTCAAAACCCCCGTCAGCCAGCATTAGAAGTCGCAACCTTTCGATTGCGAGATGTTTGTTTTCCTGCTGTCACCTGACCAGATCTTGCTGCTGTTACTTCTTTAATGGGCACACCTTCCAAATTTAATTTCTGCGCCCTTTTATCAGTATTGGAGCCACGATCCCAGCGGCGAATTGATACATATTAAACAGAGTAAAGAACAAACGCGGAAACACGCAGATACCATTAAACGACAGTTCGGCGTTACGCACGTGCATTGTAAAGGCGGTGTTTTATGGGTTAAAGAACACCGACAAATAACAGCCATTCTTACTGCACACCCTCGGATGATTGCCAGTTTGTTAGATTAAACAATTTCTTGGTGTTAAATTTGTCTCGTTTCTCCACAAAGCCCCTTGGACGAATGTGGAATGCATGGGAAAGAATCGCATTTACATGACGGTGGCAGGAGGGCGGTCTTTGGTGCTCTTGGGGTTTGGTGGCCGTTGATGACAATTCAAGATGATTAGAGAGAGAGAGAAAAAAAAACACAACGCATGAATTGGGCTGCTGCTGCTGCTGCTGCTGCTCCACACATCAGCCCTTGCCATGTGCGATTGTAGCCGGAACGAGGGCAAACTCTGCGCTGATCAATTGCCTGCTTGAGATGCGAAATTTCAATTGTGGAAAAAATGCCACCAATCAGATTCTGATCGGAAGGCATCGTTTTTAATATTCGCACTCGCATTCAAATTCATCTCGACGCACGTAATTGGTGTAAATGCAAGTCATTAGTCGAAATGTAGTTTAAGCATTTATGTAATGGTTACATGCTGTAGTAGAAAATTTGATTTACTAAATAACCTTTGTTTAGATGGTGTAAATTAAGTGGAGTGAGAGGGATAGGGTGGCATTCTGTTTAATGTAAATAATAATTTTTCTATTTATGGGACAGTGATTGCCTTATGGATGGACAAATCCTTCCCGTAGAAATGTGGAAGTTCAACGTCATGCTCCACGATAATAAACAAGTGACGAGCACACGAGACAACTCGCTAGTTTGAGCAGGAATCCACTTCGAGCGATTTTGTTTAAAAACTGAAAAAAAAACATCTTACAATGATGGCATCTTGCTCACAAAACGTGAAAAGTGGTAGCGTGTTGGCCACAGTCGTTTTGATCTCCCCTAGCACCGATGTGCCACGTGCTCGCAGCGCACGTTCCTCCGGTTACCCGCGGTGTCGCTCTCACAAGACAGCACTCCCCACGCACCTCCACCACGTCGCCGCTTGGCTCACTGTGGCACGGGAATATCCAGCCGGGCGCGTGGCTCAGCGGTATTAAATTCAACGTTCATGATGTCAATGTTTAAACGCAATAGTTGAGTTAGCAGCTCACAATTTGCCAGGTTGTGAGTTCAAATCCTGGTTGGGGCGGGGGGGGGGGGCTCATCCCATCATACCTCAATGGTCGATAAAATTAGTATCACTGAATGGGGAAGTCAACAGTGGTTTGTGCTATGAAAACGCTTTCCCCTGGCCATAAAAACGTTCCCCTGTCCATGAGCGCTGCCTCAATGTTCATATGAGCATAAATCACCCTTGGCTCCAATGCCCTGTACCACTGGGTCACTCCGTTGCAAGCATCTGAACACCCCAAGGCTCATAGCCTCTGGACAGTTTCCTCCACTTGTCAACTGGGTCACGCCACAGCCAAGCCGCTGGGAGCATGTGCCTCTCCTATTGCAGGCCGGCATCCACATGGCAATACGTCTAATAATGGCATCCAATATGCCCTCTGGTGTCTCGCCCTTCAAGAGCCGTGATAAATATGATATGGCAAAATGCGATATACACGTACTGCACACACACACGCGCACGCGTGAAAAATATTGTACATGTATGAACACACGCACGTGACCATTTTCACCCGTGAATGCAGCCGACATGAGAAGCTAAGCAGCGTCGAGCCCGGAAAGTGTTTGGATGGGCTATTGCCGTGCATAACAGGTGATACAGGCTGCTGCAGTGCTACGTTGTGGGCAGTGCAGTAAAACAAATGGGTTTACTCTGCTATGCTCTCATTCACAAACGTGGTGAAATATGGTCAAATAACAACCGTCATTGAGATAGCATTGGGGGAGGCCTTCATCCAGCAGTGGATTGACAGCGGGCTGTAATTGATTCGTATCTAATAAGAATAATCATGTAATGATCGGTGTAATGTTACAGGATGTGCTTGACTGGGCAGCAGTCGTCAAAAACACAAAGTGTGTCAGGAAACAGGAAAAAACAGAAAAACTAAACCTTAGATAAGTTTAATAAAAAAAAAAACCTCAAATATTAAGCTATCAATTTGACGGAAACACTCGAACATTGCATCATGCGTGTTTGTGTGCTGTTGAAAAGTGACGCTTTGCTGCTCTGCTCTACAAGTGACACTTTCATCGGAGAGAGAATATGGCACATGCGCCGGCCGACATAAACATCAGGACAATTTCCAACAGCCAGTGACCTTTAGATCGTGGAAAGTAGGGGTTATGGAAGCATGAAGTGTCTTCATTGTGTCCGGAATCTATCCAAATATCCAGATTCTTTTAATGTCAAGACGAGGAAGGTTTCATTTAAGGGCCAACTCCTGAAAATGTCACCCAGAACAGGCGAGGCATGATGGCTGTAGATTATTCTCTGGCCTTTGGCAGATTCTCAAGCCATTTGCAAGAGTTGAGCCAAAGCTCGCACCTCACACAAGGGTGTAATGACCTCGGCGTTCAATTTGAACCATTTCAATCAAACTCCACCTGAATTGAAATGCTTTCATGCATCGCTCAAGACTAATTGCTTCAGCTATTAACATTTTAATACAAAACGCTCTCACACTTTGTTTTCATCGTCTAGTTTGAAATGTCCCGACGATGAGCACTGACCGGAGTGAACGCCGAGCCTCCCCCTTCCCTCGCGTCGCAGAAACTGCCGCCTCCTTTGACTCGCTCACTCGGAGCTTCGATTCCCCTAGGGGGCTGGCAGGAGGGCACACGCCTCGTGGAGTTGAAACCACGGGGCATCTTTGGGCCCCGCTCGACAATGAGTCATGACGTAACTTTAAAATTGTCGACAATGGCGATCGACCTGTTGCCGACTTGTGTGCAGGGGTGATCGTGGCTGTTCCTGCTGCTGCTGCTGTTGTTGTTGTCAGCCTGTAAGTTCCTTAATGCCGGGCAAAGGTCTGCCTCGGTTTCTCCAGTTCCTTCCTTTGCTTCGTCCTTCTTGTCCAGTCGTGGCCTCCAAACTCCGTGATTTCGTCTCGGCGCTGCCGTGTATTCCGCCCTCTGGGTCATTCCCCTTCTTCTCGGTCTCCACTCCGTCGTTATGGCTGCTTCACGTTTAATGAAATATGAGCGAACAAGGACTTTGCCAGTTTTATGTGTCTGTGGCTATTGCCATTCTTTCATTTGCTGCTTCCACGGACTTTACCCGAGGCAGCGTACAATCTTGGTGATGTGACGAAGCTGAAGCTCGACATCACGGACGAAACGATAGCTGAGGTGCAGCCATGAGAATTCGATCTGGCGGAAGGACCTCCACTCGATAGAGCCCTCTCTTACATGCTGAGCAGATGTCTCGGGAGGGATGGGAATACCCACACTTTACCCCACCAAACGCAACAAGCCCATTGACGGCGGTGTACCTATTGATACCGATGGGTTGACAGAGACGGGGGAGATTTAAGAAACCTGCCCATTGCAGCCGGCGGCCTCTGGATTGCAAATTCCGGTGTGCTAACCACAACGCCATAGCAGCAACCCCATATCTCATTATGAAGTAAATGTAAATTATAATGCAAAAACCGATAAGTGTTTTCATTGAGATTATTTTGCGAATTAAGTGGTAAGCCCTTGGTTCCTCCTTTTTATATCTTTGATATTTCCACGTGACCTCCACTCAGTGGCCACATAATATTATGCCACGGTTCGTTGACATCGCAGATTGGAATTGTGGTGGCTTTGATTCCTCCAGACAATTGAAATCAAAAGGTTGTGCGCGTTTCGCCGAGTTACGGCAGCGGAGAAGTGAAATTCGTGCTCAAAATGCGTCGCATCAAAGATGGCAAAGTAAATAAGGCAAGGTGGTGATGGAAAACGCAGTTGTGCAGAAGGGCTATCTCATACATATCATTAAACATGCGGGTGCGCCAAGTTTAATGTTCCAGTCAAACATAACTAGACCAAGCAGATAAATAGCATAAATCAATGACAACATCTGTATGCGATATTATTTCAGCTCAACCTTACACTCGAAGTTAGGTGAACTCTAATAATGAATTGATGCGTTCGTGAATTTGATGTTTTCAAGCAACAAAAAAAAAACAATCACGTACGGTCTTAGGTACACGGGACGTGTTGTTCAGACGATGCTTAACCCTCTGTGGGGTGTACAGAGCATCGGTAACGTTGCAATGGTGACTACGCGTGAGCGCAGTGCGGGAACGTGGTTCGCATGAACGCTGTGGTGGAGGCAATGCAATGGGGGGGGGGGGGGGGGCTCCTGCCCAACCCCCCCCACCCCTTCTGATTGTAGCCCAGCACCTGGGCCCCCGCTGATGCCGTTGCACCACAGCCCACACACAGACAAAGACAAAGATCCCCCGTATAGTATTTACAGACTGTTGGGGCAAGTGCTGTTAGCGAGCACATATAAAGGCCGGCACGATACGTGGGGAAGTGGGTGGCCAGCACCACGCCCAGCCGCCTTTGTCTCCCTAGTCGCGATGTTTACATATAGTATCAGGTATTCATTTGAGGCTGAGTCAACCTAGGGGAGGCCCAGGACCTGTTCACATAATCGTCAACAGTGTTGGCCGTGAGCGGGAATCGAACTCGAGTCGCCGGGTTCGTAGCACGGGGCGCTCCCCGCACTCACGCACACACACAGACACACACAGATACACACACAGACTCACACACACAGACACACACACAGACTCACACACACAGACACACATACAGACACACTCCCAGACACACATACAGACACACTCACAGACACACTCACAGACACACACAAAGACACACAGACACACTCACAGACACACACACAGACACACACACAGACACAGAATACACACACACTCACACACAGACACACACACTCACAGACACACTCACACAGACACTCACACAGACACACTCACACAGACACACACACAGACACACACACAAACACACACACAGACACACGCACAAACACACACTCAGACACACGCACACACTCACGCACACACTCAGGCACACGCGATAGCTACGCTATGCCACTGCCTGAGCGAGCCGTACAGAGTGGGGGGGGGGGGGGGGGGCGAGCGAGTTGGCAGGGAGACGCCGGGGGGGGGGGGGGGGGGACGATTGCGCCAGTCCGGGCACCTGGGTCCCTCGTTTGTGGCGAGAGAGCGACGCCCGATCCGCACTCGTCCACCTGCTGACTGGGTGGTGGTGGTGGTTGGTGGTGGTGGGGTCCTTTTAGAGGTCGGACAATGACGCAGAGGGTATGAATTACACATTAGTGGTGCGCTCTTTCATTGAGTAACGGTCTATATTTGAAATGTATTCATTCATACAGGGTTGTTTGTTGTTAGAGTGGATGCCGTATTAAAAGGATAGAAACGCGCATGAGCAAATACATTGGCAGCTAGGAGGGAGCAAAGGATGAATGGTGAGACACGTCCGGGGTATATATATTGATATATTCCACGAGGTGTTGGGTAAATATCCGAGGGAGACGCTATGAGATGGTTATAATGGGCTCTTCACTAAAACATGAGCCCTAACGAGCAACGAGCAGGCCGACATGCGAATTTGCTTCGGAAACATATTCCTCCACAACATGGTCGGAGTACTTTGTTTTGGTGTTCCACGCGTACTTTGTGCCGTGCCGCATGTTGACAGTAGATGCAGGTTGTTGAACGTAATTAACGGATGCAAATCTCCCAAACAAATGCATAACAACATCTGCAGCTCACTTGTACCGTAAAACGGCTTGCGGCAAGAAACTGCATAGTCGCATGTATAAACAACAACATAGAAAAACAAAGATAATTAATGCGTAATTATGAGGCTCCGAGTAGCTTTCACGACCTATGTATGTTGATTTAAAATTAATTAGTACGGTCCAAAAACAGCTACGTCTCTTTAAGTTGTCCAACAAGAACCACACGTGTACGCACCGACAAATAAATAAACACATCTTTTGTTGTTGTTGTTGTTGCACCACCGATAATTAGTAGAACCGAACGATGCGCAAATGACACGACAGCGACGGCGCTATAACAACGACTGCGGCGCGTCGAGGAATTCCGGGACGCGACGGCCCCCGCGGCTCGCTTCGTCCTCGGACTGAGCCCCGCGCGCATCTCCCCGGACGCCCCTCGCCGATGGCCCCGAGGTCCGTCGCGAGGGACGGCGCCTTGCGCTGCAGCGGCATCTCACGGCGGCGGTGACGATGCGGCGAGAGCGGTTGTCACGGCGAAGTGGCTCGCATCGTCCAAGCGCGCACGGGACGTGATTACCGAGCGAACGCCGTAATCACCCCTCCTCCTCCTCACCACCATCCTCCCCCCCCGCCCCCGTTATTTATTTCATTATTTTCCCCCGCCCGCCGGATAATTACTTCTTAAAACAACTCCTTAATGAGATATATCGATTGGGAAGGAAATGGATGCCCTTTGAAGCAATAAACCAATTTGTGACCGCGACACTTTCCCGCATTCCCTCCCTTACGCTCCGAGGATCTTGAAGCCGGAAACTTTGGCTGCAACTTTCAGGCGCTGCGCTGGTCGCTGCGATTCTCTCCCCCCCCCCCCCCCCCCCCCCCCCCGTGGTGCCAGGCCCCCACCCCCCGCGCCGAGATGGATGCGATCCGTCGCTTATCACAACGGCCAGATTGTTTTCTTTTTTTCTTTTAGACAACGTATTCAGTGAGAACAGAGCCATGGTGTACAGCATCACGTTGTCATATAATTCATCTATAGGTGCACCCCCCCCCCCCCCCCCCCCAGTTGTGCTCTTGGAATCATCTCGAGAACGTAGAGGGCAGGGTGGAAATGTTCGTTCTTTAATTTGCGTCATTAATGAAGACTTTACAATCCACCCCGGTGGTGGCGCTCGGCAGTTATGTCAGCTCAACCTTTGGCGACTGGAGGGATGATCCAGATATTTCAAGGTCACTGAACAAAAAGAAAGCACGGCCCCTTCTGTCGCTCAGTGAGAGACGTGTTGTGCACGTTCCGTTGTTTTCCACATCGGCGGTGATTTTCTGCTCGAACCCGAGCCCCGGCGTTGTGTGAGCAGAGTGCGGCACCACCGCTAATGTGAGTTTAATGATTTTTTTTACAGCAGGAATACAAAAATGTCGCTAGCTCATGCCTTCTTCTCCACAAGCTCCGAAGCTATTGCCACGCCAAATCGATCACTGAGTCTTAGGGGGGTGTTTTGCACATGTCGTGGTTGGGCGCTCGCATGGGAGAGGTCTTCATTCAGCAGTGGATTGACCATGGGCTGATGATGATAATGAGGAGTTGTATTAGAACTGGGTGTACAGCATATTCCCTGAGCGTTTGGCAACGCACAATTGGGGAGTTTATTATTAATTCACAGCGTGGAACTTGATGTGCATTCAGGGATTATAATGTACTCGACGCCAAAGCTTTGCATACGAATCGTGTTAGCCCCCTCCGCAGAGTCACTGAAGCACGCAAACAAATCCACAGGCCGGATTATAAATACTTGTAAACACTTACTTGATGAGTGCCTTTGCAGAGTGGGCCACAGCCTGGGATTTTTTTTTAATAGACGAATTAGCAGGTGAATTACAATTGGTAAGAGTTGTGTGTTTGATGGCAGGTCTCTGACAGGCCCTATTCCAGGCATCGGTGGTGGGGTTTTTCAAATAAAAAGTCCTTTCCGTCGACTTGCTCGTCACCTGGCAGTGAAAGTACGCAGAGCGTTTTTCGCACCATACGTAGCCAACCGTGCTAATCGGAGGTGCGGGGGAAGAGCGCCGAACTAAACACACAAAGCGGTTCTAAAGAAATGCCAGGCACTCACCTCTTGCTATCATCGTCTACCCTCTTGCCCTTCCCATGCTGAGCTCTCGAGCTCCACCGTCTTTGTTTCCGATACCACGGCCAGGAAACGTGACCTCCTTGTACTTGTCAAGCCTCACTTTGCTGTTCTTCGCCGGTCCCTATTGTTATGTTACTGAAACACCGAATGAAAGTCGAACAAAAAGGAAGATTTTTTTTTGCCGACTGGCAATTTTCAGGAACATGGATGGGTCTGTTTGCTCAAGAGGGCAAGTTGGCTGATATGTTCAAATTGGCCTTTGTCATCGGTGACACACATACGTGGATAAATAGAATACCGCTTTGTAAATGTGTGTTACCTGTTATTTCACGTATCATTTCACCGAAACAGCAACTTGATAGCAAGAACAAAGATATTTACGCTTGCAATGGATTTTGCTTACGTTGATGAATATCAATGTGCTGCTGAATCACAAAAAAACCACATCTGGCACACTCGACGTCACTGGGTAACGTCCACTGGAGCGTTGAAGAATGCACATTACAAGACTCGGTCACATATCACAGCAACAATGCCACGGGTATCCGGGAAAGCGTCACAGAGTCGCAATTTTTTTTTCCATAAGGGTCTTGCTATATTGGAATGTTTGGTCATTTTCATGAACGAGCGTCTAGCCCTCGCAGGTAGACTCCATAATCTATTGCTGTCGTGCGAGCTTATAACAACCTGGTTATTCCCAGGCAGTCTTCCATTCAAATACTAACCAGACTCAAATCTGCTTGGATTCTGAGCTCAGACAAGATTGGTTGTCGTCCAAACGATGAAAATCGAGCGAATTGTATAAATCGCCACTCTTCCACTGTGCCCCCGCGTCTCCTCGATGGGCTGCTGCGCGGGTGTTACCTGTGGCGCTCGGGGTCAATACTTGCAAGACATTTGGCTGTTGCGACATTGACCTCCTAGCGCAAGCAAAGCGACCTATCATTGGAAATTGCAGAACAAGGCTATTTTAGCATGTAACACAAAAACTCAACACATTCGCCAACAACTATATGGCGTTAAAAAGAAAAACTAGCACAGAGAACGTTTTGGGCAATGACCCTTCTTCAGAGCACACAAATAATAATAATAATGCATTACATTTATAAAGTGCCTTTCTTCAAGCTTCTCAAAGGGCTGCACATCATAAAAATAAATGTATACATAGCCAAGGGCCATTGCTCATTCACAAGCTATCGGGAAACGTTCGTCCGTCGTTGCGTGGCGTTCACAGCAGGAGCTGTCCACGATGCCGAGGAACTTCCTCGGTGGACACAAAACACAGTCGTCAAAATCGCTGCCCGAGGAAAATAATACACAATGGGCGACGTTTTAGGCAGTGGCCCTTCTTTATAGCACATTTTATAAAAAAAAAATTAACCCGTAAAAAAAAAGTTTTTCACTATAAATCCTTTATATGCGTGGCATCGGTTTTATTTTATTATTCATTTCTGTTTTTTTTTAGTAAGAGTTTCATTTTTATCACATTGGTATTTTAAATTAAATATGAAATGTTTTTTTCCTAAAAAGTGGAAAATTTTGGAGAAAAAAATTTTCACGAAAATAAATTGTCACGCACAACGAGTATGTGTGCAAAATGTCAGCTCGATTGGATCACAAGAAGTGGGTTAAAAAACGACCGAAAGATTTGCACGGTCGTAAGCGCGCAAGCAAGCAAGCAAGTGAACTTAATATAAAGGATTTAAAAACCGTTCTTGATGAATGTGGTGAGTTTTCTTTGTGTTAATTGTGTTTGGGCACCACTGCCAAAACAACTTCTCCCAATAATGTTTACTTTTGTTTGTTTACGAACTCTTCTGCATCCTATTGTATTCATGACTATACTTTTCACCAATATTAAAGCGTATAATTATCTGCAGTTTTTTGTTCCATCCGCGAAATGCTACTAGGGGAAATGAGCAACCAATTGTTTATATTCTAATCTTTTTCGGATTTGTATAGCTGCGCCATCGTTTCCATGGTGATTCTGCTGAATACGAGAGCCACTTAACGCTACACCAAGAAAACTATATTCCAGAAGTCAGACAAAAAAACATTCCAGCTGGAAAAAAATAAATTAAGTGTTGAACAACAAAGAGTCGGCTCAAGGGTGAGGCCTACACAAGTGCATGGAGCAGCGGTTATTAACATTTACATTGCAACAGAATCCAGGAGAGGGGAAAAAAAACAATAAACAAAATATCCATTAGCACCTGAAACTATGACAATTTTTCTGAATTACCTTTCTATCAACAAGCACGGAAGGGCAGTGCCTTACGCAGAGACGGTTCGCTTGTAGCGTTCAGCTAGGAACATCATGTTGTTAAACCTTGTTTTTTTTTGTATCTACGCATAAGCCCCCAGTCGCTTCAGTCGCGCGGGCAGACAGCCCAGAAGTCGGGGCAGCTTCGTGTCTGACACGCGGCACGTGGTGCCCAAGGGTCGTGGGCTCACGGGGCCACGCGGTGCGTGCCACAGATCGTGTAGGTGGGCGCACGCGTAGGGGGCCATCGTGGCTCGTGCACCCAGTTCACATCGTCGTCGTCGTCCTCATCATCATCATCACTTCCCTTCTGCGGAGGTTTGAGCAGTTCGGGCCCAGCGCCCGCCCAGCGCAATACTGGCGGGGTTGCATTCACCGTAAATTCTCCGTGCCATCTGCCTCGCTATGGTCGGTAAAGGTCTCGTGAAGTTTTTTTTTTTCATTTTAATTTTGACAGAGACAAGGCCATGTCCATGCGTGCCGGCATCACCGTCCGAATATTTTCAAATTTTAATATGACTCGTGAATTGCCTCATTTGGGTAAAGCTACCTAAGTACGTCGACCCCAACTCTGAGACTACCACAGGCTATAATTACGAGTAAAACACAGTGTCGTCGTGATGGCCTCGCACTACATTAATAGCATGACTACCAAATGTCCTAGCCATTTCATTCATCACCATCAGCCATGATCTATCCACAGCTGGGTGAAGGCATCACCTAAGCTGTCACCATCTCTCATGGTCCTGCGGTGTAACAATCCATGTTACACTTTAACACAAGATCATTCCATTGCTGCATCTCCGTGAGCTACCACTCTGTCGTTAATCTTGACCACAAGGCGTCATCCATTCTAACTGTCAAAAGCTAACGCCCAAGTACATACATCGCATTTAGAAATAAACAAAAACATTTGAATAAACAATGGAACAGCTACGCGAGGATCACATTAAGGACACAATGAATAAGGGAAGGGAAGTCATATGAGACGACGCACTTTGGCCAAGGTATCCGCAGCGACGCTAACAGATGTCATTCTCCGAAAATCGGATATTAGAAGCACGAGCGAATTTGATGAAAAGCTAAATCATTACAACATCCATTGTGGACCAAACGAGAGGGAATGTTTAATAGTTCGTTGTGTGTGGCATTCGCGACAGGACCTGTCCGTGGGTGCTGGGACATTCCTCGGCGGACACACACGAGAACCTTCAGTGCGACAACAGCAGCTAAGATACTTCTCGTGCTGACAATTAGAAACGTGTTCAAATATATTCGGTGGCACTGAAACGTATCCATGGCCATCAACGAGCTAAACAAAAACATTTCACTGAAGAACATTGATCAATTTTGCCCACAGGAAAATTCATGAACAGTTGTTTGATTTTTTACAGATATATCCATATATTTTTATTAACACTCAACGATATTATTCATGGATGCGGAACATAGGCCTAAAGGCCCAAAACAAGTAGCAAGCAACAAACTGCACTATTAAAGTTGTACGTCGATAAGAGGTCACGCATTTATTGAACTTGGGAAAAGTGACGATGGGAGCGAATTCCAAAGTGGAGCAGTGTGAAAGAAGAATCAGTCTGAGCATTTCGAGGTGCAGCGAGGTGGAGGGTAAACCCTGCACGGATGAGACACACACAGACCAGTTCCCGACAGACCGAGCCTCTGGTTTTAATGGGAATTCCTCGATATTCTGCGCAACCGTGGAATGAGTAACGAACAAAAAATCACGATCGCAATTGTGTGCAGTTGGCTTTCTGTGCTGGTCTCATCAGCATGCCCAGGGGGAGCAGTCTGTAAGCTCCTAAAGCATTAAGCAAGGAGCGCTTGATGTGCACAGCATGATTTCTGCACGGAGCAGAGTAAGTGCCGCAGCCTGAGTTGATCCTCTGCTGTGACAGATTGCGGACTTTGCGTTTAAAGAGGCGCCAGGATTCCACCTTGGATTTCCCAACTCGAGCGGGCTCGTGTGATGGTAGACTTTGAGTGAGCGGGGTGAACGGCTTCGTCGCGAGCGTCCTCCACTGGAAGAGCCACGTCGACATCGCCTCCCTCGGTGAATTGGAGTGCGATGACAGCCAATTGTGTATTATTATTATCGCATGCCACCCGCTTATTGATTTTAATTAATAAGCGCACTAAAAAAAGCCCGAGATGGAGTCGAGTCTAGAGCTACTGATGTTTTGTTCTTAGGTCCCTCGGTCAATGTGGCCACACTTATGAAGTGCAACCTCGCAATTAAAGCGATAATTTCCACGTTGAAGGATTCTTAGGGCGAAATAGGTGTCTAAATCATTCAGCGCCCAGTGTTCATTTTGGCATTTAAAATGTTTTGCAATTAAAACGTGTAAATGGAAAGCGAGCTCATTTCCACAATGCATCCCAGGCAGGGGGTGATTCATGGCTTCTGAACTGTTTTTCTAAAATACAGCACGGTTTTATATCTTAAAAGGATTACATTTAGTTTTATATATTCCATATGAGAACACACTTAAGCTACACGTACATAAATACTGCCTAACCACCGCGTTTCCTTCGAACAAGTTATCACTGTGCAATACTTTGTCTTGCGAATGGCTTTATATGGCAACTCATACGTTCACGTCTGGGCCTGACCACAGCCCAACGCGACTCCATCATTCTTCGCAAGGTTCACGATGGCTCACAACGTGGTCCCCCCCCCCCCCCCCCCACTGGGCTCTGCCCAGGGTCTCCGCAGCCGCCGGGCTCTCTCCGACCGTCCCCTTGCATGGACGGTGGCGGGCATCTGCCGTGGGTGCTCGCGGCTTATTCGGTGCCGGAGTGCGCCGTTGGTTTCCCGCGGTCGCTCTATTCCAGGAGGGGAGAAGGAGGCGATGAGACGTTCATTGTCGGTCACTTCGCTGTGCATCCAAAGGTTGAGGCTCGGACCGCTCTGGGGGTCTCGGCGTGTTGCTGAAGGAGCGCGAGTCGAGGGCGGCCGCCGTTGTCCGTGCTTGCAGCAAGCCCCCCTTCGTTTTAATTCGGGGAGACCCCCCCCCCCCGCCACTCTGTGGGACGGTGGCGTTGGAGAGCTCTCACTCAGAGAGGGGTGATGGTATATCGGACACTCTAATGAGTTTTGTGACCAGCATTTAACCTTTTATTGAACTCCTCATTTTACGATGCCCTTTCATTACGTCTTGTCAATACGTTATTGTAAGGTTTGCCAGGTCCTCCTTGATGTCAAGAGTTTGGCGAACATCACCGCCTTTCATTTGCGTTATCGCAGTGAATTGCATATTACGCCCTAATGAGTGGCACGTGTGTGAGATTACAGTCAAGCTCGCTTTGAAAGTGCACGAGTGCATAACAGCTGGGGAAGTCGTTAAAACCATTTACTCATAGAGAAAGGGCGCGCCGTCCATCCGTTCAATCTTCAGCAGGCATTAGAAGTTTGCCGCTTGTCTTCGCCGCTCTAGATTGTAATGCGCAGGGATTGCCCATTCAAGAAATGTTTGGTCCACGGGGGGAGTATTGCGGCCAACATTGCAGATCGCCAGGGGCACTCGGCGAAAACAGCAAAGTGGTTTTTCGACTTCATGCTGCAGTGGCCTCGACTAATTTTGTCACGGTGGCTTCCGGGGCACACAGTGAGACCCTTCGTGTGCGCACGCCGCCAGGAATACTCGCTTCGTGTCCTGCTTGCTCAGGAGGCCACATGAACACAGCCAGCAATGTCTCGATACGAAGAAAAAAAACATATTCAGTAAATATAACTGTATTTATTTACCCAGCAAAGCCACCACACTCAGTACAAAGATGCGCGTTTTCAGGAGGGGCCTGCTACATTTGGGATGCTTGGTAACAAAGCCAATTATATTATATGGTACTGTGTTCGTCGCTATGGGATGAAACCGGAGACCTCAGAAGAAGCCCAGGCAGAATCGGGGGGAGGGGGGGGAGTGGTGGGACCCAATCAACCCCATACAGAAAGGCGACAGAGTCAGCAATCGAACCCAGCTCCTTCTCGCTGTGGGGCGCGAGAGTTGCGCTGTACCGTCCCTCGGGAACAAATAAAAACAACCGCGTGAGATGTACTCAAAAATTTATTCGGATGCGTTGGCAATTAACGTCGGCAATGACTTTCATGAGCTTGGTTTCACCGCTTTCATCCAAAATCTGCGCTTGTGGGCAGCGGATCACTGTCGCCAGAATCTGGTTGCACTGCGGCCACGGGGCTGAGTCGAGTGTATGTCACTCTCGCAATGGACCAGAATCGACGTTGGCTCATTGCAACAATTGAAGGAAAAAAATAAGCAATTAAAATAGATGTTGGCTGTGTCGAGGCAATTTAAGGGACACTCTGTTGCATTAAGAAAAAAAAAGCTTTCTTTGTGTTTCTAGATTTGAAGCTTGCGTGACTGCAAGGATTCATACTCTTAGTTTTGTCGGTAAAGTCACGTAGGTAAAAAATGAAATTAAAATCACACGCAAGCGTTTAGCCTTGTGTTCAAACATTTGGAAGCTAATGCTAAGCATTTTTTCAATATTCTGTAAGGATGGTCAGAATTTATGTACAAAACAGCTGACTCTGCCCATAACATATGGCTCTTTAATTATAAATAATACATACACAGCAATTTCTGTTATTTCTACGAGGTTTCAAATTTAACATTGAAAAAAAAGTTTAAACAAAAAAGCAACTGAGCTTTCATATCAGATTTACACACGTAGAAGAGTAGACCAAATGCCCTCTAGAGCTGGCTCGAGTGGTGAGACCCTTCCTCCAGCAGTGGTGCGAGCGGGCAATCTCAGGGCTGCACCTTTACCTACACATATGCGTTGAGTAGACAACGCCAATCCACGATTGGATTTGAGATGGGACGGGATGGATTCATACATTCGGATATAATTATGCATGCAACTCTATTGCTTTTGGTAAGATGATTATCATTCTCATGTTCCGTGCTAACCATTTTAGTTACTGACCTTTTGGAGCACACGACAGCTGTCAGAATGCTAATGTGATTTTGCATCTGGACATCCATGTAAATGTGACTTGGGCTTCAGTAGCGCGGATTTCTGTGCCAAGTAAGTCTGCGACACGTCTGCAGTTGGCACTTAAACATCTTGTCACACGCAAGCGATTATATCTCCTTATAATGTACGCAGTGGGGCACCCAGATTTTTAATGAAACTTGGATATGATGAAGATTTGCTTTGAATGGCCAACAATCAAACTTTGTTCACGTTACATTGATTACTTGGCTTGGAATGAAAATTCAATATCAGTAATTTTGCTTCACTTCACGCACGTTGATAGAGATGATAAACAACTTACATAGAAACAATGTTTTAACAAATATCTTGTAGAAATGTAATTAGTGGTGATTGATAGTGTAGTATCTGCGCATTGGTCAGCTACATGCTGCTGCAAGTTGCACTTCACAGCTTGGATAACAAACAACTCAACACTTTCATCAATAACACTGTGGCCTTTAAAGTAAACATATATAAAACAGGAGATGTTCTGGGCAATGTGACTTCTTTATAGCACGTACATAGAGAGGCCAGTCGAGAGGCACATTACACCATGGGGCCTGATGAGAATACATTTTTCTTCCTAATGGCCAGTTTTTAAATGTGCCTATGAATGGTGACATGGGAGTAGCCATTTAGTAACGCGCAAACTTCAATAATCAAAAAGTATGACGACTAAACAAAGTCATTCATATTGAAAGTAAAACGATATAATGTTCACGCGCTTACATCAGTTCCTGCGCGAAAACGAAACTGTTGATTCTAAATCTCGAACCCTCGGCGGTCGTTGCGATCCAACGAGTCATGCGTGCTGGGGCGTCTATTTGCGAAGGCTCCATGGCCAATTCGTTTTTCCTCGACAACGCACGGTAATTGACACCCTTGGGCAGCGAGTGAACTTAGACGATCGCCGCCATGGGAGAATGGGCAGATGTGTGTGTGTGTGAAAATGCGTAGGAAAAAAAAAACACGGAACGGTAATGCGTCGAGCATCACGCAAACTCCTGCTGGGCTTGCCGCACGCCGCAACGCGTTACCTTCTCATGTTAGAGCTCGTGTCTGCACGCAGCTCAAGCGCTGACTTCACAATTATCATCATAATTAGAATTATTTTTTAGTTTGGCTTTCTCTGGTCTCACACTGGTAGAGACTATGCCCGAAAGAAGGCTGTCTCTGATGTAGTTTCAAAGACCAATCAGTTGCAAAGACAATGCATATATTACAGAGCATGTTTTTGTTTGCATGCTCAGTTGCTCACCACATGATTTATGCTCACCACATGATTTTTTTGCAAAAGGTTTATGTTTGATGTTTGAACATCTCAACACCTGTTTTATTGCCAGAAAGGGTAACACATATTGTTATACGTTCATTTACCCAGGAAAGTCTCGAGATTCTCTTTACAGAGGGTCCTGCCAAGTTTTTTCTCAATAGGGGGGCGAAATTGACATGTTGGAGACCCAGTTGAGTCATTGGGCAGGTACATATTTTAACATTGGAATTTTTCGGCTAATACCGGTTACATTGTATGTTTTATTTATGCATTTTAGCTATGCAAGGAAACTGGAGAAACCACAGCAAACCCATGCAGATCAGGGGGAGAGAACATGTGAACCATACGCACAGAACGGCGTCCGAGTCGGGCATCGAACGCAGGACCATCTTGCTGCGAGGCACAAGTGTGACCACTGCGCCACCACCCTGCCACCCACAAACGAGGGCACTAACTCTCCGAGCCTCGATGTTGAATTTTAATCTGCACGGAGCGGTGCCCCATGACTCAAGCAGTCAGCACCTCCATTTATTCAGCTATACAATTCCACATTACATACCACAAACAATATTTATATCCTGGTGACTGAAGAGCTCTGTACAGGTCACGATGCCGCCGTGGTGGAATGCTTAGCACACTCTGTTGGAGGCCCTTCTGACAGAAGTGACGTGAGCAAGTGATTGCAGGGTTGCACATTTATATTGTTACGTCAGTCTCTGACCAAATCACCCACAATGCACCCGGTCTCGTTATATATCTCGGAAGTTAAGCAGGTATGGGCCTGGATAGTGCTTGGATTCGTGACTGGCACATACACCAGGTTACTATCGGCTACTGCGGAGTCTACAGAGGGGCAGTGTAGAAAAATCCATCCGTGTGCTGTGCTTCTGTGCGCCGTGCTCGTATTGCATTGCACGTCCTTGAATAGGCAGCATCGGCTTGGGGTAGGCCTTCATCCAGCAGTGGATCGAACCGTGGTCTATGACGAATTAGCCTCGCAGCCACGCGAATCGCTCGCCCCGCTGGTCTCGATAACGGCTTGGCGGCTTGCGTGCGCGCGTGCACTTCCAGACGAAGAGCGGCGTCGTGCTGCTGCACGATGGCAAGACGGGCTCGCACGAGGTGCGGCTCAAGCTGTCCAAGGACGTCCTCACCGTGCAGAAGCAGGACGTCGTGTGCGTCGGTGGAGGCTCCCTCTCCAACGTGAGCTCGCACGCGGTGCTCCGCCGTTCCCTCCACCTTCCCTGCCCGCCCGCCCGCTCGCACGCTAATGACCGCTTTGTCTTCTTCGCAAGCCCTCTGTGGTTAATTAGCTAAATGGTGTTTTGTTTTATTGTGTGCGGTGAGTAAAAAAAGAATTCACCCGCAAAATAATTGTTTAAAATGTATCTTGCGGATGCAGCGCGCGCCGCGATGCACAGAAGGGATGGGACATAGTTCCCCGGATCCAGAACTATAATGGTGCAAGTTTAATACCTGTGGGGCTTGAAGTTTTTTTTCACCGTAAGTTAGAGGATAAATAATGTGTGAGTCAAAAATGAAGGAACTCAGTATAGGTTTTAAAGGAACATCGTTTTTAGTCATCTAAATACGTATACACTTTTGCGTGAAATTGTCGCCTTTTTTAAAAGCTGTTTTTTTTTTCTTTAATGAAGTCTAAAGTGAAGTCTAAAAAATATGTTCGGCTTTGACAAAAATGTCAACGGTTGCTGTTGGCCTGCAACTGTTGTAGGACCATTTCTAGCCAAGGGTTAATGTCCCTCTGCATTGGCAGGGATGTGTGTCCAATATTCACGTGAATCAGCCATCACGTGGTATCTGGCGCGACACTTTTGTTAACACGTTAAATTATCACAGTATGTAAATTATCCAAACGTGTGAATCACGAAAGACCCAAAAGTCTTCTTTAAACTCCCAAAACTCGAAATCTGAACATTTTAAATTTGAAACTGGGCTCAAGTGAATTGCTAATCACAACTCATGGATCAGCTCTGGGCAATAGAAGGGCAGAGACATAAAGTCCATTCAAGAAGCTGCGATAAAAAAAAATCTATTCTGGACTGGGTCCAAGTGGCTCAGTGGGAGTAAAATCCAAACTAAATCTAGCGGGGAGCGGAGGGGGGTGATATCGGGTGGATGTGGAGAATGGGCCCAAACCCCTGAATCCTCGATTTAACTTAAAACTCGACGGAGTGGTGACGGCTCGCGGTTTGGGAGCGGCGATCCCCGCGGGGGGGCTGCGTGATGGAGATACCGAGGCGTAGACGGGGGGCCTCGACGGCTCCGTGCGACCTGTGGTGCTGCCACCCCCGGGCGGCGGAGGCCCTCGCCGCCGTCCCCGCCGGAGGCTCTCACCGCCACGTGGACGCGGTGGTGCGAAAACGCGGTCGCCATTTATCCTCATTACGGCGCGCGCCGAGAAGGAGCTTGCGCGCTAAAGGTTTGGGTGTCTGTCACCGGCGAATCCGACGGGTGACTTGCGGTGTAAACTGCTCGTCGTGTGTCACTGGGCAATGATTTCGTCTCGGGTGTTTGTTTTGCTCGTTATTTTTGTGTTCTTGTTGTTGTTGTTGTTCTTCAGGAGCGAACGGTCACCCTATGCAGGCAGAGAGTCGGAGGGTTCGGACTCAGTATCAAGGTGGGAATAATTGAATTGGAAATAAGTAGCACGGAACAAAATGCCTATTGCATTTCCTTTTGGACATAAGTAGTGCACAGGCCTCACACAACCTACTTACATTTTTGTTCCTTTCAAATACAATTGCAATTTTTTTTAAATAGGACAAATTACATTATTTCGATCTTGATTTGAAGCTTTCATGGCTGCAGCAATCCATACTCTTTGGTTCTTTCGGTAAAGTCACGTAGGTAGAAATAATACAATAATAAAATAATTTCTACCTACGGGACTTTACCGAAAAAACCAAAGAGTATACATTATTTCGGTTTGCATTACCTTTGAAAGCCACAATAACCTCTTTGAAAGTCATTGTATTGTAACATTTTTTTGCGAACAACCATGGAATTCCGTGTTAACATGAACACGCGTTTGTGTGTTGAGATATAGGGTGGAGCAGAGCACAACGTCCCCGTGGTCATTTCCAAAATTTTCAAGGATCAAGCAGGTAGGATTCGCGCACATTCCGTCATCACAATAACAACACATTTGGCAGTGCAGTAATTTTGCCGACTTTAATGGCGACCGAGAATAACAATAAAAAATGAGCCGTCATGCAGAAACGTCGCGTTGAAAGCACGTACATCAAATTGTTTATCGATGGGCAGCATGCTCTGTAATGAGTGAGTTGGTGATCTGTGGAGAGTGGCAGGGGTTTAGGTCTGCTGCATCGCTCGGGGCTGTTCGCTACAGCAGCCTGACCCAGTTCCCCTGCGCTCAGGCAACGCGTTCGGGCAACGCGTTTTGGTATGCGCCTCCGAGCCGTCTGACGCGCTTGCCTCGTCTGTCCCTGCAGCGGACCAGACGGGGATGCTCTTCGTGGGAGACGCCATTCTCCAGGCAAGTGCTGATGTGTAGTGACGAGGAGCAAGGAGTGGCGTGCGAGCTCGCCACTCGCCATGCGCATCGTGAGCGGTGGTGTGTGGGGGGGGGGTGACAGCTGCCACGGCCTGCTGCCCCTGGGGCGTGCCCCCCCCCCCACCTCGTGCTGCCCCCACCACCCCATCCCCGTCACACCACCGTCCCGTCTGCCACTCGGCTGGCGCTCGCGGCGCGAAGCTCGCCGCCTCGACTGCCAGCACCCTCCCCTCCATCGCCGCCGTCGCCGGGACCGAGAGGGTTCTTTGCAGCGCCGAGGAACGCGCGCGCGCGAGCGAGATGATTCCTGCGCGCCATCTCCGTTTGGCGCTTTAGTCGAGATGGGCGATTTCGTGATTTCGCGAGCGGGCAGAGGGCACACGCAAAACACACACAACTCGGCAATCTTTACAAACAACAAAAAGCGCGCGGTTAAAACAAATCTCTAAACGCATGGGGAAGGTGGTGATGGGCAGAATGAATATTGCCACGAATGTCCGTCGCGTGATGCGTGTTTAGTCGCGTGATGCGTGTTGAGTCGCGTGATGCGTGTTGAGTCGCGTGATGCGTGTTGAGTCGCGTGATGCGTGTTGAGTCGCAAGCTTTGCTCCGCACCTTCTCCCGGACGGGAGGCGGTCGCGTCCCCGCGTGCAATTTGCATGCGGCGCCTCATTCCGTTGTAATGGCATCGTCGCCACACTCGGCTGCACCAGCCGCGGCTCAACGGCATCAAGCCACGGCAGGCTCACTGTCTGCGGCGGCACTTAGAGCCTGGCAGTCCACCTGGGGATTCACCGATGCAGGTTGCAATTCCAGGTTTTCTGTTGTTGTTTTGTTGTTGTGTTGTTGTCGTTGTCCCCCCACCTTTCATTCTCGCTGTTAGTGGGCGCGCACTGCGACCGCATCCATCGCTGCGGCTCGCCCCGTGCATTCTGTCGCTCGCAGGGCCAATGGACGAATCCATGAAGCGCTGCCCGCCCGCTCGACGTTTCGGCAACGCGGCCCTTAGTTAGGGCGCCGCGGGAGCGAGATGTTAACTACCTCGCCTGGTATACAGGAGGTCGTGGGTCCGATCCCGAGATGTTAACTACCTCGCCTGGTATACTGGAGGTCGTGGGTCCGATCCCGACCCCGATGCCTGCTGCTGTATATTTGGAGTTGGCATGTCTCCTAGTCCTCTGGAGTTTTCACTTCACATTTGGACAAATGTGTTAAGGTTATTTTGGCTGCTATCAATTTCCACATGTTGTGGCCAGGTCGCGTCTGAAAAAGAGCTGCATAGCTCAGTGGGCCTTACCTGGTCAAATATAAATAGTTCAGTTTTAGGATTTCGGGGGGTGGGGGGGTGGGGGGGATGCAACCTGGACATCGTGCATGCAGGTCGCGAATAACTGTGTCATGCAAACGGAGCGCCGCGCGTTTGAGTTAAAAATCGTCGATAAAGCTAATTGTGGGGTTGTCAAAACTAGCGAGAAAAATGTCCCCTCATTGATTCCGCTAAAGTGTTTTTTGTTGTGCGTGCCATTTGCGGCAGGCGTTTTACTTGTCCGCTTGACGCATTGTGCAAGCGGCTGACACTTATCGATTGCGATGGTGGGCGGCAGCCTCCTGGCAGCAGATGGTGAATGTGCATGTCACCGGAATGAAACAATGGGGAGGTAGCAGCAAATTATTTGGAGGAGAGGAAACCCAAAAAAAACCCCACACGCAACAACCGCAAGTGAAAAGGAATACTTTTATTGTGTGACACACATCGCATCGCTTCTCACGCCGACACCGTTTGTCATAGTTAAGGCTGGAATCCGCAGCGCCCACATGACAACTTCGATTTGTCACGTGCGTGACACAATTATTCGCGACCTGCTCCAGCAGCCCAGGCCACCCGAGGTCAATTTTCCGCTGCGGTGAACGTCGGTGGCGAGTGGTTATCTGAAGCGGCTCTGACCGCCAACTCCCGCCCACCACGAGCCCGCATTGATGGGCGTGCCGAGGGGCTCATGGTCACGCAACCTCGGTGACCGGCACGGCACGTGGTGCGCCTCGTCCAGCGGGTGATTGACAAAGAGGCTGTACGTGAAATTGTTGTATGATTTATTACAAAGGGTGAATTGTGCAGCCCTGCGATTCCCTCTCATGGAGAGCCCCTCTAGGTGGGTGTTCTTCATCGCAAGGCCCGACGGGGCCACTGGCGACGCGGTGTTGGCCTTTAGCGCGGCCCTTTGACATTACACAAATGTGAAATCACTCCCCGCCGTCGTCGTGCTGCTGTCAAACCCAACAATGGTTTCAAATGTGTGGCGGCCCTCGCACTAATTATGTCTTATCGGCGAAAGCGGCCCACGCCCTCTGAAATGTCGTGAAGAACACCGCTCTGGAGGGTAACGTGGCATACTCTTTCGCACCTGCCAGGATTTGTATGTTGCGTGTAGTCACCTTAAGATGTTTCTTGTTCACGTATTTTGTTTTTTTGCGGTTGCACCCGAGTCAAGAGACGCATGGCTCACAGGGTTATACCGAATAAATGAATCTGAATCTTGTAAGAGGTAGCAGTACACACGTGTTACCGCACTGCACGTGACCTGCCGCCAATGCCGTGTGCCGTTTATACTGCTGGGTAGGCAGAAGCGGAAGTGATTTAGGAATCTTACACGTAGTGTCAACTGCATGTG
The DNA here is from genome assembly GCF_015708825.2 of Lethenteron reissneri. Classification (NCBI taxonomy): domain Eukaryota; kingdom Metazoa; phylum Chordata; class Hyperoartia; order Petromyzontiformes; family Petromyzontidae; genus Lethenteron; species Lethenteron reissneri. The sequence goes on along the minus strand of NC_083820.1, from coordinate 11,573,274 downwards.
AATAAATACACGTATGCTTTATGCATTTATGCGGGACGCTTGAATAAATTCGATGCTTAGAAGTGGTGGTGTGTGATTGATACTCTCTTTCGCTGCAGGTGAACGGAATCAATGTCGTGAGCTGTACTCACGAAGAGCTGGTAAGTAGAGTAGTTCACGTGAAAACACACTCATTGCGCCGAGGCCACGTTATCATTCTACGTGTACGCATCATTTCTCGACGCATAAACTTGCTCAAATTAGCTTTCGCACACCCACCTCTGTGTACGACTTATGCATAATTAACAAACATGGTCTCATAGTTTTAAAATGTCCTTAAGGTTATCGTCGATGGTTAAAACAGCCAGAGATTGTTCACGGGGATTTAATTTCTGAGTTGTCCGGTGCTGAGCTCCAGAAAATACCTCCCCACCACTCGCGGTAGGGGCATAAAGGGCGGAATGGTTGGGAGAATTGGGGGTTGAGGGACCCTGGAAAATTTCCGATGGGAAATTAAGCACCGATTATATATTAATATTCTCCGAGAGCAAGTTTGTAAATCGTCACCCAGTGGCAATGGTGAAAGCGATGGTCATGTTGTTGTTTGTTGAACAGATTTCCCGATGTCCAATGTTCAGACACATTAAATGTGAATTAAGCACTGCCTGTAAATGCCTTGAGGAGTGTGCTTCATCGCGATGGACGGATAACATTGTACGTTCAAACATTCACTTGGGCATAAAATACTGGAAGCGAATTCTTTGAATATTATACTGTTCAATTATCATGGGCTTGGATAAAAAAAATCCCAGCGAACATTTGGCAACGGTGGATCACGCGGGGTCACCTCGTGTCTCCACGAGGTCCCCCACGTGATCCGCACCCGTCGCGTTCGTCGTGTTCAGCGGAATTGCCTCCGGCTCTGAAATGCAACATCAAGGCGCAATAATGTGACAACGGACGTGAGAAAATAATCGCGTGTTCTGCGAATGCAGTGACATAGCAACAACGCAAATGAGAGGTTTCGTTTATGTCCAAGATTAGGGCGACTTCATTCACGCTGACAGTAGAACACATAAAGTGTGTAATTGTATCATTGGGGCAACAGAGACAAGGTAGCCGTTGGGTTTGACAAAGTGCAGGTTGACACACAATAAGAAGGATAGCCCAAAAAGTCACTGATGCTCATTGTTATCCTTGCCTCTTGCCGGCGTATGGTAAACTCGTACTACGGGATCTTCTGTTGTACTGCTGGATAGACAGAAGTCGATGGGTGATGCTAAGAAGAAAGGATGAATGTCTCTAGGCTCAGAGTGGATGGTGGTGCTGACTCAAAGAGAACAATGATAATGCATCACGGGCAATCGGTGTTTGCACATTAAGTTGGTCGATAAATCGACTGTAAAATATAATCGACTACTTTATTGTGCTCGATTTACTTGGGCACCTTTACAATGGTGGCCACCCCCACATCCTGCCCACCGAAGGTGGGAAACCCCGGCATGCCCTTTCCAGAGTCACATGGCTGATGATGCAAGTAACTCAACCAAGTCCCGTCCATGACCTCCCATCTGGCGGCACACAGGGCAACAGGAGTGAGATCTCCCAGCCCCAGCTGTTTACATGTTATCCGATGAGTCGAGAGTAATCAAGCAGACAACCGGTTGAGTGATCGGTTACATAGGAACAACAGCCCAGATCGAGTGCCGACTCACAATGATGTTGTCGCTGGCTCACACTCACAAAGAGCGGCACGGGCAGCTCCGAGGCGAGGCTTGGAGCTATCTGGAATGCGATGGCATCATTAACTCTGCAGCGCGGTACTTTAACCCTGGCCTTTGAAGACACTTTTTTTTCTTCTTCTTCAATTGGCATATTGAAGAGGAGTTTTCGAAATTGAATTTCCACTCAGAATATTTCACCCGTGTATTTGAATCGTACCCCCCCCCCCCTCCCTATCTGCTTTCGAAAGAGTAAAAAAGTTCCTTGCTAAATATTATTTTCAAGAGCGCTTTATAGTTGTGGGAGCATTATTCGACTCGACTTTAATGCAAGGAAGTAATTTCACAAACCATTTACTGTAGTGAAAATGCCAACTTCAAGAGGATGTATTGGACATTTTAGGTGGAACTTATAATATGGACTGTGCCAGAGCCATTAGCATGATGTATGAAGGAACCAAACATAAATTAGAAATGGAAAGGGGGGAGTATAAACCCTCCGCTTTCCACAAGTTGTTTACGGTTTGGCTCATAATTTTTTCTTCTTCTGTGTTCTATGTGCGTATGCGGTCTCACTGAGAGAAAATATTTCATATGCTAATAATCCATATGCAGTTCTTATGGCGCAACGGGGAGGCATAACTCATGGCGGAGCAGCATACGCGAAATGAAAATTCCATAATGCATTAACCTCAAGGTGCAAGCGTTCCTTATGGAGAGGCATAATTCCAAGGACCATAAAGCGGAGAGAAACACACGCAATGCCTATACAACAGATGGATTTTCCAATCCATTAATTGCGGGAGCACAATACGTAAATAAATAAATATTTGCCACGAAATGCAAACATGCTTTTGTGCCGGTCACGCTAATTATTGTTACTCAAAGAATTGCTTTTTTTTCTCCGAAAAAAAGGCACAAGATGCATTCCGCGCCCACTCCACACGTGCCGATGGTGTGGTCGCGTGTGCAGGTGAGGATTCTGCGCAACGCTGGCGATGAAGTGACGCTGACCGTCGGATACCTGAAGGAGGCCCCGGCGTTCCTCAAACTCCCTTCCAGTGAGGAAAGCAACTGTGAGTGCCCCCCCCCCCCAGCACGTCTTGAGTCACCCCAAACTCTGGGCGAGACGAGCCCGTGGGCGTCTCTCGCTTCAGTCACTCGGTGGCGTTCAGCGTCGTTGACAAAATAGCGGCGTGTAGAAATGTCGGTGCCGGTCAGCCATCATCGACCTCGCCCCCTTCCCACGTGACACACAGATTTTGAAGGTCTTTGGTTATCGATCCACTGTAGGTTCATGCGCTGCCCTCTGCACCCTCTCTTTCCCGATGGCGCTCGCTTCTCTGTTAAACGTGGGCAGCCACTCCGCTTGTAGTCTAGACACTCCATGTGTGATCTAGACACTCCGTGTGTGGTCTAGACACTCCGTGTGTGATCTGGACACTCCGTGTGTGGTCTAGACACTCCGTGTGTGGTCTAGACACTCCGTGTGTGGCCTAGACACTCCGTGTGTGATCTAGACACTCCGTGTGTGACGTAGACACTCCGTGTGTGACGTAGACACTCCGTGTGTGGTCTAGACACTCCGTGTGTGGTCTAGACACTCCGTGTGTGGTCTAAACACTCCGTGTGTGGTCTAAACACTCCGTGTGTGACGTAGACACTCCGTGTGTGACGTAGACACTCCGTGTGTGATCTAGACACTCCGTGTGTGATCTAGACACTCCGTGTGTAATCTAGACACTCCGTGTGTGATCTAGACACTCCGTGTGTGATCTAGACACTCCGTGTGTGGTCTAGACACTCCGTGTGTGATCTAGACACTCCGTGTGTGGTCTAGACACTCTGTGTGTGACCTAGACACTCCGTGTGTGACGTAGACACTCCGTGTGTGATCTAGACACTCCGTGTGTGATCTAGACACTGCGTGTGTGGTCTAGACACTCCGTGTGTGATCTAGACACTCCGTGTGTGGTCTAGACACTCTGTGTGTGACCTAGACACTCCGTGTGTGATCTAGACACTCCGTGTGTAATCTAGACACTCCGTGTGTGGTCTAGACACTCTGTGTGTGACCTAGACACTCCGTGTGTGATCTAGACACTCCGTGTGTGATTTAGACACTCCGTGTGTGACCTAGATACTCCGTGTGTGATCTAGACACTCCGTGTGTGATCTAGACACTCCGTGTGTAATCTAGACACTCCGTGTGTGATCTAGACACTCCGTGTGTGATCTAGACACTCCGTGTGTGGTCTAGACACTCCGTGTGTGATCTAGACACTCCGTGTGTGGTCTAGACACTCTGTGTGTGACCTAGACACTCCGTGTGTGATCTAGACACTCCGTGTGTAATCTAGACACTCCGTGTGTGGTCTAGACACTCTGTGTGTGACCTAGACACTCCGTGTGTGGTCTAGACACTCTGTGTGTGACCTAGACACTCCGTGTGTGACCTAGATACTCCGTGTGTGATCTAGACACTCCGTGTGTGGTCTAGACACTCTGTGTGTGATCTAGACACTCCGTGTGTGATCTAGACACTCCGTGTGTAATCTAGACACTCCGTGTGTGATCTAGACACTCCGTGTGTGATCTAGACACTCCGTGTGTGGTCTAGACACTCCGTGTGTGATCTAGACACTCCGTGTGTGGTCTAGACACTCTGTGTGTGACCTAGACACTCCGTGTGTGATCTAGACACTCCGTGTGTGATCTAGACACTTCGTGTGTGATCTAGACACTCCGTGTGTGATCTAGACACTCTGTGTGTGACCTAGACACTCCTTGTGTGATTTAGACAATCCGTGTGTGACCTAGACACTCCGTGTGTGATCTAGACACTCCGTGTGTGGTCTAGACACTCTGTGTGTGACCTAGACACTCCGTGTGTGACCTAGACACTCCGTGTGTGATCTAGACACTCCGTGTGTGGTCTAGACACTCCGTGTGTGATCTAGACACTCCGTGTGTGATCTAGACACTCTGTGTGTGATCTAGACACTCCGTGTGTGGTCTAGACACTCCGTGTGTGATCTAGACACTCCGTGTGTGATCTAGACACTCTGTGTGTGATCTAGACACTCCGTGTGTGATATAGACACTGCATGTGTGGTCTAGACACTCCGTGTGTGACCTAGACACTCTGTGTGTGATCTAGACACTCCGTGTGTGATCTAGACACTGCATGTGTGGTCTAGACACTCCGTGTGTGATCTAGACACTCCGTGTGTGATCTAGACACTCTGTGTGTGGTCTAGACACTCCGTGTGTGGTCTAGACACTCCGTGTGTGGTCTAGACACTCTGTGTGTGATCTAGACACTCCGTGTGTGATCTAGACACTCCGTGTGTGGTCTAGACACTCCGTGTGTGATCTAGACACTCCGTGTGTGATCTAGACACTCCGTGTGTGGTCTAGACACTCTGTGTGTGACGTAGACACTCCATGTGTGAACTAGACACTCCGTGTGTGACGTAGACACTCCGTGTGTGAACTAGACACTCCGTGTGTGTGGATTACTCAGCCAGTCACAATCTGTACAGGCCAATTAACATGTACCTGGACTTATTATTTTTGTGGTAAAGCTTTGGCAGGTGTACGTGATGTAGGGTTGGCACCTGGTGTACAGAACGATGATAATCGCCAATGGGGGTGTAACATTGCATCGATTCATAAAAAAATATTATTGATTGTTTAGCTGATAGTACACGCATAGAACCATGCATGTCAGAATCTATTATCTTAGATTCGTATATGCTGTATGTAACTCCCTCACTTCACTCCAGTAACCACCAGAGAAAGAGAACAGAGACATGCATTCTTCAATAAAATCGTGACCCTGAATTGCGACAATGCAACGTACGGCCGGGGGAAGGGATTAATCCCCACATCTAATCGCCAATGATCCCCTTGATAATTGGTTCTTTACCCTTCTATCTGGCAACAAAACTGACACCTTTTTGCAAGGAGTCATGTTTGCATAGACCGCAATACCTGCAGTCATAATACAAACAAAAGAACATAACTCTGATAATGTGCACTGTCCTTGAAGTTGATTGGTCCACACCCGAGACAGCTTTCCTTCTAGCCTAGTCTCATATGGGTTGGACCAGATGACGCCAAAAGGCGCACAACTCAAGGACAATGCACCATCAGAGTATGAGAGCTCGGGGCAAGCATCTACACTATGGGGACCTCATTTGCCAGTAAAAATATGATAATTGGTTCTTTACCCTTCTATCTGGCAACAAAACTGACACCTTTTTGCAAGGAGTCATGTTTGCATAGATCGCAATACCTGCAGTCATAATACAAACAAAAGAACATAACTCTGATAATGTGCACTGTCCTTGAAGTTGATTGGTCCACACCCGAGACAGCTTTCCTTCTAGCCTAGTCTCATATGGGTTGGACCAGATGACGCCAAAAGGCGCACAACTCAAGGACAATGCACCATCAGAGTATGAGAGCTCGGGGCAAGCATCTACACTATGGGGACCTCATTTGCCAGTAAAAATATGATAATTGGTTCTTTACCCTTCTATCTGGCAACAAAACTGACACATTTTTGCAAGGAGTCATGTTTGCATAGACCGCAATACCTGCAGTCATAATACAAACAAAAGAACATAACTCTGATAATGTGCACTGTCCTTGAAGTTGATTGGTCCACACCCGAGACAGCTTTCCTTCTAGCCTAGTCTCATATGGGTTGGACCAGATGACGCCAAAAGGCGCACAACTCAAGGACAATGCACCATCAGAGTATGAGAGCTCGGGGCAAGCATCTACACTATGGGGACCTCATTTGCCAGTAAAAATATGATAATTGGTTCTTTACCCTTCTATCTGGCAACAAAACTGACACCTTTTTGCAAGGAGTCATGTTTGCATAGACCGCAATACCTGCAGTCATAATACAAACAAAAGAACATAACTCTGATAATGTGCACTGTCCTTGAAGTTGATTGGTCCACACCCGAGACAGCTTTCCTTCTAGCCTAGTCTCATATGGGTTGGACCAGATGACGCCAAAAGGCGCACAACTCAAGGACAATGCACCATCAGAGTATGAGAGCTCGGGGCAAGCATCTACACTATGGGGACCTCATTTGCCAGTAAAAATATGATAATTGGTTCTTTACCCTTCTATCTGGCAACAAAACTGACACCTTTTTGCAAGGAGTCATGTTTGCATAGACCGCAATACCTGCAGTCATAATACAAACAAAAGAACATAACTCTGATAATGTGCACTGTCCTTGAAGTTGATTGGTCCACACCCGAGACAGCTTTCCTTCATATGGGTTGCCCCGAGCTCTCATACTCTGATGGTGCATTGTCCTTTAGTTGTGCGCCTTTTGGCGTCATCTGGTCCAACCCATATGAGACTAGGCTAGAAGGAAAGCTGTCTCGGGTGTGGACCAATCAACTTCAAGGACAGTGCACATTATCAGAGTTATGTTCTTTTGTTTGTATTATGACTGCAGGTATTGCGGTCTATGCAAACATGACTCCTTGCAAAAAGGTGTCAGTTTTGTTGCCAGATAGAAGGGTAAAGAACCAATTATCATATTTTTACTGGCAAATGAGGTCCCCATAGTGTAGATGCTTGCCCCGAGCTCTCATACTCTGATGGTGCATTGTCCTTGAGTTGTGCGCCTTTTGGCGTCATCTGGTCCAACCCATATGAGACTAGGCTAGAAGGAAAGCTGTCTCGGGTGTGGACCAATCAACTTCAAGGACAGTGCACATTATCAGAGTTATGTTCTTTTGTTTGTATTATGACTGCAGGTATTGCGGTCTATGCAAACATGACTCCTTGCAAAAAGGTGTCAGTTTTGTTGCCAGATAGAAGGGTAAAGAACCAATTATCATATTTTTACTGGCAAATGAGGTCCCCATAGTGTAGATGCTTGCCCCGAGCTCTCATACTCTGATGGTGCATTGTCCTTGAGTTGTGCGCCTTTTGGCGTCATCTGGTCCAACCCATATGAGACTAGGCTAGAAGGAAAGCTGTCTCGGGTGTGGACCAATCAACTTCAAGGACAGTGCACATTATCAGAGTTATGTTCTTTTGTTTGTATTATGACTGCAGGTATTGCGGTCTATGCAAACATGACTCCTTGCAAAAAGGTGTCAGTTTTGTTGCCAGATAGAAGGGTAAAGAACCAATTATCATATTTTTACTGGCAAATGAGGTCCCCATAGTGTAGATGCTTGCCCCGAGCTCTCATACTCTGATGGTGCATTGTCCTTGAGTTGTGCGCCTTTTGGCGTCATCTGGTCCAACCCATATGAGACTAGGCTAGAAGGAAAGCTGTCTCGGGTGTGGACCAATCAACTTCAAGGACAGTGCACATTATCAGAGTTATGTTCTTTTGTTTGTATTATGACTGCAGGTATTGCGGTCTATGCAAACATGACTCCTTGCAAAAAGGTGTCAGTTTTGTTGCCAGATAGAAGGGTAAAGAACCAATTATCATATTTTTACTGGCAAATGAGGTCCCCATAGTGTAAATGATCCCCTTATTGACCCAACTGACCCGGGAGACTGTCAAAGCAAATTGCTGTTGGGAAGAAGCTGTTGAAGCCGTGCGGGTGGTGGGGCTGGCACCTCTGCCTTCTCGCACCCTTGCACCCCCACGTGCTCACACTTGAGGTCGAGTCGATCTGGCTGGCTCACTCGTAAAGCTCAACGCTTCTTCAATGTCGCTGACGCACACCCCCACCCCACGACACTTCTGAGTGCGGTGACCCCCGCCGTGGGCAGCCGGACAATGAGACAGCCAGGTGTCAGTCCACGATCGTGCGCGAGTTTATATCGAGGACATTTGTCTTTTTGGAGGGTACCGTTCCGAAGGCGTCCATATTCCGGGACTGCGGGGGAGATGGGACAGTCCTGGTGTGTTGAATCTTCAGGAGCAAGAGCACACGTAGCTTTTGCTTTTTTTTTACTCGTCCCCTGTATTCGTGCGAGCTGTGGTCACCGTGTTTTTGGCAGGCAGAGATGTGGTCGGGCATTGGTCAGCAAGCGATGGCTTTTTCTATTACGGCTTGTGGTGGATGCGGCTTGAGAAGGGATAGGGCAGGGATAACAGATTTGCTGTATTATTGCATCTTCGCCACACTGATGCATTTTGCAATAGCCCACAATAACCCTGGGGGCAATAGCCCTGGCTGCCGGTTTGAATCACAGAGCCAGAGTAAGAGATGTGGCCACACAGAGAGATAGACAATAACATGCGACAGTAAGAAGCATGGACGCACAGTACAATACAATGGATTTTTCCATGCTGCATGTGTGTGTTCGCTTTTACTGCAGTTTCTCACATTATTCCCGCATCAGAGCAAATATTTGCGACAAAAGAATCGTCCAAACATTCCAAATCGGGACCCTCTCAAAACAAAAAAAGGATTGAGACTCAGTGAAGCTTTCCGAGATAAATGGTAAAGAATGGCAAATCGTTATTCTAACAGTTTATGGAGACCTGAATGAGGTGTACCGTATGATAAATCTCGTGTAGACGCAATATCATTCGTCAGACATGAAAGGAAATGTGCTCGCGTGGGCATTTGAAACCCTTGGACAGCCATGTGCTGGAAGAATATATATTTTTGGTATTGTTTGGTGTGGCAACTTTCTTATCCGCCCCGACCGAACATCAGATTTCTGCACGATGGATAAAAGTTCAAACTTCTTATAAACTATAAAAAATAAACTATCAACTATTTTTTATTTTACCCGGTAAGGCCCACTGAGCTATGCTGATCTTTTTCAGAAGCGAACTGGCCACAAATGATAGCTCAACGAAGTGGCTTATCACGTGGAAATATTTTGCAGCCAAACACTCTAAACGCATGTTGAATCCAAATGTGGAAGGAAAAACGGTAGGATCCAGAGAAAAATCCACGCGACCACGGGGAGAACACACATACTCCTAATACACAGACGTCAGGTTCGGGATCAAATCCATGGCCTCTTGTATACCAGGCGAGGTAGTTAACATTTCACCACGTGCAATAGGTATGGCTCAGACCACCTTCTGCCGAATGTGCTACGCCTTGCAAGTGAAGCACGTATACGTGCCACGTGCACACGTTCTCACTGCGTGGGTTTCATGGTGTTCATGTCTGTCTCGTCGATGCGTTTTATGCTCGGACCGCATACTCGACAAGACGCCTGACGTTTCGCTCCACCAGCTGGGAACTTGTTCTTAAATTCACTTCCTGAAGAAGCAGCATCATCAGCAGCAGCAGCAACTTTGGTTAATCCACTGCTGGATGAAGGCATCCCCAAGCCACTACAACCTCTTATGATCATGTGATCTAATAATCCCCATAGCACCTGCACACTTACTGATCTCAACGTTACATCTTCTTGCTGTACTTATTCTCAAACGGGTTCCACTCATTGGCCGCCGATGTTATGTTTTGACCATCAGCCAGAACCATTTCCGGTGATAAGGTCTGCCCAATCCCACGCATGGTACAATCCAAAAATACACCCATGAACCTGCACACAATGCCGCTCATGACATTAAAAACTGGTTCTCCCTCCCCAGAAGGATACAGCGTCCAGTAACACATTTGGCCAGAAAGCACAGCTTATTTAAGAGAAAAACGTAGGTTTAGGGAAAGAAATATTACTAGACAAAACGAAATAAATACATTTGTAATAACAATTGCTTACTGTGTTCACAGCGGGTTGTTATGGACAGTAAAATTGTTACCTTTCTTTTAATTGCCTTTTTTTAGGCTGTGGGTAAATAGAGGCACACAGACACATCCCCTTGGGTGCAACTCTAAGATCGATTTAATCAAACCGCATTCCATCGGTGGTGGTGGAAGGCAGACAGCCTTGGCGGCTGCCGGGTGAATGATTCACGTACCGAGTTGCCCCGCGAGCCCACTTACTGCCCCAACATTGTGAGTGCCGAACGACCGTTACATTGATTAAAGTGAATGAAATTTAGGCGATGCATATTTTTCCAGCGTCGAGGCTACCGTTCTCCGGATCATAATTAATCCACCTGGCATGTTACATATAGAATTGAAAAATATAGCAATTAAATTACATTATTAATATTGTTTGGAAATTCATATTTAATGTTGTCGTGTTTTTTAATAAGCCTTATGTAAAAGTTAAAATAGTCTTCATTTACCCGGTGTAGATTCATCAATTTCTCTCCCCTTCCCCACCTCGCGATTTGATGAATTGTCACATCCCGGGGTCATGGTTCTACACAAAAGTTGTTTCAGTCGTAATGCCCTTGACGGTGTTAGACAATGTAGTGACTTCAGGATTTACAATTTCTCTCTTCTCCTTCCACGCGTTTGTCCCAATCACGTGGGGTTTTCCGCTGTCCTTGCCAACCTTCTCCACGCTGCCATGTCCTGCGCCATCTCTCCCTCTACTCCTCAGGCCACCACGGTCCGATCGCACCACATCGCCCCCCACCTCTTCTTCTGCCTTCCCCTTGATCTCTCTACTTCTTTCATTCCACTTGCATCACTTGCACCGCCTGACCCAAGTGAATGCAACGTACCCTGTGTATTCATAGTGATCAAGCGATGGCATGGCAGCGGGTGCACTGCGCTACGAACTCAGTAACCTGCATCTGATTCCTGGCCACAGCGAACATCCGTGACGGTTATCTGCTGAACCGATCCTGGGCTCCCACCAATGTTGGCGTGAAAACAAACAAAAAACCAATGACTGACACGGCTTGGGGGAGGCATTCATCCAGAAATGGATTAAAAAAGAGGTTAAGATTATAAGTAATTGTTTTACGAATACAATGTCATGCAACTTCGCACACAGAGACTTCAGTGCATATATTTATAGCATACAGATCGATTTTAGTTGATGAATCGATGCATTTCGACGTACCCACAGCGTAATGAATAATCTCTGACAAAATACTGGCTAAAAATATTATACATAGCATAACCACTTTAAAATGTTAAAAATATATATGTAATTGTACGTCTTTCACGTTCCGGAATTTGTTCTTGCACCCGAATCTAATTTACATTTTTTTAAATTAAGTTGAGACAATTTGACAAATGTTAAATTACCTACGAGCTGGCAAATGCGGCCACCATGGTGCCAGTGTGATAGCATTGAGCTGTCGCTGCTGTGAATCCTGGGTTCAACGCTGGGTTCAACTCTGGGTTCAAGCCTGAGTTCATCCCTGGGTTCAACGCTGGGTTCAACCCTGGGTTCAAGCCTGGGTTCAACGCTGGGTTCAACGCTGGGTTCAACTCTGGGTTCAACTCTGGGTTCAAGCCTGGGCTCAACCCTGGGTTCAACGCTGGGTTCAACTCTGGGTTCATCCCTGGGTTCAACTCTGGGTTCAACCCTGGGTTCAACCCTGGGTTCAACCCTGGGTTCAACCCTGGGTTCAACCTTGGGTTCAACGCTTGGCAGCCACCCATCCACGACTACGACTGTGGATTCGCAAGTGCAGCTGAGTTGATGATCTCCCACCTCATTCACCAATCGCTGTGCACAAAAAGGATGTAACTTACATTTGTTTTCACGTAATTCTGCAACCTGTCATGAAAGTGGCATCAGGATGCATAATAATGTTCTGCATTGTCATTGTCTACAGCCATTCCCTGATACCGGGGCCTATTTTAAAGGACATTGTAATGTTTCATTGAAGTACACAGAATAGCCGTACAGGCTACAACAGTTACAACGTTGGATACAGAGCTCTTATTCAACGAGAAACAGGTAAAAGTGCAACCCTGAAAATGCATTAACTCCAACAATGAATGGCAGTAGGGCCTCCACTAGAGGGAGCTCTGGAGATACCCCCTCCTCTTCCACGTTGGGCGGACCTTCTCGGAAGAGGTGGGAGCGCTCACACTTTACTCCACCACACGCAAAACTGCCATCGACTAACCGCAGACCTCTTTGGTTGCTAGTTCCGTGTGATCACCAGGACGATTCACATATTATTACTAAAACAATTTTATATTTATTATTACTAACCCATTTTATATTTAGCACTCAAAGTCGTCTTACCACTGCCTATTTTGGTTGTCACCGTTAAAATAGGCCCTGCCCGACAAGATTTTGCTCTGCTGACTGAAGGATGCAATAAATGTGAGCTCCATTGCACTCACGGAGCATATTTGGCAACGGGGAAAAAAAATGCCACTCAAGTGTGGATGCGACGTTGAGAAATTTCCGTCCGACGTTCTTCCTTGTTGTACAGCGTGTTGTTTGGAACGATGTCCGACGTTTCGCTTCGTGTGCTGGAAGCTTCTCCAGGAGCAGAGTTTCCGGTTGCTCCTGGTGTCCGATGTCGGGCGGCCGATCTCATCGCCTTCATCTCGGAGCCAACCGGAGCACCAAAGATCAGCACTCGTGCATACGAGGATGACAAAGAATTCGTTTTTTCTTTCCCTTCCAGGCTCTCCTATCCCATCCAGCGACCACAGCAGTGGGACGTCCTCGCCACTCTTCGACAGTGGGTTACACTTAAACGGAGGCTCAAGCAATTCCGTATGTGTTGCTAGGCACTTGCCACATTAATAATCGCTCTTGTACGCAGCGCAAATACGTGGCACCGTGATGACTTGTTGCTCTAGCAACTGCATCTTCTTCTAAGTCCCCATTATCGCACGGGCTCGGCTGCCACTCGGATTTTTCTCTCCCCATCTGCTTTTTGTTGTTCGCCTGTTGTCTGGTCACGTCCACCCCTCCTCATCTCTCGTTCAACCGCCTCCCCCCATCTCACCGTCTGTCTCCCGATGCTCCTTCTCCACTGCACCCGTGGCGTCTCCAGGGCTCATCTCACCGACGGGAGCCAGTGTGAATCGACGGGTCTCTGTGAGGAGTCTGTATGTCTCTGTGTGAGTCTATGCATCGTTGTTTGAGTCAACGGGTCTCTGTGAAGAGTCTGTATGTCTCTGTGTGAGTCTGTGTACCTCTATTTGAGTCTACGGGTCTCTGTGAAGAGTCTGTATGTCTCTGTGTGAGTCTATGTATCTTTGTTTGAGTCGACTAGTCTCTGTGATGGGTCTGTATGTCTCTGAGTGAGTCTATGGGTCTCTATGTGATTCTATAGTTCTCTAACCTCCATAGCTCTTCTAAATGTAATCAACAGATGCCCATGCCGTATAAGTCTAATCCTCCTTAGCTTTTTCGATAATATTAGTGACCCCCCCTTTGATTCCTTCTGCTTTTCTGTCTGGATGTTCCCAACATCCATCTTAGCTAAAGTCCTACCTCTGTCCATTCAAGCCCGCTTTCTTCTCGTGCCTGAAGTTTAGTGCTTCCGTCTCTGTAGTTAATATCGGTGATACTATGACGTGGGGTACAACAGGGATAATGAAGGTAAACAAGTCTCACAATGAAAGCTTAGCAAATCCTTATTAAGGCCTGTGATATTAAATATCCATTTGTTTTTCTGTTCACTCAAAGCTCATTTCCAACGCTTCCCCTTTTAATGTAACATTTATTAAACCAAACAATCCATATATGTGTACGGTGATCAACGTTCTTCATTCAACCTGCCGGAATTAGTTATCGTTCTCTCCGCGTATGTGTGGAGAGAAAGTAAAATCCTTTTGCGATATCTAAAAAAATAACTCCCTTTCATGCGGGATTTTTTTCACCCTTTGTAAATGTCTACCCGCTCGCCTGCGACACGTGCCGACTCTTGACTGTGAGGGGCACGTGCCTCCGCGCGTCGCGCACTTTCATCCTGGAGCACAGAGGCGGGCGGCGCGCCTTTGAAATCCCTCCGTGTTTTTTGTTAACTCTTTTTTTTAACAAGGCATCCGCATCACTATCATGCAGTTTGAGGCCGAAAAATGCTTTCTCATTTATATGTGTACCTTCTCCTGCGCTCTACTTGCCGGTTTTTTTTTTTATCCATTATATACACACACAGTTCACGCTCGCACGCGACTTACGGGCATCTCGATCTGTCCGTTCTCTGTCATCACCACGCGGCACGCCAGTCAAATCGAGCGCTTCGCGTCCACGCCGGCGGCGGCACAATGGAAGCGGGGAACGCGTGGGCTTTACCAGACGCTGCATAGGAACACAGTAGTCTGTGAATGGCCAAATAAGAAATGAACCAAACTAAAACTTGTTGTGACCAGGTAAGGATCACTTGAGCTAAATAACTTTTTTTCGGAAGCGACCTGGCCACAGATGATAGCTCAACAAAGTGGCTCGTCATCGCGTGGAAGTTTACAGTAGCAGCCACATACTCTCAACGCGTGATGATGTCCATTCTACATGTTGAGGGAAAACCGGAGGACCCACGACCTCCTGTATACCAGGCGAGGCAGATAACATCTCACCACCGGGACACCCATTTGTAACCCCTGCAACCGACCACATTTACATTACACCACCAGTTAGCAAACTACCGTCGTGCAGTTCTCAACCCTCATCACCTCACTCTCTCTTTCCCTCTTGCTGCCTCACGCAACAATATGTGACTAATCCGTTTGGAGCCTTTATTGAATTCAAATAATTTGCAATGGTAACAATTTAGATGATCGCGACTGCGTGGGTGTTTGCCGTTGCGCTCTATAGTCCTGGGATGCGTTTCCAGGCTGCGTTGTGTCTCGTTCGGTTGTTGGGTTCGATGCCTTTCATGTTTTGGCTCCACGTTCTGGCACCTTTCTTCGTGAACTGAAATTCACTTTCCTGTAGAATATCCAAGCAAATGTTGCTAAACGGCGGGCATCATGCTTAACATCCAAACAACACGTGACACAATCTGGCCCGAGTCGCCCTTGAAATAGAGCTTCTTAGCTCAATGGGCTTCACTCGGATTCCGTGAGAAACATATTAAATTGCAATAAGCAAACACGTAATTGCGAGGTTTGCTCCAAATCCCCTATGGTGAACATTAGCTGTCATCCCCATTATCATTTGCTATGGGTGGGCCTCACAGTGTGAATGCAGCTGTCATAGGGGTGGTGTTGTTGTTGCTGTGGTCAGTCAGAAACTTCCAACATTTGGGCAAGCGCCTCCCCAAAACGCTCTTCCATTCTTGCCCCGACTTTTTGTTCTCGTCCAGTCATCTCCTCCGAGCTGTTTGATTTCAACTCGCTGCGGCCATCCCTGCCGCTGTCTCGCTCTCTCTCTCTGCCACCGTTGCCACGAAGAAACACTCGAACGTGCCACGCGCTTCAATGCCTGACCCTGATTCCCTTGCTCGGTGCGTCTGGGGGTCCCTTTGGTCCCCTTTGCCTCGCCAACGCTCCCTTAATTTCCCGTATCTATTTGAAGTGCGCCTGATTTCATATCCAAATTACTGCGGTACTCAATTAAAAGCATTTAAGTAAAGAATGTCTATTTATTTTAGAAATTTTCGCATACACTTATATGAATGGCGTCTTTCGCATTGAATTATTATTCCATAAGTCAATGTTTAATTTGCCCAGTTCGGGTTATATATATTTAATGACTCTCCTTTGTGCGCCATATGATACAACGTGTCTCATTTCGTCCAGCACCGAGAGCTCAGAATAAGGGAGCCCTAACGAACGATGATTTTGTAGCTCTGCATTGTACCTAGGGCTGCCACCTGAGGTACAACATATGTGGGACACATCATGGGAAGACGAATATCTCACAACTCTGCAATAGGAGCGGCCTACACGCAGAGTTATTGCCTGCAGTGGTGGATTATAATTGATTATTACAAAATGACCCACAAATTACACAATTTGGATTACGTACAATAGTCATCATCCCCTACTGGCAGACCAATGCCCACTCGCAGGCCTGTGCTGTAACCTTTTTATGCACAGGGACAGCTGCCAATGGGGGAGTTGGGGCCCCTTCCGATGTTTGCTGATGCATTTGGGCAAGCGCCATATACATTGCAAAGATTCGTATCAACTGACCAAAAATTGGGATTTTATGTTTAAGTCCCGCAGACATCCCAGGATAGTCTCTGCAAAAAGAGGACGATCCCGAGGGAAAGAGAAACGCAGGATATGTTAGAAACCCTCGTTGCTCTGTGCACGGGTCACCCTCCGCGTGCCACGCTGTATAGCATTGCTGGTGCGGCTGTGGGCGTTGATGTGCAGCCGTGCGGTTTGTGCCGGGGCAGGGCCCGTCGCCATCCTCATCCCCCGTGAGCAGCCGCACGCGTTGGGAGAAGCAGTGGTGCGACGCGCTCTCGCTGCCCCTGCTCATGGCGCGCGTCTCCCGCTACACGCCAGGGCACCGACCAGCTCAGGTCAGAGGCCGTCTCGTCCGGACACACGCACATACACACACACACGCATACATACATACACATACACACACGCACACATACATACATACGTACACACACACATGCACACATGCACACATGCACACATGCACACCCACACACACTCATGCAAAGACAAAGATCCCTCGTATAGCCTTAACAGACTGTAGGGGCAAGTGCTGTTAGCGAGCACCTATGAAGGCCGGAACGGTACACGAACGAGGGGGTGGGTGGCCAGCACCACGCCCGACCGCCTTTGTCTCCCCAGTGGCGATGTTTACACACCGCACCAGGTACTCATTTAAGGCTGAGTCGACCTAGGGGAGGCCCAGGACCGGTTCAGATAATCGTCACTGGTGTTAGCCGTGAGCGGGAATCGAACCCGGGTCGCCAGGTTCATAGCGCAGCGCGCTAACCGCTACACTACCGCTCCCCAGCACATACACACACATATAGAAACACACATACACAACAACAACCGCGATTCGCCACTAAGTGGCGGTGACGTCACCACGACGCCTGTGCCAGGCCATGTGCACACATACACACACACATACGGACACCGCGGTGGCGAGATGTTAACCACCTTGCCTGGTATACAGGAGGTCGTGGGTTTGATCCTGACCCTGACACCTGCTGCTGTATATTTGGAGTTTGCGTGTCTCTCGCTGTCTCTCTCTCCCCGTGGTCACGTGGGTTTTTTTCTGAGTTTTCTCCTCCACGCGTTTCGAGTATTTGGCTGCTGTACATTTCCACGCGGCAAGCCACTTCGTTGAGCTCTTATGTGCGGCCAGGTCGCTTCTGTAAAAGAGCTACGTAGCTCAGTGGGCCTGTCCTGGTAAAACAAATAGTAGTGGTATGATTTGAAGCTTTCGTGACTGCAGGAATCCATGCTCTTTGGTTCTTCCGGTAAAGTCACGTAGGTAGAAAAAATACCTACGTGACTTTACCGAAAGAACGAAAGAGTATAGGAGTAGTATGTTGAACTTCTTTCACACCGTACGTAGCCAACCGTGCTAATCGGAGGTGCGGGGGAAGGGAGGAGAAGAAACTAAACACAAAAAAACAGTTATAAAGAAATGAGTTTTCAATTTAGATTTAAATGTGTACAGCTCCAGGAAGATTGTTCCAGACGGCCGCAGAAGCACATCCGAAAGCACGCGAGGCGCGGTGAAGCAGGAACGACTTCATTCTGTTTGTTTGACCGACCTGCCTGGTTATTCGACCTACCGACCTACCTCAACATCTGCCTGTCTGTCCACCTAACGAGCTGCCGGTTTACCAGCTACATGCCCGCATAACCACCTGCACTAATGCTCATTGCGATGTAGGGAAGGTTTATTGTGACCGCACAAATAGTAAAGTCAGTAAACAAATAACGTACATCATCACCTCTATCACTGTGATGAGGAACACTGAATATGTGATTCCATATACACCGCTCTGTCACCACCACCACCAGCACTAACTTCCCACTTTGTCCACCTGGCTACTCGCACGTTTGAATTTCCTGCTCCCCTCCCGACGAGTCCCTCCCGTCGTCCACGGCGCTGTTCATCGGCTCAAATCCCACGCTCTCCTCTCACTCTCTCCCCCTTGCTCCCTTGGTCTCGCCAGAACATAAATAAGTTCAGCTCGGGCGCGTTTTATCTCCCAAGAGTGAATCCAATTATCAGCGTAGCAGCGGGGACTTCGACGAACTGAACTACACACTAGTGGCCGTTCACATGAACCAAAAACAAAACCAAGAAAATTGATTAAATCAACAGCACTAGTTTCGTGTTGTCGCTTTGTTTGTGTCGCAATGCTGGAGGTTCCAGACAGATGGTCACAGTGGCAATTAAGAGGACTGTGCGATTGTCTAACTCCCCCCCCCCTCTCTCCCTTCTCTCTCCAATGATAAACAACGTCCCGTGAAAATGTATCGCTGTTCTTTACAACCGAGAGGCTTGTCCCCGAGGTGTCGTGTTCCATTATGTCGATAACTTGAACGACGTGGACATCTATCTGGGATGTTATTGACGAGGATCAAATTGCAGAGAGGCTCGTGCCGCGCGTGACCCCGAGGGACCCGTGTGTGCCACCACCACCACCACCACCCCCCCGGGGCACCTCCACTCACAGAGGCAGGCACGATGCACCTCGCCTCTCAACAACACCCAGAAGCCCCGTGGCCGGTGTGAGGGGCAGCCCATCGTTAGGGACTGGTGGTCCCAGGACCCAATATTGCAATTATGAAACCTTAACAATCAATGCTTACCTACTCTGTATAAATATTATAAACGACGTGTAGCCGCCACCTTCCCCTCCCTCTCCTCCCGCTGCTGTTCCTCCCCCTTGCACTCTCCTCTCCCCTCGCCCCACCGAGTTGCTGTACCACGAACGCATTCACCCACCGGGCGCCGCTGCACGGGGCGATGATTCCACATCAGGATTTGACGGGATATTCTGTGCATGGTAGGGCCTGAAAGAACTCATCTCCCTTGTGTGCGTGACATGTCGTCAAATCTTTCACGTAAAATAAAATCTGCTGCTGGATGAAAGCCTCCCCATGCTGTATCAGTCATGGGAGTTGTTTGACCATACATCACCATGCTAGTCCATGCAGTTTGGTGAAGGTGGGGGATGGGATGGCAGGACTGGTTCGGATATCACTCACCACTGATGTTAGCCGTGGCTGGGAATCAAACGTCGTTAATTGGGTAGAGAGCGCAGTGCGCTCACCATGACGCCACTGTGCCACCTTCTCACCACCCCTCACCCCGCCAGTCTTCGATGCATTATAATCATGCACAATTTACTTTATTTAGTATCTAAAAACAAATGCATGTCAAGCAATAGTGCACAGTGGTAGGATGGATTGCGTTTCCTGAAAGCAAGGCAGAGAGAATGGGTGTTTGTGCTTCTTATTGTTTTTTTACACTTTTTGAGAAGGGGTAGATGAGTGAGAGGGTATGGGAGGCAAACGCACTGGCATTTCCTCGAGAGACATACAGAGACCATCTATCATAGGCAAAGGAAAAAAGACAAATCTGGAGGCTGTATTGAACAGGGTCTCGGTAGACCGGCTGGTGATGGGGATGTAGTTCCAGACAGCGTAGGCAGTGTATTTCTGTGTTATAGTTGCATGACATTTCTAGTTTTGCGATGATTTCCCATGTGCCATGCATCCCCATCCCAAGCTCACATCGGATGCATATATTTTTTTTGCTCGACAGTCGAGCCAGGCAACTCCAGCAGGGATTGTAGTCGACTCCTGTGATTCCACCCTGGATGGCTTCTGCAGGAATATGACATCTTTTGTTGGGCGATTCCCACGTTAAATTAACGTCTTTTGACTAATTTTGATTCTATGTGGTGGGGGTTGGGGGGTATCCGTGTGGCAGAATTGGATTTCATTGCTATGTCTGTAAACAGGAGACAAGCAACGCGTCAATGCTGATTTTGAGCAAGAAATCACTTTGAGACTTTACCTATGCTTAACGTAGCTGGTGGTAATCGAGGTCGAATATCAGGCAGACAATATTGACCAGAATCGCCATTGAATTTTTTTACACATTAATCGACCACAACACGTTTCGATACCAGCAATCAGCGACCCCCCCCCCCCCCCCCCCGCGTCGCTTGAATACCCAGGCCCCGTCCGCGGCAGCCTGGCCCGGCCACACCACTCCACAATCCTCCTGATTTCACAATCCCCGTAGGAATCTTCGTAGGACTAGTACAATTACACTCTAATAATGTAATAGCAATTCCAGGCTAGAAAATGTACAGAATTGTGCTCGGTTGGTATCGGCTTAGTTTTACCACTTGATTTTTTTTAGAAGTTACGTAAAATTCCCAGACTCAATTGTTTGCGGGACCGTTGTTGTAAATACACTGCTGGATGATGACGTTCCCATGCAGTGCGGGCCACGCGGGATATTTGACCATACTTGACCATGGCGTGTTTCGTGCTAGGTGGTCGCCCATCCAAGCGCTATACAGGCTCGAACCTGCTTGGCTTCCGAAACCCAACGAGAGTCTGCACATTCTACGTGATTTGGTCGTGGTTTTTTTTCAGGAACTGCATAAGTTGCCAATTATCCCCCCGTCTGAGATGCCAGGGAGCAGTTATATCGCACCTATTTCTGCAAGACTTACCCCCTACAATTGTTTGTTGTTGTTGTTTACATCAAGATAACTCCTACCAGAATGTCAGGCCGTATATATTTACGAGGCAGTTCGGTTACCAGAGGTGGGGAGTTTTTTTCTTCAAAAAGCTCTGGCTGTCCGCCAAGCGACACAATGTCATGCAAAGAGCATAGACACCTTTGCCACATCTGATAACGAGTCCGGACCACGCGGTCAAACACAAGTCACTGCCTGCCACTGGGAGCACCGCAAAGAAAAAAAAACCTCACGAAAGAACCTCTTGTCAATTTTTTTTTTGGTGGATTAAAAAATCACATTAATAGTCATAATCCTCAGCGCCATTGCCAATTCACCTCTGAATGGCGGCCATCTCACACCGTGTCAGTCACGTGGGTGTTTTTTTTTATATTACCATTTTTAAAATATTTTATTATTCGTAGAATATTTTACCCGGAACATCTCATTCGCAAGGGTATCCAGCGTATCAAGCGGCACATACACAGCAAGTGACCATACTTCACCAATCTGGGTCAGTGCATGGTCGGCGAAGGGAAGTGTGCCCCAGGACCATTCGAGATGTCACTCACGACCGGTGTATGTTTGTAGGCTGTGGCCGGGAGTCAGCCTCAGGTCACCAGGTTGTTCCGACGTAGTTGATCGGACAGATACAATAACGGAGCTAAGGCAGCTATTAAATAACTCTGACGCTCGTGCACAGCCCCGCACCCCTCCCCGCACACCACGCACTCCCCGCTACCCCTCCCCCGCACCCCTCTCCCGCACCCCAAGAGCTCCCTGCACCCCCCCCGCACCCCTCTTTGCTCACTTCTCTCCACTTTGAAGCGCGGAGTCATACGCGGGCGTCTTTGATGGTTGCTGCATTCCATTGCTCCGGCCTTAAAAAAAATAGCCCACTGGATAAACTATTTATTTACTTTGCAGCGTGTTTGCTTTGGGACCGAACTTTGGACGCTGCCAGAAAGAAAATGAATATATTGAATATGCAGTGGTTTATAGCTTTAATAATGTCTGCTGGGTTATGAATGCTGCACGTTACGGCCAAGGGACAAAAAAAACGCGTAACTACTGGCGCAATAAGACCTCACTTAAAATGTAACTTTACGAAGTCACGCTCTGGCACAAGCTGAGGTCACGTTGTATCCTCGTGGGAAGCGCCGCCGGTAGCTGGGAATTCCTCACTCTGCTTCAGGTGCAAAGAATTCCCCACTCGTTCAGGTACAGATTATTCCTCACTCCTGCTTCAGATGCAAATAATTCCTCACTTCTGCATCGGGTATATAGAATTACTCACTCATTCTTCAGGTGCAAAGAATTCCTCAGTCATTCCTCAGGTGCAAAAAATTCCACACTCCTGCGTCAGATACAAATAATACTCACTGCTGCTTCAGATCCAAATAATTCCTCACTCCTGCTTCAGGCGCAGCTCTGGCTCCTCTGGGATGGGCGAGGCCACCCAGAAGGGAGTCACCGCTGCAGAGAGTTTGGTGGTGTGGCCGGAAAGGTCACGTGGTGTTGCTGGGGCCCACCCGGTGGCAACCACCCCACCACCCCCCCACCACCGAGCGCCCTATTCAGAAGTCCTACCGAGATGATGATCTGCGAACAGTCCTCATGAACAACCCTGCCCAGATACTTGTGTTTGCACATGTTATTGCACAGTGTATACCACACGGTGTTAATGTTATTGATTGCATTATTTCGTATTGACGATCTACGAGTCAGAACGCTTCTCTTCCCGTCTCTTCGCCTCACGTTGCTCAGCTTTGGAATTTTCCTCCCCATCGTCTCTTTTCCAAAGATGGATAATCAAATGTCTGAAAACTAAATGTTTATAAAAAAAATAAAACGTTTGGTTTTATCATGTAAGGTAAAGGTGCAGCACTGAAATGTCTTGTTCATGCTACTTCTGGCAGAAGGGCGCTAGCGAGCTCCCTCTAGAGGCTATTTAGCCTACTCGTCCACTCTGTCCAAACGTCTTGGGGGAGACGTGGGAGTACGCACGATTTTACCGCGTGACAAAATGTGCACATGGCAGTTTTAGTAATGCCTGACCGCCGCACAAGCGTTTGAAATTCCCAGGTCCAGATTATGTGCTGAAAAGCACTGGCCAGAGACCCTCTGGGGCCTAAAGTCCAAGATGCTACCAAGAGACGGTAACAGCATCTTGCTTGTTTGAAATTCCGCGCACAAGTTATGGTAATCAGCATAATTATGGCAAAATCAGCATGCAGCTTCCCTTCAATCATCACCACTATTTGCCACGCGTAGCAACATGGGGAATTTAAACAACCCACAGCTGGCCGCATCCAATGATGGCTCTATAAACTGAGTACCCAGGAATGGCCTTGGGATATCTCCCATTAGTATCAACTGCACGTATTCAGAAAGCCCAGGAGGGGAGGGGGGTGGAAGCTATTTAAATGAATTCCCGTGTCTTTAATTTGAAACTGCGATTTGGTCATCGTGGTCTCGCACACACAGTGGACGGGAGGGAACTGAAACGTTCAAAATGCGAAGCTTACGGTTGAGGTTAACATTTGGCTACTGCCGGTTCACGAGGTTTAATTTGACAGGCCCGTGTCTAGCGATGCCCTCAGCCTGGCCCATGTGTCTCCTGTGCTCTGCTTACAAACGATGCTCTCGTTGTACATTACAGCGACGGCAGGGCTGACTGATGAACGTTTAGTACCTGTTCCCAATGGCCATGTCCTGCAGGATCCCATTTGTAATGCCACTTAAAGGGGTTCATCAACGTAACTTGGACGTCCCACTAATCAGTTCGATACGCCTCTTTAAAAAAAGTTGTGCATGTCACTTGAAAAGCAATCTGTGATTGGCATGCAGCAGATATTCTTGTATTCCTCCTTGATTTACATAGCGATGCATTCGACGCTGACGGAAATGAAATGTTTACGTGCCACGTGGTGCATATCACGGATGGATTAACAATTACATTTTAGCGTGACTGCCGTAATTCGTACACTGTAGTGGCATGGGCCTGAAAAAAAGTGTAATATTTCCGTGTGACAGTTTAGTGGGTGGAGTCCCCTGACAGATGTAAAGTAACTCGCTTATACATGTTATAGTTAGCGCTGGTGTTAATCGCAGTTCAAATAACAACAATCTAAAATATTCCTACTCTCAGCTGCTACGCCCTGACCTCTTACAAATTACCGTGACCAATTCTGTGTCTCTGCCTTATTTTCTCTGCTACGGGGGCCTCATTAGGCGCCGAGGCTCGGTGGCCTAGCTGCGTCTCAAGATTTCTCGCTCTCTTCCAACTTCTCTCTGAGGGCCACTGAAAAGCCTCCGTGGATACCTCCATAGTTCTGTGAGCTCAAGCAGGACCCTTAACCTGCCCCACATCCAGCAGCAGTTGAATAGCCTCCTAGGATCCTTTGGGAAAAGCTCATGGGGCCACACGAGAGGCCATGAAAACGTTTTGTCATCACAGCATTTGCTGAATGCATTACTTTGCAACTTAAAGCAGTTGGTATCTCTCCAGATAATTACGGTGCCGATGATGATACTGCTTAGCCATGACCTGCGCTCGTGAATAAAGATGAGTAATTTGTTATTGGCAGTTTCGTTTCATTATTGCCATGTTTTTTGTACGTAAGCTCAACACGGTCGTTATCGTCGTCTTGATCATCGCTGTCGTTCTGTGAACGTTGCAGGCGCGTGTAGCCAACAAGGCCGTTTGTTGTTTGTTTATCAGAAGACAAAGAGAAAACCATCTCACTCACTCCTTTCATTTCATACTTGGCATTGATTTTTGCTCGGTGTTCCCGCAGCAATCGTGTCATCCTCTTACGCATCACATGCAACACGTGTGCACTGAACCTGTGTTGGTGAAGGCACAGTGGCTATTTTGTTTGTTTTGGCGTTTGATTTTTGGACACGGAGCACACTGACCATGTATAGAAGTTAGGTAGAGGTGTTCCTCCGATTAGCACAGTTGGCTACGTACGGTGCGAAAGAAGTGCAATATACATGTGCACGTAGCTATTGAGTGTGTAGGCAGTGGAAGTGCGCGACTGGAGTTGCCCAGACACCAGACTGCGGCGAGGCGACATTGGACGGGGGTCATCAAGCGCCTACTTGCACCAGGAGCCATGCCAACCCCACTCAACAAGGCCGCTGAAGCTACGCACTCCCAGAAGGCCATGCAGCTGATGGGTTGTGGAAGAAATATCTGTATTGTTTTACGTGGAGGGAAGGATATGTGGAGGCATCATGTCTGCTTGTTTATGTTGTTATACGGTCGTATCGGCATGTGTAAGCTTCTTTTGCAATATGGGATAGGCTGTGTGTGTGACTCGGTCCTCGAATATCAGATTGCCCATTGTGTGTGACTCAGCTCTCTTTGTGCCAGTCCAATAACAGAGAGCTGAACTCCACACATTGGCCAATCTGATAACAGAGAGCTTTATTCAACTAAAAAAACTAAGTTATTTTTCTTTATTTTACCAGGTAAGGCCCACTGAGCTATATAACTATTTTTCAAAAGCGATTTGGCCCCAAATGATAGCTCAACGAAGTGGCTTATCACATGGAAACTTAGAGCAGCCAAATCCACACCACCACCACGAAGGAGAACATTCAAACTCCAAATAAACAGGTGTCATGGACAGGATCGACCCCACAATCTCCTGCATATCAGGCAGAGGTCGCAACCGGGTACCCGATACCCGTACCCTACCCGATACCCGGCTACCCGTACCCAGCCGGGTACGGGTATGGGTAGGCCGTGAGTCACTGGTGAGTAACTGTTTGTCACTCATTTCCCAACGTCTTGTCTCTTCTCATAATTCAAGTTCCTAGAATCAACCCACCCGCGCCTGCAACATGGCTTCATCCCAGAGGTCGCAATCAGGTACCCGATACCCGTACCCTACCCGGCTGGGTATCGGGTAGGGTACAGGTACGGGTATGGGTACCCGTTTGCGACCCTGGTGCGGCCGAGTACGGGTAAGGAATCAAAACCCGTTTGCGACCTCTGATACCCGGCGAGGTAGTTAACATCCCGCCCACGTGACGTGGCTTTATTGCCGGTTCCGCCATGCTGTGGCCCGGCTCTCTCTTATCAAAATGGCGGCAGCAGCAGCAGCTTCATATCTCCCACTCTCTCTCTTTCTCCGAGCCCTGATTAGCAGCCCTTTGCCGCACCGTGACCCTGACTAGCTCCTCTTGTCAGTGCTCGAATGTTCGGCAGCCAAGAGTCGACTCCTGGCACTTGGCCCTTGCACGGGGCTCAGAGAAAGGAGCGAGGCACAGCACAGCAGAGCCAAAGGCGTGGGTGGGAGGCCAAAACTATGGTGCTGGCTTAGGGCCTACGGGTGACCTTAATCCAGGCCTGCTTACACCAGTGGTGAAATGAGTCCACTGCTGTCAGTTGCTTGATGGGTTACTTGTGGTGTGGTGAGGCGAAGTGTTCGTGCTGGATACCTGTTACCACTGTATTCTCTGGATTTTTTTAAGATGGTCCGGAAAGTAAGACATCTCCAAATTATACCCGGTGTCAATAATGTTGTACAAAAACAATGTGGTCAAACACACAAACACGTACTCTAACACACACACACATTTACACTAACGCAAGCTCACACCTACTGCATTATAAGACAAACCCCCAACATTTCCTTAAAATACAGCCAGAGAATACAGTTCACTTTCTTCCACCAGTTTGGACCATTTCAGGTTAAGAGTAAATTTGTCCATATAAGAGGCATTGCCGGTGTATGTTTTTTCACTGTACCCAAGTATTTTGTCTCCTGGTCCTTGAGCCTTTGGTCCTAAACTGGATTATCAGGTCCACCTCGAGTGGCGTTTCAGGTCCACCTCGAGTGGCAAATGCTAACAATGAGATTATTCAAGCATTGTATCTTTTGATCACAATTAGCTATGGATAGGATGGTCACTGTGGTCGTTTTCTAAAAAAAAATAGGGAATTATAGAAGGTGCCCTGGTACCTTTGACAGAGAACATCACTTTTGGACAATAAACAAATGAGATTAAACATCTACGGCATATGAAAATCAAAAGTAAACGTGGTTATAAAACAGAGGGCATGTATGCCAAGCTCTCTCCCCATGGTGGACAATGCCCATGGTGGACAATGCCCAGGGTGGAGACTGCCCAGGGTGGAGACTGCTGGTAGCCACCTCGGTTGGCATCGAACGACCCACCTGGCCGCATGGGCTGTGCAGTGCGTAATTGTGGATGTGAATTGTGGTAATCTTTCCATACTCTGACAATCAAGCTTTTGTGAGCAGGTCACGAAAAGCAGCAAGTCTCTTTTATGTCTCCATGCGAATTACCGAGTCTCAAGATGATCATTGAACATGAAAGAAAGATGTGTGCATTGATTTCTGGAATAATTAAATAGTACTCGGGCATTTTCATTCATGTTCTTACCGTCATAACAATTTTTTTTTTTATAATTTGTACTTCATGGATTATATCCTAAAATGGCTATTATATTATACTTTAAAAATATGCAAGTCGCATGCACAATGAAACAATGTTTAGTTTTACATGATACTTGTTTATTTTTAAGCAAATAAAATGTAAAACTAACTTATTGGGCGTGGTGCTGTCCACCCACCCCATCGTGTGCCGTGCCGGCCTTCATAGGTGCTGGCTAACAGCACTTGCCCCTACAGTCTGTTCAGGCTGTACAGGGGATCTTTGTCTTCGTTTCTTGCTGTGTGTACGTAATACATTGCAATAACATTTGGATTTATACCGCAATTGTTATATTCTTGTTGATATGCCGAGATGTTTTTACATAATGCATTACTCTGTAGTTTAATCTTCAAAAGCGCGTGATTGCTCCAATTAAAGAGCTCTTTGCAAAAAAATTGCCATTGTTACTTTGTAACGCTGTGATTGAAAGGTTCGTCATACAGATGCACAGCATACTTTGCTTTGCTTGGCTGCACATCACAAACAGCTGCTTAGCATTCATTTAATAGTTCGTTTATCCACAATTTACATACATTATTTGCCTTTATTTAAATATAGATGGGAGCTCGGTGACTATGATTCCTGATGACAGAACTTTCATTGCAGCGATTTAAAGTTGCATCGTCAGACATCCTCACACGGCATTAGTGCAAGCGGTTAATCATTCCCCTGTCTATCATCGTTCATTATCGTAATTTCTTGCTGATTTTCACGTTTTTTTATATCCCAGTACGTCGACACGAGATTTAGCGTGGTGTCATTAATCTGCCGCGTGAGTGCGAGGTTGAAGCCCAGGTGAGCAACCGTCGGTGGCGTCCCCGCAGGATACCCGGAGCCTTGACTAAAATTCCGTAACGCTTTCACGCAGCTGCCAGATCCAGTAGCGAAAGTCTCGCCGCGCAGATCGTATGCCTGGTGGCCAATTGAGTCTTCATTGCTTTGGTGTGGGATGGCTTGGTAATGAGATTATACCCCGAGTCTGGGTCCCCATCCGCTACGGCAACAGCCCCCTAATGCCCCCCCCCGCCCCCCGCTGTGTCTGCCGCCTCCCACCGCCTGGCTCGCTGCTTCCCACACCACCTCCACCGCGACACTTTGTACCAGTGTCTTGAACAAACTGGGATTATTTGGTGGAGGCCGATCGATGCGGGATGAACTTTACAGCGCGAGCTGAAACTGGCTATCGATTGGCATTCAGCGAGAAGGGATTTACCCAGGCTCTCAGCTTTGTCTAATAATGTGGATATCAGTCAGCAAGGTATAGCTTCTTTAAAAACACTTATGGAGTAAGGCTAAAAGTAATTTTTTCCCTCCCCGGCTTGTTATTTTTTATTTTCATAGCATCCCATCGGTGTTTAGGAACGAGAGACGTTGGGCAAACGTCTGAAGTGCAGCACTGCTCTGCCGCACTGCCAAATTGCGGTGGTGTGCTGGTTACTTTTTTTAGCTTTTAAAATTAGAAGTATTGCAAACGTTGGCGAGTGACGTTAATTTATCATTTGTTCACGTAATTATTGTGCTTAGGAAACTGAGCCAAAATTCTGTAATGAGCCAAAAGCTACATTTTATCTAGCACTGGGCAAAAACAAGCTGCGTTATGATGCATTGACGTTCGTTACTAAAGAGCGTTTGGCTTTCGTCAAAAT
Source organism: Lethenteron reissneri (assembly GCF_015708825.2). Taxonomy (NCBI): domain Eukaryota; kingdom Metazoa; phylum Chordata; class Hyperoartia; order Petromyzontiformes; family Petromyzontidae; genus Lethenteron; species Lethenteron reissneri. The sequence goes on along the minus strand of NC_083820.1, from coordinate 11,544,057 downwards.
GTAAAATGTTGAGTGCGCACTCCACGCTGCTTAACAAAGCGGAAAGAACGATTCCTTGGCTCCTGTGTTTTTTCAGACCAAACGCATTCGAGGTCATTGCTGTTGATGGCATAAGCTCCGGAGTTCTGCAATGTCACAGCTCGCAGGAGTGCTACGACTGGTATCAGGCAATCTCCTCCAACACCACGGAATTGACTCAACAAAACGTAAGCGCAAGCACATCCATGATCGTCGTTGTCAGGAGCGGCGGCCATCGGTTTATCCACTGCCGGATGAAATGCCTCGCCCACGCTGTTGCCCTTCCTGCACGCGCTATCTTACGTAAACAAGTCTCTTCGCTCCATCTCCACGGTGGTCGTGCTCTCGCGTGCGTTCACTCATTTGGCTGCTATTCCGTCACCCGTCTCGTCCGTCTTCTATCGTAAATGAAAACATTTGGGAGGTGTGCCCGAGCCAAGCGCACTTTTACTTTTTTCAAGTCCACAGAATGCCTCTAATTTGCATTTCCTCTCTGATCCACGTGCGTCTCTTTTTGTCCCGCGCTGTGAATTCCAAGCGTCCAGCTTTGCATCGTGCTTCCTTTGTGCAACATTCAGATTTTTGTTTCCATTGTGTTCGGAAAAAATAACTCCTTGAATACTATCATTAATTATAACAAAATAAACAGTGTATTCGTGTTCGCACAGCGTTTTGCAATCAGACGGCAATAACCACAATATTTCCTGTATCTATGTTACTATCATCTATTGCAAAAGTCATTAGAGCCAGCCTTTGCTATATTCCTATTTTGTTGATGAACTCCCATCAAGCCAAGTGACATCTTATCTGCTTTCTCCAGTCCCTTTCCATGAATTGTAATTGTCTGCCTGCACTCTGTTCACTCTATGTTACTCATTTGCTTTAAAGATTCAAATGTTAATTCATTCTAATGGAGGTTTTTTCTAAAGTGCATTTGGATGTATTAGACGTATTGAAATGTAAATTGTGTTTTTGTGTGTTTTTTTCTCCCCCAGATGAAAATGTCAAATAAATACTCCCCAGCTCATGATCAGGTGAGGCTGACATTTTCATCATCCACAGCATGGTCATTTCCAAATCACATATATATTCCTAGCAAGGCCAAGAGTAGAAATAAGTGTTGCGAAACATTGTAAATGTGTAGGTGTTATTATTATCTTGTCAAACACTTTTCACCACTGATTTATTAACATTACAATGCCGACAGCCAAAGTTCACCTCTGAAGTTTCAAGGCAGTTCACACATATATAGAGGGTGGGCCAAAAATCAGGACACACATTTATTTTAACACATCAAATAGGGTTGTTTAATTTATTTTCACAAATGTTCAAACTGATTTCCATTTACGTGAATGTATGCATGAATTCTATTTTAAATGTAATTATGACTTTTTTTGTAAAGGTTTCAACTGCATTCTTTTGCATACATAATTGTATTAAAATTTATTCCGAAGAGGAAGAAGAAAAATAGATATTAATAATGATAATAGATGAATATAAACTTAACGAATCAACAATTAAAATGTGTAAATGCTCGTGTTTACATAAATTAAATAATCCTATGTATCCTGACATTTGGCCCACCCTGTATATACAGTACCATGTAAACAAGAACATATAATGATTCATGCTTTATGTACGTTGGGTTAGATCATCGTGCAAGAGCTTTGTCTTTACTACAACCTGCAACGCCCGACACAGCCAATCAAATCGAGTTGTCACGTGGTGGGCAAATGAGTCAATTGATTTGCTTTTTGTTGAAAAACAAGCACAGTTTTGAAAATGTTGGGTGGTGGAGGGTTATAGTTCAACCTTGGCATTACACCCCACAAGTTGATCCGACGCAAAATTAAATTAATTATGACCCACGTTGGTTGTGAAAGCCTACAAATAAAATCAAGCAAATCTCAACAAACGCGTTTCACTGTTTGTCATTAGATTTATAATACACTTCAAAGACGTGTATCGTATCTCACTGTTAGTTGGTTTAACCACTGAATCCAAATCACAGAAATTATTTACGTATCTTTATACTTTGTACTATTGTTCTACCGTCGTCGTATGTTGTAAAATAAATATTTGCACTTGTGTGGGTATCGATTCTTTTTGGAAATCCACTGCTGAATCGAGGGCCTAGCTAGGCCTGGGGTTATTTGACCATACTTCACCACAATGTTTCGTGTGGATTGGTAAAGATGAGGCTCATAGACATTGGAGCATAGTGCAGTAAAATTTAATTATTGGTACACTCCCCTCAACATAGCCCCACAGCAGCCCACAGCGCCTGCCTTTCACGAGTCATGGTCTCCCATCCATGCACTGTCCAGTCCCAACTCCGCTTAGCTTTTCAGATCTGACAAGATTGCGCGCATTCCATGTTACTTGGTCACAGGATATATTTAATTGCTTTGGGTTTATTTTCAATGTGTCGGAATGGTTTTTGTTTGCTTAAATGGCTGTTGTTTGTTTACCATATTTTACCCTTTAATGATCTTGTTGTGCAATTGTTTTATTAATTTTTATTTTATTATATTTTGACTTTGTAACCCGAGTCTCAGATTGATCATCTCAATGGCCTCTCACCTGATTGCAAAGTGAAAGATCAGTGTGGTTGCCTCACAGCGGCCCAACACTGTCTGATATCCAGAAGCCTTTGCGACGATGCTTAAGTGTGCGCACGAGCAAAAATACTCATTCGATATTCTCCTTCGGCAGATATTTGTTTTTCATTTATATTAAACGCGTTATTACGGAGAAACTACGTGATGTGAAGTTCACGAGTTATTGCCTTTCATTTAAAATTGCAAGAGAATATAAATACTGTTTGCCAAAATAGTTTTGAGTCATCGCATTCTTGTCGAGTGGCACAGAATATGTATCATTCGACGTAAATATTTCATGCAATCATTTTGCAAAGTTAATGATGTCTCTTTTTTTTTTAACTCACCACAGTTTTCGAAATGTGTATCTTTTTTATTTATTCATATACAACTATAACACACGCGGAAATAATTCGGACAAACTAATTACAACGCCGACGACAGCTGCGGCACGGAACCCGAGGATAAATCAAATTCCCTTGTTTGTTATTTTCTATCTCCTCGGTCGGCTAAGGTTAAATTTTAATTCAAGTCGCGAGGTCGTCGTCTGCGGTGGAGTGTGATTGCCCGTCGCGTAAGCGCGCCGCGGTGGGTGCGCGCGAATCACTCGAGCGCGTGATGGTCGCAGATCGTGCACATGGGCTGGCTGTACGAGCGTGCGCCGACGCCGGACACGTGGCAGGTCTACCGCACGCGCTTCCTCGCCCTCAAGGGCCACCACATGCACCTCTTCTCCTGCCCTCCCGTGAGTGGGCCCTCCCCGCGCACGCTGCCGCGCGTCTCCCAGGGCGGCCGTGATGTCGTTCTTTTTTTGTTGCCCACGATACGAGAGATCGGCACCGGCCTGCTTCCCCGCTTTCTCGTGGGTCCTCGCGCGCAGCTCGCAACAGCGGCGCGCGATCCGTTCGTGTGACCATCGAAGTTGGATATGGATGTTTGAGTCGCGATTGCGACAAAGGAGAAGACACACCCTTCATTCGTTGCCTCGTGCGCACGTTTTTTCGGGTCTCCTCAAACACGTGGACCACGCTCAATAATTGGCTGAGCAAAGATCTGAATGTGTAGGGGACTGCAGGCGATGCGCCGTTGTTGGCTGCGTCGACTCAATTGTGCGGTGGCTTTGCAGCTCGTCTGTGGATCTGCAGTGATTGCGAGAAGTTGACTTGGTCAGCATTGTTTGTTTCAGTCGTAGACTCAGCCGTCCATGCCTCCTCACTAGGCACAGCCCTGCGGGAGGGGAGGGTGCGGGGGGGGGGGTCTTCTGGAGGAAGCTGAGCCCTGCTGTCTCTAATGAAAGATCTCAGCCTGTGCCTTCATTAACATTGATTAGGCTCTGACATGTGGTGAGCAGTCATAGCCATCGTCATGCTCGACGATGTTCCTCCGGTCGTAGTCACCAGGTGACTAAAACAACCCCGTTTCCTTGATGAATGATTGTGTCGGCGACCTGGCAGTCAGTGATGTTAGAGGAGTGGACCGCAGGGAAGACGACAACTAAACTAAAGTATTTTTTTTATTTTACCAGTTAAGGCCCATTTGAGCTATTGCAGCTGTTTTTCAGAAGTGACCTGGCCACAAATAATAGCTCATACAAGTGGCTTATTATAATAATAATTTGTAAATGTATTATAGCCAAATATTCTAAACTCGTGTTTCTAAATTTGGAGGGAAAAAAACCGGGAGACACGGAGAAAAAGCCACTCGGCGACGGGGAGAACTTGCAAACTCCAAATATACAGCAGCAGCAGGTGTCACGGTCAGGATCTAAGCCACAGTCTCCTGTATACCAGGCGAGGTAGTTAACATCTCATAGTCACCGTGGTGCCCTGCCATTACCACCTGCCTCCTCCTCCTTCTCAACCCGTTTCCCATTCCTTCCACGCTTGCCTCCCACGAGCCGCGTTAATGCATTTGCAACGCACGCTGATAAGCAGGACAACAAAGCCCATCCGCGCACTCAATGTATATTAATTTGGCCGATTGTATATTCATGTTTATTGTGGCACGTATGTTTGATATGGATTTGATATGCTATGTTATGGTAATGAATCATGCCGATCAATACGTCGCATTATTTAGAGCCTGTTGCGCGATGCATAACTTGTTTTTTTCAAAGGCCGCCTCGGTGGCTGTAGGATGAAGAGCCCACGGACACGGTCTGTCCGCGTCGCCGTGGGGTCTTCACTGTTTGCCGTTTGGCCCCTGGCACGGCAGACGGTCGTCGTTGATCGTTGTCGCGGGACGGCGATTGAGAATAACGTCACGTTGCACCTCGTGACTCGACGAATAATCTCGATCCACGGTCAACAATTCGATTCAGGAATTCGGTTGTTTGGGTTTGTTTCATCATTGTCGTGGAGGTAGCAGCCCCGAGTGGCTACAGGGGTCACATGAACCTGCTCAAGGCAACATGTATGAATCAGTAATGTAAATCGAGTGAAGGAAAGAAAAACCTTTCATGGACCCTACCTACTCCTCTGTTTTATTGGCTCATTTTTTTGTAATTCTCTTCCAAATGACGACGACGATATTGATGATGATATAAATAAAATAATGAATTTACTTTACACAAAGAGTTTGATGCCAATATTATGAGCTTAGTAATTGATGTCAGGAGGTGGGCTGGTGGTTTAGAGGTCGGACCACTAAGCCATCACCAGTGAGAACCTGGATTAGAATCCAGACAAGTCACCGATGATCAAACAGGATTTTTCTAATCTTGGTTTAAAACTTTCGTGACTGCAGGCATCCATACTCTTTGATTCTTTCGGTAAAGGCACGTAGTTAGAAATAAAACTAAATAAAACAAATCACGATGTTTCGATCGCAACACAAGCTGTCGTAATCACCGCCTGTGTTGCGATCGAAACGTCGTCTTCACCGCTTGTGTTGCGATCGAAACGTCGTGATTTCATTTTAATCTTACTACTTTACTTTAGCGAAATAACCAAAGAGTTGGATTTGTTTAATGTAATGAGTTGACGAATTTCAACCCATTCACTAAATTTCAGTGCTGAGAATTAAATATAGCGGTTTGACTGTTCAAGAACAAGCTCGTAGCAGACTGTGTGGGAAAGCCCACGTGATAAAGTGTATAGGGTAAAAGGGCCATCTGAATGATTCTTTATTTTATGAACATTCTTTTGAAAATGTATTTGTTCCGTGGTTATTCTCTGACATCAGCACTTCGGGTGTGATGCCTGTTACAGTATCCCCCCATGTGCTGTGTGGGCTTCTATCGGTACTCTCAAACAGCACGTGCCCCCAACAGGCTGTGAAAGGCGATATGGGGATGATGGTCTTTGTGAGAAAAAATCATAACCTTATTGTCTTTTATTTACAGGTAAGCACACGAGACTGGGAGAAGGCAGAACGGATCTACAATGTGTTTGAAGTCCTCTGTAAGGTTCTTAAGGTGAGATAATTCGAGGCCAATTAATTTAACCCCGAGGCAAAACGCATTCCGATGAAAGCAAAACGTGTGCAACAACAGGAGGATCTCCCCCCCTCCCTGCCCCCCCTGGCGTTCGGAATGAGTTCACGTTTGTTAACGTGCCGCTTGAGGGTTGTTGGCCTCACGAACGAGTCGCGTGCGCGTTCGTTGCCCACCGGGGCACCTGTGGGTCTTGGCTGCCTCGCCGTGTCGACGGCGCATGTACCCGCGCCGTCGACAGCCTCCCAGACTGCACGATGCCGAGCAGGACTTATTTTTTTTTTTTACCGCAGCACTTTGTTTCACGATGGGATTCGATTTTTAAACCGTTGGCTCGCGATGCCCGGGTAAAAATATCCCGCAGCTAGGCGAGCAAATCGTTGCGCACGGATTTCTCATTTCGCCACGCCACCATCATATTAACCAAATGCTACTCATTGCTCCTTCAACGTAATCAATGTAATACAACAATCACTCAAGGTGCGGAGCGTTAGTTATCAATCAGACACAAAAAAAACAGGATGCAGACTTTATCGGAGTGCACGCTAACTTATATTTCATGAGCGGTAATGGACATATCGCTCCCGGGCGTAATTTGAAACCCCCAATCCAATCATGGGATTGAAGTTGACACACAAAGTTGGCAGCCGTCCATCAGGATTCACACTGCAGGATAAAATAGAAAGCAATCGGAAAGACTGGATGGCTTTCTGATTGCAGGAGAAAGCTATAGCACCCGAGGTAATTGGATGTGTCTGTAATAGGAATTGTTCCTACAACCGGTGCTACTGACCTTGGTGAGTTACAGACGCCACCACGCGTGTCGTGGCGGTGCAGGGGTCACACGTTTAATTTTAATTCACTCGTACGAGATGGCCGCGTTTAATCGCTCCCTTTCACTACTTGACCGAGTGGTTTGCGAATGCGAAACATTTTTACTCGACTCCAACGTGGCTCACAATGAACACCCTTTTTGTAAATTTGGAGTGAACCGATGTGCAGGTGATTGTGCCGCGGTCTGCCGCAGCAGCTGCGTTCGCAATGCTGCATTGTGTCTCAATCACTTCCGCGGTGAGCACTACTTATTCTGCTCCCTTAAAGAGATTGCCTCATCGTTTCACATGCCTGCAGAGTTTTGACTACAGCTCCGTGCCTGGAAACTTCCTTCATCTAAATCAAGTCGCATGCAGCTTTATCGATGGGGCATAACATAGAACATGCTATCACAGTAGCAGAGAAGAATGAATGAATGTTGCATGGTGAGTTTTATGATATAATATTAGATATGCCCATGGCTTTTTGCAGAACTCATGGATACTTTGTGTTACAGGTTGGCCACCGCGGTCTAAATGGTCTGCATTGTGGGTGGACTGGTGGTGCAATGGTTAGCGCACTGCTCTAATGAAGCCAGTTACTGTACCTAAATTCGACTTCTAGACAAAGTGAATATCAATGATCTTGACTTGAAACTTTCAGTGACTGCAGGAATCTATACTCTTTGGTTCTTTCGGTAAAGTCACGTAGGTATGCAATAAAATAAATCACGACGTTTCGGGCGCAACACAAGCGTTCGTCATCAGGTGGGAAACAGTCCTTACCAGTCTGGAATGCTTTTCCGGGAATGATTTTGGCACGCCGCATCCATCTCAACTTATTTTGAATATCAATGACTAGTAATTCATGAACCGGATCTACTTCCACCCCACCCCCCTCTTCTCCAACCCACATTGACCAGCGTGGTGAAGTATGGTCATGTAACAGAGTGTGGCGAGGCCTTCGTCCAAAAGTGGGCTGGAAAGTGGCGGTATGATTTATTGTATTATCATGTTGAACAAATCCATCAGTTAAAGGCTGGGAAATTCATAGACGTATTAATTTGCAAGTCCGCATTGCGATAGAGTTTGGGAAAATTGCTTCAAGCTCGACAAACAGTGCTTAACAGTCTGGACTGCTTTTCCGGGGTATGATTTGGCACGCCGCATCCATCTCAACTTATTTTGTCTTCATCGTTTGTAAAAAAAAAAAAACACCTGTTCATAGAATTATCGATATATAGGATAGGATAATAGAGGATTGTTATGGATAAGAATCCCTTGCACGTCTCGAATGGTAGTGCCCAATGGCAACGTCAAACTTGTTTTGTTTTATAGAAGGCTGAGTCGACCCTCGGGTGGCCCGTGACTGGCTCTGACATTTGTCACCAATGTTGGCCGTGAGCGCGAATCGAACTCCGTTTGACAGCTTCGCGGCACAGCGCCGCCGCTAAGTTCATCCGCTGCAGCGCTTCTCTCTCCGCGCGAGCGGCGACGCGGGCGCTGGTGGGGGCGCTCCGTTGCGTGGCCATCGTTTCGCTAGAAGCGCACCGTCTCCTCCTCCTCCTCCGCGGCCACGTCGCGAGCGGTTGCTTCGTCTCTCGAGGAGACATGCGGCGTGAGCGCCGGGCCGACGGGCAGCAAAGCGTTGGCCCGGGGGGCTTGCGCTGCCGTCGGCGTTTTTCCCTCTTGAACTTCTGTCGTGAGCAAAGCGATGCCGCGCCCTCCCTCGTCGCGAGATGCTGCTGGTGGTGCTGGTGGTTGGGGGGAGGGGGAGGGCTCGGTATGTCGCTGCAGGACAAGTTGGATTTCACCAGAGGACAAAAAACAAAATTGAATCATCAAAATTGTCATCGAATTGAGTCTATTTTGGTGGAATTGTTCAAATATTGGATACATATCGCCTCTCATCAAGGTGAGAATGATATCCCAAGTGCCATTCTGCTCCAAGGGTCACGAACGGTGTACAGGAGCACTCGGTCTTGATCTGACTACCCCCCCCCTCCCATTACGTGATTTCATCCCGCTATGCGTCTCCCTCTCGTCTCTCCTCTTCCTGTCTGCTCCCTCTATCTCTTGCCTGCTTTTCCTCTATCACAGATTGAGATCACTACAATTGTGTGTGTGTGTGTCAGACAATCAGAGGATGTGTAATCCTGGTTTCCTTCCCTACTTTGTTGCTGTTGATTTCACTTTCAGTGTCTACCTGCTTAAATTGCCACCGGGCAGTGCTCATCTCGTTCAATGGCCATACATCACTGTGGCCTAACCACGTGCCTAGGTGCTGGGACCAGTCAATCCACAAAGCACCCGCCTGCCTTTGAGTGGAACATAAAGCAGAACTCGTTGTTTTATTGACCACGGAGGCATAATGGGCCGAGTCAATCTCTGAGCAAAACGTTAAACTCTTGACCTGCCCCCCTGAGAGTCGAGGGCCCTGGCCCCACGCCACTCAGCCGGCCTTGCGAGAGACGCAGCGCAATGAGTCAGCACTCGCTGGAGGAACGCCACGTATTTTCGAGCTGTTCTGCATTCCTGGGGTGCCACGGGATCCTTGAACGTCCACTGTAAAGCGAAGCGGACGGCGCGATTCATCGCTGGCCGATTGTTCACGGGCCTCCTCCGTTCATTCCCTTTCACCCCCGGCCCCTTCGCCCGACCTTGCCGATCTCACGGAGGCGACGCACAGGGGGGCGACCTGCAGGACCAGAAGGAGCACTGCTTCAGGGTCATGACCTCCACAGAAGACATCCACTACTTCAGCGTGGAGCAGGCGAGCGAGCTCGCGGTGTGGGAGAAGGCTTTCCAGACGGCAAGCTTCCTGGAGGTACAGAGAAGAGGGGTAGGTGTACTTTACCCACGTGGCCACTGCGCTGTGTGTTTGATCGATCAAGACCAGGGCTTCATTTCAGTTGGGAGTTGGCCGGGGCTGGACTCCGAAAAATATGTTGCTTGTCCGGGAAGTTGGGGATTGGCGGGTTAGAGGGCCACGGAAAATATTCTTTGAGAAATTAAGGTTCTGATTGTGACCATCAATCCGTGAGCTAGTGGAGCTGTAGACGTTGTTACGTTTGTCTTGTCGCTTGTTAATTCTGTTTAAGGAAATTAGTGACTTAAAATTTTGAAAGGGTAGCGGACAAAAATAAGCGTGACGATGACTACGGCTAACCGCCGTGACTGACGATTCCGAGTGAATTTGCGGACGGAGGTCACTTGCTGACGTTAGAGGCGGCAGTGCGCCGAGAAGGACCAGCGATGGTGATTGTATTGAGCTTACTGAGTACTGACCTTGTTTTTTTTTGGGGGGTGGGGTGGTGCACACCCCCAAACATATGCATTTATTAACTATGCGTATTTTACAAAATGTTAGACTGCTTCAGTCGACTACACTTACAGATAACAGACTCAGGTTAAGACTCAAATAAAATTCAGACTACGTCAACACGAGTAGATTGCAAAGCCATTATGAAAGGCCTTTTTGCCTGGCTCCGTGGTTTTGATTAAGATGCTGTATGGAATTTGGTCATGAATAATGCATGTCACTTCATGTACGTTTCGTTATTTTTAGGTCAAAACACCGTTAATGATGTGTATTGAATTAACGTTTATTTGTGCCAGTGGGGGGCCTTTTTGTGTTTTGAACATCTGCCTGCCCTCACTTCCAAGTAACCAATCTTCCCTTCGCTGCTTCTCATGCTCGCTGCTCACAAACGTCCCTCCACTCCTCCGCTCCTTTGACCATTCCTTCTCTCTCCTACCGCCGCTTCTGTAACCCCAATTCAGCGGAAAACCAGGAGCTGTCTAATTACGCATTCTATTGACTTTCTCTCTACAGACTATGTGTGCGGGGCTGGGGATGGGTGAGATCCATGCTCAGTGCAATCTGGGCGTCATTTTGCTTGTGTTTATTTTTCAGTCCATAACCTACAACTGTTTACTCAAGGGAAGGCCACTGGGATTGAAGATAGACTTTAACACAGGATTTACATGTGTTGATGCGGAAACAAAGGTATGTGTACCGATGATAAAGCAGCTGACGACAGTTTTGCTCGTAGGAAGCATTAACTGCGGCCCTGTTCCTACACAACGTCTACGTTGTAAATCAGCCACGCTGCAATTACATTTTAATGACACCCGAAAATTATGATTCCGTTTACAGTAATTTTTTCTTGCATTTTGTTCAATAACATTTGAAGGAAACATCACTTTGTATTTAATAATTGTGCGTAAAGAAACTTTGAATGCATTACAATTTAGCGACTAAATTAATTAAATGGTTATAATGAGTTGCGCAGTCGTTAAAATTAATGACCAAAGCGAGTTAAGAATAATGTTAATAAAACATTTTAATTTTTTAATTTTGAAAACCAAAGAAATGTTAATGTTTTTACTTTAAAATATGATTTGCTGATTAAAAAATATATCCTTTAAAACTCACACCCTTTATGTTGTAAAATACTAGCAGATAAATATCGTTGGATCTTTGCACAGATGATGATACATGTGGGACTTTATATTTCTGAAGATCAAGCAACATTCACGATGTTCCACTTCCTTAAAAGGAGGAAAATGAATGTTCTTTGGTAAAATATGAGCCCTGTTGAAGTTAATGGTCTCTTTTTAAAACGACAAAGATTTAGGCTCCACACGTGTCAAGTTTTACTCGACGTAACATTGGGTGCCAGGGATTATCTCCTACGTCATCATCAACACCTGCCGTTTGTGGTCCTTTCAAGGCAGGTGCCGTCTCGTTCGTCAGTGAAAAGACGCCGCGTCTTTATTTGGACTTCTTCGTGGCGTGCCCAGTTGAAGAATGCCTGGGCGGCACTCTGCCGGGCGTGGCCTGACAGTTGGCCGTCGTCGTGAGACCTCGCCCATTGGATGAGCGGCAATTCTGCACTTTTTTTTACAAGGAGTCATGTTTGCATAGACCACAATACCTGCAGTCGTAATGCAAACAAAAAACACAACTCTGATAATGTATGCACTAGTCCTTGAAGTTGATTGGTCCACACCCGAGACAGCTTTCCTTAGAGCCTAGTCTCACATGGTGTTGGACCAGATGACGCCAAAAGGCGCAGCATTTGGCGTGGACCAATTAACTTCAAGGATAGTGCATACATTATCAGAGTTATGTATTTTTGTTTGCATTATGACTGCAGGTGTTGTGGTATATGCAAACATGACTCCTTGTAAAAAAAGGTGTCAGTTTTGTTGCCAGATAAAAGGGTAAAAAAACAATTATCATGTTTTTTCTTCTGGCAAATGAGGTTCCAATGGTGGCGATTCTGCAATTTGAAAGGGAACTCGAGTCAAGAGATCATGTTTGTGCTGGGTATCTTTTGGATGGGAATGGGTTCGAGCGAAAATGTGCGATAGCAAGAGAAGGAAACATGATGTAAGTTCAGTTTTGCTGTTGGTTGTTGCTTTGCTAGTTTGTTTGTTTTTTAAAATTGCTTTTGTTTCGCAGCATCTAATTTGGCATTACAAGTTCGCTCAACTCAAAGGCTCCTCTGATGACGGAATGAGCAGGGTTAAGTTTTTATTTCAAAACACGGACACAAAATTAGTGGAGACAAAGGTAAGGACGTGCACTTACATCTCAACGCATAACACATTCTATTCCATTACATTCCCAGATTGTTCACGTGTTCATATTTGCATAATGTAGAAGCTGCGCTCATGAATACAACTGTGGTATTTCAGATAAGAAAAACAAATCAAGTGAGCAATGAAAATAAAGAGCTATTCTGGTTTCAATCAATGCAGCCATATAAAATTTAAATCCCACAAATGTATTTTAGACATTTTTAATCAAATATATATTTTCACGTGCAATTTTAAACTTGTATACAATTATATATGAAGATATGTATATATATACATCAGAAATGTAAATATCATTAAAACATCATAATCTATATTTTAATGATAATTATTAAAAATGACGGTTAAAAATACCAGTGGAGTGACGTCCAAGAAATGGAGTGAGTCCGATAGCACGTCCACCAGGGAGACGGAGCGATGAAATCAGCCCGTGTGCAGGTGCCGGATGGATTGCCCCGCAGATTAGTGAGAGATGGCAACGGCTTGGGGAGGCCTTCATCCAGCAGCGGATTGATCATGGCTGCTGATGACGATGATGATTTTATGGCAAAAAAAACCCCATGAAATCACTACAATGGCTTCAAAAGATCACTCGGAGATGCGTGACCCCACGTGGGCTGCCGCAGAGGGGACACGGCAGCGGCGCATTATCCAAACAGATACAAACGCAACCGCCAGTGGCTTTCTTTCGTGATGACAAAAAAACAGGATCAAAATGACTCATTTTACATCCAGTGAATACAAACACCATAAAAAAAAACGGCCACATTAATGTCAAGCAACGATAAACCAGAATTCCTACTTATTATGTTTGAGTAACGTGGCGCACTCACGTTGGACTAAAAGGGCCGTTAACATCCCTTTGTGCCGTTCCCCCACGCTCCCCTCTGAACTCGCCACCCTGTAACCTAATGGCTATCCCCGTTATGATGTCGTTTGATGGCGTTGTAAATAGATTGTGCCGCGCAGCGCACTTGGGAAGCACGCAACACTCACATATCCGCGAAGCGAATATAACTACAGTATATATATCATGTATTTGATATTTTTTTTCATTTCAGGAGCTGGAATTTGCAAATCACATGGCCGTGCTGCATTGCATCCATTCGTTCGTCGCCGCTAAAGTGGCTTTAGTGGATCCGGCATTCGTGGAGGCGCAGGGCGCGTCGAAGAAGCACGCTCTGAGCTAGCGCACGGTGGCGGCAGAACACGGGGCCACTCGGTCGTTCGCTTAAACGATGGCGACGCAGTCGAGTTCAAAAGCAATTTTGCTCTTCGCCGTCCTAAAATATTTACGGACGCGGCGACGAGGTGAAAATTGGGAGGATGGGAATTGGACGGCGAGCACGCGACGCGCGAGGATGGTGACCAGCTCGAGTCTGGGGGGATGGAGTGTGGCGACGTCCTGAAGATCGTGTACATTTTACATTTTGCGATTCCGTAAAAAAAGACCAACACCGTCTCATTTAGTCAGCTTCACCGCTATTTCCCATGAAACTTTAATGAATGCACATCTAATGGTATTTTTTATCTGTTTGTTGCAATATATATACAGAATGCCTTGCGAGTAAAATAATAGATTCATCGTAAAAGGATATCCTTTGTAACCCGTTTTCCGCGTTGCTTATTTTTTCAATCGTGCATCGACATTTCCCCTAATATTTAAAACAAAATACATTGTGAGTAAAATTATTCAATATTTTTGTATGAATCCGTGAATAATGAACTTGACTGATCTGCAAATGAAAGGATTTTATGACACACAGAATGTAGGTGAAAGGGATAGAGTTGCAAGTTCCTATTTTGTTAATAGATTTTATTCTTGTATATGAATTTGTGGATTGTTAGATACTGTACAGTATTATTGAAGAATTGTACTTATAACATATTTGAGACAATCAATACAAATTTTGGTTTAATATTTAGTTTTCAAATAAATGCCTAAATATCTAAGCTGTTATTAACTCAAAAAGCACACAACCATTTCACTAAAACTGTTATTATTATTTATGAAAATTGTATATAATGTACACTACACTTTTTAAAATATCAACGACGATTAATATTGATGCTTAGAATTGTATTGCGTAATTATTGTTTCAGTTTTGTTTCTTCCTCCGGCGCAAAAAATTTAAAAAAGTCCCTTGAAAGGCAGTGACAGTTTTATATGCGTTTTCGCCAAATGAATTTCCAGTATTCGCAACACGTTTCTTTTCCTGTTTTAATTAACTTTAAGGAGATCTATGCTTTATTGCCTCTTTTAGGTGAACATGTAATAAATTATGCCTGTAATATGTACAAAAATATAAAATAAAAACAACACACGCAAAATAAAGTCGAGCGTGATGACATTGTTGAACTCGCCTGTTTCAATGTGCTCATCAAAATCCAAACGACTCGAACGGTCGACACAGCTACTGCCAAGTGCCATTGGTGCCCCGGGCTCCCGGCATCTCGAAACACGACGCTTTTGGACAAACATCACGCGACTTTTTGAGTCTGCGTCTGTCTCCGTGCGACAAAGTGACAACCGCTGCTGATTTACGTGGTCAACAGAACTTTAAATACAGTTCACAGCAGCGCACGTGCAAAGCAGTAGCCAGCCGGTAGTTGTGTACACTTCATATAATTAAGAGTACATCAGAACTCCTGTTATCCTGGTGGAAGCTGGAGGCACACTTGATGCACTTCTGTCTGCAATGCTCATCGTACCCAGAACCAGTTGCCGTCCTGGCGCTACATCCGGAGCTGCACCAACAGCCGTCTGGAACCTTCTCCCTCCGCAAGTTAACTGCATCCAAGCACCATCCTCCAGCTTCAAGCAGCAGCTCAAGGTTCACCTGCTCAGCTTGGCTTATACGAGGAACTCAGAGCTAAAAATGCGTGTGTCATACAGTATTTATTATGCAATCGTGATTATTATTCGTTCTTTCATATGGCATTTGAAAAAGAGCACAAGGCTAGCAATTGATCTTCCATCTGTGGAGGAGATATCCACACCTTCTACATTACGTAAATATTGGACACGGTTGATGATAATCGCAGGCACCACAGGGACCGCTCGCTCGGAGGACACCCCCAGCTTCCCCAATGGGGCGGCGGTGCCCCTAGCCTCAGCATCTTTCGAGGAAGCGGGTTGTTGAGCATTGACCATGGCAGTGCCAGGGGACAGAGTGCATGCAAGGAGGTCTGAGGTCTGATGCCACCGTGTGATGCCAGGGTCAGCCGTCCACCTCCTGACCTCGTCACTCCAACTCCACAGGGTGATGCCCTGCTCGTGTCCCACAGCCACGACACGTGACACAGCACCAGCGGTGGAGCGTTCCACCGCTTGTTGAGGTTTGCGGTTCGAATCCGGCGGGCCACCCTGGCCATTACTGCTGTGCGTATTATGCGCACAATAAGCGCCGTCTGCCTCACAGTGGACGTTAAAGATCCCCTGGTGTCATTTGAAATGAGTAGGCCATTGCGTGCCGGCGACATGGTCCAAATATATTTCATTTTTAAAAAGATGACATATAACATCACCCAGTATTAGAGTGTCTGTGAAACACAGACGCGTTCCTTCACGATAGCCTTGTGCTATAAGAACGGCAGGAATACCACATTAACTAAATTGTTTATTATCGTTAGCGGGGAAGCTCACATTAATCTGCCAGATTGACACGGAGTATAAAACACGAGCTGGATATGCGCCTGAATAGAAGGGAGGGGGATGCACAATTGCGTTCATGTTTGCTGTGGCCAGGAATCCGTCGCAGATATTCGGGGTTAGTAGCGCAATACATCAACCGCTGTGCCACCACTCCACTCCACTCTGTATTGTGAACATAGGCAAATGAACCCCCCCATGGAGTGCTAGCATAAAAAAAAATTGTATTAAATCTTAAATGTTAGCTAAGGACATCGGGTGCCAGGAAGTCCGTGGCTGACCTTCAATTAACATTCATTCCAAGGTGACCTTTCGTAATCCAAAGTTGAGCCAGCTGTTTTGAGATGCGCGTTGCTCCTGCAAGATCACTCTTGGCCGTGAGTTGTCTGCTCCGCTCCATCCTGAGCTGATGCTGCTGCTGCTGCTGCTCACAAGAACCTTCCAGGGGCTTGATCCACAGATAACTCAATTTGGATGATTTACCACAACTCTGGTGTGCTGTGTTGTGTTGTCTTCTCACGAAGCCTACATCATCATCATCATCGCTTGGCAATATGGTCACCTCCACCTCTTCCGATATTTCTCCACCCGCTATATTCTCTTGTGCGAAGTCTCCATCTTCTGTCTTCACATCTGCTCCGAGGTCTCCATATTTCCCTGCTTCCGTGTGTCGGGTTCCTTTGCATCGGTTTTCAAGGTAACTTCTATGTGGCATCCGTCCTGGGTAGATGTGCGAGCCATTGCATTCGATTGCTCGTGACAATAAGAAGTCTGAATGCCGATTGTCCCATTCCCTTCCTGACGCATTCACCGCGTACTTTCATTTGCCAGTTGATTCGCGGAAGTGTCCAAGCATCGTTCGGCTGACTTTGTGAGAGTCCCAACGATTCGCATCCAAACACGAACACGGTCAGAGCCGTTATTGTGCAATGCCAAATCCGCATAGCCGCACGATTGTTAAAGCGTGACGCGTGGGAGTATTCTCCCATGTTTACCGACTCTTCGGGTACATTCACGCAAAGACTTACAATGCAAGTTCAATATACAACCGACAGAGTCATACAATAACGAGGTCAAGAGGTGATCACAGTCAAAGCCATTGATGCCAACACCACCACACCCCGCCAACGTGTTGTATCCTCAGCGAGATCTGTGCAGCTGCTGCACAGCAGACACAGCAGCGACCCCCAAGACCGGCTCCCGACAGCCTCCAAACCATCTGCTCTTCGGTCTTCCACGTGGCCCGGCGGGGTCGTGGAAACCATGCCAAGGTGTGTCAGGGTAACCGGGCCTCCTCCATCCTGATCGTCTTTACAACGCTTGTCTGCCATGAATAACAGATTATCTCAAAATAATAACAGGGGGGTGGGGGGCTGAGAGAAACAGAAGAACTAGCTGTTGTTTCTGTTCACCGGTCTTCATGATGTATTGTTGTTTACAGACTTCAACATAAATATCCCACAATACCCTCTGGATGGGGCTCTCGAGAGCTCCCTCGATGGAAACCTCTTCTACTAGCAGTGCTGCGAGCAAGCAATTGCAGGGCTGCACCTTTATCATCACCTGCAGAAGTGATCAATGGGGCACGCGTCATGCGGAGTTCGTTTTCATGCTTTTAAGGAATCCTGGCAATTTTCTTGTTCAAGAATCTTAACCAGGGTGGGGGGGGGATGAGGGTAGGGGTGGTGAGGGTCAGAATGGGGTCAATCTGGGGGGGGGGGGTGAGGCTCAGGGTGTGGGGGGTCAGGGTGGGGGGGCTTCGCAGATATTATCTTTGGGTGCATCACGTGGCTACAAATATTCCACGACGCACAAAGCCACGTCACTTGATAATGTCGGTGGTGTTGTGTGGAAATAATGACGGCGATGGGCTCATTACAATGAAAGTTCGTTGAAACAATGAGAATGATTCATATTCTTAGGTTTTTTCGGTAAAGTCACGTAGGTAAAAACATTAAAAAGTAAAATAAAATAAAAAATAAAATAAAAATCACGACGTTTCGGAGGCAACACAAGCTTCCCTCTTCAGGTGGTACCGTCACAGAATGATCTTAAATTATCTGAAGGGAATGTACAGAGCGCCTTCACCAAAGCGCTTTACAAAAAAGAATTGACAATGGTACAAGATAGAGTGTGATGGTGGAGGCGAGGTGCATGAAATAGATGGGAGGCAGCAATGGGCAAATCTGTGATGATGCGTGAATTCGGTCAAAGCGAATTGATACGCGTAATTGATGATGATGAATGGATTTAATGAATGGGGTTAATAAGTGATAGCCGTAAAATAAGAATATGAACATGATGACCTTTTTGTACTTTTATAAGCATCTGAGTTCCAGTTGATATTTGTTTTACTTTCTAACGCCTTTGCTCTGTTTCCTTGGCACAATGGGCAGTCTGGCTGTGGCCTGATGAAGCTAGTTGTAATTACTGGTGAAACATTGTACTCAGATTGTAAATGTTGTGGCTTGGCTCTCCAACACACCGGTGTGCTGTACTAGTGACGAATTGGCCATGTTCTGTTTACGTGACAAACCTTACTAGTTGGCTGTGTCGGGTAGTGGCGGGTTTTAACGACACATTTATATATTTACGTGATCTCACCCAAAAAATTTCTATTATGGATAAAACGGATAACTCATCAATTTAATTCCTTAAGGAGCAATACAAATCTAGATCACTTGAAAATAGTTTTTTGAAGAAACTCTTTAGCTACGGCTCACACTGCAATGACGACAGCTGAGCCAGTGGTGGGAATTCCAGGTTCCTATGGTGGGGCAGAGTCTATCCATAGTACAACCAATGTGGACTTCTCCACAAAGTGGGTACTCAACCAGGACTTTCTGATTGCGAGCCTCTCGCTCTCACCGCTCGCTCTCTCACCACTGAGCCACCTGGCTGGAACACAAAAAAAAGAATTTCTAAACATTCTCCTGACAGAGTGAGAGCCGGGTTTTTTTTTGGGAAATAATGGCATGATGGAAGGTGTTGTTAACAAAAAAGCAGTCAAATTAGTAAGATGTATCGCACCCTCTCTCCAAGCTTTCTTTAAAAGGAGTTGCCATTAATTATTCACACCTCCCACATCTTTCGTGGCATTCGATGAAATGAATGGCGCTGATTTTGTGTTTTGGCAAGGGTTGATTAATGCGACGCTTTAGACGTGGAACTCTGCTGTATGTGTCACAACTGAATGTGCGTCATTTTGCACTGGGCGCTGTTTTATGCAAGCCGTGTACACACCAAAATGACACTTTCGGAAAATGAATGATGCCAGTAAACTTCCTAACAGTTGCATTTGCAGCAAATGAACTCTTAAGGATGAACTGTATTATCTAAATTTCTACAACAGCGCAATATATGAACGCGTGTTAGTGCGTCAAATTTATAACGGGCTCGCTAAACTTTACTCATGTAAAAAAATTGGAGGATGGGGCAGAATACAGAATGTTAGGGAGCAGCTCTCTTATCTGACGTGGTGAATAAATGCCTTCCTCAACTTTAAAATGGATGGTTCGGCAGCGTCAAGGTTTTCTGCATCAAGATATCAATGGCGTGCATATTCACCATCTCGGGCTAACGCATTTTTTGTTATTTTTTTGCGCGAAAGAAATTCGTAGCGGCCTTCCCAAAAACGTGCGCCGCGAATGGGTAGGTGAGCGGATCGTGGCGGGATTGAGCAGCAGAACGGTTTCGAAAATCGCGATGTAATTCCATTACATCTCGTCGTCTTTTCTATGATGGTGTTTCCAGCTCATTACGTAACCTGCCGATAACTTTAATACGGGCTGGTAACAATTGTGGTTAATGAGGCAAATATAATCTGCACGGAGATTTTGAATACAAAGTGAAATGGACACAAGGACAAGAATAAGAATATAAATTGTGGCTATTAAAATAATTTCTCAACATTTGTACCCCTCGTTTCGGCCTAACTTGATCAAAGCGGAAAGCTGACAGTGATTATGCCAACATCGCGGGAAGAAATAGAATGCTATTCTTCAACAATGTTGTGTTGTTGCAATTGCCGAGTAAAAAAATCGAAGAAATTCTATTTCAGAAGCAAATTCTTATCAAATAATGTGAAGGCTGATAATGAACGAACTTCCAGAATGAATGCTATTGAGGTGTTTTTTCAAGCATAATACTGACCGATTTCTATGTGAAATAGACTTCGTGGTGCATGAAATGCGACAAAATAAATTGTAGAATAAATTGTAATGCAAGTATACACGTTTACTATTTCACACGATGACGTTCAAAATTCTAGATTGAGGCAAATTAAATGTTTCAGACTGGACAGATCATTAAATAGCTATTTTTCATAATTTAGACAATATTGGGGGGCATATGTTTTATGGTAATAACTGTTTATTTCCATCACTCCATTTGAAGAACTCTTGAAACGCTTCTCTTCAGAGATCACATTGTCTGCGTGTAAACATTGCAATGTTGCAAATGAGCAGAAAAGATTGAAACAATGTTTTGCCCACATCTGTTTTATCAATTTAATATTCAAATGTGCAATTTTACAGTTTTGTTTACAACTAGTTTAAAAGATGCCACATTTGGTATCGTATGACTACCATAACTTTTATGAACACAATAATATACTGCTTGCGTAGAAATGTTCCGAACTCAATAAATAATATTGAACGAAATTTGTTCGAATAGAAATGCCTAAATTTTACGACAAAATAAAACCTCGAGTTCAAGACAGCTCTGCAAATACTTGCTCATTGCCACTGCTGGCAGAAGGGCCTACACTCGACCAAGCTCTAGTGAGCCCTTCTCGAGGTTATTTGGCAAGCTCTGTCGAGTCAAGGTGCTATTATGTTATTCCCTGCACCTGGTAGGCAGGAGGTCGTGGGTTAGATCCCAACCCTGACACTTGTAAATCTAGAGTTTCCTCCCCGTTGTGGTCACGTAGATTGTTCGATGGTTCCTCCGGTTTTGCCATCCACATAAAAAAAACATGCTTTTAAAAGATTTAGCTGGTCTTTTAAATACCCAGATGATGAGTTGTCACGTGTGGTTAGGTCGCCTATGGAGATGAGCTCAGTGGGCTTTACCTGGCATATACATAAATAAACAAAGGCTCACCCTCTCAAGCCTCACCTTACCATATTAATAAAAAGTATGCGGCCCTTGCCCCACCACCTTCTCCAACCACTATATTAACGGAGTGGTAGCTACTGCAATCTCTCATTTACTTGATACAGCTGTCGTGGCTGTGACGGTACCACCTGAAGACGGAAGCTTGTGTTGCCTCCGAAACGTCGTGATTTTTATTTCATTTTACTTTTTTAATGTTTGACCTACCTGACTTTACCGAAAAAACCTAATAATATGAATCATTGCAGTCACGAAAGCTTCAAATCTAGAAATAAAACACCAGTAAGACGTCTTGTAAAATATGGTAGCGCCCACACTTTACTTCACCACATAATTATTCTCGACCGACTAACTGCGTTGAACCCATTCACACTGCTGGTTGGACACAGGCAGTGGTGGTGGTGATGGGGGGGGGGGTAAGAAACTTGCATCGTTGTTGCAACAGCTGCGCCACATGGAATTCAATTGGCGACCTCCAGATTGGCAGTTCGAGTGTGCAAACCGTTACACAACTCCAGCATCCACTGATATGTGATGGGATTAACAACATTTCTACCACAGGTGACTGAAAAAAAGCACAGTTGTGTCATGGCCATCGTATTAAATTGAGAACGTTTGACATGCACTGCAATGGTGATGATGATGGCTGAATTGTTGTACGTGATTTATATAGTAAATCAGGACACACTGCAAAACGAACACATTCTAATCGCACAGCCACTGCTGCAGATTGTAAATCAATATCCAATTATTGGTCTCTGGCAAATGCTAAAAAAGTAAGAATAGAATTTTTTTTAAACTACTGTATGCCTTGTGCAATAACCCTCCGTCAATTGTGTATCATTCGACTCCATCATTCTACAAATCAATAAGATGTCGATTGATGCTATACACCTGATGATAAAAATACACATTAATAAGCTCTCTTTCGGGATAATGTTTCCTTTAAAACCACACGATTGCCATTCATGTAAGGTTGTCAAAACGAGAGCACAACGTCGCATATTTGACCATCACGTGTCTGTCCTGACCATTGAACCGCCCACTCCCTGTCCAGTGTTTGTTCACTGGGTTTACCTGACATTTGCTATCGGTGTTTACAAATCTGCCCTTTTCACATACAGTGGTATCTATTTTATTCCATGTACATACGCTCACGTCTAAAGTAGGAGCCACACACTCATATCAGTTTTGTGTTTGACCTGTGAACTATTAGGGCAATGATGGTGGCAGCAGTGGTAGTTCTGAGGTCACGACTTTAGACATTGAGACTGCACAATTACTGTTTCCCTGCTCAACTCTCCACTCTCAACTCCGAGGTTCAGACACAAAGCACAGAGCGTTGAGTGTTTCTCTTATAACATAATGATGGGTGCTGGAGCCATGGCATATTCTATAAAGTGAGATTAAAAGCGTGTTTTTAAAGTTAATAAATAGATTGCTCTCTAATGAGTGCTCCTCGTTATTTTCCAGCATGTGTGATGTTTTTCCCCACACCCAGCAGTGTGGGAGCTTCTTCAGGGAACTGACGTTTCACTCGCAGCTGTTGGAAAATTGTTCAAGGATTGAAGTGCGTGGATGGAAACGTACAGACGTGGTGCCGAACAAGAGCAGTGCACCACCCCCACACACATTGCAACGGCGCTGTGCTGGATTCAGGTTGTTATATAAGCACGCCGCTTTTTTGTTGTCAAACTTGAGCACAATGCTTCGATTTCTCTCTGGTCTAGAACAGAGAAGAATCCATGGGGACTGAATCCAGGGCTACACAATCACAAATAATGCCGACCAAGTCTATCCACACCACGACTTCTTCAAGCTCATTGCAAAGAAGGGAAAAGCAATGGGTGCAAGCCGTGTGTGGGAAGGTTCAGTGCCGAGGTCTGGAATAGGCGATTGTGGGCGCTGTGGTGGCGAGTTGTTAGCTACCTCACCTGGCATACAGGAAATCATGGGTTCGAGCCCGACTCTGATACCGGTATATTTGGAGTTTGCAAATTTCTCTCCCCGTGGACGCATGGATGTTTGTCCTGGTCCCTCCGGTTTTCCTCTCGACATTTGGATGCGTTTCGAGTTTTTGGCTGCTATAAAGTTCCACATGATAAGCCACTTCGTTGAGCTATCATTTGTGGCCAGGTCGCTTTTGAAAATAGTCACATAGCTCAGTGTCTGGAACCGGCTGCCCACACAATTCACTGGGACTCTTCAAGAAACACCTTGATGATATCTTAGACGCAATCCTCACAATTAAGCGAGCCACATGGACCCAATGGTCATGTCTCGTTTGTAACTTTTGTTAAGTTGCTTATGAACTGGAATCCCTCATGGGAAGAAAAACACGGTTTTAAATAAAATTATACACAAAACTTAAACACATAAAAAAAAATTGTCAACAGCACACGGAGCCTCAAAACGTGTGGTCAAATTTACACATATAGACTACTTATTTGTGGTGCAATTTTCTCGGAGTTCCTCCATCAAGGAATGTGTTCTCTTTACCCGAGTACACCGGCTGATGCAAGTGGCTAACACCTTGTGATTGAGGTCACGTCTGTGGGTGAAAAGGTTGATGACCAGCAAGATACTCCCGTGCCTTTCTAAGCAGAGCCTAAAAATGCCAGAGCGGTTGTAATTTAATGCTGAACGGGCCTGGGGGGTCCTGCATGCTAATATAAAATCTAATTAAAAACCAATTTGGATTTTTAAAAAAAATATTGCAAATTTCAAACTCATGTTTGATCTGGGGTTCTTTAAAATTCTTGAAAAATGCATAACCTTCATGGAGGAAAGAGCATGTGTTCCACCGCTCCCCCCCTCCCCTTTTGGATAAAACTTGTGGGTAAGAGGTCATGCAGACTAATTAGTGCAATTGTATTGCACCCAAGTTGTTTTGAAACTTGTTTTCGATCTAAAAATGAAGCCACGAGAAGAAGAAAAAAATGTACGTGGCGAGTTTGCCACTTGGGGGAAAAGACCTTGGCTCGAAGTTTTGGCTAATAGATAACGTAATTGAGACTGGCGCATGCTAAAATGCAACGCAGGTTTGTTGCAACTTCAATGCAGCTAATTGCATCCCCCCCCCCCCCCCCCCCCCCAGCGTGTGGCCGAGCTAACTCAAAGCGCTAATGCAATTCTCTTTTAGAAAGTTTAGTCTGGGTTAAGTTCTGATGTCTTCTGTCGGCTCTTGGGTGATATTCAAGCGCCATATTTAATTTAGCAACGTTGACATTCGAGTGTAAAAATTGTAGCCAGTTCCCATGTTTAGTTTGCCTTTAAACTTTTTTCTTGTATAATCGTGTTGTGCTTCAGGTGCGCCGTGCATGATTGCAACGTAAACCCTTGCCACAATCGACGTAAAATAGGTCACAAACTCACACAGATTTTTTTCGTATATATAACCTTTTGCTGTGAAATAATTTCACTTGATTCATGATGACCATTATATATTGTTAAAAAGTTTTGCGCTTCAGCAGAAGGCACCCCGGACAAAAAAAATATACAATGAACTTGTTTTATTGAATGCAGGCAGGGTTTTTTTCCTCCACCTCTCCACCAACAAAATTTCGTTCGTCTTGCACACAAGCATTTGCTTGTGTGCAAGATAACTTCACGGTCAAGTTCAACGTCTACTTACTTCGCCAGGAGGTGAGAACTCAAATAGACCAGGATATGAGTCATATTTGCAACAAGACAAAATCATTCAAATGAAATACATTTACAGCAATGAAGCTAAATATAAATCAGACTAACCCCTCCCCCCTCCACCAATATGAACCAATCGGAGGAACAAAAAAAACCGAGTGCGTTACATCGATATCACTATTTACACTCCCGAAAAGTCACTATTTACACTCCCGAAAAGTCTCGTGCCATAAAAGAGGAGAGCAGATGACGAAACTATTCGAATCCTCGTCCGCATCAGCGTTGTTGTGCGAACAGTGGGAGGTAGCTGTTTGCGTGTTCTCTGATTGTTGTTTTCCTAGTCACTCTCTACTTTAATACCACATGCTGCAGCTATTTTTGTTACCTGGAGGTATGAGCAGATGCTGCTGCTTTGTGGTGGAATGAGCATTCCCTATTTTAATGAGACGCCCTGCCAGCAACAGGACTTAGTCTCAACAGGAGCCAGATTTTTGGTTCATCGCGTTTGACAGACGTGTCAAGAATCTATAGGAGGATGACGGGATGTGGAACGCGACTGAAGAAGAATATATATATAAACTGAGCGTTTCCAAGGCCGTTGGATAAAATGAAGAATAATTCACCCATTTATTTTCCATGTCAGAGTCTTGGAATTTGTATGATTTCATTCCACTTAAAGACTTGCAGTATTTTGTGACAGCGTATTTTGGGATGAAGCTTCACAAAATTAATAGGGCTGCTGTGAAATTTTGTGAAGATTAGTTTCCAGTGTTGCTTTTTGCTGACCCATTTGTTGCTAATGTAGCTTGCAAAACTCGTAAATAAATATTATCTTGTGCATAAAGTATATTTAACGCACATATATCCTTATACATTGTGACAGAATTAATCTCTATATGTATGTGGAATGTTATTAGAAGCTATATGATGTACTGTACAATAATAGTACATGTTTTATTTTTAAAAGATCATGCCTAATATTAAAGCATAGCAAACAAATCAAGTACTCTAGTTGGAATATTGTTAAATTATGAATTAGATTATTTCAGTAAGAACAAGCCATATAAAAAATTATGTCACGCACAACTCATAAAATGAATTGCATAGTGAGCACAACGCGTTCAATACCAGACGCTCACAGGCGTGAAGATTTTGCCAAAATTTTAACTTCCTCCGTCTCTCACCTCCCCATCGTTCACAGCTGCAGTTGCGAGGTGAATTTATTCGCGGAGATTTTTTTTATTATAGCCTCCTCGTGCTCCACAGCCCCATGAATCAACAGAGGCCAGAGATTCCCACCAGAGACCACAAGCATCGTCTCTGGCTATACCCCGCACCACCCATTCCTACCAAGCACAGCTCTACCGCACGCCACCCCACCCCACCTCACTCCGCTCCACCCTCCGCAACGCCACCCCACCTCTCCCACTCCACAATTCCATTCCACTTTACCCCAACCTATTCCGTCCCACTCCATCCAACTCGACGGCACCCTACGACCGCACCACATGACCACTGACCCCTCCATGTCCTGCCACACCCATCTCATCATACTTCTCCCTGCCCCGTCCCATCCCAGGTCACTCCCCATCCGATCCCAGGTCACCCTTGCGAATGAAACCCATCCTGGTCTCCTGTGTTCTCACCTGGTTAAACAAAATAAACTATCTCACCCTTCTCAACCCTACCCTGCTCCCCACGACCTTAGCCCACCATGGCCACATCATGTCCCACCGATTCCCCCTCGCGCCGGTGCCACGGTTACGACCCGTGTGGCCCCGTGTCAGCGCGAGTGTCCTAAGAGTGGGAAGTGAGATTCAATCTCCCCTGCAGGATCGCCCGCGGAGCGTTGGCGACACGAGAGTTGCTCGCGGCCAGCGAGTCGGTCCGTCGCAGCTGAATTCGTGTAATGGCAGAGCTCTCCACGGGCTTCGTGCCGCGCGTGCCATCGATTTGTTTACCTCGCTGAAGGCGGTATGAGAAGCAACGCTGCGCATCTTATTACATCGACACTGGGTGCCCTACGCTGGTCATATCTTTCACGAACAAAGACTCACAATGCCACTCCTTTGCGAGCCGTATCAGGTAATGTCTCCCAACGCTTTGTAGCTCGTGGAACCCACTGGGGAGCCTGCCAATGTTTCGCTTTGGGGCCACCATGCCTCGTGGCAATGCGTGAAATCCGGTCGCCTGCTGCTGCTGCATTTCCCTTGAAGGTTTCATCATATACCAAGCATAGCTGTTATTATCACTATCTGTTTAATGATGTTTTGTACATTTCTCATGCCACGTTTGTCCCCTTAAGGATGACTTTCTTGCTGAAATTAGAGTGGCGTTTATTTTGTTCCCATTTAATTCAGTCGCGAATTAAACAGCAGTGGCAAAATGAACGGTGCGCTGCGGTCAGGAGTGTGATTCATCGTCGCACCAATAAATCGATGTATATCACACATGTATCGCATCGCGGCAATTAGAATCAACACATTTATATTCACATATACGACAGGTAAATGGGCTTGCGTGACTCCAGCAGTCACAAGAGGCCGCTACGTTCACAGCAACGTTACAGACAAAACGAAAATCCCTTCTTGACTGGAATCGTGAATGCCGAATCACAACAATTATTTGCACCGCGCAATCCGCCACGCGAATTCGAAGACTAACTTTTTTTTATAGACCCAATAAAACGTATGTTTTTAATTACTTCTGCCATGATGTATTGAGTAGGTCTCAGTGCGGAAATCAAAGCGCATTTCAACAAAAGTTAAGCGCCTTCTCAAAGAGCGATCAGAGATAGAGGAGGGTGCCGCGAGCGAGCGAGCGAGGGCACAACACCTGCATTAAATTTCGATTTAAAGCCTCCGTGACTGCAGGGATTCATCTTCTTGGTTCTTTCGGTGAAGTCACGTAGAAGGGAAATAGTAACGCAAGCAGCATTGTGGCCGAAACGTCGTGAGAATGATTTTATTATGTTTTATTTTTATTATTTTATTATTTCCCTTCTACGTGACTTTACCGAAAGAACCAAGAAGATGAACACCTGCATTCTTCACCGAGCAGAAAAGTGCACATCAATTCCTTGCCAACAGGTCTCCCAAAAGGTCCACGTGATTATGGGTGCGCGTTCGGGCTGTTACGAGTCTAAACGGTGACACTTGACCCGAATTCACAATAAAAAACGCCTTTAAAAAAAAATGTGTATCGACAATTTCGACGTTTTGTTGTCCACAATGACAATGAGCAGCTCTCAGCACTTGCGATATTGTTGTCGAATCGTATCTCCTTCTTATTTAAAAGTGGCGTAGGAGAACGCATGACAGTGTTTCCCTTCCGACGTGCTCACAGGGACGACGCAAAAAACGCTGTCGCTTCTGTTTGTCGCACAGTTCACGGCGTCTGTGTTAAAGCGAGTCGTCGTCTGCCACGCGGGCAACATGCGATGGGTCCCTCTCTCTCCGTCTCTCGCGCGGCGTCGACGAGAGAGCGCACAGGGGGCCAAAGGCCCCTTCTTACAACCGTGTTCGCATCACCGTTCGACAGAAATAATGAAAACGCTCGCGCGCGTTTCCGTACGCAATCTTGCGATGGACGCTTCCGTGGGCATGTGAGACGATCAGAAGCCCACGCGATTGTCGGAGTTGATGTTTATACAGGAAGAAGGGCTGCCGTGGTATTGCGGTCGTTAAGCACCCGAGAAAATAGCAATTCAGAGTTCGCCGGTTCGATTCTATCTCCGGCCACTGCGGTTAATAAAAAAACTTTATTTTTAACATCACGACCTCTGTATTCTTTGGTTCTTTCGGTAAAGTCACGTAGATAGAACATGAATAGATCACGCAGCACTATAAACTGTCCCACCACAGGCAGTCGACCGGCAGGCCACGTGTGGTGGGGGTAAGGTGTGGGTCCTCCCACCTCCTTCAAAGTCGTCCCAAATGCCTCGAGTGGTTCCTCTCCTGGAGCCCCTTCTGCCAGCAGCGGCATGAAGAGGCGTTTCAGGAATCCACCTTTGTCTTATTGATGCCGAAAAGGCTCGCTGAGTTTCAAGGTTCTTTGTAAGCAGCGTTGGCTTGGGCTGTTTGGCCAATCCCTTACTCAGGAGATTTGCACGTGAGGGGCAGATGAAATACCCAGACAGAAGCTCGTACACCGACAACATTAACAATATATATGCACTGACTGTTCAGTGACCTACTTGCTGTACTGTCTTCTAGTACTTTCTTTGCTGCCCTGCATGTAGCCGTTTAAAATCTCGATCGTGGTCCATGCAATCCAAACTATGGACCATGTTAGAAACTGTCGTACTGTGATCTGCGTTCCTTCAACAGGGGAGGAACAGCAAACACTTCACAAAACCCTGTCGTGAAGCGCTCTCGCGGTCAGCAGACCTCGACATTGGCATTACGGTAAGCTCATGACCATATTTGCCATGCGCAAGAACAGAATACAATGTCAAACCTCTGCACGAACCATCATTCTCACCTCCACAATGCCGGATTTGGCCCACCGCGTCTTACGACATATGACGGCGTACTCTACATAACGCACGGTCCCAGCAGCGTTGCGCACTGCATGTCACCAATGTATGTCTTAGCATGGACATTGGTACCTCGAGAACAAAAATATAATATCTGAACACGTGTGGACACCCTCGCCACGTACACGGTCTGGGAATGCCGCTGCAGAGGCCACCTGGTATATTTGTCACCGGCACACTCATGTCCCCATCCTCAAAATCAATACCGTGCTGTGTTGGAAAATATCAGCCAGATTCGCCTCCATTTATTTCAATGCAATGGCTTTTGTTGTGAGACAACAGGACACGGCACCAATTGCTATAAGCGCAAATATTGATACAGTGGGGCTGGAACATGTCAGGCGCGTGCTTTCTACGGCGTGTTTTTTTTAGGCTGCCCGACTCAAGCGCAGGCACGCACGCCTTTGGATCATCGTCGCCAAGACAAATGTGAAGGTGGTTGCCCGGCGATTGCCTCGGCTCACACTGCTGCCGGTGGCATGATCTGCATTCGAGAATCAGAATCTTTATTTGAACTGCAGGAGGAGGAATCCGATGAGCTCTAAAGCTGTTTTTCACAGATGTCCAGTATGGGTGGGTCAGCGAGTTACAATATTGGAGGGACTCATCTTCTTGGTTCTTTCGGTAAAGTCACGTAGAAGGGAAATAATAAAATAATAAAAATAAAACATAATAAAATAATTCTTATTATGTTTTAAAATAATTATTATAATAATACTTATTATGTTTTATTTTTATTATTTTATTATTTCCCTTCTACATGACTTTACCGAAAGAACCAAGACGATGAATCCCTGCAGTCACGAAAGCTTTAAATCGATAAAAATTGGAAGGACTGCTGCAGGGCATCGCTCGAGGGCTGTTTGACCTACTCTGGAGTATCCACACTACGGCCCTTTTCGGCCCTTTTTGGCCCTTTTTTCATAGCAGTGAAATTTCACCTATTATAAATCTTTTTTTTTTTTCATTTAAGGGCAGTGTTATTGACAAATGTGTTGAATACTTTTTGGTTCTTTCGGTAAAGTCACGTAGGTATAAAATAAAACAAAATAAATCACGACGTTTCGGGCACAACACAAGCGTCACACCTTATGACAGACGCTTGTGTTGCGCCCGAAACGTCGTGATTTATTTTGTTTTATTTTATACCTACGTGACTTTACCGAAAGAACCAAAGAGTATGAATTCCTGCAGTCACGAAAGCTTCAAATCAAGATTACATGTGTTGAATTTTTGTTATTTGTGTTTGTACGTATGTATGTTGAACTTCTTTCACACCATACGTAGTCAACCGTGCTTATTGGAGGAACTGCATTGGCATCAATATCACACATTGTTCCACTTACATGCCGTGCCAATGCACACAAGCATTCATTGGGTGAGTCCTGAACACTTTATAACTTACACTTAATTTGCATGCGCACACAGACGAGTAAATATTGGCCCAAGAATGTCATTTATTTACCAGGCTAATGTGACAAAGCAAACATTTGTCCAATAAACTACGCAGGTAGCTAGATTTAAACGAGGACAACTTGGTGATTTACTCTCACTCTTAAAACAACCGTCCAGTCTTTGCCAACCACTCGCACATATTCACAGAAGCCGGAACAGTAATGTTGACTGGTTAATTGCCCCTGGACTGAACAAGATATGATTGTATCAAGTGAGAACGGAGCAGAGTTCAAGTCAAGTATCCTTAGCCATACATTGGCCCCCTGGGTACCTTGTTGGTCCTCCCCGATCATTCATTTTTAATTAAACCATCCATTCTTCGACTGCTGATTTTGCTCATCAAAGGGTGTCCCGGTTACGTGTGTTTATGGATGTCAACCTCAGAATCTTAGTGCCATTGATTATATTCAACGCAGGTTGCCAGGTTCATTACACGTTGGAAACCACTGTCCCACCTCTGCCACCCTTGACATGAATTAACAGTCGATGATAATTTCTGTCGGAATATCAATCATAATTGTTCCCAATTAAACAGGAATTATGGCGAACAACTTTGCCCATTTCCAGGACCCCTCACCTCCCGCACCGTTTGCACTGCATGCAGATGAAGTCAGTGCTAATCATGCTGCCCATCATGCTGTGTGACTGACCTATCTTACATCCTCAGTATGCATTGTTTTAGATCATTATGGGTGAAAGCAGATATACGCAGAACCCCGTTTTGTGCATCCACATATAATTACAAATATGTTTTAGTGCTTTCAAGACGAATATTATCCAGCAGGATTTGTTCAAGCAAGTAAACGCTGGACTGGTGTTGACTTTCTTGGGCTCATCAGCGGAGTAAAGTCTTGTTTTGTACCAACTTACTCGATTGGAATAGCCAACAGCAGCATCGCCCCCCCCCCCCCCAACCGAGAGACTAATTCGTACGTTGCAGGCCGCCGTTGCGT
Organism: Lethenteron reissneri; assembly: GCF_015708825.2. Classification (NCBI taxonomy): domain Eukaryota; kingdom Metazoa; phylum Chordata; class Hyperoartia; order Petromyzontiformes; family Petromyzontidae; genus Lethenteron; species Lethenteron reissneri. Next base: position 11,512,233 of record NC_083820.1, on the reverse strand, counting down.
CACTTTGTCTCGCACAGGGACCGATGTCATTAGGATGTCCCCTAAACTAAACAAAAAAACCCACTGAAGTTGGTCATTGGATTGAGATGTAATGTAATGAGCGTTGAGATGCTGTAGCACTTAAGCACCCAATACATGCAAATCCTCATTGCTTATCCTTTTTAAATAAATGTTGACGGATAATCCAATAGGCCAATGGATTACAACTTTCTTTACTTTTACGCGGAGCCACCGAACGGAGTTGACTCGTCTTAAAAGTTTCCACAGTCGCGAAGTTGGCATTGAACAACATTACAATGATGACGGATTGGCCTTTGGAAATGGCGTTTTGAATAGTTGTGATGGTTTTGACCTCACCACTGCAGCGAGTGAATATCTCAGCGATCATGCCCAGGCTTGGTACTTGTTTGCAGATTGAGGCTTGCACTTTTCCCGCTGGCCTGCATATTCAGCCACAAAAAAAAAAAAATCCAATTTCCCACCAAACTGCCCAATGCTGTTATCACGTGTGCTTTAAAGAAAAGCGCAATTCAGAAGGGAGAGGTCTGCGCAGAGAGCTAGCGAGCAGTTATGCCGGATGCTCACGAGATCGCAAGATTAATGGGCACACTTCCCCGTTCGATGGCTTCTTCTTGCCAGCCAGCTGCACGAATAGTTGGCAACCCAGGCGCTTAGTCTTCTGTACAACATCTGTATGAATTCAAGTTGCTGGAACGAGTCATAAATGAAATTGATTTAATTTTCTTACACGTGTACAAAATATATTTCCTTTTCGTCGGGGGTGGGGCGAGGATGAGGATGTGTATGTATTGTACTAATGGAGTATTGCATATAAGATATCACAATTATTGTTTGATACCTGTTGAAAGCGGTTGGAATTTGGCAAATGAAAGGAAAAACTTTCACTTGGATGGTTTTTTTCTGTTCCATTTCCTGACTTAAGGAGTGGAAATTGCATTTGAAGCCAAATTTCTTTTCATGTGAAAGTATGATATTTAATCATTTATATTTATACAAACAGGTCAGAAGGGACTTTGTACACACACGGAATACAAATGAATGATCATTGCAATATTACCACATGCTCCTCCTGATAATTAAAATGATTAATGTATTCGGAGCCCTGGGTAGTGCACTTATTTTTCGTTTATCCATTTCAGTGCAATTAGATTGCACGTCTTGTTATAGACAAATGCCTTAGATGTTTTGTTAGTTCTAAGGTATGTTGCTCCCAGCACTATATAACAAACCTATATGGGCATGCACCAGAGATTAAACGTTTACGGAATAAATGCGCGAATAGTAATTGCACGTCGACCGGCTAAGATAAATGGCTTCACACGAAGGTGCAATGAGTAAGGCAGGGTCATTGCCCAAACTGTCACCCATGATATTTATGAAGGCAGCGTTGTTGACAACCTTGTTGAGTTTCTACATTGTGCTTGTCCACCAACGCCAACGCAGCGACCAAATAATGTGCTTACAGATGAAGGTGTTGCTTTTCCTTTGCGTGCACATAACACGGCATGTGCATCTGTGATGCGCACGCAACATATCGACTCCTTAGCAGTCGGCGTCCCCCGTGTGCTGGCCTTGACAGAGTGCAGAAGGTACCCTCTTCATCAAGGTGGAGTGTGCGCCTTTAATGTGTGAATTACGGCATCACAGAGAGTGCCATCCAACGAAATATTAATGCTTGGTCTTGATTTGAAGCTTTCGTGACTGCAGGTACGACTCTTTGGTTCTTTTGGTAAAGCCACGTAGAAAGAAAAAAAAATAGAATACGACGTTTCGATTGCAATACAAGCATCCGTCCTCAGGTGTGAATGCAAGCTCGGAGAGAGGCACATACAGAGAGAGACAAACACAGACACGGAGAGAGACAAACACAGAGAGAGAGAGACACAGAGAGAGAGACCCACACGCAGAGAGACACATCCACACAGAGAGACACAGAGAGAGAGACAGACACACACATAGAGGAAAGACACATAGAGAGAACCAGACGCAGAGAGACACATACAGAGACACATAAAGAAACAACGCCTCTGTGACGAGGTGTTATAGAGAGAGAGGGGGGGCAGAGAAATTAGCATGTCAATGAGAGCGACAGGGGGAGAGAAATTCGAAGTTTGAGAAAACAAACATCGTAAACTTAGAAATGGAATGCAATGCAACACAGAGAGTCGGCTAACAAAACAGTCAACACTTTACCTGGTTGATTACGTTCTTCCAAAGATTGCTAAATTAGAAGTTACGTATGAGTTGTGTGGAAATCCTCCCGGTAGAGGTGGTTCAAACTTGATTTGATTAATGCCTCGTCACAGAGGCGTTGTTTCTCTGTGTGTCTCTGTGTGTGTCTCTCTCTGCGTGTGTGTCTCTCTATGTGTGTCTCTCTCTGTGTGTTTGTCTCTCTCTCTGTGTGTCTCTGTATGTGTCTCCCATCTATGTGTGTTTCTCTCTCTGTCTCACTGTGTGTATGTGTCTCTCTCTCTGTGTGTTTGTATCTCTCTGTGTGTGTCTCTCTATGTGTGTGTGTCTCTCTCTCTGTGTGTGTGTCTCTCTCTGTATGTGTGTCTTTCTCCGTGTCTGTGTTTGTCGCTCTCTCTGTGTCTCTCTCCGAGCTTGCATGCACACCCAATAACGGTTGCTTGTGTTGCAATCGAAACGTCGTATTCTATTCTTTATTTTCTTTTCTTCATACGTGAGTTTACCGAAAGAACCAAATAGTAATTCATGTTTGGTGTTACTCGGGAAGCAATAATACAGGGCTATTTTGGTTTCCAGCTTCAAAGACATGACTGATCCTGGTGATAATGTATTATTACAGCATCCATTGTGCTGTATTCACATTTTGAAACATATGCATTAACATAACAAATAAGAATAGCGTATTTACACGGGGCCCAAAAAAGCATTGTAGCGTATGAGCCGTTACCAGATCGATTTATCATCCAATTTGTGTGCTGAGCATGCAGTTGATGTATATTACAGTGACTACACACGCACGTACGAGAAAAAAATAGATGAAAACGAATGCAATCCTATTTCTGTTGCCGTTCCGAACCAAAGATAAATGATGAATGTATAGCTGTGCAAAGAATGGAACCCGTCGGTAAGAGAACGGCCGCCGAGGAGACGAAGCCATGGAATCAGCCCGTGCGCAGACGTTTGGTGAATTATGACGCTGCAGGTTCACGAGAGATATTCTTTATCTTGTCCAGGAAATTACATAGCGCTTTTGTCAAAGCGCTGGCAGATTGGGGGAAGCCATCATCCAGCAGTGGATCGACCATGGCTGATGATGATGATGATTAACAATCCACATTTTCGCAACAGTTTGGTCTTGAAGACCCATTGCTTGATGACCCATCGACCCATTGCACCGAGGAAACGATTCAAAACGCTTCCGTTTGGCAATAAAAGTGACGAAAATTTGTTTTGTTTTGGGATTTACATTGGGTAGCGATGCTTTGTAAAAATCTATAACATTATTTTTGCGCAAACTATTTGGCTATTCTTAATCGTGCCAGCCGCTGCAGTGCGCCTCAATTGATGTCCTCCTATCTGATAACTCTTGCGCAGTGCCAATAATGTTCCACATCACGTAGATAGTTTAGTTCACATGTTTCTCTGGCCGATAGAAAAATGTACATTTCAATTTCAATTGAATCGAAGGGGAACAAACACATGTAATACATTTTTTACAGATATATAGTAAGCAGGGTCTTATCTATAATTACACCAGGGAGCACACTTTTTTTTTACTTTGTATTTCTGATAACGCCGCATTTGAGATGTCAGTGTGAGTGAGGTTCTCTTGACCAAATGGTAAAAGTGAAACTTTAAATAATGTCCCCCCGTAAGAATATCAAGCCAAGTCGAATTGAAACTGACATATCATCCCCTTCTGGTCGGTGCAGATTTGAGCGCATTGAAACCATTATATGAATATCCCGATTGTTATCATTGCTACATCTAAGCTTGGCGATCCAGCCCAATGCTCTATGAATGTTCTATCTCGAATCCCTTTCAGGACCTAACCCACTGTCATCTTTCATTGTACGCTTTTTTTGGTTAAATCAACATACGTGTTCAGAGTATAAACGCACAATTGCTAATAGTTTACTCAAGTTAAGGATTTCTGGATTAAGCTCGGCAAACATGTACATGATGTATTATCTAACATTACAGTATTTACAGTAGTCACATTAGTTTATATACGTTTGCAATGTATAGTTGTGTAAGTTTGCTTATTAATGAACCGATAATGCATGGTGATGTTGGAGCTACCTGAGTTTTATTCCAAGGCACGGCTCACATCGGTGTTGAGTGACAACTACACTGGGCCCGAGGTCCCACCTCACCAACCCGCAGTGGCCAGGGCTAAACAATCCCAGTGTCTGGCAAGAGGCCTTCATCCAGCAGTCCATTGAAGGCATTTTAATTAGTATTACTACAAAGTATAATATTGCATCGTGTGGAAGAGTAGGCCAAATACCCTCCAGAGGAGCTATAAGGTTAACTTGAAGAGAAGGCCCTCTGCTAGCAGTACTGTGAGCAAGCGTTTGGTGGGAGTCAGCCTTTGTGTTTATTTTTAATTTCACAATGTTGCATCGTACGGTGTAACAGAGGGCCAATCAAGCTCGGACTAAGCTCTCGTGAAGATCATTTGTGTTCCTTGAATTTTACAAAAAAAATAAGGACGCATCATGGGACGGAGAATGTCGGCAATTACCATAACAGTGGAGAACTATTCATATTTTTTGGGTCTTTCGGTAAAGTCACGTAGAGAACTACACATGAATGCATCATCTTGAGTGGTGCATTATTATTGTTATTATAACAGCTGGCAAGAACCAGGAAGACTTGGAGGTTTCCCAGGACGTCAGCTGCCTCGTCGAGAGGACGTCCTGGGCAAGCCAGGGCAGGTGGCAACCCTCACGGTGACATTCCTGCACGCTGTCGACATTGCGACTAACCCCCACCACTGCACTCCGACACGGCTCAGACGTTCATGCAGGTGTCGTCAACACCCATGAAGGCCCCTTGCTAAAGTCACCACCACTGCGCCAGTGTGGGTCATCACACAATGCGGCAACGCGTGTGCAAATAAATTTTGATTTAAAGCTTTCGTGACTGCAGGGATTCATCTTCTTGGTTCTTTCGGTAAAGTCACGTAGAAGGGAAATAATAAAATAATAAAAATAAACATAATAAAATAATTCTCACGACGTTTCGGCTACAACGCAAGCAGCCGTCCCGTTTTATTTTTTATTATTTTATTATTTCCCTTCTACGTGACTTTACCGAAAGAACCAAGAAGATGTGTGCAAGTAATTGGCTGTATCGCTAATATCCCACATTCAAGCATAAACACCAGCCCTTGTTGTTATTTATGTGCTTGGCTAGTTTGTTGTACGTGTACATTGTTTGTTTATATCCAGGAGCTGCAGGCCCAAAAGTAAAGCGTTTTGAATTTCGATTTAAAGCTTTCGTGACTGCAGGGATTCATCTTCTTGGTTCTTTCGGTAAAGTCACGTAGAAAGGAAATAATGAACGCTGTCTCCCCGACAGACCTGGTCTTCACCTGAGGACGGCTGCTTGCGTTGTGGCCGAAACGTCGTGAGAATTGTTTTATTTTTATTATTTTATTATTTCCCTTCTACGTGACTTTACCGAAAGAACCAAGAAGATAAAGCGTACTGGCTACTAATCGCAATCATGATCATCGACCATGATCTTTCTACTGCTGCGTGAAGCCCTCCCCAAGCCTGCAGCTCTCATCATCCTGCACTGTAACAATTCACGGCAACTGCACATGAGCTGCTGTGATCACTCCATTCCACAGTGGATATCCTCTCGCGTGCATTGCCTCCCCCTTCACTGCGCCTCCGTTATGAGTCTTGACTACCGGCCAGCATCCTTTCTATCAACTATTAAATGTATAATAATAATAATACATCTACTCTTTGGTTCTTTCGGTAAAGTCACGTAGAAAGAAATTAAATTAAATAATAATAGAATACGACGTTTCGATTGCAACACAAGCAACCATCATCAGGTACAAATGAATGAGAAAACAAACATAGTAAACTTAGAAATATAATGCAATACAACACAGAGAGTCGGTCAACAAAACAGTCAACACCCCACCTGATTTATTACGTTCTTCCAAAGATTGCTAAATTTGAGAGAGAGACACAACATAGACACGGAGACACACAGACAGACACACAAGCAGAGAAAGACTAACACATATCTGTGTGTCTCTCTCTGTTTGTCTCTGTGTGAGTCTCTCTCTGCTTGTGCCGTCACGAAAGCTTCGAATCTAGTTTGAATAATTCAATTCTACAGTCCTTTACCGATCCACCGCTGGTTAAAAGCTTCACCGCACCTTTATCAGTCATCGAAGTGATTTGACCACACTGCACCGTGCAGATTGGTGCAAGTTTGGTTAAGAAGGAGGAAGGTTCACGATCGATTGAAGTATCACTCGCCAGGTTAATAGCACACTGTGCTAACCACTGCACCACCGCTCCACCCTTGGCTGCCGTGTAGCCTAAAATAATAACCGTGCTTATCGTTAAATGGCACACTTTAATTTTAACGTGACACATTTGCATGGAGGGGCATGTGACAACACCACATTACTTTCACGATTTTTTGATACACAGCATGCATGCTGTGCAGATTTCATTCACTGCCCATAGCAGGACCACAGTGGCATGATTATTACCGACGCAGGCACCCCATATATTTGTCTTCGTGTGCCATATTTATTTGCTGTATATCTCACAAGTAAGAAGAAACTGAAAAATACACGAGCTCTTTGAAAATGGTTAACTCTTCGTTATCTATGGGTCGCAGATTAAGTGTACGTGCATGCTTGAAAGTGATTGTCCTCTCCTCACTCGCCGTGGGTCAGTGACTGAGTGCCCAAGTTGACTGGAAAGGCATCGTTTTGATTTACAACTTTCGTGACTGCAGTCCCGTAGAATTTTTTTTTTAAACGTCGTCGTTTAAATTTTAATTTTAACTATTATTATTTCTATCGACGTGACTTTAGCGAAAGAACCAAAGAATATCGACAAGTAAACTCATGTCCGCACCTCTGGCCAGCACCGTTGGCTACGCACAGTTCCGAGAGAAGTTCAACTGACGTGTGCACGTATTTCAAGAAGCGAAACACCTCGACTTACATCTCATCCCAACCAATGTCAAGGGTATCCCCAGGGTCAGCTGCCCCTGTGTGGCAACAAAGCGACCCAACTCCGGTGTGCAAGCAGAGCATTATTCTGCCAGTAGGCGGCAGCGATTGGTGCTATGTCATGGGGACATTTTTTGCCAGCATCAAAGTATGACAAATAAGAATAGGATAATTGGTTTATTACCCTTTTATCTGGCAACAAAACTGACACCTTTTTTACAAGGAGTCATGTTTGCATAGACCACAATACCTGCAGTCATAATGCAAACAAAAACATAACTCTGATAATGATATGCACTGTCCTTGAAGTTGATTGGTCCACACCCTAGACAACTTTCGTTAGAGCCTAGTCTCACATGGTGTTGGACCAGATGACGCCAAAAGGCGCACAAGAACAGGTTTTACCCTTTCTGGCAATAAAAGAGGTGTTAGGATGTCACTGTTCGCCTTTTGATGTTCTCTGGTCCGACAATGGTGCGACTAGGCTCTAAAGAAGGCTGTCTCTGGTGTAGGCCAATCAGTTTCAAAGGCAATGCCGAGATTATCAGAGCGTGTTTGTTTACATATTCACCAAGCACGTGTGGTTAACGCAGACTTGATTCCTTGCAATAAGTATCTATTTAGTGTTTAAACATCTTAACACCTGTTTTGTTGCCAGAAAGAGTAAAAGCTATTCTCATTTTAACTGCCCATTAACTGCACGTGTGGAAAATGTTATGTTGGGAAAACAGGACGAATGATCAGCACGAGACTAAAAGAACATCAGAGAGATATTAAATTCTGCCAAATACAACTGTCAGCAGTAGCAGAACACGCGTGCCAACAAGGACACTTAATTGATTTGATGTTGAAGTTCTGTGCAAAACTAGCTACTACTGGCCAAGACTAATTAGATAATCTCTCGAATATGAAATAAATAAAACTAATTTTAACCGTTCGGATAGCTACCGCCTTAGTGCTGCGTGGAAGCGATTAATCAAATAACATGTCATTGAAATGCATGCCTATAAAGGGCATCATACTTCAATAGCTATTACCGTTGGTACGGCTATTTTAATACACACAATAGACAGGAAGGGCAATATCCAAGGGCTCGCATAATGCGCATGCATCATGTACGTAGACTCAGTAATCCCCCCCCCCCCCACATTGTGCAAGAGCGCAGAAGCGTGGTCACCACATCTACGCCTCTATATAAGGAACGAAACAGGTGGACTTCTCCTCAAACCTGGCTGTCGCCTGATTAAGCTAGTTGTAACTACTGGCGAAACGTCGTACTCAGATTGTAAATGTTGTGGCTTGGCACACCGGTGTGCTGTACTAGTGACGAATTGGCCACGTTTTGTTTACGTGACAACCCTTACTAGTTGGCTGTGTCGGGTGGTGGCGGGTTTTAACGACACATTTATATATTTATGCGATTTAACCCAAAAAAAACTCTATTATGAATGATATTGGTCACGAAAGCCTACGTGTTAAACTATTCTTATTTTGAATATATTGCTGCTATGCTTAAACCCAATTTAAAAAGATGGTGCATGTAAAAAAAGTAGTATATCCTCATTTATATGTGTTTGGCAATATCCATATTTTTGGGTTTAAACCAGAAAATCGAAATTTGACTGCTTTGTAAAAGCAAGCAACTTAGATGCTTATTGGCTGTCTATGTGCCACAACCGGAGTATCGGGTACCTTTCCCAGCATAACCCTGTTCCAGCCGTGTATCTGAGTTGAATCTGCGCGTGTTTGTGTGAACAAGAGCAAGATCGTCACATGTTCTCACTGCAAACAATAGTTTTCCCTCGTTATATATTTTTCAGGAATTGTATCTTAATTTATCCCCATCAGGGTCACGTAACAAAAGGTGAAAAACACCTCCATGAGGATATTTTCCAAAGAAGTATGCAATCATCCGGTGCTAGAGAATAGCTCAGGGAAGCAAATATCACATAGCTAATTCAGAGCTCCCTCAAGCAACATGCAATGCCACATAGACCATCAACTCGCTACACTTAAGCCATCCACCTCGTAGCAGTTGAAATGCAAGCCAAGGCGAGTATATTGCTACGAATCATGTTCCTCGTTTGATGAACATGGGGGTCGATCGAGGTGAGAAAAAATGTGTCAATAAGTTCCTATAACAAGATTGTTGACGTGCGTTATTACCTCACGTGCAGTAATACCTGTCAAATTATCTGATGGTTTTTAGCATTCATTTAGCAACCACGGCCAATTGCCCTTCGTTCGTGGCATGGGGAAAGGCGGCATTATTTGCCGGACGGAATATTTTGTGGCACGTTTCATTTCAATGTTGTTTATTAAAATATTTCACGAGGATAATCCCTCGAGATGGAACATCTCATTTGCAAGGTGGTCCAGGTTATCAAAGTGACGCGTGCATAGCAATCACCGGATCATCACGTACGCCCGAGGACGATTTGGCCCCTATGGGCCCTCACCTCCTAGGCCTCGTGGGGCCGTGGGGGCCTTCAGACTTCAACTCTAACCTCACGAAGCCCTATCTAAGGCATATATGTGCAATAATAAAATATATACTACTCTTAAGAAATACATTAATAGACAATAACACCAAGAAATGTTTGTTTGTTTATTTATGTATTTAAATAAAACGTATTAATGCTCTAACATGTCAGAAAACAGTCCCCTAGTACTATAACATTATAGGACAAGAGTGGTAAGTGTACAGTGCTGAACGTAACATTTTTATCAAAATTAACACAAAGCAATAAAAAAAATATCTTACCGTGTCTTCTTCTTTCCTGTGCTTAAGTTTCTTGACCTTTTGAAGAAAAAAATCTCCGACGTTTCATTATGGAAACATCGCTATTCATAAAATAGTTCACATTCGTGTTCAAGTTATCTGTGTCGGAAATCAATCACACCACAGACACACACGTGAACATCTCACACAGACACACACGTGAACATCTCACACACACATGAACATCTCACACAGACACACACGTGAACATCTCACACACTCACACACGTGAACATCTCACACAGACACACACGTGAACATCTCACACAGACACACACGTGAACATCTCACACAGACACACACGTGAACATCTCACACAGACACACACGTGAACATCTCACACAGCCACACACACGTGAACATCTCACGCAGTCACACACGTGAACATCTCACACAGCCACACACACGTGAACATCTCACGCAGTCACACACGTGAACATCTCACACAAACACACACGTGAACATCTCACACAGACACACACGTGAACATTTCACACAGCCACACACACGTGAACATCTCACGCAGTCACACACGTGAACATCTCACACAGACACACGTGAACATCTCACACAGACACACACGTGAACATCTCACACAGACACACACGTGAACATCTCACACAGACACACGTGAACATCTCACACAGACACACACGTGAACATCTCACACAGCCACACACGTGAACATCTCACACAGACACACACGTGAACATCTCACACAGACACACGTGAACATGTCACACAGCCACACACGTGAACATCTCACACAGCAACCGTGAACATCTCAAACAGACACACGTGAACATCTCACACACTTGAACACCACAGGCTCACGTACAATTTACTTGAGCTGCAACAGTAGCGATTGTCGGGTGCGCGTTTTAATTAAAAATTCAGATAAGCTGAGACCAGGGAGTCCACGCATGAAGCAAATTTCAGGTTTTCTGAGATGAACACATTCCTTCGCACCTAAAATACTTCTAAATGTGTCAAAACCTTCATTGACTCTTTTACATTAACGGCATTCCTTTTAATGGCTGCTGAAACATTAAGTGTCGTCTAATCCTGAATTGTTTAAAAGCTACTTTCAAAATATTTTGCCTCGTTAAAACATTGTTTCATTATATTAGTCGAGCATTTTTTTTTTTTACCGAATGAGAAATATCTCTCTATATGTTATTTTGAATTTACATAAATGTTTACTCGGTCTACATTATGAGAAATTAATTGGTCTCCCGCATTGTAAGAGCCGGGATAATGACATTGCTTAAACAATTTCCAGACCAAATAATTAATGCTTGTGCTAAATCCTATCGCACGCTTAACATACGATTAACATAGAGGGCATTGTTTTCATTTTAAATTGGGTCGGTTGTTTTCCCATCATCACCGCTACTACCACCACCACCAGCATCAGCAGCAGCGGCCATCAGCAATCCACTGGCAGAACGACCGTTCTCACGATTCCGCGGTGTTCTAAATCCACCTCCCACCGGAGCGGATTTTATTGCTCCATCTCGTCAGGGTTGACGTCCTCACACGGGCGTGTTGTCCCCTCCCCGTGGCTGCGGGTAACTTCTGTTGCATATCATTTATTGACAATGCATTGCTTAACAATTACCCGTGTCAGATTAACGCTGAGAGTGAAAGGGCGCTATTTATTTAATGGGCCTAACCCTAAAGGCACCCACAATTTTATAACGTTGCTGGTACTGTACCGTATACTCTTTGGTTCTTTCGGTAAAGTCACGTAGGTAGAAAAAATATATATATATTTTATTTTTTTTAATAAAAAAAAATTATTTTATTTTTCTACCGACTTGACTTAACCGAAAAAAATATATCTTATATTATTTATTTTTTCTATCTACTTGATTTTACCAAAATAACCAAAGAGTATGGATTCCTGAAGTCAAGAAAGCTTCAAATCAAGACTGCACCGTATATTTGTGCGTGTTAAATAGGGTTTGTATTGGCTTGTGTTTTGTTTCTTTCATAAATGCGCTCGAATGTCGTGATGCAATTTATCAGATTTTTTTTCTAAATATATATTTATCCACTGCTACGTCGTTTCACTTGCGTTTGACTTTGGCTAGAATCAACTCCTCTTTGAACGCGAACGAGAGTTCATCCACGGAGAGATAAAGCGATGGGACATTAAGTCGTGTGCAGCTTCGTGAGAGATTGGCAGCAGCTCTCTAAGGACTGCATTGCCGTTTCAGAAATTCGAAAAAAAGTCTCTTCGTGTTATTTTGATTGCCGACCCATGACCATGGAAGTTCAGTTTACAATGAGAGACCAGTTTATCATGGGAGTCCAGTTCACCATGGAAATCCAATTCACATTGGATGTCCAGTTTACCATGGAAGTCGAGTTTACCATGGAAGTCCATTTTACAATGAGAATCCAGTTCACCATGGAAGTCTAGTTCACCATGGAAATCCAGTTCACCATGGAAGTCCAGTTTACCATGGAAGTCCAATTCACCATGAGAGTCCAGTTTATCATGGGAGTCCAGTTCACCATGGGCAGAGGTCGGCAACCTGCGGCTCTTTAAGCACTGTTTCGTGACGTCATTTATCAAGGACCCACCGTCTCATATTCACCACATTGCATTGCGGCTCTTAAATTATAGATTTATTTTTTTACAGTATTCTTATGACTTTTAGTTGCCGACCCCCTGGGCTAGAAGGAGGCCTTTGTCCAGCGGTGGATTGTCCAGGGCTCCTGTTGCTTGGCGCTGCAGGTTGATGATGCATGCAGCTCGTGTCGATGCGTCTGGCTGTTTGTTTTGCATGCAGCTCACAGAGCGCATGGGGCAACGTACGGTACGTTGCACGTCCAACTCAACGCACTCGGCATTCATTTCCATCAACGCTCACGCGATATGATTTAAATGTGGATCAACTGCTCAGGCATTACCCCAGGCGAGAGTCTGGGTCAGAAGGTAAACTAATCCCCACGCCGTATGCACGCGAGTTAGTGGGGAGATGGAAACAATTAAAATTCACGCTTACGGAAGTGTGGTTGGCCGCCTTCCCTAAACGATCTCCGTTAATTGCGCCGTGTGTGTGAAAGTGCGGTTCTGATTAGGGAAATGACAGATTTTGCACTCGGTCGGCTCTTGACGATGCTCCGTCTTCAAATTGAGAATAAAACATCGGCCGCGTAATCCCCCTCGCCCCCTTCCTCGCCCCTCCCGTCGCCAGCCGCAGCTGGGCGAGTTGCCTCCCAGCGCAGTCCTCGGCGCGGGTTGAAGGCGCAGAACGCAAAGCGCGGCGCTGGTCCAGCAATGGGGCTTTTTGATGAACTGCCCTCCGCCGACAACATAGCCTCAGGTCCAGCCTACAGCACGCGCTGTATGCATGACGGTCGGCCATCCACGCACTACCCAGGCATATACCTGCTTAGCTTACGAGATCTGGACAGAACGTGCACATTCAATCCAGCGAACTGAGTTTCATTCCCAGGCATGGATAACATCGGCGACAATTGGTATCTGATCCTGTTCAGGGTCTCCCCGGTCAATTTAATCTCATAACGAGTACCTGGTGTGTGTGTGTGAGACAAAGGCAGCTGGGAACGTGCCAATTTCACCTTCGCCTTGTGTTCCATGCTGGCTTCAATCGGTGCTCGCTAAAAGCGATGCTGAAGCTGTCTGTAAAGTTGTGTGCGTGTTGGGATTTGGGTGTGTGTCTCGGTTTGTTTTATTTTCCGTGCGAGTTTGTGCGGGTGCGTGACTTGTGCTCATTGTGAGCGTGCGTGCATGAATACGGGAATATCTCCCATGTAGGGGACACCTATTAAGGCCGTGCATGCGTGTGAACGATGGTTTATCTTGCCCGGTGTACACAAGTCCCATTATTATTGACTAAATTAAGTCGCGTGGTTAGAGGGCGCCAGCAACGCCCCTTTGTTAATTCAGCTGCTATCAATGCTAATGCAGACACCTACCTGGGTTAGACATTAATTATGGGGTCACCTACACTTGAGGCAATATTGTCTGAATTGGGACATTAAGGGGATTCAAACAATAGCCGTCCCACCTTCAATCCTCCTCTCGTCTATGATGTAACACGTACGGCAATACAGCGACCCACTGTGCTCCGTAATGTTATGCCGTGAAGGATATCTTGCATGCTTTTTCAATAAGCGCTGCATCATCATCAGTCATGGGTCACTCCACTGCTGGATGAAGGCCGGTCCCACAATGCAACAAGCCACTCGGCACTTGCAACGTGAGCCTCTCGGACGCGTTCCACTCCCAAGAGCTTCATTCAAGTGAAACGAGTGAAGCGACGACGGTTGAATGAGCAAGAATACGAAGAGCATACTCTTAGGTTTTTTCGTTGAAGTCACGTAGGTAAAAATAAGTAATAACAATAAAAAATAATAGAAATAATAATAGAAATAAAATATTATTTTACTATTTCTATTATTTTTATTATTTATTTTTACCTACGTGACTTTACCGAAAAAACCTAAGAGTATGAATCCTTGCAGTGACGAAAGCTTCAAATCTTGAATTAATACGAAGAGCACTTTGACAGTGTTTGCGAGCTTAAGCTGATGCTGCTTATGGTACGTGTGTTGAACTTATTTCGCCTCGTACCTCACCAACCGTGATAATTGGAGGTTCGGGGGAAGGACAACAAACTAAACACAAAAAGCAGAGCGAAAAAAATGTGTTTTCAAGTGCGCTTAATAATACCGTGTTGGTCTGCAAAGCCTATAGGCTGATACACTAACAGACATTAGTATTTATGTGTGTAGACACGAAACTTAGTACTGCTTATATTTGCATTCATAGCATTGGGTGAAATGCACATCATAGCAGTGTGCATTAAAATCGCAATAAGAAGAAGACGAATTGGATGAAAAAAAATCACGTGCAAAAAGTTTTGAGAGTCACCGGGAATTTCCCAGCTAAATGAATCCATAGAACTTCCGTTAGTTTCAATAAAGAATGCAGCAGTCGCAGCAAGCTTCTGTCAATGTTCTGAACGCACCCAAATCCCGACTCAATGAAGCTACACGTGACTTGGGAGAAGTATCGACAACCCGCGATTGACGCTGCTTCCGCGAGATAACCCCTGAATGAAGGTGCAATGAGCGCGTTCACGGGAGAGGGACACGAGATGCGTTTTGTAGACCTGGGCAGTTTTTTTTTTTTACAAACTGTGAATTCAGCCGGGCTACTTGGGTAGAAGCGTTGGATGTGTGTTGAATGTTAATTTGTTTAACACGTATCAGACTTTCGCGACCAATATCATCAACAATAGAGGTTGTTTTTATGGGTTAGATCGCGTAAACATATAATTGTGTCGTTAAACCCGCCACCACCCGACACAGCCAACTAGTAAGGGTTGTCACGTAAACAGAACGTGGCCAATTCGTCACTAGTACAGCACTAACCGGTGTGCTTACTAGTTGACTATGTCGGGTGGTGGCGGGTTTAACGACACATTTATATATGGACGCAATTAAAAAAAAAATTCACAATGCCGTGCCCGAATCGGTTGCACGCCCACACGGGGATCTTTGCGAGGTTTCTATGTATTTGTGACGGTGAGGAACCGCTGAGAGATTGCTTGGCGTTTCGCCCACTGCACTCACCGCCTGCATCAGCGACGATGTTTACCGGTTTCTGGGCCTCTACTCGGTTGACTCAGTCTTCTATGTGGTATAAAACAAAACCCCGGATGCACGCTGCATGGTAAATGTTCATATTCATCACGTGATTGCTGAACCGGTTGTCAAATTGACTTCTTCGCCGTTGCGGCAGAGTCTTTGCCGCGTGCTGCTCGCCTTCAATTAACTCTGTGCCGCTTTAATGGGCACCGCGAATTAAATAAGGAGTTCTACTTTCGATTATTAAAGTATGAACCAAAAGTACACCTCCCTCGAATAACACAAGCACCGAATCAGTGTTCTCGGTCTCCATACGAGGCACGTAGTCATTATTATAAATGCGTTAATAAAACCAACGTTTATACAATTTAAAAAATAATAACGATCACTTCATAATCATGGTGCAGAGGTCGCTGGTTCCATTCAAAATCCTCGTCTTGGGTATCCTCGATGGCAACTCAGCCTCAATTTAATCGGGGTGCGGTGTGTGAACATCATCACTGGAGAGACAAAGGCGTCCGGGTGTGGCGCTGGCGACGCCTACCCTTCGTGAGTCACGTTGGCCTTAATGGGTGCTCGCTAACAGAACCTGCCCCCAACAGTGTGTATGGCTATGGGGCGATCTTTGTGTTCATAATCCACACTGGGCTCCACACGTACTGGGGGATCACAACAATGTTGACAGATTCCAAGCTGTTTCCATGACGAGTTTGCGTGCGTGCACCTCTAATCCAGCAAGCGTGGAGCCTGAGTCGAGGCTGCGGCGTCTCTGCACGAAGTACCGTGCAGATATCTTGCCCTAAGACCCCTCGCTTCAGAGGCAGCGAAGTCACCCCATACGATGAAGGACAGTCTCAAGACCGAGGCTTTCGTCAGCGTAATATCACCATCAGCCACGATCAAGCACTGAACTGCTAGATGATGGCCACCCAGAGCCATCGCAATCCCCAACAAACAGAATCAGACTGGAAGAATCCTATGGGTCATACAGCTCTCTTGCACAGATGTCAAATACTGTGATGTATGCAAGCAGCACTTGCGCACGAGATAATGTAATCGCTCCATCTCGATGGTTGACGTCTCCCCGGTGGTGTCCCTCCCTTGGCTGCCACTTGGTTGTTCGTCTCGGCCCCCGGGAACCCCGTTGCCTTCTCGTGGGCTTTACTGTCCAGGCCCGCCAACCTCTCTCAGCGGTCAATACGAGATGAGGACACCGAACGAGGAACACGTTTGACTGAGAGAACTTATACAGGTTATGGACATCCCAACAGCGCATGCATAAATATCTTCGTATCGAACTACGGAGCATGTAATGTGCATTGTATAACAAATATTGAATAATGTATTCTCATCTGCCCAATTACTTGTAAATATGATTTAGTGACATTTCAATGGTAATTGCTGAGACGTATCACATTTTCCCAATTTCTCTTGTTTTAATATGGTCCAAGAACGTTATTTGTGGTTGTGTTGCCTAATGCCTTTACTGTAAGCATGCTTTTTTACAATTAACATTGTTGTAATAAAACAAATTTATACATATAAACTTAGGGGCATATATAAAGTGAAATATTGACTCATAGACAGGGAGATGTGATTCGGGTAAAGGCAGCTTTATTAACTTTATATACCATTTTACCTTTGATATATTATGTTATGTCAAGTGTAATTTAAAAATCTCTCTAAACTAAAGCAATAAAAAAAGTTACAGGCAATAACTGCAAAGATGGGAATTCTATTCATAGAATGCTATCCAGGACTCGTGTTTTTTCAAGGCCAAAATTACTCAGCCCAGCAGCAGCAGCAGCATGCCCTTGGTCCTCGCACATCTGATTAATCAGTGGCGCCGCGCGTGGTAATGCCGGTGTCTAGATTGTCATTAAAAACAATAATTGCCGGGATAATTTTCTCTCTTTTTTATATCTTCATCCGTGTTATAAGAATGTAATTTCTTAGCAACAAAATCCATATGCCACATTAAATGTCCCAACACAAATGTAGGCACTGTCCACACGTGTAAAGTCATGTTCTTTAATGAATTCCGAGAAGCTATGATACTTGTTTTTGCACTGTATTTACCGCAAACTCTAACAAGTCGTTTTGACAGCTCGACTGTGATGTGTATGTCTTCAGGATAGTAACAATGAGACCCGTCTTATACCCGGGCTGTATCATTTCAGAACCCCATATTTGCGAGATGGTAGGGCAGGAGGAACAAATACAAGGTTTGCGCTGGGTAGGACACGTGCGTGCAGGAGGGAGGAGGGAGGGCCGGTGACCGAGACAGCCAATGCAGCGGTCTCCACGAGTCTGGCGACCAAGGGGAACATCGCAGAGCGGATGGTTGAAGACTGTCGGGACAGATCTTGGAGGTCACGTGTGCTGCTATGAAGCCGCTGCAGGAGCTGGCAGAGGGCAGAGAGCGTTGGCGAGCAGTCGTGGCATCAACAGCTTTGGCCACGCTGACATCTTGACCTTGATGACACTCAGTATTCACGCAAGCACAGCGCTGAGCCAGTGAGGTTCGAGAACAACCACAACAGCGCGTCGGGGCAGTTTGAGCGACATCACGTGGGCAATGGGATTTCGAGATTCCAGAATCATTGTTTTCTCTATTGATTTCACCTTCTGCATTCGAACGTCCCGTGATCTTTGTTGTGTAATTGTCCATGCAAGAGCATGAGTGATGAGAATGGATATTCTGTTTTATGGGTCAGTAAAAACACTGACACTCTTTTTCCCCCTTTTCTAATATAAAAAAGGCAGCAAAGTGCAGCAGATGCTCTCATCGCCCCATATTAAAATGAAGTCAGTCGAAGGCAACTACTCGCTTTGCCGGGTCAATAGCAATTATCATAGTGTTTAAACACGTCACATCACTGAGTATGATTGAGCAGACTGCAGACATTATCAACCTCATGCCAGCGTAACCAGGTTGCCACACGAGCCCTCACGAAACTCTGGCGTGTCTTTTATTCTTACATTTGTTTAGCCAGGAAAGGCTGAGTCTCAAGAGGGATTCTGCGAAGCCCTTTACGGGATGAAGTAATTTGCGAATTATTTTTCAAATTCGGTCAATTTAGACCACGATGCCAGCCCACGTGCCCTACTCTTTCTTAGAATGACGTCACGTGATCTGAAGCGTCCACCACAAACCGGACGGCGGGCATCTTCATGGCTGGTCTAAGCCGCAGTATTAACCGGGGCGGCTGTGGAATCGAGGCACGGATCTCTGTACCACGTGGCAAAGTCAATGTGCCTCAACACAAGTTCGCATTTTATTTTTTATCCCACTCAGGTCAGTTACTCTGGCTTCACAAATGTCTGGGATGAGTATGGCAGCGAGAGAAGTGGGTCTGGCACTTAACACGTATGACTTCGCGACCATTATTCATAATAAAGGGTTTTTTGTTTGGATGGCGGAAATATAAACGTGTCGTTAACCCACCACAACCCGACACAGCCAATTAGTAAGGTTTGTCACGTGAACAAAACGTGTCAATTAGTTACTTAAGAGATTGGAGAGTAAACCCGCAACAGCTACAATTTGAGGACGACGTTTCGCTGGTGATGACAACCAGGCTCATCGGGCGAGTCGTCCTGCTTCCGGTCTTACATAGAGCAAGATGATGATGCCATCCCTCTGTGCGGCACTTTCTTCAACTCAACGTCTGTGGAAAATCTGTGGCAGCCAAACACATTGAGCTTAGTCGTCGGCGGTGATGGCAGCGAACGATAACAAAACTGTTACTTTCCCTCCGTGCCAACAACGGTGGCTCAGAGCGAGTCACGATAGGCAAGCTTGTGAGCCTCTTAGGTAACGTAAAGCACGTGTCATGTCCCTTCTATCTCCTGCCACGACCGAACGTCCATCTGCACCAGCTGCAACTGGCAGACGCCCACGTGTCGCCTTGCCCTGCAGAGGGAGATGGCAGCGAGTGGTGGAGTGGCGGTGGAGGCGTTACGACTGGAGTTGGTGGCCTCTGAGAAGCCACGCTGTCCATGGCGTGTGCGTTCATTAGAGTGGCAATGTTTTAAGTGGCAGGTTTTGGATTTTGTTGTTGTTGTTTATCCATGTTTTTTTATTTGACAGCGATTATTTGCCGTACCAGACGACATTACGGATGTGTTTACACATTTTTTTAAATTAATCTGAATCATTTCTAAACTCAAGCCTAGAAATGTCATTTAGGATTATTCAGAATGATGCAAAAATAGTGGCGTTACATGAAGTGGCGTCACTGTTATGAGCACAGAGAGACGATACATTATGATGCAATGTAAATCATTCGAAATATCTTGGGTACATAACATCCGATATATTGTCCTTGAAAATCGAAAACGTTTAAATGCGAATTTCATCCCTATCACGTGGACAGTGGCTATGCATGCAAATGTGATTTCTAACTTTGATCCTTCCCTGTGTATCGATAGTTCACTGTTAATGTGCCGCTGTATTGAGGGACGACTGTGCATCATCTTGGCGTGGTCTGGGACTGCTTTGCTGTTGTTGCTGCTGCCTTTTCCCGAGCTTGATGAATCGAAATTATGTAATTAAGTCATTTGTTATTCATTTACATTGACTGACTTGCTTGCCAATTTCTCTATTTTGCACACCTATCGGTGTTCGTATTATTGTCTGTTATAACTTGCTGAACCGACCATATATTGGACATCAGTGAAAAATAACTTTATCGCTCATCGGATTTCTCCTGCAGTCTAAATTAAGATGCTGATTCTAAGTGGCGGTGACAATGACCATAGGTGGTCCCTATTGTTCCCCACCCCCTATTCGCTTATCCAATCATCTGATGGATCGTCACAGCCCCGCCCCCTCGCTGCCCCCCCCCCCCGCGGCCCCTCACGCCCCCTCCCACCGGTGTGATGTCATTTACCAATCCCATTCGTCACATGGGGTGGATGTGGCCCCCTTTGACACTGGTTCTGAAATAATTGGAAGCTTTATAGCACGACTGACATGTTATTTGTTTTGATGTGAATGCATTGCATTGGAAAATAAAATCCGACAAAAAATGCATTAACATCTAATTAAAAATGCGTTATGGAAATATTACGAAACATAAAATTCGTCCTAAATGTGATGTATTTGGCGTTATTCACGTTGACCTCTCTGTTCCACACCACCCCACTATTAATGCATTCCCCAGCACTGACAATTGCAAGTCCCTGCGCTGACTTTGAGTCATATCTTCCCGACTGTCATTAGCGGCTACGTCACAACCGTCAAAAGAATTCCATGCACACGAGGAAAGCCTCCAAAGAGAAGGTAATTTCAGCCCATCGCTCATCTGCCCTGAGGCCACATCTCAGGATCACAGGGCCAGCAAGCTGCACCTTCGCTCAGTCGCCTACTTAATGCGGGCTGCCAAACGCGAGCTCATGCTGGAAGTGCATGTTGAGAAAGCCCCATAATGTTCAGATGACTCGCCGCCTCCTTTGGTGAATGGCACACAAATCTGCGAGCTTATTTCTCTATCAGCGTCGCCAGCAGTGGAAGGTGGCAGCAGTCTTCACGCGGCCCCCGCTCTGTGTTAGGTGAGACATCACGGCGCATGCCATCAAAGCCGCGACCGATCATCGATCGTCGGATCTCCCGGTCCCCTGAGCAACAACACACCAGCAGAAACATGCACATTCCAAATCGTGTTTCCACGATTTATTTCCTTCCAATTTGTCCACTTGCATAATCATCATATTCGTCGGCCACGATTCATCCACTGCTGGATGAAGGCCTCCTCCGCAAGCCATCGCCATACTCCGGACAACCTGGCTAATGAGATGTTAGGGCATGGTAGAGGTGAAATATGAAATTAATTCGTATAAACTTATCATGGTGCTGTACCGCAACAATCGACCGAGCTTGTGCAGAGGAGCTGATTCCATCGCTCTGTCTCCGTGTTGAATGGCCTCTCAGGCGTGACTGCCATTTAGACGTGTTATTACAGCTCCATGTTAGCATAATTCCTTGCAAAGATTTAAAAGGTTACTAAAATCATTCAAGAGCTACGTCCAGTCGAGTGGCGACGCTAGGCATTGAGTAAATGAAGCAAAAGCGTCGGGCCCTCAAGGGGTGCAAGGGGACCCCAGAATCATGGCAACGAACGTGAGCGCATCAAATATCGGCTCAAATTAAAATCCAAAAAAAATAAAAAAAATCCCTCTCGTCTCTATCAAGTTTGTATTTGTCTCTCTCATCTCACGGTATCTCCATTGTTGCCGACATTTCCCTTATCGCAATGCAGTGCACATTCAGCCTTTGTCTATATCCCCTCCATCACGTCACGATGATTTTATAAATTGAAGCGGGGGGGGCGACAAAAGATATTTGTTGCTTGCGGCCCCCAAAGGTCCAGCGACACCACTGACTACAGAGCGTGACGACACCTTGTGTGACCTAAACAACCCGCCCATCATCTGCACAAATTGTTGCGGTGACACCGAGACACCCATTCCCACCTCCCCCTACCACCTTCCCAATGCCCCTTGTCGCGTCACGTGGTTTCACGTGAGAAAAGATCGACACCACGCAGCGACTGCGCATTTTTTCGTATCAACTTTATTTATTTATTGCAATGGGTAGCACATGTGCAAATTGCCGCCCAAGGCAGCCCAGCGCAATCATGCACAAAATTGTATTCTGTACAACATTGAAGCGGCATGCGATTACATTTCCATTTGATGTCACAGCTTCCTTCTATTCCAGTAATGCCAATGATTACAGCAGCTTGTCACCATATGCATTAACAGCTTTTGTATTTTTTATCCCCGGGGGCGAACGTACACAGTCAATTGTATTCTGCAGTCCTAGGGTAGTGTTTAAAAATACAAGCCTGGGATTCTTTTCCATATATACGAGCAATTTACAGGGGTTTGTCAAAATAACCGCCTGTCCGAACGCGCGTTACAAAGAGGGCTGTTTAAGAAAACAAATTGCTTATTTATGAGGAAGTATGGGGGTGGGGGGGTAGAATGCAAAAAAGGCACAACATAACAAAATGACGCAGCGTGTTTTTCAAGAAACGTTCGCGAAAAGTGTGGGAGCGGCACGCGCCTCGTTTGCCCGGGACGACGCATGCTCTGACAACGAGCGTCACAAATTGCCTTCGATTGTTTTGAGGACTCAGAATGGACCGTTTTACGCCACGTAACAAGCCACGCGTGGAATTCACAGGCGTGCCTCTGCTGTGAGTAAACGGACTAAACGGGCAGTCCCCCCCCCCCCGACACGGTACGCTCTGTAGTGTGGGTCATGCATTTGTGTTCCATTTAGAACATGTTAAAAGTCACAGTGATGTCCTGCTCATACGAGAGCATTGCGGTGGTGCTCATCTCCTAATTGCAGCCCTCAGCCAAGGGTGGAGATTCTACATTCCTATGACAGGAGCGAGTCTGTATGTTCGTACGTATTTTGAACTTCTTTCGCACCGTACATAGGCAACCGTGCTTATTGGAGGTACTGCAATGGCATCAGTATCACACATTGTTCCACTTACATGCCGTGCCAATGCACACAAGCAGTCATTGGGTGAGTCCTGAACACTTTCAAACTTACACTTAATTTGCATGCGCACACTGACGAGTAAATATTGGCTCAAGAATGTAATTTATTTACTAGGCTAATGTGACAAAGCAAACATTTGTCCATTAAACTACGCAGGTAGCTAGATTTAAACGAGGATAACTTGGTGATTTACTCTCACTCTTAAAACAACCGTCCAGTCTGTGCGAACCACTCGGACAAATTCACAGAAGCCGGTACAGTAATGTTGACTGGTTAATTGCCCCTGGACTGAACAAAATATAATTGTTTCAAGTGAGAATGGAGCAGAGTTTAAGCCAAGTACCCTAAGGCCATACATTGGCCCCCTGGGTACATTTTTGGCCTCTCTGATTAGCCATTTGAAATCCATCCATCCTATGTGGTGTGGGTCATGCATTTGTGTTCCATCTATAAAATCTAAAAAGCCGGAGTGATGTCCTGCTCATACGAGAGCATTGCGATGGCACTCACCTCCTGATTGCAGCCCTCAGCCAAGGGTGGAATTTCTGCATTGGGGCAGTCCATAAATGACGCCACGCGATTTTGGACGATTTTTGCCCCCCTCCCCCCCTTCGTCACACGGCGTCACAAAAAGGCAGACCCTCCTCAAATATGACGTCACAAAGCTCTGCCCCCCCCCCCCCCCCCACAAATAAAACATGCTTCAAATCGCTTTAAACTATTGTTATTGTAGTGCGTATTTAATGTGGCGCTGCACTCTGATGTAGGAGAAAACATTTATTAAAAAGTCTATTTAATTAAGTAGAACGTGTTGTCTATATTTATTTAAAGTTGGGCATTTTGATGTGACGTCATATTTATCAAACCCCCCTCCCCTCGTCACACATCGTCACAAATGTCTTACCCCCCTCCCCCCCCCCCCCCCCCAGGTGCGTGACGTAATTTATGGACGGCCCCATTCCTATGTATATACGTACGTATTTAGAACTTCTTTCGCACCGTATGTAGCCAACCATGCGAATCAGATGTGCGGGGAGCCTATCCATAGGATAACCACTGTTGACTCCCCGACAGAGAGAATGATGATGGACTGAGTCAATTCGCAACCAGTAATTGAACTCGCACCCTTCTGCTTGTGAGCCGCTGGCCCTCCCACTGAGCCACCTGCCTGGGTATATTGCCACTGACTACAGCAGTTGTGTTCAACTGGTGGCAATAAATATTTGATTACACGCTCAAGTCAAACTCCTAAAGTAACATCAAAAGTAATTCAAACTTATTTTTCTGAAGTAAAAAATAAACTACACTTTCCGAAGAGGGGAGAGGACCCCATTCGTTTTGATGAAAGCATAAAAAATGGAATGTAGAAAAAAGAAGCTCCAAATAAAGCAAACATCGCATCCGTCGCCTTCCAACAAACAGCGTGCCAACACTCACACCAGGGGAGCTCGCAAATGGTTATCCATCCGATTTAAAATTACAGCGTAAAAGCAAGTGCCGTCACGGGCAACATTTTTTCTATAGCTGCCCTATGGCCTCTTACAGCGCCATTGAAGATGGGTCCGTGTTTGGAGAGAAGGACATTGACCATGGCCACGAATGCACAGAAAAGATAATCGCCCGTTGCGAGTGGAGACTCATTGCATACGCTAATGCCACCGCTGCAAGCAAGACGATGGGAGAGCATTAATGTGAAGCGGATTGCATTTTAATTTTTTTTAATGAGCTTAAATATAATGATGCACAAATTTTAAGTTTGGCGATGACAATGTCAGGGGGGGGGGGAGTTACTATTTTTGATATTGCTGAAATCCATACAAATGGGAATTTATTTAATTTAGCATTCATTTTGACACGAGGGAGAGAAATTGAGTGGCCTTTTCCCAGCATTTTCTGTCGCGTTACCAAAGTGGACTGAGATTACATTTCCAAGAAACTCGTGAAATTATTTTACAAAATCTAAAATTCCAGAGAACTGTATCAAACGCATGTGAGTGCCTTTCATCTTCTGCCACGATCGCAGGCCATGGGTGGTCGGAATCCCACGGAAAAGACTGCCGCTGTTACCGCAATACATCATTACGACGCGCAAGCGGTGAAGCTAATTGGATATGTCTTATCGTGCTCTTTATCACACCCGTGAAAGGTACGGAAAGGTCTGAAAGGTGAAAGAGGTTTCAAAAAAGTGAGAATTAATTCGCGGCCTCGCAACGTAAGCGTGTCACGGAAATCAAAGCAGGTCCGATGTGGCCTCTTGGTTTTGAACTCCGGTCCGTGGTTTACAACCGCTCGACTACTTAGCACTGCCAGCGAGTGATTAATTTTCTTCAAGCAGCAAAAGGTTTGCGGTTTTTCTTTTTTTTATATTTCCTAGCCCTGACCCACAGTGGTCTTTGGGAAGAACATCTTTTTTTTACGTGTGATGGTTCAGAGTTCAGGGTAATTTGTAATTTAGAATGGGCTGACGATTTGTAATCAATTGCGTTGATGCTCGTGCTTGTCGCTAGCTCTGCGTCGGTAACGAAGCGATTGACCAGATTTATTCGAGTGTGTCAGTCGCCCTGCCCTGTTTTTTCCCCGCACATTATTATAACGGAGTGATTAATACAGCTCCATTGTGAGGAACACGACATGGACTGCTGACGAACGTCTGTGGCACATCGCAAGGTATTGCATCGGCAAACTGATTCTATTGAGCTTATTAAAAGCTGTCGTCATTTATAGTTCAATTGAAGCTTCATAAAGTGTGAAGCGCCACAAGCTTGTACCCGGTGTCAATTGTTACGCAAATATGGTCGCACAGACACACACACACACAGCCACTGGATTATAAGAGGCAACCACAACCTTCGCTTTAAATTTCAGCGGGGGGAGGTGCGTCTAAACCTCGAGAATACGCTGTTGATGAAGTCCTTTGGCATTCGGAGCACGCGATAACCACAGCTACATTCAGCGTTTGCCTTTATTTTTTGCCTCTCTGCTGAGAATTACAAAATGGTAAGGAAATAATGAATTTCTGTTTTAATCAGTGTTCCAGTTTTAGCGTAATAAATTAATTAAATACTACATTTAATTACGTTGATTTTTTTTGTTAAATAATTACACTGAGAGGAGTAGGTTAAATACAATGAAAAACGTGGGATCGGCAAAGACATATCACTCAAAGGGGGTGATGGCCCATGTTCCAAAAGAGTGGCTGAGTGAGGGCCAGGGAACGGCACACCGCTGAGAGGACCCCACCGTGGAGATCGAGGGAAGGAATCAGCTCGTGTGGCATGCGCTAGAGGTGGATTGTTCCATGGCAAAATTGTGGGGGGGGGGGGGAAGATGACGACGGCTTAGGCCTCCGTCCAGCGTCTCTTGGTCATAGAATAATCAATCGAGCATTGTTCAACGTTATCGTGTGCCTTTCAATTGAACAAACGAACGCACCGTAACTGTGACATGTTACAACACACACGTCGATACAGCCACACACCCGCATGAACGCGATAATCTAATTGGTAAGAAAATCTAAGAAAATTGCCGTGAAAAGTAAACATCCAGCTATCTGAAGCATGAGAGAGCAACACTAAGCATCAAGTGCAGTCATGCCCGTTCGATTTGTCATGTTTGAACATATTAGCTTGAAAATATAATTGTTTGTTATCACTGCTGCACAAAGGATGCCACCATGGTGCAATGATTAGCAGAGGTTGCCGGGTTTGATCTTCCAGCGCATATCTTCTTCCGCAAGTTGAAATTCAAAGACAAGCCACGATGCGCTTATGGCCATGCAACCAGAACTATGGGCCATGTCGTCAACCGCTGTGGCCCGAGTGTCCTTCAACGGAGGAATATCAAAACGACACAAATTCTCTCCCAAGGCCCTTTCGTGGCTAGCAGACATCGATATCGGCATTCAGCTCCTGGGCATGCTGCCATATCGGCAGATCGCGAGTGGTGGAGTAAAGCGTGGGTGCTCCCAAGTCTTCCGAGACGTCTGGCCAGCGTGGAAGAGTAGGCCAAACAACCTCTCGAGCAGGTCTCTTGAACGAGTCGTGGCCCTTCCGCCAGCGGTGGCAGGAACAAGCAATTGCAGCGCTGCACCTTTAGATTAACCTTTCGCTGCAACGCACTGGCCTTGTGCAGCAATGTGCTACGTTAACACACGAGGACGCCACTTCATGTCCTATCAAGCACACGGGTAGAGACATAGTAATGCAACTACAGTGTCCATTGCTGTGTGATCTGCACATGTGGACTAGAGTACGATTGTAAAGTGCATCATGGAAGAAAAATAACAGCACGATTTAAAATTCAGCAGATTGCGAGTCGTGCCAACCTGGGGGTTTTATCAGTTGGAGAAAAAAAAATGTGAATAAAACTCGCGGTGTCCTAATAGTTATGCCAAATGTCACGATAGAGACACTTTTTATCTAAATAGCATCTGCAGCTTCTCACACCCTGGGTGGAGGATGGATTTAGGCCGGCGGTTCTCTAATCCCCATCACAGAATGGCTTTTGGCGACCTCAAGAAGCAAACCCTTTCGACTGGCAGCTCCTCCAGCGTGTAACCAAGCCCACACCTTCGCGAAGTGACCTTTCCTTTCCATCTGGAATTTAAACAGCGTGCGCGCGCGTGTGTGCACACTCGTGCGTGTGTGTGCGTGCGTGTGGGGAGCGGTAGTGTAGCGGTTAGCGCGCTGCGCGATGAAACAGGCGGTCCCGAGTTCGATTCCCGCTCACGGCCAACACCAGTAATGATTATCTGAACCGGTTCTGTGCCTCCCCTAGGTTGACTCAGCCTAAAATGAATACCTGGTGGAACGTATAAAAATGGCCACTCGGGAGACAAAGGCGGACGGGCGTGGTGCTGACCACCCACCCCTTCTTATGCCATTCCGGCCTTCATAGGTGTTACTCGCTAACAACACTTGCCCCAACAATCTGTGAAGGCTACATGGGGGATCTTTGTCTTTGTTCGTAAATGTAGAAGCGCCATGTGGATTCGTGTCTCAAACTGAACCCCTCTATCCCCCCCCCCTCCCTCCCCCCAGGTGGTGCTGCTGTGTTGCGGTGGTCACCACACTGGACTTGCAATAAAGAGACCACTGCTTTGATTCGATTTCCCCACACGGCAGTTATTATAAACATTAATAATGGGAAGGTTTGAAAAAAAAATGCACCCACCTCCGTTCACCCAGCAGTGTTAAAGGGTACAGGACAACCGCAGTTCGATGGGCAGATCACGTGTGATGGGGTAAATTGTGGTTACTGCCGCCACCTCTGGATACGTCTGGTCAACATGGAAGAGTAGGCCAAAATTACCTACGGAGGTCCTTATGTCAGCAGTGGTATGAGTAAACAATTTCATGGCTACAAATGTACCTGCTTTGAACTGAAAATGTTTCGAATTACATTTTGATGAAATTCAACGGCCAGGTCTGTTTTTATTTTTAGAACATTTGCAGTACCTAATTGACAGTGCCCCTCGATAGCATTCAAGTGAAAGTGCACCGCTGTTATATTAACCATTTATACTGTTGCCAGAAAAAAGGAGAAAACATATTCTCACATTTATACTGCAGTTTACGGAGGATTTGTTATAGAGCATGCCATTGTATTGCAATTACAGCAATTATATGGATTAGAAGAATCATATTGTATTTGAAAGTATGTGCTAGCTTTCTTACAGCCATCACACTGCAGATCAAAACACTTCTTATGGTGCTTCTCTCCTCACACTTTCCGAAGTTCGTATAATAACCCAACTCAGTTGAAGACATTAGCTCTTATCTATTACACCTTCAAAAGTGCTGTTGCTTGCTCACCACTTTGCATTTTGGGCCTTTTGCCCTGCGCTCAGCAACCATTATTTTGTACGAACAGATCCAAGCCATCCTCGGCGCACTGCTAAAAGTAACTACATTGTGTTTTTTTTTCGTTTTAAAGGAAAGTGCTTCTTAAATTCATATTCATTGGTTCTTTCGGTAAAGTCACGTAGATGGATAGAAAAAAATATAAAAATGAAGTGAATACAAATATCACGACGTTTCGATCGCAACACAAGCGGTCGTCATCAGGAAACGAGGTTATCCTCTAAAGGCAAACTGTTTATGAAGGTTTGGAGATGGGCGTAGTCCAAGTGTATCAGCAGCACCAGCAGCATGGGCAGGGCAGCAATGCCAATGCAGCAGCAATGCCAATGCAGCAGCAATGCCAATGCAGCAGCAATGCCAATGCAGCAGCAATGCCAATGCAGCAGCATGGGCGGGGCAGCAATGCCAATGCAGCAGCAATGCCAATGCAGCAGCAATGCCAATGCAGCAGCAATGCCAATGCAGCAGCAATGCCAATGCAGCAGCAATGCCAATGCAGCAGCAATGCCAATGCAGCAGCAATGCCAATGCAGCAGCAATGCCAACGCAGCAGCAATGCCAACGCAGCAGCAATGCCAATGCAGCAGCAATGCCAATGCAGCAGCAATGCCAATGCAGCAGCAATGCCAATGCAGCAGCAATGCCAACGCAGCAGCAATGCCAACGCAGCAGCAATGCCAATGCAGCAGCAATGCCAATGCAGCAGCAATGCCAATGCAGCAACAATGCCAATGCAGCAACAATGCCAACGCAGCAGCAATGCCAATGCAGCAACAATGCCAACGCAGCAGCAATGCCAACGCAGCAGCAATGCCAATGCAGCAACAATGCCAATGCAGCAGCAATGCCAATGCAGCAACAATGCCAATGCAGCAACAATGCCAATGCAGCAGCAATGCCAATGCAGCAACAATGCCAACGCAGCAGCAATGCCAACGCAGCAGCAATGCCAATGCAGCAACAATGCCAATGCAGCAGCAATGCCAATGCAGCAGCAATGCCAATGCAGCAGCAATGCCAATGCAGCAGCAATGCCAATGCAGCAGCAATGCCAACGCAGCAGCAATGCCAATGCAGCAGCAATGCCAATGCAGCAGCAATGCCAATGCAGCAGCAATGCCAATGCAGCAACAATGCCAATGCAGCAGCAATGCCAACGCAGCAGCAATGCCAATGCAGCAACAATGCCAATGCAGCAGCAATGCCAATGCAGCAGCAATGCCAATGCAGCAGCAATGCCAATGCAGCAGCAATGCCAATGCAGCAACAATGCCAACGCAGCAGCAATGCCAATGCAGCAACAATGCCAACGCAGCAGCAATGCCAATGCAGCAACAATGCCAATGCAGCAACAATGCCAATGCAGCAGCAATGCCAATGCAGCAACAATGCCAACGCAGCAGCAATGCCAACGCAGCAGCAATGCCAATGCAGCAACAATGCCAATGCAGCAGCAATGCCAATGCAGCAGCAATGCCAATGCAGCAGCAATGCCAATGCAGCAGCAATGCCAATGCAGCAGCAATGCCAATGCAGCAGCAATGCCAATGCAGCAGCAATTAAATTATGTCTGTATATATGGATGGCTTCATGAACGAATCTTTGTTGATAGCCAGTAGGCTTGCAGACACAGACACAATTTCAACCGAGAGGAAGGTGATAGACTCAGCAATAATTGGAAAGATGTCATCAACCACTTTGGGTCATGACTTGACTTGGGCTTTCTTGTCAATCAACCTCCACCGTCAGCAGTGTGCTGTGTGGAGTGGGGTGCAGGGATTTCCTGGCGGCCCTTTGCTGCATTGGCATTGCTGCTGTATTGGCATTGCTGCTGCATTGACATTGCTGCTGCATTGGTATTGCTGCTGTATTGGCATTGCTGCTGCATTGGCATTGCTGCTGCATTGGCATTGCTGCTGCATTGGCATTGCTGCTGCATTGGCATTGCTGCTGCATTGGCATTGCTGCTGTATTGGCATTGCTGCTGCATTGGCATTGCTGCTGCATTGGCATTGCTGCTGCATTGGCATTGCTGCTGCATTGGCATTGCTGCTGCATTGGCATTGCTGCTGCATTGGCATTGCTGCTGCATTGGCATTGCTGCTGTATTGGCATTGCTGCTGCATTGACATTGCTGCTGCATTGGCATTGCTGCTGTATTGGCATTGCTGCTGCATTGGCATTGCTGCTGCATTGGCATTGCTGCTGCATTGGCATTGCTGCTGCATTGGTATTGCTGCTGCATTGGCATTGCTGCTGCATTGGCATTGCTGCTGCATTGGCATTGCTGCTGCATTGGCATTGTTGCCGCATTGACATTGCTGCTGCATTGGCATTGCTGCTGCATTGGCATTGTTGCCGCATTGACATTGCTGCTGCATTGACATTGCTGCTGCATTGGCATTGTTGCCGCATTGACATTGCTGCTGCATTGGCATTGCTGCTGCATTGGCATTGCTGCTGCATTGGCATTGCTGCTACATTGGCATTGCTGCTGCATTGGCATTGCTGCTACATTGGCATTGTTGCTGTATTGGCATTGCTGCTGCATTGGCATTGCTGCTGCATTGACATTGCTGCCGCATTGACATTGCTGCCCCACCAAGGCTGGTGGTTGCCGCTGACACACTTGGGCTACGCCAATCTCCAAACCTTTAGAGGCTAACCCCTTTTCCTGATGACGAACGCTTGTGTTGCGATCGAAACGTCGTGATATATTTATTCACTTTATTTTTTATTTTTTATTATTTTTATATAAATATCTACGTTATATGTTCCGCGGTTTGTTCTAAAAGACCATAGCCGCACACCGCAGGGTTACTCATTTTCTATTTGTGCACCAAGTGGCCGCATCTGCTGCCGCCGTTTTGTGCGGCTTGTGGTTTCAGGGTTGTGGCCCAAAAGCTTCGTGGAAAATCGAAGGCGGCGATCTTCTGTGTCGGGTCTTTCATGATGTGTTCGCAATTTCTTGCGAACGAACATTCGGCTTCCCAAGCATCAGCAGGGTCGCAGTTGCATTGTTGAAGGTTGGAGCCAAAGAGGGCTCGCGTGGCTTCTCAAGCGGTCGTGGGGGACGTCACTGGAAGAGTTCTCAAGAGTTATATCTTGTGGAGGCTCATTTTGCCAGTGGAGGCATGAGCGAGCAATTGCAGGGCCGCACCTTTGCCCATTTCACGCTCGCATAATCACAGCTCCATTAGGCGGGCACGGGCGGCAAAGATCCTGCGCCCATCAGGAAGCAACGACGTCGTGCTGTTTGCATTGGCACTGGGAAATTACAAACTGCTGCGTCCCGTTTTGAATCGAAAATTTTCATAGGGATTCTTCCTCGACGCAATTACTTCGCATTTTATATCAAAGGTAACGTGTGTGTGTGTGTGCAGACAAAGATCCCCTGTATAGCCTCAACAGACTGTAGGGGCAAGTGCTGTTAGCGAGCACCTATGAAGGCCGGCACGGCACACGAGGGGGTGGGTGGCCAACACTGTCTCCCCAGTGTTTACACATCGTACCAGGTACTCATTTGAGGCTGAGTCGACCTAGGGGAGGCCCAGGACCGGTTCAGATAATCGTCACTGGGTGTTGGCCGTGAGCGGGAATCGAAACCGGGTCGCCAGGTTCGTAGCGCAGCGCACTAACCGCTTCACCACCGCTCTTTGTCTCTTTGTATGTGCAGGAATGTGAAGCGAGAAGAGGCGCAGCCCTGCAATTTCCCCACTCATGCCACTGCCAGTAAACGCTGCGGTGCATCGCCCCAAAGACACACGTCTGTCAGTTTAACAGCAGACCTTAAACACCCCGTGACATCGTTCGCAAAAGTGATCCAATATTGACAAATGGTGCGCAAAGTGTTCATTTGGAATGTGCATGGCAGTCATTGCCCCTCATGCGGAAAACTTGCTAGGACCCTCCCGAACAAGAGTCATGAGACACGCGAGGTAGTACATCAAATATGGAGATGGTGGTGATGAAAGTTGGCTCGATGGATTGTTGCATCGCGAGGCTGTGAGAGACGGCGAGAAAGTTAGGGAGGCTGACGATTAGGTCTACGATCCGAATCGGGCCAGTAAATGCAGGCTAGAAGCACTGCAAAATTACATCACCTTCTTTAGAGGCAGGAAAATCATTGCCAAAAATTAACCGTGACGATGATCTCAATAACAATTGAGATGATTTAATACGAAACATATCTGGTTGACTACGAAAAAAAATCCAGCTGATTGTTATTAATTGCAGTGGATCAGAAATACAATTATAAATACATTTTGCACGGGGCAACAGAAAAATGTTCCAACTACAATTTATTGCGAATATAATTCCAATTGCCCTGGGCCAAGGTAGACTTTGCTGTGTCACCACAGCCCATGCCACCTTTCTCTTTCCACCCATTAACTCGAATCTGGCCACTCTCTGGAAGCTGTCAGGAGTTCGTAGCAATACCGGTTAACCATGTGCTTTGCCACTTTACTACTTTATTATCCATGGAGTCCGAGCCTTTGGCCACATTTTAGTTTTGCTATTTTGTATTTCGTTTTTTTCTTTCTCCAGTTTCATCCCGACTGTGCTGTCGGCGTTACGTCGCGAGGGCCAAGTATCCGTTTTGAACTTACCTCATGTTAAACACAGAAGCGGATATCACAAAACTGCCTCTGGGATGCTTTCAAGTTACCCCTGAGCCACACAGCTGAGGACAGAACGTTCCTGTCGGTTCTGCAAATGAGCGTAATGTCTGTAGCATAAGTCAAACCGATATCACAGTCGAAGACCTGGAATCAGCCAAATTAAGTGCAAAACCAAATGTCACGTGTCATGTCAGTTGTGCAGTCACGGGTAACCAGGATGAGACCATCAACGCATAACGCATTAACGATTTTATATTTCCTTCCCTAAATTCTTGATTTCCAGACCCATTCACTTTTTTTTTATCAAATATCTTCAATGCGGCTACCTATGTGTGTAAGAGGAGTGGAAAATAACTCAGATTATCTAAGGCACCATTGCTGCCCACTCATATTTCCAGGCATAATCATCGCCAGTCATGATCCATCCACTGCTAGATTAAGGTCTCCATCCATGACAATCTCTTCATACAACAATCCATCTAGCTCCCGCATGCAAAACTAAAACTGTAAACTAAAATGAATCTCTTTCCGTTTTACTTGTTATCAGGTGAAGGTCCACTGAGCTACACGGCTCTTGTTCAGAGACGACCTGGCCACAAATGATAGCTCAACGAAGCGGCGTATCACGTGTAAATTTATAGCAGCCAAATCCTCTCGAAGCACGTTTCCAAATGTAGAGGGAAAAGAAACGGAGGACCCAGAAGAATAACCCACGAACTCCTGCATAGCAGGCGAGGTGGTTAACGTGGGCCGATCCGTTCACTCCATCTCCTTGGGCGCGTTCTCTCCTTTCACTGCTATTCCATCATCGTCCTCCACCATCGGCCGTGAGCCCTTCTAGCGATGCGCGCTGCGCCAAGCGACTTTCCGTGTTGTAGACCATCACTGCGATGTCTCTAACGCTCAATCCACGTGTGCCTCTTCCTGTCTCTCAGTGTAATTCCTAGGGGTGAGCCTCTCCACGCAAAGTGTACACGGCACACCTGCTGAGCATGTGCACATTATACACAAATCAATCCACCGATTCCCACCCATGTACTTGTGATTTCCGACCTGGCGATGATCAGCGTTGGCTGATTGCGTAGCAGCAAGCTGCGCCAATCATTTCCTGATTGTTGTGAAATTCAGCAATGGGTGGCACTGAAGGTAGCGTGCCTGTCGAGTGAGCGATTTGCCTGAATGTTCTGCTATTGCCCAATCAACACAGACGAAATTGATACGTGTAAAAAGGAAACAGGATAATGAGAAAATGTAACTTAATGAAGACCTGATTCAAGGTAAAAAAAATATTTCTTGAGATGTTTCCGTTGTTTTGAAACACATCATCCAAATTCCATGATCATCATCATCAGCCACGGTCAATCCACTGCTGAATGAAGACCTCTCCCAAGTCACCGCCACTTCTCTCAATCCCACGATGTAATAATCCACCGAGCGCCCACAGGTGGACATAGTTCATTGCTCCATCCCCCCAGTTGACGTCCTTACGAATGCGTTCCACCCTGAATCAGCCGCTCCATAGTCCCCTTCGAGTCATGACGGCTCGTGCCCAACACGCACCTGCGATTAGCACGGTTGGCGACGTATGGTGCGAGAAAAGTTCAACATAGATGCATACAATACAGATCCACTTTTTTTTATTCACAGTCTAAATGATGCCTGACCTGCGTTCGCTCCCAAATGCAACGTGCTTCTCTTCATGTCTCTAAGGAAAGTCACTTTGCTTATTTCTATGATGCAAGCTGCATTGAGCGTCATGCACATTGTATCACCCTGCCTTGAAGGAAAAAACTTAATCTGGTTCCATTACATGACAATCTTCATTTAATATAATAGGTATGCTTGTGCATTACACACACATGTATTTTGAATATACCTTTGGTAAAAATGCGTGCTTTTTAACGAAGTTGACAAATGGCACGTTGAGTAACAAAAATGTATTACGGATAGCAGGTACAAAAGTAACATTCATAAGAATAAATAGAGAAAGGCAAGTTCGATTTATTAGACACATGATAACAATTATCGGTACAATAAGCCGGGAAAGACAGTGAATTAAGTACATTAGCCATTTAAACAATTGGATGCCACTGGGAGTTTCTACTGCACCGTTCTTGATTAATATCATGGACAGAGATAAATGGTCTAACATAATCGCCGACGCCTTTGAGAACGGAAATGGCACACACAGCGAGCGAGATAGGACGGAGTAATAATGTGTCTGGGTGTTTAGCCGTCCGTTTACTATTCATGAACGTGAGTGGGACTGGGCAAGACAACAAAACATTGCAAGAGGGAATAATGGCAGATGCTCAAGGAGAGTCACGGAGTGGCAACCAAACAGCAGAAGACACCCGAGGGTACGTCCAGCGGGGAGATGGAACTCGTGTGCAGGTACGAGGTGGATCATTATATCGCAGGAATTTGAGAGGTGGTGGCATCTTAGAGGTCTTCATCCAGCAGCGGATTGGCCATGGCAGATGATGATGTATGTGTATGTTATATACGGTGGGGTGGATTTCATTGCACTCGATTGCAATATTGGTGACCTTCATTTAATTCTTGGCCATTTACAGCGGTAGTAATCGGCATGTGAGATGTGACATGGGGCTCGCCCTATGTTGACTCAGCTTGTAATGAGCACAGGGAATGAAATGCGATGTGAGCACATCGCAAGGGAGACAAAGGAGGGCGGGTTTTGTGCCGACCTCACGAATATTAAATGTGTCCATGCCAGCGTAATAGGTGCTCCCGAACAGCGCTCGTCCTTTGCAAAGACAAAAGCACAAATCCTCCATATAGTCTATGCAGGTTGTTGGGGCAAGCTCTGTTCGCGAGCACAAGGTGGTGGGTTGCTAACACCATGTCTCTGCCGGTGGCAATGCGTACACACTGCACCAGGTTTTCATTTAAGGCTAAGGCAACCTAGTGGAGACCCAGGACCGGCTCAGATATTCACCACTGTTATTGGTCGTGAGCGGGAGCCGAACTCGGGTGGCTGGGTTTGTAGAGCAGTGCGCTAACCACTAGACTTCTCCAAACACACAAAATTGTCCTTTACACTCACAAACGGAATTGTCCTTTACACACACACACACATGGAATCGCTCATCTTAATGAGCAACATATCAAAGATGTCCCATATTTGTATTTTTGTTTTTGATATAAAATACAAAAAAAATGTGTTTGATTGTACATCAAAATTAAACAAACTAAATCATGAGATCGCATTGTCAAGAAAGCACGTGCACAAATAAAACATATATTGGACCACACTGTAGTCACATTGGTTTCTTCATATTCCTCACATATAGCCAGTACTCACATATAGCCAGCCGACCACGTGGCTCAGCAGCAGAGCACGCGGCTCACAATCGTCAGGTTGTTTAAGTCCCAGCTGGGGCTTGACAGCCCATCATCGCTCTTGACGACTGCTTTGTGGTGAAATCAACATTGGTTATCGTATGAATAGACCCGCCTCAGCCATAGGAAGGCTTAATTTCCACCACTGAATCAAGGGATTATGCATCACCCCGATGCTAATTTGAAGCAGAAAATCAATTTGACTTTGACTATCTGTAACAAAAAGCGTGGGTTTTTTCACCCAGTGTAAATAACACGGATAACAATTCAAATGGCTATCCTCCGGCGGTAACTCAGTCACCGAGTGTGTGAGTCACCGAGTGTCTGAGTTACCGAGTCTCTGACTTACCGCTGTTCTTTTTGCTAGAGGAGTAGAAATGGAAGATCTATCATGGCGTTGGACGTGAAAACGTAAAGTGTATGTACTCAAACATATTGTGGGGTTTTTTTCCCGTGCTCCCACCTCGTTATAATTAAATGTTTTCATTTTACTCATTCAGGTGCACAAAGGTAAATGCTCATTGTTTTTATAATTATGAGCATAATCAAACTGAGAAAAGATACTACATATTTGTAAAAGCTCTACATTTGAGGTTCACATTTTGATACAGTGTAACTGACCTTCGTAAGCAGAAATTAAACATAGTCTAATTTCAAGATTTGAAGCTTTCGTGACTAATTTATAAAAGTGTGCTCTAGGGCATTTTATACTTTGTCCAAACCTTCATTGGGTCAGAATGTGAAAACATAAAAGCTCACAGCCATGGAATGTGAGGCACTGGAAATAATTGATGTGAATGTCCTATCAAGCATAATTCTTTCTTAACCTTTAAAATGTGGATTTTCCATGCTTGCTGAACTAAATTGACGGACTTTTCCTGAATATTTTTAAGAAGAAAATCAGTACACAATCAAAAGTGAACAATAGGACTTGCCCTTACAGCTCAACTGGGACATTTAATACTTTGACAAAATTGGCCATGCGCAAAAGCTGGCCCTTTACCAGATATCTTTAAAATTACAAAAGGGCTGTCGTGCATAAAAAATAGTACTACAGTAAAATAGGGCTTAACAATTTTGCTTTTGGGGTAAACATCTGTCAGCAAGGTTTTTACGGTTGTATGCAGTCTTTAAACAAAAAAAAACTTTAATCTACGCAATGTGTTCGGGGAAAATTGAAATCTGACAATAATATGTGGCAGTCCCCATACCCTTGGAGACCAATGCAATCAAAACAAGTCTCTGTTCTTAAAGCTTCGCTCCTATTGCCGTGATCCAGCTCACAGCGTTATTGAAAAAACAAAATGCAAGGTTATCGAGATGAGCTGTGACAAAGGCATTATTTTGTTTCGCTGGGAAAAAGTTTACAGCAAAGGAGGCTGGAGTTTGGAAAGATGTCCTCTGACATTTGTAGAAATGACGAGTGTCAATGCAGCAACATTGACTTTCCTACTCTTCGTCCTCCGTTAGGTAATACTGTACATTTCTTAACTGACTACGGAACGTAAACTGATTGCGATACATGTTCATTTATTTATTTACATTTTAATAAGCAACACTCAGACTAATTGTTACAGATAATTACCCACTTAATTATGTACAACATGAAGCACTTAATACCGAATGCACCGATGCCCTGAGTCAAGCTTCAAACATGAGCTAAATCATGGGGGATGTGGCAGTTACGTTTTAAAACCAATCAAAGGACACATACTTTATGGGTATCCCCCCCCCCCCCACTTAAATTGCATGGCACTTAATGCATTACCAGCGATTTGTAGTTCCTTCACTAATTGTTTTAATACAACATTTTTTTAAAATCAATCACTATAATACGATGCGTCGTAAGTCAAAAATAGATTTCGTGCTCAATTGAGCGTTGAGGTGTTTGGTGCTCCACTCTCGTCTACAGCCTTGAGCCAGAGATGGACATTCTGCCCAGAGGACGATGACTGCTGATGTCTCCATGAAGCGATGCTGATGTTATCGACGAACGTAAGGAACGATAGGATGAGTCAACCCCCAAGCAGGACTCATAACCTTCTGATTGCAAGCCGCTTGCCTGTACCGCTGATTCACCTGGTCAGTTCAGTTTCATGAAAAGAAGAATATAAATCTGAACTTTCATTATAGAATCAAATAAAATATGATATATATAGATATACAAAACACATGTGATATTCAAATGCAAGAATATAAGAATTGTAGCCTTTCATGGAATGCGAGCTCTCTGTCTTGAAAAAGAAAGTACGAAGAGAGAACAAGTAAACGCATGCATTTTGTTTTAAAACTTAGTTCTTTTATAAAATAAAATGCCACATATCACGGCTATATATATAAAACAAAGCCGCACTT
The DNA here is from genome assembly GCF_015708825.2 of Lethenteron reissneri. Taxonomy (NCBI): domain Eukaryota; kingdom Metazoa; phylum Chordata; class Hyperoartia; order Petromyzontiformes; family Petromyzontidae; genus Lethenteron; species Lethenteron reissneri. The sequence continues at coordinate 11,472,887 of NC_083820.1, read as the reverse complement.
GAGGCTACTAATGAATACACAGAGCACTTGCTCAAGATGAAATGTTCCGGGACCCAGCAAAGAACAACAAAGATCCCCCGTATAGCCTATAACAGACTGTTGGGGCAAGTGCTGTTAGCGAGCACCTATGAAGGCCGGAACGGCACACGAGAGGGAGGGGTGGCCAGCACCACGCCCGGCCGCCTTTGTCTCCCCAGTGGCAATATTTTTACACACCGTACCAGGTACTCTTTTGAGGCTGAGTCGAGCTAGGGGAGGCCCAATACCCGTTCAGATAGTCGTCACTCCTGTTGGCCGTGAGCGGGGAATCGAACTCGGGTCGCAAGGTTCGCAGCGCAGCTCAGCGCTCACCGCTACTCCACCACTACCCACGCCAAGAATAACGGGGGGCGGGGAACAACGTGCGGGAAATTGACAAATAATTCGTTAATGATTGCTACCGCGCAGGATGAACAGAAGAGCAGCTTCAGCAGGGTGCTGTGTTGCCTACGGTAAGGAATCGTCTATGTGTGTTTGTGTGTGTCTGTTTGCGTGTGTTTGTGTGTGTGTGTGTATTTGGGTGCGTGTTTGTGCATGTGTTTGTGTGTGTATTTGTGTGTTTGTGCATGTGTTTGTGTGCGTCTGTTTGTGTGTGTGTGTGTTTGTGGATTGGAAACATGTCCTGGTGGTTCCCCGTCTTTAAGAACGGGGGACCGCACAGACTGTAACAACTACAGGGGCATCTCACTCCTCAGTGTGCCGGGAAAGGTCCTGGGAAGGATTATTCAACATCGCCTTGCCAGACACGCTGAGAAGAGGCTTGCGGAGCCCCAATGTGGTTTCAGGTGGTCCTGCACAGATGCCATATTTTCTGTCCGTCTGCTACAGCAGAGGTGTAGGGAATTACAACAAGACCGACATCTCTGATTTATTGACCTGGTCAAGGCCTATGACACCATCAGTAGGCATGGGGTCTAGGTTGTTCTTCGGGCTTTCGGAGTCCCTTGACCCGCTGCTCACGATCATTAAGGACCTTCATGATGGTGAGTGGGCCTGGTAAAACTACGTGGCCGGGAGTCGGAGCCATTCCCTGTTCACCTTGGGGTGCGACAGGGATGTACTCTGGTACATATACAATGGGAGGCTGATCGATGCCCGGGTGCGGTCAAGTGATGGCTCCCTATTGCTCAAACATGTTGTGTATGCCGATGATCTGGTAATTGCTGCTCACTCAGAGGAGGAGTTGGAGGCGCTGCTGCTGAACCTGGAGCGTGCCACTAAGAGGTAGGGACTTCCCATCAGCCCCACAAAAACTAAGCACCTGCCTGGGTATTTTGTACTATCGGGCAATCCACCCCCACAACTCCCAATTGGTGATAGGGCAGTTGTAGAGAGAGTGGAGAATTCCCCATACCTGGGCAGTGTGCTCATGACCGGCTCCGGTTTGACAGCAGAGGTGTCACTCCGAATCGGTCGAGCGGCATTATCTTTTCATCGGTTGCGTAATGCTGTGTGGAAGCTAGCTGATCAATCTACGCTTGCGAAACGTGGACCCCTCTAATGGACCATTTTGGCCGATTATAAACATTTAGGCTGGCTTGCCTACGATCCATCCTGGGTTTAACCAGGCTGGATTGTGTGAGGAGCTCACATATCCTAGAAAGATCTGGGCAAAGTATTCTTAGGTTTTTTCCGTAAAGTCACCTGAAGACGGAAGCTTGTGTTGCCTCCGAAACGTTGTGATCTTTATTTTACTTTTATTAATTTAAATTTTTACCTACGTGACCTTTACCGAAAAAAAACTAAGAATATTAATCCTTGCAGTCACGAAAGCTTCAAATCTAGAATCTGGGCAAAGCCCCATCAATGAGCTCTTCTGGCAGGCAAGGCTGTGTTGGCTGGGTCATGTAGCCCACATGCCCAGCCACCGCCTGCCTAAACAGCTTTTGTTCGGCCGGATCGAGGGGGCTAAACGGGCGCGGCACGGGTTAGAGAAGAGATGGAGTGATGTGATACAAGAGGATGTGGAGCTGAGTGGACTTGCCGATGACTAGTACCAGCAGTGTCAAGATCGGCCTCTGTGGAGGAGGCTCGTGAAGGATCCTGCTACTGGGCAGTTGGAGGCAGTCGCCCTCCAACAACAACGAAGGGGGGAAGAGCGACGCTCACAATAACTAGCGGAGCGCCGGGTGGCTAAAGCACAGCAAGTTGGCACAGTAGGGGACACAGGTGGTGCATCAGCCAGTCATCTCAGTCAGTCGACCCGTAGCACCTGGATCTGCCCGTGACCTCCTGCCAGCGGGCGTTCGACACTTCACGTGGCCGCAACGTGCACATAGCCTGGCACAAGCGTCGTGGTAACGTCACCGCCACTTAATGGTGAATGGCGGTTTTTGTTGTTGTGTGTATTTGTGTGTGTATGTGTTTGTGCGTGTTTGTTTGTGTGTGTCTGTTTGTGTGTGTGTTTGTGTGTTTGTGCGTGTGTCTGTTTGCGCGTGTGTCTGATTGCGCGTGTGTCTGTTTGTGTGTGTGTATGTTTGGTGATCACTAACGTGTTGTTATACAGTTCCCCAGTGAAGAAGCTTCGGACTTTTCAAGGTCGTTTGCTCTTCGCTTTCGGCTAAGCACCGAGCACATTTTTTTTAAACTGTACGATGTAAGTGATAACACGTGTTGAGGTAGGTAGGCGGTGATGGTGGGGGGTGAGCGATTTGAAATTATTTTATTTGAAAGTGAATAGAATTCAATGGTTGGGGCGAGGGGTTCGTTTGATGCCCCAGGGCATACGGTAATGTATGCGGTTTTAAAATAGACGTACAATAATTGGGAGTTATGATTTTCGGTTGTGTCAACAATAAGCCATCGATGTTTTTCAAAGCACGTATGGGCGCTACGGTAGCGAGATGTCCACTACATCGCCTGGTGTGCAGGAGGTCGTGGGTTTCGATCTCGATCCTGATGCTCATTGTATATTTGGAATTTGCGTGTCTCTCTCCCAGTGGTCGCGTGGATTTTCCTCCGGGTCCTCCGGTTTTTCTCTCCAACTTGAGAATCAACATCCCTTTGGAGTATTCGGCTGCTCTATATTTCCCCGTGCCAAGCGTTGGGCTAACAATGATAGTCAGGTCGCTTATGACAAAAAGCAAGATCTATTTAGCTCAGTGGGCCTTACCTGGTAAAATTAAAATATATAGTTTTAGTTTAAAGGTATTTTTTTCGCACACATTACGCCTATCGTTACTGCTGCTTTACCTGTGGGCAGTGGCGCTTACGTTCACGTGATCAAGGCGTGTTGGCAGCCAGGAATCATTTGTTCTCAAGGCACTGGCTAAAGTTATCTGTCAATTATACTGCGTGTATGTTTAAGTCACATTTAATAATAATATGTAAACGTCACATGCATGTATACTAATAATATCATAAAATAACATGAAAAAACACGCTTATGTTATGAATAAAGTAATAGAATGGAAGGCCTAAGGTTAAATACACAGCCTTTGTGAAAAGGAAGGTTTTAAGTCGACACTTGAAGATCGCAATGGAAGCAGATTTCCTGATGTCTCGTGACAAAGCATTCCAGAATCGAGGCGCTGTGCAGCCAAAATCCCAGTTCCCCGCAGACAGAGCGGAGCCTAGATCTGGGAACACAGGCCTCAGAGTTATAGAGGGGACATTGGGGCAAAGCGAATTCGCAAGGTCGCCTTCGTGTGTTTGTGTTCTCCCCCGCGGTTTCCCTCCTACCTACTGTTGTGGAGTGACCCATGCAGCCAGCTATGGCTGCAGAGTTCGGTAGTACATGTTGTTTACGTCGTTTATTGTGAAAATTCGGTCACAGTTCCTATGACCACTGTTTCATTGCTTTTATGGCTTTATTTGGGCGATTTTCTAAAAGCTTTTTGGTTTGGCCATGTTTGTTTGTTGTAGTACAGAGTTAGACTAATGGCCTTAATCTATGTTGTCTTGTGGTTGTTGTTGTTTGACTTGCATCGCACTGGGATTTTTGCACACAGTGTTGGTGTACGGTACTTTTTCAGCAATATTTTGCTGTCTTTTCTTGGATTTTCTGTTTGCACATAGTTCACTATAAGATGTATTCTTGTTCATGTTTTTGTTTTTTGTTTGTTGCGGTTGCACCCGATTCAAGAGCCGAGTGGCTCACAGGGCTATACCTAATGAATGAACTTGAACTTATTAAATCATTTAGGGCATTTAGGTAAGGTGTTAGTGTATTCTGAGTGGAGTGTGTGTGTATTGTGGAGGGTGTGTGTGTGTGTATTCTGAGTGGAGTGTGTGTGTGTGTATTCTGGCCGCAGAGTTCTGAACAGATTGCCGCCGGCAGAGCAGCTTAGCTGGGACTCCTGATCGCAAGGCATCGCAGTAATTGATGCAGGAAGAAACAAAATCAAGGAACACGTTTCTCGGAATGTGTCACTGAAAGAATCAGGACAAAACGTGAGACATCCCTCTTTAGGTGAATTAACGAGATCTTAGTAATCGTGTTAACATGCACCTCAAATGATAAGGTCTGGTCAAACATCACACGGATGTTTCTAACTTCCTGTGCCAAGCGGACAATGTGACCGTCAGTATTTAAGCCAAAGGGGACAATTTAAGTCAACTGATGTGGAGACTCAATGACCATGGCCTCCGTCTTCCTCCCATTTTGCCGGAGGAACTTTTGCTGCAATCCAGGCCTCAACCATGGAGAGTAAAGACAGAAGGGCAGAGGCAGATGAGGCGAGACTGGAACAGGAGTCTATTTAAATGTGAGTGTTGTCGGCTTAGCGGCGATAGTTCAACCGAAGGTTGGTGCAAAACGGGACCCAAATGGGGCCATGTAGATTCTTCACAGAAGCGGGCCAAGCAACAACAACAACACGTGCTTCTGCCCTGAATGTAATTCTACACACGATGGAAATAATACAAAATCAACAGGTTACACTTTTTTAAAAGAAGGATTTTAAATATATAAAGATTAAAAGATAAAAGAATCTAGAGTGTGCAAAAGAGCATGCCAGCCTCCCGTGCATCTCCCCCGGTCATGTGAGCGTGATTATACAAACTGATTCGGTGTTCCTCGCTGTGTCGTGTCGCTCTCTCAGATGTCTCTGCAGGTCGTACCGCAGTGCTTTTTGGCACAATGTCCGACGTTTGGCTCCATGTGCTGGGAGCTTCTGCGGGAGCTGAATATTATTTTGCCTACTTTTTTCATGTTTTCAATGAGGAGAGTGCACCACATCGATGACAAATGCGAACAATACGTGAACAAATATATACTGCACACCCATCATCCACAATTGCTTTACCTATTCCCCTTCTGAAGAAAAAAATACACATTACCTACAGAAATGTCTGTCCGTCCCGCGCGTGACGTCACTCCACATGAGGCCCATCCTCTCTAAATTAATATTCATGAGTGGGTGGATTTGTACACGAACACAGAGGAAGGTCGAGCTGAATTAAATAATTTATTACGCAAAGTCGCTTCAAATATGACGTTTATTTATAGGAAGTGACCGTAAAAAATAAATCTACGCAGCACAGTGCTACATCAGCGCGTGACGTCACTGCAGAAGAGACCATCCCCCCTTCATTAATATTCATGCCCGCGTGGAAATTTACACTCACGCACAAGAAGGTCGCGCACTCCACATGCCGCACCCCTCCCCTCATTAATAATCATGAGCGGGTGACGTCACTCCACATGCCGCACCCCTCCCCAATAACCATTAGCGGGTGACGTCACCCCACATGAGGCAACCCCCCCCCCACCTCATTAATAATCATGAGCTGAACAATTTTTCTCTTGAATATTTTAGATTTACTGCAATATACACCCGTCCCTGGCCAGGCAAAACAGATAGCGTTCAAGATGTGTCAATCCATTTTTTTTTCTTGAACTTCATCTCAACGATACTAAATAAATATTTTACCACGTAAGGCTCACTGAGCTCATTTAATAAATGATAGCTCAACCAAGTGGCTTATCATGTTACATTTTAAAGCAGCAACATATTCTAATGCATTTTCCTAATTGTAGAGGGAAAACCAGAGGACCCGGAGAAAAATCCACGCGACCACTGAAAGAGAGACACGCAAACTCCAAATATACAGCAGCAGGCATCATAGTAGAGATCAAACCCACGAGCTCCCGTATACCGGGTGAGGGAGATAACATCTCCCCAGCGTGGTAAGATGTTATCTGTGTTGAAATATATCCGACCATGGTGCAGATCTGTGACTGGTTTACTGTTGTCCGTGACCTCTCAAATAATTACGCATTCATCAATACATATCTTTCAGAATATCGGGCATGCTGTGGAGGAAGTTTGATTGATTTAAAGCTTTTGAATGTATTCGCCGAGGACTCCTTCATTTCAGTCGTGGCTTCAGGTATTTTGCGATCCATAACATCGGCGGTATATTTAAATATCAAATGCCCCATGGCCACTTGGCCCCAGCGAATCCACCCACACCCATATGCCAAACTGCACGTGGGAATGCCCTAGTTTAACTGATGCTCGTTAATTCTAAAAGGGGGGAACAATTATAGTTTTGAGGGCACTAAAACTTATGGTGCGAGTCACATTTTTATAATGAACCACATGTTGGTGGTTTGCTATTACGTGTGAGCTTGCTGGATGGACTGACATCGAGGCACTGCGAGCGCTGCCTACGACTTTAGATGACGACGCCTTAGCGGCCTTTTTGCGATTCCCCTAACGGACAGGACAATGTTGTCATTGGCGTGAGCGCAGATGGCGGCTATCTTTGACCCGCCGTCCAACGTGCGACAGAAGTTTGCTACGCGGAGACGGGGGGAGACCGAGACGCCCCACGCCTTCCTCAGTGCGCTGATGTCACTGGGCCAAGCCGCATACCCCAAGATGGACCAAGTGGGGTTGGACTCCCTAGTGTTGGAGAGGTTGTTGGCATTGGCGTGGGAGATGGAGGTTTATTTGCCCGCCACGGAGGATGACGACCTGACGTCGATTATAGTGGCGCGATGCATCCAGGCGCATTGTAACTTGCGACGGTGAGTTGGAGTGGCCACTTGTGCTGGACAGTTGGGGGTGGTTGAAGAACTAGAGGAGAAGGAGCCCCCTTCAGTCTGTGCATCTCTGGTGGGAAGTCCGCGGGTGAAGACCCAACGTGGGATGGCGACAGGAGCACGCTTCACCGTGGAGAGCTCCCATCACCTGCTTCAAGTGTGGCCTGCGAGGCCACGTTTCCAAGGGATGCCGCGCTAAGCAGGGACAGTTCGTCGCGCCTCCACCGTCTTCCACCCGCCGATCTCCGCTCCTCTGAGCCCAAAGGCGAGTCACACACCCGGCCTACACAGTCACCTCAGGCATCTCCATCACAGACCATGTCTGGTTTGCGTGTCACTGTTCCTTGCCATGTCACGACGTGTGAGATGCGGGGTTTTAAGGGTGCTGGATCTGCGTCTGAGGCAGCGGGATGGCTGTGTTTTTTAAGGTGGAGGGGGGGGTGATGTAGTGAGATAGAATGGATCACTATGGCGCGTAGCGCTCGATACAATAGAATAAGGAAATATGGGTTTAGCAGCTAGCACAGAATGTAATACCATGTAGTGGGTCGCTAGGGTGCGTGGTGCTGATTGCTGGCAGAGAGGGGCACATGAGTACTACACACAGAGCATGGTATAACAGCTAACCCGCCAGCACAGCAGATAATGCCACGTAGTTGGTCACTAGGAGGCGTGGTACTGGCTGCTGGCGGAGAGGGGCATGTGGGGGACACGTCACCCCGGCCAGCTGGCAAAGCACGTGATGGGCCGCGGTGATGGATGTATGGCAAAGGTGACCGAGGGGACACGGGGCGCATGGCCCAGGACCTTCTGGAGGGTTCCAGGAGGGGCGTGGCTAAGGGCGGAGCCGGGCAGGTGGCACGTGGAGGTCGGCCCAGGACCTCCCGGAAGGTTCTAGAAGGGGGCGTGGCCGAGCCAGGCCACGCTGAAGGGCATAAAAGGGAAGTCCCGAAGCTGAATCAGGGCTGTCTACAGGTGGAATGGAACCCGAGGTGTTACGTCTTCGTCTCTGGCGTCGTGGGTCAGACAGCATGTTGGCTACTCTGAGCCGTAATTGGTTATCCCTTGTGTAAACAACAGTGTGTAAAATATATAGTGTAGAATAAACGTTGTTGCCTCCTAAAATAGTGTATCAGAAGTGACTCACTACACAAGTAACACTAGGATTTGCCACTTAAAATCTTACGAATTTAATTTAGAAATTAAAGTAATTGAATGAAGACTGCAGACTAATGTATCCCCGGCAGCTGAGCCGGTCGTAGCAGCTGGCAAGAACAATTTGAAAAGCACATTGCGTGAAACAGTGCTGTCCCAACTTATATTCGTTCAAATAAGTTTCCACAGCCCAATGAATGTAATTATCTTCCTGAATACACAGGAGGGACATTGTTCACAACAAATGATGACGACAAGACACATTCATTCATGTCCTGCTCTTAAAATAAAATGCATTTGTAAAAAGAAACATTAAAAACAGAAAATGGCAAATGTAATTATCATATCACGGGATTGCACTATTATTATGGACTCATTAAAATGTGTGCAATGACTGTAGCCCTGTTCTGTGCCTCTGTCAAACACCTGCTCGTTCTTTTATGATACACACTATATTGGTACTTTACAGTAATATTTAAAGGAACATATTACGATGCAGTGTTGTGGACAGAATAGTTTCCAACATTAAATGAATGTCAGTAGTAACAGTGAAGCAATGTTATTTGCCTGTTAAATTCCATTTGCATCGAGCCCAGGCCTCGTGTGGGTCAAGGCCTTGGTTTGGCAAAGGTGTTGTCGCGGTTCAATTCTGGGTTGGCCGCGGCAATTTCGAATTCATCAAAAGGAGTCACGCAGACAATGAAATACAATAATTAACACATCCACACGCAAATGAAATAATTAAGCAAAACACATCAACTAGCAGGCATCAGCTTAAAGCAATTAAATAGACACATCCATTGAAATGAAACACAGGAGACAGCATCCAAATAAAGCCATGCTACAATCAGATGAGCAGACATACATCCTAACAATTAGCAATTAAAGAGCCGGACAAAGACACACACGTGTATCGACACGCACACACAATGAACGGCTCCGCCGTCTAAGTTAATTGGCTGAGGCGGGTGCGCCACGCTCCCCACACGGCGAGTGATTAAACCCGAGCCTCACGCATCTGTGGCTCTAATTGAGTCGCGACAGAGCCAGGGAAACACGTTAATCGAGTGGCGAGAAACACAATGCCGTCGTGAAAATTCCACATTTCGCACGAGGGCACCAAGTCCGTCTTGAGAAAGAGACGCCGCACGCACGGGCATCATCAGCCATGATCAATCCACTGCTGGATGAAGGACCCACAGCGGTTTTTTTTTTGCTTGGCTCTGTGTGCCTTGACGACCGAGCAACATCGATATTGTGCCGTGGGATGTAAAAGCTCGAGACGCCGTGGCACCCTGGCCTGTCTGACCCTGGCTCAACATTCTCAGCCAGCGTGGCCGCACAAACTCAGCCTAATTAAATGTTTGGAATTCGGCGGCGGCGGCGGTGGTGTTGGTGTGACTGTGGTCACGCTGCTCAGCGAAGAAGGATAACCGGCATTAACAATTCACGTTTCCGCAACCGCTTCAACACCTGAAGGTGCCCATAGACAGTGCGTGGTGAAATGCTCAACACGCGGGCGGGCCCGAACCTGGAAAACCACGCGGGTATCCAACTGTTTCACCCTCACGAATGTTGCCTGCATTATTAACGCCCTCCAACTAAAGTTCAAAGCGTTAATGCATTAGCTATGTTCGCAGGGCGGGTGCAACGGCTAACTCATTGTGAACGCAATCCACGATTAATGCAGCTTTAGTAGAAAGTTGTGTTGCTCTTCGGAACGTGCCCCCGGAGAAAGACGGATGGTTTGATCAAAATGTTGAACAAAACCCAAAGGACACAGAAATCTGCGTCAACCACCACCAGGCAGCAATTTGCGTCGGTCATGAAATTGCGGTGGCGTGAGAACTCGGGGAGGACACGGGACGGATCCGTCACGACTGCGCTATGGTGAAGGCCTCGTTCATTAAACACATCAAGTCCAGAAGATCGGCTGCGTGTGTTCCCTGTGTTTGTGACAATGTTTGCATGTGTGTCTGTGTGTGTCTGTGTTGGGCGTGGTGCTGGCCACCCACCCCCGGTGTGCCGTCCCAGCCTTCACAGGTACTCGCTAACAGCACTTGCCCCAACAGTCTGTTTAAGGTTATACCGGGGGGGTCTTTGTGTGTGTGCGCTGGCGTGGAGCAGTAGTGCGCCGGCAACCCGAGTTGGATTCCCACCCATGGCCAACACCAGTGACGAATATCTGAACCTGTCAACTCAGCCTCAAACGAGTACCTGGTGCGGTGTGTAAACATCGCCACTGGCCTGGTGCTGGCCATCCACCCTGCACAGGTGCTCGCTCACAGCTCTTGCCCCCAACCGTCTGTTGAGACTATACACGGGGGGGGCGGGGGGGTTTGTTACGTAACTACACACGCATTCCCTTGCGTATAAGGTCGTGGGGGGATTGGAATGGCCTATGCAATTCGGATAATAATTGTTTAATTGTGTAAAAGCCGGTTGAAACTCAGGGGGCCCCTGGAGATGAAAACCAGCGCTTTGTGCAGATTAAAGTAAAATACTCCAAAGGACAATCCATGTTGGAAAGCATTCTACTATTCATGCATGTGAATGATTTTATTCTTTTTACATTTTTGCAGGGGGAAAAGATGGAGATGAGTCCTCACGTTATGCAATCTATGTAGAACACGAGGGAGTCCCTAGCAGTGATATAACAGTCGACGAGTCCCAGTAAAACAAAACAAAAAACCTTTAAGTTTCACCTCCAACTTTGTCGACAACTTCGAACGATGATTGTACATCACCATTAAATGACAGTAACAGTATACTCACGGATTAAAAAAATATTTCTTTAAAATCAAGTTCATACAATTCATGTATTTTTACATTGCTTTCTGCACACTGAATGTTTAACGGAGTCAGTGTTACAGTAGCTAGCAAAGTAATTAGAGGCAATATGTACGTGCCCTTGATTGCGACCTCGACGTTAATCCGTCACGGTATTATTAGGTAATATGACGTTGTTGGTGGATTTTAATTGCGCGCTGTAATGGTTATAGATAGCCGTACAAATTAGTTTCTTTAAAGACACTCTACTCTTGCCGATATGTATCAAAGTATTTATTTATTATACATGAATACGCGTTATCGTGATGTTTTGAAAAATTATTGTAAACACTGCTGGTTACCTGGGGGCTGTACATCAATTATTAAACCAAATAATCCCTCTCTAGAGCATCCAGCCAAGGCTGGCAAGTCCTTGCCAAAATGTATGTTTCCCCAATTTTTTGCTTACATTTTTTATTTCAAACGTTCCGATCTCGCGCCGGCAGCCTTCATCCCGGGCCCAGTGGGCCACAGCGGAATGAGGCACGATGGCCGCAGTGGCATCGGTGACTTCTTCTGAGGCTTGGCTCAGGCTTATAACCAACTTTTAAACGGCAAATTGCACGTTCGAGTAAAATCACGTCGTTACCAACGGCATGGCTTGCCAGACGACCTCTAGCCCCTTTAGATTTGCGACCGTTCATGAGACCCCTGCCCTGTTTGTGTTAACGAATTACAAATAAAGTGAGTCGTGGCTACGATGGTCGTAGGTTCGTGGGCGATGACGGTGCCTTGGGGTGGCCTTCATCCAGCGGTAGATTGAACCTGGCTGATGATGATAATGGCCTTGAGTCCGTTACGAAACCAGTTGCTGAAATGTCTCAAGAATGACCCGACAGAGCATTACCCTTGAGACTCACTGTGTTGTTTTTCTTCACAATTCACAGTCTCTCGTGGCCATGCAATGAATGGAAGTGAGTGGTTAGCTCACTTCGAGACGAACCCGGTGACCTGATGACTCGGGTTCGATTCTCGCTCATGGCCAACATCGATTACCAATATCTGAACCGATATATGCGCCTCCCCTAGGTGGACTCAGCCTTCAATGGTGCATCATGTAAATAGCACCGCTGTTGAGACAAAGGTGGTCAGGCGTGGTGTTGGCGACTCACCACCTCGTGTGCCCCGCCGGCCTTCATAGAGGTCCTCACTGACAGCACCTAGACTCGCCCTTGCCTGCGCGACAGCTCGATGTTTCTGTGCACGATTCACTCAGAGAGGGCGGTGGCGTTTGTGAGTGAGAAACGGAGCCACCTGTGGGACAGGAGATGTTATTCTTCTCAATGTTTGCCACAGTGAGTATCTCCGTCTTTGCCTGCATTGTGTGCATCAACACCAGAGGAACAATCTGCTTGCTGCAATCTAAAAAAGTAAATTAATGAAAGTAAAATAAAAATAAAATAAAAATCACGACGTTTCGGAGGCAACACAAGCTTCCGTCTTCAGGTGGAACCGTCACAGCACGATAGCTGTATCAAGTGCTTCAGTTGCTGATAGCTGTATCACGATGAGGTATTATCACTTGATACAGCTATCATGCTGTGACGGTTCCACCTGAAGACGGAAGCTTGTGTTGCCTCCGAAACGTCGTGATTTTTATTTTATTTTTATTTTACTTTTATTAATTCACATTTTTTACCTACGTGACTTTACCGAAAAAACCTAAGAATATGAATCCTTGCAGTCACGAAAGGTTCGAATCTAGAATTGCTGCACTGTGTTGAGACGAGGTATTAGCGGGATTGTACGACGTTGACCGTACTGTGAGAAGTACGTTGTTTGGGTCGGGGGTTTGCGTTTAATCTTTACTTGGATGCAACGTTTAATTTAGTCATTAATATATACATAGGCTTGTGTGCATGTTTTATTATTTATTCCCCAAATTTCCCCGAGGGGTTTTTCAGTTGGGTCCCCACTCATTTGGACCCGTCGCGGTCGATATGTATGCAGACGGTAAATTTACGTGCAACACATGTACAGGTATTCGTTGTTTTTCAATGTTCTGTGTCTTTTGTCACCGCTCCGCCATTCCAAATGTACCTTGTGTGGTATACATGCCGCAGTGTGCGCTCCCATTAAACGACCCTCACCAGTTGAACCGCTGCTCTCGCCTAAGCCAGATTTCCCGAAGTGTCCAAGGTCAGACAAAAGCGGTCTCCGACTCACAACACCGGTTGGTGGCGCTTACCGTCGCTGGCCACCACAACTCCTAATTCATTACCCTGACGATTAATGTTGGATTTGGAGGAAATGAGGCAAGCGCATCTGTTTCAACAAAAGGTGCATTCATCTCTGGTGTTGAAGGGGGTCTGCGTTAACACGTGCATCGTTTTTTTGGTAACAAAACGAAATGAAAAACGACTACATGCAACGGCTATTACGTTGGAAAATGCTCAAAAAACTGCATGCACAAATGTCATAATGGGACTCCATCCAATTAGGATGCTCAGAAAAGGAACAACATAATTTAAATGAGCTTACATACTGCATGCTAATGCACACGTACTGCAGTTCTGGAGGGGGTGTGTGGGGGGGGGGGGCAACACAACTTGTGGTATCCCCTATCCCTCGGAGTCCTTCACTCAGTCAGTGTGTGTTTGGCTGACCTCCAGCGATTTCAGCTCTAGCGCCATGGGCAGCGATATCCTGACCGCTGCAACAGAAATAGGCTGAGGAACGAATTTCACGGGAAATGGCAGCAGCAGGAGATCATCGCACTTGCTCACTTTCACCAGCGCGGGATTTTATTTTGTTGCTTTTCTCAACGTTGCTTGGGCAGCGCTCGAGTCAATCCTCAGAGCAATTCCCCCCGCTGCTTTTGAATCATCGGAGACCCCCGGCAGCGCAGAGCTCATCCTCATTGACGTAATTTGTTTTGCTTGGGAGATCACGGGGGTCGTTTGCTTCAGTTGCTGGAGATGGGGGGGTGGGGCTCCTCGTGACGGGAGAACAATCGTGGTCATGCCTACACAAAATACGTATCACCTGAGAACAATCATGCAGGGCTGATTTATCTGGGTCACGAGCTTTTTTAGGGGGGGGCAAGAAACTTGAATCTGGAATACTTTTTTATATATATAGGCTGGGTGATGTGGTTAATGCTGTTCTGAAATCAATGGTCAAAGTTGGTAGCCTGAGGGTTCCAATCCCCTTCAGGGGTGCTGTTGAGCACAGTGAACCGGTAAATGCGGTGTCGAGGAGATTGTCCACGCGGCGGGCGACAACGATGGCTCTGCGCCGGGTTTGGAAGCAGTGCCACGGAGACTCGGAGACTCCAGCGGGCTGGGTTGCTCTCTCGGAACAGTGGTGGTGATGGCGCTGGTGAGTACAATAATAACACTCAATGATTACGACTATTGGGAGGCCTTTCATGAGCAGTGGCGTGAGAAAGCAATTGAAGGGCTATGCTGTGCCTATGTTTTTTGAACACTTATCAAAAGAGCGTGCATTTTACTCCTTTATCTCAGTATGCCATTCACAGAAAGGCATTTAAGGTACAAAGATATTGGCATTAGCTAATGATGAAATCGTATTTATTGGTTTTATATCATGATCATCATCATCCATGGTATATTCACTGCTTGATAAAGGCCTCCACAATCTGCTGCCACCTCTTATGATTCTGTGATGTAATAGTCCACCAAGCATCTGCACAAGAGCTGATGCCATTGCTCCATCTCTTCATTACATGTCCTATCACACACCTTCAATTCCTTGACTGCACTTCCATTAATATTTTATTGACCATCTTTCCTAGCAATGTGTCCTGCCCAAGCCCACACCGATGTTTCAGTTCGAAAAAAAAAGTGTGCATAAAGAGTATTGCAGGAGTAATAGTGAAATAACTTTGACTATATTTTAAGAATGTTCCTCGAATTCCAGGTTTCACCAGTGTTTTGTTGCGGCTCTTCTTAAATGATACAGTGCAAGGTTTTATGAAAAGAAAAATAAACCATTCAATCAGTCTTGATATGAATGTGTTAAACATAGCTTAATATCTTCATGGTCACAGTCAAAGATGGCCTCGTTTTTAACCACCTCTTTAATCGATCATAACATATAGATAGCACACCATAAAATATTAACAGTAGCAAATAAAAATTACAAGGGCATGTTTTCTGAAGAAGAAAAAAATCGCTGAAATTAGATTATACACTGCAAGAAAACAGCTTGCATAAAATAATTCCACGTAATAATTTAATGTAATAATACTACCGCGTCTCATACCTCCAATCCGCGTACCTGTTTCTTGTCAACTACGAACACTTTCACTCAACTAAAATAAACAACACGTTACTCTGGGAAATGCCTCTCGCCTCATCGTCAGCCATGGTCATTGGCACGTATGGTGCAAAAGAAGTTCACCATACATCCACCGCAGGATGAAGGTTTCTCCAAGCCATCACCACCGCTCACGATTCTGCGATGTAACAATGCAGCTACCCCCCGTATACAAACTCATTTCATTGCTCCATCTCCTCGGTGGGTGTCCGCCGTGTCTTTAATGCGACGTTCATCTGTTGTGTTTTCTAACAGTGCATGGAAAAGCTTATCAACCAGAGCAGTTCTAGGGCAAGTCAAAATAGCGAGGCAATTTCACTTTTGAAACGCAGTGTGTGCACAAACCGATCTTAACGTCGGCTTCCCATAGAAGATAGACTGCTTATTCCTTGGGAATAAATGACACGAAATTTTATTTTCAAAACAAATGCAATGTCACAAGTACTTTTTATTAAGGCCCTTTAAAGTAGTGAAAATTCTTACAAACTCAAACAGCCCCGTAAAATGTATTTATATTACTGCACAAAGATAGTATAATACATTCATGGCTGCATTCGGGTGCCTATTACATAAACACACTCCAAGAGTCTAAATTTAAATATTTATATAACGGTGCATTGACCATAAATACACGCCGTCTAATTCACGTAAACGTTAAAGACCCTCTGGGAAGTCATTCGAAAAGGGAAGGGCCATGTGTTCCGGCGTCATGGTCAAAAGTTGATCAATCGCTCTCGAATTTCTTAATTCAGAAAATCCACGTAGCAACATCGCCCTTGACAGCCGAACGCGATGCCTGCTAGTGGACTGGTGCTACATCCACCGTATGTCTTTCAAGGAGACCTGCTACCAGGGACCCATTAGCAACAGCTTTACAATTTGCATTTCCTCGACTTTAGATCCTAAAGATAACTAGGCTTCCACACTAAAACGAACTAATCTTGTTTTTTGTATTTTACCCGGGCAAGGCTCACTGAGCTACATAGCTCTTTTTTTAGAAGCGATCTGGCCACGAATGAGAGCTCAACGAAGTGGCTTATCAAGTGGAGATTAATAGCAGCCAAATATTCCAAACACACGCGATAGATGGAGATCCAAATGTATTTGTTAATGTGAGGATTAGATGCTGAATTATGATTACATTGAGTGAACAATTACTGAGCCATTTCACTCGATCAATAGCACAGACGCTCATAAATATTATGCAGGTCGTCCGGAGTTTGCAGAGACGTATTGAAATGCGAAAAAAACACGTGTGATGGCAGATTGATGCTTGTTTTATTGGCGCGTCAATTACAAATTACATAAAACCACA
Source organism: Lethenteron reissneri (assembly GCF_015708825.2). Classification (NCBI taxonomy): domain Eukaryota; kingdom Metazoa; phylum Chordata; class Hyperoartia; order Petromyzontiformes; family Petromyzontidae; genus Lethenteron; species Lethenteron reissneri. The sequence continues at coordinate 11,456,277 of NC_083820.1, read as the reverse complement.
ACAAACATTACAGTTGACAGTCTATACACATAGTGAATAGGTAAATAAAAATACAAATAATCGAGAGGATGATGATGATGATGCATCATGAATATCTCAGCTCAACGTCGGGGTCTGCTTTACTCTCTTGCGACTGATGCACGAGGTGTCCGCTTAAAGGTGGCGTGACGTGCAATAAACTTGAAACATTGCAGAGTAAAATGAGATAATCGAATGAAAACAAAGGACGTCACAAAAAAGGACACTCTGAAACACCTCAACCGCCCTACAAATGCTGTGCATTTCGTAAAAAGTGCAAAAAATATACTTGCATTTTGCTTTCAATCCGAACACGGTTATGCTTTTTCGAAGGTGACGTCATTATTTACTGCGCATATTTGTGAAATAAAGGTCACAGTGCGTAAGCTAAATAGGCAATACGTTATATCAGTTTTTTTTTCTCCAACACAAATTGAATCTTCATTTTTATAAATAATATCAGCAACCAAATTACTCTATTAATTTACGATAGGACATTTGTTTTCGAGGTGGCTGGGTGGCTCAGAGACCAGCATTGAGTCAGCACTGCCGAGGTTTGGGATTCAAAGCTGAGTAATCACACAATGATTACACCGGGTTCTGAGGTGCAGTGAGTTTACAGTCTCGGCCCGGTCACCAAGAACCGCACAAGAAAATCACATTAAAGTCAGCACTGAAAATTAAACATTTCGGTTTTGCTGTCACGAGACAGACAATATTATAACAGCAATGACAACGTCATTACAAAGACGGCCACTTCGTCGCGCCCTTTCAGATGCGCTTCTGCAGCCGTCTGGAATGCTCTTTCCTTCTGATATTACGTCACTGGCGCTGTGCACTTTGAAATGTAGATTGAAAACAAATTTCTCCAGAACTACGTTTTTCCTGTTTAGTTTGTTGTCCTTCCACCGCACCTCCTATGAGTATGGTTGGCTACGTACGGTGCGAAAGAACTTCAACATACATATGTGGGAAAATGTGACCACCATACTATGTAAAGATAAACGTGTCAGCATCGCTCCCTCTCCGATGAGTGTTTGCAGGCTGTGCCGCGTGTTTTTCCGCGTGATCGCTGCACGGGCTGACAGCTTCTGCAGGGGCTGTCTTGAAGGAACTACCAGCACGTGGAGTGAAACGGTGGATGTCATTCTAAACAGCACGCGGCACAACAGCAGAAACGCAGGGACCTATGTAGTCGTGGCCATAGTCTGATATACTGTAAGGCTGTACAATATTTCCGAATTAATTGTTCATCTCGGGTCATGATGTTGAAATGCAGTTGGAATCCCCCCCCCCCCCCCCACATTGTGCAAGAGCGCAGAAGTGTGATCACCATATCTACGCCTCTATATAAGGAACGAAACGGTTAGACCTCTCCACAAATCTGGCTGTCGCCTGATGAAGCTAGTTGTAATTACTGGCAAAAAGTCATACTCAGATTGTAAATGTGTAGATTGTAGATGTTGTGGCTTGGCTCTCCGACACACCGGTGTGCTGTACTAGTGACGAATTGGCACTTTCCGCTTACGTGACAACCCTTACTAGTTGGCTGTGCCGGGTGGTGGCGGGTTTTAACGACACATCTATATATTTACGCGATCTAACCCAAAAAACTCTATTTTGGGTGATATTGGTCGCGAAAGCCTGCTACGTGTTAAACTGGGATATTTTTATGAAAAAAAAACAACAACAAGAAAAATACATTGGTCTCCAGAGAAATCTGATGACTGATGTGATCTGCACACAGGAGTGATATTTTTTTATAAACACTGAAGAGCAGTGGGAAAACACAGGGATGGCACGCACACACACATACGCACTAGATCAAATCTTAACAGAGATTAAACCACACTGGGCCTTTGCCTTCATGTGAGCCTTTAGTTCGGTTTTCAATCTTACAACGCATTAGCAGCCGCGTTCAGGTGCAGCCCTGGCGCTGCGCACTCATGCCAGTGCTGGCTGAAGGGCCTCCACTACCAGGAGCTCGAGAGAGCCCCTCCAGAGTGTACTTTAGCCTACTCTTCCAGACTGTGGCCAGATATCCTGGAAGAAAGAGAATCAGAATGTGTATTTATACTGGAGGAATCCAAGAAGCTATAAAGCTTTGTGTTTATTTACAGATGTTCAGTAGGGTCATTGATATCCAGTAAAGATGTGTGAGTACCCACACTTTACCCCACCGTACACAAGTCCATGCACACTCCCGAGTGGAGACAAAGGGATGCTAGAAACTCTGACTTTGTTGCAACCTCTAACACATTCCTGCGGAGGGCGTTGGTAGGAACGTTGGGTTGCTCGGTCAATGGCCAGGGTCAACGGCGGCGTGATGTATTCCGCAAATATGGCCGACTGTGAGGGCGGGCACAAGCCGGCGTGAGTAGGTTAAACGTTGAGTTGTATAAGGGCACCACGGGGTGACCAGCCACTCCCCACCCAGCCCCACCCCTCCCACGCCCCACCCTCCCCACCCAGCCCCTCCCCACCCTTCCCACCCAGCCCCTCCCCACCCCCCCCAATCCCACACAGCCCCACCCTCCCCACCCAGCCCCTCAACACCCTTCCCTCCCCACCCAGCCCCTCCCTCCCCACCCAGCCCCTCCCTGCACTACGGACGGACACAATAATCCCCTGTGGGCTGGTGTAACCAGGAGGTTCCTACCAGTAAAACGGTGTCTCGAAAATTGTAATGAGCATCTTTAAAAAAAAAATCGTCAACATAAATTCCAAAGCAAGACGTCACATTTTTACCTTTAATATACAGGGTAAGGAAAACAGAATCCCTTGATTGATGACATCATTACCTTCATTGCTGCACATCGATTACTCCTGCCAATATTTCTACTACGAGCAATCTTTATGATAATACGTCAACGTTATATTATTAAAATTAAATGCATTGATTTTTTTCTGCCTTGATTGGAGTCACGTTAATTTTTTACTCAGTCGAAGCGATACAATATTTATGACTTTTTAAAATGCAACTCGTGTCAAGCTCTTCATACATATTTGTATCCAGTGAAACGAAATAATTTGATTGGCGACTTAATTTTCACATCCCTTCATTGTTAATATAACACATGCGATGCAATTGTTGCTCAATGACATATGTTACATGAGTTACATGTGTTACATATGTGACATGAGTAATTCATGATATGTTCATAATAGACAGTCATTTCTGATTTACCTCGTGGCATATTTATAGCATTGCAGAAGTTGCTGTACAAGGCTTAACATTCATAATTGGAAGAAATGAGTGATGTCTACCATTACTACTGATCTTTAAAATCAATTCAGTATGTTCAATATGTTCTCTGCATTTCTAAAGTGTGTATGGCCTTTATCTTTATTCTTTTTTAATCTCATTTAAAGAATCGGATAAGACGTCGGGCGTGTTGTTTAACTTAGAAAAGTGCGATTAATAGTTTGAGCAATCAGACATACAACTTCCAAATCAGCATTAAAACTCATAACACAAACAGCTCGTTAAACTTTTCACGATGTCATAATATTTAATACGCAATGGTCTCAGTAGGATCCGATATCATCTCTCAACCTAATTACATAATGGAACACTGCATTCATTTAAGGCGGCTTAAAGTGACAGACTCGATATTTGCACAGGTAAATTAATATTCTTATTATTTTTCAAAAGTGAACGTTTCACATTTATACTTGCCCACGTGACATTTTCCCTCGTGGTTCCAAAATGGGCGTAACTTCACCATATTTTAGAATTTCATCTCACACTTCTTAGGCCAATTTGTAAGACGGCACAGATTACGAAGTTTAATTTTTAAAAAAAATTGGGAAAACAAGTGGGATTTATTTTTACGCGGAAAAAAATACTCAATCTCAAACTTTATACGCAGTCCCTGCATTGAACTTGTGATTTGATTACATTTTATTGGTTATAATTTTGCAATTTAAAAGTCTATTTTGCACTACGTGTATATTTTGCAAGGTAAAAACTTCACTACATTGCTGATATTTAATTTCATACGCGTAATATTTCATTGCAATAATAACTAAAACTAATTTCAGTCGCTATGTCATAAAAATTCAATATTTTTTTGTAAGTATTCAAAAAGTACTTTTAATGGAATTTGCTTGACACATTCCTTTCTTGAAAACACTCAATTACAGCAGCTCAAATTGTGCTTAAGGCATTCTCGATTTGAATTGTGCTTAAAGTATAAGGGTATATCGGTAATTGTATATAACTATCTGCTTTGCCTGTTCAAGGACGGGTGTATATTGCAGTAAATCTGAAATATTCCAAAGAAAAATTGTTCAGCTCATAATGATTAATGAGGGGGGGGGGGGGGGTTGCCCCATGTGGAGTGACGTCATCCGCTAATGGTTGTTGGGGAGGGGTGCGGCATGTGGAGTGACGTCACCCGCTCATGATTATTAATGAGGGGAGGGGTGCATCATGTGGAGTGCGCGAATTTCTTGTGGCATGAATATTAATGAAGGGGGGGGGGTCTCTTTTTCAGTGACGTCACGCACGGATGTAGCACTGTGCTGCGTAGATTTATTTTTCACCGTCACTTTCTGTAAATAAACGTCATACTTGAAGCGACTTTGAGTAATACATTATTTAATTTAGCTCGACCTTCCTCTGCGTTAGTGTAAAAATCCACTCACTCATGAATATTAATTATAAGGGGGGGGGGGGGGGTTCATGTGGAGTGACGTCACGCGCGGGACAGACAGACATCTCTGGGTGATTATCGTAGGTAATACTGGAATTAATATCTATCGATGTTTGGCTTAGTTTTCATCACCACCCCCTTTCCAAAGCAACTCTGCGGCTTTTAGGACCATGGGAAGATTAATACAATTGATTACTTTTGCGAACTCCCCTAACAAAGACATCCAACATCTGAGGTCATTGAAAATAAATAATGATTTAAAAAATCCAATGCTAGTGTCAGATTAGAATTTCAAAGACTCGAAAAAGTTTTGTTGAAGTGAACTGCAAACTAATTTTTTTCACCCGACCTGTCAGACCCTATTTCCAACCTAGGCGGTCATGTAAATGTTTCATGTCAGCCAATACAGCTGATTGTGTTAACGAGCGGAATTGAGTGCAAGGGCTCTCTACACACCAGCCCTCATTACTGGCGCTTGATTTGCGTCGATGTCAAGAAACGCTTGGGAAAGAAAAAAAAGAAACACACTTCACCTGAACGTTTTGAAAAAGAACCTCATTTGTGTGAAATGGCGTTGTCACCTTTTCCCCACCGAAGACCAAAACTCTCAGCTTGCTATGTGGGGGAGCGCGAGGTCTGCCATCATCACACATCGCGTGGTTTACTGCAATAAAGTTCCACGCGATACCGTTAACCAGATGTCGGTACAAACCAGTTCCTGCTGCCAACCGAACACCGGTGGCCAATACCTGGGCTGTCCCAGTGAAACCTGGACAGGTGGCAACAGATACATTGCAATTACCTACGATAATCACCCAGAAATGTCTGTCCGTCCCGCGCGTGACGTCACTCCACATTAGGCCCAACCCCCTAATTAATATTCATGAGTGGGTGGATTTTTACACGAACGCAGAGGAAGGTCGAGCTGAATTAAATCATTTATTACGCAAAGTCGCTTCAAATATGACGACGTTTCTTTACAGAAAGTGACGGTGAAAAATAAATCGACGCAGCAAACTGCTACATCCGTGCGTGACGTCACTGCAAAAGAGCCCCCCCCCCTTCATTAATATTCATGCGCGCGTGGAAATATACACTCACGCACAAGAAAGTCGTGCACTCCACATGCCGCACCCCTCCCCTCATTAATAATCATGAGCGGGTGACGTCATTCCACATGCCGCACCCCTCCCCAACAACCATTAGCGGGTGACGTCACTCCACATGGGGCAACCCCCCCCCCCCCCCCCCCCTTCATTTATAATCATGAGCTGAACAATTTGAATATTTGAGATTTACTGCAATATACACCCGTTCTTGGACGGGCAAAAAAGCTAGTTTTGCATATCCGCCCCCCCTCAATGGGCCGCCCACACCCAGGGCAGTATTTGGACACAGTGGTGTAGCTGTCATTTCCTACACATGTTCTCAAATCTGACCTTTTCACACGCAGTTGTGCACTCTTAATCTTGCCGGCATCTGCATATGTAAATGACCACCTTCGTTACGCTCAGGGGCGACTCACACTGCCTCTTCATCAACGTAGGGCGCGTTTGTAACACGCAGCTCCCCGTCCCCACGTGGACCCTATCCAGAACTCTGCACGCTGTCCGGCTGGCCCATAGGCCCGTTCAATGCTCGGCCACTCGCTCGCTCCGCATGCACCCGGCGACTCTGGCGACCCTCCCGCGCTCCTCGTGCTCTCGCCCGGGGCCCCGTGAGTGCCGCCAACCTCCCCAGCCTGGCTCTGCCTCCCTCCTCCACGTCGTCACGGCGGCCTCGCGTCACTTGGTTTGGCCCCCTCCACCTTCGGTCGCTCCGTTGTTGGTGGAGAACGACTACCTCCAACTGCCCAGTCGTGTTCTTTGCGAGCCTCGTCGACAGAGGTGGATCTTGACACCACCGGTGCCAAGTCATCGGAAAGTCCAGTGGGTTCCAAATATCCCTGTACCATATCAGCCCATCTCCTCTCAAACCCATTCCGCACCTGTTTAGCCTCCTTCTGTGTGGCTAAATAGAAGCTGCTTGGGCATTGGCTGAGCACAGTCAACCACGCGCACACGCTAATATGCGTAAGATTTGCTCTGCCCTGCACAACAAGGGTCCTGAATTGGAGGTCTGAGCCAAAGATGGCAAACAAAAGACGTATTCCTGTCAACGACTGTCGGAGTGATGGCCAAAGTAACTAGTTGGATATGTGTAGTGACTGACTCAGAGACACTAAGCGTATGAGGCACTCTGTTTATTAAACGGACTTAACGAGTCACACCTTGGTAACTACGGCTCCCAGTCAGGACGGCTGGCAGACTGCCTGACTGGCGATGCCGAGACGGTGAAGACGTAGATGACGGTGAAGACTCCAGCAGCAGCATGACGGAGATCCCACTCCACACGACAGCCCCGAGCTCCCCTCCCGGGGCCCCTCTTACACTGTCAGCGTGGCCTGGCTCAGCCCCTGGACACGCCCCCCTTCTGGAACCTACTAGCGGGTTCTCGATGTGCCCCTTCCGTGACCCTTCCCCTACATCCCTCTCTGGTCTATCACGTGGCCTGCTGTCAGTCAGGGCTACTGTAGCTGCAGATCCCCTTCCCTGCCAGCAGCCAGCGCTATACTGCTAAGTGACCGATTCTATGTCACTACACACGTATGTAGAGGCATTTATTCAGTCGCACAACCAGGGCTTACATTTTTCATGGGGAAGGGGGAGGAATATATATTCCAACTGAAATGTGAGGCCTGTGCACAGTTTTTTTTTGTGGATCTGCTGAGATTGCAAAGCAGGTGTCACTATAAAATTATTAGGGTAGCATCATTATTATATTTCATAGAATCAATCTGGCTTGCACATCCTGTGCTCACACATTTGTCGCAGTGGACATGTTTGCAGTAACATGTGGTTTACTGCTTTTATCTACATATAAATCAACTCCTTCATCTGCTGAACAGATTGTTAATACTTTTCTTTCCTTAATCAAGGGAACATTTAACATTAAAGAAAAAAGTCATATAATCGCACATGTGCTCATTGTATGATATATTCCTCAACCAATCAAGTAAAATGTGCTGCTATCTTTTGTTTTGCATGGCCATTGATGTGTTTTAGTGTGTCTGTGTTTGTGTGTTTGAGTGTGTGTGTGTTTGTCTGGCTCTATTTGCATGCGGAAGAGCGCGCGTGCACGTGTTACATGGGATTACGATTGCTGAATTTAAATAACTTTCATTAGAATGTTGTTTTCATCGCCCTCATTAGAGCATAGTTAAATGCAGCTCATTGAGTGGCTTTCCACTAAGACATCTGTTTCCGTGTGGCTGTGCCACACACACAGACACGTGCACGTTCTGAAAAGATGCAGCAGGACGGTGGATTTGTGACAGTACAGAAATATCATCCCCATTGATGACGCCACTGATGGGAGTGCTTGACAATGCTCTCTGGTGGCTTCAAGATATAATCAAACAAAGCAAAAGCGTAGGGCCCCAAAGTATAACTCAAGAGGCCTCAGATTCCTGATAAAAAATACGTGTGCGTCAAATATCAGCTCAAACCCAGTTCCTTATTTAGGTTAAGTTAAACTGATCAGTCTGATAAGGCTATTAGAATAACGTTGACGTAATTACCTTCCACACAACTGCGATATCATTAATGCGCTCCGCACAGGGACAGCTGTCATCACGGCTCTCCATCAGCGCCAAAAACACACTCGTCATTATGATTATTGCAATCTAATTACGTATTTTGTCCAGAATAGAATGTGTTTGTAGTTGTGCGATGCACCTAAAGGTTATTTCTGCTGAGAGACCCTGGCAATGGACTGGCTCGTCTACCTGGGAACACTCCACCTGTGCATGGGAAGGCTGCAGAATTACTGGCATGGCGTGAACGGCGGCTTCCGTTCTTCTTTCGTACGCCAAGATGGAAAAACAACAGTTGTTTTTTAAACGTGTTGCAGGTGAATGCTACGGGTTTTTTTGTGTTAGACCATTCCGGGGGGGGGGGGGGGGCGGGCAGCGGTGGTCCCTGCACCGTGCATCTCAGCGACGCCGCCACGATGTTGCGCGGTCGACGGTCCGCACTCCACCGCGGGCGCTTCGAGGCGATGATCCTGCCATCTTCCCTGTCTTGTGGAAAGGCGCGTGGTCCCGTGCCGCGTGGGAGAGCACGGTCGTCTTGCCGCGACATCGTCGTAGCCGCCCACGATTTCACTGCAGCAAAGTGCTGGCGTTTGTTGACTTTCGGCACTCAGGTTTCCCGTGTGCAGGTAGGCTCTGACAACTGTTGATAAGCGATGGATGTGTCCGTGTGTACCTGAGAGTCCATAGTCATCTCGGACATCTCGGTCAGTCGACCCGTGGCACCTGCTGGGTCTGCCCCGTGACCTCCTGTCAGCGGGCGTTCGACACTTCACGTGGCCTCAACGTGCACTTGGCCTGGCACAAGCGTCGTGGTGACGTCACCGCCACTTAGTGGCGAATGGCGGTTGTTGTCCTTGGTGTGACTTGCGCTGATATGACAGCGGGCCCGATCTCACTCACGTCTGATTGTTCGGCTGTGCGTCTCAATCGACATGAATATTCAATTATGATGTGGGTTTTTTTTTTCTTTCCTGAATGTACCCCGTTAATGAGAAGAGAGCACGCAAAGGTCACGCTGTGTTTGTGCAATGTCTAATGTGGCAATAATAAATGCGTGCCAGGTCCTACAACGGTGCGATTAAAATGTAAAAATGAAATAATGCTCACTTCGCTGCTGCTTAAGCCGTAATTAACACGTTCCTGCGCGTATTGATACGTTGATTTAATCGGTTAAATATGTTCTTCAAATATCCGCTCATTTCTTAATACGGTATCATTGACGTACAAGCGACTTCTGCACGTCGACGATGGGAATCACATTTGATTTGTGACAAACATTTCTAAAATATCTCCCGGGCGTTAAAAGACACGGAAAAACATACAAAAATACCCCAATCTCATCTGCACATATCATGAGTGCAAAGCAGTCAACACTCCCCGTGACCTTTTATAGAATTCTACTGCTGAAAGGTTTCCTTTATAATGAATGCCAAAGGCCTATTTATGCACATTCAGTTCAGTGATGTCTACATTGCTTATCAGACAGATTGTACAGAAAAGATCACAACAGCATTGATCTTGGGGTTTTTTTGTTGTTGTAATTTTGCCAAGGGAGCAAGAAGCTAGAGAAAGGGCTATAGCCGCAGCGTATAAATTCTAACGATTCGCTTTGCGCATGTCACAGTGCTGCTGCTTCTGTGTGCCAACAAATATACTCTTGCCAAGACTGACTGCACGTAAATATGTTCTCATTTGTGTAGTGAAACAACGCCACTTAAAGCATAGGCATCTGTGTGCAACGCTCATCTGTAAAACATCTGAGTCTCAGTCTTTCAGAGAGTATGCTGCCAACTAAGAACAAATATATTCTGGTGCTAAATATTTAAATAAGAATTTCACGTGATTTTTTGGGATGTATATATTTTCAAAGAATATATATATATATCACTCCATTAAGATGTTGCCCAGTTACCATAACCAGCCATGGTCAATCCACGATTGGGTGGAGGATTCCCAAAGCTACAACTGTCCCCCACAGTATTCTTTGGTTCTTTCGGTAAAGTCACGTATAAAGATAAAATAATACATTAATTAATAGCATACGACGTTTCGATTGCAACACAAGCAATCATCATCAGGTATAAATGAAATAGCAACAGAAAATCTAACCAGAAAACTATAGACAGACATATAAGCTATTATTTAATTTATTATTTTATCTTTATACGTGACTTTACCGAAAGAACCAAAGAATAATTCCTGCAGTCACGAAAGCTCCTAAATTAATATTGTCCCCCACAGCTTTGCGACGCAACAATCCACCAGCGCTTGAACCCGAGCTGATTTCGTCCCCTGCATCCCCTCGGATGCCTTCCATTCCTTGACTGCCTACGCCATCGATATCCTTGACCATCCCGCCATCGTCACTTCAAACCACGATGCGTCCTGCCCAAGCCCACGTAATTTTGTTTTGAACAATTCGAGGTACGTAATGAACCCGGACATTCACTCTACTCCATGCGCTCCGCTTTCTGTCTCTCACTGCAGTTCCATGCTGACGCTGATGCATTTAAACCAAAATGCAACAAACATTTTGGAAACATCCTTTCAAAGCTCGTTCGTGCGTTCGTTTGTCAATCCGCTTGTCCTGGTGAGGATCGCGGCGGCAACATGTCGAGCATGGCGGCTCACACCTCCCTGTCCCTGGCAACAGACTCTCACTCCTCCTGGATAATTCCCAGGCGTTCCCAGGCCAACCGAGCGACGTCGTCCTGGGTCGAATAAGTATAGAAAATTCACTTTTTTTGCAATGAACATGTTATGAAGATCATCTAAAAGGTAAGCCCCAAGTGTGGATAAAGTAGCCTCAAGAGTAGTTATTTGACATAATGTTCCAAGGCTGTTCTCTGACACTGCTAAGTGTAGTAACCGCTACTTGCTGCTCACCGCTGGGAACACATTGATGACATCACCTCTTCATGGCCCAAGACTGGAGGACGTTTTCACAATTCTGGCTACTGCCTGATGATGCTGGTTGTAACTACGATTACAACGTCTGCACCTTATTGTCAAGGTGCAGATCGCTCTCCAGCATCACACCAGTGTTCTAACGCAATGATAAATTGTCAGATCTGTTCATATCAAAACTTGATTAATTGGCTGGATCGGGTGTAGAAGGGTGTATGACCCAGATATGTATTGTAAGTAGATTATTCATTGCATCTCCATAAACAAAGCTTTCCCAAGACGCCCAGCTTTTGAAGAGTACTTGTTAATGTCCAAGCACATACAAAGTGTTATGGTTATTTTTACGTGTGTCATGCCAAACTATAGCTCCACATGTTCTATGTACAGCTAAACAATGTTATTACATTCAACGTGAAGAGAATTGACAGATTTTACCTATAAAAGGGTTCTGTTATTGCAAAGAGGTCAACATGTCAACAGCACATTCAAAACACATTTTTGTAACTAGAAAATAAGTGGATATTGCAGCCATATTGTACCAAAGCCTATCTATATGCGGTCTTTTTTCTATTAACATTGACAAAGAAGAAGTTGATTTCACTTAAATCTCTCCGTGGCATAGTTCAACCCGCTGACCTTCAGCCCAAGGTGTCACAATTTGCAACGAGCCTATCCATCACAAAGAGCCAAAGGAAAAAGAATACGTTTACTAACTCCACACATACGTGATTTACACTGAGGACTGTGTGATTCCTTATCTGAATTGCAGAGTGATTTGCAAATAACAAAGATAAACAGCGGTGGTTCGGGTTACTGTGGTGTTTGTATTTCAGAGCATCCGTGTCGTCCAATTGCTGTTTGGCTGGAGGCAAACATGACTGGTACCACCTCCCCTGCATTTGTTTATTTGATAAATTAATTAAAGGTCAAAATAGTGTACTGAGAAAAACCAACAGTAATACATTTTCAAGCTCTGCCAATTAGTTATTCCACACAATTGCGTGGTGTTTGTAGATAATTTGCACATTTCTCGCATTTGCAAGCATAATCTACCAATGATGTCCACTTAGCGTAATGAGCCCGTGCTTTCTGGTATGATTTGAATGGTAGCGAGTTTTTTTTTTTCTACAACGGTGTGAAAGCAACGTAGATTTTGTGGCCGTTTTGCCCGGTAAATCCTCACACATAGGAAAACCTCAAAGGGGTTTCTGGTTGAAGATTATACATAGATACTTTAGAATATATATATAAAGAAAAAACTAAATTTTGTCACAATAGCAATAATTACTTTACGAATTCTATTGGCAGATTTTCTGAGGAATTTTTGCCACTTTCAATTCTTAATTATCTTAATACTTCGAGGAAATTTCTGTACAAGCATACAACTGAAGGTATAAGTTTAGGAAAAAAACTCCACTCAATCTTGATTTGAAGCTTTCGTGACTGCAGGAATCCATACTCTTTGGTTCTTCGGGAAATTCACGTAGTTAGAAAAAAAATAAAACCAATCATGACGTTTCGATCGCAACACAAGCGGCCGTCATCAGGCAAAGGAGTCAGCCTCTAAAGGCAAACTGTTTATAAAGGTTTGGGGATGGGCGTAGCCCAAATGTATCAACAGCACCAGGAGCATGGGCGGTGCACGAGTGCCAATGCAGCAACAATGTCAATGCAGCAACAATGCCAATGCAGCAGCAATGCCAATGCAGCAACAATGCCAATGCAGTGGGCGAGAGAGCTGCCGTGGCAAGAGGCTATATAGGTAAGAAAGGGGGGGAGGAGCAAGGGGGAGGGAGAGAGGGGGGGGGGTGTAAATGTAATGTAATTAAACACTCATTGTGCTGTGTAGTGAATGTGCATTCAACATTTTGTGATGAATTCCCTGATTCTCCACATTATAAAATGCACTTTTCAATATGCATTTTATAGCTAAGGTTGGGGGTGTCATAACCTGGTAACTTTGCTGTGTGTGTGTGTGTGTGGGGGCGGTGGCGCCGTGATTGTCACGCTGCACTACGAACTCAGTGACCCAAGTTTAATTCCCACTCATGGCCAACACCAGTGATGAATACTGAACCGGTTCTGGGCCTCCCCTAGCTCGACTCAGCCTCAAATGAATACTTGTTGTAGTGTGTAAATATTGTACTGGGAAGACAAAGGCGGTCGGGAGTGGTGCTGGCCACCCACCATCTCGTGTGCCGTGCCGGCCTTCAGAAGTTCTCGCGAACAGCACTTACCCCAAGCATCTGTTAAGGCTATACGGGGGATCTTTATCTTTATGGCAAGATGTGTATGACGCTCTTGACACCAGACATTCGTTTGGCGGTGCGTTTTACTTTGGTGAGCGCCTTATGATTCGGAAAATATGGTAGAATTTCAGCTGGCAGCAAAGAATGTCATTTCGTTGACTTATCGCATGTTTGGAGAATTATTCGGACTTTGGTGACAGCAAGAAAGAAATACCAAGAGAGCAGTTGAGCAAATAAGGGTAAATATCGTTACGCTAGCCTGTAATTCCGCTCGATGTAGAGCAAATGAAATCCCTTGTTCTCGCTCACTCTTTTGAGAGATTTGTATGTGTAAATGGCAGACGGGATGAATTGTCCCGGCTCTCATTGGCATCCAGTGCACCTGAGCTAGTTACGGGAGAGGCTTTAGTCAAAATGCCCATTTGAGCCATCATCCGCTGATTTATAAATTCCGACGACCCTGAGGTTCATTTAGTACTAAGTCTGCCATTTCTAATCTGTAAGTGAGCAAATAAATCACCGGATAGAAAATGAGGCTGCCACTCTGTGGGGTTCCATAAGGCTACGCTCTGGGAGCCCTGCCTAACTGTTCATCACGTGACGGCAATGCCGCAGAATGGAATTTGAATTCTTTTTTTTTGAGACAGCCCGATTCATTTTTCAGTTATTACTGACCCTGTTAAGATGCTTACTGCAATAATCCGCCGCAGGCAAAAAAATATATATATATCCTACTCTATTGATTAGACACACACACACATATATATAATGGATGGTCAGAATATGAAAATGAAATACTGAAATAAGTCGTGCTTATTTTGAGGCCCGGTCTCTATCTGTCCTCGGCTGATTGCTATGTTGAAATATCAGGGAAAGGGGCTGAAGGCTCAGCCCTGTAATTGCTTGCTTCCACTACTACTGGCAGAAGGGCCTCCACTAAAGGTGCCTCTAGGAGAGTCCCGTCGAAGGATATTTTGGTCTACTCCTCCACGCTAACTCGACTTCTTGGACGAGGTGAGAGTGTGGACTCGTCGGCAACACACGGCACGCGCAGATCAAGTCTCTGTGGTGAACCCACTGACGCTGCTGGGTGGATAGAGGTGGGGACGGGGGTGGGGGGGGTTAAAAAAACGTGTGCATCGCTTCTCCTGCCACGCCAGGAGATTGAACCAATGTCATCTGGAATGCCAGTCCATTGTGCTAACCATTACACGATGGCAGCTCCCAACCCTCTTAACATTCTGTAATATCGCTGGAGGCAAAACATATTGCCCACTCCTCTGATGAAACACATACATAATGAATGCTCAAAATATGAACATGGAATGCTAAAATAAGTCAGCCTTATTTTGAGGTCCTGCCTCCATCTGTCCTCCGCTGATTACGATGTTGAAATCTCAATGAAATGTAAATAGGCATGTGCTTGCGCATTCTGTACACTGGCTCATGCGTGTCACAGTTGCAATTGTTTGCAGGGCAAATATATATTTAAAATTAACCCACATCTGTACATGGTTGTCAGATATTTACTAAGCCACGGCGAGTATGTTGGTCCACATTGGCCAATTGCCTGGCCAATGTTGCCGTTGTGAAAGTGACTTGCGGTGTCGTCCCTGTCTATGGAGGGACCATCGACTCACGAGACCCCCACTTGTTGCTACATCGCAGACAGATCCAGGCAGTGCTCCCCGATCCTCCCTATCCCCACTGCCGTATTGAAGCTGCGTGTATGCAGAGCCTCACGCTTATCGAGTGGTGATGGCCAGGAGGCTCGGCTGTTGTGTTCAGCGTCACAGCAGAGGCACGGTCGAGGGAAGAAGCCGAGAGAGAGAGAAGTGACCTACAGTGTGGTGGTTCGACACGGTGTGGATGAGACGGCACGGTCGGTCTGGTCGACTCGAGTGGACCGAGCACTCAACATGGGTGGAGGGATCAAGGTGAGAACGAGTGAAGTTCACCGGTGCAGGGAACGTGGCGATAGCGAGAGGAGAGTGATGAGGATGCGACTGACCGCTGTCGAGAGAGTAGGTGAATCTGGTGGGTTCGAGGTGTGCTGTAGTGTAGAGTGATCTGTGTAGCTAAGCGAGGGAGGCATGGGCTAACGGGATGAACTCGACTCAAAGGGGGGGGGGGAGGCACTGCTTCATAATGGGGTTGTGGTCGTGGGGTGCCACTCTAGAGTCGGGATTTGATTGTGAACGCCATGACAAATACTCGTGGCAAAAAAATGATGATAAAGGTGCCGAATGGATTCAGATGTACGCATGCCTGGCTGGATCGGGCTCGGTGAGCACGTGGCTGGGTGACTCGGTATTGTTGTCGGACCACGTGGTGTCAACGTGGCCAGGAGACGACGCTAATTGAAAAACGAGCCCCTATTTATTAAATTGCACAGCAATCATTGCCCCCTGCTGCCAGACTCATACCCTGCGCCACTCTTGCAAATGAAACTACTATCCTCATCTCTTGAGTTCTTATCTCATCAAATAAAGTTGAGGCCTGAATGCATGCTGGCTTTTCTCTGTATTCTCTGGTGTCTTCCAACACAAAGACTAACTCTGATCAATGGAATTGGCCAAACATCCCAATGTTGCATTCATCATCATCATCATCACGATACATGGGCAGTTCGCCCGAACGGATCCACTGTCATTTGTTTCCACTTTCCTCGGCCTCGTGCTAATTTGCTCAAGTCGCGTCCCTTCTTTCTGGCACCAATCGTTTATGTCGTCCTCACTCCGTTCTTTGTTAGGGTTTCCTCTCTTTCCGCTTCCACACATTTTCTTTTTCTTTTGTTGTCCATCCTACACCAGTGCCGGACTAAGCTAGTGCAGGACCTGTAGCGTGTGTTGTTATAAACGGGCCCTAAATAAAATAACATAAATATTAACATACAAATGTTTAACTTGCATAGTAAAGTAATTATATTTTTTCCTTTGTTATACAGCCACATAGTTTTACAAATCGCTTAGCTTAGACACCCAGTCGTTCATAAAAGTTGAAGGCAGTCTAGTACTATAGTGATAGAGCAAGTGCAGAATCACTGAACCGGAATTGTTAGCTTGAAAGCATTTAGCGCGGGCCCCTTGAAAGTGCGGGGCAAGTTTCATACTGTATGCAGCTTTTGCTACTAGGATAATCCGGCACTGCATCCTACATATATGTCCAAATAGTTCCAGTATTCTTCTCATCACCGCCCGCATCATGAGGCTGTCTTCTTCGATGTGCAACATTTTTCTTCTACGTTGGTCACTCTTTGGGTTCAGCTTAAACGCAGCCGCATTCTTCCCTAGCAACACATTTCTAGTGCCAATATCGTATCACTGTCAGTCTGTTTTAACTTCCAAGTCTCGCAGGCATAGCAAGCTGTACCGAACTCGCGTGTCATGTTGCTGTACACTCCGGAAAATGAACATTGAGACTCATTGTGGCTTTCCTATGTATATATTATTATTACTACAAATATTTGAAATTGTAAAATGAAAAGTAAAGCATTTATAACCTAATTATCTTTAGGTGGATATAAAATAAAATTTACCCAACATTTTCAGTGTTATCCACTTGAAAAACATATTTGCATTTTTTTGCAATTTCAGAAATTTGACAATGTTAGAGCATGGAAACTAAATATACAGTTTACAAGTGATGGGCATTACCCCCGTGATCCTTTTATCTGCAAATAAATGTTTCATCCATAACATCAAAAGAAGCATGCTTGTGATTCTTGGCAATGGGAATGTCATGAGTAATTCAAGAGGTGGCATCACGGGTTACCAGACTCAATGCCGTGGCGCTGCGGGATCTGTCATTCACAGGCCCTCGCAAAGCAGCACAGGCGTTCGTCAATACGCAATATTATATACCGACCTGTAAATACGAATATGTGGATATAGCACAGTGTTTAAATCATTATCGTTATCATCCATGCTGGATTAATGCCTCCCCATGATGTTAAGTCTTGGGGTTGTTTTTGTTGTGCCATATATCAACCACATTGGTCAATTGTGGTTGGCGATGGGCAAACCCAGAACGGTGAAGGTAGCACGTGTTTCTGTTTTTCCACTTGTGCTAGCCGTGGCTGGAAATCTAACTCGGGGTCGCTGTGCTCGTTGGGCCGTGAGAAAACTGATGCACCGGCGCAGATCCTCATCCCAACCCCTCCCCCAAATTCATCGCAGCGTTATCGGTACCGGCATTCATTTTAAAATACACATTCACAATATTAAAGCTGCGTTATTATTATTGTTGCAATGCAAATTCTCTGACAGCCCCCACTTTATTTGAAGTTTGTTCACAGCCATTATTCAATAGATGACAAATTACCTTCAGCATCTGCCTTTGCCTACAGCACAGCAGGGGCTGGACCATGATTGTGAATGCATTATAATGCAAGCAACCTTCACCGACTACTTTGCTTAGCATGACCTTCACCCGCTATGAATAAAAAATACTTTCGTTTTGCCTTTTGTGAAGGGTTATAATGCACAGCAAAAAGGCGGCAGGCTTGAACAACGTACGGTAGAAATGGTTGACATAGTACTCGACTGTTAGCGTTGCATCCAATGTAATTATTAGATTTTTAAGACTGTTACCTTCTTCTATGGCTGAATGTGGACGGCCATCCGTGAGTCAGAGTGACGCAATATGTGTGCTCTGTTGCTATTCAGATGTCAAGGTTAGGGTCAACGTAGCCAATGCCATTAATGTTGCCAAACCGTTCCTAGCCCTCGTCATTCCTTCCCTTTTTGCTGGCTCACACAACGCATGGCCATGCCAACTCGTGACCCCGAGGTCTGTTGTTACATTATCCCCGTTGATCACTGATCTCCAAGTGTCACTCAAATACCTTTGTCGTAGTAACCTGCCATCCTGCACCCTGCACACAAGTCCCATTCACCAAACCCTCCTCTGCACGATGGTAATATCTCACAGCGCTTTCATGCCGCATTATATTCTCAACCCAGAAGTTACACGCTGTATCCCACCATCCTACACACACGTGCCCCCATCCAACCTTAACCTCCTCTCTTTAATTATGCCTAAAACACTTGCTTGCCGCATTCTAGTCTGAACCTCCACGTTGCTTGGTCTATCGTGAAATGTGTGGCCTCCTCCACATGTTGTCATCCAGTACGTTTGGTCAAATCCATAATTAGAGAAAGGACAGGATACCATAAATGGATCTGTTGGTGGGATAGTGTGAGAGGGTTGGTGGGACAGTGTGAGAGGGTTGGTGGGACAAATTTATGAACAAATGTGTTGAGTTTATTGATGCTGTTATTTGCGCTGTACCACTACTTCCAACACAAGCAGCATCACACAAACAATTATTTGTTTAGATATATAATAATAATAAGTATTCCAACAATAATGACGCGCAGCCGTTTGTCAATCTATTGTCGGATGATGAACTCTCAACTCCCAGTCAATCATGATGAATAAAAAAATTTGAAAGCATAAATAATTGAATGCTGTGAGGTTTGTATTTGGGGGTGTGAAATTCGCATGCTTTGTAGTGGTCTTCTTAAAAGGTGGTAAAATATCCATTTATCTTCATGAATGTGAGCAGCAGATTTTCCCCGTTCCCTGATCTAGTTTTAATTGCACGGTCAATTCTATCTTCGTGTTTTTACGCTTATTTATTTTGTTCTCTCACACACATGGCAAGCCGTTATCGCGACACGCACAGCCGATGTGTCATGCGGTTGTGAAGCAAACCTTCCGAGTGGCTGTGATGCATTGATATGCACCCGCGATGCCAACTTCAACCCAGCCTCTTAAGAGAGGCAACAACTGAGTTTGTAGACATGACTTCTGCTATTCGAGGCTCCTTGAAATTCATTCGCAAAGGAAGATAACTGCAAACTAAAACAAACATCTGATGGACTTCTGTTTCCGTGCTGGCAGGCAGACGTGGCGAGCATTTTCCTCTTTCTTTATTTCTCTCACCACCCCTTTCCGCTCGCTCAGAGCCTCGATACGAAATTTGATGTCACTGTGGCTTTGGCTCGGGGCAAATACCCCACGGTGCACAGCAAACGAGCAGTGTGCAGTCCACCGGTGTGAACTTCACTGGCGTCTGCCTCATTGTGTGAGACTCATTTTGTCCCACTAAAGGTTAACTTGTACTCACGAATTCAGCTCTCGTAAAATGGCACCGCTTGTGATTTTTCTTTTTGTCTTGACCAAAGAAAGTGCGCGCTTTGTCCGTCCGCTGGAGCTGCCCGATGGCGTTGCTCTGCTGCCACTGAGAGCACTAAATAAAAATGTTGAGAAATGGGCAGAACCTGAAGTTCACTCGCCAACTCCAGAAAAAACTTTTGTCTCTTTACAAATTTAAACAATCTTTACACTCAGTATGAAGTTGCAAGTGCCTTTCAACGTATTAAAACTTTGTCCGAGTCAGGTTTTCTGATTTAATAAACTTGCCTCGCAGTAAATATTCTTGGTTCTTTCAGTAAAGTCACGTAGATAGATTTTTTTTATAAAATAAAATGAAAAATAAAAATAAGCTTTACAATACATGAGCAGCTCTACACCTCAGCTGTATTTCTTCTTTCGCCTGACTGATGTCGATGCAGAGCAACAAATACCATTTCACTTTCTGGGACCACAACCAGCTAACCGCATCAGGAGCAGCGGAGTGTGTCGCTGCGACGTCTCCTTCGTGTGTGTGGATCGGGCATCGCGTCGTTATACGTCGCATGGCCTCTGTTGTGGACCATGCAACACCAGCTGCACTCTGGGACAATGTGTGAAGGTCGTGCTCACAAGGTGTCGCAGGCTTCCGAGTTATGCCCGAGTCAGAGTGATCGACTTCAGCCGGAACAATCATGTTGGCACACCATATCCACCTCGCCTCATTTTGTCCTCGTGATGCTGTGGTATCGTAGGATTCTGGCATCGTTGGGTACATCATGTACAACGGATAAGCATACATCGTTCTTCAGAAAACAAGCCCGAACTCCAAGCCACTCCAGCAGCGCTCTGCAGAAGAAATTATCGCGTGACAAATGAAACCCATCTGCCTGTTGAGCTGCATAACTAATGAATTACGGTCTGCAAATAATGTAAACATCTATAAGAATGCACTTTACAGGTGTACATTTTGAAGTGTGCGCAGTGTGAGACTTGTGTAATGTAACCGCTGATAACTTATTCACAGCTTGAACTCCTAAATCGTTATAACCCCCCAACTCCACCAGTGGCATTGCTGGAGTCAGTAACAACTCGTGCGACATTCGTTTTTTCTCGTATCGCTGTTCAGCGGCCCTAGATGAGCCAATGTTCCTGGCGCTGCCATCCAGCTGTGCTGGCACGCGTGTCAATTATTCGCCTGTTGGGAGCCTCCATCTGTCCCGACGAGCGCCTGGTGCGTTCTTGGCCGTCATCACCTGGGGAGTGTCCGCGTCGCCACGACATGGTGGGCGTCATTGTTTTAGGCGTTGCAAAACGCGACGCCCTTGTCGCTGCGAACAAGGTGTGTGCACGTGTTCCGCGCGTTGACACGAAGGCCTGGCTTTGTGTATTGTTCGTCATTTTTATTTTATTCCCAATTGTTACTGCGATTGCGCCATCAGCGTCACTTCACGATATATCGTATCCCGTTGGGATATTTTACAGAGCAGTGTGACCCTTTGTGGTAGATGACAGCCCACGGAAGTGGATATCACAGAGCCACTTCTGGGATCCCTTGAAGTGCCCTCTTGGTCCGTCCAGCGGAGAGTGGCACTTCTCACTCGCTCTGTGTGTGAGAGTAATCGTGTATTGTCACGTGACAAGCAACCAGATGTCTACATTCTCAGAGATGGAATTTAACGAAATGTATTCGATTTAAAAACAAATCTATTGTGATGGATTATTTGTGTGTGTAATCATTAGTGACCAGGCTGAGCTCATCAACGCTGAGCCTTTTGGCGTTCTCTGGTCTGACACTGGTGAGACGAGGCCATACAGAAAGCTGTCTCCGGTGTCGGCCAATCAGTTTCAAACACAATGCAGAGATTATTATCAGAGCACGTTTTTTGTTTAACACGTAGTAGGCTGTCGCGACCAAATCATCCATAATAGAGGGCGTTTTTGGGGTTAGATCGCGTAAATATATAAATGTGTCATTTCACCCGCCACCACCCGACACAGCCAACTAGTAAGGGTTGTCACGTAAACAGAACGTGGCCAATTCGTCACTAGTACAGCACTAACCGGTGTGTTGGAGAGCCAAGCCACAACATTTACAAACTGAGTACGACGCTTCGCCAGTAATTACAACTAGCTTCATCAGGCGACAGCCAGGTTTGTAGAGAAGTCCACCTGTTTCGTTCCTTATATAGAGGCGTAGATGTGGTGACCACGCTTCTGCGCTCTTGCGCAAAGTGATGGGGGGGGGGGGTGGATTAATGAGTGAACGTACATTATGCGAGCGCATTATGCGAGCACATTTATATTGTCCTTCCTGTATATTGCGTGTATTCAAATAGCCGTACCAACATGTTTGTTTGCATGTTCACCACAAGTACGTGTGATCAATGCAGACCTGTTTCCTTGCAAAATGTATCTATTTGGTGTTTGAACATCACTGTTTGTTCAAATATCACTAGCCACTGATTTTAGTCTAGTAACCGATGTTAGTTCAAATATCACTAGCCACTGATTTTAGTCTAGTAACTGCTGTTAGTTCAAATATCACTAGCCACTGATGTTAGTCTAGCCACTGATGATAGTCTAGTAACCGATGTTAGTTCAAATATCACGAGTCACTGCTGTTAGTTCATATATCACTAGCCACTGATGTTAGTCGTGGCCGCTGTTGAGCTCAGTTTGCAGACTTCATGGCGTAATTTTCCACAGCACCAGCATATAAATTGTGCTCCCCCCGTTGCACTATATAGTTGAGAGACGATGACACATTTCACGTGATGATTTGGCTTGGGATTGAGAGAGCTTGTGATGGCATGGTGGGGCCTTCGTGCAGTGGCGGATTGAGCATGGCTTAAGATGCTAATGATGCATTTGGCTTGGCTCAATTTTGGTGTCAAGACACGCAACGTTATGAAATAGCTTTGCAAAGTAATATACTGCAGTCAGATTCCTCGTGTCATCCCCTGTGTATTTCTCTCGTGCTTGAACATTGTGCGCTAGCAAATGTCACCATTTATAGTGAGTTTTTTTTTTATTGTACGGAGGCTTAGAGTTCACGTTGGCTCAAAACATGTTCAACAGTAAAACGAAGGCCCCATTATGTCGTAAATAGGAATCCTTTAGTGTGACAGAGGCACAATTCCTTTTCCATCACCTGGGACTGAATTTCATCTTCTAGTCTGGGCCATCTATTAAATTTTGCTTTGTTGGAGGGGACCAGGTAGCTCAGAGGTCACAGCGCTGAGTTGGCCCTACTGAGAAACTGGGTTCAAGTCCAGGTTTCAGCCACCAGTCATGCACCCAGGTTCTCAAATTCGACACGTTGATGGTCTCAGTCCGTCGGGCTTGAGCCTGGACAGTCCCTGGGATGGGCATCATGATGCACGCCAGGTTGTCACATGCAGTCGTAGGGCTGTGTTACGCAGTGGTAATCACAGTGCAGTGCAGCAACATTTTGTTGTTGTACTGCACTTTCATGCTTCCACATCTATGCTCCCAACCTTAACCAGCCAGCACTGGCCAAAGTAAGGACAAACGAGCTTTACAAATATAGGTTTTTCTGCAAATACTTTTTTTGTAAGTGATAAGTGGGAGGAAGCGAAGTTGTGATTCCTGACATTGTGCGTCTCCTCCATCACCTCCGTTATAATGAGTGTCTCCTTTCGTGGGAATGAGTGAAATGGAACTTCTGTGAGGGAGCTGCCTCGGTGCATAAAAATTGTACATCTCATGCTTATTGCATTGCTACCGCGAGCCACGGGGGCATCACGTGTCCATCCAACAGCGCGTGTTCAGAATTTTTCACAACATATTGTTTTATGCAGATTTTTCTTTTTACGAAATCAAATTGGAGAATTCAGAGCCCCAATACGTTTTCTCCGGTGCCCACATCAGGTTTTCAAAGCACACACCCCGAATTTCAATACAATTATTTAATGTAAAAAAAAACTAGCACGCGGATTTATTGTGGATATCTCCACCCTGGTTACATTTGTTTTCCCGTTACGAATTCGTGAGGTAACAGCTTCCACTGGCGAGGCGACGGTCCAGGTTTGAATGCCAATTCCAATGATGAATGCAATACAATACATTGCGCATTGTTGACGTGACATCATTGATTCGACATGTCCGGATAATTATTATGTAGTCGTAAACCTTTGGCTATTACGTCAATACAATTATTAGAGGATAAATATGTTTTGCCACTTTAAGTAACTATGCCCGATGTCGAAGGAATTGATTTAACGTGACCAATACATACATTCTGGTGAGAAAAAAAATGGACTGAAAAGCCCTTTTGCCAACTCCACTGCTAGATGAATGCATCCCGATGCCACGTGAGCCATGGACATGTCGTCTTTTTAAATCCTTTATATTAAGTTCACTTGCTTGCTTGCGCGCTTACGACCGTGCAAATCTTTCGGTCGTTTTTTAACCCACTTCTCGTGATCCAATCGAGCTGACGTTTTGCACACAGACTCGTTGTGCGTGACAATTTATTTTCGTGAAAAAATGTTTCCAAAATGTTCCACTTTTTAGGGGAAAAAAATTTCATATTCAATTTAAAATACCAATGTGATAAAAATGAAACTCTTACTCAAGAAAAACAGAAATGAATAATAAAATAAAACCGATGCCACGCATATAAAGGATTTATAGTGAAAAACTTTGTTTTTACGGGTTTATTTTTTTACATACTTGACCATTGCTGGTTAGTGCAGGTTGGTGGAAGAGTGCCTGGACTGAAGGGGAGTGGTGGTGCAGCGGTTAGCACGCTGCGCTGCGAACCCGCTGGCCCTAGTTCTGGACATCCCCTAGGTCGACTCAGCCTCAAATGGACGCCTGGTGCGGTTCGTAAACATCGCCACTACAGGAGACAAAGGCGGCCGGGCGTGGTGCTGGCCACTCACCCCCTCGTGTGCCGTGCCGGCCTTCACAGGTGCTACTCGCTAACAGCACTTGCCCCTACAGTCTGTTAAGGCTACACGGATGTTAGTTTCTTCGGCCTGGTTCAGGTAATCACTCACTGCTGCTGATACTACTTTTGGTCGAGCATAAAATGCAGGTTTCCAGGTTCGCAGCACAGTGTGCTAACCAATGCACCCCCACTCCTAAACATCTGTGTGTTATTTTCATACTGTAATAATAGTATTTTTATGACTTTGTTAGAAACGCCTACATTGGTGTTCAGCTTCGCTCCTTTGGTTTAGTCAACTGCCAACCTTACTTGATGTCGGGGTTGCCACCTTTCCTGGTTTTCCCGGGATCGTCCTCCAGTCAAGGTACCTGTCCTGGGAATGTGTCAGTCTTCCCGGTACATTCGGAGTCCGGGTTTTTGTCAGTTACACAACAACAACAAACTGTACACTGCACAAGACATTGCATTTAAGTGTAATTATCCCTTCGTTTGGAGCTGTGAGAAGGCGTTCTTCCCAATATATATCCCCGTTTCATTTGCTGCTCAAAAGTGGCATCCCTTACTTGATATTCCTTTTTCTGTCAGGCAGCCCACGTTTGCTATTTGTGACGTTGAATTGATTGCCCATTATCCTTCCTGAATTTCAAGTGATGTGCGGTGGTTAACGCAGTGCGCTAACCACTGCACTTTCACTCCATCCACTGATGTAAGGAACGATGTACGTGCAATTAATGTCACCGTCCGCATTATCATCGTCAGCAACGGTCAATCCACTGCTGGATGAAGGCATCTTCAAGTCGACTTCACTTCGTCGCATGGGCCGGCGATGGAGCAATTCGCCTGTTCCACTAAGAACCCAAGTGGATTTCACCACTCCATTTCCTCAGTGCATGTGACTCTCCGGCGTGTTCCATTCGTTGGCTACCACTCCATGTGTGACTTGGGGCCTTAGAGGTGGTGTGTGTTCATGTCTCACCATTGCTTAGAGGTGGTGTGTGTCCGTGTTTCACCATTGCTTAGAGGTGATGTGTGTCCGTGTTTCACCATTGCTTAGAGGTGATGTGTGTCCGTGTTTCACCATTGCTTAGAGGTGGTGTGTGTCCGTGTTTCACCATTGCTTAGAGGTGGTGTGTGTCCGTGTTTCACCATTGCTTAGAGGTGGTGTGTGTTCATGTTTCACCATTGCTTAGAGGTGGGGTGTGTCCGTGTTTCACCATTGCTTAGAGGTGGTGTGTGTTCATGTTTCACCATTGCTTAGAGGTGGTGTGTGTTCATGTTTCACCATTGCTTAGAGGTGGTGTGTGTTCATGTTTCACCATTGCTTAGAGGTGGTGTGTGTTCATGTCTCACCATTGCTTAGAGGTGGTGTGTGTCCGTGTTTCACCATTGCTTAGAGGTGATGTGTGTCCGTGTTTCACCATTGCTTAGAGGTGATGTGTGTCCGTGTTTCACCATTGCTTAGAGGTGGTGTGTGTCCGTGTTTCACCATTGCTTAGAGGTGGTGTGTGTCCGTGTTTCACCATTGCTTAGAGGTGGTGTGTGTTCATGTTTCACCATTGCTTAGAGGTGGGGTGTGTCCGTGTTTCACCATTGCTTAGAGGTGGTGTGTGTTCATGTTTCACCATTGCTTAGAGGTGGTGTGTGTTCATGTTTCACCATTGCTTAGAGATGGTGTGTGTTCATGTTTCACCATTGCTTAGAGGTGGTGTGTGTCCGTGTTGCACCATTGCTTAGAGGTGGTGTGTGTCCGTGTTTTACCATTGCTTAGAGGTGGTGTGTGTCCGTGTTTCACCATTGCTTAGAGGTGGAGTGTGTCCGTGTTTCCCCATTGCTTAGAGGTGGTGTGTGTCCGTGTTTCACCATTGCTTAGAAGGTGGTGTGTGTCCGTGTTTCACCATTGCTTAGAGGTGGTGTGTGTTCATGTCTCACCATTGCTTAGAGGTGGTGTGTGTCCGTGTTTCACCATTGCTTAGAGGTGGTGTGTGTCCGTGTTTCACCATTGCTTAGAGGTGGAGTGTGTCCGTGTTTCCCCATTGCTTAGAGGTGATGTGTGTCCGTGTTTCACCATTGCTTAGAGGTGGGGTGTGTCCGTGTTTCACCATTGCTTAGAGGTGATGTGTGTCCGTGTTTCACCATTGCTTAGAGGTGGTGTGTGTCCGTGTTTCACCATTGCTTAGAGGTGGTGTGTGTCCGTGTTTCACCATTGCTTAGAGGTGGTGTGTGTCCGTGTTTCACCATTGCTTAGAGGTGGTGGGTGTTCATGTTTCACCATTGCTTAGAGGTGGGGTTTGTCCGTGTTTCACCATTGCTTAGAGGTGGTGTGTGTCCGTGTTTCACCATTGCTTAGAGGTGATGTGTGTCCGTGTTTCACCATTGCTTAGAGGTGGGGTGTGTCCGTGTTTCACCATTGCTTAGAGGTGGTGTGTGTCCGTGTTTCACCATTGCTTAGAGGTGGTGTGTGTTCATGTTTCACCATTGCTTAGAGGTGGGGTGTGTCCGTGTTTCACCATTGCTTAGAGGTGGGGTGTGTCCGTGTTTCACCATTGCTTAGAGGTGGTGTGTGTTCATGTTTCACCATTGCCTAGAGGTGGTGTGTGTTCATGTTTCACCATTGCTTAGAGGTGGTGTGTGTTCATGTTTCACCATTGCTTAGAGGTGGTGTGTGTCCGTGTTGCACCATTGCTTAGAGGTGGTGTGTGTCCGTGTTTTACCATTGCTTAGAGGTGGTGTGTGTCCGTGTGTCACCATTGCTTAGAGGTGGAGTGTGTCCGTGTTTCCCCATTGCTTAGAGGTGGTGTGTGTCCGTGTTTCACCATTGCTTAGAGGTGATGTGTGTCCGTGTTTCACCATTGCTTAGAGGTGGTGTGTGTCCGTGTTTCACCATTGCTTAGAGGTGGTGTGTGTCCGTGTTTCACCATTGCTTAGAGGTGGTGTGTGTCCGTGTTTCACCATCGCTTAGAGGTGGTGTGTGTCCGTGTTTCACCATTGCTTAGAGGTGGTGTGTGTTCATGTTTCACCATTGCTTAGAGGTGGTGTGTGTCCGTGTTTCACCATTGCTTAGAGGTGGTGTGTGTCCGTGTTTCACCATTGCTTAGAGGTGGTGTGTGTCCGTGTTTCACCATTGCTTAGAGGTGGTGTGTGTCCGTGTTTCACCATTGCTTAGAGGTGGTGTGTGTCCGTGTTTCACCATTGCTTAGAGGTGGTGTGTGTTCATGTTTCACCATTGCTTAGAGGTGGTGTGTGTCCGTGTTTCACCATTGCTTAGAGGTGGTGTGTGTCCGTGTTTTACCATTGCTTAGAGGTGGTGTGTGTCCGTGTTTCACCATTGCTTCAACAAATTAATTGTTGACGTGGCTTTGCAAATAATGTCTCACCTTCCCGCTGGGTTTCTACCCCAAAAGTTCAGCTGACATTTCAAAACACCTCCTACAAGATGGTACCATTAAAAAGAGCTAATCCTAGCAGAACAGTTTAATTCCAAAAATATATATATATTTTAAATTGAATAAATAACTATCTGGATTATAATTCCAAATGTCACTCGATATCCTCTTAAGAAATTCTCGTGTGGCGGTGATTGTGCCAGGCAGTTCACAAAATTGAGAAAGGCCACTGGGTCGTGGCCCTGACACCGCTTGAAGATCGTATCAACAGACATCCCATTCTCACGCAGACATGTGTTCCAGATTCAACGTGGTAAGTGATTGGTGAGAGTCTTAAGAAAACGAACCGATTAATTTAAAGTTTGTGTGTCCAAAATTCATGGTCGGCGCATTTGTGATGGCATCGTTCTAGCACTTTCCCGCAAAAAATGCTTTAGAAAATGAGTTCCCATGTAAATTATGTTTAGTTAACAAAATTCAGAAACATCTGCCGTTCAAAAACAAAGCTAAAAGAAGATTATGGTGTTTATTTTTATGTTATGTGCTGTTGAAGCAAACAAAGCACAATGCGCTTCAAAATTACACCACATTTCGATTTAAAGCTTTCGTGACTGCAGGGATTCATCTTCTTGGTTCTTTCGGTAAAGTCACGTAGAAGGGAGATAATAAAAGAATAAAAATAAAACATAATAAAATAATACAATTCTCACCAGGACCTTAATGTGCTTCTTCTTGAGCCACTCCTTTGTTGTGAGAATTGTATTATTTTATTATGTTCTATTTTTATTATTTTATTATCTCCCTTCTACGTGACTTTACCGAAAGAACCAAGAAGATGAATTACACCACAATTTAGTGAACTAGGGCCGCCTAGAACATCGTATATTCTGCACTGTAATCAGAGAGCTTGAGAAAGGTTTTTCGACGTTGCAGAAATCTAAGAGAATGGAATTCACGACTGTGCAGGTGTTGCGAGGTTGCGCTCTGCAGCATCTCCGACGTGTTTTGGGTCAGACCGCATGCTGCTCACCGAGATGTCCGACGTTTTGCTTCACGTTACGAAAGCTTCTGCAGGTGCTGAATTCCCAGCACGTGTAGGGAGACATTGGCCACCGTGGCGAACGGGACGTGGGAACAACCCAATGAGCATCGACAGAGAGCTGTGAATGGTGCTTTAGAACCCATGCACGTGCTATGTTTTGCAGACAAATTACATTTAATGCTTTCAATAAGAATTCCCTTAAAAACATTTGAGAAGCAGAAAAAATATATGCTTGAACATTTTCTCTGTTATTTCTTAAATATGCCCTGTCTGTGATTTGATTAAAAAACAATTACATACACCTAATTAAGGATGAACGTTGTACAATATCATGAGCTCTAGCGTCGCGTTCATTATTAGAACATTTTATTCGGTGGCACTGCTGAAAAAACATCATTTACCAAAGTCTGGCGCGCCTCATAGTGAAAACATCAGTTGTGCGTATTACTGAAACCTCTCTCTTGAGCAGTAAAAAGGAAGACGTAAAAACACACACTGTTTGATTTATATCAATATTGTTAATAATAATAATAAATACATTAAAGCCGTGAGATAAATGAAGACCTGCACAAACTGTACAGGCTGCAAAAATGGCTTGTCAAACATTGCGGGAGAGGAATCAAAGAAGGGGCGTCGATTGGTGCAAACGCAGAGCCACCAACATGAAAAGCCCTTTTACAATCACGTGGTTTGAGCCACCCATTGATGGGCGACAGCGTAGGTGACCCGAGCGGTGCCCAGTGGTGAGATGTTAACTACCTCGCCTGGTATGCTGGAGGTCGTGAGATTCGATCCCGACACTGACGCCTGCTGCTGTATATTTGGAGTCTGCGTGTGTCTCTCTCTCATCATCATTACGGTGGCTAGGAGATGTTAACTACCTCGCCTGGTACGCTGGAGGTCGTGGGATTGATCCCGACCCTGACGCCTGCTGCTGTATATTTGGAGTCTGCGTGTCTCTCTCTCTCACCATCATCACGGTGGCTACGAGATGTTAACTACCTCGCCTGGTACGCAGGAGGTCGTGGGATTGATCCCGACCCTGACGCCTGCTGCTGCTGTATATTTGGAGTCTACGTGTCTCTCTCCCCGTGGCTGCGTGGATCTTTCTTCGGGTCCTCCGGTTTTCTCCGCCACATTTAGAATCAACATCGCGCGTTCAGAGCATTTGGCTGCTCGACATTTCCCAGACAATAAGCCACTTCGTTGAGCTGTCGTTTGTGATACACAGGTTGCTTCTGACAAAAAAAAATCTTATGTAGCTCAGTGGGCCGTACCTGCTAAAATAAAAAAAAGTTTGTCTTTTTAATAGTTTATTTATTTCTCCATGGACGTTGTAGATGAGACCAAGGTCTTCGCGTGCCAATCCTGAAATGACCCTGCTCAGATGGATGACAACCTGGCGTGGATTGGTTTTCACCCAACCGAGTACTTGGCCAGGCTCTTCACTGCTTAGCTCCTAAGATCTCACGAGATAAGGGGCATTCGGGTCATTTGGTCGCAGTCTTAATGTTATACTATAATCCAGGGTGCTTCAAAAAAAGGTTAACACTTACATGGGACTGTCGCTATTGTTGCAATTTCTTAGAAGCGTTAACAATTTTTTTAAGCACCCGTATTAAACAATATAATAGGCTACGACGAGGAGGGACATTGATTGAATTGGTCGTTTTGATTACAGTACAACGTCGCATATCCGATTCACTGGGGACTAAGGTGGAGGCGGATATGTGAGCACGTGAGATGTGTGAGCATAAAATGAGAGTAAAAACCATGCGTGAATACTGCACGTGGTTTGGACGGTTCAGAGGTCAGGGCGAATCCGTGAAGGTCGCATATGCAACATTGTACCGTATTCTTTCAGGCAAATAACGCCGTTTGCTTTTTTGTTCGCTCGGTTGCAAGGCAGTAGGGAAGGGGGTTGTGAACACAATTTGTGTGTGGCTCTTTGTAGGAACAAGCCATTCCTATTGAACCTTGAGCAGAGACATTTTCTCACCAAAGCAAGTGCGTGCACCTGTAATGCAACGCTCCTCAGATTAAAGGCTCCGAGGAGAGGACAGCGAATCGTTCACAAATGCTTTGTGAACGATTCGCGATTGCCACGTTCAACCAACGCTCTCATTGTGTCCCACCATTACGCACGATTATTCTGAGAGCTTTATATGTGAACTATTTTGCACATACCAAGCCAAGACGTAAGCACAGGAAGAAGAACAACAAAACGATGATGAGCACAATAATAATCTATTATTGTTTTTCATTGACTCGCAAATCATCAATAGGTCAAATATGAAAGTGTGCAGGAGTCTTTTTATTCGAATGCGGTTTTACAAGGTTCCTCCCGCATCAAAAGGAGTTGGCGATGCTGGTTTTTTTCTTCTTTCATGAATGACCTTCAGCCTGTCTTCTCACAGCAAGGAAGAGAAATAAAACCGCCCGGCGATAATGAGGATACCCTGGTTGGGTAACGCACTCAAGACCCTTAACACATCTGAGCACACTCGATGGCGCGTCAAAATATGCACGAATACTTTTGAATGGAAATATATCTATTTTATTATTACATCTGTTTTATTATTATTCTGGAATGTCTCAGGGTCAGCACGTAATAATTAGAAAGCATGCGGTACATTAACGTGTGTCAAACATTTCACACCAGCCGGGAAAATTCATACATAAATTAGCCTGCTCTGTCTGTCATTTCGTAAACATTTTGCAATACTCCCCTGATTTTTATATATATATTTCTGTCAAAATGTGATGACTTTACATGCATACTTCAGAAATGGTGCCATCAACAAGCCGACCATCAACCGTCCTGCGCAGACACGGGGTTATCCTTCAGAGGTTAACTTCCAGAGGAAATGTCACATTCTTGTCTTTCTCTGCAGCAGAAAAAACACGTTTTCGCTTGAGCATCCTTCACATGTCATCATGATCACCATCATCATGATATATTATCGAAACCGCACCTCCCACACCGTGCAATCTCAAGGTGCAGAAGAAAGAGGCCTTTGAGGTGATGACTTCGGAAGGAAGTGATTGCGAACCAAATACAGCGTTCGAAAACTTTACAAAAGTAGAACAAACAGCGGGGGTTCATTGGGGTAAAATTCTGCACGAGATCGAAATTTTGCAGCTAAAATACCAACCGTGCATTCCTCATTAATCCATTGCTTGTTGTGAATGTGAAGGTGCAGCTCTGCCACTGCGAGCATGAGGGTCTCCACCAGAGGGAGCTCTCAGAGAGCCCCTGGAGAGGGCCCACTTCCCCATGCTAATGGGAGTCCTCGCAATCCACCCCAGCACACGCGACCTGTCGATCGACGAACGATGATGCACCACCGATGGATATTGCCGGGTGGTCAAAGGATTTAAGAGACGGGCACCGTTGTTTGACCTGTCGCGCCAGAAGATCAAACCGGCGACCTCTGTGATTCCAAGTCCAGTGTGCTGTTACACCGTAGCGGCCAGCTCAGCAACCCACTGTTGCCAATGACGTAATATAGGGGTCCCCAACCCCCGGGCCGCGGACCGGTACCGGCCCGTGGCCTTTAAGGAACCGGGCCGCACAGCACGAGGTGAGAGCGGTGAGTCCGCGCGTGGCCCGCCCCCATTGTTTTATTATTCACCACTTCCGTCCGCGCCTCTTTCCCGCACTGCGCACTTGTCTCAGTCACAGTGTTGGTAAGCCCACAAGCTCTAGCCCCTAGTAGCCACAATAAGTGAAAAACAAACGTCGCTGGAGAGCTTCTTTGAAAAGGGGGAAAGACCCAATGATGACTTCTCCTCCCGCGGTCCGTAAAAAAAATGTCTTCCACGAAACCGGTCCCTGGTGCCAAAAAGGTTTGGGACCGCTGACGTAAAGCACCGGCCCGCGTGGTGCTGTTTGCCACCGTTCCACGTTGAAGGCCGGTGGTAAAACATTCCGCCGCGTGCTGCTAGAGGCCCGTCCGGGGTATTAAACCTGCACGTGGCAGCGTCGATACCGTCATTCGCAAGTAACAACCCGAGGGTTGGTGTCCTGACCGTATTCTTAGGTTTTGTCGGTAAAGTCACGTAGGTAAAAAATGAAAATTAATAAAATTAAAATTAAAATAATTTTAATTTTTAAAATAATTTTAATTTTTTACCTACGTGACTTTACCGAAAAAAACCGAAGGATATGAACCCTTGCAATCACGGAAGCTTCAAATCTAGAATTAAGTCCTGACCGTACTTTGACATTTGTGGCGCACCAGGGTGAAATCATTAGCGCGGAGTAAACCCAACGGGGAATACAAGTTGGTTCCTAGTGGGACATCGAGCTTAATGAGTTGAGCTGCTGGTTCTTAATCCTCGCAATGCTCCATCGTGTCACCATTATGGGCCGTTGTGTAATTGCGTTTTGTTTCAAAAGCATTCCAGGGCTAAGAAGTAATTTATTCTTTGGAGCAACTTCTCATGAAAATGAAGTCCGGCTGATGGACGATGACGATCAAGGCGGCGAGACTTAACGTGGATAATGGACACAAGTTGAGATCCCCCCCCCCGCCCGCGAGTCGTTTGGTGATTAGAACGACATTGACGCATTGTTATGACGGTGATTGTACAGACTCTCATCACAACTTTTTACCAACCGTTGGCTTTCTATAAAAGGCAATTAACATTAAAGGAGATTTCCTGTTTTATTGAAGCGGTGGTCATCACTTGTCTACAGCCGTGAGCCAGTAGTGGAAATTCCACATTCGTGTGACAAGGGTGAGTATCCATAGGACAACCACTGTTGACTTCCCCCACAAAATAGTTTAAATTTTATCGACCCCCCCCCCTATTGATGATGGGTTAATTCGACCGACAACCTTCTGATTGCGAGCCGGTCGCTCTACCGCTGACCCACCTGCACAGATATGATGATTGTGTTATGCACGATGCATGACTCGACTTCACGACTCAAAGTGCGAGGAAAGGATGCGTCTGTACTTCAGTTCGAGTGGGGGAGCGAGTGCGCAGATAAGTCCATTGCGGAGCACGAACGCATTTCTCACCCGCCCGGCACAGGAGCAAGACGTGTGAACGGTTGAGGCTGCGCAACAGAATACCGATGAGCCGCGGTAAGTAAGTTACAGCATCGCGGTGAGCGCCAGCAGTTTAATATCCACAGATACCGCGAGCCGATTGTCGGCAGGCACGACTTTATTTCACACTGATCCGCCTCCACCTTAGTCCCAGATTGGTAGCCGCAGCCATAGAGAGAAGGATACTGGATGTGGTGTGCCGGGTGACGATTTAATACGTGTGGTTGTCGATTCGGACCCACCCCTGATCTTCAAAGACACATTTAATATCTACTTAATATTTATCTAAAATGAAACAAAAAATTGTATTTTACCAGGTATTGCCCACTGAGCTATACAGCTCTTTTTCAGAAGCGACCTGGTCACAAATGATAGCTCAACCAAGTAGCTTATCGCGTGTAAATGTATAGCAGCCAAATACTTCAAACGAACGATTCTAAATGTGGAGAGAAAATCCGGAGGACCCGGAGAAAAATCCAAACGACCTCGGTGAGAGAGACATGCAAACTCCAAATATACAGGCATGAGGGTCGGAATCGAGTGCATGACCTCCTGCAGACCAGGCGAGGTAGTTAACATCTCGCCACTGTGGTGCCCATTAGCATCTGGCATATCTTACACTTTGCTATTTGATTTTCACGAGAATTATGCGTTGTTCAGATTCCATAATCTGGAAGCTGTTTAAGATCCTCACTGATTTACTCTGGTCACTCGCTCTTTTATTGCTACTGCCATGGCTACTGGTTCCCATACCTTGACTCATTGATTCCTCCACCCGATGTTGAGGTCTCAGGCTACCAGACTTACATCTCAACCACACTGCAGGTCACAGCAACACACTCACCCACCCACCTACCCAATCACCACACTGCAGGTCACAACAACACACTCACCCACCCACCCAATCACCACACTGCAGGTCACAACAACACACTCACCCACCCACCTACCCAATCACCACACTGCAAGTCACAGCAACACACTCACCCACTCACCCACCCAATCACCACACTGCAGGTCACAGCAACACACTCACCCACCCACGCACTCACCACACTGCAGGTCACAACAACACTCTCACCCACCCACCCAATCACCACACTGCAGGTCACAACAACACACTCACCCACCCACCCACGCACTCACCACACTGCAGGTCACAGCAACACACTCACCCACCCACCCAATCACCACACTGCAGGTCACAACAACACATTCACCCACCCCACCCACTCACCACACTGCAGGTCACAACAACACACTCACCCACCCCACCCACTCACCACACTGCAGGCCACAACAACACATTCACCCACCCCACCCACTCACCACACTGCAGGTCACAGCAACACACTCACCCACCCCACCCACTCACCACACTGCAGGTCACAACAACACACTCACCCACCCCACCCACTCACCACACTGCAGGTCACAACAACACACTCACCCACCCCACCCACTCACCACACTGCAGGTCACAACAACACACTCACCCACCCCACCCACTCACCACACTGCAGGTCACAACAACACACTCACCCACCCCACCCACTCACCACACTGCAGGTCACAACAACACATTCACCCACCCCACCCACTCACCACACTGCAGGTCACAACAACACACTCACCCACCCCACCCACTCACCACACTGCAGGTCACAACAACACACTAACCCACCCCACGCACTCACCACACTGCAGGTCACAACAACACATTTACCCACCCCACCCACTCACCACACTGCAGGTCACAGCAACACACTCACCCACCCCACCCACTCACCACACTGCAGGTCACAACAACACACTCACCCACCCCACCCACTCACCACACTGCAGGTCACAACAACACATTCACCCACCCCACCCACTCACCACACTGCAGGTCACAACAACACACTAACCCACCCCACCCACTCACCACACTGCAGGTCACAACAACACACTCACCCACCCCACCCACTCACCAAACTGCAGGTCACAACAACACATTCACCCTCCCACGCACTCACCGACCCACCCACTCATCCCACACTTCTCTTTCTGATTTTTCCCTCACTGCTCAGCTTTGTAATTCCCTTTTCATCGTCTATTTTCCCAAGTTCTTGCAACCTCACTCAATTCAAGAACAAAGCATTTACCCGTTATCCATGACGCCTTAAATCGTACTGTTTTTTGCTGTCCGCTTGCTATTATAAGCTGTTGGGCCTGTGCTCAGTAACTGTGGTAGGATAAAAAAAAGGAAATTATCCGGACTTTATTCAGGGAAAAAAAATAAAACGTAATTCCACATTCTTCAAACGCCCTGCGTCATGCTGATGGCCCAATGTGTGTTGTTAACTAATGCCCATGCTTCTCCTGGCTGTCAGGTGCCGAGTGGCAGCGTGTCGCGTGCGCGTATGCACCCTACATACTCCTGCCGTCTCTGAGGATGCTGGCTTAATG
Organism: Lethenteron reissneri; assembly: GCF_015708825.2. Lineage (NCBI taxonomy): Eukaryota > Metazoa > Chordata > Hyperoartia > Petromyzontiformes > Petromyzontidae > Lethenteron > Lethenteron reissneri. The sequence goes on along the minus strand of NC_083820.1, from coordinate 11,419,819 downwards.
AAAGAGGAGAAGTGATGAACAGGTTGATTGAAAAATCACGTGACTTCGTTTCGCCCCCCCCCCTCCCCCATTTTGTCACGCTGCGAGAAAAGAAAGACCTCAAAGTTTACGTGACCGGTCGTCTTCGGCGAAATATTGAGCGTCAATCATCATCATCATCAACCATGTTCAATCCGCTGCTGGATGAAGGGCTCCCCAAAGCGGCCGCGTGCCGATGTCATCGCCGCTCCGTCTCCGCTGTGGACGGCCCCTCGGACGGATTTCGTTGCTGCTTAAGAGCGGCGGAGGTTGTGGTAGGTAGGGCGCGGGGGGCTGGGGCAGTGTCAGATGGCGGACGCACCGGGCGTTCCGTTACTCGTCGACATGATTAATACTCGAATGCGTTGCGGAAGTTTTCGTGCGGTGTGTCTGAATGAAGTGCAATTACTGCGTGAGAAGCCGTCGGGTGGGTTGACCGGTTCGTCAAAATGTGACCTGTTTAATTAAAGCGCGCAGTGAACAGGACCGTCGTCGCGAATAAGCCACTAGAAACACAATCAATAAATGAGAAGCGCTGTCTTCAATGGCAAGTGCTGCCCTCGTGTTATTGGTGAGCACCCTGGACTCGCACTGCAGAGGTAGCCAGCTCGGCTCAATCCCCCACCCACGGCACGTGCGTTGAGACAAGGGAACAAGCTTTTGAAATCCTTCCCCAAACGCAGCTGCGCCTTTGTTCGCCCAGCGGTTGCAAACGGGCGCGGTGCAGGTCGCGTGCGGCGGGGTGAAGTGTGGGTGACTCCCGCCTCTCCCAAGACGTCTGGCGCTGCGTGAGAGAGTTTAGTCGAATATGCCATCGAATGGGGCTCTCTGAGAGCTCCCCTCGAGTGGAGGTCGTTCCACCAGCAGTAGTGCGAGCGAGATTTGGCAGGGCTGCCCCCTCGTCCTCTTACTCTCTTTTACGACAAGTCGATCCTTAATTGAATGAATTGAGAATTCAGCACAAAGTCAGATGAAATGGCGTGGGGAAAATAAGTGACAATCAACAGGCATCTTTCCATTATTGACTCCAAATCAGATCGTCGTAATAATCATGATAAGAGTTTCCAATGCCAGAGCCGCCAACGCAACTCAAGCAGTGCGGCGACCGCGATTGATCAGTGCAAAATCACCTTCATGCAATAAAAACAAAGTTCCGTTGTTGCCTTCAATTGTCGCGCAATATAGATTCGCAGGGCATGAAGATAGCCCTCGCATTCTAATGCGACGCGCCTCGGCGTTTTGTAATGCGTCTGTCATTGCTCGCACCCGGGTGCAATTTCCTGCAGGAGATTAACCATGTCATTTCAACATTTCTTTGCTTTACCCATCTCTTTTTTTTACCCCCATGCGCAACATTCCTTCTAAATAAACACCACGGGTTCTGTATGCAAATTGTGTGTGAATGGTGAGTCATATGATAGAATCTGGAACAAATGTAAATTTTTATTATGATTAATATTATTAAATGTTCCCCTGAATCAAGATCTAATCAATGAGCTGTGGCGTGAATTGCTTTATCAACAGCACCAAAGCATGTTTGTATTACCAACCCTGGCAATGGAGGCCATCTGATTACTGCATGGTCAATGGCATTAACTTATGGGTCAGCTTGTGGATAACAGCAGACTGCCACATACAACAGGTGCATATTTGGAATATTGTCTACATTTTTTTGTTTAACAGAAGACACGTTTCCTAATTCAACACATCTGGTTTTTGTTGTTGTTGCATTAACTGCACATCCCTTTGGAATATGTCGCGACTGAATTATTTGCACGCACATCCTCCTTGCATATCCAGCAGTGTCCTTCGCCGTGGCATTGTGCCAGGGGTGGCCCATTCTGCCACGACTATTAAGGTTAGCTGTGTCCAGGGGATACTAAAGGAGATGTTAACAGGCAACACAGCTTTATGATGGGGGGTATGCTAATGTGGTATGTACACCAACTGAAATGACCTCGTCTGTCGGATCTCTGACATTGGGGCTAAGGCAGCAGCAGCAGCCTTGCCACGAATTCACTTTCAGTGGAAATATTGTCCTGATGGTGTCATTACGGAGGAATTGTTCATATTTAAAGCACGACGTTGAGTTTGGATATCCGGTCAAGAGCTTCAAGACATGCGGAGTTAATCTCAGAGCTGTTTCCGGAGAATGAATAACGATGAAACAGTTGCTCATGACCCGGTGTTCTATTGGGTGACGTTGTCCACCACATGGTCGCCGTGGAGTGTCCTTGAGTCTCCACGTGTGTGCACGCGCGATGCGTGAGTGGCTGAGTGTATGGGTGCCGCGGTGAGCTGTAATGTAGTGGTTAGCGCACTGCTCTACAAACCCGGCAACCCGAGTTCGATACCTGCTCGTGGCCAAAGTCGGTGAGGAATTACTAAACTGGAGCTTGGCCTCTCCTGAGGGCAATTCAGCCTTAAATGAGTACCTGGTGTGGGTGTTTAAACATCGGCACTTTGGAGACAAAGGCGGCTAGGTGTGGTGTTGGCCACCCACCCCCTCGTGTGCCATGCTGGCCTTCATAGGTGTGCGATAGCAGCACTTTCCCAAACAGTCTGTTAAAGCTTGACTTAAAGCTTTCGTGACTGCAGGAATTCATATTTTTTGGGTCTTTCGGTAAAGTCACGTAGATAGGTTAAAATAAACCCATCTACGTAAGGCTATACAGAGGGTATTTACATTTTGTGTGGGTGTGTGAGCGGGTGAGTGAGTGAATGTTGAATGTTTGCGTGTGTCGGAGTATGATTGAGTGGATGAAAGTATGAGTGAGCGAGCGATGATGATGCATGAGCGAGTGAGCGAGTGAGCGAGCGAGTCTCCATTTGTGCGTAAGCTCTCCGCGGGGTCGATGCAATTGTCGTGATGAGGTTCATGATCGTCATCGGCTGTCGGCGGGGAAGTGCGAGGCTGGGCGGCTCAACCATCGTCTCGGATATGAGGCCCCGAGATGGTGGCAACCTTGACACGGTCCTCTTGTACAATGACTTCACGTTTAAATCCAACACTCTCTGTAAACGACGGCGTACCTCATCAAAAGAGGAAATAGAGATGGAAATAAGAACGCTCATAGCGACGGCTACACCTACAACTCATTTTGAGATGGTGCTTGAACCAATAATATGGCCGCATTGTCAGATTTATTTTGAGTTGGTGGTCTAGACAAGACTCAGACCATTGTACATGCAGTGCGTTGGTCACCTGACACGCAGGCGAGGCATGATGCGAGGTTTTTTCCTTCCCGCTGTTTTGTGAGCAGCACACTTTTTTGGATGATTGTAGTTCTAATTGTTATTTCTAGTAGACTGTTTCGTGCGCGAACTAATGCCACCAATTTGAATGTCGTCCATCGACCTCCCGGTCACAATGGCGACCTCCGTTCGATCTCGTCCTGACCCTCAGCAAAATGGATGATGCTCAAATAAAACGGTGGCCTTTAACAGCATCCAAATTAGAATAATAAGTTGAAAACCAGAAGGAAAATCCATGTAACCGCTGACCTCCTACACTCATAAGTTCACTGCGGTTTAAATGTCCGTAAGGAGACGATATTAAATATGTTTAGTTGTTCATTTTCTTTGTCTGGGGATTATCTAGTTCCAGATAAATAACAACTGCAGCATATTGCCACTGGCTTTAGTCTGTCAGCCATTTACATTATTAAATTATTAAAAGAGGAATTGCTCTTAAACCTTGAACAACACGGCATTTTTGTCCTACTGAGGTATTACAATTGTCCACTTTTATTGATATAAGATATGTGCAGGGTTTAATGTGTCCCGGAACGCGGGTTTCTCCTCTGATTTAGTTGTATTTGCCTTGCTATGAAGGTAAAGTTGCACCCCTGAAATGGCGTATTCTTACGACTGCTGGCAGACGCGCTTCCAGTGGAGTGAACTCTGGAAGAGTAATTGGTCTACAATTCTACGCTCACCACATGTGTTTCTCCATGTGTTCCGTTTTATTTATGATTGTCATTTTCGTGATGCGCGTCACTTGCAAATGTCACTCTCCAGGTTGCTTGAGTAGTCAGCTGGTAAAATAAAATAAAAACTAATATCATAGTAACTGTTTATTTAGACTTCTACACTCTCATGTATATACATTGTGTGTGCTTTCATTTATCACTGCAGATCAAAATGTTAGCCACGTTTTAATGCTACACATCACTTCCCACATCATGAGATTGAGCTAAGTCCTTTACCTCCCAGCTTTTGAAAACAACGATTCTTCCCAAGCCTTAATCATTAATCCCAGTAAATCCCCTTTCGAGTCGGAATCGTTGATACACGGTGAAGCGTGTTTACCGGTTTACAGCACCCTCGATCGATGGCAGATTTTAGGGAATACATTTATGCACATTAAGTAGAATTCCTCTTGCATACAGAAGGTGAGCTGGATACATTGATAATGCCACGGCAGACTTCTTTCATTTAGGACCATCTGTGTGATAAAACAATCTGACGGTTCTATTACACCAGCGTCATGGATGATGTAGCTAATCTAGATTTAATGTGAGAATTTTTAAAACGTATCGCATTGGATAAGCAATGAAGACGTTTCCGCAGCGTTATTTTTGTTTAGTTTTTTCCCATTATTTATTTTTATATCCAATTTTACACTTACGCAGCTTGAACATTCGCATTTTTTTCCTTTCAAATTGAAGTATTGCGTGAAAATAAAATTACTTCACGCGCCGTTTAATGCGTTTCGTGAAAGACGACCTTGCGTGCCAGCGATTCAACACGAGCCACACAAATATTACAACGTAAATAACGCTTCCTTCACATATTTATCTCTCCCCATAAAACATTTAGGTGAATCTGTTTTGCGCAACCCGATAGCCAGGAGCTTTATCATCAGCATCGATTAAATACGAGAAAACTCTGGACCGGTTTTCGACAGTCACTGTCTCGTCAGCAGTTCGACTGGCTTGCGAATCCAGACTGGTGGCATGCGCTACCTTTAGAGGCAAAGGCCCCTATCGCAAGAAATGCGTCCTAGTTTTATGCAAACTCTATTATTCATTACAGAGCATTGAGGAGAATATTGATACATCTTCTGACCCAACTGGATTTCTGACCCACCGCGACTGAACATCTGTGAAAAAGTGGCTTCAGATTCCTCCAGTCTAAAATACAGATTCTGATTGTGAATAACAAAGTAAGTGACGCCACTGCGGATGGGATCACACGGGTGATATTCCAATGCGCGTGCTTGTGAAATAGTGGGCTCGTGCTACGGCAGCTGCACTCGCTTGCATTGCCATCATCTTCGTCGGCGATGGCCAATCCACTGCTGCATGAAAGCCTCCACAAGCCATCAACATCGGCCATGGTCAATCCACTGCTCGATGAAGGCTTCCACAAGCCATCAACATCGGCCATGGCCAATCCACTGCTCGATGAAGGCTTCCCCAAGCCATCAACATCGGCCATGGCCAATCCACTGCTCGATGAAGGCTTCCCCAAGCCATCAACATCGGCCATGGTCAATCCACTGCTCGATGAAGGCTTCCCCAAGCCATCATCATCGTCCATGGCCAATCCACTGCTGCATGAAACCCTCCCCAAGCCATCATCATCGTCGTCCATGGCCAATCTACTGCTGCATGAAAGCCTCCCCAAGCACCCTCGCCACCTACGATGTAACAAATCTGCCCAGCAGCTGATTTCATCGCTCCATCCGCACGGTTGACACCCTCTCGGACGCGCGTTTGATTCCCCGACTCGCGTACGTGCTTTGTGAATTAAATAAAAGTGTCTTGGCCGGTGACATAATAACAGTAAAATATAGACGCCGCCTTATTTTTCTTTCATCTTTCCCCCTCGCGCTGACAACTGGGCATGATGATGTCCCGGCGAGCATTATATAATAAGAGAACTGCAGAGGCGCTCACATGACAGTGATTGATTTTGTTTGAGCATTGCCGCAAAGCCCCAACTTCGTTCAGCAGTTGCGGCAAGTAACAAACTGAAGGGGATTTTTTATGTTTGGGGGGTGGGGGGGCGGGGGCATTCTGCAGCACATGTGCTTCTTTGCTGGGTTTAAAAAAAATCCAATTAGAATTCTCCCAAAAAAAATCGAGATTGATCGAGTTGCGTTGTGTCCTGAATGCTGTGAATTGTTATTTCCGCTGGCATTGTGTTGAAAAAAATGAAGAGCTCGTACATATATAATCATCATGATGAACAGTTTCTAGTAATAATGCATAATAAGCAACTGCGTGTGATGCCTATTGGAATAACAAACAAACGAATTGGTGTCATCATCTGATAAGTCTCCTGTTTGTTTTAAAGGGCTTCTACCACGTAAACATTCGTGCTGAATGAAAGCCTATCGGTATGCCGTTGTCGATAATGTTGTGCATTGTTCCACCAAACTTCGCCGCACTGGTCAGTGCCAAGTTGTGAAGGGAAGGCCCCATCACGACATGAGATGGTACGCGCCACTGATGTTCGCCGTCGACGCTGGAATTGAACTCGGGGTTTGACAGGTTCATGGCACGGCGCGCTAAACTGCTGTGCCACCGCTATGCCCATCACAGACAGAGGCTAATTCAAAATGTTATCGTTTCAAAATCCCATTTCACACATTGACGTGCTATTTTGAGTCTCTTGCCTGTATACGGTATACGTCACTGTGAGCGTGTTATGAGTTGACAGTATTGTTACAAAACTTCCTTTACACCCCCCCCCCCCCCGCCGCCCATTCCCACTTGAGATATTCCGAAAATGTTAATGTTATTGATACATACCAAAAGAAAAACATGTAATGTTTTTATTATTGATGCAGGGCCCTGTTTAAACAGCTTGGGAGGTTGCTATAACCGCATCTGGTGGTATCTGGTCGAGATATGCGCCTATTTATGCAGAAATCACAGATTTTTTTATTGATCCTCATTTATTATTTATATATGCTTCCTCAAAAAGCCATCGCATTCTATTAGACCGCGCAGAATGGCACGGCTTCTTCTTTAGCTAGCATCTGATAGGATTACCACCGGGGAGATGGAGCGATGGAATCAGCGCGTGCCCAGACGCATGGTGAATTATTACATCACAGGATCGGTTCGCAGCTTAGGAACAACGCCTTCAATGCAGCGGCTGATGAGAAATATGGAAATGGCTTGGCTTCTTGAATCAGCTTACAATAGATAGGCCTCTGTGTGTGCTGCTCTACAATGCACTATATATAGTTAAAGAAAGCAAAGCTGAAACCTTAAGGTAAGTTATGGCTGGAGTTTGGAGTTAAGAGCTGCCCCTAGTAGATACAGAAATCTCTTTATATCACACACAAGAGGGAGAAACCTTTTTAATGCTTATTTGGTGAGCGGTTTGCCCGGAGGATCGCAAAGCACATATGACACGGCCAATCTCTCCCAGAACAGAATGGATGAGCCTCGCATACGACGGCTTTTGTGGAGAGCGTTTTGGGAAATGCACCTCGGGTTATCGTCCCATCCTCTCCCTGACGCTCGTGCCATCTGGATGTGGACAGCACCATCCATTCTGCGAGAGCCCTAGGGGTGTCTCCTCCGCTCCCACTGCGGCTTCGACACAGAGGGAAGGCAACAGGCGAGTGCGTTATTTTGTTCGCCTCTTCTGTCATCGTTTCTCTGGCCAGTTATGACAAAATTAAATGAAAATTGCACCTTTTTTTAAGCACACTTGCCGAGCGCAGAGCCCAAAACGTCAAGCAGACAGCAACAAACAGCACGATCAAAGTTGTGATCGATAGTCGTGAAGTCGAGCGGTCCGATTCGTTAATACAAAGGAAGGATGCATCGTCATAGCGACACACAACTCCACTGCTCATGACTAAATTATCTCCCCCCACCGTCTCAACGTCTAGAATGCGTCGTTGTTGTCCTGCAGAAAAAGAAGAGCGGGGGGGAGGAGGAGGAGGAAGACGCAGCAAGGAAGATGCGTGCTGTGACCTGCGGTAATAAAATCCACAACACGGGTGGGGGAATCAGCGAGCGACGTTCACGGATTGGTGACCTATGTATTCATATTCTTAGGTTTTTTCGGTAGTGGGTATGTAGTTGTATGTAGTGATAGAAGAGGGATAAGGATTTGACTGCCCGCTGGCGAGCGGGCGATCGGAGCGACTGCTGCCTGCACAGCGCTCCGATCGCTTTCGGTTTGCGCTGCGTCGCGTTCGCCATCGATGGACTCTTCGCTTCCGCGTGCTCGGAGATTTTTCAACAACGGAAGCCCCCGCAGCTCGCGGTTGCAAAAACGTCGGACAACGATCGCCACGTGGCGGAACCGAAACGCACAGTGGGAGAGCGCAATCAGCGCGACCGTGAAAGCCTACGCAGCGCCGTCTCAACAAAATCCACATTCTGACGTGCACGTGACACGCACACTGTGACGTCAGTGGCGAGTCCGTGTTTACCGCGTGGTCGCATTTAATTGACTTCTCCCAGGTTATGGCTTTATTATCATATTTTTTCCCCCACAAAACAGATGGCGCGTCTTTTGCCACGGCGGCAGTGGCATACAAAGGGCAACTGTTGCGAGAGGGCGCCTTGGGATTTGTGGGATATTCTTGTTTTGTTCACGTTTGGTAAAGCGGGCAGCAGCAGCAGCCAGCTTGACATCGCCCGATGATGGATGGTTCGCAGTCATCGGCGCCGTTGCCCTTCACGCAGACCACGAGGGTTAGACTCGGGTCAGGGCCGGTGTCTCGTATCAGCAAACAAAAACCGCCTCCCAAGCGCTGTGGTGCGGTCATGGATTAACTAAGGAGCAGTTTAATTCATCAATGTTTAGAAGTGTGCGTGTCTGCCTGGTAGGGGCGGTGCTCGACACCTGGAGGTCTCTCAGCTCTTAACTGCGTGGTAAGGATTGTGGGTGTGTGGGGGTGTGTGGGTGTGGGGGGGGTGGTCTGTGGATATGTGTGTGGGTGTGTGGGTGTGTGTGTGGGTGTGTGGGGGGGTGTGTGTGTGTGGGTGTGTGGGTGTGTGGGGGTGTGTGGGTGTGTGGGTGTGTGGGGGTGTGTGTGTGGGTGTGTGTGTGTGTGGGGGGGTGTGTGTGTGTGGGTGTGTGTGTGGGTGTGTGTGTGGGTGTGTGTGTGGGTGTGTGTGTGGGTGTGTGGGTGTGTGTGTGGGTGTGTGGGTGTGTGGGGGTGTGTGTGGGTGTGTGGGTGTGTGGGGGTGTGTGTGGGTGTGTGGGTGTGGGGGGGTGTGTGTGTGGGTGGGTGTGGGGGGGTGTGTGTGTGGGTGGGTGTGGGGGGGTGTGTGTGTGGGTGGGTGTGGGGGGGTGTGTGTGTGGGGTGTGTGTGTGTGGGGGGGTGTGTGTGTGGGGTGTGTGTGTGTGGGGGGGTGTGTGTGTGGGGTGTGTGTGTGTGGGGGGGTGTGTGGGGTGTGTGTGTGTGTGGGGGGGTGTGTGGGGTGTGTGTGTGTGTGGGGGGGTGTGTGGGGTGTGTGTGTGTGTGGGGGTGTGTGTGTGTGGGGGGGGTGTGTGGGTGTGTGTGTGGGGGTGTGTGTGTGTGGGGGGGGTGTGTGGGTGTGTGTGTGGGTGTGTGGGTGTGGGGGGGTGTGTGTGTGGGTGTGGGGGGGTGTGTGTGTGGTTGTGTGTGGGTGTGTGTGGGGGGTGTGTGGGGGTGTGTGGGTGTGGGGGGGTGTGTGTGTGGTTGTGTGTGGGTGTGTGTGGGGGGTGTGTGGGGGTGTGTGGGTGTGTGTGGGGGGGGGGGGTGTGGGGGTGTGGGTGTGTGTGTGGGTGTGGGGGGGTGTGTGTGTGGGTGTGGGGGGGTGTGTGTGTGGGTGTGTGTGGCGGGGTGTGTGGGTGTGTGGGGGGGTGTGTGGGTGTGGGGGGGTGTGTGTGTGGGTGTGTGTGTGGGTGTGTGTGGATGTGTGTGTTGGTGTGTGGGTGTGTATGTGTGTGGGTGTGTGGGGGTGTGTGGGTGTGTGTGTGTGTGGGTGTGTGGGGGTGTGCGAGGTCTACCGAGCCTCAAGTGAGTAGCTGGTGCGGTGGCGCGAACATCGCCACTGGGGAGACAAAGGCGGCCGGGCGTGGTGCTGGCCACCCCACGGAATCACTTGCCGAGGCGACCTTCATAGGTGCTGCTCGCTAACAGCACTTGTCCCATCGGTGTGTTGAGGCGACAGCGGAGGATCTTCGTCTTCATAATTTTACAGGTAAAGACGATACCTAAAAACTCCCACTGCCTTCTTTATCACCACCAGTCATCATACTTCCACTGCTATATACACGTGCTTTTATATATATATATACCCACTTTATCAATCATCTACTGCATGAAGGCCTCTCCACCCCGTACGAATGCCATGCGAGTTATTGTGACCATACTTCACTCTGCGGTTTGGTGAAGGGGAATCATATCGGTGCTCTCTCCTTCCCACCACGTGGCCCAGCAGCAGCCTACAGCACCTGGTATGCATTTGTTTGTCACCGATGAAAGCGCGATCCAGTCTGAAACCTGCTTAGCTTCTGCGCTCTGGTCAGAGTCTCATCTGCTCTACTGCTCATGAAATTACGAGTCATAGGTTGCGAAAGAATTGCATAACACACGTATAATTGCATAACGCGCAGACACAACACACGTCAATATAAATATTTATTTTGTGCTCAAAATGTTAATGCTGATGTATAACTCCACGATGTTTATTCATGGTGCAAGCTGTCTCAAAACTAAAATGAATATATATAATCGGCCATGGCCCTTCTTCATAGCAGAATATATCTTCAATGAAGAAGATGCATTGCCCCTAACATCATCGATTATATTCTCTACTTTTTTTTTACTTTTAGGGCAGTCGTTTTGACAAATGCATTGAGCTTTTGTTATTTGTGTTCTATGCACCATAGCCAACGCAGCGATATCACAATTTTTAGTTTTTGTTGCCGTTGTTCAAACCGAAAGTGTACGGCATGCCACGTGTCATGAATCAGTTTGGCCCAAAGTAACTTCCACACCGAGCGAGCACCGACGTGGACTCTGCCGGCCTGCGCCGAGATGTGCACGGTTGATTTGAGGTACGATCTACAGAGGTTATCCTATTCCCTGCGTATCATCCTTTATATATGAAAAAAAAACAGTGGGAGTACAGCCGCTGTCAGCCAGACAATCACGGCATATCGATGCCGGGCACGCTAGCAAACAGCGCACGCTGTGCAAGTCTCCCCGGCCCAGTCGCCTCATTGCCATCATTAACCTCTTCCTCCTCCGCGTGGTTTGTGCAGAATGATGAGGGCAGGTTAAGGTCTAAGCGGCCACATGTAGCTTCTCAGCAGTTCACTGTCCCCCCCCTTCCCCCCCCCCCACTGTAAAGACCGTTTTTGTTGAGTTCATGGAACTTTAATCATGTGCGCGTGTCATCATCCGATATGTCAATTCTATTAGCTTGCCTCCAACGGCAAATGTTAAGCATTCCTGTTATCTAAAGAATACAATGTTCTCATTCTTAAACAGCGCAACGCCGTTCAAATCTTTAATCCCCAGGGTCAGTGAAATAATTTGTCAGCTCTGTACTCTTTGTGTAAAATGACAATTTAGCTCTCTCCAAAGTGCTTACAGCGTGGTAGCGCCCGTTGTTCGGCTTGACGCGTTTAACTCCACGTTCTGTTGTGTGGAGGGGGGGGGGGAGGATTCTTTCGCACATTCAGGGACTGAACGCTTTGAATTTTCAAATTTCAGTTGTTGACAGAAAGCTGCCCAGCACGCGGGGCGAACTGTCGGGCAGCGCGTTGCCGATCAACGTGAACTCGCATCGGAGAGCCGGCTACCCGGCACCACCGCAACAAAAAAACAACCCTCCGCAGGCAGCAAGGGGCACTTCTTGAAAGTAAACGGTACACGTGGTGTTTGTCACGGGCCTCAGAATAACCAGTGAACCCACCAAACCCCTGCACGCCCCGTGCATTTGGTGTCACACACTCACTCGCTCACATTTTGCGTTACACGTAACGCAAATAAATACATGTATAATTGGCGGTGGCTTAACCTTATTGGCCCATCGTGCGGCAACGTGCATCAGCGCTGCAATGGTGGAGAAAGCGACGCGAGCTGGAGGCAGCAGAGAGTGCCTACCGAGGCCATTGTCAGGATGTGTGGCTTTCGGTAGCGTACGCGCGCCACCAAAATACGCATCAATGAACGTCTCCGAAATTGTGTCGGCATGTGTTGAGCCCCATAATAGACACGACGGGCGCAAATTCGTTTAGCGGGGGTACCGTTCGGTCACGCTCGCCTGAGGGCACTCCAATTGAGTCGCGTTGCATTCCACAACGGACACATTATAGCCCGACCTTTGCTTCGTGGCGCTTTGGTTTGACGTTTGGCCTAAAAAATGCAAACGTACGCACAAAAATTGACGGCACTTCACATTTCCTTTCGTCTCCTTTCAAAGGCCCTGAAAATGCGGGTTGTTTACTTCCCTTAGAGTCGCGCACAAAAAGCGTGAACGTTCCTTAGCGTGTCAATTGAAGAAGATTTCAAAATCTCAAATAACCAAATTGCAGGAGTAAATGAAAACATTGTGAAATATTACGTTAAGAAAAGTGTCGGCCCGGGTCATTGTTTTGTTGATGTAATTGCTCCCAAGTGCTATTCCGTATTCTCTTATTTGCGCGGGCGATGCCATCAGAGGAAGAACATAATCGGGGGTTGTTGCATTGTAGTTCAACCTCACATTGTCAGATAACAACAGCCCCCGCTACACGGACGATCACAGAACTACTTCTGGGATCCGTTTAACACATGGGCCCTCGTGGTCTACAGATGGCAGGAACCTCCCACCCGCTCGGCATATGAGAGTAACTTTCACAACAACTAAATTAAGAATGATTTCGCATGACGGTGACTGAGCTGAGATCATCAACTCCCTGCACCCAGGAACGTGGACCCGGCTGCATCGAACTCAGCATTCTCAGCCCTTCCACCTCCTAGCCACCCGGCCCCCTCTTTCCACCTTGGTCATTCATAAATAAGCGACGCATTCCCTGCAGACATTGAGATATCCACTGCATTTACTGTGATGCACGCTTGCCTGCTTGCCTGCTGCCTCCGTGATGGTGTCACGAGTTTGACAGATTGTACTTGCAATCCAGAGGTCGGCGCTTCAATTCCATCTCTCAGCAAGTTGCTGAAATCTCCCTTCCTCCACCTCCATATCCATGCGCCCAGAAACATCACTGGGCACACCGCAGTCGATCAGCTGGTTGGGTGTGGTGGGGTAAAGTGTGGGTTACTGTACTTGTAGCTTTACTTTGCGTTTTTCTACAATGTAGTTGCACTAAGTAACCACGTTTTTATTCATAATCACAGGGCTTTGCACTCTCCCGAGAAATATATACGGCGAGGGCTTTACAAAACATGGAATGGTTGCTTTTGATAGCGTGTCACCTACACGCATTGCCCAGTGAGCAGAGGACTCACAACTTTCAGACTCGTAAGCATGCAGGGCTACAAGCGCGAGCCGAGTCCACTCACTGGCAATACGTGGATCTGTCCACGCAAAATATTGGGCTTCATACCCAGAGCATATTGCCTGGAGCGCCAAACACACACAATACCTCATTTATACATTAAATACAGTAATGTGAATGTTGCACACACCAAATGATGCTATAACACAGACATCCAGACTAAAGGTACCTCCAGGATTCCTATGGCTCCGTGTTATTTCTGGAGGATCACAGAGCCAGACTAAGGCACCTTTATGATTCTTAGGATTAATTGTTATTTCATGAGACTCACAGAGCCAGACGAAGACACATTTATGATTCTTAGGATTCATTGTTATTTCTTGAGACTCACAGAGCCAGACGAAGACACATTTATGATTCTTAGGATTAATTGTTATTGCATGAGACTCACAGAGCCAGACTAAGGCACCTTTATGATTCTTAGGGGTCAGTGTTATTAATTGAGGCTCACAGAGCCAGTCCAAGGCGCGTGGGACGGGTGACTCGCGGGAGTAGAATTGGTTTTCTCCGAACGTTTGCGCAAAGCAACACGGGAACGACTCATCTCGCGCCGAGCGGACACGTGAGAGTCCCTGGTGTGTGCGCGAGGCTGACCGCCAGCACCTGGGATTTGTGTGCGCCAGAGCGGGCTGGAGGGAACCGCGTTGCTCCACGGAACAGCTCCCAATGCAGCAGCAGCAGCAGCAACCTTGGCCACCCAATGACCCTCCCAACTGGAGGGATTAGGCGCAGTAATTACTTCTTTTGGGTGGCGTGGAGGCGGAGTGGTTATCCCGCTGTGCCGTGAACCCGGCGACCTTAATTTGATTTCCGACCGCGGCTAATGCCAGTATTGAGTGAAATATGAACCGGTCCTGGTACCCTCTCCCCCCTCCCACCCCCCCTCACTAAACCGCTTTGACCAACATGGTGAAGTATGGTCCAACAACCTCCACGACCAACATGGCGTGGAGAGGCCCTCGTCCACCTGTGGATTGACAAACGTCCGCAAATGATGAATCTTCATCAACCATGATCAATCGACTTCTGGATGAAGGCCTCCCCAATCCGTTACCGTCTCACGATCCTGCGATGCAATGATCCAGCTTCCACCTCCGCATAAGCTCATTTAATCGCTCCATCTCCTCGGTGGACGTCGTCTCAGACGCGTTCTGTTCCTTGGCAGCCCGCTCCGCTATTATTCTTCACCATCTGCCATCGGCCCTTAGAACCATATGTTCTGCCCGAGCCCAATTGTCTTAACGATTTGAATTTGTGTCTTTAACTTGCGTATGTCCTCTAATCTCTGTGTTCCTCTTTTAGCCTCTTCAACCGTGCAACCTCCCCATGCTTCCTTGCACCCTGCAGTTTTTGGTCCATCCCTGTTTGTTATTCTTTTTTTGTAACCGCCTGTCATAGCTCGTACACACCGATTATTCATATAACTGAAACAGTATTGTAAATTAAAATTAGTTAGCAATACCAGTTCTCATGAGCTCCATGTCCGCCTTTATAAAGCTGAAGCTATCTCGAGAGCTACCGCCACACATGGCATTCCCAGAACACCGCAGCAAGACTCAACGCACTTCAAACAACAGCCCTGTCCAGAGAGAGCGAGAGAGGAGGTGATAAAGGCTTAAATATAGAGTGACACTCTGACATGCAGAGGGCACAGAGGGAGTCAGTACACACATCACATCCTAAGCAGCAGCCCGGTAAATCAAGACTCGTACGGTACTGCAATGCGACGGATTATGGTAAGCAAAGTGTTCCGAATTCCTCACCTGCAAAGTTTAAACAAAACAATTGTATAACAGGCGACGGGATAGGGTAGTTGTCCTTTCCCATTGCAGGGCGATACAAAGACCAGGAAGTGGGTAATGGTCGGATACTGCACCATAACACCATGGGGCTCTGATCGAAATGCCATTTTAAGAATGCCTCTATCTGCTCTGTCGAAGGGCCATTACCTAAGATGTCACCTGTTAGGTGTGTATATATGATTTCCGTGTTGACGAATGGGTTGAGATTGTCACTTTCAGGGTGTACATATTCTGGATGACTTTTCGTTGTAATTTGCTTTCACTGTATTACACAAACAGCTGTTTTGCAGTTGCATATCCGAAACACCACGATTTATTCCCTCTGGATATGAACACAACAATTAGCTTTGCGATTGCGTTATGAAAGGAAGAGTGCAGATGATGCATGACTATTTCAACTTTGTTTCAGGCTTAATGCTTAAGGAGGATAAAAGGTACAGCGCGGATAGCAAAGGAACAGATGGAGGTTGTGGCTCTGTAGTTTAGACTTTCTAATTGGAATATATTTTGTTAAGATAAACAATAAGCGACTGAAGGTGATATGCATATTTAAAAGGTTGTCTAATCTGACTAACTTTATTGTTTTCCATTCTTAGTTTTCAATCGAATACGATTCGTTTTTTTTTTACTCCTAAAAGCGTAAATTAAAACTTTTTTGAGCTCGCTAGAATTGCCAGCAGCTTTTGAAATAGAGCTGACTTTTTTTTCAGCAAGAGCTGTAGGGTCGGCAAAAACTCACTGTCTACGCCCCTATGCTTCCTATTTGGAATTATCCGCAGTTTTTTCCCCATCCCAAATTGCGGAATGGCTTCCCCTTAACCATTATCTGATGGGGAATCACGTGGGAAATTAATCCGATTATCCGTGGGTGGATCTGCAACTGCTTTTCGCTAGCATGCTCTTCGGGAAATCGAGTCGTGCGCTCGAATATTTTGCAGATAAGTGAAATTCGTCGGCAAATGCCATCCGATCCGTCATTATCCTCGCTTTTGTTTACGGATAGGCGAGGTAAATTTACACGTAAAATCGCGGTAGAGTGTCTGGCCCCCACATCAGCGTGGACCAGAGGCGTGCCTGCTGCAGTTGCTTGTTGTCTAGCGTGCCGCAACCTGCGCTGCTGTGACTTTCACCAAATAAAAACAACGACTACGACATCTTGACAGACACCCAACAGGGGGCCCTTAGCGTGAGATGTGGACCTTCAAATCGTCGCAGGTTTTCCTGCTGCCATCGTTCGACTCGAGCGATCCGTCTTCATTACCGAAGAATGCAAGTTGCCCGCCACCGAGAGAAGAGTGTCACAATGAATGTTTGTTCCCCTTTGTTGGGCACTAAATAGGAATGAGGAAATCTCTCTTTTTGTTTCGAGGCAGCCGCAATATCCATCAATTCACATCGCACCTGAATGCGCCATTATGTTCCGGAGCGCCTTTCAAGCGCCGATCCATCGGCACGAGCGCGGCTGTAACGCGGGGTAACAGGCGGTTGCGTTCGTTGTCTGCTCTTCTCGATCGGCGTGCTCGGTATCGTAGCAAATGTCGCCAAAGAGTGACAACCAAGATACAGGTTCTACTATTCAACTGCCGAGGCTGTCGCGGGTTGTGCTGCGCAGACCTCCGATGCGTTTTGTTGGGTAGAGCCGCGTGCTGTTGGTTGCGATGTCTGACGTTTCGATACCACATACTTTCAGGAACTGTTTGCAAGCGGGTGAAGCAAAATGTCGGGCGTTATATAATTACTGTGATTTCTCTTCTTGGTTCTTTCGGTAAAGTCACGTAGAAGGGAAATGATAAAATAATATAATAAAAATGATTAAAAAAATATATATTTCCTTTCTACGTGACTTTACCGAAAGAACCAAGAAGATGAATCCCTGCAGTCACGAAAGCTTTAAATCTAAATATTGTGATTTCGTTATTGTCAAAACCTGATGAGACTGGATTTTATTTCCAGCAACACGTCATAAAGTGTTTGGCTGCTATAAATATCCACGTAATAAGCCACTTCGTCGAACTATCATTTGTGGCCAGGTCGCTAAGTTGGCTTTAACTTGTAAAAACATTTAGTTTTATAGTTGTTAAGTTGTCAACATTCTGCTTGCTTTTAAACTTTCCGGTTTGCAGAAAAAAAAAAATCAATTGGCATAGTTTCCCACGTGACAACTTGATTTGATGGCTCTGTTGGGTGGTGGAGGGTTTTTGTAAAAAAGTGGCATTGAACCTGCAAGATCTAACTCAAAAGAATAAAATATGATTACTGTGGAACTAATATCGTATACCATTTCACAGTGTCAACATATTGGGATGTTGATTTATATTCTTGTCCGATTCTTATCTGAACCCACCAGGATGGCAGCAAGCTCTGGTCTCCTCCAACCTGCCAGGTCTCTTCATCTTAGCAACATTTGTATGCACTTGGCACTGTGGGTATCGGTGTGCTCACAGCACCGTGCATGTGCAAATGAATACACCCGTTATTGTCAGCTCGCCGTGGTGCCGTTCAAGGGCTTGGCAGTGCAGAGTGTACGACTCAGCTGCGGTTTCTGTGTTTCCTGACAGCAGTGTCTTTGTGCCATCCGTGTGCACTCACACCTCTTAAGTGTTACTTGATGTGTGGCGACTAAAGTTGGGCTGCGTTTGGCGCTCGCACATTCACGGCGTGCCGTTTGTATCTTGGCATCCGCAGCCCCATCCCTCGCCACATCGTCACCTTAAAAACACAGGGGCACTCGAAAAACGAAACGTATCCCAGCGGTCTTGCACAGAGGAGATGGAGCGATGGAATTAATTCGCGTGCGGGTGCTGGGTTGGTGGCTAGGAATGGCCTTCATTCGGCAATGGATTGGTCGTGGCTAATGATGATAATGAGGATTCAGTACTCTCGGTATAGAGGTAATGATACATCGATTCGTATCGATGCTAAGGCTAACGAAATATGCATCGAACGAATGTGTGTTGGAATCGATGGTTGCTTGACGTTTGAACGTTAAAAAAATGTATATGCTGCCGTTACATTCAGGCTCACGAGGTTAATAAAAACCATACAAATGTATGGTTGGCTACGTACGGTGCTAAAATAAGTTCAACATACATACATATGAGGCAGAACAAATAGAGAAATAACACAAACGAAGTAGGGAAAATATTTTTATAAAAAGAATCGATCTGAAATGGAGTGACAGCAGGCCTGAATGGCGACAGTACAGAGACGACCAGGAGGGTGAAGTAATACAACGCGAACTCCTCTCGGGCTGGGACCTGGTGGCCGGGTCGCTCAGAGGTCAGAGAGGCAAGCCAGCACCACGACAATTCTGGGTTGGAATCCGAGTTCCAGCCACACGTGATGAAGCTAGGTTCTCACGTGCAGCAAGGTGAGCGTCTCAGCCAAGTCGAATGACTGCACTAATTAGCCGCGGCGCTCAATTTCATTTTGCCTCTTAATTTGGCTAATTTCCAGTTTCATCAATTTGACCCTCATGCGACGAACATTACTGCAAGCGGCAGGGCTGACGGGAAAGTGCTGCCCCCTACTGTGTGTGGAGCAAAGGTCATTGGAAGGGGTCTCGGAAGGAGCTCCCCAATATCTGCTTCTGTGGGATGTTCCCCCAATTTCAGGTGTGCACCCCCTGTGAGGGAGATCCCAACGGATACCCCGCCTCGTGATATGACGCAGATGGGAACATCTGGATACATTATTTTTTTAAACATTCAGTTTGTTGGGTGGGCGGCAGGGATGTCTCAATGTTTGAGGGCTGCAATTTGTATTTAATGACTGGGCATTGGTATAGCAAAGTCAGAACTTAAGAAACACAATACTAATTTTCCCTGTAATGTAATTGCGTTGAACTTTTATATGTATGCATGTAGAATGTCTGTCGCACCGAACGTATCCAACCGTGCTAATCGGAGGTGTGGCTATGTATGTGAATCGGAGGTTCGGGTCTGTATGTAAACGATAGTGAGAGAAAGCCTTTAAGTGCGCGAGTCTCGGACTAGCATTGCTTGAGGCTTCAGAGGTCTGGTCGCTGTGATTTCGAATCCCCAATATTCCAATGTCCCCTTAAACGAAGAATTGTTTTGAGTTTGCACAGGCATCCAAAATATGTTACATTTTCATTGCCTGGGTAATGGGGAATGAAATGTGCCATCAACATACAAATACGGACGAAACACAATCACGTGTCAAAGTAAATAAAGTAGGCCCAAATTAGAATTGACGTGAACATCAAGTGGATAAAACAAATCTCTTGGGGAAATGCTTGGCATTTATAAAGTTTACAGAGTGAGCATAACATCCCCAGCGATTTGATACTTGGCATCAATTCTATTGAGGCATGACACAATATTAAACTTATCGATTTAATCGGCGTTGAAATGTGGAAATTTCTATTATTCTGACATTTATTTGCAACAATCTGTTCCAGATTTGTATTGAATTATCAATCGTATTAACGGTGTATCTCACGTAAGTGCCTTGGTTAATACGATAGATCCACTGGTATATTTATGGACTTAATCTGCAACCGTACCGCTTCCTAACATTGTGAAGACAATTTTAAAAGATTGACATCAATTTTGCAGTAAAAATTTTATTTTCTGTAATTATCATGTACACCAATGGGTTCTGCTATATTAACGTTTGAAGGTAATGGTGGATTTTTCTACGGAATTACTGAACCTGCCAAAGCACCCATCAATATAAATAGATCCATCACAGTTAGTGGATCGGCAGACTGTGTACGGTGGGTCAAAGTGTGGGTGTGTCAACCTCCTCAAAGATGCCTGGCCATTGTGCAAGAATCGGCCAAGCGACAATCTTTCTCGAGCTTCCTCGCGCCGCGGCCCTTCCGCAAGCAGTCGCGTCGTGGAGGTCTTCGTCGTGGAGGTCGTCGGCGGCCCCTCGGGGTTCGAGGATGACGTCAATCAGGCTGTGTGGTGACTTTCCCCCTAACCGGACGAAAGCCTGCATCCTCGGGATTGATTTACGCGGGGACCCCGGTGAGCGGGGTGGGATCCACACGATATTGACCGGTCAGTGGCTCGATCCAGTGGCATGTCCAAGACGTTGAGACTTACAGCCTCCCGTACCGCCGGTCCCACGGCCGTTGAAGACTTCTTGGATCGCTTCAGGTCTGGAACCTGCCCTTTGACCTTGCCGCTATGGGTGACCCTACCAGGTGCACCAGGCTCCCGACGGCTTCGCTCTCGGGGTCATTGGAACACGCAAATATCTCCACCACGAAAAGGTGGCGATCCTCGCAGAGGCGGCAGTGGCCTAATTGCTGCAGCAGCAGCAGCAGCGCTACACCATCAACCTCGACGCCTCTGCAACTCAATTCACAGCGGCCTAGGAGCTCTGTCGCCTTATCGTGGCACTAAGTGGGCCAAAATTGATTTTAAGTCACACAATTGTGACCAGAAAATGCGCCAAGGTGAATGAATTCGCACAATTATGACCCGAAATTGCGCCCAAGTTAAGGCGACCTAGATTATAATCGGATTTGTCCAATCTACCAGAAGAACAGATTGGGGACACGTTGTGCACAATGACCCGACCTCACGATGAACAATGCTGCCACAGATCTTTCAAACACCCAAAGTGTCAACGTTATTGTAAGTATTAAAAAAAAAACGACTGCTTAGTTTTTTTAGGTCGCGCTGTGCTGCTGGTCTCTCCGATGTGGTCTGGGTTGTACCATCCAGAACGAATCAGAACGTAGTTGAGCGCAGGTTGAGACGTGCAAATGAATAACTTACCGCACGTGACGTGAAACTTCTGAACTTTTCGTTAACACAAAGTTACAGGTGCGGCATTACAAACTTGACGGGTTCCGTTGTTGAATCAGCGGTTCACGGCGATCCTGGTTCCCGTGTGTGCCACACACACAACTACCGGTTCAAGTGTCGCGGTAACCTTTTTAAAAAGGGCGATGCGTGTATACAGCCGTCAAATCTGAGAAACAAACCATTAGAATCGTCGCAACAGACTCGACGAACTCGCTCACACACCACACAACCCTCGGCACCGGGGTCCACAGCTGATGTTCTCACACGGAAGGATGAGGTCTCTAACAGTAGATAGAGCATGCACAGGCCCTGGCGTGGTCTCACAACTAACAGCAGATAGAGAATTCACCACTCCCAGCGTGGTCCGTCTCCCCCGTGGTGGTGGTGGTGGTGGATACAGCACTCAAAACTCTTGATGTCGCCCTACACATGAAAGCAGAAGTGGAGGCCTTGCAGCTATGGATGTCCTCGTGGTTCCTGGTGTGGCCGTGTTGCCGCAACCTCTGAGTCGAGCACTCTCAGCCCCAGGTACAGCGCCGACCTTCTGGGGCAGCACTACATCAGCTTCTTATAGCCGTGGCTGGTGCGCTTATCTTCCTCCTCACCCCGTAGTGTTATTTCTGTTGCTTTTATACCTTACCCAATCCCCCCGCTAATTTGCATACGGTGGAGAGGATCATAACTCACGTGTGCTCCATATCCCACTCTCAAAAACACGCAAAACCAGTCACACCACCAGATACGCACGGGACAAACTCTACGTACGGGGGTGGGATTCTCTTTACAGCTTCACACCGTCCAAGTCTCTCTCCGCAGCGTTCGTACGAATTGCGCAAGGGACTGGAGCAGCTCCCGGCATGTGGAGCGAAACGTCAGACATCATGCCGAAGAGTACGTGGTACACCCCGAAAACACAACGGAATCGAATCTTTGTTTATCCTGGAGGAGTCCGATGAGCTATGCAGCTCTTTTTCACAAATGTCTTGTCGAGTTAAAACGATTGTAAAAATTGCGGGGGGAAATGCATGTTTTAATGAAATTCACAATAAAATTGTTATTTCACATTAAGTTAATCCAGCAATGATGACTGGGTACATTTGCTTTTGTGAAACAGCAGCAACCGGGGACAGCTCGGATACTCATTGTGCATTATAAGGCAACACACAGTGAGGACCTGTTGTGAAAGGGGCTTACTGCTCCAGCTATCATAGCACAGCAAATTGACAATATTTCACTGGAATTACCCAGCCCTCTGCAGCTCTGCGGCTATTAAGGACTGCATGTTGTCTCTCGGTGTGTTGCTTTCTCCCGTCCTGTGCATACCCGTGTGGTATGTGTTTCTAAAAACAAGCGAATGCTCTCTGCAGGATTTTGCATGGGCCATTCTGCAATGAATTACTTGGGCAATACATCAACGGAGGCTGCCAGTGATAAACACGATACAAAGCAAAGGTAAAGGCGCAGCCTGATATTGTCTTACCCACGCCACTATTGTCTTGCCCACGCCACTATTGTGTTGCCCACGCCACTGCTGTTCTAGGGCTTCCCAGTAGAGGGAGGCGCTGGAGAGCCCCTCTCGAGTGTATTTTGGCGTTTACTGTCCAGGATGGCCAAACGTCTTGGAAGAGGAGAGAGTACCCACACTTTACCCCACCACGCGCGGTGCCGATTTACCTTCCGTGGTGTCTCCAATTATTCTGCTGGGTGGGACAGAGGTGGCGGTGGTTTCAAAGAAACAAATGCCCATTGATCGAAATACTACGCCGGGAGATTGAACTGAACGAGTGACCTCGGGGTTGCAAGTCCAAAGTGCTGACCATTGTTACATCATCTCCGATAAAATGAGACGAAGATACGAGAAAATAAAATTTATTTGTGTTAAAAATGTAGATTAAGGCGAGGAAACTGCTTAAGGTATCATCAGAATCGGAATCTTTATTTCGAGTAATCTGTGAAACTCTTTTTTTTACAAATGTCCAATGGGACTACAGCTCAGATTTCACACAGTAGACATGAGCTGTGCTGGGCATGCAAACAATAAATTCACACTGACGCAAAACACTAAAAATGCAATATTCTAGTATAAACATTGGGATAGAAGAAACAACAAAAACCCCTACAAATTTACATTCCATATTCTACTTGCACACTTTGGGCCATCTTTGCTTATCTTGGAATCTCAAGCAGGCATCAGATGGATCTTTGAAGGCGAGATATCCAATGGGAAAGCCCACGTGTAAAAAAATGCCGTGCTTGCATACAACACATCTGCGAGCCAGCTGTTTCATTGCATCGCATTCAAATACCACGTGACAGTTTAATTATCAATGTAAAACAAATCTCGATGTTCAAGAAAAATGCCGATCCTGCTGTGCCAATCTGCCCAGTTCTGGAATTATATTTTTGAAAGTAAAATATCATGCCTCCAAGTACTGCACTAAACCAAGCTCACCCATGCCCAGCTTCTGAAATCTGATATGAGGAGCAACCGTAGTGGTTTGATCATAGTTGACAACACATGCGACAGAGAGAACAACAACATTCACAACTTTGTTTGAGGACGCTGCAGCATCATCTTCAAGTCTTGCTCACTCCAAGGCGGCCACTGGATGAAAACCGTGAACCTCTACAACAAGTGGCGATTGCATGAAGGCCCATCTCACCGCTCTAATACATCCATAGAACGTTTATTTCGTTCGTTCAACAATTGAGCAGATTGGAAAGCCCTATTCAATTGATTGCAACTCATCCGTCCGTTGGAGGATGTTACGGGTTGAGTTTCCCACCTGGCCCATCGGATGAATTTTGTTTTCTGCTGCTGCTGCTGCTGCATTAACCGAGAGCACATTGGCCAGCAGGTGCCACGAAACAGCAGCACCACGTGTGCGGGCAATGAGCTGTGGTGTGTTCAATTACAATAAAGCTTGGGTAATCTCAAAATTCCACCACCAATTTATTGCGTCAGTTCATCCGCTGCATGCGCAATGTTCATGGGTTGTTTTTTTTCTTATACTTTTTACACTTTTCGACTAATGTTGAAGCGCTTATGCGTGCTCTCTGTCCGTCTGGCTCTCTGTCTGTAACATGGGGTAGCGATGACTGTATTAAGGGTGATCCAGTATGAATTAAATATTGGTCTAAATGTTTTATATATGTTTTTTTGTAATAATTATAATAGGCCAAATGATGTGTTGCTATTAGGAACGTGACATAAAAAGTCGGTCAAATTGACCAACGGGTGACCCGATAACCAGTAGAAAATGGATAAGCCTGTTCGACCAAGGCGATGATGTCCCCCCCCGCCCCCCCTAAGACGCCCTTTCGTGTGGCGTCACTGACCTTCTTCTTGGTTCTTTCGGTAAAGTCACGTAGAATGAAAATAATAAAATAAAACATTATAAAAATAATTCTCATTACGTTTCGGCCACAACGCAAGTAGCCGTCCTCAGGTGAAGACCAGGTCTGTCGGGGAGACAGCGCCTGAATGAAAAGAGAGAGAGAATAATGTTATTATGTTTTATTTTATTATTTTATTATTTCCATTCTACGTGACTTTACCGAAAGAACCAAGAAGATGAATCCCTGCAGTTACGAAAGCTTTAAATCGAAATTTAAAGTCACTGACCTTGTGACGTAATCTCATTGTGTGACTCGTAAGGTGACGTCGTCGTCGTCGTCAATTTAATACACTTACCAAGGACACACACATAGTGAGAAAGCGTCACCGGCGTCCATTCAACGGCACAGTCTCCATCCTTGTTTTGTTTGAGATTGGTGAGAGGGAGGGAGGCAGGGTGAGGGTTGTTTGCGAGACGCTGTGAGTTTGTAGAGATTTTTGCGATGGGAGGGAGTTTTGATTCAGTATCGCGTCCACTGGCGCAGTGTCAATTAGCCAGCACAGGATGTGAACGCAGGCAGACAAAGCACACCATTCATATGTGTAAGGCCCGTCACTCATCACTGAAACCTCAATACCTCCTATTTTTTCATGACAACTCCGTACTCTGTATCTGGGAAGAGAAAGTAACTACTATTGCGTGTGCACGTGACCTAATTTGCACGGCATTGTAAACATCAATAGCCATGACAAAAGTGACGTTTGTCAGCTGCCTTCCATTGCAACCACAGCTGATGGCACAGTCGTGTTGAGGGTGGAGTACTGAACCAGTGGTGAGCACACTGCACTATGAATCGAGCCACCTGAGTTGTATCCCTGGCCCCAGCTAACATCAGATGTGAGTGACAACCTCACTACTTTGTTTCACACAACCCGTACTCACCATAATGGAGAAGCATGGCCAAACAACCCCCGTGGCTGAAATGGTACGGGGGACTGAGATCACCCAATCATACGTCAATTGATGTCCTGTGGACATGAAATTGATTTTCTCGTCATTAATCTACATCTTTAAATATGCCTAGCAATTTGGAATGTGTGACCACCATCATCAGCCGTGTGTCTGTCAACTGCCGCGCGAAAGCCTCCACACAGCGTCAACCATCCTTCGCGGTCCTGCGATGCCACAATCCGTGTCACCGCTGCTCTACGCGAGCTGATCATATTGCTCCATCCCTTGTCGCAAGTTCTCTCCATTGGCTGCCATGCTGTCAACAGTCTCGCCCATTTTCCATCATCCCTCCGAGCCACGATGCCTCCAGCCCAAGACCATTTACTTCCGCGAGGATAACAGTGTCTCTGATTTGCACTTTCTCCTCTTCCTGTCTCTCAGTGTCATTCAACTGCTGTCTACTTTCGTATTGCTCTCTTTAATATGTAACCGAAAATTTGACATTAATGTCACGTATGTTATTCTAATTCATATATTTATGAGACAAGTTTGATTAATCATTTATTAATTCCTTACCGCAATTAATGCTTTAATCTCAAAATATGTTTAGCAAAACATTGGTACACCGTGTAAACATATATAACAACAATTAATAATATATATAAATAATTCCGATCTTATCCCTGTTACCTCGGGTAATCTTCAGATTATTCATGATCGTAAACATTTCCTGAGACAGTGCAGGTCACGAATAGGAATATCCATGCATCATCGCACAGTTGTTAATCTTCAAACAATCGACTGAAGCCAACGTTCTAATTCAGGGCATTTAAGAATACTAGCAGTGGCCGAGTGGCTCAGAGGTCAGAGAGCTGAGCTGACATTGCTGAGGCCTGGGTTCATACCCAAGCAGTCACCTGCAATTAAACCGTGTGCTTAACTGTCGTGAGTAGATGATCACTATTTTGGTGACAAATTACTGCACGCAAAACGCATCAAATGAAATTTGGTTCTGCACTTAATTTGTATAGATTCCGGCTCAGAAATTAAAATAACGGTTCGACTGTCATATGACGGACATTGCTGTAATATGTAAGGCCATCTTCACTGTGGTCTGCAAGCCACTTGAAGGAATTCCAGATGTAGCTCTGTAATACCCGCTTCTGTGGGCTGTTCTCTAACCCGTATGAATAATTTGTCTCGTGACATAACGCCAATATTACGATAGGGATAAAATTGCGGGAAAATTACGTGACTTTATTTGTATTGCTATGATGGACTTGGCAGTCTCTGGAAAGGTCGGGCACTTGCGGGCTTGGTTCTAAGAGGGCAGACTCCCACTGGATATCCCCGTGAGCTATGGCTGTGTGGCATATGGTGAAGTGTAGGAGCAGGGCAGAGTGGTACAGAAATCACCTTCACGTGGTCCCATTAACCATCTGGCAATGGCAGTGATCACACTTGGCTTCGGGCCTCCGCCAAAAACAAAATATGTGAATTCATTAATAGATTACCTGGAGACACATATTTAAATAATTATCTTATTAAATTCATACATATGTTGTCATTGCTTCCCCCTGCCCCACTTCTTTACGAACCCCATGAGGGATGATGATATGAGTCTCTCCTGGCCAGAATTTATTCCGCATAATTGGGAGGTCTGCTGAGTTCTAAGTGTTATACATGAGGCTACACAGTGGTGGGCAGCAACAGGGCAATTCAGCGACATCCATGGTTGTTCTGTACTTCTATGCCCCCCCCCCCCCACATCTACCCTCGCTGCCTTAATCAAGCCGTAGTGACCAGCCTGGTGAAGCATGGTCAAATAACCCTCACTACTCGCATCCAGCCGTCGATTGACAGATGTATGTGCATGGGGGCTGTGCGGTGGAAAGGTGGCCGGGAGATGGTGGTGCTGAGCATCGCCCCTTCATAGTCGTTGGGGTTTCTCCAGGTACTGCCGATTGTCTCGCACGTGGCAAAAACACCGATTCGTGGCATTGGTCAAACATCACAATGCAGAATGTTCTCATGAAAGGGTTTTGAGAACCAGTAAGGGTACATTATTCTTCGGTGAATAATTGACAAATTATGGACATTACCTTAAAAAGGTTTGGTCAGACAGAATCAACATGCACATTGTGTTTTGGATGTTATTAAGTGCAGCTATAGTAATGGCACGCAATTTAGATATATGTTTTTTCTCGTCGTGTAGTTAAGTAAAGAAATATAACCCACCCCCGTATATCATAACTCGCGGTGTCGACATGCGGGGATTAAGGACGCCAGGATGAATCGTGTGCTACTAATTCACACAAACAGCTGTACTAATTCACACAAACAGCTGCACTAATTCACACCAACAGCTGTACTAAAAAAAGAGAGACCCAAATTTAAATGCATGTGGTTATATGTGGAATTTTCAGCCGCCGTTTCCACCTTGTCAGATTGCGTGCGATTGCCAGAGACAGTGAACCCTAGGTAGGCGATTAAAATAAATGTATGAGGGGTGGTGGGACGAGGACTGTTGCACAAATTTGGAATTATCGCAGTCGGATTTTTTAAGTAAAAACACAATCATGCGAGATTGTTTTTTGCGTGCATTTTTTTTGTTGCACGCGGTGGATAGATCCACGTGTTGTTGTTGTAGTAGTATCTCCAGACAAAGAGTTAGCCAGAAATGACGTTAGGTTGCAACACTCGCAAGCGAAACGAAATTATGCCCAACATCAATTTCACACCCTGCCAGACACAAATCGTAGATGGCAATGTACTTGGACTAATGCAGTCAAACAGTGAAGTTGGGTGTTAAGGACTAATTGATATTTGCACTTAATTACCAATGGTTAATTGAAATTAGTTTATAAAATAAAGTTGTTACGGGGGAAAAAACTCGACGTTAAATATATTTTAATCATTTTCTCAGTGATATATGCTTCATTTTGACAGTTAGTCAAAGCAGTTCCTAAAACGGGCAATATTTAGGTGCAGTGGCAGGCAAATAGAGGCCACTGATCTCTAATAAGACAAGAGCATCACGATTGCTGCTAATTTCCTTGGAGACCCTTGAGTAGCAATTAACCACAAACTCAATTACAGCAGCAGAATCGTAAGGCCAGCGGAGCTGCTTTACCACCTCCAATGCACTCGTACAGTTGCAAGCAGCATCCAGCACAAGAATCGTACATTTATGAAATGCAAACTCTTTTTTATATTGTAAGATATGCCTTAACATTGATGATTAAAATTCTTGGTGCGCGTGTGTATGTGCATGTGTGCGCATGCACTTGTCCCAAAAGTCTACCATGTCTATGCGGGGGATTTTTGTCTTCTGTGTGCACAAGCCTATCTGCTGATTTATGTGTACAGCCCTTTGCTAATCCACTGCTGGATGAGCCACCCCCCTCGCCGTGAGTGTAATCACGCTGGTCAGTCAGGTTGGTGAGTGAGTCGAGCAAAAATGTGGGGAGTGTTGAATTACGTCGCAGCCCCGAAGTAACCTGTAACACCTGTAATGCATGGCGGGCACCCATCCACGAAATATCCAGGCTCAACGCTGCTTAGCTTCTGAGATCTGACGCTATTGGGCGCATTCCGGGAGCTTTGGTCAAAGGCTGCTGGTTTATATGCTGTCTACTATGTTGTAAAAGTTTAATGCTACACAGCACCATTAAACGGCATAAAATTAAACATCTAAAAATGATGCTGCCGAGAGGAGAATCTGGCTCCCCGGCACCATTTGCTGATGTCTCGCTGTGCCGTTAATGGACAACGTAAAAGTGTCATCTCGCGAGCTAATGCGCGAAGCAGAAACGCGAGCAATACTCAGTTCGTCTCTCTTTCTTACAACTTTTTTTTCTAATCAATTTAACAACACAGAGTATTTTAATTAATGTTAATTGAAACAGGTCCAATGCCGATGATGATGCTTAATGCCAGCAACACATATGTGGAGAGGAGCCGATAATGGCTTCGAGCTCAAGAATACAAATTGCATTAATTACAGCGGGGGGGTTGTGCTCTGCTGCCTTGTAGCCGTGGAACTCGTCCAGGCAATTTGCTAGGCCAAATTTTTCCAGTGCCCCGAACACCAATGGAGCAGATGGCGGCTTGGCTGGTTTCCCTAAAATGTATTAATGCACTTATTAATAAGGCCTCACTCTGGATGACGATGCATCATAGGAGGAATAAGGAATTTCATGTTGTTTTAATTAATGTGCCAATCATGTTTGTACAATATATCAATGATTACATTTGCCGTCTCTGTCCACCTAGAAACATAAATGGGTACACAGAGAGTTAGTGTATCGGCAGGTTGCAAGTGGTGGGGTATAGTGTGGGTTCTCCCACCTCTTTAAAAGTTGTCTGCTCGGCGTGGAAGAGTAGGCCAAAATAGCCTCGAGAGGGGCTCCCTAGAGCACCTTCTCGTGGAGTCCCTACTGCCAGCAGTGGTATGAGCAAACAATTGCAGGACTGCACCTTTATCTTTTAACAAAACATTAATTGGACGGCTGCCGAGTGAGCAAGCAAAGCACAAGGCAGTGAATGGGATCGGGAATTGTATTTACGTGGCAATCATGTTCATTTATTTCGCATACAGTATTTAGATGACGGCTACACCATATGATGATGACCACGCGTGGTATCCCCATAGATCATTGTGTTGGAAAATAAATTACCACGCTGCATAAACAGAATTTCATTACTCTTAGGTTTTTTCGGTAAAGTCACGTAGGTAAAAATAAATAATAAATATTAATAATAGAAATAATAATATAAATAAAATATTATATTATTGTTTATATTATTTTTAATTTCTTTTTTATGTTTTACCTACGTGACTTTACCGAAAAAAACCTAAGAGTATGAATCCTTGCAGTCACGAAAGCTTCAAATCTAGAAGTATTTAATTACTCACATCCTTTAACCGATACCCTGCTGAGTGAAGGCCTCCCCCGGAGCTGTGTAGGTGTGTGGGGATTGTTTGACCATACTTCACCACACTGGTCAGTGTGGGGGTTGGTCTCGAGTCCTCAGATTCATAGCACAGTGCACTCACCACTGCGCCACCACTACACCCAACAAGTGCTGGAGTTTATTCACCGATTTGAAACACCAGTTATGTAACTATTTGCGTGTGATAAATAATTTCTCACACTCGGTGAAGATAGCTGAACAATTATCTTCGAGATGTAACATCGACACGCATGTACACTTGTTGCTTTGGCATTGGAGGAGACGTTTGGATATGACTGACTAAATGCTGTCGAGAAATGATTGGCTTGGAAATTAAAGGTCAACTGATGCGTCTGTGTTGCTGAGAGAGCCAGGTTTTAAAATTGTGTAAGCACAATTAGTCCCGGGACACGGGGAGATGGGGGGATACTCCACGTGTGTTCACCACCTGGGGATGCAACACTTTGCAGTGTTTTTTTTATATTCTGCATAGGCTGGGCAAGCGTAACTCTTCATATGGTACGTTCATAATATAATTATCTTTTATTGGGCTACACGAAAGCGTTCAGGATAATAATTTTCATTTGGAGGGCACGTAATTCATCGGCGTCTCAAAGCGCCTTACGTCGCATTTCGTCTCCACCATCCCAAGGCCTCCAAGTGGCCACTGTCTCCGCACGACGCAAGACGAACACGAAACCAGCGTGCAAATGGGAACAATGTTCAGTCGGGACACGCGAGAGACGTCGCTATGTCGTTTGTTTTTTCCCCCAACCAAGTAATATTTGAGTAATTTTTCAAATGTGGCGAATTCTGACCATGACGAGGGCACACAACAGTCTTCTCTCTTTCAAATTCCTTCACGGTCTCTTTCACGTCCGCTGCGAAGAAAACGCGTATTTTATAGTCGATGGATATTTTTTAATTAGCGTTCACCGGGGCTGCCGCGTCTTCGAAACCGCGAAACTCTCCAATACCACGAGCCCCACTGCGAACACGATGCCCCCCCCCCCTATAGGTGCTACCAATGTGTGATCTCGTCCGTGGGACTAATTGGGCGCGCTGTTGTGGACGGGGGGGTGGGGGGCTGGATGAAAGTGCAGTGCGAGGGGGTCATTCCTTGGTTCGTGTTGCTCAGGCGAGGGAGATATTGAACGGCAATGAGCAGCAGTAGCACGGAGCGATCGCTTCGTGCTGTGAGGTTACACGCGCTGGCGAGAACACCGATTAATCACTGTCTTCTCACGGAGGCGTCTGCATGAGCACGTGGTCTATACGGTGTGGTTGAAAACATATTTTAAAGTATGCAGCAGCGTCTGTGCTGTATAATGCTGTCATTCTTAATTTAGACACACTGCAGTGACGGAACATTGCCTAAATGTTGACGCACGGAGGCTGATGTCTTCTCAGAGAACAACGCTGACTCGTTGGCTGAGATATATGATGCAGAACATTCATTGGAACCTATTGCTCTGTTGTTATTGCATGTCTTGGTGTCAATCGCGAGGGATTCATGACACCATCTGGTCCGCGAACCCAGAAAATGATGCAGGTTACCATTGGTACAGGAGCGTTTCTTTTTAGGTGTGGGTGTCTGTTCGCTTCCATTCCCGCTGTAAGACTGCCCCCTGTCGGTTCAAGTCATCGTTAGTACGCTGTTGCAGGTGCAGAAAAACAGAGAGTATACTGGGATGCTATGAGCTCAGTTCCAGAATAACGACCTCAACCGAGATCCAGACATCGCCCCTCCTGCCTTTGGTATTCGTCCTCCTCCTCGAGGACGCTGGTTTTAACCATCAACCGCATCAGAACATCAAGAGGCCAGCACCTCCGATTGGCATGGTTGTCTACGTACGGTGCGAAAGAAGTTCAACATAGATACAATGCGCACTTCGCCTTCGTGAATGCAAATGTAAAGGCAAGCCACTGCAGTGCGACTGCGGCCACACATCCCACAATATTGATCATACAGTAGTAAACTATAGTCTGCGTTCCTTAAGCGTAGGGTGAACGGCTAAACTCCACGAACTCTCCTCTCGTCGTGGAAAGCAGACCTCGACTTTAGCGTTCAGCCCATGAACTCGTTGCTGCCATCAAATGCAAACAAAGAATAGACCCCGAAGTTTTGGTAATTAATCGCAGTTGGAATTTTGATGGTCCAGATGTCTCATGACAACCAAGTAATTGACCTCTTAACATTTGCATGTCCTTTGCATATTAATGTTGGTTTTTTTAAATAAACTTTACTTTTAAAAAAAAGTTTTAGAGAATGAAATGGGGGTCACAAGACATCTGGACCACCCTGTACATCCCAAAGGGAATGGAACGCGTTCGCGAGGAATCGGCAAACGAGGAAGATGGAGCGACGAAATCACTTCGTGTTTCGGGTGTTGAGTGGATTTGGTTGGGGAGGCATTCATCCAGCAGTGGATTGACCATGGCTGAGCATGATGGTGCCTGTGTGTAGTTTGGGCGTGGTGCTGGACACAGACACCCACGTGTGCTGTGACGACCTTCACAGGTGCTCGCGAACAGCACTTGCCCCAAAAGTATGGGAAGGTTACACGGGGGATCTTTGTAGGTCATCGAGTTCCGGCACGTGGCGATTCATCGATGAGAACAGAGTTGCCACGATTGGTGGATTTGTCGATTTAATCAGCCGGGAGCGAATCGCTTACAGCTGGGATATCCGGAACATAGAAGTGCTGTACTACAGACACACAAAAAGTAGTCGCTTACAGCTTCTAATCGATTCCTAATTCATGTTGTATTCACATCGCGTAGGTAGAAAGTGTGTCGTCCACCCTTCTCCACCCGTCACAGCCAATTAATAAAGCATCCACGTGAACATAGGGGCCGTCCATAAATGACGTCACGCACATAGGGGGGGGGGGTCAGACATTTGTGACGATGTGTGACGAGGGGGGGGGGAATGTGACGTCACATCAAAATGAGCAACTTTAAATAAATATATAATTATTATAACAACACTCCTACAACATCAGAGTGCAGCGCCACATTAAATACGCACTACAATGACAATAGTTTAAAGCGATTTGAAGCATGTTTTTTTTTTGGGGGGGGGGGGCAGAGTTTTGTGACGTCATATTTGAGGGGGGTCTAACTTTTTGTGACGCCGTGTGACGAGGGGGGGGGGCAAAAATCGTCAAAAATCGCGTGACGTCATTTATGGACGGTCCCATACGCGCAAATGTTTCACTACTCAAGCACCACGTGCGTGCTGGAGCCCAACAGAGCGGTGTGTCGGGTAGAGGAGGGTGTACGACACACGGGGCGCTACTGTGGCCTCGTTGTTAGCAACCTCGCCCGGTGTACAAGGAGGTCGTGGGTTCCATCCCGACCCTGACGCCTGCTGCTGTGTATTTGGACTTTGCGTGTCTCTCTCATCATCATCATGGTGGCTAGGAGATGTTAGCAACCTCGCCTGGTGTACAGGAGGTCGTGGGTTCCATCCCGACCCTGAAGCCTGCTGCTGCTGCTGTATATATGAACTATGCGTGTCTCTCATCATCATCACGGTGGCTATGAGATGTTAACAACTTCGCTGGTGTACAGGAGGTCGTGGGTTCCACCCCGATCATGATGCCTGCTGCTGCTGCTGCTGTATATTTGGACTTTGCGTGTCTCTCATCATCATCACGGTGGCTATGAGATGTTAACAACTTCGCTGGTGTACAGGAGGTCGTGGGTTCCACCCCGACCCTGAAGCCTGCTGCTGCTGCTGTATATATGAACTATGCGTGTCTCTCATCATCATCACGGTGGCTATGAGATGTTAACAACTTCGCTGGTGTACAGGAGGTCGTGGGTTCCACCCCGATCATGATGCCTGCTGCTGCTGCTGCTGTATATTTGGACTTTGCGTGTCTCTCATCATCATCACGGTGGCTATGAGATGTTAACAACTTCGCTGGTGTACAGGAGGTCGTGGGTTCCACCCCGATCATGATGCCTGCTGCTGCTGCTGCTGTATATTTGGACTTTGCGTGTCTCTCATCATCATCACGGTGGCTATGAGATGTTAACAACTTCGCTGGTGTACAGGAGGTCGTGGGTTCCACCCCGATCATGATGCCTGCTGCTGCTGCTGTATATTTGGACTTTGCGTGTCTCTCTCTCTGGGTCCTCCGGTTTTTCCCTTCCACATTTAGAATCAACATCACGCGTTTGGAGCGTCTGGCTTGTTCTGCATTTCCACTTGACGATAAGCTATCGTTGTATGATAGACAGGTCGCTTCTGAAAAAAAATAACGTTCAGTTGGGCCTCCTTATCTGGTAAAATGAAATACAAATTGTTAATTTGAGTTAAGCGATGTGAGCCAAAATGGGTCAAAGCGTTCATCTCCCCACGGCATCGGGCATCACCACAGAGCGACACGAGAATCGATTCCTTACACGCTTCTTTAAAAATTACCTGTAATCGATTCCCACAATAAAGTCTTAACGAACGAATCGAATGAGCGATTCGCGTTGGTCTCAAAATCGAGGAATCGATTCCGTGCCTGCTCGCCAAAGCGACATGAACCTCTCGGCCGGGCCCTTCGATGCGATCAGCGGCGTCCAAATTACGGGGCTGTGGAGCTTCCTCTACTCGGTGGGGGTCCCTCGGGGGGTCACAGCTCCCTGTTGGTGGGGGGCCTAATCCCTTTTGTTGGTGGGGGGCCTGGCTGAGAGCTGGGGTGGTTTCACTTGTGTCGTGTGTTAGGCCTCACACACCAGGCCCCTAGGAGGCTTACTGAGTCTAGATTTGAAGCTTTCGTGACTGCAAGGATTCATACTCTTGGGTTTTATTTCGGTAAAGTCACGTAGGTAAAAAAAATAGAAATAAAAAATGATAATAGAAATATAATAATAAATCAATTAAATCACGACGTTT
Organism: Lethenteron reissneri; assembly: GCF_015708825.2. Taxonomy (NCBI): domain Eukaryota; kingdom Metazoa; phylum Chordata; class Hyperoartia; order Petromyzontiformes; family Petromyzontidae; genus Lethenteron; species Lethenteron reissneri. The sequence goes on along the minus strand of NC_083820.1, from coordinate 11,384,610 downwards.
CGGAGGCAACACAAGTCTCCGTCTTCAGGTGGGACCGTCACAGCTAAATTTACTGTATTTATCTTTTTTACCTACGTGACTTTACCGACAAAACCTAAGAATATGGAGACTTATGAGTCTGTTGCGAGCGCTGCGCGTCCACTCTTGGCGATGTTGATGTTGTGATTCGTGTAATCGCAGAGAAGCTGTCACCGCCCGGTCAGGGGCTCTCCCAACGCGCGTGCCACGTGTGTTCGTTTTCACCATACTTCACCACGCGGGTCAATGCGTGGTGCGGGGGCTGTGAAGTTGTGGTGTTGATAAAATACAGAACATACGGTGATGTTTCCTGTACCTTGCCCACGGCGTCCCTCGGCAAGCCTGTTCCACCTGTTTTATGCATATTACAAATGACGTGTGCCACCCAACGCATCTGTCAAACATTAAACTATTTTTATCATTTTGACTGAAAGCTTTCGTGACTGCAGGAATTCATATTGTTTGGGTCTTTCGGTAAAGTCACGTAGATAGGTTCCAAGCAAGGCCGTAATTCAAATATGCTCAATGTCCCCCCAATATATTGGTATAAAATAGATTTGGTCCCCCCCAATGTTGACTCCATGGCTACGGCCTTGGTTCCAATAAACAAAAAAACTACGACCGCTTGTGTTGCGATCGAAACGTAGTTTTGGGTTATTTCTTTGAACCTATCTACGTGACTTTACCGAAAGACCCAAACGAATATGTTTATGATGATAATTGGTTTTTTACCCTTTTATCTGGCAACAAAACTGACACCTTTTTTTACAATGAGTCATGTTTGCATAGACCACAATACCTGCAGTCATAATGCAAACAAAAAACACAACTGATGTATGCACTGTCCTTGAAGTTGATTGATCCACACCCGAGACAGCTTTTCTTAGAGCCTAGTCTCACATGGTGTTGGACCATCTGGTAAAAAAGGTGTCCGTTTTGTTGCCAGATAAAAGGGTAAAAAAACAATTATAATTTTTTACTGCCAAATTAGGTTTCCAATGATGTTTATGATCAGCGGATTCGCCCACCCGAACACGATCCAGGATCTAGCTTCCAAGGTCGTGTTGATACAAATCGCAACAATTACGATTTGTAATTGTGTGTGTGTGGTGGTGTGATGCTGTTGGCCAGCATGTTTAATACAGGATTGTTGTCTGTTTGATGCCCCTCCTAACACGTGCTGTATAAGGTATTGTGTTTATACTGTACTTAAAAGCACCTGCATATGCATTTTCTCGGATGTTCTTAACGCTTCATAATATAGTGTGTATATAGCGCATAGACGCGACTGAATCTCGGGACGTACCAAACGGGATCTATTTGTTATAGAGCGTGCAAGCTTAGGTTTAAATAATTAATATTTAAAAATACTTTTTTTAGACACGCTTTAATGAAATGTACCGTACTCGTAATGGCAGAACTCCAGGAAGTGGCCCCGAGGCTTGCCCATAACGTAAGCAACCGTGGTGATTTACAGCCAACGTTAGTTGAGCGTGGACAATTAGACCCAAGCCGAAACATAACATATAAAACTGAATGTTTAAAAATATTTTTCATGATAGAATGTAGTATTGCGATCAGTATGACATAAGTATACCAAGTTTTCAGTCGATACCACATTGGGAAGTGGGTTAAAATTGAGTTATAAGATTTGAGGATACGACAACATAAACAACAACAGTGAGTTAAATAAAAGCGCGTAGAATCAAAAGGTTTTGAGCCAGGACTTGGAACAGGGTTAGGGGAGTCGACAGCATAGAGGCCTGGTCGAAAAATAGTTTCCAGTCAGATTGGTGCCAATGTTTGTGATCCATGTCATCGTGGGCAGAATGCCTCCTTTAAAGTGTCTTGTTAATGTTGACCAAATGTATATCGTTATATGGAAGTGGTGGAAAGGAACAGTCATGTATTGTGCCGGTACCAAACCTTGGATCAATTATAGCCCTTAATTCGTTATGAATTGCGTTTGCGATGTACATAATTGTAATTTCAGCTTACAGTGCTATTGGGATTTTATTAGAATTGACCACAGGTCGGGCTTTACAATTTTATATTAATACGGTTTTTTTTACATGATTAGAGCCCATTGAGACATCTTTTGCAATTGAGTTTGAGGTTCAAAACGAAAGCTGTCTGCATACAATGCTCGGCGTTGACGTTCGTAAACAATTTCAAATAATCTTGCGTGCTATATACTGCAGGGTCATAGTTTGTTCCCTCTCCTTTTGCAAAGATCGATTGGACTGAATCATGGCTGTGGGGTCTGATCGCCTTCCATGGCCTCTGTCTTCTGGTGACGTACCTTACACGAAAACTTCAAACTGCTCAAATCGTGTATTTTTTTCTGCTATGTAAGTTGACACTGCACCAACTTTATTGTGGCTATGCAGACACACACATACATCTTACATGCGCATCTCACAATGTGTATGCTGATGTTTTCTGTACAGCATCCACCAAATTCCATACGAACTCAGTTCTGTATCCCAGCACTGCCATGTATCTATGCTCCCTGGGGTATTAAGACGACTGTGCACAGTGTCCACATGACACACATTCTATAAATGATTGTGTTTTTGTCTTTAGGGCAGGTATGTCCCCCAGCCTGGGCTGTGTAGGCCAACATCATGTGCTGGTTTGGTAGGTGTGTATCGGCTGCTGCACATGGATAAGTAATTAATTTAGAAGAATGACGACTTATCCTTCAATGCGTTTTAATGTGACATTTGTCAGCTGCTGGTTGTTGACCCTCCTTGGTCGGGTCTGGTGCTGACTGGCTGGTCACTACATAATATAGCTTGTTGACGGCTGCTGTAAGGAAAACTAGGTCTCCGACACACTCCTATCTTGTGTTGTGCCGAAGGAGGCATTTCTCTATCCTTTTTGTTAAACTTCTGATGCACCACTGGACGCCTTTTGCCTGTGCAGCATCATATCGTGTCTTTGTTATGTTCAGGGAAAGAGTATATGGTGAAGGTCACGTGGGGGCTCTGTAGTGATCATCTGTCCAGGCAGTGTAAGGGTTTTGGTTGGTTTCTTACGGTGCTGAGATAGGGAGCCTAGTTTGTACGGAATGGAGTGTTGATTGCTGCCTACAGAAACCAAGTTCGACGTCGGAATACTACACACAAGGCATTGTTTTTAATGATTGTGTAACAATGTCCATTTGTTGCAGTGCTGTTGACGTACTCTGCAGAGTACATCAATGAAGTAGCAGCAATGAACTGGAGGTTTGTATGCAAATCCAAACCTTTGTTGATGCAAATAGTGTGGAGGTACTCTGATTGCAAATGAAAGGAATCCATTTCAGTAGTGTATTTTGCTTAACTGTTTAAAAACTTGAACACTGTCTCATGCATGAATTATGAAGAGTAAGAAACAACTGGTATAATATTATTTCAGGAATAAAATGAATACCCCCATTGAAAATGTTGAATATAATTGTTTATTGATCATATAGCAGTTCAACCAAAGTGTGCATGAGCCCTGCGAGAGTAAAATACGATAGTCGACACTGCCACTAATACTTGCATTGCATATTATACCAAATTAAGTATTCATGATAAACTGGTTGATGTGTGTGTGTGTCTTCCTCCCAGGTCATTTGCAAAGTACCAGTATTTTGATTCTCAGGGGTTGTTTATCTCTGTTGTTTTCTCCACTCCATTGCTACTAAATGCGATGATTATTGTGGTAAGGAGTAACACGCATTGTTATGCAAATTGCCATTGTGAATGAATATCTCAAGGTTTAAATAATTTAAGTGGAAATTCCATCGCAAACACTAAATGTCTTGATGGTTTCTGTGCACATCTAGGTGATGTGGATTTGCCAAATGTCCAGTGTGATGGCAAAACTCAAGGCAGAAAAGATTAAGAAGCAACTCGAGAAGGAGAAAAATAAAAAGAAAGATTGATGCTCAAGTCGAATGAAAGAATGACCTTTATGTTCATGACTCACTACTGTGCACCACCTCCCGTGTGCTGTGTTGAGCACTTTTCCATGGCGACATTTATTTTTTCTCCTTTGATTAAAAGAGTGTAAAATAGTTCTGTAGTGGCATTCTCCAAGAGTAAGGTTTTAACTGAAAATATGTTATTTTATTTGGCTCTAAAAAAGGGAGCATTTGTAAATGTGTCATTTATGGTGGTAATTGTTATGAATGGTAGTTGGTTAAAAAAATCAGTTTTCTTACAGAGCGTTTCATCATTGTCTCGTTAAATATTCTGTAAAGTGTATTTCTGTACTTTTGATAAGGTTTTTTTTCTCCAAATGTTTTCTGTTTTTTTTTCTCATTGAAGGGTCGGGGCCACATGTTTAAACATGCATTAGCATAATGCCATTTCCATATTTTTCAATCTCAGCGTTGTCGACTGTTTATCATTTTCATTAAAGTTATGTTGTACATACATCAAATATATTACATTTGAATGTGACTTGTGTGGATTCCTACCTTTGGTCTCTAATTAATGAAAAGTATCGCAGATTTGCCCCAAACTACTGCAAATTTACCACAAGCGACTGTATTGCAAACCAACCACAAAGGGTCCCCACTATGCTATGCCCCCCCCCCCCCATCTCACGAACTCTTCCCGAGCTACCCCCTATCACAGGGAAGGGTGAAAGGGGGGCAGTTTGGAGATATGTCTGATAGTTGGGGAGGGAGGAGCCTTTGCGTTAAGTTTGTGGTAATACATTTGCGGCAATTGTGACCGTTTCCTTTAATCAAGGGTCGCGTCCCCTTCATGCGCACTGATGGCCCTTGTGCCTCAGCAGGGAGGGCCTGGATTCGATTCCCGACTTGGGTGCCTTTCCCTGTCGAGTTTGATTGTTCTCCCCGTGTCCTGGATGGATTTATTTTGGGTTATCAAGTTTCTTCCCGTAGCTGTAAACAATTGATAAACGTGACTGGTGATAGCCAAACACGCCAGTGCTTGACAATTTATTAAATTGGGATTACAAAGAGCGTCATTGCGCCCTGCTGCAAAAACTTTACAGGACTCTCCTGAAAAAAGTATATTTAGACTCGGTGATGCTCTCCTGGGTAAACAATTGGAATTTAAATAACGAGAATGTCGGCGGCCTGTGGCAACCTGATTGTAGCTCCTGCGGAGGGCTTCTCGATGCTTCGCGTCTCACCCCCACTGATGTCCTCTCTCCCCATGTGTGCAGATACTACTGACTTGTGTGTCAGTAGATACTAGTCACGAGTTAGGTATGGTGTGTAATATAGTCAGTAGATACTACTGACTTGTGTGTCAGTAGATACTTGTCACTAGTTATGTATGGTGTGTAATATATAGAGTAGATACTACTGACGTGTGTGTAGGTTGTGTAATATATACATAGTAGATACTGCTGACTAGTATGTGTAAGATGTGTAAGAATAGTCAGGAGATACTACTAACTCAGTAGATACGACTGACTTGCATGTAGGGTGTGTAGGCATGTATGTAGATACTACTGACTTGCATGTAGGGTGTGTATCTATATATATGCCTACAAAATAAAAATAATTTGGGGGGGGGGGTCGACAATTTGTTGCAATCTTGTCGGATCAACTTGTTACCCCAACATCTGGGGGGGGGGGGGTCCACTTTCTCGAACTTGTTGATTCAGGCCTTCGAAAAGGCTCTCATCATTTAGTTGAGGGACAGACGGAACGCCCTTAGTTTAACACGTAGCAGGCTTTCGCGACCAATCGCATCCATAATATAGGTTTTTTTGGGTTATATCGCGTAAATATATAAATGTGTCACCACCCGACAGCCAGTTTAATAATGAGGGTTATCACGTACACAGAACAATGTTGTGGCTTGGCTCTCCTACACACCGGTGTGCTGTACTATACGAATTGGAACGTTCTGTGTGCCACCACCACACCTCTAATTTTTGGTAGTCCAACGCATCTCTCCACCCCTGTCATGGTTTAAAATAAACTCTTTGCCACGTAAGTCACGAGGACCAAGACCAGCCTCCATCGTTTGGAACGCCATCCAGTGTTGAACCTACACAATTGTCAAAGACACTTAAAGGACCCCACCTCTTTCACCTGACATTAAAGCTACACGGAGCTTGGCTCCACGCCTCAGAGTTGGGGTCGTTTAGGTCTGTGAAATATGCTCCTTATAAACTGCATTTTTTAAATAATCTTTGGGTTTTTCGGTATAGTCACGGAGATAGGTTCAAAGAAAATAACAATTTTTTTAAAACATGTTTTATTTTACCAGGTAAGGCCCACTGAGCTAAATACTGTAGCTCTTACATTTCGATTTAAAGCTTTCGTGACTGCAGGGATTCATCTTCTTGGTTCTTTCGGCAAAGTCACGTGACTTTACCGAAAGAACCAAGAAGACTGTAGCTCTTGTTTAAGAAGTGACCTGGCCACAAATGATAGCTCAACGAAGTGGCTTATCGTGTGGAAATGTATAGCAGCCAAAATACAGTTCTTAATGTGGAGGAAAAGACAAAAGGACCCGGATTAAAAACCACATTACCACGGGGAGAACATGCAAACTCCAAATGCACAGCAGCTGTCAAGGTTGGGATTGAACACCACGATCTCCTGTATACCAGGCGCCTACTCTTCGTGTATCTGAGTCAGTCACTACATATGCATGAGCAGTCAAAATTAGAATAACTACAACTCTTCTTTGGAATTATAACTTTTCACTTGTGTGCAAGTGATCATCATCCTTCATTAACCCACTGCTGAGTGAAGGCCTCCCTAAGCCACCACCATCTCCCTCGATCTTGCGATGTGATAAACCACCCCACAGCAACGTACAAACTCAGCCACTCCTGTCTTGTTGACTATTGGCATATAAGCGATATGTACCTGTAATTGCTGGAATTAAATAAAACTTCGTCAACAAAACAACGTATGTTACTCATTAGCCACTGATAAATATTTGCATGACCTCCCCTGCATATGTTGAACAGAATAGTAACCTCCAGAAGTGGACTTTGTCATCAACCAAGGTAGCCAACCTCCGCTGAGCTTTGCTGCTGCAGCTGCATTATATAATTAGGAAGTGCCGTTCACAGAAACATGCTGTCACGCGCCTTCATTCGCCAGCATTTTTTGATGCACCGAGTCGAGTCGGCTCATGCTGCAACTGAGCACTGCACGCCGCCGCCGCCGCTGCTGCTGCTGCCTCCATGTCTGTCAATGTCGACGAATTTCTCACCCTCATTGGACAACTCGGCACGTTCCAGAGGAGGATGCTGCTCAAACTTTCCGCCAATGTCACCATCACCGCGTTCGTGTTCTTCTTGGACTGCTTCAGCGGCGCGCTTTTCCCGTGCGTGCGGTCGCCGCCGCCGCCGCACGGACACGAAGCCTCGGGCGGCAACCGCTCCGCCGGGCGAGAGCTCGTGTCGTTCGGCGGCGGCGAGGGACGGCGCAACGCGTGCGAGCCGCGTGCCGCCGCCTCGGTGGAGGCTGCCCTGTCGGTGAACGTGTCCCGGGTCGAGCACGGATTGACCGCTGGCTGCTGCGGTGGAGCGGTAAACAGGCGCGCGCGTCGTTCAATCTCCACGCGTAAAGGGTCGTGTGAAGAGAGCGCGTTGCAACTTCGCGTATGGGAGTTATCTTCTTGGTTCTTTCGGTAAAGTCACGTAGAAGGGAAATAAAAGTTGTGATTTGTGTGAATATGTTTTAAAGAACAGTACGCGACCCAAGTATACAGACACTGGCAACAAAGTTGTGATGATAACGATAGAGGGCTTCGGATGAGAGAGACGCACGGATATTTATGACGATGTGGGTTGTGTGTTTGTGTGTGTGCTGTCTTACCGACACTCCGTGATTCGCAGAGCGAAGCGTACAGCCTGCAAGACTTTAAGTTTTATTCACAAACCATGTTCATGGTCGGGCTGCTCGTCGGTTCCATAGCCATGGGCATTGCATCTGACAGGTAAATATCCCTGTGCACAGCGCACCGCGTGTCTGCGCCAGCATTCATTTCAAGCGGGGACGCCGACTGTGCTAAAAAATCACAGCGAGTCTAAAGCAAACTCAATAACCTCAGCCTTGCGCAGGTACGGCCGCAGGCCAGTGCTGCTCAGCTGTGTCGCGTCTCAGGGAGCAGCCGAGTTCGTGGTCGCATTCCTTCCAAACTTTCCGACCTACCTCCTTGGGCGGCTCCTCACTGGAACCACCGCCAGTGGCATAATGCTCTGCTCGTTCAGTTTGGGTGAGTGAGACACATTCCTTCCCCCCCCCCGCTCCCTTCGCCGTGGGTTGCGTTTTTCATCGAGAGCGACAGCTTACACGTGACAATTGAAGAGGTCCGCAGACATGACTTGAGCGATTCGGTTGAGCTTAGCAGAACTGAAAAATAGGCAATACGTGATTTCACAGGTGACAATTCGGGCAATGGATGAATGTTCTTTCTACTCTGAAAAAAGGGCCACTGTCTGTAAAGTCGCAGATTAAATATTTGTTTTCCCCGTTAGGCCATTGTTATTGACGGATGTGTTCAGTTTCGTTTAATCTGCGCGTATGCACCATTGGCAATGCAGTCTCACAAGCTGTTCTGCACACCTCAGGCTTTGCTGGTTTCCCCCAGCCCAGCTTTTCACGTTTACTAATGTACATGCACAGGGCACTAATATTGTGGGGAAGCCTGGTCCCTAACTGAATAACAAGCAAATAAGTTGTACAAGTTTGCTAAAGCAATGGAAATTATATGTTTTTTACGTCATAATAATAAACCACTTTCCACGTATTTTCTCTGGTAAGTATCAATAAAATACCAATTTTCAAGGGTCTCAAAGGGCCGGGGGTGGGGCAAGGTGAATGCCCCCCCCTGGATGTACCACTGTCATGATAGATGAGACAACATTATAAAGGAAAGATTTCAGAATTAAAATTAATGACAGATGCAATTTATAAAGTAAAAAAACCGAAATGTTAATTAGGCAGGACATCTTGCTCAGATAGACTCAAAGTCGTTGGAGGGAAGCAGTAAGAGAGATAGAAATACGTTGTCGGGATGAGATTACAAGATTTGGAGGAGTGAATTGGATGGAGGTGGCCAGAGATCGTGACGAGTGGGAGACCTGGGGGAAGCATTGGCTCAGCCGTGTGGAGTGTTACGGTTGAGAAAGAACATTCAAAGGGCACATGGGTGATATCTTGAATAGAGAAAATATCTGTAAGATGCAAAACTAGGCAATGGAAAATATACAGTAATCCTCAACTTGTGAAGTCTGTTCAGTGAATGCTGTGGGTGAGTGCAGTGTACGGTTTGTGCAGTGTATGCAGCGTATACAGTGTGGTGTATGCAGTGTGTACTGTTTTTCAGTTTCACTTTTCAGTTTCATTTATTCGGTATAACCCTGTGAGCCATGCGGCTCTTAACTCGGGTGCAACCGCAACAAAACTAAAACATGAACAAGAAACATCTTAAAGTGACTACACGCAACAGAAAAATCCTGGGAAAAACAGCAAAGTCTTCCAGAAAAAACACCGCATTTCAACGCTGTGTGCAAAAATCCCAGTGGGATGCAAGTCAAACAATAACAACCATAAGACAATGTAGATTAAAGTTAGCAGGCCAACTCTGTACTACAACAAACAAACATGGGCAAACCAACCCGTCCTCAAATTCACCGAAATAAAGCCACAAAAACAAAAACAATGTAACAATGATCATAGGAACTGTGAATGGTGTGCGCGGTTCCCCATTGAGTGGTGTGCGTTGTGCTGGCCACGCTTCGTGCAGGCGTGGAGTGGTGTGGCCCCGCGCTCCGGGCCTGGCCACCGATCATCCTGGCGTTGGCCTTCAGCGTGGGCATGATGGCCCTGGCTGGAGTGGCTAAGATCAGCCAGAATTGGCCACAACTCCACCTTGCCACTGGGGTGCCCCAACTCATGGTTCTGCTTCTCTTCTGGTGGGTGATTGTCCATCTCGAGTGTTCTTAGTACCCTCCACCCAAGGTTAACTTTCCGTCTTCAGTGGAATTTCTCACTTCTGAAAATGTTACCCAATTATGCTTTATTATTCTGGTCAAATACGGAACGCAAGTCGTGGAAGGATGTTCTTGTGGATTTGTGTACAGTTACTGATACGTATCTCATTTCAAGAAATGAGATTAATTCAGTAGAAATGTGTGATCGTTTTTGTTGTTGCGTGTGCTGGGGTTCTTGTAATAATTTACAGAGGTACTCCCTTTTAATGGTTCATCAATTTTCCAATGGTAACTACGTGCTGCTCAGTACTGGAATACTGTCAATGGGAAAGAGATGATCGCATGTATTCACACATTGTCCTCTGTTCAAGGTCACTGCCAGAGTCTCCTCGATGGCTCTTTTTTAAAAAACGCACAACGGAGGCCAGAAATCTGCTGCGGCAGGCGTCAATAATCAACCGGAGGACTGAGGTTAGTGGGACGCTTCTGCGATTGACATCAAAACTCTCAACGTTAAACAAAACGGTGACACTGCGTTGACTGACTGGTGCCCGCGTGTCTCTGGGTGATGCAGGAGAAGGTGCTACACGCCCTGGAACTCGTCGATGTTGAAGAGACGTTCACGGACAGGAGAGCGGCTAACGAATCCACGCTGCTCACAACGTTCCGAAATCACACGTTGCGCAAGAGGCTGCTGATAATGTCGTACATTTGGTAAATATTACTTCATCGGTTACAGACGCGTATCGATCCACTGCTAGACGAAGGGCCTCCCCGCGCCGTTGTTGGTTGCAGGGGGTTGTTTGGCCATACTTCGTCACGTTGATCATGGTGGGTTGGGTTGATGAAGGGAGGGCCCAAGTTAACTTCATTTACCACTTGCCACTGATGTTTGACATGGTCAGGAATGGAACTCAGATGGCACAACAATAGGCATGGCATGAAGTCAATAACTTAATATATAAACCATGCGGTGATGCGTTGGCAGTGAAACTCAACACGTTCATCAATATCACTACCCTAGACGCTGAATTATAATTCAACTTTTATAATTCATATAATGATATAATAGGGAACGTTTCAAGCTATGGCCCTTCTTCAATATACAAGTGGTGGATTTGGAACTGTTATTTTTTTGTGTGTGCGCCGTAGTGGCACTAGGCTCAAGCAAACCAGACAAATATATTAAGACCCCAAACAACTCAAGGGGCTGTGGATTCATGAAAAGAAATAGGGCTCCATAAAATAGTCAAGATAAATAAAAGCCAATACCTCACTCTAACCTCTGTCTTGCCTGCAGCTCTCTTATTTCTCATCTCGAGGTTCACCCACATTTCTCTCTCGTCTCACTACATCTACAGGCTATCTCTTGTCTACATCTCTTAATTCGTCTCGCGAGGATACATTTAGAGGTGGCCAGGGGCCCAATAATAATTTAAGCTCATGCCCCCCTAATGAGCCAACACCACAGCTGATTGGGCAGCATAGGGGCTGAGATCATAGAATTGCAGTACAACAATGCACTTTGCTGCTCTGTCCCCAAATAGGCTGTGATGTGCTCCTCTGCGCTGCGCGTTTTGCGTCATTCGTGTCGTGTGTGGCGGTCCCGTCACGCATCCCGCCGCGACCACGATCAGCGCCGCCGTGTCGATGACGTACTACGGCCTGTGCCTGAGCGTCGGCGACTTTGGCCTCGACATCCACATGGCCCAGTTCCTGTCGGGCCTGGCCGAGGTCCCGCAGCTGCTGCTACCGCCGCTCATGCGTCGCGTCGGCCGCCGTTCCCTCTGCATCGTCTGCCTCTCCGTGGCCGGCGCCACCTGCTTGCTGTGCCTGCCGCTGCAGCCCAACCCAGGTGAGCTGTCGCTGCTGCTGCTGCTGCTGATGCTGCTGCTGCTGATGCTGATCCTCCATGCTTATTTACTTTATCTCTGCGCGTTTGCTCAGGAAAGCCTCACTGAGTCTCTCGTTCAGGAGGGTCCCAACAAGTGTTTGTTTTTAGTGTGCAGTTGAGGGGACGTTGTTGCTCTGCGTAATCCCATTTCAGCAATTTTCAGGTCATTTTTCACCAGAAAATGTTCTGTTTTTTGGGTCAGATCGCGAAAGTAAAACGTATGTCGTACACCCTCCTCAACCCGACTCAGACAACTCATAATGTTGTCACGTGAACACACACACGCCAATGTATTACTGCTTCCGCACCACCGGTGTGTTGGAGAGAAATTCACAACCCGTAACGATTGGGTACGACGTTTCGCTGCGAGTTACAGCCAGCGTAATAAGGCAGTTGCCAGAATTCGGTTGTGCTGAATCAGTAATTTAGCACGTGTTTTTCACGTGTTTTTCACGTGAAAACTTGATCAAATGGCTGTGTCGGTTGGAGGAGGGGGTGCACGACGCACATTTTACTTGCGCGATCTGATCCCCCAAGAAAAAAAATCTACTTTCAATCGTACCGGTAGCCGAAAAAGCTTGGCTCGTTCGGTGTTTCACCTGCTCGCCCTCGCGGTGCGTCCACGGTCCACTGCTCGCTCGAGTTGAGCAGCGGACCGGTTGATCGATCGGCTGTGCCCCCCCCCAGAGTTGGCGAACGTCGTGGTGGCACTGGCGCTGCTGGGAAAGCTGTGCGCCCAGGTCACGGCGTGCGTCGCCACCCTCTACAGGATCGAGCTCTTCCCCACCAACGTCAGGTGAGCGCGCGCCTTCCCCGCGGGATCTGCGACGCCGCACGTCTGTCGCAAGCTCATCGCCGGAGAAACGTCGTCGCTAGAATTGCATACGCCGCGGGTTCGTACTCTCCAACACACCCGGTGTGCTGAAGTGGAAACTGATTGCCACGTTTTGTTTACGTGGCAAATTTTACTTCTTACTGGCTGTGTCGGGTGGTGGTGGTGGGCGAACGTCGCATTAATATTTACGCGACGTTGCCCCAAAAAAATCCTTTATTATGGATAATATTGGTCGCGTGTTAAACTAAGTTATTTCTATTCAGAGGTGCTGGTTCGCAAGGAAGCACGTGTGCTGTTTCATTCAGAAGCTGTCGCCTCGACAGACCTGGTTTTCACCTGAGGACGGCTACTTGCGTTGTGGCCGAAACGTCGTGAGAATTATTTTATTATGTTTTATTTTTATTATTTTATTACTTCCCTTCTACGTGACTTTACCGAAAGAACCAAGAAGATGAATCCCTGCAGTCACGAAAGCTTTAAATCGAAAAGGAACAGTTCTTTAAAATAATTTGCCCGGAGTGACTATGTGTTGGCAGTCAAAGCATGTAAAGGATGGCCCAGATGTCGTGTGACCCGCCCAATTAAATTCTATAAAACTTAATATTTCTAACGGGAGGTTTATTGAAAACAATTGTTAGGGGTCAATTCATTGGCGGGTGACAGGACATCTGGACCACCCTGTACAGTAAAATTAGCCTGCAGACAACAGCGGGGAGCTTTCCCGTCTATGTTCTGCTTGTGCCGCGCGTGCCGTTTGCCAACATTGCCGACGTTTCGCCTCCCGCATTGTGGGAGCTATTTCATGAAATCGCAAAACGCACCATAAAGCCATACGGTACAACTGCAAACAAGCCTCCAGAGCAGTTTACATCATCCAAACTTCAAATTGATATTCATCCGTGCCTGCCTCTCGGGCTCACTGTTGCTGCCTTGACTGCCCTGGCAATCCCTGTGGCACGATGTGGTTGTTGTTGGTTCCAGGCCTCGGTTGCTTTGTCCCAGGCTGTGCACGGCATTTCTCTCCCTCCCTCTCTCTCTCTCCACCCCTGTCCTGACCCCCTCCACCATCCTCGTGTAATGATTTCATTTGATGTAAAGCGTCTTTTGCGACGGAATCAATTGCGTTTTGTTTTATTCAAGGACACGCACAATTCCATCGTGATGGCACTTACAACACCCACGGACACAATTGTACACGAGCATGCACAAAAGAATGCCCAATTCACAAATGTGTATTCACACTCATTATACGAGTTGCATGACTAATTTTTGAAGTGTGGCCTCAGGGGATAAGTGAACTATATTTATGCAGATATTTATTGTCACATTACTTGCCAAATAACTGTACATCTTAACAGTGTCCTTCTACTTATGTAAATATATATTTTTTTATTTAAAGCTTTCGTGACTGCAGGGATTCATATTCTTGGTTTCACGCCTGATGATGATTGCTTGTGTTGCAGTCGAAACGTCGTGAGAATTTTTATTGTTTAATTTTTATATTATTTTATTATTTCCCTTCTATGTGACTTTACCGAAAGAACCAAGAATATATATTCTTTCCATGGAAAATCCTCATTGAGTGTCAGTCCTCTTGTTTGAAAAAGGTTCTACCGTTGGACATTTGGCAAATACATTTTAGTGTTCTGTACTTCTATTTTCTTTATGTGTACGTCAGGACATCGGTAGAGCCCACGCATGTCAGTGACGGTGCTGCTCGGCATCATTGTCAGGGAATTTAGTGGCAATTTGGGTTTCCCGAGTGACAATGATTAGTCAAATCTCGAGACTTTCTGTGATGAGCACGTGATGCAGATAAAAGGAGGGATTCCATGTTGGTTTTCAAGCATCCTGCTTATCAGTTTACTATAATTAGTACTTGATTAATTGTCTATTGGCATTTGCGATGGGATAAGAAGACGTGGATACGTGGTTGTAATGATTATCAGCACACTGAGCTGCAAAGCAAAGGTCACCGGGTTCAATCTTCTCGCCCGGCAGCTGGAAAAAAAGTTTCTTAAATTCCTCTGCGTTTGTCCACCCATCAGTGTAGACGGACACAGCGCAGTGAGTCGGTCGGCAGGTAGCGGGTGGTGCCACGCAATGTTCGACACTCCCACGTCTTACAAGACGCCTGGCGAGTGGAGACGTGTAGGTGAACATGCCCTCGGGAGGGGCTCTCTACTGGGAGGCCAATCCGCCAGAAATGGCGTGAGCAAGACAATAGCAGCGCTGCACCGTGAACATTCTCCCTGTCTCGCGACCAGTTACGGTTCGTTTGGTGGCGTTCCACTCTGAGTAGCTGTTTGCATGGTTGTTAGTCAATGGTACTAAATATCCCCATATTAACGTAATACATTGTAATGTCTGTGACTACATAATAACAAGTACTCTATTTAACATCAAGACAGGAAGCCTTGTGGAAAATCGCCTGATGAAGCTGGTTGTAATCATCAGCGAAACGTCGTACTCAAATTGTAAATGCTGTGGGCTTAGTCTCCGACACACCGGTGTGCTGGACAAGTAACTAATTGGCAGGTTTTATTCACGTGCCAAGCCTTGATGAATTAATGACACATTTACATTTACCTGATCTAACCCAACAAACATTTTATTTTTCAACGTACGCATTCTATGTTGACCTTCTGTCGCACCGTGCGTAGCCAACCGTGCGTGCTAACGAGACCCGGCCGCGCTGGCGCGTTGTCACCGGCACAGGCAGAACGCGCTGGGAGTGGTGGCCATGTGCGGCAGCGTGGGCAGCCTTCTGGCGCCGCTGGTGAACCGGGCGGCGCTCGTGCTGGGGGTCTCGGCCCTCTCGGTGCACGGCTGCCTGCCGCTGGCGGGGGCGGCGCTGGCGCTGCTGCTGCCCGAGACGAGGCGCGTGCCTTTCCCCGACTCCGTGGAGGAGTGCGAGCGGCAGCCCTCGCTCGCCTTGCCCTCGATCGCGCTGCCCTGTGCCGTGGGGTCAGTGGCCGAGCGAGCGCCGTGACGGGGACCGGCGGCCGTGCACTGCGTTGGACGGCGCTCGCCACGTGCTGATGTGGCAGATCTAACATGGGGGCGATCGACACCCCCCTTGGGACCCTGAAAGTCGCTACATTGTTATTTGCCCAGAGGAATTACGTTCAATGTTTTGTGTATGTTTATTTACTTGTTAATTAAGGAGCCTATTTCAAAACCTTGTAATTTCAGGACTGGACCCCTTCTTGAGAGGTCTAGATACCCATCTGAGCTAGTCGTCTTCTGCATACTCAAGCACGTTCTGTCATAATCCGCAGCCATGATCTATCCACTGCTGGATAGAGGCCTCCCCAAGCAATGCAATAATCCATGTAGGTCCTGCACACAAGCTGATTGGATCGTTCCATCTCCCGAGTGGAATTTTTCCCCTCCTTTGTTGGAACTTCATCGTTTAATCTGAGACCACCGGCCGTCATCCCTTCTGGCCACGTGTCCTGCCCAAGCCCACTCATTTTGTTCACAAGAAATCACAAGCACACATCATTCCCTTCCTTATCTGCGCACTCGTATGCGATTGTTCCTTTATTCCCTCCGGTATGTGGGGGATTTCTTAGTTACGTGCAATCAGGGGCTTAATTTCCGTGATGCGATGCGTGTGATGTGCTGCGTGTTTCTTTTTGGCTCAGATATTAATCTCTCGCCGAATGCGTTGCGGGTCGCTGGGCGAGACTGGGTTAGGCGCGGCACTTGGGGGCCACGTGCAGAGTCAGAGGTGCTCCTGGGTGTGGTGTGACAGGCCTCCGACCCAAGAGAGAGTCGGATGAAATACGAAAAGTCACTTATATTGCGCCGCGTGTAGTATTGACCAGCCATGCATCACGTTATTAATTGCGAGTTAAGAATTTAAATCCAGGTTTAAAAAATACGATTTTTGAAGATTTCCGAAAGGTATTGGAATTTTTCTCGGCACGGCGTTTTGCTGGGAAGTGAGTCACAGCGTGGGTGAAGATACCCTCCCAAACTTGTCGTTTTGCACGTGTGGCGTCGTAGTCAGAGCTGTCTGAAATTTACGTAAAGCCTTGCGTGCCAGGAAATGAAACCGTTCAAATCTAGATTGAAACCGTTCACTTAATGCCCCAGTGTTGCCCTCCTGGATTGAGGAAGCGGAGGCTTTAATGGACCAAGCAGTGCAGGAGGAGTCACCGCCAGAGGGCGCTCTAGCACTGGCGATGGCCACTTGTGCACGAACTCGTCACCAAGATCGGGATGTCCCCGATTCGGGGCCAGATTGATAGGGTTTTCACTTTGCCTCCGCCTGCCGAAATGTCCCAGGTGGTATGCCAGTGCATATCACCACACCCTGCTTGCTCTGAATGCATTTTAACAATTAAAAACAATGCATCAATGTTGCTAATTTTGGGTATGTTATCGATTTTGTGAACCAGGTGTCTCAGCGGTAGAACGAGCAGCTCACAATCGGAAAGGTGGCGAATTAAAATCCTGGACGGGGTTTGTCTCGGCCGATCATCTCTCCGGCTATGATAAAACGAGTACCACTTTGTGGAGAAGTGAACAGTGGGTTTCCTATGGATAGACTCGCCTCCACCATAGGTACGTGGCATTGCCACCACTGACTCAGGGCTGTAAACAGGAGGCAAGTGTCACCTGGATGGTCATTTGAGCAGGAAATCAATTAATAATGTTCCTGAAGAGGAATGTTTTAACTCGGTGAGCATTGTTGTTGAGTATTCTAATTCAGGAGTACAACATGCTTATTGAGATGCTCGGTATTGTGTCATGGCGTGCCTGACTCTTGCGTCCTACAGCCTCTTCAGGGCCGGCGACTTCAAGAAAACCTCCCAAGCGGCAACTGACGGTGCTGACGAGAAAGAGGAGGAAGAGGAGGAGGACGCCACCGCTTCTCTCAGAGGTGCTCAGCAGTGACCCGGCACTGCTGCCGACTTCCCTTCATTGACCCCGATGAGAGCCACTCGCAGCATGATGCCGGGTGACACATCGATGCCCCGTCTAAAATACAGACACGACTTGCACCTTTCATTTTGAAGCCTCGGCATGTCTCCCACCAATCTCAATCATCACCATCGTCGTCGTCGTCATCGGCCGCTGATTAATCCACTGCTGGGTGAAGGCCTCACCTGGTCGGCATCGCCACCTGTCACGGTTCCGCGACGTGTAACAATCCCCGGTCGAGGCTCTGCCCGACAGGTTCCGTTCCTCGTAGCGCAGATTAAATCTTGTTAACAACACTCTCCTCTGACATGAGGAGCCTGTCGCTTTCACGGCATCTGATTCAATTCATTGAGAAGAAAGTACGGAGTTGTGGAAGAAATACTTTTCTTTGTTTCACGGGGGTCAAGACGCATATGTGCAGGAGATGTAAGCAGACATTGTCTGCTTATTGATTTTGTTAAGAACGTAAATAGGGTCATTACATAGATCGCGCTCTATGTTTCCTTCCTAATTATAATTCGGGGTGAGCGGTGGCACGGCAGTTAGCGGGTTGCCTTATCAATTCGATCCCGAGGGGCACGGCCAACATCAGTGGCGAGCGATATCTGAACCGATCTGCCCCCCCCCCACTCCACTTCCCCTTCGCGACCCTGACCACACTGGTCGATGGATGATGGTCAAACAATCCCGACGACCGACACGTTGCGGAGATGCCTTCACCCATCAGCGTTCGTATGCGTGTTGAACTTCTTTCGCACCGTACGTGGACAACCGCGATAATCGGAGGTGCGGGGGAAGGACAACAAACTAAACACTACAAGCAGTCCAAAAGAAATGACCTTTCAATCTAAGATTTGAAAGCGCACTGGCAAGCCGCCGTGAATAGTTTACTGGCGGCAATTCATTTTATTATCGACCTGCAGAGCAACGGGCGGTGCGACCAGCTCCAGATTTTCGTCGTAGCAAAAGTAGCTATATATGTAGTAGCTACTAAACGTGTAGTAGCTACTACACGTGTAGTAGCTACTACATGTACTACATGTGTAGTAGCTACTACAAGTGTAGTAGCTACTACATATGTAGTAGCTGCTGCTGCTGCAGCCTCCGCCTCGCGCGGGCACCGACTCCATCCGGGCCCCGCACTTTCAAGGGCCCCGCGCTACACGTGTAGTAGCTACTACATATGTAGTAGCTACTACATATGTACTACATGTGTAGTAGCTACTACACGTGTAGTAGCTACTACATATGTACTACATGTGTAGTAGCTACTACACGTGTAGTAGCTACGGGCCCCGCACTTTCAAGGGCCCCGCGCTAAATGCTTTCAAGCTATTAATTCCGGTTCAGTGATTCTGCACTTGCTCTATTACTATAGTACTAGACCGCCTTCAATTTTTACGAACGACTTGGTGTTTAAGGTGAGCGAGTTGTCCTATTATCTGGCCGTATAGCAAATGAAAAATACAATTACTTTACTATGCAAGTAATTTTTTTTTATTTTTTTTATTTACGTTTTTTTTTATTTAGGGCCTCTTTGTAAGATCATATGCTACAGGCCCCGCACTAGCTTAATCCGGCACTGGGTGCAACCCGCAAACGCTCGGGTGGGAACGCCGAGCCGCTGCGTGTGCGGTGTCCGTGGTTGTGTCGCAGGCCACGGCGGAGCCGTGCGGATGGAGTCGGTGCCCGCGCGAGGCGGAGGCTGCAGCAGCAGCAGCAGCGCCACCGTGAGCATTGAAGAGGATCAAAACTGTTCAAAGGAGAACATAACGTAACACATTGAGAACTCCCAAGCTCAAGGCGAGATCCGTGACCCTTGCGAGCCATTGGCGGGGTCCTCCCATGTCACCTTACACCACCGCACTGCACACAGCCTGATTGTGGACCTGCAGCTCGGAAGCAGAGCGATTCCCGTTTAAACCAGCTGTGCACCAGTTTAATCCTTGTTCGGAATCATCAGAGCAGTATCGCCATCGTTGCCCTCCCGCAACTGCCTTGTAGCTCGAGATTATCCATTACCATCCGGGCATTATTACCCTTACTGTGATTGCAGCCTGCACGAACTTTTTTCAAAGTGATGCGGATTGTTCACGACTGTCTGATCGCCACACCTGGAGATTGACAGGTCAGCGCCCGGTCGCCTTGTTTGTTACGACATCTGCTGCGCTGTCGTCCGCAGTGCTATGATTTGTGCGTAGTGCCGGTGTCCACGCGAACCTTAATGCCCCCGACGAATTGGTGCATCCCACACGCACCGAGATGGCCTCCAGCAGTGTCGTGGTCTCCGGCCCATCTACTCGAAACCCCTTGCTAGTCACTCTCTGCTCATAATAAAGGCTTTTGGGATAGATCGCGTAAGTTTACACGTGTCGTGACCCTCCACCACCCGACACAGCGAATCAGTAAGGGATGTGTCACGTAATTAGTTACTACTTCAGCCCACCGGTGTGTTGGAGAGTCAATCCACAACATTTACAATTTGACGAGTACAACGTTTCGCTCGTAATTGCATCATCCAGCATCATTGGGCGACTTGCCAGAGCAGTGAAGCCATCCACCTGCTTCCGGTCGTATTTGTCACCGCTCCGCACGTACACCTGTGCACGTGACACTCATGCACCCATACACACGAATACCCCTGCACCCATACACACGGAAACCCATGCACCCATACACACGGAAACCCATGCACCCATACACACGGAAACCCCTGCACCCATACACACGGAAACCCCTGCACCCATACACACGGAAACCCCTGTACCCATACACACGAAAACCCCTGCACCCATACACACGAAAACCCCTGCACCCACACATACGGAAACCCGTGCACCCACACACACGAAAACCCGTGCACCCACACACACGAATACCCGTCGACACATTCGCCCGCACACATGTATGTGCGTTCATACATGATTATTACATTCACATTACCATGTTTTGTGTGGACTTGGGCCATCTTACACATGGCGTGCTTTTGCAAATAACATCGAGCAATCCAGCAATGCTTTTTTTTATCATACTTCATCACGCTGAACAGTGCGGGCAGGCGAAGATTCAATATTGCTCGCCACTGATGTTAGCCGTGGCTGGGAATCTGAGCTCAGCTTGCTGGATGCGTAGCAGAGTGCACTACACCGCGACCTGTTTCATCATCATTGTAACGCAGATAAGTTATTAAATTTCTCTCGCGTTTGTTTCCCGGTGTAGGGATCACCATTTGCGCTGCACTTAATTTGCTAGTGGCTGTGTTTAGTTTGTGCACGTTCAAATTGCCGTGCCAAACAGGATCCATTGCCGAACCCTGCGTAATGCGTGCAGTGTGTGCACGCGCGTGTGTGTGTGTGTGTTGTTTCTTTCCGAGTGAGCTCCAAATAAAAAGTGGCACTTGTAAATGTGGATGTGAGCCATGCACACCTCACGGGATGGGGGGGGGGGGTGCAATTGCATTGTAACAAGAACAAGTCGCCATTCGCGGCGATGTGTCGGTGACGGCCCAGCAGCGCGCGTGCCAGGCTAGGTGTGCTTTGAGGCCACGTGAAGCGTGGAAGGCTCTTGCCGGTGGCAGGAGGTCATGGGAACAGAAGCGGTCTTGGCAGTGGTCTTCACTAATCTTCAGGGGGGGGGGGCGGGGCGCACTTCGCCGATAAGACATCATCAGCGTGAGGGTCACCACACATTTGAAACCATTCGGGGTTGACAGCAGCACGATGATGATGATGATGGGTGGGGGTGTTTTCAGATTTATATATTGACGGGCGCTCCACGTCAGAGGCCGCACTAAAGGCCACCAGGGACCGCCAGTGGCCTGCGGGCCTTGCAATGAAGACCGCTGATGACTGAAAGACGTATACGACCTGTGCTCCAACTGTGCCAACTTAAACTTACCCGGTGCTCTGCTTGTTGTGAGCGTCGCTCTCCCTCTGTTGTTGTTGGAGGACTGCCTCTGACTGCCCAGTCGCATCCTTATTGAGCCTCCTCCACAGAGTCCGATGTTGACACCGCTGGTACCAGTCATCACAAAGTCCAACAGCTCCACATCCTCTCGTAACACATCAGCCCATTTCTTCTCTATCCCATTCAGTGCCTGTTTTGCTTTTCTATCCGGCCAAACGGACGCTGCTTGGGAACGCTGTGGCTGGGCGTGAGGGCTACATAACCCAGCCAACGCAACCTCGCCTGCCAGAGGAGCTCATTTATGGGACTCTGTCCAGATCTTTCAAAGGTCGATGGATTACGCACACAATCCACTCTGTCTAAACCTAGGAATGATCGTAGGCAAGCCAGCCAACATGTCTCAAACAGGGGCAGCTGTTCCATGGAACGGGCCTAGAGAAGGGAGATAGGGCATAATGATGGCCAAGAAGACCCAGAGCAATAGGACAGGTAGGTTCTACACACAGCTTTACACAGCTGATGACAAGCCGCTCGACTGATTTGGAGTGAGACTTCAGTTGCCCAACTGGAGCTGGTCAATAGTACACCCCCGACAACTGCCCCATCCCTCATGGGGAGTTGTAGGTGTGGCGTATTTGGCATAAAATAACATATCCAGGTAGGTGCTTTCTTTTTGTGTGGCTGATTATAAGGCCCCACCTTCTAGTAGGACTCTCCACTTTCAGCAGTCGAGTCTCCAACTCCTCAGTGAGCAGCAATTAGCTAGCTACTTTAGCAAAAAAAATGACTTCACCAGGTAAGGCCCACTGAGCTATATAGCTCTTTCTCATAAGTTAAAATAGTACCCGACATACATCATGCACGCCACATGTTGAGTGTTTCATCTGGCTGAAAATGAATTGCTGGAGCTGTCGTTTTATGGCGAGGCGAGGTGTGGTTACGACAACAGCGTTGGCAATGGTAACCTCATGAAAGAACAAGTTTGTAAAATTAACAAAAGAAAATTACTTTTTATTTCATCGGGTAAGGCCCACTAAGCTCTCTGGCTAGAAATGAGAGCGCAGCAAAGTGACTCATCATGTCGAGGAGGAAAACAGTGGATTGCCCAGAGAAAAATCAATGTGATCACGAGGAGAAGATGCAAAATCCAAATCTACAGCAGCAGCCGTCAAGGTCGGGATCGAAGCCACGACCTCCTGCGTACCAGGCGAGGGAGTTAATATCTCGCCACCGTGGCACCTAATCACCATATCATGAGCATACACGACATGGTGACCAATAGGGAGACGTCCCTTGAACACATCCTGGAGATCACTCATCCTCCCATGTTGCCGAACAGATGGAACGTCATATTCTTTGGGTCTTTCGGTAAAGCCACGTAGATAGTAAAATTATTATTTTAAAAAATTCAAGACGTTTCGTCGTGAAATTCGTCATCAGGTGAAAAAATATCGCGAGAGAGCTGCCGAGGCAGGAGAAAATACAGCGGGAGAACTGCTGAAACACGAAGTTACATCGGCTTGAGATGGGCTCAGCCCAAGGGTAAGTGGGCGGGGCTAGAGGTGGAATTTGCATGTCAATGTAAGATCGGTGATGTACCCCCACGAGGACGACGCGGCTGTGGAGGTGGCCATTGTATTGTGAGAGATTAGCGTGTCAATGTAAGGTGGCTGTGCGAGTGAGACATCCAGATCGTAAAAAAAAGTCACGATGGAACGTCTATTTGGTACAGCCATGGAAAGCTCGAAACTGCACGGTCAGAAAAGATGTCAAATAATGTAGGGGCCAAAGGACATCTCTGTCACATCCAAGTTGAACGGCTTACATTAAGTTTCTGCAAAATGCTGGCTTCCTTATTCCCCAAGGGATATTCGCGGCGGCGAGGTTAGAAGCACAGATTGGCATGTCAGCTGCTGGTTGAATCCGCCGGCACAAAGTGTCGTCAAAAGTTTTGGCGTTGTTTTTCTCTCTCTCGCGGTCTTCATTCTTTTTCTTCTTCTTTTCGAGGCCCACACCACAACACGCGGTTATTCGAGACGACGAGCAGCACTGATGCCATCGGTAACAAGAAGCTCTCCTGCAGCCCCCCCCGCCTGCGGTGAAACAGCCTCACCCCTGGTCCATTTCCCCAGTTACATTTCGCTTCTAATGAGTGCCGATTGTAAACCTGAGGTTTCTGTCTCCGTCGACAAATTCATTTTTCCCGTCTCTACCGCGACACACACAAAAAAGATTCAAATTGCACACGAGGTGCAAATGTCTTGCCTGGTTCGCATTGTTCAGTCCACAATGTGGACTTATCAAGGAAAGAAATTGAGCGACGAATTTGAGTAAAGATGCGGCCATAAGCGGTGCTCTGTGGGTGACTGATGAGATAATGGGGGTAGAAGTGAGTTGGGGGAGGTCTAAATGCACGCGCAGCCACGCGGGGTTTTTCCTTTTGCGAAAAATGAGTTTGCTTATTTTCAATTGGTTATCACTGCAGCACGGCGAATGGGATTCGATGTGCGGTGGGGTGAAGAGTGGACACTCCGACCGTTGTCCGATTTGCGATTGGCCAGTGTAGCGCAAAGGTCTTGTGCCGCCTTTGGCGTCGGCGTGAGTATGTATGTGTGTCCGTTGAACTTCTTTCGCACCGTACGTAGCCAACCGTGCTAATCGGGGGGTGCGAGTATTTCGCACATGGCCCACCCTTTCTAGGGACATAAACCATGGATAAAACTCGAGTGGTGGAAAGGTGCAGGTGCAGCCCTGCAAATGCTTGCTCACTCCATGGCTGGCGGAAGGGCCTCCGCTAGAGGGTGCTCTGGAGAGGCTCTCGGAGGGTGTTTTGGCCTACTCTTCTATGACGACGAGACGTCTGGCATGAGGAGGGAGTACCCACACTTTACTCCACCACACACGACTAGGGCAGCTTCCGTGCTGCGAGGTCGAGCCAGCGATCGTGACAATTAGCAAGAACTAATTGTTTCGTTTACGTGCCAAACCTTTCTAATTGGCTGTGTCGGGTGGTGGTGGGTTAACGACACATTTATATGTGTACAAGATCTAACCGCAAGTCCAGTGTGCTAACCACTGCGCCACGGAGGCAGAGATGGCCATCATCGCCCTCTGCATTGGCATGAGCACCAATGCACACTGCCTGACCTTTACCGGTGTGTAGAGAATGTATAAAACGCAGGCGGTGTGCGAAGATAAAAATGCGAAAGCTGGCTTTATAGAGTGTGCAAGTGTCAGCGCGACAAGCCACTGAGCCCCTTCTAGCACGGACCCGTCTGCTTCCCTTTAAATTATTTCGAGGTGTTTCTGCTCCTAGCACCCCACACGCAGCGACCTGTCGACGCCAACGGCTGACGGGCAGCGTTCCCTGCCTGGCAGCCAATGTGCCAACTTGGTAAAGTGTGGATGAATGTGTTAGTGGTGCGCTTGGTGGGGAAATTGTACCCTAAATCAGCGTGAAGTGACAGTAATTAGGTAAAAGCAAATGTTCAGCCCTTAAATTACAAATCACTTCTGGTGGAAGGGACTCGTCTCAAGATAGCTCTAGGGAGCCCCGATAGAGGGTATTGGGCAACTCTTCCACGCTGAGCTAAACGTTTTGGAAAAGTTGGGGTACCCACGCTGCGTGGACGGAGGTGATCATCATCATCACCATCATCATCAGTCAGTTGTCCCTGGCTAGGGCGTAGCAGTCCACGCAGACGTGGAGGGGAGATGGATTACAACCGGTGCCCTCTGGATAGCTGACTATCACGTACACGGCAGCTTGCCCGGTGATAAACCGATGATTAATTCAGAGGCGCTGGAAGGCATCGAGCATGGCGGCAGATTCTGGAGGGGCGGAACGCCACGCACGATGAATATCGCCACGGCCCCCTGCCAAGACGCCACGGTGGCTAGGAGATGTTAACTACCTCGCCTGGTATACAGCAGGTCGTGGGTTTGATCCCGACTCTGGCGCCTGCTGTATATTTGGAGTTTTCGTGTTCTTACCGTGGTCGCGTGGATTTTGCTCTGGGTCCTCCCGTTGTTCCCTCCACTTTTATAGAAACACGTGTTTAGAGTATTTGGCTGCTATACGTTTCCACGTGATACGACACTTTTTGAGATATCATTTGTGCCCAGGTCGCTTCTGAAATAGAGCTATATAGCTCAGTGGGCTATATCGCTTAGCACTTAAGGATACTTACGGTGCGAAAATGTGTTCACGTAATACGTACAACCCAGGTGTCCTCTGTACCAAAAATGAGTAAGGCAGTCCTGAGCCCTCTCTGCAGTGTTCCTTGATGATCACATAGAAGGTAATCGCCCAAAACAACCAAAGACCTCACTGCATCGCAATGCTACAAAAAGTAACGTTTACCATCTGGGTACGATCCGCGTGTCAAGGAGAAAGATTAACAGGTGAACAGTTGTGCTCTTTTTCAACATGATTGATATACACTGTAGCTGCTGCTGCTGCAGCTTTGATAATTATCCGTTTGAGAAATTTCCCCGAATGTAAATGATCTGATGAGCAACCGCTGCCGTCGAGTCGACCTCTAAGAGCGTGGCACGCGCACCACTCCCTGCCGAACGATGCCGGTGCCAAACGTGGAGAGGAGAGCCCAGACTCCGAACTCTGCAGTCGTTTGTTCAACTCAGCAACTCCAAGGCCGCGGGCGTTGCGCGTGCTCGCCGCGCGGTGGTGGAGCGACCGCAATATTCTCACGAGTCCAAGCAAATGGCAGAGGTTTTTAAATCCTTTATATTAAGATCACTTGCGCGCTTGCTTGCTTGCGCGCTTACGACCGTGCAAATCTTTCGGTCGTTTTTTAACCCACTTCCCGTGATCCAATCGAGCTGACATTTTCCACACAGACTCGTTGTGCGTGACAATTAATGTTCGTGAAAAAAGAATTTCCTAAATTTTACACTTTTTAGGACAAAAATATTATATTTAATTACCAATTGCTTAATGGTGCCATGCAATCATCTGACCCATAGGTGGCAGCCATCTCAAGCCAGAGGACGAGAGGACTCTAGTCGCCACGCATATAAAGGATGTATAGTGAAAAACTTTGTTTTTACGGGTTATACTTGTTCTTATTATCCCCGGGGGGAGGGGAAGCATGGCAAGAGAGTGGCACGCGTGTTGCCCTTCTGTCAGCAAACCGAGTGGGCCATCAGCAGAGCGTCCAGCCGGTCGTCCGTGTGGTGAATGTCTGTAGGATGATGCAATGTATGGAGGATTGATACTGATAATTGTTTTTTTACCCTTCTATCTGGCAACAAAACTGACACCTTTTTTACAAGGAGTCATGTTTGCATAGACCGCAATACCTGCAGTCATAATACAAACAAAAGACATAACTCTGATAATGTGCACTGTCCTTGAAGTTGATTGGTCCACACCCGGCGTCATCTGGTCCAACCCATGTGAGACTAGGCTCTAAGGAAAGCTGTCTCGGGTGTGAACCAATCAACTTCAAGGACAGTGCACATTATCAGAGTTATGTATTTTGTTTGTATTATGACTGCAGGTATTGCGGTCTATGCAAACATGACTCCTTGTAAAAAGGTGTCAGTTTTGTTGCCAGATAGAAGGGTAAAAAACCAATTATCATATTTTTACTGGCAAATGAGGTTCCCATAGTGAGGATGGATACTCTTTTTGTCATTGCAGGTCCGGTCAGCGAAAACAAATCGAAGAAGTCACAGCAGGTTTCATGGTTGGTTTAGGGTTCATTGTTTTTCTATTTGACTTCTTCTGGGTATTATCGTTGGGTTGGTTTGTTTGGAGATAAGGAAGCATATGACACTTAGACTCCAACTGATTTGTCAGTTGTATATATTGTAACTTTTACTTGAAGTTGTGTTTTTGACATTTGGCATTTATTTCCCCCACCAGTCAAATTTGTAAAGTGTGTGGTTCAAATAAATCACACCATTCCTCGTTGATATCAGATGTATTTTTTATTAAAATTTGAAAAGGAATTCTATAAAGGTTTATGGCGAAATATGTCTGTCTTCTTTAATACAATTCATATTTTTTACAATCTGACAAATACTGCTAAAGAAATATGTTTTTTTTTATATTCCGTTTTATCAAGGACTTAAAAAAACAATACTTAAATATATATATTCTGAATAAAAGTGTTATTTTATATGTATAAAAAAGATATAACTGTAAGTTATCGGATTTATTTTACCCCTGGCAAAATTGCCATATTGCTTTGTCGGGGTCATAAATGACCAGAGCCGGTCACTCTGTGCGATACATGCCGGTCACATGAGGGTTAAGCTCTTGTTCGGGAATTATCTTTCCTGTGGTAGCACCCACGCAATTGCGTGTGCAGTCCATCAAGTTCGCGAGAAGATTAAAGCAATCACTGGCAATGTGCCGCTGTCCGTGTTAGTTTGATGTTTTTGCCAATCTAATGAGGCTGGAGTGGGACTCTTAAATGAACATAATTAGTGATCAAACAAAAACTCAGAAAAACTGAAGCGAGCCGACCTGTGACCACTTCAATCTAAATGTGCCCGATCTTCACCGATCTCAGAAGCTAAGCTGGATAGAGCCTGGCTCGTACTTGGATGGCTGACCACCGGGGCTTGCAGGCTTAGGTGTGGGGGTCACAAGGTGACCAGCGGATGTATCAGCACAACGTTGGGATTCATTAATCTACCTGCACATAGCTTTGAGTGTATGCGTGTTTTCCCTTGGTGCTCCGTTTTCCTCCCACATTGCCAAACACTCACAAGGGAATTTGCCAGATTACCCCCAGTGATAGACCCGCCCACGATGGGGTTTTCCTCGGTAAATAATCAATTGGAAAACAGCAAAAACCCGCATGGCAAACACGAACTACCAATATTTACAAACACAGGTGGAAGGGGCCACTTCGCTTCTACGCTGCACAACATAACAACCCGTAATGTCTAAGCGGTGATCTGTCCCTATATATTAGAGGCAGCCATGGACTCAGAATGAGAGCAAATTAGCTGTAAGTGCACTTATGAAACAGAACATCATTCATGGGGGTGGATGGATGCAGTAGTGGCAGTGGTTAGCTTACTGCACTGATCCTTTACCTTCACAAGTGCGCTCTGACCAGCTTGGTGAAGTATGGCCGATATGGTGTGGGGAAGGAAGCCTTAGTCCAGCAGGATTGACAAATGGTGGGTTATGCTTATTTTTACCATTAATCAAGTAACATGCAAGTGTGATGCGGGCATCGTCTTGGTAGACTTCTTGGATTTTTTTCTAAAGTCTCTATCAGGGTAGTCAATTGCAACCCACTGTTGTTTATGCACAGATTAGTGCAGGCGGTTGTATCCCACTGGGAACGATTTGTACAACTCTCACAGATTAACTCTGTAACTCGTTGTAGTTGCACTTTCATAGCCACCTTCCGTCTGCATCTGTCTTTTGCTCTCCCAGAGCCCCTTGAATTATTGTTCCAGTGTGGCAAGACAATTATGTGCGGTGCTATAAGACAGCGATGAAGGCCTTGGGATGAGTCACATTGAAGGCAACAAGTTGACATCGTAGTAGCAATAAAAGAGAGATAAGGAGGGAAATTGACCGCCGGTTAGCAAGTGATTTGGAGTGAATCATCTGGTGTGCTATTTGACAGTGACGAAAGCCTTGTTTCCCGCAAGCAATTAAGAACCAGGCTTCTCTGGCCCAAGTGTGGGCCGAGCACCGGCCCAGAGGGACCGCATCATCACGTGCACCGCTCAGTGTGCCCACGCTGCGTTAGTCACGAGGTCCTGCTCGGATTTACCTCCGCCCACTCCATCCCAGAGGGCAAAAGGCAAGAAGTTTTTTTTTTAAGTTACCGACAAACAAAGTTAACATGAGCACGACGCTTTGACGTTACAATAAGTTGGTTTCGAAACTTTGTCGCTGTGCATTTTTAACGCCGGCAAAGACAGAATGCGTGGGAACGACACCACGGCATGGTTGTCTCAATTCCACATCGACCCTATGACAACTGGTTCTAGCGTGAGAGCCTCACGTTTACACCTCTGAGGTACAAATAAACCTCGATTTAAAGCTTTCGTGACTGCAGGGATTCATCTTCTTGGTTCTTTCAGTAAAGTCACGTAGAAGGGAAGTAATCAAATAATAAAAATAAAACACAATTATTTTATTGTGTTTTATTTTTATTATTTTATTACTTCCCTTCTACGTGACTTTACCGAAAGAACCAAGAATACAAATAAACCGAGACAAATCGTGGGGAAAAAAATATCTCACAATACCAATTCATGGAAAATGCATCATCTTGCATCGTGTATTATTACGCAACTCACAAAAGTCACGATTATTTAATATCCCGGGGAAGACTTACACATTGCACAGGACCAGCTGCCTCGAATAGAGGACGATCTACAACAACAAAAACCGGGATCATCCAGCCTTAAGCTTGGGATTGAGGTGGAGAAAGCTGAGAGCCTCTGGGGGCTCAAGTCTACAACTTTCTGGGATCGTTTTGATCCGGGCAGGGCTACCGCGAGAGCTCTGCCTCTCTGGCTCAGCCTGGCACCAGCTCCAAGCCGGCACTCTTGTCAGTGAGCGTGGATATGAAGCGATGAAGGTGTCTCGTGGAGACGGCTCTGTGTGAGAGGGAGTTAGCGATGATTGCATGAGGCTCCACGCTGTTAGGCCCTCATCATTACACCTCTCATGCATAATGTCCATTGGTGGTGGACTTTTGGCATTGTATAGCAAACACATACGTTAATATCCCAGGGAAGATGTCCAGATTTTAGCCTGACTCAGGTATAATCATCCTTTCGGGATAGTGGTTGTCATTTAGATAAAATCTCCCCCAACTTAGGAATGTGGAATTACCATCACTGGATCAAGGCAGTAAACGGGAGTGGAGCGCTTAGATTTTTTTTTCTTTTTGAGTCGACCGACCCCGGTGAGGCCCTTTCGCAACTTTGACGTTGCTTTTGGCAAGATGTTTTGTCATTCGTCAGTCACGACGCACGTTCCTCAAAACTCCGAGTGCATTGCAGCTCTCTCTCTTTCTCCATGGAACGTCATCTCTAGTCAACGTTTCTGCCAGAGCCATCACAGTGTCCACCAGCGGATAGCGACTTGCCATTTATGAACTCTTTATGAACTAAACTATTTTAATTTTACCAGGTAAGGCCCACTGCTGAGCTCTATAGCTATTTTTGAGAAGCGACCTGACCACAAACGATAACTCAAAAAAGTGGCTTATCACGTGGAAATGCATAGCAGACAAATACTCTAAACGCGTGTTTCTAATGTGGAGGGGAAAACCGGAGGACCCAGAGAAAAATCCACGGGACATCCAAACTCCAAATAAACAGGCGTCAGAGTCAGGATCGAGCCCACAACCTCCTACATACCAGGCGAAGTAACTTACATCTCGCCACCGTGTCGTGCACAGGGGCAGCTAGCGGAGGTTGTGTGGCCACTGTAACGCACCTTAGCGTAATTTGCCAATAAATTATTTGACAATTGTTCAATGTATCTGGGCTTGGGTTTCCTTTGACTAAAATCACATTCAACCGATACAAAAACTTTGCGTTTCCTCTTAAATAATCCACGCGTGATGGAGTTAAACGTCCCCCAGGGCCAGACCCCCCCCCCCCCCCCGACACTCGGGAGAAAATTCACGCGGCGGTCCGACACTTTATTACTCCAAACCCCCTGGATTCTGTAAATGTTTATTAGTTCTGCTGCTGTTGCAGGTGAGAGGAGAGATACAGTTAAACTGATATTAAACGAAAATGCTCAAGTCCCGAATTGCGCAGTGCGAGAGAGCAGCCGCTGCAAGCCACTACGATGGCTGAATGTTAAGAGAGCGACACGCTTGAGACAGCAGAAAAATAACGTGAAATCACATTTTGCTCATTGCATTTCAATATCCAGGGCGAGCAAACACCGTTTGAAATTGCACAACATCAATAGTAACTTTATGTTTGACAGATTTCCCACCACTTGTACGTTGTGAAATTCCATTTTTATTGGTGAGGAAAATGTAATTTCCCACCGCTCTGTTATTATTTTATTTACTTATATAAAACTCCGAAGCGTATACTTATTGGAAAACGGCTTTAAAGTGCAATGCGCACTCCTGCAAGGGAGACATTTCTCAAAGCGATCTCGAGAAGACGAAATTCACTGTCGACGGCGTCATGTTTAGGATTGCGGTTAAAGATTTTTTTAAAAATGTAACTTCATCGTTTCAAAATTCTATTTGAAATAACAATTCGTCACACGAGGGCGACGAACCAAGGGTTACGTAACGTCCAAACAACCGGGCACAAATCGTTGCCGGCGGTGGTTAGCCCCCTGGTTTGATGCAGAAAACAGTGGAGACTAAAAGGTGTGGATGCCGAAGAAAAATAAATCCTCTTCATCATGAGTCCAGTTAGTGAGTGTGCTGGTGCGACATCTCAGACCGTGCAACATGCCGCGAACCACTGCCCCGATCTGATCATTCAACGGCGATCTGAGACAAATCCACACGGCTACTCCCGAAGGAGTCGAATGGATATCAAATCTCGATGTCAATTTGTAATCTGTCGCAATCCGCAAACATTCCATGCGAAAGAAGATCATAATCGTGGAGGCTGTAAACGAGTCTCAGCCAACGACGCAAATGTGGCTATGTGTGTGGCATGATGTTCTTCATGAGCATCAACGATTGCCAAAGAAGTGCAATCCTTCAAGAACTCGCTGATGGGGTTTCTTTTTTGCATAATGCCACGAATAAATGGCTGTGTCCTTTTCAAGAGAGCGGAGAGACAACGGGGAAGGGGAGAGAACGGGGAAGCAGAGGAAGGGTTGGGAAATAAGGGGAATGGAAATGGGAAGGAGAGGAGTGACGGGCAGAGAACCGACGATTGAGCAAAGAAGCAACATCAGGAGGGACGCGTGGACAGAGAGAGGCCAGATCTTCTCGTAAGCCATTAGCGCTCCGTGTTATGAAGCCCCTCAAGGTATTGGAGTGGATATCTTTTTCACAGTTTCAGTAATCAGCTCCTTTAAGCCATTTTTTGTAAGTGCTTTTAAATGTCGCTATAAAATAGAAACGCGTGTTATAAACCGTTCGCTGTCTTGATCTGGAAACAAAACACTGCCGCGATGCAACTCGATACATTTACGCCTCCCCTTACGTGGCTTTGTCTGTCAGCTCACGATGAGCTTTGAAAATTATTCGTGCGGTTTCTCTCATGGCCACCCCAATATAATGTATTCAATTAATATTCTCGAAATCCCGAGCTATTAAATCGCCATTAAAATGACCTGCCCGTCCCTGTCACATGGTGGATGTGTCGCGAATACCAAAGATCTCTCCGGAGGATATCGGTGGCACACCGACGGGTGATTTATCTAGGGATTTGTGTCGAAATGATAAATGATTTGACTTGTCAGCTCCATAATTTCTGCGGCTCGAATTAAACTGCTAAGAAGCATAGGATCCGAGTTATTAATTCACCCCCCCCCCCCTCCCTCGTGCACTTTGGAATCTTGCCCGCCCGCCGGCCTCGGTTATTTTAACTCGCCGCGTAACCTTTTTCCACCGTATTTGCGGAATATTTTTCACCGCCATCGTTTATTTTTCACTTCTCCCCTGTCCCCCGTGTGCTTGTTACATCGCTGCCGGCGAGCCACCGCCCGCCGCAGTCAATCGATGACGGGCACCGCGACGGCACGGCCACACCATCACGGAGGGGTGCTCCTGCCAGACATGCCCACCTGCAAATTGAAGCTTTAAAAAGCATGGAATAATTTGACGGAGGGGTTTAAGCGTTTCTGTTTTTCATTAAGTTTTAAATTCTCTGGCCTTTTGCGGGTATTGTGTGATCTTCCAGCAGGAGAGATTGATTCTGCCTCTGCTGTTGAGTTGCAAAGAATAAAGTGAATCATAGGTCGGGAAGCTTTCCCGTGCATGTCCCCGCATGCCGACAGCGCATTAATTGCTCGCATGAAACCTCCAGTCGACGCGTCTGC
This sequence comes from Lethenteron reissneri, assembly GCF_015708825.2. Taxonomy (NCBI): domain Eukaryota; kingdom Metazoa; phylum Chordata; class Hyperoartia; order Petromyzontiformes; family Petromyzontidae; genus Lethenteron; species Lethenteron reissneri. Next base: position 11,351,118 of record NC_083820.1, on the reverse strand, counting down.
CCTCCTGCCAAAATAACGCCGCTCCCGCGGAATTATATTTTCTGCATAAAATGTTCCACAGTAGCAAATTGTAAAAGGAAAGATATTTTTTTTTTTAGCAAAGAAAAATAATTGCAACAAAAACGAAGCGCCAACATTTGAATCTTTTTGTTTTTGCAGTTTGCAACGATGGTTTCGATGTGATACATGACTAAGTAAATAGGAAAATGTTGCAATTACCCTGTAAAAAATGTGCGCGGAATTATATTCGGCTGAATTGCATATCGTGGCAGTAGATTGATTTTCAAAGCTTTGCAGAAAATGATTAGCTGTCGACAAATACATTCCGGCAGGAAGGTTAGTGTGCACATTTCTTTGCATATCTCAGAAAGTCTGGCCACAGGGACACAACGTTCATGTCACATTGAGCCAAGCAAGTGTAACAGGCATGCGAGCATTAGCCAACATGCAGAGAGATACATACAACAGAGGCAATATTCATTTACCAAAGACGTAATGCTTATTTCATACGCAACAACAAATTCACTAATAAGCGCTCTATTCTGCTAATTAAAACTATATAACTGTTGTGTTTTGCATTATCTGCACAGCATTTGCCAAATTTATCATACAATTAAATTACTCCCGGGAAACTGATTGCTTTTTTTTTCACTTATGTGCTAAAATCCACAATGCAATTATTGTGTGTTAGCAAAGCACACAGTGACACTTCCTTTAAATATTTTATTCCGATCCTCTTGGATACATCCTGAAAGGGAATGCAATTTTTGTTTCTATCCACGTAAACAGGAAATTTTGTTTAAAAAAAAGAGAGGATTGTGTGATCCATTTCCTTCTAAAGAGTTTGAGCGTGCTAACCTGAACAAACGGCTAAGGCCATTATGCCACTTGTCCAATTTTAATATCCCGAAGCCACAGCAGTTACCTTGCTTTAATGCACTTAAACAAGCATTGCCCGTGAGCTGGACACTATTTAAACGCGTAAATTTTTGCACACAATAAGTGTGTTTTACACCCTTAAACCGTGCACGGAGCGCTTTAAGATTATTGTATTTTTTAATGTCTTTCGTCAGGCAGCCTCCTGCCGCCACAGCCGCCAATGTTTTGCCATATGGTTGGTTTCCATGGGCACGACTGCGCTTTGAATTTCTAATTCGAGATGCCCCGGAGCCCCGAGCGAAACTGAATCACCCCCCCCCCCCCCCGGCGTTATTCACAGTGTCGCCGCGAAATTCAAATTTACAATTGTGAGTGTGCCGCCTTGGTTCCAATTCACAGGGGCTTTTCTCGAATTACCAATGCAAATCCACATTTTCGCACAGCGAGCGCGTGGGGTGTTCGAGTCAGACATTACATTGCACATCGTCAGTGGGAGCTGGGGGGGGGGGGGGTATGCTGACATTAATTAACACCATGGTTTACATGTGCTGGTTGAAGTGCATAAATACGCCGTGGTGATTCAAACGCATCAACGGATTAATTCCACGGGGGCCCCTGATAATTGTCCAGGACTCCTCTGAGAATTTATCCATCGAGTTTGTGAAAAAAGAAAAAAGGCAGAAAAAAATACTTTTAGTGAATTCGTGGCCTTTGCTTTTGACATGAATGTGACATCGCCCACAAACCCTCTCACCCCATTATGAATTGCTATGATGGAACGGCTGGGTTGGCAAGAGCCTGCAATAAATTACACACCTTGAAATCCAGAATCCTATATCGGCAAGTGTCTCACACCCCCCCCCCCCCCCCACCTCTGTCCACCCAGCAGTAAAAATGAGTTTACCAGAGTTAGTTGATGGGGAGGTCGCTGGTGGTATGGTGAAGTGAGGCCACTCGCAAAGACAGCTGGTCAGCTTGGAAAAGTAGGCCAAGTACGCTCTAAATGGGTTCTTTAGAGCTCCCTGCAAGCATGCAATTGCAGGGCTTCAGCGATACATTGGACTTTTTCAGTAACAGCAATCATACGCGATGTGAAATTAATCTTGTGGTGAATCTATTTGTGGTTTGTTTAGTAATTGACTGGTTTGGCACCGAAGTCGCAAGTTTATTTTGTTTAGCCAGATGAGAGCTCGAGACTAGGACAGTATTGTTTGCTACAGTGACCGCGGGACATTAGTCTGTCAGTAGGAGGCGATGGTTGCTACGAGCGTGTGTGTAAATCCAAATTTAATCATTTGCAGCATTTTAGAATTTACCAAATTTGGACCCTGACGCCGCCACACAGCGGCCACCTTCATTGTAACCAGGGTAGTAGCCAGGGTAGCTACCAGGGTAATAGCCAGGGTAGTAGCCAGGGGAGTAGCCAGGGTAGTAGCCAGCGCCAGTCTCTCCGACGTACACAAATACCTGGATATAAGTGACAGGTGCATTCCTGGAGCTTCGTTCTAATTCGTATGAAATCACTTCCAACATCAGAACTATGAAGATGAGTTCCCAGCCTTCGTCGCTTACCATTCCATGCAATAAACACTTGTGAAATGGAGACAATTCATATTGGAAGTAAGTAAAAGAAACGAAGTTTCGTGTTAAATGTTATCACACTCGACAGTGTCGTCATCGGTGCAGTCTCCAGGTTGTGTTGCCCACCGAACGGCATAGCTGTGTGACGTAGGGCACTGCTGTGTGCTGATTGGCCGAGCCAAATGTACACAAACATTCTATGATTCTAGATTTGAAGTTTTCGTGACTGCAAGGGTCCATACTCTTTGGTTTTTTCGGTAAAAAAATAAACTAAATCACGACGTTTCGGAGGCAACACAAGCTTCCATCTTCAGGTGGCACCGTCACAGCAAAATTACAGTAATTTTGCTGTGACGGTGATTTAATTAATTTATTTTATTTTATTTTTTACCTACGTGACTTTACCGAAAAAACATTCTATGCTCAAGAATCTGTCTCCCATTATAATTGTACTCTAATTTATATAGCACCGTAGACTGATTATTGTATTATTTATTCATTCATTTAAGTGTATTCATGTGTAATTGAACTTTATTTAAATTGTCATTAAAATGATGGTGATATAAATCAAAAGTTCGTTATACTGTTGTACCGTATATCGAATATACGCATATCGACGTAGATTACTTAAAAACAAAAATACTCAGCGCCATCAGCAATACCAAATTAAACGCCGCGTGTAGTTTATGAACGTGAACCACAATGCACACAACGTGCCCTGGAAGAAAAAAAACTGCTGCGATATCGACCAATACGAATCGCGTAACGGCAACTGCAATTAGCGGACGTGGGAGAGAGTTAAGGGTGTGATATGTGACATCCATCTCGGCCTAATTGGGGGAGCTTCGGCTTGCTGAGGCCACACATTCTAATGTCAAAGGGCCGTGTATAATTGTACAAAAACAAATTACTTTACAAATTATATGTATTAACTTTAACTTTTTTTTAAGCGTTCACAGCATTATCACTTCCATCGAATACATCGGGACAAGGCGATGCGCTTACTGTGAAACCTGTAGGTGAGTAACATTGGTAATGAGGTTTTTTTTTCATATCCTGCGAAAGCGATCAGCTGTCACAAACGAGACAAATGAGGCATTTTTAAAGGACCATGTTCTTCCCATATATATAAAAGACCGATAACTTATTGTACGTGAACGTTAGACATCCATCATCGTCCGCGTTCAGATAACACAATCGAGTTACGGGTGTTGGGAGCGAATCATTTCCAACCTCGATCCATGCGGTGAATTTTCCGGTTGGACCGCGCCCTTGCAATGACTTGCAATGTATGTGCGTTGAACTTCTCTCGCACCGTACGTAGGCAACCCGTGATACGTACGGACGCTGGGCCGCAGCACACGCAGCAAAACAAATAAACCCAAAAGACGCACACCGGAGAAGAGAATCCACACAGCGCGGCCGCGAAAGCCTGCGCAGGTGTACGATCCACCTGGGCTGAAATATTGATGGGAACTGTCAGTGCCATAGTAGATTTAAGAGGTTCATCATCATCACCACTATCGCGAGCCATAGAGAGAGAGCCCGTAGGTGTTCACTGCACATGTTCTTCATTTGTTTACATTTTACTCTCCGTCTTTTGGCAATGTGCTCATGTCGTGGCCACATCTTTCTGGCACCAATCTCGTTATGCCCTCGCCCTCGTCATTCTCTGTGAGGTCTTCCTTTCTTTCCGGTTCCTTCCATTTTCCAAACAACACAATTTACATTTCCTTGTTGTTTCCCATTCTACATGTACATGTGTTTCCAAACAGTGCCAGTTTTTCTTCTCATCACTGCCTGCGTCGAGAGGTCTTTTTCTGTGTGTAAAATTTGCGAGGATTTTTGTTGTGGTCATTGAACAGAATGCCACGGGGAGAGAAGTCAAAAACAAGTCACCTTATTTTACGAATGTTGGGGCTGCTGTTGCTAGCATGCCTTTGCCACGTGCGTCCCATGCACTGGGTGTTGTTCATTATCACATACGCCGAGGTGATGTACCGATGACAGCGAGCTTACATTTTCACATTCGATTTCTGTAATGGAAAGTTGTAGAGCAAAGCAAATTCGTTTCGTTGGCCCCACTAGAGACATCACAGATAATAAACAGGCACCCGGTTTTCATTACACCGGTCTCGTATGTATATAAACTGAATTTCTTTCGCGCCATACGTTGCCAACCGCGCTAATCAGAGGTGCGGGGGAAAGACAACAAACTAAACACTAAAAGCAGTTCTAAATAAATAAATCAAGGTAACAACAGCCCCAAAGACTACCCGCACCCCTCCTGTGAATCGGATGGGCAGAATTGTTTGTTGTTTGTTAATGCATCTAGTCCTTGTGAGGCTTCTTTGGCATGTTCCCGTGAAGACCACCCAGAAAGCAAGCACGGGGAGCCGAGCGGTGGGGGAGGTGGAGCTGGGATCGTGGTCGGATCGGCGGCGGTCCTGCACCACCACCACGGCGGTGCGCCAACACCCGCGTTCAATTCACGGCTAACACCGGTGACGATTATCTCTGAACCGGTCCTGGGTCCTCCCCTAGATTGACTCAGCCTCAAATGAGTGCCTGGTGCGATATCTAAACATCGCCACTAGGGAGACAAAGGCGACCGGGCGTGGTGCTGAACACCCATTTCCTCACGTGCCGTGCCGGCCTTCATCATCGGTGTTCGCTAACAGCACTTGCCCCAACAGTCTGCTAAGGTTATATGGGGGGATCTTTGTCTTTGTTGTGGACAGCAGTGGGCGGTTGCCCGAAACATTGTACTGTACTCGTCTATGCTCTCACTTCGATGATCCTCGCCTTCATCGCCCCGCAGTGAGCCGGTTTGTTGACGCGCGGTCCAATAATCCCGCAGGCCTCCACGGCACGGGGAGGGCCTCCATCCAGCAGTGGATCGGTATAGGGAATGGGATGAAATTCGAGCCGCCGAGTTTGTAGCGCATTGTTTTGAACCACCGCGCGACCACTCCCCTCCTGACTGTCTCCCAACACGAGGAGGGTGCAAGCTTCGTCTCCTCACCCAAGGCGAGGCTCCCTTAATGGACTGTGGTTGGCAGGTTGATGTTTTTTTCCGCGTGATGTTTGTCAACGGGGCATCAAAAGAAGCAGAAATAAATTGACTTTACTCGTGCTTTCCAATCCGTTATTTCCCCCGCCCATGATAAACCACAGTGAATATATAAAGTTCCAAAAGTTGTATTGAAAATAAGTCTTCAGAAATCAACATATTGTAGGTGATAGGTTTATGCAAACATCTCCAGACGGGCCCAGGGGAATGAAAACATCTCTGTCACAGTGCCTCTGGCTTGCTTTGCACACTCCACTGCTTTTCTGCCGTTGTAACGTCTCTGACAACTGTGTGCACTCTCTCTCTCTCTCGTAATCTACCACTCTACACACAAAGACAAAGATCTTCTTGGTTCTTTCGGTAAGTCACGTAGAAGGGATATAATAAAATAATAAAAATAAAACATAATAAAATACAATTATCACGACGTTTCGGCCACAACGCAAGCAGCCGTCCTCAGGTGAAGAACATTTCTGTCGGAAAGACACACTTTGGTGAAATACGCCAATTGAATTATTTTATTTATTTTTATTTTTATTATTTTACTATTTCCCTTCTACGTGACTTTACCAAAAGAACCAAGAAGATGAATCTCTGCAGTCACGAAAGCTTTAAATCGAAAGACAAAGATTCCCGGAATAGCCTCTAAACAGACTATATGGGTAAGTGGTGTTAGTGACCACCTCCGAAGGCCAGCGCAGTACACGCGATGGGGTGGGTGGCCAACACCACGGCTGGCCGCCTTTGTCTCCCCATTACTATTGTTTACACACCTCACCAGGTATTTATAAAGGCCGATTCGACCTAGCGGAGGCACAGGACCAGTTTCAATATCCGCCACTGTTATTAGTCGTGACCGGCAATCGAACTGGGGTCACCAGGTTCATAGCGCAATGCGCTAAGCGCTGCGCCACCGCTCCCCGAGACATTCTACACACGGGCACACGGACACGCGCTGGGAACACGAATACTCCCCAGACTGTCACGCGAACAGCACGCTTTTTTTAAAAGCTTCCTCCGTGTGAAATCTAACCAATTATGAAACTAATTGACATTAAGTAATGGCACAATGCGGAGCTGATCTGGCCAATAAATTACAATAAATTACCGTTAAAACTCGTGACACGTACCTGTGTGGGAATGCGCGTGGCACTGGAATTAGTATCGTCAGTGCAGCTCCATTATCCCCGGTGCGGCGCGAAAGCCTTCACCGAGTCGGTGAGTCAGACGTACTAATTGAAATGTGGCACGAGAGACTTGAATGCTGTTTGATTTTAGCCGAATTGAGCGATTTAAGCCGAGCTTTTGTTAACACCTGGTGATGCTGGATACAATCTCCATCGTGTATATATATAAAATAAAAATGTACGAATGTAGCTTGATTTTCAGCATTTCGGTGTCGCCGATGAACCAAATCAATTGGAGTATTTGACCAAAGTGAAACTGATTATGCATCATGCTCTTTTTTATCGACCGCAGCAGCTCCATGTAGTATCAATCGTTGCTCCCTCATCAAGTTAGACTCTCCTGTCATCATCACCACGCTATTATGCCGATTGTAAAAAAAAAATTCATTCAGTGGCATGTCTCCATTCGATTTGTTGCAAACCACCATCCTCACCGACTATAGTCAATCCACTGCTGAATGAGTGGTTTGTCCACCGTCATGATCCTGCGATGATATCATGATTCCACGTAGCACCTCCATGGAAGCTGATTTCATGGTACGATGTTTCCAATTGCACACGTGCGTTTTTGTCTTTGGCTGCCTCTCCATCGTTAGACTTGACCATCAGCCAACTATTCATTGTAGCGATGTGTTCTGTCCAAACCCACAGCTTTATTAACAGTCAGTGATGCCATCAGCTTGCGTATTGTTCTCTATTGCACGTGTTTCTGTTAGTCAGTGTTAATTCCCAGCATGTATCTCTCCATACTTATTTTTATACTTTACATTTTTTGTCCGTGACCACGTTCCTGAGTAATCGTCTGTTATAGCTCCCAGGACAGAAAAAAGCTTCAATAAGAACTCATTCTGGGTTCACGGAGAATATCATTTCTAAATTTCAAAATGTATTTAAGTTATCCGTGGCTTTAGGCTGCCCAGACTTAGGAAACCTGTTAGGCATGGCTTCAACTATTTGGAAGTTGAGCCTCACTTGTCCACCATACGTCGTGTGGCTTTCATAGTTTTGGGTAACGATATAGGGTTGTGGGGAAAAGGTTTCAAAAAGTAATCGGGACTAGAATAATCACATGCCTTTGTATCCTGAGGTAATTCAGTCTAGCTTTGTCACCCGTTGTCTTTGAGATGCAGGAAATTACAATGATAAAAATGTAATCTCAGAACACTTTGTATTCAAATGGACAAGAGAAAGGTGTTTTATCGGTGTGTTATTGCCACCAGCTTTTTTGACGTACGGTTCAGAATTATGGCCATTCGAACAAAGTATGGAACAGAAAACTGCAAAGTCCTGACGGCAAGATGCAGCTTCAGAATAAGACTGAGAAAGAAAGAGATGAATGAACTCGAGAAAATGTGCAGGTTAATGAGACCAAAAATAATAACGGAATGGCAACCGTGGAACGTGCCAGTGAGGAGGTTCGCCGTGGAGATGGAGTGATCAAATCAGTTGACGTGCAGGTGCCGGATGGACTATTGCATTAAAAAATCGTGAGAGGTGGTGGTGGGTTGGGAAGCCTTCATCCAGCAGTGGATAGATGATGGTTGATCGTGATGAAGAAAATGTATTAAATCAGTGCATATGCCTAACACTGAGCAGTGCAAACCAAGGTTCCCCTTTAATACTCGTTAGATAATTAAATGGTGCAAGATGGTCAAATAAAATCACTCATTTAAACCCCTTGATCAATCTACCGCTGAATTCATTCACAGTTTGTATTTATTTATTTATTCCAGTTTAAAAAAATTAATACAGAGCATCAACATCCAAGTTTGTCTCAGGCAGCTGGAGGAAAATGATGGGAAATGATCTTTATGGGGCAAGAAGACGGCCCACCTGACATTGACTCCTTACCCCCTTACATCACGTGTCACGGAGTTGGGGGTCCAGCGTGCAGGGAGGTGGGGCTGTGAGAAGGGGGGTGCACCTGGGGGTGTGGAGGTGAGGAAGATGTGGGGGGAAGCGAAATCGTAGCTATGGGCAGCGCTGGCGTAGTGCAGCGCTCTTCATTGCAAGGCCTGCGGGTCACTGGAGGCCCCTGGTGGGCTTTGTTGCGGCCCCTGACGCACCCATCATGCTGTCAACCCCAATGGTGTCCAATGTGTGGCGGCCCTCGCACTGAGAGTGCCCCCCCCCCCCCCCACCTAATCTGCAAATGAGTGAAGAATGTTGGTGTAGTGGTGAGCGTTGCGCTACGAACACGGCGACCCAAGTTCAACACCAGCGACGATTGTCTGAACCGCTCCTGGGTCTCCCCTGAGTCGACTCAAATGAGTACCTGGTGCGGCGTAAGCAACGCCACTGGGGAGACAAAGGCGGTCGGGCGTGGTTCTGGCCACCCACCCCCTCGCGTGCCGTGCCGACCTTCATAGGTGCTCGCAAACAGCGCTTGCTGCAACAGTCTGCTAAAAAGCTATACGGGGGATCTTTGTGTCCTGTCTGTGAAGTAGAAGTAAAAATACACATGCTCAGCCTGTTGTCAATTCACTGCTGGTTAAAGGCCTCCTGTCATATTGGTCATATGTTTCCAGCGATGGGGAGCTGATTGGACTTGCCGATGACTGATCCCAGCGGTGTCAAGATCCGTCTCTGTGGAGGAGGTTCGCCAAGGACACAACAGCAGCGGAGAGCGGAGGAGCGACGCTTGCGACAACGAGCGGAGGGATGTGCGGACACAACTCAAAAACGTGGTGCCGGAGGGGGCACGTGCGGTGCATTTGTGAGCCATCGAAGTCAGAAAAGCCATGGCAACTGGGTCTGTCCCGTGACCTCCTGCAAGCGAGCCTTCGACGCATCACGTGGCCCCATGGTGCACTTAGCCTGGCACAAGCGCCGTGGTGATATCACTGCCACTTAGTGGAGAACGGCAGTAGTTTTTGTGGATGATGGTGGTGATGGTTGCAGTGACGGGGGAGGCGATGTTGGCGGTGGTCGTGTTGGTAGTGACGATGACGGCGTCTGTGTTGGTGATTGGTAATGGTGTGGTTGTGGTGGAAGTTGTGGTTGTGGTGGAAGTTGTGGTGGCTGATGTTGGCGGGGAGGGCTTGTCGTAGTGGTGATGGTTGTGGCCGTTGTGGTATCACTGGTCGGGGGGAGGGTGACGTGGAGCGTGGGCTGCTGCTGCTGCTGCTGCTGCTGCTGCTGCTGCTGCTGCTGCTGCTGCTGCTGCTGCTGCTGCTGCTGCTGCTGCTGCTGCTGCTGCTGCTGCTGCTGCTGCTGCTGCTGCTGCTGCTGCTGCTGCTGCTGCTGCTGCTGCTGCTGCTGCTGCTGCTGCTGCTGCTGCTGCTGCTGCTGCTGCTGCTGCTGCTGCTGCTGCTGCTGCTGCTGCTGCTGAGACATTGGGCCGATCCTTCATGCACCGCTGTCTCGCCGGGCTAACGAGCAGCAACAGCAGCGGCAGCCTCATCCATTACTCGAGTCTGCTCCATGCTCGCTAATTGAGCGCATTTTTCTGTGGGCATCGCTGTAAATACAGATACATTTTTTTGTACAAGGGTCTTGGATTTCATATTAAAATAAATTGCGTGCAAAACTTTATTTTCGTCTAAAAAAGAAATCGAGCTTGTGAACAGTTTTAAACGATAGTTACGCATTCGAGACGGCGCAAGTTTCAACAAGAGGATGTTATAAATATGTGCATAATAATGTGTTCTTTAATACAGTCCTTTCCATTAGCACACACTTAATACGAGACTGAGTTTTCAGTGTGTGCAAACGGTGAGACTTCAAAAAAGTGCGCATTAAAGTTTGCACAACTTTTTTGTTTTTTAATGAACACCGCGGACACCTTACGCACGCGTGGCGACTCAACTCGAACTACAATGGAACACCGAGCAGCGAGCGAATGTTCCACTGCTACTCATTCCCCCCAACATCATCTCCTGGAAATCAAAAGTCACCGTCATTCCGTCCGAAAGTTCGATTTATCTTTTCCGTGGCTTTTGGCCGCCTCTCGTTTCATGCACCGCGGCTGAAATGCAAATCGCTTTTTAATACCATAAGCGCCTTCAGAGGACAGCTCCTCTCGCATGTGTTGCAGCCTGCAACGGGAAAGCGGTGACCCAGATGTAGCCGCTCACATTTTGCTGCCTTTGCAAACGCGGTCTATTCCCGACGCGTTCCTGGTTCCCAGAGTCGTGGCTCATGGTCGCTTTATCAATCTCCGATCCATTTGCTCTCTCCCTCTCTCTCTCTCTCTTTTGTTTCGCCTGGACTGATCAAGAGCAACCGTGGCCAAGCATGTGGCCCGGTGCACCAGACTAGGACGGCGAAGACAGGTGGGCCAGATGACTCTCCACAATACCCACCGCACAACTTACTCGTTGGCTTTTTTAGTTTTTGTTTTAGGCCAAGAGTCTTGGCACACGGTGACACGGAAAGCAAACTCAATCTGCTCGTGATAAATGGGCTTGCATCACCGTCCCGTGGATCTCGGCGGGGGGATTGATCTTGGTTATATTTATGACCTTTGCCTTAATCGCCAGAGGACCAGACTGGCACAAATTCATTAGGAGCTGTCCGCCCCCAAGCACGCAGCTGATCCTACTTGCCATTTGCAGCTGAGTGGACGTGGGCGGCACAGTTTCTCTCTCATCCCCTCTCCTCTGTATGCTTTTCGGGGGCAGTGCGTAATTGCTTTGCTTATCTCTGTGTGCCTTCCTCGGCGGATGAGTTTATAACGCGTGTCCCCTCTCGAACCCCCTAAGACGGACGCAAGAGCGGGTTCAAGGTCACGGCCACGGCTGTTGTTCTCTCAAACGAAATATCCGGCGTGGCCCGGTGCAGTATTTTTTGTTGTTCTGGTATTTCTTTTATTTTACGAGTCTCGGCCCGAATGGATACAGAATCTCCTCCGCGGTGACGCACGCGCCAAGGCGCTAAGGCGCACGCGGAGACTTAGGAGTGATGAATGGATAAAGGGAGCGAGGCAATGTGAAAGATTGCGGCGAGTGTGGAAAGCCACGCAGCTATCGTTTGACAGGCTCAATTCGCGGATATTTGTGGCACGCCGTTGACCGTTTGGGGTGGCCATAATCCACCGACACCACCCCCTGCTCCCCCCGACCGTCCGCCGAGGTTGGGCTGAAATAATAAAATCGCTTTAAATAGCAAACCACTGTGACACAGAAGCTCCGCATTTCATTTATTGTCCGGCGCAAATTATTTCGCAAAGTGAAGATGCATGTCCTGAAGCAGGCTGCCACTCTGCTAATTGAATGAAACAGGTGCAGCCGTAATCCAACTTTAGATTTATTTATTCTTAATGAAAACATATTGCACAGGGATTCCTTTGGGTACATGTTGACAGTGTTTGATGTAGCTCGCTGCATTTCAGTGGGGAGACAAATTATATTATTGGGCGTGCTGTGAATTTTCTTTTTTGTTACGTGCTAATTAAAAGGTGAGAGATTTAAATGTCAGTGAATCTGTCAGCTGACGCCTCAGTCCCATAGCCCACACATCGTCTCCGGCGGGCTGAAGCCCCCACTTATGTAGGAAATCTCTGTTTCATTTCGTCTGCCGGCTCATTATACGGCCTCATGCCACCCGGGCACAGGGCTCTGACGTTCCTCTGATGAGTGACAGCTTATCATCCTCAGCTCGCCCACTGCCAATCGTGAGCGATAGCACCGGCGCATTGGAAATATATTCAGGAGACTCAACGACAGTGATGAAAACAATATTCAGGTTTAATTTATTTCATCTGAAGGTGCCCGATGTGCGGTTATGATTGTAGTTAATTCTCTTTTTTTCACATATATATTCGTGCTACAATGTGCATTTTTTTTACGTATCCAAAAATGAATAAGTAAAGTGGACGTTAGAGTTCACATACGTCACACGGCAGATATCTCCTCACACACCAATGGGCAATTAATAACAGCCCACATCGTGACGACAGCCACCAATACCACGATATAAACCGCATAATAACTACACTGGCCACTCGGGTTATTCATCAGTAGTCTCCGTGTAAGTCTATGAGTCTCTGTGTGAGTATATGGGTGTCTATGTGAGTCTATGAGTCTCTGTGTGAGTCTATGGGTGTCTATGTGAGTCTATGAGTCTCTGTGTGAGTCTATGGGTGTCCATGTGAGTCTATGGGTGTCTATGTGAGTATATGGGTGTCTATACGAGTCTATGGGTGTCTATGTGAGTCTATGAGTCTCTGCGTGAGTCTATGAGACTCTGTGTGAGTCTATGAGTCTCTATGTGAGTCTATGGGTGTCTATGTGAGTCTATGGGTGTCTATGTGAGTCTATGGGTGTCTGTGTGAGTTTATGGGTGTCTATGTGAGTCTATGGGTGTCTATGTGAGTCTATGTGAGTCTATGGGTGTCTATGTGAGTCTATGGGTGTCTATGTGAGTCTATGGGTGTCTATGCGAGTCTATGTGAGTCTATGAGTCTCCGTGTGAATCTATGAGTCTCTGTGTGAGTCTATGGGTGTCTATGTGAGTCTATGGGTGTCTATGTGAGTCTATGGGTGTCTATGTGAGTCTATGGGTGTCTATGTGAGTCTATGGGTGTCTATGTGAGTCTATGGGTGTCTATGCGAGTCTATGTGAGTCTATGAGTCTCTGTGTGAGTCTATAAGTCTTTGTGTGAGTCTATGGGTGTCTATGTGAGTCTATGGGTGTATATGTGAGTCTATGGGTGTCTATGTGAGTCTATGGGTGTCTATGTGAGTCTATGTGAGTCTATGTGAGTCTATGGATGTCTATGCGAGTCTATGGGTGTCTATGTGAGTCTATGTGAGTCCATGTGAGTCTATGTGAGTCTATTGGTGTCTATGTGAGTCTATGTGAGTCTATGTGAGTCTATGTGAGTCTATGAGTCTCCGTGTGAATCTATGAGTCTCTGTGTGAGTCTATGGGTGTCTATGTGAGTCTATGGGTGTCTATGTGAGTATATGGGTGTCTATGTGAGTCTATGGGTGTCTATGTGAGTCTATGGGTGTCTATGTGAGTCTATGGGTGTCTATGCGAGTCTATGTGAGTCTATGAGTCTCTGTGTGAGTCTATGAGTCTTTGTGTGAGTCTATGGGTGTCTATGTGAGTCTATGGGTGTATATGTGAGTCTATGGGTGTCTATGTGAGTCTATGGGTGTCTATGTGAGTCTATGTGAGTCTATGTGAGTCTATGGATGTCTATGCGAGTCTATGGGTGTCTATGTGAGTCTATGTGAGTCCATGTGAGTCTATGTGAGTCTATTGGTGTCTATGTGAGTCTATGTGAGTCTATGTGAGTCTGTGGGTGTCTATGTGAGTCTATGTGAGTCTATGTGAGTCTATTGGTGGCTATGTGAGTCTATGAGTCTCTGTGTGAGTCTATGGGTCTCTATGTGATTCTACGTCTCAATGGACAGCCTAGCAACAACATCGCCCACCGCTCAGTCATTTTCCAGCAGTGTTTCAGATATTCAGCAGGCTACTAGCAGAGGCTGTTCATCGACTTACTCACCAACCTTCAACGATGAAAAGTTTGCTAATTAACTCCTCCACCCCACCCCAACCCTCCCACCCCCACGTACAAAATGAGAATCAGAGAATAATTACTTGCTCACTGCACATTGCAAAATAATAATCATCGTTGTTGTGGAGAGCATCTCAGGAACAAACTAAATAAGCATAAAGTTTCCTTCACGTGTCCTTCGCTCCACATCAACATTTGTAATTATTTCTTACACAACCTCATCTCCCCTGTCAACCGCACCGCCTTCTGGCTACGCGTAATTTCCGCAGCGTTGTCTCCGAAGCAAAGTATGGACCGGCTTTGACGCACACTGTCTCATCAGCAGTCAAGTTTGCTCGAATAGTTTGCCGGTGAGCTGCCAGATCTTACAGCCGAGGATCCTCCCATTAGCCTATTGCGACACAAATGTCCGTAAAACAACTCAAAATAAAATCATTGGTCTGGTCATAGAGACGATAAATTAAATAAATAAGCAATGTGTCTCCACGTATCCTTCTCCACATCTCGTAGCACCGATGGACACACAGTGGCACGAGACCTTTATCACTCAGACTGCCTCCTGTACGAAATTTAATATTATACTGAAGCAAAAAAACACCCCCCCCTTATTATTAGCATTAATCACACACAATCACCCTCTGTACAAGTACGTGTGTGTGTGTATATATATATAGTTATATAGGGAGCTAATTAAATGTTTTACACTCTGTGTGCGAGGGATCACGAGTCAGACAGGGCAGGAGAAAGTCACGTTTGAAATGTTAGCGGAGACACTGAACGCCTTTCTTGGATTCCCTGAACCCAGACGACCTCCCCCGCGCGCCTCTTAGCCAAAGGGACGGACGGCTGAGACTGCCGGCAAGACGGCCGCTGTGTCCCCTAATTATTGAGGGAGCCGGAGGATTAACGATGACGCGAACGCACAGGAGACCTCCTCACCTCGCGACAGCCTGACTCAGCCACCTCACCTACCCCCGCCGCTCCCCTATCCGCCTTCTCCTCTCTCTCTCCCTCTCGCTACCCCCCCCCCCTCCCCCAACATTCCAAAATTCCAAATCCACTGGGGGAGGCACGGCAATCCACGCGCCAAGGAATCGCGCCGCGGAATTAGAATGCGAATTGTTGCTTGGAAATTTATTTCAGAAAGAATAAAGGACAAAAAATCCCTAATAAAGTCACAGAGATGTCCTGCTCCCAATGAGCAGTGATGCATCAGTGCTCATCTCCCCGTTTACACCCCTCAGCTTGCGGAGGAAATTCCACATTCCTACGACAGGGCCGAGTACCTCCGCAGTACAACCACCGTTGACTTCCCCGCGAAGTTAGACTCATTTTATTGACCCCCGGGGACGGATGATGAGCTGAGTCAACCCCCCGCTCAGGATTGGGAACGTTGTGATCTCCAAATTGCGAGCCAATTGATCTCCCGCTGACCCACGTGGCCGGCTATGGTGCCAGTTTAAAAGAGCATTGGTTCGATGGCGAGATGTGAACTACCTTGCCTGCTATGCAGGAGGTCGTGGGTTCCATCCGGACACTGACACCTGTTTATTTAGGTTTTGCGTGTCTCTCTCCCCGTGGCCAAGTGGATTTTATCCGGGTCCTTCGGTTATTCCACGCACGTTTAGAATCAACATCACGCGTTTCGAGTATTTGGCTGCTATACATTTCCACACGATAAACCACTTTGTTGAGCTATCATTTGTGGCCAAGTCGCTTCTGAAAAAGAGCTATACAGCTCAGTGGGTCTTGCCTGGTAAGATTAAAATCGTTCAATAGTATAGTTACTATAGTATAGTTACAAGTACACTTATTTATCACACTTGGAAACGTTTGTATTCTTGGCAATGTTGCTGCTCCATCGCGCAGCGGGGCAGGGTGTTCTGTCGAATTGGAAGAGCCGAGCCGGTGTGTGTGGTTCTTTCGGTTGTTTTTTTTTGGAGGACCTGTCTTGACGCGTGGGCGGTGGTTGAGAAAAATCCGCCGGTCCATATGGCCAAAACCCCCCGCGTTTAATTGGCCAGCCGGGATTTAGCCGGAGAAAGGGCAGCATCCAGGCTTGGTCAAGTGAGTGGCAGCTCATGGTTGCATTGTCATTTAATGCAACAAAATTTTCAATCGTGCTTACTTTAATAGTAAACATTTTAGCAGCGAACACACGTGTTTCAGAAGAAATATCCTCAGCTCCACTTCGACCTCTGATGAGAACAGGTCAACAGGTGAAGATGAAGGCAGACCACCGGTGATGAAGGGCCCCGACGACAGGGAGCTCAAGAAAGGTATTTGGCCTACTCTTCCACGCTGGAAGACATCTTAGAAGAAGTGGAAATACTCCAGGGTGGCGAGCTGTTCACTACCTCGCCTGGCACACAGGAGATCGTGGGGTCGATCCCGACCCTGATGCCTGTATATTTGGAGTTTGTATGTTCTCACTCCCTGTGGTTGCGTCGATTTTTCTCCGGATTCTCACTGCACGTATTGAAACAATGCTTTTAGAATGGTTGTCTGCTATAAATTGCCACACGATAAACCACTTCGTTGAGCTATCATTCGTGACAGCCAGGTCATTTCTGAAAAAGAGCTATACAGCTCAGTGGGCCTTACCTGGTTAAAATTGAAAATAAATAGTTTAACGCTCACACTTAACGCCAACACACGTGACCTGCTGCATCAGCCAACTGTGGTGTGCCTATTGATAACAATGTCGGCTTACACCGACGTTTCAACTGCCACGCCCGGAGAAGGAACCTAACCGTCCCCTTTCTGGATCGCAAGTCCAGTCCCCAGCAGTCCACATATCTCGTGAATGTAACACGTGGTATTTAGAGTTGTCATTTTTAGTTTTTTGGCAGGCTTGCCAACCCAGGACTTGTCCATCAGAGCGCGATTCATCATGGAGTGAGTGGATGGGGGGCTTGTTGTGGGCGATGACACATTAATGCCATTGGAGATTGAAGAAACACCCAACGTTGTTCCAACTGCCGCGCCGGACACATCTAACCGGCGACCTCCTCTGTATTGAAAGTCGCGTGAGGTGGTGACCGCCACACCGCGGCCACAGCGGGTGGCGGTGAGCGATCATCATCGGTGGCGCTACGGGGAGAACGTACAGGGTGCTTCAAAAAATGTTAACATTTATATGGAACTATCGTTTTTAATTGGAAAAGAACGGATAATAACACCGTAAACA
This sequence comes from Lethenteron reissneri, assembly GCF_015708825.2. Classification (NCBI taxonomy): domain Eukaryota; kingdom Metazoa; phylum Chordata; class Hyperoartia; order Petromyzontiformes; family Petromyzontidae; genus Lethenteron; species Lethenteron reissneri. The sequence goes on along the minus strand of NC_083820.1, from coordinate 11,333,737 downwards.
TGATAACAAATGTATTGTAATAACTTAATTAAAGTCAAACACGTGCCTGGAATCTTCTCCAGGTGGTCTCCAGAGCCCGGAGGCACATTTCTCGTGGTTTTGTTGCAAATTCTCAGAAGTGTTCACATGTTTTTTTGAAGCACCCTGTATACACGGCGGAGTAAACCTGGGGGAGACAACACTCTTCTGCAAGTGTTGTGAAACTACTTGCCGTTGGCCGCCAGCTGCTGGGTGGTGTTTTGGCACCGAAAATGATGGCCGGCGCTTACCGGCAAAACAAAAGCAAACAGCCACCGATAAATTCCCCGTAATGCAGTGTTGGCCACTTTCTCTTTTTACGGCCAATGTTGAAAGAAAGGGATTTTAAAACTCTTCGCCATTTCCTTCTCTTCGGGGTACCGTGCGCTCGTTGTTATATGGGGAGTGGTGGTGCAGTGGTTTTGCGCTGCGCTAACAGGGCACTCTTATTCCTAAGACGCTGTCTTTCCGACAGCCCTGTTCTTCACATGAGGACGGCTGCTTGCGTTGTGGCCGAAACGCCGTGAGAATTGTATTTTATTATGTTTTAATTTTATTATTTTATTATTTCCCTTGTACGTGACTTTACCGACAGAACCAAGAATACTCTTATTCTTGTTCATCATAACCACGTGACCGTCAGCTCAGTGACCCGCTGTCATTAACGTAAATCATGAAACGCTTCTTGTTTAGTGGCGCATACAAGGGTTACTGAACACACTGAACTCTTTATAACATGCGTGTATACAGTGCACGTATTATTATTATTGGTATATGGCGCACCGGGCCAGTGTGCAGCTGTATATGAACCCAGCAGCCGGCTTTTGCCTCCTGGCCACGGCTAGCATCGGTGGCGTGTGACATCTGAGCCCAGTTCTGGCCACCAACCCCCTCCACGTTGACCAACTGGCATTGACCGGCCTGATTGAATAAAGTCAAATAACCCTCACGACCAGTAGTGAGTAGTAAGGCCTTTATCCGCCAATGAATTTAAAAAGGTTTTTTATTTTTTTTATTTAAAGCTTTCGTGACTGCAGGGATTCATATTATTGGTTCTTTCGGTAAAGTCACGTAGAAGGGAGATAATAAAATAATATAATTTAAAATATTATTTAAAATAAAATAATATTATTTAAAATATTATTTAAAATAACATTTAAAATTATATTATTTTATTATCTCCCTTCTACGTGACTTTACCGAAAGAACCAAGAATATAAGGTTTTCTATGTACATACTTTATTCATAGCTATACGTATTCAGTTACTTTAGAAATATAAATGGGATGCTGCTCGGTCAATCTCCCGGCGTGGTAGGCTCCAGGTCACGTGTGGCGGGGTGGGTACTCCCTCTTATTCTGAGTGTGGAAGAAGAGGCCCACGTGCCCTCCAGAGCGGCTCTCCAGAGCTCCCTGCAGTCGAGGGCCTCTCGCGGCAGAGGCGTGAGAAACCAATTGAAGGGCTGCTGCGTCTTTGCCTGACATGACATCAATTCTGAACAGCCCTTCCTCATATCTTAAACATAACACCAAAAATAATCATTCGTGTCATGGAAGATGAGTAACAAGATAAATAAGCAGACAATACGCCGCCTTCACACATATATGTGTACCTCCACATGGAAAGAGAGTGGTGGTGTGGCGGGTTTGCGCACTGCCCTTACGAACCCACCGACAACATCGGTGAGGAATATCTCAACCGGTCCTGAGCTTTCCTGAGGTCGACTCAGCCTTGTGCGTTGTGTGAACATCAGCGCTGGGAAGCCCAAGGTGACGAGGTGTGGTGACGGTGGCGGTCACCCACCCAGCTCCTCGATTGCCATGCCAACCTTCATAGGTGCTCTCTAACGGCACTGGCACCGCATATAAAAAATATATCACAAATACCATTTAGTGATATGGCATTTTGGCAGCAGTGAATGGTTGTGTAAAAATACGCATCTATGATTTTACATGTTTTTTTGTTACGTGACGTGACAGATATGTTAATGAGGCGTATTTCCTGCGTATTTATTGTGTGAGTTTTATAAGTATTTTAAATGTTGTCGGCATAGTGCTGTTGAAGACGTCGTGTGTAATAGCGCCGCGCTCTTGAGCATCGCACCACAGCCGAGTCGGGTAACGATGGCTTTTGTTGAAAATGACAAATTCCGAAATGCGTTTAGCCGTTTAATCTGTTTCGTGTGTCGGAAGTTTCGCGTTCGCAGCCACCAGGGCTGGCCGACACAGGGGATGCCACTCCCCGACACTCCGATCGAGCCCAGGGGCGGAGAGGAGTTGGCGGTGGGAGGTCAGACAGGGGGGGGGGGTCTGCGGCCGGGGGGATGAAGTTGGTGCCTGCGTCATCGGGGCGCATTTGCATAACTCAATTACAGCTGAACATTAGGGCGCTTCTCTGATTTATGCGTTTGTCAAACTTTTGGCGGAGAGCAAAAATAAAATGAAGGATACGTGCCGCGGCGCACGTGAATGTGACTTGGCGTTGAACGTGTCGCGTGCCATCGGCCGAATTTGCGGGGTGCAGCGCAAAGAAATCCGCGCGCGTGGCGACCGTGAGATCGCGTGCCATGCAGTGGATAGTCGCCGACCCTGCAGTGGTTTTGCTGCCCTCTCCATGGGACGTGTATCACCAGGTCCGACCGACGATGGGGTGGGTGGGGGGGTCGTATATTTTTTGTTGTTTTTCACGAAACGTAATTCGGAATTTTAGTCTCACCCAGTTCTGTGGGGAGGAGCAGGCAACCTCCACGAAAATCCACTTCGTTGAACTATCATTTGTGATCGCCAGGTCGCGTCTGAATAAAGAGGTGTGAAGCCCAGTGGGCCTTATCTGAGCAAAATATATATATACAGTGGTTTGTTATTCATTTATTTTTTGCGGGGGAGTAGACCCGGAATTTGAAAGCGAAATGTATTTCGGATTGTGTAAATTATATGCGTAGACTTGGGTATATTTGTGTGAAAGTTCAACTTTTTAAACCCATCAAGAACATCAAATAATTTACGTGAAGCACTCTGTCACAATGCTCGGTGTTACACACGGGAATTTAATCCAGAAAGATATCAGAGTCCACCACAGCAAGCTAATGTCTAGTTAAACCTTTATTGATATTTACATTTTTTTTCAAAGATAAAAATGGTTAAAGCTGCAGCCTTGCAACTTCTTGTAGCCCGTCACTGCTAGCAGAACTACCTCCTCTACAAGGAGCAATGGAGGGCATTTGGCCTTCTCTTCTACCCTAGCCAGATGTCTTGGACGACATTGGGGTACTCACACCTGAGCCCACAAGAAAACGACTTGCCCACCGACGTATCTGTGGTGTATCCATCTACAGGGTAGACAGGAGGGTGAGTGGGAAACCTTGCTTCAACTGCCACGCTACGGGATCGAAGCGGTGAATCTTTTTCCTTCTGGTCCAGTGTGCTGCTATAACCATCACAACCACGGCAGCAGCATCCCGGAAACTTGCACTAATACCACTGCTTCTTGCGTGGGATGCCGCGTTCTCAAAACATACTAACTGACTCCTCGCATGGAGGTAAAGATACCTTTCGACACTAATAACTGCTTGTCGTTGCGTGTAAGCGCGTTAACATTTCTCCCGCGAGGCTTTAGTGGTGCGCGTCTGGACTTGCCGATGTACATCGGTAGCTGTATCAGTGGATGTGCGCCGCGCGGGAAGGAAGCCACCTTTTGTAATCCATCAGTGGCCACGTTCACGCTTCAGTCAACATCATTTCTCTTGCTCAAATGAGCATGGAGACGACATGCCCGTCTGCTGTTTGCATCCCTCTGAAAAAGTTGTGGACCACTCCACATTCCTATGGAGGAGACGGGGGTGGAGGGTGAGTCTATACATAGGAACAAGCACTGGTGACACAACGTGGTATAACTGTTTTACTGGCCCCGAATATGAATCCCTGCAGTAATGGGATCATTGGGAGCATGAAAAGGATAACAACAAAAAGCATTGGAATGTCCGATTAGGAATTCTAGCGGTTGTGTATTGCAGGGTGTATTGGCGTTGGCCTGTATGCGGTGTGGGGTGATGGAGGAGATGCGAGGTTCAGACCGCCGCTGTGGGCGATACTGCAGTGCAGTGTCTGTGTGTGTCTGTGTGCGTCTGTGTCTGTCTGTGTGTGCCTGTGCGTGCTTTTGATGCAAAACCGCACTGCTTAAAATGCAGATTGCGTGTTAAATAATGCAATCCCACAAAGCTAAAAAGAAAAGGAAAAAGCTTCCTCCCACGTCTGCACCGCACTAATGAATGGGACATTACGTTTACGGTATTACATTCATATTTCACAGATTCGGTGATTTCATAGTTTTTGGGAAAGGTTTTTTTTTTGCACAATATCACTGGCGCCTCGACACATGAGAGAAATGAATACAGATTGCGTTGGAGCTACTATAGCAACAGCAGCAGCAGCAGCATCCATAGCATCAACATCATCGTCGTCATCTTCCGGCGTACGGAATCGCCCTGAACTGAAGGACTTGCGATGCGCTCTGCGTAGACGCCCACAATGCAACGGGCCGCCAACGACGTACATGATGCGTGGTCGATAATAATAACAAAATAACAAAAATAACACCACCAGGAACGCCACACCTGAGTACGAACAAAATATTTTTCTCACGAGGGATCTGCATTATTATGATGTTTGGGCATCACTTGTGACATTCCATGTGTTTAGTCTACCAGAGGAAACCGAGCAACATTGGAGAAAGCCCCACACAGAACAGCGGAGGGGGGTGGGGGAGTGCAGAATGTACAAAAATCCACCACAGAAGGCGCCGGAGTCAGGAATCGACCCCAGGGCCTTCTTGCTGCGCGCCACGGGTGCCACCGTCGCCCTCCCGCTTCGACGGCTCGAGTCGCGGCGGCGTTCCTCGTGCACCGCGCGGCGCTTCGAGCCTCAGTGCAAGAAGCAAAAAAAAGGGACAAAAAAATTAACCCGTAAAAACAAAGTTTTTCACTATAAATCCTTTATATGCGTGGCATCGGTTTTATTTTATTATTCATTTCTGTTTTTCTTGAGTAAAAGTTTCATTTTTATCAGATTGGTATTTTAAATTAAATATGAAAAAAAAATCCTAAAAAGTGGAAAATTTTCGAAAAAAAATTTTCACGAAAATAAATTGTCACGCACGACGAGTCTGTGTGAAAAATGTCAGCTCGATTGGATCACGGGAGGTGGGTTAAAAAACGACCGAAAGATTTGCACGGTCGTAAGCGCGCAAGCAAGCAAGTGAACTTAATATAAAGGATTTAAAAAAGGGACAAATAAAACAATGCCAACGATGACGGCACCTCAGTTTCGTTGGCAATTGGCGATGTGGGCAGGCGACACTTGAATCCGACCGTCCACCCGACAGTATAAATGGCTTCGAGCTAAATTCGTCTTCCGGCACGTTGCGTGCGCGCGTGGGGCAAAGTGTGGGTACTCCAAACCCTTGCCCCCCCCCCCCAAAAAAAAATGGTCTTGCCGGCGTGGAAGAGTGTGGCCAAGTGCCCTCGAGAGAGAGAGAGGGTTTCTCAGAGCTGCCACCCGCCAGCAGAAACGCGGGGAAGAGATTACCGCGGGGTCAGCATCATGTCGTTCTCGCCACGCGTGGGCCACACCAAACAGTACAGTGGGCTATTCTGACCTTCATAGGTGCTCCTTAACAGCACTCGTCCTACTAAACATACTGTGGAGGCTACACGGGTTACCTTTGTATTTTTGCGGTTTCATATGAATATATTTTTATATATAGGCAACGGGGTGGGAGGCGGGGGATTCATGCATAGCCCGTAAAATGCATAAGCAGGTCGCAGCCATGAATGAGGATTGTTATCCGCGCATTCACAATTTAAATACCTCGGTCTCGACGACGCCCAATCTTCATGAGCGGAGCGCCGAGTCCAAGGAGACTGCAGAAAGTTGAGGAGCCATGAAAGGTCACGGAGCCCATTAGCGCGCTCCGAGTCGCCCCGCCAGCAACACGCGCACGCCTCTTGGATGAAAAGGCTACGCGCCAAGAGATGCACCGTGTCTGCATCGTGTCTGTATCGTGTCTATATCGTGTCTATATCGTGTCTGTATCGTGTCTATATCGTGTCTGTATCGTGTCTGTACCGTGTCTGTATCGTGTCTATATCGTGTCTATATCGTGTCTGTATCGTGTCTGCATCGTGTCTGCATCGTGTCTGTACTGTGTCTGCATCGTGTCTGTACCGTGTCTGTACCGTGTCTGCATCGTGTCTGTACCGTGTCTGCATCGTGTCTGTACCGTGTCTGTACCGTGTCTGTATCGTGTCTGTACCGTGTCTGTGTCGTGTCTGTATCGTGTCTGTATCGTGTCTGTATCGTGTCTGTACCGTGTCTGTATCGTGTCTGTACCGTGTCTGTATCGTGTCTGTACCGTGTCTGTATCGTGTCTGTATCGTGTCTGTACCGTGTCTGTAACGTGTCTGTAACGTGTCTGTACCGTGTCTGTATCGTGTCTGTATCGTGTCTGTACCGTGTCTGTATCGTGTCTGTATCGTGTCTGTACCGTGTCTGTATCGTGTCTGTACCGTGTCTGTACCGTGTCTGTAACGTGTCTGTACCGTGTCTGTATCGTGTCTGTACCGTGTCTGTATCGTGTCTGTATCGTGTCTGTATCGTGTCTGTACCGTGTCTGCATCGTATCTGTACCGTGTCTGTACCGTGTCTGTATCGTGTCTGTACCGTGTCTGTACCGTGTCTGTATCGTGTCTGTACCGTGTCTGTACCGTGTCTGTATCGTGTCTGTATCGTGTCTGTACCGTGTCTGTATCGTGTCTGTACCGTGTCTGTAGCGTGCCTGTATCGTGTCTGTACCGTGTCTGTATCGGGTCTATTATCCACAGGTTGAGCGGCGGGGGGGGGGGAGTCATCACTATATTTTGAGATTCCGGGGCTGAGCTCCGGAAAGTACGCATACTGACCCGACGGGCATCTGCGCGAGCCGAGAGGTGCATCGCAGCTCTTTGTCTATAATCAACGTTTTTGGGTTTAGATCGCGTTATTTATAAATGTGTCGTAACCCTCCACCACCGGACACGGCCAATCAATAAAAAAGTGTCACGTTGACACACCTTTTTTATTGATTGGCCGTGTCGGATGGTGGAGGGTTACGACACATTTATAAATAACACGATCTAAACCCAAAAAACGTTGATTATGAATAATATTGGTCGCGGAAGCCTACGTGTTAAGCTCTCTGTCTATCCACAGAGGGTTTCACGTCTCGGGGTGTAAACAAAACAAAACCCTCTCGCGAATGTGCAGCTCTGCAATCGCTCACGCCACTGGCTGGTAGAGAGGCCTCCTCTAGAGGGAGCTCTGGAGAGCCCTTCTAGAGGGCATTTGGTCGACCGTGCCACGTCTCGGCAGGGGCGGGGTGCCCATTTATATTTCTGGGTGGACAGAGCTGGTAGGGTGGGTGGGTGGGGGGTTAAGGGAACGTGCTCGTTGTTTCATCGGCCGCGCCGGAAGATGAATGACACTCATGTCAGACAGCACCACAGGCTCGTGCTTAACGAGAGAGAGAGAGAGTTGGCAGTGCGTGAAAGTCAAGGCAAACTCCGACAACCACGCATTGCGGTATCTGCTGCGGGCTTCTCCTGCGTGATCACGGTGATGATCGTACTGATGATGGCTGATAATGCGAATGATTTTGATAACGATCCTGCTGTTGATGATGCTGACGATGATGATGGCGATGTTGATGATGGTCTAATCCGTGCGCCTACATTCACGGCTGGGCTCCTTTGACGCAAGGAGCTGTGACGTCGCTCAAGTGACGAAGAGACGCCGCTGTCATCGCGAGAAATATATCCAAGTGATTGCGCAGCAGCAAGAGCGATTGAGGATAACTCAAGTTGTCACGTTGTCAACCAGTCACGTCATGGGTTTGTTGGGGGTGTAGGTAATATTGATGCAGGTTGGGGGCAAAGGTAGTGCAATGTTTTTGAAGAGTTTAATTTGACAGGAGCAAGCATCCGAATGGATGTCGCCGATCGGTGTCGTGCTGGAGAGTGTTCGGAAAGGTGGCGGCTTCGTGTGGATGCGTGGCCACGGCTAACATCAGTGGCGAGTGATGTCCATACTGGTCACGGTACCCCCAATGACAGACAAATGCATCGAGAGGCATTCATTCAGCAGTGGATTGACAACGTGTTTTATTATTATTATTATCACGAGTCAATGATTATCGGGGCCGCATTCTGCAGTCAAGATTCTGCATCGCATCTTCACTCCACGCACCAAAAATACATTGCCCGGGGTGTTTTTTTTGGGGGGGGGGGTGTTTTGTTACTTTGGCATTTCGCTTTAAATTATGCAATGCCGAGAGATTCAGTCGGCACCGTAATGGACAAATTAATAAAATATTACGCCACATAAATAATACAATGGCGCGATAGATGTGTGTGTGTGCGCGCGGCTTCCCCAATGTGCGGGCCACCCACTCCTCGGGGCATTGTTCGTTCGAGCCGTGCGGGAGATTGATACAGTTACAAGCGTGGTGATGCAGGGGGGCAGCCCTGCAACGGCTTTCTCGCGTCCCTGTCGGTGAAAGGGCCTCCAAGCAGAAGGGGCTCCGGAGACGAGCTTCAGATCCTTTGGCCTACACTTCCACGCCGGCAGTGAATGCGCCTTGGGAGAGACGGCGGGAGCGGCCACGCTTTTAACTGTCGAACAAAAACGGCGGTCGCCGCATCGCGCGGCGCTTTCAGATGCGCTTCTGGGTCCGTCTGGAACGCTCTTCCTACTTCCGACATTGGGAAGCCACTGGAGATTTAAAACTCACTTCTTTAGAACGGCTTTAGGTGTTTAGTTTGCTGTCCTTTCCGCCGCACCTCCGATTCCCACGGTTGGCTATGTACGGTGCGAAAGAAGTTCAACAAATATACATACACACACTTTACTCCATCATACGCACCCTACCGATTGACTGTGTTGTACCCATTGACTGTGTTGCACCCATTGGCTGTGTTGTACCCATTGACTGTGTTGTACCCATTGACACTGCTTGGTGGACACATACGTGAAAGGGTTCGATTTAAGAAACTTGCACCATTCATTTAAACTGCCACGCCAGGAGATGGAGTGGAACCCGCGACATCGAGATTGCAATTCCAGTCACGTGCTCTGAACCCACAAGCCACGGCAGCGGCGTCCCTGTGGGTATGACGCGATGATTTGGATGTTTGGCGAATTCCCAGATGCAGAGTTTTATATTTTGTCCGTCTGTCTTCTCAAGCAGTGGCCATGTCTCGCACCCCCAGAAAGGGCATCTCGCACCCACAGTGGGATGCGGGCACCCCACGTTAAGAAGAAGAAGCAGAGCCGCTGGTTTAAAGGAACCGACTATTTTGGTGCATTCTTCATTAGCCCCAGCGGGTGCACAGGGAACTCACACTTTACCGTACCGCAAGCAATCTGTCAAGGGTGTAAGGTTTTAAATGTTCATCATGGGGCTACAGAACATGTTAGCAAATACGATTCAGTTCGTTATAGCTTATTTTGAATTAAAGCACTTTCCAAATCTTCTGCTGGATGAAAGGCTCCACAAGTGGGAGTTGTTTTGACCATACTTCACCGCGCTGGACACACTTTCTGGAGTGTCTGATACTCCATCGATACTGTGTATGTAACATATATATATACCATGCCTACTATACTTCGCTTATATATTTGCTAGAATTGTGTAGATTTCAGGGTCTGAAACCGTAACAGCCAGAGGATCATAAATTGTAAACTCTCATCACGTCGGAGGCTGTGCATCATGTTCACGCCTTGTTCTCATTATTCATATCGCATGTGTTGTGTTTCACTGTGTGCCCACAATTACCGCGCCGGAGACACGAACGCCACTCGGCAATTCCCCAGCGCTTCCCTCGCGCGCACGTGGTCACGGTTTCAGAGGCTCTGGAAGTAATTTATGATTATCGTTATTATTGTCTTTTCTGATGCTACGTCCAAGTAATCAAAGTTAAACACGTTCGTCAATAACACTGCCCCAAAAGCGAAGGCGATAAGAATGATAATCTTCCAAGACGGCTGGCCAGCTAAGTAGCCGCTGGTGGACACGGGCTCTCTGTGGGGCGCACAGGCCCTTCGAGCAGCCTGAACAAGCAATTGCAGGGATGCGCCCTGACGTAACATATTTTAAATATACATAATAGGTGACGTTTCGGGCAATGACCCTGCTGGCCATTTGCTCGAAACGTCATCTATTGTACGCGTTGTTAGTTGCTGTTTCTCGCTAGGGCAGAGCTATTGACGAATTGCGTTCGGTTGTTTTACGAATACCTAAATAATGACGTTCCGAAAATCGTCCGTGCGCATTTCCCGTGATCCATGCGACGTCGCTATTATGAGTCGCACGTCCGTGGGACGTCCGTGGGACGTCTGCGGAAGGGGGCGGACTCGACAAAGGGGAACACGCGCAACAGGGCGCGGCTCCACCGCGGGGCTTTTGTGAAGTTCATGCAATGAGCTTTGGGCGATGCGCCCTGCTCGTGGCCTCGCGGGGCCATTGATGCCACGCGGCCGGGGGGGGGGGGGCGGACGGACTGTCGGTCAAACCTTAACCCTGATTGACCCCCACCCCTACACCTCTCTGCTCTCCCAGCCCCTTGGACCGTGTAGGTCAGACCCGCATGAGATGTCGGCCAGCGTGAAACGCAGAGTTACGGCCCGCTGCGTGTGACGTCTTGGCATCGTCAGCCACCTTTCATCGAGTCAATGCCCGCTCCACGAGTTGCTGCTCTCGCGCTCATGCGCGCGTGCACGCCTCATTCGATGCGCACAAAGACAAAGATCTCCCCCCCTCTTATAGCCTGAACAGACTGTTGGGGCAAGTGTTGTTAGCGAGCACCTATGAAGGCCGGCACGGCACACGAGGAGGCGGGTGGCCAGCACCACGCCCGGCCGCCTTTGTCTCCAGAGTAGCCACCGTGTAATCATTTGAGGCTGAATCGACCTAGGTGAGGTCCAATACTGTTTCAGATAATCGTCACTGGTGGTGGCCGTGAGCGGGAATCAAACTCGAGTCGCCGGGTTCGTAGCGCAGCGCGCTGACCCCTGCACTGGCCGCTCCCTACGCCGCACGCCACGCACGACACGCAACCTACGCCAGCACGCACGCCACACTTCACAGGTGATGCACTTCTCACCCGCGGGCTCCAACGACCTCCCTCCCTACCGCTGGCCCACACGGGGATGAGGAGGGGGATGATGACGCACGACGGCACGGAGCGTGGAGCGGCGTGCACCTCGCCACGCCAATCAACGCTTCGAATCGCCGTGGAGCGCCGCTCGTGCGCGGACACTTTAGCCGACGCCCTGCAGGATGAGGGCTTCCCCCCTACGCCGTGTGGGTCGAAGGGGTTGATTTGACCATACTTCACCGCAGGGGTCGGTCCAGGGTATCACTTGCCACTGGTGCTATCCCGAGTCGGGGATCGATCACACTCAGGTGGCAGAGTTTGCAGCGCGGTGCGCTAGCGACGACTCCGACACAACAATGACGATGTCCATGATGACGATGATGACGATCAATGCATTACATTGTCGAGTTGATATAGGCACGGACGGTGGACTGGATTCTCAGCCACGGCTCACATCAGCGGCGAGTGATATTGATATCGGTTCTGGGCAAAACGGACGGCATTGTATCGTCGTAACGCTCCTGCGATCGCGTTGGTGTTCACGTGATGGACAGTTATTACGTGTGTGTATGTGGGTGTCTATATTGTCCACCAGAAAAGGTCGGAGTGATGGCAGTGGAAGGAATCTCGCTATAAGCGTACAGCCCACGCACGTTGTGAGACGGACGGTTTACTGCTAAACTGAGTAATGTGGGTTGTGAAATATTTAATTGGACGTAATTATGTATATCATCATGGAGTTCTGTTCTCCGATCACGGCTCACGTCAATGGCAAGCCATGTCTGAACCGATCCGAGGTGCCGTTCACCAACGCGCAGTGAGCAGTGTGTGGTGAAGTATGGTCAAACGACTATCATGACCGGAATGGAGTGGGGAGGCAATCGTCGTCAGCGGTGGATTGACATTTTTCGTGCCATTATTTGACGTTGCATCTGTAAGCTGACCGTGTAATCTAAATTATTAATATCGTAATTAATGCCATTTATGTATCCACTGTCTCTATCGCAGGAGGTCCTGAATTGTGGATTTTTGGAATGGAAGATGTTTGGCCAATGCCCTCTTTTTATAAGAGGGATTCGCGCGCGTGATTACATCCCACGCGAGAAGAGACGGCTCCAATGCGACAGCCCCCTTGTCGTGTTGCCATCGTCTCAGTCCTCTCACACTCCAGCAACTTTGCGTTTCTTCGCACTTCCTTGACGGTGCCCACCAGAGCCTCCTCATCCGCCGCGCCAGAATCACAGAGGCGTGCGTAGTCGCGCCACAGCGCAGCGCACCGTCTGTAATTGCGCACATTACTCGCGTCTTCACAGCGCGCATCGAGCCGCTCCGCGCTAATGATGAATTAAACAATTACCACCGCTGTCATCCAAGCCGCTGATTACGCCTGTCAAGTTCAGAAGGCGGAGATCTCAAGCCAGTCGGCATTGCGAGGCGCAGCTGCGCAATGAATGTTCCTCTCAACTCACTATCCCCGCCACGCCAACCCGCCCCCCCCGCCCGCCCGCCTCCACATCCTCCACTGCCCCATCCGCCGTGCTACTTTCGCACCCCGCGTAATTAACTCGCACTGCCTCCTTCCAGATAAATAATTCAGCCGTGGCCGTAAGCGAGCGCGCGCGCGCGCGCACGCCGGGGCTATAACTGCCCCCCCAAAAATCGATTGCGTAAAAACCGCTGCCCGAAATAAAGCAAGGACCCTAAAACAACAACTACTACTACTACTGCTCCTGCGATATCCTTCGCGAGCCCATAGATCGTTTGTTAACAATATTACTGTCATTATTCTTGTGGACCCCCATTACCCCCACTACCCCTTACCTCCTCCTTTAAAAAAAAAACACAATCGCATGCCATCTGTGTGGTGAGATGTGCGTAATATCTATGATATATTCTATCAAATACGTAACGCGCGGTCCATCAGACGGGGCCGTATCTCAAAATAGCTCGGGGAGGGGGTGGGGTGACGTGGGGGGGGGCAGTGTGAATAAAGGGGGAGGGGTGAGTGGAGGAGGGAAGGAGGTGGGCGAGTTTGTGCCTCAAGTGTTACATCCACCCACTCCTGACGAGACGGCGCGCTCTGTCTGTCCTGTATATAAGCGAGACACTCGGCCACAGCGCCAGGGTTAATCACGAGGCAGTTGGGAAGAGAATAAAAGTTGGCAGGCTCGAATTTGCGCTACTCGAACTGTCGTGCGTTCTTGTTGTTGTTGTTGTTTGCCGGCTCGTAAGAACCCGTCGCAAGTCGAAGCAACGGACGCTGAAGAGGCGGAACGTGAATCTCCATCTGCAACTCCTGCCGCCGCGAGTCGTACGGTGAGAGAGGCGTCGCAGCGACCATGCCGAGCGATTAGACGCACGTGCGCAGACGCACCCCACGCGGCAGGCAAATGTTGGTGTTCGGGTTTCATGACTCCAAGTCGGTCCGTGTGCAGGCTCTCTGTGTGTGTGTGGATTAATGGCATTGTAGCAGGAGCTTGAGAGATGATATCTTCATCCGGCAGCGGATTGATCGCAGCCGATGAACTACAAGCCGCATGCTGTCCGACTGCTGAATCTGTAATTTTCGATCTCTCGTTGCAAGTCAGTCACTAACCAGAGTCACTGTGGAATGCACTCACACACGCGGTCCTACACTGCAGTTCATATCATTCAATTAAGCGGTACCCGCATGTAGCGAAATACACGTGTACAACAAACCACACCAACCATTATAATTGCTTTGGTACAATGTACGAGCTCGATTTGCGGGGAGTTAATAATTGAATTTAAAAACCACAGTAAGTATTGCAATGAAGATGTAAATATGCAATTATACGTGAACCTTACAAATTGCTGTTATTAACAAATCACGTGCAAAGGGGTGTAAACACGTTTCGAACATGTAAATAAGTTATCATCACCGTGACTCATCTTACTGCCATTGCACCTTGTTTGCATTCACCATCAGGATATTGCTTTTCACACGAGCATACATTACGAGGCAATGTTTAATTGTGTTTCGGATTGGTTAACGCGCTGCGCTGTGAACCAGCGTGAGCAGCGGCAGTGATATCTGAGACCAGTGCTGCCTCTCTCCACACCATCAACCCGCACTGACCAGCGTGGTGAAGTATGGTGAAAGCAACACGACCATGACTGACGTGGCGTGGGTGGTGGGAGGGGAGGCACTTCCATCCGTCCATCAGTAGATTGACCAAGGCGATGTCTCAGTAATCCCGTCCTCAGACAGATTGGCTGCCTCTTATATTGAATGTGGAGGAGCACACGGGCCGGCATAATTCGTACGCCCGTTATTATAGAGACGTGACCCCGTAGGTTCGCGTATGGGATATGTGTATTATTGCAGGCTCAGTCTGTGTGTGGATCGAGTTCAGCAGTCAAACAGCGGCGCGCGGCTCCCAGCAATAATCCTCGGACCTCACGTGCCGTGGCTACCTCCATTCATCTCAGCCGGCACGAACAACCCCGACAAAGCCGCGGGCACGCGCGGTAGCCCACGGTCAGCACGCTGCAATTCTGAACCAGCTCAGCTGAGTTCGGTTCCCGACCGAGGCTAACACCAGCGACTCAGTGGTCACTGGGTCGCCTCTAGACGGTCCTTCCGTTCTTCGCCAATTCGCATTGTTATCCAGCGTGGTGAAGTATGGCCAAATACGCCCCCCACCTTCCCCGTTACCGACACGGCATGGGGAGGCCTTCATCCAGCAGTGGATTGCCAAGAGGGTGTTTATTATTATTGTTATTATTTTGTATATGCAATGGTCCAGACACCTTGCTTGGACTTGACGCATGAAGAGCGGCGCATTCATCTTGGCTGGCACCAACCAGCCCCGTGCACCGATGCGCGATGTAGATTTACGAATGTTTCCACATTCTCGGGTGATCGCAACGACCCACGTTGCACCTGTGCGCAAGGTCTGCACAGACGAAGATGCGGGTGGCGGCTACCGGAGTCTGGCAATGGCTTATTGACGCAACCGATCGTCGGTTACCGTCATGGACACGCGGCAGGCAGCGGGTCACGTGCGGCGCTGTGGTGGCGCGAGGGCATTCGCAAAGCGAGCTTGGAGGGACCCGAGCAAGCCCAGGGCACCAATGCGAATTTAATATCAACACCGCACGAGTGCCTCGAATGTCAGTCTCAAATTGAAATCCTAAGACACGTAGCAGACTAATTCGCTTACCTGTCAAATTGATCGGTCGCATCTTGACATTGTCTGCTGCTCGATTCTCTCGCGCCTCGCTAGATCTCTCTTGTTGTGGTGAACATCTCTCTCCTATCTCACTACATCTCCACATCATGTCCATATCTTTACATTAATTGTGGACGGGTTAAAACACTGTCTGCTTTTTAGGGGCCCCAATTGGCTAGCGCCTCCACTACTGGTTACACGTTTCTGATAACCGGATATCAATCAATCGTTTCTGACATTGAACGGATCAATACTCTGCCTTCTAACGAATATACGTATATGCTTTGAGCGCAAGATGTGACATTACATTTAATGGGGGTTTCAAGCGCAGTGCGCTAACCGCTGCGCCACAGCTCCTTCCGAAAGCGAAATACATTGTTGTGCAATAGTATATGATGCACCTTTCGTTTCTTAAACGTCATCTAGGGAGAATAATATTCACTGGTACAACATCTCTTTGCGGGGGGGGGAGCATGATCTCTCATGGGTTCTCATTTCGGCTCAAGAATATCGGAAGATGCTGATCATGGGGCGGAATCTAATCCGATTAAACGATATTTGTAATGATGACCATCTCTCTCCTCGTTCAATTACATCGGAGGATAGCGGTGATGGTGATGATGTGACGACATTTGGTCACTAGATCATTGATGTTGATGACCATCATGGTACTCGCGTGGTAACAGATAGTTGATTTTAGATGACGCTGTTGATGATTGTTATGGTCTCTCACGTGCATAAGCCGTATTGGATAATCACGATGATTATAACGATAATGCATCTGCCACGCTGATGATCGTATCCACCAAACTCAACACGTTCATCAACAACACGGTGGCCTTGAAAGGAAACGTATACAATCGGCGACGTTTCGCGCAGGGGCCAGTGCCCTGGGAAACGTCGATAATATTACATGTCTCTATGTTTGAAGCCACAGCGCCACTGCTGAACGTGTTGATGTCTTGTTGTTGTTAACTGTCTCTGTGAACCACCTCCAACATCAGCAGCAGCAGCTAATTTCCGTACTCGACCATGCAGGGCGGTGGGAGGGCAGCGGGCGTGGAGCGACTGTGACCTCGACCACTCGTGTCTGTCTCCTGCCACTTGTCCCAGCGGGGGAGGGGGGGGGGGATGGTCAGGAACCTGCGGCTCTCCATGAACGACTGTCTCCTCGACGTCGTTCATGAAGGGCCGCCGTCTCGTATTCACGTGCATTGCGGCTCTTCAAATATTCAGTTGCGTGTGTTTTTTTGTTTTACGGAATCCGAAAAAAAAGTGTCTCTTCTCGTTTTTTGCTCGCCGTCCTCCCGTTGAATTGCCGCAGCGTTACCGCCACCAACCTCCACCCCTCCCTCCCTCTCCTCCTCTTCCGCTGTACGCAGAAATGGCCGCCATACGCGTGCACGCGCTGCTGGGGCTGCTGGCGCTGCTGGCGACGTCGGCGCGCTGCTGGGACGGCGCCGCGGGTCTCTCGTCTCGCCAGTCGCTGCTCGACCTCGTGCTGGCCGCGCTCGAGGAGCTCGAGCGAGGAGGAGGCGGGACACGCCACTCGTCCTCGCCTCTCGCATTCCCCTCCTCCGAGGACCTCGCGGGGAACGCGGCCGAGATGTCACGCATCCCCTCCGAGATCTTCTTCCCCATAGGTGACGCGCGCGCGCGTGTGTGTCAGTGTGTGTGTCGGCGTGTGTGCGTGTGTAAGCGTGTTTATGTGTGTGTCAGGGATGTGTGTCAGCGTGTGTGTGTGTCAGCGTGTGTGTGTGTGTCAGCGTGTGTGTCAGGGTGTGTGTGTGTGTCAGGGTGTGTGTGTGTGTCAGGGTGTGTGTGTGTCAGCGTGTGTGTGTGTCAGCGTGTGTGTGTGTCAGCGTGTGTGTGTGTCAGGGTGTGTGTGTCAGCGTGTGTGTCAGCGTGTGTGTGTAAGCGCGTGTGTGTGTATCAGCGTGTGTGTGTAAGCGCGTGTGTGTGTATGTCAGCGTGTGTGTTGGCCACAGAGGAGCGGTAGTGTAGCGGTTAGCGCGTTGGGCTATGAACCCGGCGACCCGAGTTCTAATCCCGCTCACGGCCAACACCAGTGACGATTATCTGAACCGGTCCTGGGCCTCCCCTAGGTCGACTCAGCCTCAAATGAATACCTGGTACGGTGTGTAAACATCACCACTGGGGAGACAAAGGCGGTCAGGCGTGGTGCTGGCCACCCACCCCCTCGTGTACCGTTGCGGCCTTCATAGGTGCTCGCTAACAGCACTTGCCCCTCCAGTCTGTTAAGGGTATATGGGGGATCTTTGTCTTTGTCTTGTTGGCCACCCACCCCTTCGTGTGTGCCGTGCCGGCCTTCATAGATGCTCGCTTACGTCGCTATCCCCCCAAAAAAGTCTGTTAAGTCTATAGGGGAGGATCTTTGTCTTTTGCGAGTGCGCGCGTGAGTGTGGAGTGGGAGCGTAATGGAAATGCCTTGCGCTATGAACCAGACGACCAGAGGTCGATTTCCCAGCCACGGTCAACATTGGTGACGAATATCTGAACCGGTCCCGAGTCTGCCCTTGGTCGACTCACCATCGAATGCGTGTGCCTGGTGCGGTGTGTGAATGTCAGCACTGGAGAGACAACGGCGCTAGGGCTTGGGGTCTGGCCACACCGCTCCTTCATTCATGCGCTGTGCCGACCTCATGAAGGTCGATACCGCTAACAGCACTTGCTCCAGCGGTCATTAAGGCTAGTCGGAGAATCGCAGTGTTTATGTTTATGTGTGCATGTATATGTGTGCATGTACATTTTTATTTTTATATCCAGCGAACGGAACCGTCGTTCCAGATTCAATTCTGGGGCTTGCGGACTTTGTCTTGTTACCTGGCCCTCTCCGAGGTTGATTTGGCCAAAAATAAATAGCATCTCATGTGGCGGACATGATAGTCGTACACTACCTCCTCGCCGGCAGCCTTAGTTGGCATTTAATGACGCCACTTGCCTTAATGGGCACTCGCTCGCACCACCTGCTAACAGCTAAAAAGGGAGGAATCTAAAAGGGGGATAACCATTGTATTAGGGTCCTGACATTGTCTGCCAATGCGTTCTATCGATACCCGCCATCATGACGCGTGCGTTCTGGACCTTGCCCAAGCAACACGCCACCTCGGGCGTGATGTCACCAACGTTCATCCTCGCGGCGGCCAAAACGTCATCCCAGCGGTAGGCGGGGGAGGGGAGTCAATTCTGGAATGTTGAATCTTGGCTGGCCACGGTCCTTAGCTCGCGGTGCCACAGGGAGGAGAGGCGTCACGCGGGAAGCCATGTAGAACACGCGGCCCCGTGTGACCCAGCGTCCCTTCACTCGTGACCCCGCCGCGTGGCTCCGCGCGAGGCCACACCGGGCGCCAAGGGCCCCACCGGGCGGTGGATGCGGCAGCTCCTCGTGTCTGAGCATGGCGACTCAGCGCGAGCAGCCCGGTGCTAAGACGCCCACCACCGAACGGAGGGGGGGGGGACGAAAGTTCCGCGGTTGCTCCCCGTGCCTCGTCACTGCTTACCCCAGGGGCGTGGCCGCAAATCATCGCCGTCATCATCGGCCACGGTCAATCCGCTGCTGGATGAAGGCCTCCCCCCAAGCCTCCGCCTACCACTTTACGATCGTTTCGGACATGATTGTCCGCCTTGGCACCTGCACGTGAACGAACTTCATCGCTCCAACGCAGCCGTGGACGTTCCATTCCTTGGCCGCCACTTCGTTGTTATTGTTCGCCATCGGCCATCCCTTCTCACGACGTTTCGTGTCAATCAAATGGTTGCTTCTGAAGCGAGACGGTGAACCATTTATAGATACCGCATTGAGACAACAGGGATACGTTGTGAAGAAAATGAATTATTTCAAAACATATGTAGAAACTTCCACCGATCTCAGCGCACGTATTATTCAATGGTAAAGGTATTTCTTCCGTCAGGCAAAGAACCACCGCTTTCGGAGTATGCAACCACCTGTACAGAATGTAGTTCGATGACGATTAGAATCAATGGGGTATCTATACATGGATCGTCCCGTACGTATGCAGCGAGCGAACGTCAAAATCAAATTAAATCCGTACGATTCTTTTTTCGTTGACTTAGTCGTTCTTCAGTCGCTGGGAGGAAATGGACATAATATGGCTGTGTTCACGAAGAAGAAAAATTCGCAGCTAGGAAGGACGCGCGAATTTCGCGACTGACCAATGCTTACGGGCCCAGCGCTTATCAACGACGATTAAATATTAAAGAACGCCCCACGTTGGGCTCCACGGCCCCTTCCCTCCAGAGCCGCGCGCCGCGGTGCGGTGGTCAGCGCCAGGACCCAAGAGGTTCGCCGCTTCGATTTCATCGCCCGGCGCGGCGGCGGCTTCAAAACGGTGGTGCGAGTTTCTCGAACGCCCCCGCTACCAAACCCCGCCACCTCTACCCAACCACGTCGGAATGAATGGGTGGCGGCACGGTTGGTCGGTCGGCAGGACAGGTCGTGTGTCGGTGGGGTAAAGTGTAGGCGAGCTCACGTCTCTCGAGACATCTGGGCAGTCTGAAAAAGAAGGCCAAAATATTCCTTCCAGCAAGAGCTCTGCGGGAGCTTCCTCCACCAACTGCTCGCCGATTGTAATGTGTGAATGTTTAAAATATCTTTAGCTATGTACGTTCAACTTCTTTCGCGCCGTACGTAGCCAACCGTGCTAATCGGAGGTGCGATTAGCAGGGTTATGTGTGCGCGTGAAATTTAAATTCCCGCAGTGTTCGTTGACCCTCTCGATGTGTGCGTCTGTCTGCCAGTGGCATTACGGGAAGCTCGCGGTCGGGAGCGAGCGGCACTGGCCGTGAGCTAACGATGGCCTCGTGTTTCGCTTTCTTTCTCCCACCGCACAGCGATCGATACCCGTGACCCGAGTTTGAAAGAGAAATTCATCAAACACGTCACCAATAAGAGTGAGTTGTGCATCGCTCTCACAGTTTTCACCGCCGCGTGATCGCTCACTCCCTCGTTCGCTCACTCCCTCTCCCTCAAGTCCACTCGCTCCCTCACTCACCAATTCACTGACTCACTTACCCACTCTCTCTTGCTCACTCGCTCCATCACTTACTCATTCACTGACTGGTTCACTCATTCCCTCTTGACTGACTCGCCCGCTCGCTCATTCCCTCTTGGTCGCTCACTTACTACCAACACTTGATTTTTGGACGCACCTTCACTTTTATATCAAGCAACTAAAATTAATGTTCAGAAAACGAGGCTTTGGTTTTTGCTTTCATGCATTTGCTTATCTGTTACATTTGTACTGTGCTCTTGGCATCATGTTGTCAATGTAAACATTTTCACTTTGAACTCATGCAGTGACCAGTACATCCAACCAAAACGGTCAGGGCAACATTTCAAACGGAATAATTTTCCAGATCCCTGGTGTAGACTGAAGCAAGACGGCATTTGACGAGTAGTAGGCAGAGCCATTGTGAGAGACATACTGGATGTGGTGTGTAGGTCACTGAGATAATGTCTGGGTCACCGACCCCGGGAAAACCTCGCTGATGGGACGCCGCGGTAGCGAGATGTCAACTACCTCGCCTGGTATGCAGGGTGTCTTGGGTTTAATCCCAATTCTGATGCTTGAATATTTAGAGCTTGCATGTTCTCTCTCCCCATGGTCGCATGGATCATTCTCCGGTTTTACCCTCCACATTTAGAATGAACATGCGTTTAGAGTATTAGGCTGCAATATATTTCCAAGTGACAAGCCACATCATTGGGCTATCATTTGTGGCCAGGTCGCTTCTGAAAAAAAAGCTACATAGCTCAATGGGCCTTAGCCGGTAAAATGAAACATAGTTTCGTGTAATGAATCTCCTTAAGAGCGGCCTCTAGGAAGATTATCTCATCGAACTACAAATGAGGTCCATGCAATTGCCTCTTATCCAAACGAGGGTCACGGGGTGCTTCAGGGACACTAGAGAACCAGCAATAACAATAATAATAACGCAGCGCACAAATGTAACGAATACCCCATTATACAATGTAACACCGTTCGACCCCCACCTTCCCCGCCACGCCGCTTGCCCACACACGCCCACATTCTCCCACGCTACCTTGAACCACCCACACACAGCAGGGACGGTGGGTGGGTGGCTGGGGTGTTCGTAATTACCAATCGTAGCCCGCTGACCGCTGGACTTGCCAGCAACGGTCTCGTGTGAGCTAAAGATCCCCCGCGCGTGTAATACAATTCCACGGTCATTGGCGACCAATTTGCTCCGTCCATTTATTGAACCGCGACTGCTTCAATCAGGGTCTTGTTTAAAAAAAAAAAATCTCTTTCAGTGCCCAGAGTCTGTGCCACACTCTAACAAAACAAGACGGCCAATTTTGGCGCCCTGCCACGTGATCGCACTGTGTGTGTGTCAGTAGCGCAGTGGTTAGCGCACTGCGCTATGCGCCATGAACCCAGTGACCCCAGGTTGATTTGATTGTCGGACTTGGCCAACATCATTGGTAGAATATCTTAACCGGTCCCTAAGTCGACCCAGAGTTAAATGAGGACAAGGTTTGATGTGTAAACATGAGCAATGGGGAGACAAAGGCGGGCGGGTGTGGTACTTGCTACACCACCTCCTTGATGTGCTCTGTGCCGGCCTTAATAGGTGCTCGCTAACAGCTCTTGCCGCATCAGCCTCTGTGGCTGTAATATTGATGTCTTTGTTACAGTATACGCACCACACGCACACAGATCCAGGCTCAAAGCCGCACATGTCACCACCGCACACTTGGTGGCACGGTGCCCAGGAGATTCTTGAATCTATTCGTGTGGAGTTTTGAGCGTTTCCCCCGCGGTATGCGTGCTGGGTTTTCTCAAGGCACTGTCGCCTCCTGCCCCCATGGACACGGACATCCCACTGCAGGAAACTCCCTGATAGAACAGAGTCTCGCAACTCAGTGACGCTTTCGTGGCTAAGTAAAGGACATTATTATTATAGTTGTTGTTATTCTTGGTTCTTTCGGTAAAGTCACGTAAAGATTAAAGAGCGCCCCACAGCAAGGAAATTTGAAAAAAGTGGCGGGTTTTTTTTACGTGAGAAAAAAAAACGTTAAGAAGACACCGCCACTTTTTTCAAATTTTCTTGCTTGGTTTTTCCCACCTGATGATGATTGCTTGTGTTTCAGTCGAAACCTCGTGATAATTTTATTGTTTTATATTTGTATTATTTTATTGTTTCCCTTCTACGTGACTTTACCGAAAGAACCAAGAATATGAATCCCTACAGTCACGAAAGTTTTAAATCAAAATATAGTTGTTGTTGTTGGAATGCGCCAGGCTTAATTGGTCACGTAATCCCTTCCGGGTTGCTGACAGACTGCAGCAAGTGGCATGTCGACTTGTAGAGTCGCCACGGCCATAGCGGGAGGTACTGGATGTGGTGTGCAGGGTTTGGAGATATTTTTTGTCCCGGGCTCGCTGTGCCGCACAGCCCCGGATGAGATGAATCCCTCGGAGTGCACGGGCACCGGTGGGAGGGGGGCGGGGTGGGGGCTCGACATCGGCACGCTCTTCGACGCTGGCTGATAATTAGTGGACGTGTTAATTAGGGGGGCCATGCTCGTTAGGGGGCATCCATTTAGAACGTAACGCATGGAGGGGGAGGGTGGTTAACCCAAATGCGTACGCTTGCGTATGGTGGTCTACTGACATTATACGTACGCATAGGAAACAGGTGGGGGGAGTGAAGCCTCGATAGTGTGTCTACATTGGCCTTCAAATGAGTCAGATAGTCCGGCGGTGGACTATCTGTTCGCTGAAACACGTTAATATTATTAATCCTTGATCGTTTCTGCGTGGATTAAATATCAGCTGTTCTATAGGGTTCGGGGGTGGGGGGGTGCGTCAGGCGAACGTACGCAGGTGGGAGGGGGGGGGGTGTAAAAAGTCCGCGTGCGTACAGGGACGGAGGGGAGGGGTCAAGCTTTGACAGATTTTTGCGAACCTACTCAATGGATGGCCTCTCATCGCGTGTGTTGTGTGTTGGTGTCTTTGCGGATTGCAGGTTCCATGTACATGTCACCGGAATGCAGTCGGCAGTTCTACCGGCTCTACCATAACACCCGCGACTGCACGGTCCGCTCCTGTAAGTCCACATTGCTCCACGGCTCGGATATAAAGCCATGAAACAAGTACCCTGTGGCATGGGCTTTGATTTCTCACTCAACATGATCTGGGGCCGCTCGTAGACGAGAGTAGGCGGCACGTCGATTCGTGGTGAGCCGCAGCCAAAGCGAGATGTGCACTTGATGTGGTATGCCGGGACTCATCAATGCTTTGTTGGATAAATACAGGGCATTGTTGTGATTGTAATACACAGGGCTTCGTTGATCACTGAATGTTTTCCGAGTTGGGCGCCAACACTTGGCCAAGCTCTGTGGTCTCATATTGGTACGTTAAGCCAAACTAAGTTGGTGAGTGTCTAAAATGTGTTCCTACGGGGTGGTGGGATGGTTTGGATGTTGAAGGCCAGGCTGGATGCACTACGAACTGGGCATTGGGGTGTGTGAGCTTTGTCGGCTTTGCCGATGGTTCGTAGCGTCGACCGGGGGAGCGTGCATGGCACCCGGTGAACGCGTCGCAGCCCAGAGAAGAGCGGCTGTGAGTCGCATGAGATAGACACCGGCCGGTTGTTTGTCTTCATCTTTGTATGTTGAACGTCTTTTGCACCGTACGGAGCCAACCGTGCGAATCGGAGGTGCAGGGGAAGGACAACAAACGAAACACAAAAATATATGAGGGCCCAAAACCACTTATACAATTCCATATTCCTACGGAGGGGGTCAATACCGGGCTGAATTTATCATGGAATATTTTCCAGAGGTCAGCCCCAAACATCTTTATCTGAAATCGAGCCCTGCTTACCCGCAACCAGATTCTGTGTTCTCACTCTCCTCTTAAGTTGGGAGACGTTGCCAGAATAATGATTGATCAGTTCTACAAATATCTATCTAAACCGTCATGCGAGTGGTAGGCCCCATGCAGCATTTCATTTTCACTGATTTCCTGGCAGACTGGAATAGTCACGTGACGAGTCGTAGCCACAGCCATCGCGAGATACATACTGGATGTGGTGTGCCGGGTGTGGAACTAATTTCCAGGTCACCCAGACAAGTCCCAGTGAAACTCACGAGCCTGCACACTCCAATCAAATCGCACTCATGCATATACTATACCGTGCATATTTAAGATAAGATCACAGCTCTATGTCAATCCACTGCTGGATGAAGCCCCCCCAAAACTGTATCGAGCATGGAGGGGTTGTTTGACTGAGCGTTGAGCCCGCGTCGCGAGGACTCGAGTGCGAGAGGCACGCAGCAGTCGCCACTCGCCATGCCATCGCAGTGTGAAGTCCACGAGCCCAGACCACGTATTGGACTCGCCGTTACAATTTATTTACGTGTCCAATAACAGTGATTGTGATAACCATTTGAAACGAACAGGGCTATCAAACACCTCGCCCTCATTAGCTGTATAAATACAGCGGTGTCGCCAATGCTTAGCTACACCACGTGGTACCAATTGTTGCTATGGCCCACGGATTATTAATATCCGCGGTGTGGAAGCTTGCGGCTGACGTCTCATTTTCTGATATTTGTCTCGTCTTCCTTGCCCGTGTCCTCGTGGGTGCAGACTACCGGAGGTGCGCACGCCTCCTCAGAAGACTCACCATGAGTCCGCTCTGCACCAAGAGTTAGGAGCCCTGCCGGAGGTGAGTGGCCACAGTCCAGGCGCTGGAGAGGACACATCATGGCCAGGTCTCGTTCGCAACGATTATCCTCACTATGAGACATCTCCTTTACCAGTGGCAAAATATAGTAATAGGTTTTTACCCTTTCAACTGGTGCAAAAACTGATACCTTTATACAAGGGATCATGTTTGCAATAACCACAACACAAGCAGTCAAAATGCAAACAAAGAGAAACAACTCTGATAATGATAATGATATGCACTGTCCTTGAAGTTGATTGGTCCACACCCCAGACAGCTTTTCTGAGAGCCTAGTCTTCATTGGTGTTGGACCACATGACGCGATTATCCTCATTGTAAAACTTAACAATATTATGATGCATAATTGATTTTTTGTTTAGGCCACGTTATAGATCTGGCCAAATATCTGTCAGAAGAAAGCCCTCCCATCACCCAGCAGAGCCGACATTCTGATCTCGTCTTAGAAGATGTTTGGCGCAGTCTCGAGCATAACGTCGCTTATGATGATTGTCCTCCAGCTCACAGCACCGGTGAGCTGGAGCAATCAGAATTGGCAGGTTAAACGCTTGTACTGTACACTTGACAAGTTTATTGATGTCACCTGTGTTGGGGTGGTGGAAGGTGTTAACGACACAAATTTAACCAAACAATTAATTACTTATAATTATGACCCTTTTAACCCAAGCAAGCCCCACCAAATCTCATCTATCTGGTGGGAGTCACAGTCCATGAGCCCAGACCAGATATTTCACTTGACATTTCCAACTGAGATGGTATCACTCGAGCGGATCCAAATTCTTTATGTGGCCAACACCAGTGAATCATGTGGTAACCATGACAAAGGAGTGGGGTTACCCACTACTCAGCCGTGTAACTAAATCGGTACGTCCAAAGCTTTGCTATCTTGGCTGGTACCAGTCATGCTCTGGCCCATGGACAATAAAGCACAATACAACTTCTGATACAAGCACACATTGGATATAAGCACAGCTGGCCTTGCTCCAGGGAGGCGCTTTCTTCATTATTCAGTTGCCCTGTGTGATTGAAGAAGCTGTCTTTGTCTTCTTCGGAGTGACACTTTCATATCGAAAAGCTCTCACGTAGAAATCTGCAGTATGAGTCACCCTTTATGGAACGCATGTCTTCATATCGTCATTTTGACAAGATGGGCACACGTCCTACGCATGATAAGACTTGAGAGATGCTTTTGCATAATTGCTTTCTTAAATATCCGAAAGAAAACTAAAACAAAAGCCGCGTGGTAGTTGATCTTCTCTGCGGTATCTCCTGTCGCCTAGACATATTGCGGGACCATGCATGCAGGCCAGACCCCGGTGTGCCTATTCCTGTTATGTACCTCGTGGTCATCATCCGACATGACCTGGGTCTGACCCCGACTGGTGAACTTTGTCACGTAGTCACAGACACCTCAAAAGTGCACCGATCCTGCCACCAGTGCGATGGCAATACCACTGCCATTGGGGAACGACGCTGATTGTCCTGTCAATGCGCGTGCGTGCTTGTGCACGTGTTGATTGTTGGAGCGGTAGTGTAGCGGGTAGCGCGCTGCGCAACCGAACTTGGCGACCCGGGAACGCTTGCCGCCTCGTGGCCAACAGTCCAGTGACGATAATTTGAACCGGTCCTGGGCCTCCGCTGGGTCGACTCAGCCTCAAATGAGTAACTGGTGCGGTGGGCAAACTTTGCCACTCGGTCGGGCGTGGTGCTTGGCCACCCACCGGGTCCTCGTGTGCCGTGCCGGCCTTAAGGCTTCGCGGAGATCTCATGTTGATTGCCATCACGAGTGACGCCTCGAGCGTATTCATGGTAAACGCATTCATTCATTCTCTCTGTTTTGTCTGTGCAGGCAAGGGAGCGGGTGGCAGCGCTGTGTGTGCACCATAACATGAAGTGCCTTCACGTTATCCGACTTATTCTGCATGGACGTCTGTAACCCATCGTGCGCCGCTTGAAACACAAACACTGAAAAGCGGACAAAGGGTGAGAAGAAGGCCGTGCTTTGCTAGAGGGGGAGGGGGGGGGCACTTAGGGGGAGGGGGCCCATTAAGGAAGAGATGGCTCAGTGGTAGGGCGAGCGGTTCGTACTTGGAAGGCTGTGGGGGTCGACTCAGCCCATCATCCCTGCGGGGTCGATATATAAAAAAGAAAATGGGTGGCATTTTTGGAAGAACTCGACAGTGGTTGACTTCTGGAGAGACTCGTTCTCGCCGTACGAACGTGGAATTTCCACCGCTGGCTCCGGGGGGGGGGGTGTAAACAGGAAGAGAGTGGTGCTCACTTTGAGAGTGTACGGGATCACCCGGACCCTCTCTCTACCCCGAGTAGCTAACGAGAGGGACCCTGTCACCAGCCCTGCCCCCTGAGCCGTATCCCCTTCATCGTAACCCCACCCCTGGTGCAACTAAAGCCCTTTTCTTCACGTTTTGTTCGCTCTTCAGTTTTTAGTGCACTCACCCACACCTTAACTCGAGTCAGCATTTTGCACCTCACCACGCACACATTCCTACAGCTTTAAATGGGGTTCTGAGACCATGGCTTTTTGAAAACAGTGGCATTTTGGCTGAAAAAAAATTGCATCCCGTCCGATGAAATGCAATGGCAGCATTATTATGAAAAAAAAACTTTCTTCTGCTGTATATTAGCTGCAAAGTTGTTGTGGATAAGTGCAATTTTACTAAAATATATATAATAGGCCAAGTTCGCATATACGGAACAGAAACTGCCTATATTTTATTGTTAATTTAATTGAATGGTGGTTATCTTAAATTATGTCAAAGCTATTTTTTTCACAAATGTCATCGTGCATAGTATAATTTTGAATAATTTATGCAATGCATCATCTGCAATCAAGTGAATATTCAGTGAGGGAAAATGTTATATTTGTACTAAGTTATTGGCTGTGTGAATGTAAGATATTGTATTTTAACATTTCAAAATAAACATTACAATTTTTTCATTAGTTTTTTGCATTTAACAACGCAAAAAAGCACGCGATTAGCACGACCGCCGGCAGAAGGTTTGTGGGACTTCGGCCTAATGCATACTTGATCCTTGTTTTGAGAGCCTATGCTATACTTTACACACAAAGACAAAGATCCTCCGTATAGCCTTGACAGACTTTTGGGGGCAAGTGCTGTCAGCGAGGGCCTATGAAGGCCGGCACGGCACACGAGGAGGGGGATGGCCAGGACCACGCCCGGCCGCCTTTGTCTCCCGAATCGAGATGTTTGCACATCAGACCGGGTCCTCATTTGAGGCTGAGTCGACCTAGAGGAGGTCCAGGACCGGTTTAGATATATGATGGAGTTGTTTGCGCATTGCAATATGAGCCCATTGATGGGTCGACAATTCCCTGGTCGTGGCTAACATCAGTGGCGAGTGACATTTGACCAGCCCGTGTTGAAGTTTTTTTTGTTATATCGTGTAAATGTAAATGTGTCGTAAGCCCACCCTCCACCCGACACCACCAATTAAGTAAGGTTTGTCACGTGACAAAACGTGCCAATCAGTTACTATTTCAGCACGACGTCTCGCTGGTGATTATAACCAGCATCATCAGGCGATCTCACCCAAACAACTCTTATCTTAATAAATAATGATTGCGGAAGCCTACGGTGTCGATCGGCATGGTGAGGGATCGTCCAAACTACCCCCACGAACGGCACGGTGTGGCAGGGCCTTTATCCAGCAGTGGATTAACAACAGGCTATTAATATGATCAATACTGATGTACAGCCCTTTCGTGAAAGAATGCTTCTCCATGTTGCATCAGTCATCGGGGTTGTTTGACCACACCTCACCATGCTAGTCAGTATGGCATGGTAAAGGAGTGTTGCGTGTGGGCGAGCAGCGCGATTAAAACCTGATCCACCATTCATTTATATAATTAAATTATATTGTGTCCTCATCATGGGTTGTTGTGGTTGTCCTGGGTAGCAACGGGTGAGTGACACGTGTGTGTGTGTGTGCATGTATGTATGTCTCTGCGTACGTGTGTGTGGGGAGCGGTAGTGTAGCGGTTAGCGTGCTGCGCTACGACCCTAGCGACCCGGTGACGATTACCTGAACCGGTTCTGGGCCTCCCCTAGGTCGACTCAGCCTCAAATGAGTACCTGGTGCGGTGAGTAAAAACATCGCCACTAGGGAGACAAAGGCGGCCGGGTGTGGTGCTGGCCACCCACCCCCTCGTGTGCCGTGCCGGCCTTCATAGGTGCTCTCTAACAGCACTTGCCCTTACAGTCTGTTAAGGCTACACGGGGAATCTTTTGTTATCTTTGTGTGTAAAGTATAGTTACAGAGAGCGGTGGTGCAGCGGTTAGAGCACTGCGCTACGAACCGGGCGACTGGAGCTCGATTCCAGCTCACGGGCAACACCAGTGACATTTATTTAAACCGGTCCTGGGCCTCCCCTAGGTCGACTTAGTCTTACACGAGTGCCTGGTGCGATATGTAAACATCGCCACCGGGGGAGACAAAGGCGGCCTGTCATGGTGCTGGCCCCCCTCGCGTGCCGCGCCGGCCTTCATACATGAGCAATCATTGACACGTGGTTCTCCCCTCGTCCGGCACTGTGAGATATTCGTATTCCTGCGGTATTCCCCATTTGTTTTCTTGTGGCTCAGAGGTGGCAACCCTAGTTAGGTCCATTGATTGGGGTGGAACAAACACAAATGAGGTCGGGGGGGAGGGGGGGGAATGGAAGGGGCTAAAGTGATGGGGAGGCAGAGGTGAACACCGTGGAAAGGTCGGGTTCAGAGCTGACTACGTGATCAGCGCACGGGCACTTCGACTCAACGGGAGCTCAGCGGCAGTGGGTGGGCGATGCTGTGTGGGTACCATTGGCCATGGCGAGGCAGCCAATAGCTCACACGGCGCTGGGCGGTGCGAAAATAATAATTAGGACAATTACATTCCACTCCAAATCGGCGTCGGAAAAAGGAGCATGCACGCCCCGTGCCTTTGCGTTGTGTGCGCAGAGCGCGTTTTCTCGACGCACTGCTGGATGAGACCTACCCCGTGCTTTGCGGGTCTGCACGAATACTTGACTATACTTCACCATGCCGGTCATTGCGAGATCGGTGAAGAGTATTGAACAGCAATGGATGTTGCTGTACATGCCCTCGACTGCCCTCCACGCCGACTACACCTGTGATCACTCGTCCAAGCACTATCCAGGCTGTAACCGGCTTAGATTCTACGTGATTTGGTCGTAAGGGACATTGTATGAATAAATATTAATACAGGTGAGATGTTATTACGACTCTGGCCACAGACACCTGGAACCTCGCTGGAAAGCAAAAAGCCTCAGTTGTGAATGAAAATGAACAGCGGTCAGGAGCTTCCAGTAAAAGAATCAAGTCATGAATAAGCGCCACTAATGAATTGTAAAACGCTGCCCTTATCGTTAAGACGGTGCTTATTAGCGTAATTTGCACTTTAATACGAGGAGATTTGCACGTGAACACGTGCGTCTTTCATCAAAAGGTAATTTGACGGAGACAGTGGAGACATTTATAGGCTTTTAAATCACGCTTTGATGATTGCGGATAGGTGCTGAAAATCCATAGTCACTTGAAAGAAATGTGAAAATAAGGGCTTTTCACCGGCTGTTCAAGTGCCCTCTCCGGTAATCCATTAGGCAAAGCAAAGGCAGAAAAAAATATTGATAACATTAACCTTGTTATCCATTTGGCTTCAACAACACTCCGTAACAGTCCAAAACACAATTGTCAAATTCAAAGAAATCATGATGAATGGAATATAAAGGTGCAGCCCTGCATTTGCCTTGCTCAAGCCACTGCTGGCGGAAGGGCCTCGACTAGAGGGAGCTCATTCGGCTATATTCCTGCTTTGAGAAATAAATACATCGGTCTGCTTGTCGTGTGACCGTTAATGTTATCTGTGGCACTGGGGGTGGGGAAAGCGTCACTCTCTACTCTGTTTACCATAAGTGACTTAGAGGAATTTCAGGAGGTGTTCTGAGATATCCGCTTCCGCTGGCCTCTTTAATACGAGCATTGCTCTGCGCTGTGCGAGTTCCGATCAGATTATTTGTCTCATGACAAGACATCTATAGCGCAATCCGGAGGAAAAAAACATTGTGAGGGAATTATTTTTACAAACATAATTTGGGACTAATTTTGCATGTCACGAGAGTGACATAATGGCACACGTGACCATGAGTGTCAATCATCGCTTCTTGTTCTGTTTGTGCGTGTCTCTATACCGCAACTCCATAAGTCCAAGTGCATCTTGTCCAAATTCAGTCTTTGCATAGAGCGGAGGGAGAAGCCGATCGGACGTCTTCAATTCCTCTGCTGAGTTCACTCGAAGGTTCCCAAAGCTCCACAGCTTGGCCCAAGGTCTTCACCTGAATAGGAGTTGGCGGCATCTGGCATGGGTGGTACGGATTGTCATCAACCAAGCATCAATCTCGTATCAGACAGACGGCCCGGGACAATGAGCGTATTTAGAATAGCTTGTGTTGGGTAGCCAATTTCTCTATGGCCAGGTGGCTCAATGCTAGAGCCAGTGGCGCGCAGTCAGAAGGTTGCAAGTTCAAATCCAGATTTGGGGGCTTGACTCAGCCCATCATCCCTCCATGGTAAATAAATGGAGTAACACTTTGTGTGGATGTCAACAGCGGTTGTCCGATGGGGAGCATTGCCCCCAGAATGTGACTGTGGACTTTCTGCCATTGGCACAGCGCTGGAAGTTAGAAATGAGCACTGTTTGCAATGCCCATTTGAGCAGGAAAGTTTGTAAATGTAAGACGGCATATTCCGAAAACTCTGAATTAAGAAACATTACCTGAAAACTGTAGGTCCCTGAGGGCCTTGTTTCACCAGCCACCTACAACTTCACAGAGTGAATGAAAACATGATTATTTATGCATGAAGGAAATGGTGGTTATTACCTAACGTCCCTTCAACAGCCCTTATTAAAGTTGGAATATATTGGTGAATTCGCTCTGGAGCATGCTCGTTGTGGTATCGGATTAAAAAGCGCACGGAATGTGGAGGCCGAGTGGCTGACGGGTCGCAGAACTGAGTCTGCACGGCTGAGACATTGGCTTAAGAATCCCGCGATTGAACCGAGGTTTGCAAGTAAAATTAGTCGATGGTGTTCGTCTATTCGCTCATACGACTGCGTAAACAAAAAAAGAACCCACCACATTACATTTAGGAGTTACCTTAACTTGGCAAGAATTCAAGCACTGAGACAGAAATATAATTACTTGACGAACGTGAGACACAAGGTTTGTATGCATAATAGAGGTGGGGTGGGGTTGGGATTGCATCGCATGAATATAAATGCGTCGTTAAACCCGCCAACACCCGACTCAGTTGATTAGTAAGGTTTGTCACGCTAACAAAACGTGCCAATTCGCGACTAGTTCAGCGCACCGGTGTTAAAGGTGTTTAGGGCATTGCAATGTGTGCACGTGGGGTCCACCGAGGTGGCCTCCGAAGTAGTTCTGTGATGTCACCTTCCACCGCCATTCTCTGACACAGGGCGATGCACTGTGGGCTGCAGCATGTTGCATTTAAATGCGTGTGCTGCCTCGTGATGGAACGCGGGAGAGAGAAAAAAAACTGGCCGACATCAATATTGCTATAAAGAAGTGTACCTATATTTTCCCAAGGCGCAAGTTGCAATCGACGACACCGCAATCGAAAACAATCAATAGCCATGCTTTTGTTCTATAAAACAAAGGTTTTATGCAATGCACACCTTTTCTCAACAAAAAATTACTTATTGGCGTATATCGCATACAAATATCGCCATGCAAATTATGATCTTATTACCATTGATATTCCTCTGCAAGATATGAAACATTTTCCAAAAAATACATATCTTGAATTATTCATGCACTTTTATACGCTCTGGCGTGTCGTAACCTCGTGAAATTGTTTCCAGTCTTCAGGGTCGTTCATCGCTGCATATATTAAAAACATTAAAACCCGGCTTTAAATTGTGAGTGGGATGCCACTGCCAATGCTGCCCCCCCACCCACTCACCCCCCCTGGCTTTGCCTTGCATCTCCATCCCATCCCACTTCCTCCCACGCCCGCGACAATTGCAGGGCGCTTGCCCTCCCACTCCGTCCTTTTGTGGAGTCTCCCATGCAATCTAAAGTCGGCTCTTTCGATCTCTGCACCCTGATTAGGGCAGGCGTGTCGTAGGCAGATTGGTGATTCAACAACACAAAAAAACAGCCACGTGACGTTGGTTCCAGGGACATATGGGGGAAGAAGGGTTCTTACAGCAACTGCCTTTGGAACTAAGGGGGAGATTTAATCTCTGATTAAAATGGAATACCTCTGGGGTTGCGGTCCGACACGTTAAGAGATCACGTGACAATGGAGATGTCGAACGGCTCTCGCTGAAGCCTGCGAGCTGCTGGAGACGCGTTCAGCGCGCGGAGAG
Organism: Lethenteron reissneri; assembly: GCF_015708825.2. Classification (NCBI taxonomy): domain Eukaryota; kingdom Metazoa; phylum Chordata; class Hyperoartia; order Petromyzontiformes; family Petromyzontidae; genus Lethenteron; species Lethenteron reissneri. The sequence goes on along the minus strand of NC_083820.1, from coordinate 11,300,147 downwards.
GGCGGTCGTCTCCTCTGGCCAAAGTGAGGCCACGCGTTTCAATTAACTGCCTCCCAACTGTCTCCCCGGCATTTGGCAGGAGAAAGTTGAAAATGTGCCAGGTGCCATTTGTGCGCGCGCGTGCGCCAGCTGCCTGGTTGGCTTTACGTCTGCCGGTGTAATTGGCGTGATCTCGGCTGCGATCATCATGTAAGCGGGTTAGAGAAAAAAAACGTGGCCTTTTCCGCAATATAATGTTTGGAGCTTTGAAACAAACCCGCCTTGGGTGTGTATTACATTCGCAAGAGCTCCGGGCAGCTGGGCAGTGTATTGCTGAACGTGAGAGTTTTCGTAATGTGAACCCAGCCGATGCCTCGCGGCCTTGGAGGTCAATCTTGTAGCTTTTCGTAGCGACCATGCAGATGAAATATTTTCACAATCACGGACACAGCCGAGATGTGCAAACAACAGCCCACATCATTTCAGAAGCTACTTATTGCATGCCGGAAGATCCTCAGGAGCCCTCGACGCTTGTACATCACCAAAACCTTCGTGTTATTAGTTTGATAAAATACTACATCGGCATTCCAACTCATGGCTCAGTGGCACGGGCTGCATTGATAACGAGTGAGACGAGTGGTGTTTCCACCTTCTCATATGGTGTATGTTTTGAAGCTATTTTATTTGTTTGCCCTGGCTCGGGGTAAGTAATACATACGTGAATTGATAAGTAGGAGGATGCATGTTGTGAAAATTGCATTGTCAAAAATAATATTGTATTTTGACACGCTCTTATTTGGAGACACTTGTATGTCTGTATGGTGAGCTTGTTTCCAACCGTACATATACAACCTTGCTAATCGGAGGTGCGGGATATTATAACTTGCTATAAAACATAACAAATTCTGTTTGAGGCTTTCACAGCTGCACTGATTCAGACCGATAATGTATTCGGGTAATAGCTGCGTGGGGATTTCAGTTCCAAATGGGTTCATAAGCCCAAGCCTCCGCGGGTACAAACAGTTACCACTTCTGCGATCGACGGCCAATTATCAACCTGGAATGGACCGCATTCATTGCGTTCTGTTGATCACACCATCAGCGTTGTCAGATTCCGTCTGGCTGGGTTACAAGCAGCTGCAATCGCATCTGCAAACAGCAGATTGGTATTTGTCTGACAATCCCCAATGTACAGGGGCGTGTCCTGGTGTACGATACTGAATGTTAATGATATGCTATTGTGTGTATGATGTAATATTCCTTCCAACAACAATGTCAATGGTGATAAGTTTAAAAATAATTATACATGTAACGTTTTGCATTATGTATTACCACCGCTGGTAACATGAACATTCAACCTTTGGTAGTATGCGAAGAGTCGTCGCTACTGCAATTAAAGTGGCAAAATTAGACAAATACATCCTTGATTATAGAGTCCAGTATTTTGTTTCAGCTATGAGCACTGGGGGATGCTTCCACAGCAGTGCCATGGTGAGTTCACTGGACTTCTAATACAGAGGTCGACAGGTCCATTCAATCTCCCTGTGCAGCAGTTGAAACAATAGCGCTAGTTTCTCAAATCTCCCCCACAACCCCACTGCCACTGTCCAGATAACAGACGACGTATGCGTGGTGGGGTGAATCGTGAGTACTCTCCTTCTGCCGGTAGTGACGTACGGGAGCAATTGCAGGGCTGCGCCCTCATCCCGTGTAATCGAGCGTAATGAAGAACGCCCGTAGGTGCACGCGCGCGTGTTACACAAAGCGCATCCGCTCGCTTGGCCACGACTCCGCCAAAATGTCAGCCCAACAAGTGGCACGTGCAACCTGTGATCGCAGATCAAGGATTGCGATCCCTGACGCACGGAGCTCACCGGGGTCACGGTGCCAAACCGGAGTGGCCCGTTGATGCAACTGCCTCGGCTAATGAAGGCGCTCGTGATGACACAGGCGATATTACATTGCTGTCAAACACAACTACGGCTTACGCAGCTTATTACATTCCTATGATTGGAATATTCATAGCATAACAATCATCCCCCGCCGCCGCCGCCGCCGCCGCCACCTGCTGCATACACATTTGTCAGGACCCTCCTGAAAAAAAGTCGTGAGACTCACAAGGAAGATTCACAAGTGTGGCGCTTCGATTTCAACATATGTATGGTGAACTTCTTTCGCACCGTACGTGGCCATCCGTGCTAATCGGAAGGTGCGGGGGCAGGACAACAAACTCAACACAAACGGCAGTTCTCAAGAAATGTGACAATTCGACCATTCAAAAGCGTCATCTCGTTGTTGAGGGGGTTGGTCACCGTGGTACATAGAACAGCGTGGGCTCCACATCGTGTGGTTGGGTGTTGGGGCTTGAGGGGTAATTCCTCTCTCGCTGCACCTGACAGAAGCCACGAGGGCCACGTGACATCTCACATGTCCTGCTCTATCTCCCGGCAGCGTCCACGTGGTGCACAATTGACTAGAAATCGAAGCGCCACGCTCCGTGAGTGTCAGTGAGGCTTTCCCGAGCAAACAAGATTAATAATGATACAAAATAAGAATGATAACAAGAGAAAAGCAATCAAAGCAGCCGACATTGTTATGAACAGAATTTGGTTTTGGAAAAAAAAAACTTTCATGTTCACGTCTCATCGTGATCATCAATCTTGATTTTTTTTTTGTTTTACGTGTCAAACCAGCACAGTGATCGTGACACAGTACATCTGAACTGCCGATGCTGGTGGTGCTGGCCCATTGAGGGGCATAAGCAGAATGGCTTTGGGGAAGCCCCCTTTCAACTCATAACAGCATCGTGAGACGACAGAGGAGAGACACGAGACACGCTGTCGATGTAGTGAAGTGACAGGGGAGAGACGCAGACAGGGTAGAGACGAGAACCACTGAGTTGCTTGCCGATGCTTATTAAGCCGGCGTGTTGAGCAGCATTTGAACTTGACCTGACCTTGATGCATCCCAACGTTTTTTTCAAGACTCTGAGGCCCTCTCAGCTGCTTTGGGGTCACAGCCTGCTCCTTGGTAGCTTACGCCGAGCGCGGCCACCGTGAACTCCGTGGCAAATAACTAAATAAGCATCGCATGAATTAATAATTGTCTCGATATATTTGTTTGCCATGTTGCGGAATGTTGCGTGGGTTAGTGTCGGTGTGATGCTATGTGCTCGGTGTTCCCGCCTGTTCCTGCCAGGGGCTTTCACCAGAGTAGCCACCTGTCCTGGGGAAACCAGCATAGGTGAGTAATCTGTGAGTCTTCCCGGGACGATAAGAACCCCGGTGCTGTCATAACACCCAACCCCAGACAATGTTTCTAAATGTCGTGCTCCCTTCTTCTGCTAGTGTGAGGTTAATCGTGTTCCCATGTTCGGTCCCAGTATGTGTGTACCTGAAAGGTGGCAACCCCAGCTCACAACTCATTCCTACTGCACACTTTCTATGGTGCACAGGCACAACTTACACGCATTTAGTTGAAGTACTATATTTTGTATTCAGCTCACCACTGCACAACACTTGGTTGCATTGCATTTCTGAAAGCAAATACAAATTCAATGACACACAAAGAGCCACAACACATCTTTCAAGTTGTAAATATATATTTTTTAAATCTGCGAACAAATATTCAGAATTCCGCCGTGGTGTGATGGTGAGCACACTGGACTGGCGACCCAGACGTCGCCGGTTGGATTCGATCTCCCGGCGCGGAAGTTAAAACAAACTTTTCTTAAATACCCTCCTTCCCCTGCTTCCACCCAGAGGTATAAATGTGTTCACCACAATGAGTCGATCGGTAGGTGGTGTAGAGGCGTTCCGTGTTGGTACGTCTGGGCCAGTGTGGAGGATTAGGCCAAATGCGCTCTAGCGGGGAATATCCAGATCTCTCTTTAATGAAGGCCCTTCCAGCGGCATTCGCAACGAGCGAACGAATCGTGCGGCTTGCACCATTACCTCAACAAATAAGACATCCTTCCCCAGTTTTAATCGCGACGTTCGGGAGCGCTGTGTGTTTATCAAAGGTCCGTTCTTTGCTCGGCGTCTTTTTTTTTTATCAGCGCCGCTCAGGCAGCAACTGACATACCGTTTGTAAGGCAAGTTGGGGGTTGCACGTCCTGAGCCGATGCATATTCCATGCGGTGATCACAATGTACATAAAGGGGGAGGGGGCGGGGGGGGCACGAAGATTCTGGCTCCTCTCGAGCAACATGGGCACGGTTCGTTTTCAAGGGGAGTTTGGAGAAGTCACGGATGATCTGGGGTTTACAAAAAAAAGATTAGCCGCGCAACGCAACCTTTTCGTCACCGTTAACCTTGGCATTAGGGCTCGTAGATTAATTGGGGCGCGTGCTTTTTGTGTCACGGTAGAAGGAGACGCGCAGGGCGAAAGCCCGAGATCTACAACGGAACAATTTGTCCTGTTTTTACCGCAACGTACAAAGACACATAATCAGTTCCAGTGCGAAAAAAAGATGTGCATGCTGTTAAACAGCGGTTGCATACTCCTACCGTTTAGTTAAAATAATGATGTGTTCGGCGTTTAAATAAGCGTTTCGATGTAAACACTGCATTCAACAGTAGAGGGGGCAGCCCTTAAAGTGCCTTGTTCACTCCACTGCTGCCAGGTAAGACCTCACCTATGAAGGGCTCTGGAGAGCCCCCCTCTGGAGGTATTTTGGCCTACTCTTCCACGGTGGCCCAGACATCTTGGAAGAGGTGAGAGCCCCCAAAATATATCCTAGCGCTTGCGACCTGCCAATCGACGAACGGTCGTGTACGCAATCATACTGCTGGGTGCTCAGAGTCTGGGTCAGTGGGTTGGGGGAGGGATGGTGAACAAACTTGTATTCTGTGGTTACATTTTAAGTATGTGTGTAAACGTGTTAATCTAAAAACACAGTTGTGCCACTATCTTCTATTTACCTTGCGCACTTCATATTTGGTAGAGATATTGTTGAGTGATATAGAAGAAGTGGTTTGAAACACTCTGCTACGAGACGATTATCCGAGGCAGAGTTAAAGCTGCACTGGACCTGTGCCTTCCACCTTCACCAACAACTGAAACGGCACAGAGGCATGTAGCTAGAAGGAAGGCTGCCAAGAGGGTCTCGGGAAAAATACGAGAACAAACAAAAAACTAAAGTCAAGGTAGAATTTCGCACAACAACACAAAGATACCTGTCAGAAGGGTCACGACAGGACAAGACAGAGGTAGGGTGAATGAATCCCCATAACCGACACGGCTCCGGGGAGACATTTTATTCAGCGAGTGGCTTGACAAAGCGCTGCACAATTATTGCCACGATTGTTAAATACGTTTGGTCGCTTGCTTGTTCACAATGAGGCATCGCCACGCCCCCGATTGGGGGCGGATTCGCGTCACTTCAGCCAGGTTTGTGTGCGCTCCAAGGCGCGTCATTCACGACGAGCACGCAACGGAGAACCTCTCACGCTGTGTGGAAGTTCGTTATTCACGAGCCAAGCGGACGAGGCCCTTCTGTTTGCGACGGCTCGCTAATTTTGACGGCATTTAGTCGGCGCATTTTTTTTGGGCCGGTGCCAAATTCTAATCCAGCACCCTCCGTTGACGGCGAGACCCGCCGCGAAAGAGAAACGCGTGCGGTATGGAAAGGAACAAATTAAACGGCGCACATCAGGCGCGCTGCTCGCAAACAGAAGGAAAGGCACGACTCCCGTCCGTTACGACTGGCACGCGTGCGACGCACGTGCAATGCACTAGACCTTGTCTAGACCAGCGGCTCAAGGGCTGATGAGATGGGCGCATTTTTCAACTCTTTGAATCGGTGGCCTAACAACGATACGGCCACATGATCGACTCAAGTGCCAAATGTGGTTAACTCCCTGGGGTAGAGGCCACCAGATCTCTCCCCACCCCCCCTCCCCCCCAGGTTGTCTAGCGGGCTTGTCTTTATTCAATGGTTGGCCGAGTTTATCTGGGCTGTCTGTGCGTCTTGTAGCGCTGTGCTGGGCTGCGTCGACTTCCAACTGCTGCATACTAATGCGCAGTCTTCGGCGAGCTGCACCCTGTGACATATTCCCTCGCCACACTCGCCACCATCAATCTGCCCGGCTGCACCGAAGCCTGTGACAGGAAGCCACCCACTCCAGCTGGTACCCATGCCTCGAACGCACGCGGTGCACGGACGCGCGGCGATGTTCATTTAATTAGCTCGTTGGGCTCTTTGCTTGTTAGTAGATACTAGGGTATCCGCAGAAATTGTATACTCCGTTTTGAAATCATGTATGTCGTCGTGCCGTGATCACTGTTGCGCGCAATTTTTGTTATATTTCCTGACAACATATTTGTGAAATAACAAACTATGTGCATACAATCAAAACTAAATGCCAATTACCCATTTAAACGAATGCTTCGGAAAATTATGTTTTTGCGTGCAATTTAATGGCGTGGCAAATATGCATTGTCTTCATTTTCATGAGTTCCTTCAATTGTTTCATTATTCTGGCGTAACGAACACAATGCTTCTGAATGGAACCTTCTTCGTCTTGTGATGCGATGCCGGTCGTGCCATTGTCATAGAGGTAGAGGGGGGGAGGCCTGCAAGGTTGACCAGAGGTAGCTCTAGACAGCCCGTCTAGAGGGCATTCAGCATCATCTTGCACTCTGACCAGATCAGATTCAGAATCTTTATTAATTTCCTGGTGGGTTTCCGATGAACTATGAAGCTCTTTGTCACAGGTGTCCAGTAGGGACACGTGGTAAGAACGTCACAGCAACAAACAGTAAACAAACACGATAGGAGTGCAAAGCATAGGAAAAGTAAACACATAACTTAAGAACATGCAAATAAAACTAAACATTTGTTTTGTCTTACCATGTAAAGCACACAGAGCTATTAGCTTCTTTTTCAGAAGCGACCTGGTCACAAATGAGAGCTCAACGAGGTGACCCAGATGCCTTGGAAGAGGTGTGAAGGATAATTTATAGCTCATCGGATTCCTCTAACATAAATAAATATTATGATTCGGAGGTGGGAGCAACCCACGCTTTACCCCATCGCACGTGAACTGCCGATCGACTTCAACGTAAGCACACCCATTTGTGCTGACGGGGTGGACAGACGCGCGGGGATTTAAAAAAGTTTCGTGGAATAAACTCAACGAAAAAATATTATTTAGATTTGAATATCGATTTAAAGCTTTCGTGACTGCAGGGATTCATCTTCTTGGTTCTTTCGGTAAAGTCACGTAGAATGGAAATAATAAAATAATAAAAATAAAGCATAATAAAATAATTATTGTTTTATTATAAAACATCATAAAGTAATTATTATTTTATTATTTATTTATATTATTTTATTATTTCCATTCTACGTGACTTTACCGAAAGAACCAAGAAGATAGATTTGAATAATTACCATTCGGTGATTCGGAGCAGCAAGTGATATTCGGTGACGATCAGCCATGCACAAGTTAAACTCCCCCCGTCACAAATTCCAGTTCCCAGGGGTCACACATTGTTCCAGAATGACGACGCCGCCGCCACCGCCGCCACGCGCGGCATCTGCGCGCGACGCTCCGCGTTGTCACAGAAGGACACCCGTGTCGCGTCTCTCCCGGGAATGCACGCAACACAACGTGACAACACGCCCGCAACGGTTACATTTTATTTTGTTCTGGCTCCATTACGTCCACGGGCCTTCTAATCACGGAGCGTGAAAATGTGAGACAGTTGTCCGCATGAAGCGGGTGGCCTTCGTCAGATTGATATTGTGCATATACCTATTTTGGGTGACAGGTAATGGAGCGTGGAAAAGAAACAAGAAATGCTCTTGACTCTATCAGGGACATCGTGGTCTGTACGTGTGGGCCGGCGGGGGTGGAGGAGGCTGTGTGTGTGTGCGAAGTGTGGCTCTGTGGTCAGCAATAGACGACAAAGGGACTCTGAAATCATCCCTGAACGGGCAATAAATAAATTATGGGTGGCGCAGAAAAACCGCTGAGAGTAAGTGCGTCATGACCACCGAACATGCGAGTCGCTTTCATAGCCAAGTAACAATCCCAATCCGGTCACCATTGTTGCAGATGTTGTTAATAATTGAAGGGGGGGGGGGGTCGGTTTTGGCAAAAAAGCGTTAGATGCACTGAACTAAAAAGAGCGCTCGCATGAATCTAAACGACTAAACAAGTCCCGTCATTCTTTCATTGTGGATTATTTTTGTATTATCATGCCGAGAGGGGAATGGCGGCGCAACGGTGGAAAGACTGCACTTGCAACCCAGAGGTTACCGGTTCGTTCTCCCAGTGAGGCCATTCAAACGATGGTTAATGTTTCTTCTGTGACCCACAACTGTATAAATGGATGCACCACAGTGAGTCGATCGGCAGGCCACGTGTGATGGGCTAAAGCGTGGATAGTCCCGCCTCTTGCTGGCTCGAGTGTCTAGCCAGCATGGAAGAGAAGACCTAAATGCCATGTGGAGGAAATCTCAAGAGCTCCCTCCTGTGGAGGTCACGTCCACCAGCGCCTAGAGACCTTGTGTGCATTGCGCATTAGAAACCCGAGTTGGTTATTGTCGTTATCATAGCAGTGGTGGGAGCACGACATTGCAAGTCTTCACCTTTATCTTTGACAACATCAGTTTCAGTTCTATTTGGTTTATAGCGCAATAATATGTACTTTAATTGGATAGAGAAACTAAAAACCAATTTCGTAAAACAATAAAAATGTAATACGAGCTCACGATGATTAGGGTTTTTGGTTAGGGTTAGTGACCTATTGCCATCAACCAATATGGAACAGCCACAGCGAACGTGGGGTATTTGCAGTATAGATTTGTTTTCTCATGTGTCAAAATGTGAAGGGATCTCTAGGCACTGCCCATTTGTGACAAGGTTAAACATCGTCAAGGTGAGGCATTACAATCAAAGAGTAGGCCTCGAGCGAGATTATATATGAACGTGATTACCTTGGGATTAATACACCCATGGTGAAGGTGGCTTTAGTTTACAACATAACACGGCGATGCAATAGCGAAAGCCGACCATTTATGTCAGTAATGTGTGTAGTGGGCTAGGGCAGCACACGTCGCTAGCAAGGATGATGGCCTATTATATCAAGAATAATGCCGGAGTGACAGCCGAGAAATCATGTCACGTGTACGCGCTAGGTGGGTTGTTCAAGTGCAGGACCTTGAGAGATGACAGCAGCTTGGGAAGGCTTTTATCCAGCAGTGGATTGACCAAGAATGCTGATGCTGCTGCTGATGATTATTAGTTTTATGAAGCTTGTTTACCCAGGAAAGCCTGCCAGAGTCTCAATACATTTTTTTTCGGGAGGGTCCTGCCATGTTTTAAAAGAATAGGGTAATTTTACTACTCTGTGTAATCTAATTTGAGTCATTTGCGCGTGATTTTTCAGCATTGGGATATTTGTCCAATACCAGTTTTTAAAAAATAAATGTGTTCAAATGCAGGATGCTGGTGACAATTCGTTATTTTAGACTCGGCATTGTGTAGGTCAACGAGCTTCCGCAGATTTCTTGCGTGTTCGCGTGACAGGTGGCGGGTCAGGGGTCACGTGACAGAAGACATTCGGTGAAGATGAATGTCTCTTCCTCGTCGCACCTGTGTGAGCCTACAGTGCTCATCCTCGTGCGGTCGTGAAAAGGAATCCCTCTGTGTTTTGCAATTCCTGCGCAGGGCTGCACGAAAACACAGTGCGCGACATTTAGATGTGCACGAGGCACATAAACACGCGGGTGCGTAGGTAGGGAGATAACAGCGGGTCTCGTGGTGACGGTGACATCTGCGTTTGAGAAGGTGACAACTGATAAAGGACGGTGCGTGGAACACAAGGGACGGTGCGTGGAACACAATGCGATATGACGCGATATTTAAATCCAAGTGATTTCCTGTTCACGTAAGCAGAGTTGGTGCTCATCTTCCTGGGTTAATACAGCCCTGAGCCAGAGGTGTAAATTCCACACTACTACGACGAGTATAGCCATAGTACAACGGTCACTTCCCCACAAAGTGGTACTCAATTTATCGACCCCATGAGGATGATGGGTTGTATCGAAACCCCCGAACAAGTATTTGCATAGCCTACTTGGAACGTACGTGTGTGTGTGTGTGTTAAACTTCTTTTGCACCAAGCCGCTTCGAGGGAGGCAAAGGCTGAGACCAGGTTCGATCGAGAGAGCAAGCGTGCCCCCTGGCACATGTGGAAGACACGTGGTTTGGGCCGAGTCGTGGAGAGCCAAAGTTGCCTTGAGATGCCTCTCGCTGGCGGATGATGTCGGGCCTGAGCAGCGGAAATGACCTGCGAGCACCAACCGATACGTCACGTTGGGGAGAAGAGTCGGTTGCAATTTTAGCCAAATAAAATGACACTATTCAACGAGAATCACAAAATAACATTGAGCACAATGGGCTGTATGATTGACACGGAACTTGCATCGCACTCTCTCGCAATCTCGCCACGTGGCGGCAACTCCAGCAGCAACACGTGCACAACTTTAATCCGCAGCAGCCCGACATTCATAGCTCTACGGAGCTTCGTAGTGATGAGCGCTGAAGTGATTAATTAATGCTAAAACATACTGGATAAGCAGACTATGCATCCCCTTTAGTTCATCCATAATAGAGGTTTGTTTGTGTTACATCGCGTAAATATATAAATGTTGTCACGTAAACAGAACGTGCCAATTCGTCACCAGTACAGCACACCGGTGTGTTGGAGACCCAAGCCACAACATTTACTATCCGAGTACGACGTTTCACCAGTAATTGCAACTAGCTTCATCAGGCGACCACAAATCTGGCTGCGTCAGGAGCAGTGGCGAGTGCATCGCTGCGATGTCTCCTACGTATTTGTGGATCGGGGCATCGCCTCGTTATATCAGTTGCACGGTCCCTGCTTTGGATAACCACAGTCGCACAGTGCTGAAGATTGTTTTAATTTTCAATTGTGTGCCTCGGGTACCCGCATCTACAGCCACGGTTTGTGTAGGGTGGACCGTGAGCTTCGTGGAAGACCAAAACCCCAAGAGACCTTCTGCGTTGGGTCTTCCACAGCCAGGTGTTTGTTTGCGAGTTCTTTTGAACTCCATGCAGCCCTCCAAGCCTCATGGGGCTTGAACTCGCATTGCTGTGCCTACGAGAGGGAGCCACTTCTGTGCGCTTCGCGGTGGCCAAGTGGCACAAAGGTGACGTGGGTCGTTCCACGGCGCGCCCTTCCCCCTGGGCCTCACCTACGCCCTCACCTGGCCAGGTGAGGCGATAACACGGAATTAGACACGCGGGCGCGGTAACCACGGAATCGTCAACACGACCGCCTCTTGAATCTTGTCCGCGTTGTCTTAGACTAAAGTAAGTCTACACCGGTGTCTACCTGTGTCGATGTTGTACCCGCGTGTGTGTACCCGTATGTGTCTCAGTGTACCCGCGTGTAACCGCCGGTACCCGTGTGTGCAGTGAAGCGATGTAGATCGGGGCTGTGTAATGTAAGAATCACAGCAGCGATCAGCCCTAATACACACACACATAGACACACACACACAGAGACACACACAGACACACACAGAGAGACACACACAGAGACACACACAAAGACACACACACACACAGAGACACACACAGACACACACAGAGACACACACAAAGACACACACACAGACACACACACAGGACACACACAGAGACACAACAACAATCGCCATTCGCCACTAAGTGGCAGTGACGTCACCACGACGCTTGTGCCAGGCCATGTGCACCTTGAACCCTAACCCTAACAGAGACACACACACAGAGACACATACGCGCGCGTGCAGGTTGTTGGTGATTAAACCCGAGGCTAACTAACACCGACACTCATTAACGCGACGCGCGAGTGACACGGGGATCGGTTAAGAACGCGGAACGACGGTACAGCCGTGACATGACACTCGATTCAGCCCCCCCCCCCCAACCCAACCCCTTAGAGACAATTCACGTTTCCGAGATGGCATCATCGCATTCCGAGGCCGCAGGAACGCGCCTTGCGCGTGGCCACGCCACCCGGAACGCGCGCCCACAATGTCAGGGGGCCAGGGCCAGGCTTTTTGAGCCCCAGAGGTAGCGAGCTCACGGGCTGCAAGCGACCAGGGGTGCCGCACGTCCACGTCGGCGTAGCAGCCCCCCGCGGAGAGGTCTGTGGGATCTGGCAGCGTGTTTTGGGATTTGGCAGCGTTTTTCGCGACAATTGCCAGCGAAAAATGCGGGCAGCAGCGCGAATGGTTCACTGCCGCCCGCACGACTCAAAGATCAGCGTAGCGAAATGTGGGAAGAGCCCTCATCCAGCAGTGGATCGACAAAAGGGGGCTTGTGACGTTTACAAAAATATATACATTTGCGCGGGCGAGTACGGACGCTGATTTCCGTGTCACGGAGCCAATCGAAGCTTGGCTCGGACACGTTGGTCGCTCGAGGAACAATGACTCATCCATCTTTCGTGGTCCGGAAGCGACTTGTTCTAGCCTCGGTGCAGCAGTCGCGGTAATTAAGTCCTTGATTAGCAAGTGACCTTCAAATGTTAATTAAAGTACTGCACTGTATATCGGCTCATTGATCCGGAGCCAGTGGTGGAACTTCCACATTCCCATGGACAGGACCGCTTTGGGAAATTTGTAATAAAATTGTGAGTCTTAATATGTGTGGTGGAGGACGCCTCCCCACGCTGTATCGAACAGTTGTTTGACCATACTTCACTGCGCTGGTCATTGTTGGGGACATTGTATTTAGATGACCGCATTCATAGCACAGGGCGCTAACCACTGAGCCATCACTCCACTCTGAACCGATTACACGCAACATGAAACATCATCAATAGCATCGGTCATCTTTTATCTACTGCTGGATGAAGGCCTGCACGCGTCATCACAATCCCTCTTGATGTTGTGATGTCTGGTCCGGCTGATGGAACCAAAGCTTTGTTTGTTATTCACATGAATCGATGAATCAGTCCCTAATCCTCTTTTTGTTTTCACACTGTTTTTGAATTATTCTTCAACGCAAGTTATTTCTGTTTTCCTCTCTACTGGCTACATGTTGCCATGTTGTCATCGCCTTCGTCATTTTGTTGACGCAGGCCAGGCGCTTGCAAATGAGACTCATCCTGATCTTTCCTCGAGTTCTCATCTGTTTGAACAACTATAAACTTTAAACTTCTTGATAACTAGTTAACCAGGAGATGAAATCAACTCATTGGGACAAATGGAACATTGCCCCTTTTGTAAGGGCTACCTGGGTGAACGAATATTGATCTATGTATTAATAAAACCCCTGGTGAGTTTCTGTATTGAAATGAACACTTATCGGGATTTGTTGAGATGTCTTGACCGGTGTGCTCTGTGTCCGCCCAGTGAACAATCCTCTGCCCTGCAACCTCAGGTCTGAGGCCAACAAGGCAGCCAAGATCCTGCATGAGTTCACACAGATCTCGGCAAGAAATGGCCCGGACAAAATCATCCCTGGTAAAGCCACCGCCCGCGGGCCTCACAGTCGGGGGGTTGCGTGTTCAAATCCTGTGTTGGGAGGTTCACTCGGCCCATCATCCCTCCAGGGTCGATACAATAAGTACCACTATGTGGGGAAGCCAACAGTGAGTGTCCTACTCGTATATCTTCCCCAGCCCCAGCCAGAGGAATGTAGAATTGCCACCACCAGCTCCGGGATAAAAGCAGGAGATGTGCTCCACCCGAATATTATCATTCGAGCAGCGAATCACTTTCGTCTACGGTATTTACATGTGGCGGTATATGTTAGTCCTGATTGTGCGAGGTCAGCATCCAACTTAATATTGAAAGCATTTAACCTTTGAGAGTAGTGACGACTCGAGTGAAGTGGCCAAAGTTAGATGCAAAAAAAAATGCTCGAATAACTTTTGTTTCAGTGATTTAAACGATAAATTACTCTGGTTTAGACAAGGTTTAGACAAGGTTTAGACAAGGTTTGCATACATTGCTGCACAGCTTTTCTCTGCTATACAGCTCTCCGATGTCTTGTCGGGTCGAATGGCGTCTAGTCCTTCATTCCTCAGGATGTCATTTACCCTCAAAATATCTCTGGGCACGTAAAAGATTGTTCGCCTTGCTGAACAACACGATTGTTGACATTGAAGTTTCGCTTGAAATCTTCGCACTTCCGATTAGCCCGATTGGCTACGTACTGTGCGAAAGAAGTTCAACGTACATACAACACGTGGCATAGCCCGAAGACACATCGGAGATCAAGAGATATCAACGACATTATTGAATGTGACGAAGCACGCGTGTGCGTTTGTGTGCTTGTGTGTCCTCTCATTCCATCTCCAGCCCACGTGATCGCCAAGGCCAATGGGCTGGCCATCCTGTCCGTGTTCAAGCTGGGCTTCCTCGTGACGGCGCGGGGAGGCAGCGGCATCGTGATCGCTCGGCTGCCCGGCGGTGGTACGTGCGTGCGCCCCTCTCCGCTACGACGCACCCGGAAATCATTCTGCTGATGCACGCCTCTTATTTTTTATTCACGCTTTTACAACTGAGGTTTGAAACCTGCACCTCCTGATGCGCGCCGGCCGGGCCAGCAAACCGTCCACGGTCCCGGCTGGGATGTGTCAGCGGAGAGGAGGTATCATCGGTCTCCGTGGGCTCTTACCCATGCGCTTGGGTTCCCTTGTGCAGCCTCGGTTTGGGACTCCATGACCATAAAAAACTGGCCATCCTTCAGGTGCTGCCGTATCTCGGTGACAACATTAAGTTCGGAAGAAGCCCGGCACTTAACCGGCTAGAGAGTCCCTCTCCGCATTGATTTTCTACTTGTCTGCTGACACATGCTCGTGCATTCACGTCTACCGCTGCGCGCTAATTGTCGTACTTCAAGTGCTGTGCAGTGGCTCCCCGGAGCCTGCAGCAGATGTTTCCCCGAGTGCCTCCACTGCCGTTACAAATGGGGAGTCACACACATTAGGCAACCTCACACAAGTTCTTCGTCTCAAGGAGGAGAAGGCATCGGCTCCTCCACAGTGGAGCGAGCGGCTCGTAACCGGAGGGTTGTGAGTTCACAACCCGGCTGGTGGTTGGCTCAGCCCAGCGGCTCGGCAACCAAAATACCAAGAAGAGACATTTATTTCGGGGTTTTTTTTTGGCGAACAAAAATTTCATGTTTCAAGAGCCGCAACGCATGTGAATATGAGACGGCTACCGACCCCTGGCTCAGCCCATCATCCCTCCGGGGGTCAATACAACAAGTACCGCTTTGTGGGGAGTCAACGGTGGTTGTCCCGTGGGTCGGCTCGTCCCCGCTCTAGGAACGCGGAATCTCCACCGCTGGCGCAAGCGCTGTAGATGGGAGGTGAGCACCGGCTCGCTGCTCGTTTGAGCAGGAGAATAATTTTGAAGGAAGCGATGAATGATGCTCCTGAGGCCGCTGGGTACAGTGGATTGTCGTAACGGGGAGAAGTGTGCTCCAAGATGGGAGGGCACAGAAGCGGGGGGGCAGCCCTCTCCATTAAACAAATATCCATCCATCTAGCCGTCTGTGCACAAGGTTAAGCGATACGTAGTAATTATATAATTATTAGTATTACTCTCGTTAAGATGTTCAAACACCAAATAGATACCTATTGCAAGGCATCAAGTCTGCATTACTCTTTGGTTCTTTCGGTAAAGTCACGTAGGTATAAAAAAAATTAAATCACGACATTTCGGGCGCAACACAAGTATCCGGGTGATGACGGACGCTTGTGTTGCGCCCAAAACGTCAAGATTTAATTTATTTTCCACTTACGTGACTTTACCGAAAGAACCAAAGAGTATGGATCATTGCAGTCACGAAAACTTCAAATCTAGAAAGAAATCTGCATTAACCACACACAGCACTTGTGGCAATAATGTACACTCTTTGAGACTAATTGTACGGCCTTGGCTCACCAGCGTTAGCCCACGGAATGCCAGAAGGCGAACGGTGCAAAGGCAATGCAAACATCAAAGTATGAAAAGCTCGGATTGAGCAGTGACATGCATATATTATCAGAGCATATTTGTGGGCATGTTTTGCCACGAATATGTGTGGTTCATGCAGACTTGATATCGATTTAGATGTTTGAACATCTTAACACCTAATTTATTGCCAGAAAGGGTAAACCCCATTCTTATTTTTGCATCACTTTGATACTGGTAACAAGGTCCCATCAATATAGTATTACGGATGCTTATGGTACAAACATTTTCTCTGTATTCCCCCGAATGGGTACGTATGTATATACCCTGACAAATACGATGTCCTATCACAAGGGATTATCCAGGTAAAATGTATTAATTTTAAAAAATCATTTTTGTCAACCTTTGCTCAGCGGGAGGTCGCTCATTCTCCTCTGCTGGCCCAACTGTCTGGAACCCCCTTTCCTCAGCCATCCGTGCTGTCGATTCCCAGTCCCTGTTCAAGTTCAGGCTCAAAGACTTCCTCTATTCCTCTGCCTGTAACTGCCTGTTGATGTCTACGAAATAAATGAGACCACTGTCTCTGTGCAGCATCTTGAGATGCAGTCGCATTGGGATGCTCTATAAATTCCAATTGTGTATTTAAAGATATATTTCAAACCTCTCTGGTTCTTTCGATAAAGTCACGTAGATAGAAAAAATATGGATTCCTGCAGTCACGAAAGCTTCAAATCAAGATCTTTCAAAGCGTTGAGAAAAGTAAGCATGGTTAGGCAAGACACATCGCCAGTGGTGATGGCGGTCCAGAAGAATGAATGTGAAACAATTACGCAATCAGTCCATGTCAGGTGCGAGGTGGCTATTATATCACAGGATCGTGAGAGATGGTGATGGCTTGGGGAGGCCTTCAATCAGCAGTGGATTGACTATGACTGATGATGATGATGATGATAATCATCAAGGGCCACGATGGAACTAATTTCCCCCGTGTTGCCCCCGCCCTTTAATCACTGCCGTGGGCACGAGGCCGAGGCATGTGTACACTCGTGCGCGCGAGTCTAAAATAAACCGAGCAATGCTAACAATGATGGAGGGTAAAGGTCTCCTGTGCGTAAAGTGCTTTCCCACCGCGGCAGGCAAAGTGCTCTCTTCCTGTGAGAAATGTTCACGCTGCACCATCTGTTATGTGCCTGCAAGGGTTGGCCCGCACGTCATTGGGTGCAACCCGGTGGCTATCCGGACCGTTGCCGTGCACGCCGGCTGCTGCTTGCCTGCAAAGCCTTTTTGTCGATGACTGCAGTGGTTCAGCAACGCAATGCGGACAACGTCGGGTTGTCTTCGACCCCCGGCACGGCGGCTGAAACGAGGGGCAGGAGGAGTGCGTCGTCGCTACGACTGGCTCCGTCGCCGCTCCTCGGCGCTCCTCCGCCCGGCAATCGCCTCTCGCTTTCCCTGCTCAAGCTTCCTTCAGCTACCTGTAGCTGTTGTTGTTGTTGTTCTTGCTCCATCAGATTAACTTTATCCCTCGATCTTTGTTTCTTCTTTGGCTCTCCTTTGCTTGTTTTCACTTCCTCTTTCTTCCTTCTCCGCTTTGTTTTGCACTCCGCTCACATTTTATCTCCACCCTCGCCGCCTCCTCCTCCAGTGTGGCCAGCGGCTCGCTGCTGCCAGTAGCCCAGTGCCACCTCACGCTTCGACCCGTAGCCTGCGGGGCCCGCGTTGGATTGTGCTGGCACATGGGCCGCCTTCTGTTGGCGCCCGGACACGGTGCCTCGGCCTCCCAGGCCTCCTTGCTTCACGCTGGTCGCTGCTGCGTTGTCTGCTAACCCTGGCGTGCCTCTGCTGTGCCGCTGGTGGGTCTCTGCTGGTAGGCCTCCCAATTCCCGCGGGCGTCGCTCTATTGCCCCTGGTGTGCCTGCCGCTGTGCCGCTTTACCGCCCCTAAACCCCTGCTGGAGGAAGTAGCTTCTGCTGGCCCTCCTGGCTGAACGTCTTTACCAACCATCATCTGTTGCCACCAGTGACCCCCCACATCTCCTGGCGCTGCGTCGCTGCTCTCGCCGCCCGTGCGGGATGATGCTCTTCCGCCGTGTGCGATGCTTTTAGTCGGCTCTCGCGTGCCGCTTACTGCCCTGGGAGTGGCTCGGTGACCTCGCCTATTGCAGGTCACCGCTGCCGACGCCCTTCTGCCAGGTTGGCTTCGTTGCCATCGCGTTGTCCAAGACTCCACGTCCCCCGTGTAGCTACGACACCGCTCGACCCACGGCCTAGGATCACATCGTGGGCCGGCCCTCACGTGCCCGCCAGCATGCCTTGTTGTGGTTTCTGGCTCTACTGGTTTACGCTGGGCCCTGCACTACTCTGCCTACCGCCCGTGTGAGCTGCCGTGGCCTCACCACAACCATCTCTCTTGATGTCCGGCCTATGTCGCACCCCTGTGCTGTGCTCCAGCCCTGCATGAATCCACCTGAGCCTGGTAGCACCTTGTCTAAACGGCAGTGTGGTATCTCGCTCGTGGTTGTGGACTGGCGGTCGTTTGCCACGGCGTACCATCGCGTCTGCACTCTCTGTGCAGCCATATTGGCCACGGGTCCCTGCTGGCCATCAGCCAGAGCCTTGATGGTGGCCTGTTGTTGCTCATCGGCATTCGCCTAAACCCCCAGGCCTCCTACTCGCAGGCAAACCTTACTTGACCTGCTCTGCTGTTCACCCCCAGCGTTCTGTCAAGCCGCCGTTGCCGCCGGAAGCTTTACTCATCAGTTACTCTGTTTGTTTTTTTTATCACCGAAACCCAAAGATGTGGTTGTAGCGGGGACCGAAAACGGAAAAACACATCCTAACCTCGCACCATAACTCCCGCTTTCCGTCCGAAACTATTTTTATCTTCTCACCATCACCTCCCATGCCCTTCCAGTATATCCCAGCATCCACAATATTAGTGGTGTAGCTCCCGCTCAAGTCAGGGGCCATCCTCAAAGAGTTGGACTCCGGTGCCAGGGTGTCGCGCCCGCCGGAGTTCTCTGCGGAGCTGGTGACCAAGAGAACTGGCACACCAGCTGTCGTTTTCATCCCTGTGGCCCAGTGCTCTTCACTCATTTTAAGAGGGGGCCGCCACACATTTGAAACCATTGGGGTTTGACAGCAGCACGATGATGATAGGCGATTGTTTTCACCGTTTGTGTATTGTCGGGGGTTTCGCGCCAGGGGCTGCACTGAAGGCCACTAGGTGCTGCCAGTGGCCCGCGGGCCTTGCAATGGAGAACGCTGCTGTAGCCAGGACCATCAGTTCCGACGCAACGCCAGTCAATGCCACATCTGACAATCTAGGTTACGGGCATGTGGATACCGGATTGATCGTCAGTCAAGCTGCGGTGTTGTGCCACACAGTAGACTAGGAGACAAAGACAAAGACCCCCCCTCCTCCCGTATAGCCTTAACAGCCTGTAGGGACAAGTGCTGTAGGCGAGTAGCACCTATGAAGGCCGACATGCCACATGAGGGCTTTGGTGGCCAACACCACGCCCAGCTGCCTTCATACTCATTTGAGGTCGAGTCGACCCAGGGGAGGCCCGGTCATGAGCGGGAATCGAACTCGGGTCGCCGGCTTCATAGCGCAGCACGCTAACCGCTACCACTACCGCTCGCCCGCATTCAGATGCATCAGATGGCTGAAGCCAGGGAACGTCGGCACCATCACGCGGCTACCTCTGGTGCTGAAGGGACCCCCGTGGCAGGCCACGCCTGACATGCTGAGAGACGGCAAACACGGCAAAAATAATGCCGGGTTCCTCACAAGCTGAGGACTCCGGCTCGTGCCGTGCCGATAAGGTCGGTGATGTTCGGACTGTGACCGCCGGTGCCAGCGTCGCATCCGATTCCGTTTGAAAGACGTTCATGCATCAACCAGTTGGGGTCCCGTTACAACAAACTTCACAGAGAAGCCGATAACGTGAGTTTAATGAACACAGCGTGAAGAGACGACATTGCTGCGTATTTGAGTTGTTTCCAGCACGAATTTGTGTTTCTTAAATGGCTATTTGCATTACATTACATTCTTACAGCCTATTAGCACCACCTGGTAGTGTAAATGGGTACAGAACAGCGTGGAAGAGGGGGGGCTCTCTCAGACTCCCTCTAGTGGAGGCCCCTCCGCCAGCAGTGGCGAGAGTAAGGACGTTGCAGGGCTTTGCCTTTACCTAATTCAGTAAGTATGTATGTTGAACTTCTTTCGCACCTTACATCGCTAACCGTGCTAATCGAAGCTGCGCAAAAAGCAGTTTTATAGAAGTGAGTTTTCAATCTAGATGGTTTAAAAGTGCATAGCTGCAGCGGCTTCCTAATATTGGTAGGAAGTGCATCCGAAAGCGCCACGCGATGTGGTGACCACCGTCTTTGCAGCCACTAATTTCTTAGTCACCTTTTGAGTGTCCGGTGGGCCATCATGTCACTGTGAGCAAATGGACCGGAGTGAGTCATTAAAACTAAAATAAGATAAGACAAACAAAAGTGCGTCATGGAAATCTATATTTACTTTCTTCCTTCTTCTAAAGAGGCACTTTAATACATAAGCCATAAGGGATGGGATGCCAAAAAGTTTGGAGAATATAATATCACAAATGTGCACAACCACAATGTTTCTTGTATTTTTCAATATGGAGTGTTCTGTGAAATAGTAGTCATCTCTGCTGACAATTTAATATTGCGCTAATGCGTTTCATGTGTAAAGATTGGGTTTAAAAATAAGCCAAACAGCCACAAGTCTGCAAATGTAGCACACCAACGCAAACCTATTTTAGCTCTCGGTTACTTTTTTCCCCCAAGACACACTGATTGCCCCTCGTGCACAAATTGTATTCAAGCTGAAGGAAGGCGCATGTCGGCACTCTTTAGTTTGCGAAGGTTTGTGTAAAACTCACAAAGCCCACGCGGACCTGAGGACCTTGTGGAATTTGCAATCCACAGGTCATAATTCGTGTGGAATACCCATACGTGTATATACAGTGTATAAAAGATAAAGGCCCCCTTTGTCTCCCGAGTGGCAATGTTTACACATTACACATGGTACTCTTTTACGGCTGAGTTCACCTAGGGGAGGCCCAGGACTGGTTCAAATATCGGGTGGCTGGCTTCGTAGTGCAGCGCCTTAACCACTACAATACCACTTCCCACTACATGGACACTGCTGGATGGACAGAGGCAGGGGAATTTAAGAAGCTCTCCCATTGTTTCAACTGCCACACGGCGTAGTTGTCCACAGGGGGCGAGTGGGCGGTGCACAATAATTAGCCCAGCGCGCCACGAATCCGGCGGCCTGAGTTCGATTCCCGGCCATGGCTAAAATCGGTGGTGACGAGTGATGTCCAGGGCGCGCACGATCGCGGGCCGTGTCCGCGTTTACCGCACGACACCAGCGACGGCGACTACAAGCGCCGCGAACGTCGCCACACGCGCGCACCAGGAATCGTGACGGGTGGCTCGGAGGGGAGTGCGGGGGGGGGGCCGTGACACCCCCGAGCGTGTCGCCAAACTCGCAACGCAGCCGAGCGACGCGCGAGGCGAGCGGTGAAATCCGTACGCCGATGCCGCCCCGGGCGCGATGACAGAGAGCCGTCGTGCGTTCAATGCGGAAGGGGCGGGAGTCGGAGGGTGGGGGGGTCACCGGGTCCAAGCGCACTCCCCAGCTGTTCCATCGCTCTCCATGATTGTTAATTGATGGTCGCTGAGGACGGGGCACCGCAGGTTAGCAAGCGGTCAGCGACGAGCGGCACTATGGCAGGGGGGTGGAATCATTCGGAGGCAATGAGGCTGCTTGGTGTGAGAGAGGGTCTAGGGACTTGGTAGAAGAGAGACCGCGGGAGGCTTAGAAGTAGAAACCGAGTGGGATGGTGGTGGAAGCACGCGGGGTGAATGGGACAGCGCGGCGTGGATGGGACAGCGCGGTCCATCTCGTAGCCAGGTCCTTGACGTGGGTGGAGTAATCTGTGACGTGCTAACCCTGTCTGCGTGCGTGCGACTAACGGGGGCGTGCGTGTGGCCTTTCGTTCCAGGCTGGTCGGCTCCGTCGGCGATCGGCATCGCTGGGCTCGGCGGAGGATTCGAGATTGGCGTCGAGGTAGGGAGGGGTGGTGGGGGTGCGAGGGTGGGGGGGGGGAACCCGGGAAGATTTGCATTCATGTGCAGCCGGCGGTGACGTACAATGTGTGCAACAACACTCGTTAAGCAGAATTTCATTTTTTTGCCAAAAATCCGCAAGCAGAAACTTTGATGAAAAAATGAAGATGTAGAGATTCAGTGAGGCGTCTTTGCATAATTAAGTATGGCTTTTGAAAATGATTATTACTTTATTTTATTCTACTTTCGACTGAATTGATTTTTTTGCAAAGCATTGGCAACCAACGATATTCAAATTTCGATTTAAAGCTTTCGTGACTGCAGTGATTCATATTATTGGTCCTTTCGGTAAAGTCACGTAGAAGGGAAATAATATTTATTTGTATTATTTTATTATTTCCCTTCTACGTGACTTTACCGAAAGAACCAAGAATATCATCGATATTCAGTCGAAGCAGGCGTTGGGAGTGAACGACTGACCTTGCCATTGGTACTCTGTACAATACATAATACTACACGATGTACATTGATCTGTAGCGTCAAAATGCAACCGTGTCTCAAGATGCTGTACAGAAACTATGGAACACGGCATCCAGGGTTAATGAGTCATTCACTTCACGGAGAGAGCGAGAGAGGCGATTGGTCAGAGGCAGACTCGAACAGGGGCAGGGAAGTCAACAGCACGGATGGCTGGGGGGAAGTGACATCAAGACCCTGGAGGCAGCAGAGGAGAAGGGGTGACCTCCCACCGAGCAAAGGACAAACGGGTCCTCAGAAAGAAAGCCTTAGCTGCTGGAGTGGAGAGTACGTGGAAGGGAGTTGAGAGACACGACGTTGGCAGTTCATGAGCACACGAAGCAGTGGGACAGTGGGCAGCAAAACACTGGGGTCGTTAATCTCACGACAAAGTTCAATTGCTGGGTTGCCGTGCCGCCTTTCAGGTCTCGGACTTGGTGATCATCCTCAACACCAGGCGGTCGGTGGAAGCGTTCACGAAAGGAGGCAACGTGACGCTCGGAGGAAACCTAACGGTGGCGATCGGTCCCTTGGGCAGGTACGCGCCTACATCGAGCCTCGATCCAGTATGTGCTGCGGCGGTGTGGCTCTCCACTACTTGCGAAAGTGGCAGGCCAAATGTATTTGTATCAATTCGTGTCTTAAGCCCTGGTGCTGCCAATACCTGATACAGTAGCGACCGCAGAGCCTCATGTTGAGGTCAGTCGCCCCTCTGGGGTCAAACTTCGCTCTTCAATGTGTCCCAGCCAGCAGGGGTTCTTCCTTGGTGTGATAGTCAGAGCACTGGCCTTGCAATCCAGAAGTCGTCAGTTCGATTCAGTCTCACAACAATCGGTCTACTGACAGGTTGCAATTGGTGGGCTAAAACGTGGGTACTGCCAACTCTTCCAAGACGCCTGGCTGGCGCGGCAGAGTAGAACTGCTGTTTGTGTTCAGTTTGATGTCGTTCCCCCGCACCTCCGATGGGCACGGCTGGCTGCGTACGGTGCAAAATACGTTCAACGTACAGTGCACGCGAAGGCCGAATGCCCCCTGCGAGGAGATGCCTCTCTCGAGCTCGCTCGAGCGGACGACGTTCCGCCAGCAGTGCCACGAGCAGGATATTTTGCAGGGCTTGTGCCTTTCGGAGCTGCGCAGAGCGCAGGGCGCTCGTTCTCCGCCGCCGCCACCGCCGCCGCCGTGCGTGGGATTGTTTATCTGTAATTCTAATGAGCGACGACACGCGCAGCGCGCATCGCATCGCCGGATTATGGCGCCGAGAGGTCGCGTGTGCGCCGACCTCTGTGTTTGCGCGGAGCGCTGCGCGCGTTTCGCCCGGCGTATATACGAACGGTTCATCGACCAATTTGCAGATTAATGAGCGAATTACGTTTCTGCTCGCCCCTCCCCCCCCCCACGTGCGTGCGCGAGCGCAGGAATGCGGAGGCGGACGTGGCGCTGCGCAGCACGTCGGCGGTGTACACCTACTGCCGGTCTCGCGGCCTCTTTGCCGGAGTGTCGCTGGAGGGCTCCTACCTGGTGGAGAGGAAAGACGCCAATCGCAAGTGGGTGTGAGCGGCGGCCAACGCCATTCCAGGGTGTTGCCAAAACGTTGCCACGAGCAGCCGTGCGCGCGTCTGTGTGTTGAACTTCTAGAGGGTAGTGTAGTGTTTCGCACACTTGCGCTACGAACCCGGCGACCCGAATTTGATTCCCGTTCATGGCCAACACCAGTGTTGATTATTTAAACCGGTCCTGGGCCTCCCCTAGGTCGACTCGGCCTCAAATGAGTACCTAGTGTGGAGTG
This sequence comes from Lethenteron reissneri, assembly GCF_015708825.2. NCBI lineage: Eukaryota > Metazoa > Chordata > Hyperoartia > Petromyzontiformes > Petromyzontidae > Lethenteron > Lethenteron reissneri. Next base: position 11,275,822 of record NC_083820.1, on the reverse strand, counting down.
TAAACATCGCCACTAGGGAGACAAAGGCGGTCGGGCGTGGTGCTGGCAACCCACCCCCTCGTGTACTATTCCGGCCTTCATAGGTGCTCGCTAACACCACTTGTCCCCAACAGTCTGCTAAGGCTACACGGGGGATCTTTGCCTTTGTTGAACTTCTAGAGGGGGCTCTACAGAGCTCCCTCTTGTGTGCATGGCCGTCTGGAACGTTCTTCCATTCCGATATGATGAAGCCACTAGAAGTTATGCACTTTAAAATCATCTAGATTGAAAACTAATTTCTTTACAACTGATTTTTGTGTTTAGTTTGTTGTCCTTCCCCCCCGCACCTCCGATAAGCGCGGTTGGCCATGTGCAGTGCGAAAGAAGTTCAACATACACACATACGTGGCGAAATAAAAATTGGACAGCCTTGCACTTCAAATACCACCGTGAGACCACAGGTTCACATGCTGCTTTTCAGTCCTCGGATTTTTATATTTTTGTATGAAATGTAACAAAGAATCCAAGACGATGACATGCCATGAGACAAGGCATCAGAGTAGCTGTCTCTGATCTTGTCGCGCAAAGCTCACAGGGATGTTTTCCTTCTCGGAGCTGGAATTGGGCCAGATCGAGGAGCAAACCGAAATTGGCGCCGCGATGCTCCATGTCCGCTTCGCTCGATGGTTCCGCGTCGCAGGTTTTACTGCGCCGAGCTGCGGGCGAGCGAGATCCTCGCGGGGGAAGTGAGTCCCCCCAAGGCGGCAGAGCCGCTGTACGAGCAGCTCGAGAACTACCTGATAGAGGCCGACCAGGACATGCTGCACGAGGCCACGAAGACCTCCCGCAAGAAGTCCCACCGAGACGTCCCGGTAAGCGATCGACTCGACGCGTCCACGATGCGCCCGGAGCGTAGCGAGCTTTTCGGACGAGGGAACGGGATGGGAACGGGGACCGACCGAGCAAGAGGATGCAAGGGAAAGAGAAGCAACTCGCTCGCTCACACTGACTCATCCGCTCGGCTGCGCGTTCGCTCACTCGCCCGCTCACTCATCCGCTGAGCCAACCATCCACTCGCTCACCCATTTGCTCACCCGCTCACCGACTCATCTGCTCGACTACGCATTCACTCACTCGCCCACTCACTCATCCGCTGAACCACCCATCCTCTCACTCACCCACTCACTCACATACTCACCGACCCCATTATTCACTTGCTCGCCCACTCACTCACTAACTTACTCCCTCAATCACTCAAGTGAAGGTGGGGCGGGGGGGGGGAATAAGCGATTGAAGGGTTCTGAAGGCACGATTGAGAAGGAAGGGTTTTTATGGGAGACTTGAAAGCAGAGAGATGTAGGGGAGGTGGGGGCAGACAGAGTTTCCTCCACTAGTGGTGGAGCAGAGGTTCCTGGGAGCAATGGGGAGGCCAGAATCTGTGGAGTGGAGGGTGCAGAGGGGACTTATGGGTGGAGAAGGCTGCAGAGGTTTGGTGGGGAGGCAGGGCCCTGATGGAGGGGAAGGCAGTGAGGTGCGAGATCGGTCGGAGACTGCTGGATGCCTCTCCAAGTGTACGTTCGCATCGCACCGCGACGTTTCTCTCCACGTCCTCGGCAGCTTCTTCGGGGACTTAGCCGAGCAGCTCGCTGCGGTAAGCGGTGGGAGGAAAGTGAGCTGCTTGACTCGGCTCCTGGAGTCGCTCCCAGCAAGTATAGCGAAACGTCGGACATCGTGACAAATGACCCAAGGACGCACGCACGAGAGCCGGCGACAACTCCGCAAACGCCGAGCCCCTTTGTGTGCGTGCGTGCTTGTGCGTGCGTGCATGCCTGTGCGCGCACGAGCATGTGGGAGTGCGAGCTTTCATGTTGACGAATGCGAGCGTCGCGGCGTGCGGATCTGTAAACCTGCATGTATTATGCATGTCCCAGCTGCGTGCGTGCTCTTTGCAACGACCCGTTTCCCCAGCCCAAGCCCAGGAAGACGGAGAGCGTGCGCTCGCAGGCGAGCCGCCCGGCCGCGTGGCAGTCTGTCCGCCAGAAGCCGTCGGGTGAGTGGGGAGCTCTCACGGGACAAAACAACACGCTCCGGACTCCTTGCGCCTCGCGCTCGTGACGCCCTCACCCCTTCACCCCCGCGTTCCCACCCCCACCGCTGTCCTCTGCTCCAACGCTATCCTCGGTCACGCCAAGCGGCCGTGTGGCGCGGTGAAAACTTGGCGGATGTGAAAGTGAACGTGCGTTTTTCATTCGCTTCGTGGCGTTTTAAGCGGCCGTAGGCATTCCCGACTCGCGTAGGGTGCTCTTTGCCGAGAGGGCCGTACGGCTCTCCGGGTCGTGCCAAGTGCTGCGCGAGCTCCCGTGTCGGTCCCTCACGAAGCCGCCAGCAGATGGGGTGAAACGTCGGACGTCGTGCCGAACACGGCGCGGTATCACCCGAAAACGCGCCACGGGGCTCTACGCATCGCTTCGACAACTACGTGGGGCTGACTGTGACGACGTTGAAGAGGAGCTTCGTCTTAAACGTGCCTCTAAAATATATATATTTACGTGTGTGTGTGTGCGCGTATATGCTGTATATATTTAATTATTTGAAAGCAACACATTTAAAAATAGCATCCTCATAAATCCGCAGCACCCTCGGCCCGTGACGCTGCGCTTGCGTGAATGGACAGCAGCCGGCGTGCCGCGGCGGGGGGCACTAGCGGCCAGGCGAGGATGTCCGGGGACGGCGCCGAGGTCACCGCCGCCTCGCAGCTCCGTGATTCTGATCTCCCCTCTCACGCGGTGCCAGCGGTGCACGAGCGGCGGATTGCCGCACGCTCCCTTGCTCGCTCGCTCGCTCGCTCGCTGTTCCACCCCCCACCCCCTCACCAAGTCTTTAAAGGCCAATCACTTGGCACTTGCGCCGCTGTTTATATTCACCGCAGCTGGTATTTATTGAGATTTTTCGTTTAGTTGGGGTGGGGGGAAGAGGGGACGGTGGCACAGTGGTTGGCGCAGTGCGCGATGATTCGCCACCCTGATCAGTTCGATTCCCGGCCACGAAGCCAAGGGATTGCCAGGCATCTCCACACTGACCAGCGTGGCGAAGTCCGATCAAGAAAGCGTCACGACCGACACTGCACCTCCGAGTGGCACGGGTTGGCTACGTATGGTACGAAAGAAGATCAACATACGTACACGGGGACACCTTCGTCCATACGTCAGGGCCGGGACGTTTTGTTATTATTTGTGAACTTTGTTAAAATTCAGGGGGGGGGGCATTGAAGGCATCAATTCGGCTTCCCCCTCCACCCCTCCCCCGTCCCCAACCGAGGCCCTGTGCTCTGCCTTCGAGGCGTTGCTGCGATACAAAGCCGGCAGCGAGAGGCGGTTGAACTCATCTCATCTTTACCGCGCCTGGAGGACGAGCGGAGCTTAACGCCGGCAGCGAGAGGCGGCGCTGATGGACGCGGCGCGAGTTTGGGTGATGGACCCACGGGAGCGCTCCTCTCTGTGGGCGAGCGGAGCGTGGAGGGGCGCGTCGTCACCGAGCGATCATCGGGAGAACCCCCTCCAGCCCCCCCCAGCACCCCCCCCCAGTCCCCCCCGCCCCTTCCCGTTCCACGCCCGACTGAATCCCCGAACATCAAAACCCTTCCAGCGTTGCGCGGGCACACAAACCGTCCTCCGGAAAATAAGACTCGCGCCCCAAGCCTGTGTGCGGTGTGAATGGTCTTGTACCAAACCTGGTCGCTCACACACACACAGCGACCGGATATCGTAAGAAGCAACCCCACGTGTTTTTTTGCTTTGAAGAGCATGGGGAGGGGGGGGGGTCTTGGTAAATCCGGACGCGGTGGCGGTCACGCCACGGTGACCGTGCGCGCACCCTGCGAGCGGGAACAATTCGCCTCCTTTGTGCTGTAACAAAACCCCGCAGAAGAGAGGCGAGTCTGCGACAAAAACACGTGAATGCCAGCCTCCTCCATTCGACGCATTCTACGGAGTCCCAACCCCTACTCCCCCCACTCCCCCCTTCTGAAAAGAAAGCCTATTGCGTCTTTGTTCTGAATTTAAAGAATGTATATGTGTTGGAAGTTGCTTCGGCGTCTTGGATTGCCACAGATCACTTGGCGAAATGAAAGCCGGCGTCGTGCGAGGATGAGGTCTGCGCAGCCTCTGCCTTGAATGCGTCCGCCACCTGCAGGCTGGCGGCCCGCCAAGGGAAGAACAATGGGGCTTGGTGTTCGCATCTTTATTTTCAAGTGACCTCCCTTTTCCCTATCCACAGGTGTTTGATGCGTGACACACAACCCGGTCTATATTTTCAATTCTCAGAGCTGAGATGTAGGCGTCATTTGGTGACCGTGCCCGGACTGTCAAAGTCACTTGCCCTGATTCGAACCCAGGCCCTCATCGGTGCCCACTCAGCGCTCTGACCTCTGAGCCACCTCCCAACGGCGTGTTGCATCAATAAGCAACCGAAGAACAACGTTACTAATTAATGCCTGGGTTTCCGTGTCCATTCACTGCCGTTGCTTGTAGGTTCATGAACCGTCTTTGCGCCAAAGATTCAGCGGGTGATGGTGGCCAGCGCTTGACTGCACGCTCCGTTGTTTTGCTCCACTCTGCGGGTTGTTGTTGTTGTTTTAGAGGCCAGGGCTCGGCATTATGATACCCTCCCAGAAACTCTTCCAGGGCCAGTGAAGGATTATTTTAATAGCTTGCATATGAAAGAAACGCAGCAAGCGTATCGGTGGCCAAGGCGCTTATTACTCTGCATTATGTTGGTGTTTTTTTTCCCTCCCCTCGCTGTGGAGCTGACCTTCTGAAATTAAGCCTTCACAGCCAAAGGCCACGACTGTCACTGGACCATCACGTGCGCAGTGTTGCCGGAGGGAGCGTGCGCGTGCGCGCGACAGCGAGCGCTTCATGTTGATGACGGTTGCTCATCCATTAGCCGCTGGGTGGCCCTCCCTGTTACGCGCGTGGAAATGCCACCTCGGCGCAGACCCGTGACCGTCTCCTTGCCCTTTGGGTCCCGGCCTGCGCCGGGAATCTCCAGGTCTTTCAAACTAAATGTTAATATTATCATTTTAGCATTAAAACCCATCCGTGTTTGTCCGTTCTTCCACCACCCCCACCGAGATGCAAATTATTCGTCTGTGAGATATGCACATTGGATGGGGTTTTTGTTATCATGCAAATAATCTTCTTTTGTCGATTCCCACAGATATAAGATACCATTTTTTTAAGTGTTACATTCTTTAAAGCTTTTGATGATAAGTCATGTAGTGACTGCATCTCTGTAAAATTGGAGTGTAATTGTTATCACACTGCACTTGCAACCCAGGGGTGGCCGGTTCGAACTCCCGGCGTGGCGATTGAAACGTCGGTGGCAAGTTTCTTAAATCTCCCGGCTCTGTCCAGCCAGCGGCACAACATGGTACACGGCAGTTGGGCGATGGTAGGGATGGAGAGAGAGTTTATATCTGGCCACTGTTGAAGAAGCGTGGGCAACACGTCCTCTGGCGAGGCACTGTAGAACTCCGTGTGGTGAGGGCGTGAGCCAAGACATTGCAGGGATGCGCCTTTACCTCTTTCCGTATTTTAATGTTTGAAATAAAATAAAAACTGGTGAGCTGCTTTGGCATGTTAGCAGGGCCGTTTGTTTAGCTGCAGTACTTGATAATTTAAGGATAAAACTTCGCCATCTATAGCTGCTCCATAGAAAGAAAAACTTTTGACGTCGCACAAAAAGATGATCGTTGCATAGGCTCTCGTCGATGGGATGATGATGATGTTAGTATGGGTTGTCCTCTAAACCCTCGTTTGAGTCTCACCGCTTTCAGATTCTGAGACTCGAAACCAAATGGTTCCCCGTCCGCGCTGCCCGTGCGTTCCTCCTGCCCGTTGCGTCCCTCCTGCCCGTGCGTTCTTCATGCCCGTGCGTTCTTCATGCCCGTGCGTCCCTCCTGCCCGTGCGTTCTTCATGCCCGTGCGTTCTTCATGCCCGTTGCGTCCCTCCTGCCCGTGCGTCCTTCATGCCCGTGCGTCCCTCCTGCCTGTGCGTTCTTCATGCCCGTGCGTTCTTCATGCCCGTGCGTTCTTCATGCCCGTGCGTTCTTCATGCCCGTGCGTTCTTCATGCCCGTGCGTTCTTCATGCCCGTGCGTTCTTAATGCCCGTGCGTTCTTCATGCCCGTGCGTTCTTCATGCCCGTGCGTTCTTCATGCCCGTGCGTTCTTCATGCCCGTGCGTTCTTCATGCCCATGCGTTCTTCATGCCCGTGCGTTCTTCATGCCCGTGCGTCCCTCCTGCCCGTGCGTTCTTCATGCCCATGCGTTCTTCATGCCCGTGCGTTCTTCATGCCCGTGCGTTCTTCATGCCCGTGCGTCCCTCCTGCCCGTGCGTTCTTCATGCCCGTGCGTTCTTCATGCCCGTGCGTTCTTCATGCCCGTGCGTCCCTCCTGCCCGTGCGTTCTTCATGCCCATGCGTTCTTCATGCCCGTGCGTTCTTCATGCCCGTGCGTTCCTCTGCCCGTGCGTCCCTCCTGCCCGTGCGTTCTTCATGCCCGTGCGTTCTTCATGCCCGTGCGTTCTTCATGCCCGTGCGTTCCTCTGCCCGTGCGTTCCTCCTGCCCGTGCGTTCCTCCTGCCCGTGCGTTCCTCCTGCCCGTGCGTCCGTTCTTCCTGTGCCTATCTCGCGCGTTGCCGTCCTGACTCGGTGCGTCGGTGACGCCTCGGACGGGCCGAGCCTCCCGCCCGGCGAGACGTCGCAGCTCTGCTCCGGTGCCGCCGCGGCCAGATCTCATGGACATTAAGCCACGTTAGATTTTTCTCGTGAATAATGTCACTACATTTCATTACGCTCATCGTCGCCTCGGGGGTTTGGTTGCATGCAGCAACACGAATTCACTTTCCTAATTAGTTTCTCAACTAAATTCGATGCAGGTTAATGGACATTATCACTTACGATGTCTTATTGCAACCGGTCATCGGGCCAAATCGCCGCGAACCCCGGCTGATCTTGGAAGCTGAGCAGAGTTGAGCATGGATCGTGCTTGGATGGGCGACCACCATACAGTACTTAACCACGGGTGCTGCGTGGCTACGTTATCAGTAGAGGGCAGTCCTGAAAAATGCCACTGTTGGACTGCACTATACAGCGATGTCTACGCTCTGCACCGACCAACATGGTGACATGTGTCGTATAGATGATGGCCCTTCAAGCCGTCGCGTCTCGCGGCATTTTCCACGTCGCGACCAGCGACTGGCATCGCGCATCTCGTCTCCACGTTAGAAAGGGCACCCCCCTCACCCCCCCACCCCCCCCCCGTAGCGGCTCTGTCTCGGTGCTGCGCGATGCGACCTCGGCACCTGCCCTGCGAGCGAGCATCCATCTGCCAGTAGTGGGAGGTGGAAGTAGGGGGGCAACGATCGCTCTGTGTACCCCCAATCGAGTAACGGTCGAAGTAAGACCACGTACGTGACTGATCCGTCGCAGCACGTGGCGAGGCGCCGTCAAAGGCGCTGCGCTGCGCCCCGTCGCCACCCGCTCGGTCGGATGACCACGACGATGTCCGCAGGGTCGTGGTCCCGGGGCGCCGACGGCGACTCTCAGGCGGCGGCGGCGGTGGTGGCGGTGCGCCCCTTCAGGGGCCAGCTGCCCTGCGACCTGAGCTTCGGGTTGGGCGAGCGAATCGAAGTGGTGACCCGCACCAAGTCCCGCGACGACTGGTGGGAAGGCCGCCTGCACGGCCGCCTCGGGATCTTCCCCGCCACATACGTGCGGGACTGCTAGGCGACGGGCGCAAGCGGTGGCGGCAACGTATCGGTGACGGTGCATTGACAACAATGTATCGACGATGATGTGTCGGTGACGACATATCAAGGACAATGTATCGGTGGCCACGTGTCAATGACCACGTGTCGATGGCCGTGTTCGTGGTCTGGGTGTTTTTTCTGGAAGCTGCTGGATTTTAATGCGTTGAGAATAAACTGTGGGGAAATATAGCGCCAGTTACTTTGCAACCTGTACACGTATGTAGTAGCACTTTGTGTAAACTGATGACGAAGACAGACGTATATATATTCACGGCTTATTATCATTTATTACACCCAGAATTCTCTTGCAGTGCCATGAGAGGTTTTATAATTACGCAAGTGAACACAATATTATTATGGGTTGTTTTGAGAAACAAAATATATGAGCTGAAATGTTTTGTAATATATATGCAATACAGTATAACATGCTATATGCAATAAATACGGAGTTTAATTTCTTGTGTCAATTGTTACCCGTGTCATTTTGGGGCAAAAACTGTCAATTACCACCCACGACATACACCACCCATGGTGAACACCGCTCATGGTGAACACCGCCCGTGGTGAACATCCCCATGGTGAACACCGCTCATGGTGAACACCACCCATGGTGAACATCCCCATGGTGAATACCGCTCATTAGTCGCCACGCCTCAGTGCTGTGATGCAACAACAAACCACACCCGAGCACTTGCACGCCAACTCATTTCATTGGTCCATCTCCTCGCTTGCTTGATGTGCTCTCAGATGCCTTCCATTCCCCTTGGCTGCCGTTCCATCGCTACCCACTCTGTTCTAAACCAACAGTTGTGTCATCCCTTCCAGCCACGACGTGTCCTGCCCAAAGTCCATTAACGTTGCTAATTACGTCTTTAACTAATTACGTCTTTAACTAATTAAGTCTTGAACTAAGTACGTCTTATATCTTTAACTAACCCGCGTATGTTCACGCGTCCACGTATTCCTCATCCTGTCTCTCAACGTAATGCCAAGCATGCAAATCTCTCCAAGCGTCTTTGTGCATGTTTCTTCTTTTTGTTCTTTTCGTCGTTGTTGTTTGGTGAACGACGTGTTTTCTGTAGAAACACAACGGCAAAAAAACCAAGGAGCAATGAAAATTGAGCTGCCAGTCGGGGGAACGCAGCCAACACAGGAAATTATGTTTTTCATGGTGTGGGAATTACTCCGCTTATTTATGGCCCAATTGTGATAATTAGCGGACTGTGCAGCATAGTAATTTCATAATTTAATAGATGCCGTTCACAGTGGCTTAATGAATGCCAACACTCATTAATGCTGCGATGACTTGGCCGTCATGTACGCACGAGCGTTGTGTGGCGATGACGCCTGGGTTGGCAATGCAATGCCACCTTTGGCAGAGATGGATGCGAAATGCGCACTGGGGGATGAACACAGCGGCTTTAGGGGCTGCAGCACGGAGCCTTTGATTTTGAACAATATGTACTGCTCGAAATGCAATATCGCTAAAGAACGATGATCAATGCCATAGATGCATAGGGTAAAGCCGCACCACCATCAGAATGTGAATTCCTATATTCATAGTGAACAGCGGCATGACAACGTGCGTAGAGAGGAACAATTCAATCAGTCAACTTTAGCTGCTCCGACACGTGGATTGGAGTCATGGACAAATGAAGACGCTGAAAAGTGAGCGAATAATCGTGGAGATGTGCGTGTTTGGAATTACACCGAGTGGAAAAAAACATGCAGCAACAGGTCAGAGGGCAACAGGGAAGTAGGGTCGGACATGTTAATTGTTTTCGTAAGTGGGCTTGGGCAGGACATCGTTTTAATCATAGCCGATGGATGAGGCTGATGGTTGAATATCAGCCAAAGGAGGCAACACACCCAAGGGGATGAGAATCAACGTTGAGATGGAGTGATGAGATGAGCTCATGAGCAGGAGACGGATCGCTGGACCACGAGGGATCGGGAAACAACGTGGGGGCAGCCTTCATACAGCAGTGGATAGAAAATAGCCGACGATGAATATATTGCTAATTTCAGTGTGGCTGTATTGGGCATGCTCAATAGACCCGCAAAATTAAGGTTTTCTATTCCTGACCTAACCTTAGTAGCTCCAATTATATTATTTTCAGGGCTTCCCTTGTTCGCTGCCTGCTCTTTGTAAGAACATTCAAGAAATGTCAAAGGCAGCGATACTTTCTCCTGCAGAAACTTAAAGGCTGCAGTGGAATTATTGCCCGCCACTTAAAATGTTGTTTATTTCGTGTTGATGAGCACAGGCCCAAATGTCCAGCAACGAAAAGCACGATTAATGGTATAATAGGTAAGTTAATGTTTTTAATGAGCAAATTCGTAAGAATTTTAGGTGTGAAAATCCCGAAATAAAGCGGTGCTCAAGAGCAGCGCGAAGTGTTCCTGCAGTCGTTGAAGACTCGCCGATGAGACGCAACACTCGAGTAGGCCAAGGTCTCCACGTGAGCCGAGGAATCAAAGGTGGAGAAGTGTTTTGACCCCCACTTGCACGGTGGCTGAATGTGGAGTCACTTAAGAGTCCTGAACGTGGGCGGACTATGTACGCGTAGTATCGCCCAGATGCTGGGACAGCACTGGTCTACGATTCATACGAACTGGTCTCATCCTGTGGGTCTGGTCCCCCCCCCCCTCCCGCAAGCCATGGGCATGGATGCTGTGCAGGAGTCATTTCTGAATGTGACACATCGGCACCACGTCCAGCGACACAACACGCTCATGCACACAACACGAGAGAAATGTGTTTCCATACCTGTCAACTCATCCGGGTTACCCGTATTCTTGTACAGGGAAAGTGAGCAAAAGATTGTTCGTGTCTATTTGTTTGTATTTATCCCCTGTGATGGGACTTTGTAGGATGAACGTTCAGATGTACAAGGGCACCACGGGGTGACCAATAAGGTCTGAATTGTTCTGTCATAAGGTCGGCACTGAGCAGGGCTTGACAGGTGTGTGTTTCTAACACTGCCTTGACTAGAGATGTGGACACATGCTCTCTCTCTCTATATTGTGACCTTAGTAGAGGTGATGGGGTGATGGGGTGGTGGGGTGTCGGCATGGGCACCAGCAGTTTTGATTGGGGGGCGACCATACCCAGGGCCACCTCGAGAGGGAGCGGGGTTGGAGGGTAAGAGAGGCATTTCATTCTAGATTTGAAGCTTTTGTGACTGCAAGGATTCATACTCACCTACCTACGTGACCTACGTGACTTTACCGAAAAAACCTAAGAGTAGGCATTTTATTCTGGGCCTCGCTACAAAAAAGAGTCCCATGTGACATTCTCCCTTTGGGCCTCCAACCCTTGGGCCTCCGTGAAGCTTTGTGCGATCCTGGCCATCCCAAAACAGGCCCGGACCACCTCCTGCCTCTGCTTTCCACAGAGGCTGCACACGGACGAGCATTTGGCGTTGCATTGCACTGCCCCCTCGTGTAAACACACACGCAGTGCACCTTTCAGAAGCAACTTTATTCATGGTTATACTTTGTATCCGTATGAAACATGCATGGATTGCAAAGCTGTAAGCACACAAGGCTTGGGCTCCAAAGGTGGCCACTTCACTTGACACACACGCACGCGCGCGCCCTCTCAGGCGCGCTCAACACCGACAGCCTCCTGTATTGCAACGTTCGCCTGCTGCATTTCGAAAAATAAAAAATAAAACGATCGGCGGTCGCCAACAAAAAATTAAAGAAAAATAATTCTATTTGTACAAATTTTTGTTTATATTAAAAAAAAACTTTTTTTTTAAAAAGAGCACTGAAAAAAAAACTATAAATAGTAACGACGAACATTTACTCTCCGCTTTTAAGTTATTCAATAATATTAGCAATAAATAGTAATAAATATATATTTTTAAAACACTGCATTGTAAAACAAATCAACGACAACAATAACAATTATAAATGCTTTTGAAGGCTCAGTGTTCTGAGTGGCTATCGCGGGGAGAGCGGGGGGGGGGAGGAGGCATGGGGAGCTTGTCGGGCTGTTTGAGGGGGGCCGTGGTTTCAGCCACAAGCAATGTTGGGTGGGGGATGGGGGGGCAGCTAAAACAAAAAGCCAAGCGCGCTCTCTCCGCCGTGCTCTCCTCGGGGTGCCGCGCCACGCTCGGTCTGACGACGACGACGCCGACGGCGCCCGGTGGGGGGGGGGGGGGGGGCACGACCCCCTCCCGGCCGCCGCCCCCCCCTGAATTAAAAAAATTCCCCAATCGGAGAGAGCGGCGACAACTGCAGAGCGCGCGACGAACAAAACAAAAAAGCACTCCGCGACTTTGTTGTGCGCGAGCGGCTGCCTAAGCGGTGACCACGAGCGCGGCACGTTCCATTGACCTCCTCCTCCTCCCCCCCCCCCTCCCTCTACGCTTCTCATCTAGCTCGTTCGATTTTTTAAAAGTTTTTTTCACTTTTTTTTGTCACAACGGTTTTTGCGAGAAGAATACGATTACTAGTACAGTATACTCCAGTGTAAAAAAAATAATAATGGCGTAACAAGGCTTATCATGCATTGGTGAAATGTAAAAGTTGATTTGCAAAGTGTTCATTGTGATGTTTCTTCTTCTTATTCAAGAACCCATCCCGAGCCCAAACACAAATCCCGTGTCACAACAAACCCGCATTGTTTTCTTCAAATGTTGATACTAAGACAAAAGTTTTGGTTTTTGGGATCAAGCTAAAACCCATTATTCTTTTGTAACATCACATTACTGTTAATACTTATAAATGGTAGCAAAACTCAAAATGGAAGCTACCAGCACTTCATACCATAAAAATAATTTAAAAATAATTTCAATACGGCAAAAAGATGCAACCATGTAATTTTTTTTCTCCTACTCTCTGCGTCCTTTTGAATTTTTTAAGTTTTGTCATTCCTTATATATACTATGTTTTATATATATTAAGTTGCATGATAAAATTACAGTACTGAAAAGTTTCACAAGGCCTTCCTCCTTGCTGTGCATTTTTCCTCTCTCTCTTCTCTCGTTTTGCTCACAGCTGCTTCACCTGATTGCGACATGAAAACCCTTGGGTGGGGTCCGCTGGCAGATTGTACATAAACTACACACGCACAACGCACACGTGCGCGCACGCACACACACACACACACCTGTAAATAAACGCGTGGATTTAGTGCCAGACATTTCGACGTGCATAGACGCAATCTGTATTCCCGCTTAAACTGTGTGTTCTTTGAGGCCACGTACAAAAAGTTCTACTTTGTGTAAATATGCGTTGCTAGCTAACGTATGCCCCGTGTTCGTCGTCAGGGTTAAATGTGAATTGAGAAGAGTGGCAGGGGTGGAGGTACTGACGCGTGTTTCTCCGTACCGATCTGCGCCATTTCGACGCGTTAGAAACGCCCGGCTGAAATCATCCTGAGCTCAAGCCTGCAACGATAGATAAATAAATAAATACTCACGAAAACAATCCGCAACTAGAATAAATTATTATCCAAATATGTTCGTGTAAAAGCCACAATTTCCAGTTTGATTGTATCATTTTTTTCCATTTTGCTACTATCGGAATGATTATATTAACGTTTGCATTGATTATAGCGCTTGTTTTACTTTTCCATAACGGAATATACTCAGCCCACAGGCTCGGTGAAACAGCAATTGTCTTTGTCTGCAATGGATTGTCAAAATGCTGCTCATGGTCAAGTGTATTATGGGAGATAATAGAATTGTGTATTATTTTATGAAATCTATGTCTAACTTCTACATTTTTTCACTTTCTTAAGACACCAACACTTACTGAAAATTCTTAAATACCTACGACAATGTTAAGTTGGTAAAACATTTTTGTTTGTTTAAAACAGAACATGATTCTTTGAGCGAATTTTTTTTCTCTCTCGAACACTACGACAGGACCCCTTCCCAAAAACGTTTCCCCTCCGACAAGCGGCGCCGCCACCACCGCCACCACTGACGCCGACGCCGCCGCCGCCGCCAGCAAAGTGGCCGGAGCCGATCCTCTGCCGCGTCATGGCACGGCACTCAACAAAGTGATTCGTCCAACGCCTAACACAGCGGCAAACACAGTCGAATATTTCGCAAACCAAAAAACCACCCCTTTGCGCCGTTCTCTCCGCAGACGTTAAACCGAGATCCGTCCATTCCGTTAACACGTCTACCTTGCTTCGTCGCGAAAATATTTGACATTTTAACTCTTTTCGTTTTTTCTGGCGGTGAACTAGAACCTTTGCGAGAGGCGGTTGAGAAACCTCGGCTGCTGCAGGAGGTGGTGGAAATGAAACCTCATCGTCGGAACAGGTGGGGGGTGGGGGGGTGGCGGGAAGGAGTTGGTCCAAGGTCCCTTCCCTCGGCCGGTCGGTCGAGACTTCAATGCACCCTCGGCGCTGCCACGGTGTCGACGGAGAGGAGCTCGGGCACCCCGCTACCCCGGCAACTCAGCGTGGACGGCGCGCTGCGGCTGCCACGGCAGAGGGGCGGCCGTGAGAGGCACCCCGCCCCTCACACCTGGATGCCCTTGACAGCCTGGCGGATGGTGTCCAGCAGGGCCTTCTGCTCGGGACTCTGGTAGTGGTCCTGGTTGCTGTACATGTCCGTCAGCTTGGTGACGTACGCGTCAAAGTTCTGCTCGTTGATCGGACCCTGAAAGGAAAAGGCAAAAACGCACGTGCGCTCACTCGCTCGGTTCGTTCCTTGTAGGGAAAGGTGAAAAAAAAAGTCAAAGTAAAGTACAGGTACAGCCGTGCCATTGTTGACTCATTAAGTGAAGAATTGAATTTAACATTAAGGGGGATTTTTTTTTGGAGACCAGGCTGAGACCACAAAATTGAGCAGCAAATGTCCACAAGCGGTGGGGCGAAGCGTGGGTACTCCTTCTCAAATCCATTTGGCCAACGCAGCAGAAAGGGGTCGCACGCCGCCCTTCTAAGGCAGAGGTCTCGGCTTCCTCTGCGTCGGCTTGAGCGTTGCGCGAACGTCGCGTAATGTAGACGACGCTGGATAAAACTCGAGCGGTGAGAAAGTTGACGGAGAAGCCCTGCGAGATTACTCACGCAGGGGCCTCCGCGAGATTAGCACGGTTGGCTACGTAGTACGGTGCGAAAGAAGTTCAACGTAGCGTACGTATACGTAGAGGGAGCACGAGAGAGCCCCTCTCTATAGGGTACGTGGCCTACTCTTCCACGCCGGCCAGACGCCTTAAAAGAGGCGGGAGAACCCACACTTTAGGCCACCGCTCGTGACTTGCCGATCGACTGACTGGTTTTTACTGCTGGGTGGACAGAGGCGGAGGGGTGGAATTAAAGAAACTGGCATCATTGTTTCAACCACTGTGCCGGGAGATCGAACCGGCAATGTCTGGATTGCAAGTCCGGTGTCCGAACCATTACTCCGCAATGCGGCAGCATCGCTTCGTCCTCTAGAGACGTTCATAAAACACAAAACTCGACGCGAATTTGTGAGTTGGACTAAGAGATTCCTAGGGGACAGTAGAATGGAATTTTTGGAATCCAACTGCGCAGAGTTTTGAGTACTACTTCCTCCAGATATGTGGATTAATATTAATTTGAATAAATGTTCATTTGACTACGTTCTCTTAATCCACGTGTTCCTCTTTGAGTCATTCAATGTGATTCTGAGCACGCATCTCGCAAAGACGCATGGCGACGACTAACACGGGTTAATGACATCACCCAAACTGTAAAAAAAAGTGGGCTTGGAGCAGGACGGACCGCTAGAAGGTTAGATGGTCGACAGCCAAACTGGGTGGGAGCCAAAGAAGGGATCACACCCACTGAGGAGATGGCTTTGTGGAGTTATCCATCCAGCAGTGGATCGATTATGGCTGATGGTGATGATGATAATAAGCAAAACGTGTATATCTCATCTCTCTCAACATTTCTGGAAATGTGCTCAATGCCCTCGCGCCTGAGCGGGTACCATGTGGGGCAGCTGCACGTTGGAGAGGCTGCAGATGAGGGCCTGGCTCAGGCTGCTCAGCTCCTGGAGGAGAGCCTCGTTCTGCTGCTCGATGACGCGGTTCTCCTGCTCCATCGTCTGGAGGCTGTTCTCCATGCTCGTGATCTGCAGCGAGGTTTCAACGCAAAGCCGTAAGCGGGGAAACACCAGTCCGGCGCCTCCCAAAGTAGCGTTCTTCAACGACAAACCGGACACCATTATCATCATCATCGATTGCCGGTTCCATGCTGACCAGACTCAGTGGAATAGAACCGGTGACCAGTGTGGTAACCATTATACCACGGCGACGCCCGACGTGTCTTAGTTATCACGTTAAAGATGTGTTTATCGCGAGACATTTATAAATGTGCGGGAAACTGGTATTAACCGTCTTTCATCGTTTTTTGATCAATGTGGTGAACCAGTAATCAAACAAACCCTGCGCCTGGGTTGACGAGTGGAAAGAAGATGTGGGTGCCACGTTGGCGAGATATTAACTCCCTTCCCCGGGTTCGATCCCGACCCTGACGCCTGTATATTTAGATCATGGGACCTCCTTTGCCAGTACCAAAATATTAGAATAGGGTTTTCCCGTTTTAACTGGCAACAAAACAGGTTGTTAAAACACCAAACTGAAACCTTTTACAATGAATCATGTAACTGCATTAACCACAATACTTGTGGTCAAAATGCAAACAAAAAACATACTCTGATAATATATGCATTGTCTTTGAAACTGATTGTTCCACACCAGAGACAGCTTCTTTGAGCCTAGTCTCAAATGGTATTAGACCAGAGGACGCCAGAAGGCGTACAGCCCAAAGACAATGCACTATCAGAGTAATGAGAGCTCGGGGTGAGCATCTACATCATGGGACCTCCTTTGCCAGTACGAAAATATGAGAATATGGTTTTCCCCTTTTATCAGAGTTTGCATGTATTTCCCCTCCGCATTTTGAATCGGCATCATGCGTTTAGAGTATTTGGCTGCTATAAATTTCAACGCGATGATAAGTCACTTCGTGGAGCTATCATTTGCGATGGCCAGGTCCACTTAAAAAAAAAAAGAAGCTACGGAGCACAGGTGGGCAATGAATGGGAAGATAGAAAATAGTTTGTTGTGGTTTTAGTTTTGAATATAAAGACAACAACAACAAGCCAGGCACGCAGCACCAACAGTGGAGTGACGACCCCCCCCCCCCCCCCGAGTCAGTGAATTAATTGCCTGAGAGTGATCGTCTCCTCCTGAGCTCGGGTCCGCGTCCCCCACCTGTGTCTTGAGTCGAATCATGTCGGCCTCCATCTGCGAGTTGGACTCGTTCAGCTCCTTGATCTCCTCGTCCAGTTGCCGGATTTCCTCGTCGTTTTCCACGCCTGCTGGTCGGCACGGCAACGCGGCGCCGGCAAACGTCCCGGAGAGTATCGGGGGGGAAAGAATGAAACACGGTGGCGAGATGTTAACTACCTCGCCTGGTGTGCAGGAGGTCGTGGGTTCGATCCCGTACCCTGGCGCCTGCTGTATGTTTGTCGTTTGCGGTGTCTCTCTCGTCATCATCACGGTGGCTAGGAAATGTTATTTCTCTCGCCTGGTATACAGGAGGGCGTGGGTTCGATCCCGTCCCCTGACGCCTGCTGTATGTTTGTCGTTTGCGGTGTCTTTCTCGTCATCATCACGGTGGCTAGGAAATGTCAACTACCTCGCCTGGTATACAAGAGGGCGTGGGTTCAATCCCGTCCCTGACACCTGTTGTACATTTGGAGTTGGCGGTATCTCTCTCTCTCTCTCTCCGTGCTCCGGTTTTTCCGTCCACATTTAGAAACATGCTTTTAGAGTATTTGGCTGCTCTACATTTCCACGTGATGATAAGCCACTTCGTTGAGCTATCATTTGTGAAAGCCAGGTCGCTTCTGAAATAGAGCTATATAGCTCAGTGGGCATCAGCTGGTAAAATAAAAATGTTTTTTAAGTTTTTATCATTTTTAATAAATTATCCAAATATAATCCTCCGCAGAGAGGTCTACTCGCTTCATGTGCCAATAACATCACCTATTTAATATTTTTTACTTTTAAAGCCACGGCGTTTGGTATTGATGTATTTGTTGAGTTTTTCAAGCATAACATCGGCGGCGAGGTTTTTTAAAAAAAAGCAATGCGTCCCAGGGTTGTAAATCTGTGATACAAAGTGCAGGGGTTGATGAAGAACGCACAGCAGGTGGGGAGTGTGAGCGCGCACCCTCACCGTTGCTTGCCCGCAGCTTGATGGTCATCATCTCCTCCCCGGACAGCTTCGCTCGCTTCATGGCCGAGGTGGCTCTGGGGCACCCCGAGAGGCTGCAAGCGACAACGGCACAGAGCGGAGATTCAGCACCAAGATCCACGCCTGAAATGCCATCGTGACCAAAAAGCTTTCGACGCCGCCACACCGCGCCTCTCACTATCCGGTGCGCAAAGCTACCACGGCGTAGATTTTTCCTCAAAAAAGCCTCACGAGTCTCAGGAAGGTAACGTTTACTACATGTGACCAATTCCCCCAGGGTGCAGGCCTCGGAAGGTCTAAAGCCAACGCGCACATCTCACAGCCGCTGCATGGCAGAGATGTAGCCTAGAAGACCTTCAAGATCTGCCCGAAGAGTGTCCCACCACATTTGAATAAACATATTTCATAGTTGTTGAACTTCATTCGCACCGTACGTAGTCAACCCTGATAACCGGAGGTGTGGGGGGAAGGAGAACTAAACTGAAAAATCAGCATCGTGCGTCTACCCCGGTGTCGATATATCAGGGTAAGGAATTGTTGGCCAACCTTACAAATTGGCTCTGTCGGGTGGTGGCGGGTTGAACGACACATTTATATCTACGCGATCTAACCCAAAGAAACCTCTATTGTGGATAATAACACTGGTCGCGAAAGCCCGCGTGTTAAAACAACGATTTGCATTATTGGGTGTCGCTTTAATGGCCCAGCAGCCGGGGGCAACCGACGGAACAGGCGGGTAACGGTCCACGTAGCAAATCGTCTCGCCGTCGTCGGGAGGATGGACGGCGACCGTCGCTACCTGCGGTGCGAGAGGAAGGTGCCGCTGGCGTGGCCCGAGCCGTCGCAGCCCGGCGTGGGGCACTGCGCCCCCTCCACCTTGCTGCCCTTCCAGGAGAAGGGCAGGCTGGGCAGCGAGCCCTCACGCTGACGCCTTGCCGCCAGCGGGCAGCCCGACGCGCTGCGGTGCGACGTGTACTTCCCCGTCACGTGGCCCTGGCCCGCACAGCCCGGCACGGGACACCTGGGCGGCACGACGGGCGGCGCCGGGCGACGTTACAATTCCGCGCAGGTGTAAAGGTTTAACAGTAACGACGACGGCGATAATGTCACGAGCAAAGTGGTTCACGGTCAGCGCTGATGATTCGTAATTGATTTGTGGGGCTGGGAGACGTGGCGATCATTCTGACTCTCGGGTTGCACGACACGAGGATGAAGTTTCAGGTGAAACTTTGCTCGTGTCTAACTGCTAAGTTTGTTGGTGAGGATTTTGTTCTTGAACTCACCGGTGAACTGAACCGATAACAACCGACGCTTTAAACGCTCGCAGGGCGGTGGTGGCTACGCATGTGGCCTGTAATCCAGCAATGCGGAGGCAGCGAGGGTTGGTAGATCACCGCGTGAGCGTTGTGCAACTCCCTTCCCGTGGGCGTCGAGTTTGCCATACCCTGGCTCGCCAAGAGAAGGCAGTACAGAAACAATGTGGACTCAACCTGTTCCGGCTGTATGGGATAGAGCGTTTCCTCCTCGCACGTGAACACTCGTTAATTGGCCGACAACCACTACGTATGTAGCGGACCGCAGAGCTTGGGAAATTGTTGGCGCCGGCTCCCCGCGTGGCTGGCTTACCAGCTGGTCCGAGGTTGCTGCTCACATCTCGAGGGTTGTTCTCACTCTACTCGAGTGAGCGAATACCGTTCGAATTACAAGTTATACTTGTATATTGTGTTAAATTTAGATTTAAAACTTTCGCGACTGCAGGAATTCATATTGTTTGGTTCTTTCGGTAAAGTCACGTAGATAGAAAGTAATAAAATAAGAAATAGAAACATTTACAAATTTAATGAAAACCAAAAACTCACGACGACGTTTCGATCGCAACACAAGTGGTGTTGCGATCAAAACTTCGTGAGTTTTTGTTTTTATAAAAAATATATTCTATCTACGTGACTTTACCGAAAGAACCAAAGATTATGCATATTGTGTTGTCATTGTTGTTGAACGACAAACATGCGGCCACATCACTTTGTGTTTCACACAAACATGAATTATGTTAACAATAATCACAGTATTCTATTGTTGTTTACCCTCTGGAGGGCCTCTAACAGAAATCGTTCCAGCAGTGGCATGAGTTAGCAATTGCAGGGCTGCACCTTTACCATTTCACCTTAAATATAAACGAAAATCCACTGCTCAGCACCACGACTGTCACGATTCAGTGCACAAAACTAAACACAAACTGCTGCTGCCTGGAGCATTTCAAAAGTAATAAACTTTCTTCAAATTAACCTCGTTGAGTCGGACGGCGTTTTTTTCAGAAAATAAATGTTGATCACACGTGACCAAACATTCATGCGGAACGCGTGCCTAGAAAGCTAATGAGGGATGAGCCCGGATAATGCTCAGATGGGTGAGCACCATGAACCGTACATAAAAGGTGTATGAGATGCTGTGGGTAGCAAAGAGCTGTGCAGCAAAATAACTTCTCTCCTTTACTCCTTCCACCTTCACTAACCCCGCACTGACCGGCGTGGTGAAGTATGGTCAAATAACCCTCATGGCTAAAACGGCGCAGGGAGGCCCTCAACGAGCAGATGACTGATGCGAGTGTGGCAGGAAACCAGAGTGCCTAGAAACAACCCACGCACTCCACACAGATGGGTAAGCAGCCTACTTGCTGTACTGTGGCCTACAGAGACCCCAATGGCCCTTCGTGTGGGCAACTCACGTAACAGGGTCTTCGAGTGATCCGTCAACTCTATAATTCATGAAAACTTTCAGCCCTTTTTCTATCCATCGCTCGATAAATTCCTCGCCACGCCATGGCAGTCATGGGGGTCATTTTACCACACCTCACCACGCTGGTCAGTGAAGACAAGGAGCATAGGTGGAAACCAGGACGGGTACAAGAATCACTCCTCCTAACGGATATCAGCCGCGACGAAAAAGCAGAGCACGGATCTGTCGGCTACTGAGCGTGGCGCGCTAACCGCTATGCCACCGGCCCCCGCCCACTCCTCCCGCCTTACACTAATCACGCCGTGGGTCACAATCCGAGCGGCCGCTTCGCCTCCCAACCCTAACGAGCGAGACCCCTCCCCCCCTCCCTCGTCCTCCGCTCGTCGTTAACGGCGAGAACGCCGGCGCCCGGGTCTCAGCGGGCGCCTTGGCGGTGTCCCCCGTCGGAATCTTAACGAGCCGCCTAATTGACGTCTCGGCAGCCGAGGAAGGTGACGTGTCCTGCGCACTCGAGCAACTAAATTAAACCGACGTGAAACGGGGGGCGGCGGGGATGGCGATGGGACGGGCGCAAGGGGTAAACGTTGCGTGCTCTGCGCGGTAAATTATTTTAACAAAGGGAAACTCTTAACCCGGCTCTCCTGTGATGTGGAAGTGTGCAGGGCAACCTGAAGGGTTGCGTTTCTGCGACCAATGTCAATATATATTTTTGGTTTGAGCTGTGGTGTTAACCTTGCCACATTCTCAGTATTTAACAGTGATGCTTGTTTAAATAACATGGAAAGCCAGTTATTTATGCTTAGGAGACTCTAGGCCCAGACAGGTCATAATACAGTGCAAAACCAAAGACACATTTGAGTGCACAGACGTAAATAACGATAAGAAGAGTTTCCTTCAGGAATGTCTTCACTGTGTGCCCCGAGGGTGCCACGGGAGCGAGATGTTAACTACTTCGCCTGGTATACAGGAGGTCATGGATTCGATCCCGGCCCTGATGCCTGTATATTTGGAGTTTGCATGTCTCTCTTCCCGTGGTCACGTGGATTTTTCTCCGGGTCCTCCGTTTTTTTCCCTCCACATTCAAAAACGTGCGTTTAGATTAGTTCGCTGCTATACATTTCCACATGATAAGCCACTTCTTTGAACTATCATTTGTGGCCAAGTCGCTTCTAAAAAAAGATCTATATAGCTTAGTGGGCCTCACCTGGTAAAATTATAATAGATCAAATAAAATCAAATTTGTCGCCGAGCGATTGGGCATCGGTCTGCCCAGTAAGCGGCGAAGTTGTTTTGTGGCTTCCCAATTGAGATTGAAATTTATAACGGTGTCAAAAATTTGGAGCGTGCACCACGACGCCACCCCGACTCTCCAGGTGAGTGCGCTGGACCACATGTGTGGGTCACCTGAAGTCCGGACGACCGATCACTTCAGGTACTGAGAAGAGAAGGCTCTTGCTTCTGTACCTGATGCTCTCCTGGTCCTCCTTGTCTTCCTTGATTGGCACCACCTTGATGCCACTTTTCTTGGCACGTGGGCAACCCGACAGGCTGATTGGAGAAATCATAAATTTTAACGTTAGCTGAGAAACATTATGTACTCTAACCAGCAATAAATAAATAAATTGCCACACTGACTTTATAAAACTACTTCTATTTATAGCTATGCCTGGCGGTATTTTATCTGGTATTAAAAGCGACGGCGCTTAAGGTTTTACCGATCGTGCTGCACTGCTCGCCAATGTGTTCCACGTTTCGTGCTGCGTTTTGCTCGGCACGATGTCTGACGTTTCGCTGCCACGTGCTTGGGAGTTCCAAAAAAAGATCTAATCTCCCGGCACGTGGAGCAAAACGTCGGACATCGTGCCAAACACCACGTGGCCATCAACACTGAGCAGATGCGTCAACGGAGCTATTTTAAAATGACGGTCACTGACGGTGCTTTACTCGGCGACGATCGATTCAAGCGAACGTTCCCAACCTTCTGTGCGAAGTGTAGTTGCCCGTGATGTGCCCCGAGCCATCGCAGCCCGGCGTGGGACACCTGGAGGAGGAGGGAGCGGGCGAAACAACGAATCCAATGAGACTCAAGTATTATCAGCTTCCTGCCAGCAAGCACCACGCACACGGGTTCGACTCATGCGCTCACACGTCCGCTGACAGCGGGATTTTCCACAGGCTACCCACATGTGCGTGTGTAGCCCGGTTTGTCAATCCACTGCTGGATGGGGGTGGCTCCCCACACCTTGCGGGCAATACCTCACCACGCCGGTCAGCGTGGGTTGGTAAAAGTGTGGGCGGGGGGAGGGATGCAGAACAAGAGCGGAATTTGCTGCTGTACTGCCCTCTACTTGGCCATGCACGCCGACTAAACCTGTGTGTTGCACGCACGGTGGTCACTCATAACGAGCGCTATCCAGGCTCTAACCTGCTTAGCTTCCAAGATCTGCGGGGATTCGGTGCACTCCAGGCAATTTGGTCACGAGCTTCCCGTCCGGCAGCGCGCACGTCCCATTGCTGATTTAAATAATTATTCACAAACTCGCAATGCCAAAAGCCACGTTTAATGCGCAGCATCTTGGCACGGGTTTGGCGAGCGGCGTGACTGACGTGACGTGTACAATGGAGTCACGCCGCGATCTCCACGTACCTGGGCAAAAGTGCCGTGGGGGTCTACGGTGACCGTCGCCACGCCACTCGGCATTGAGCTTCGTCACCCGGGCATCGTGTGTGCCAGGGTGATCGCGATATCGATTTTCACGAGATCAGTTTACCAAGAAGTGTTCGATTTGTTTTCTTCAACGATTAGAAAATCATTGTCATCAAGAACACTTCATAACGAGCACACTGTCAGTCACCCTGAACATATTAAAACAATTAGAAAAAAGCGCAAAAACGATGGCGTTGTCATAATTGCTTTGGCTGGAAAATTTTCAATGCGCTAATCGTAATGGACAATACCCATTCAGTTACAACTTTGATTCCTGAGTTTGTTATCTCGTTTATTTTTGGTCTGGAGATAAAAATACGAATTGCAACAAATCAAATTACGAAAATCTCAGCGGTATTTCGCTCATCGGATAATAGGATTATCGTGGATGGCACACGGCATGAGATGTGCCGTGGTGTCACCGTATCGTGGCAACCCCGAGTGTGGCTGCCGTCGCTGCGGTTAACACGACAGTGCCACCGTGTGGGTGACGATGGCTGCCAACTATTAGAAGCCGAACAGCGGTGGCGGTGCTACAGTTCAGCCTGCGTGGCCAAGTGTGCACCGCTTCAACAGAATTCTTTTTTTAAACTCGTGGCAATCGATAAATCCGTGGTTTTGATGTCTTTAGATCACCAGACGAGATAGCACGGTGCTCGAATATTCACGGTGCCGCGAATTCCGTACCGAGTAGATTAAATGTACAAATCGTTAACGTAGGTAAAAATTACCGGTACGTTACGCACACGTAAAGCCCCGCTTGTGTCAATCAACTACTGGATGAGGGTCTCCCCACCGCCTTGCGAGGTGTGACGGATAATCGACCACACTTCACCACGCTGGTCAGCGCGGGAAGGTGAAGGTGGTGTGGGGGGGCGGGGCAACTGCGGAACAGCAATGGGTTTTGCTGCGCTGCCCACACCGCCAATTACGCAGGCCTCTTGCGCCGAGTGGCAAACCCACCCAAGCACCGTCCAGGCTCAAAAATCCTGCTTAGCTCCCGACGTCTGGTGAGACCGGGCACGTCATCACGGACAGCAGTAGCGCTTTAGCAACTTGCTTTGTTCGCTTTGTCATTGTAATTTTAATGCAAGGGCTTCTCTCATGGGATGATGTTGTTGTTGTTGACTCACAGCATGTCGTATTTTGGGTCACAGTCTGTAACGCTCCTGTTTTGGTGATAGAGACAAGGTGGTGATTAACCGGCGGCCCGCTGAACACAGTCAAAAGCTCAGCACACTTACTTGAGCTCCTGCGTGCTGGAGGCCATCATATTTCTAATGCTCTTGTCCGCCAGAGGGCAGCCCGACAGACTGTAACATGGCAGGCATGCAATCGTTGGTTAAGGTTGGGTTCCAAAGAAAAC
Source organism: Lethenteron reissneri (assembly GCF_015708825.2). Classification (NCBI taxonomy): domain Eukaryota; kingdom Metazoa; phylum Chordata; class Hyperoartia; order Petromyzontiformes; family Petromyzontidae; genus Lethenteron; species Lethenteron reissneri. Next base: position 11,251,023 of record NC_083820.1, on the reverse strand, counting down.
AAGTATATATATATAAACCCGCTGCGCTGTAGGAACCAGGGTATTTCCTCTTGTGGTAGAACCTCGCATACGACCGCAGACGAGGACGCGCGGTCACGCGATTGCGCACGCACGCACACAACGGCACGTCCAGAGTTTAAGTTCAGCCGGGTCTGTCCGTTCGGGTCGGCGACCTCAGAACACACGTCCGTGTCCCGCACACCGCATTCCGTTGTACACCTCCCGATACGGCTGCAGCCACTGGTCACATGCCCGCTACTCCAGTCCACTAGCCAACCGGAAATTATTTCGAAGCCCCTGTGCCCCATTACCCAGGATAACTTTCGCGATCGGCTGTGGCCACTAGCTACATGCCACCCACTCCAGTAAAAGACAAGCCACAGTAGCGGCGACTACGTCCACGCAATCGCCACTCTGTACGGTCCACACTATGGACCGTACCGAGGGGGAGGAACAGCACAGAACTACATGAGAGCTCCCTCCTGAAGCCCTCACTTCAGGCAGCACATAGCGCGCTTAGCTGCGGAACACGTCGCTGTTGTCGACAACACGTCCGGGAGTAGAACAGAACCTGCCGCGGTCTAACCGTGAGCCGTAAAAATACATTCGGCGAGAAGTTAAGCTCTGGACACGTCCAACGGCTGCTGCAGGAGAGGGAAGAAAATACAAAAAAAACGCGGCGTGCGTCGCGAGTCGGCTGAGCGGTCAGCGCTTCTGAGCGTCGAAGTCGATTCCAATTTTTTTGGCATCGGCCGTTCTCGTGCGCCACGCCGTCGTTTTTAGTTTTCCCCCCCCCCCTCTGGAGCGATGACAACGCGCACATCAACCTGAGGGGGGCGGGGGCAGGGCAGGGGGGGGGGCGACCGTATCAAGGAGAATGCCGTCATGAAATGGAATGGGATGACACATCCACTTAAGCTGCGATCGCATTCGCCGGCAATGTAACAACCTCAGCACTGAAGGCACGCGGCCCGGGGTACAGCCTCGCGACCCCCCACTCGACCCTGCGCGTCCCTCCCACCCCCCCCCCCTCTCCAGCGAAATTCGCTGCTGGATTGGGGAGGGGGGGCAGTAGTCGCGGGCGATCGCGAGCATGTACCTTTGGAAGCCCAAGCATATCCGCCGGGACATTTCTACAGGGCGTAGCACATTTACGGGTCACTGTCTATCGTGTACAGGAACTGTGGATGATGGAGTTGATGATGATGGCGGAGGTGCTCACAGAACAAACGTTAACTCACCTCCGATGTGAGGCATAGTTGCCGGTCACATGACCACTGCCATCACAGCCGGGAGTTGGGCAGCTACTGGAAACAAAATATATTATCTTTTAAGTAAAAATAAAATTCGGCTTTTTTTTTTTGCGCTTTATCGCGTTAAAATTTTTCACTGTTAAGCACGAAGAGTTAACGAAGGACACGTGTGGCTTGTCACATGACCCGACGATTCACACCGTAACGGCATGCGTAAGTCTCCCCCTCATGAGCTCCAAGAACGATGGATCAAACACACCATCTCCACTTCTCGATTAAATTTCACTTTAATGTTTTTTTTACGCGGTTATTTTCCGTGGGGGGGGATGGGAATCAATAAAAAAAACGAATGTGCACGACACTCATAAAAAATTTAAGGACAAAATGCTTAAAAAGAATTACAAATGACAACGTTAAATAAATGGGCTGTACGGACATGGAAGTGTTGACGTAAGTAGGTAGGGTAGCTACCCGCTAGCGCATCTACACCTGCCACACACAGGAGCTGTGGAGATGTCCGTGGGTTTTGAATTGTGCTTCTGTTTGTAATCCATTTACGAACGTGATTTTGGTCAATGTTGCACCTCTTCTTTTGCTGCACACTGCATGCGCTCTGACCATCGTGGCCACATTAAGAGGGCCAAGTCGCTCGGTGGAGAGAGGGCGGCTCGCTAGCGGAAAGTTCCGGCATGTTGCGAGTTGATGTCCTGGTTGGGGGTTGACTCAGCCCATCATCTCTATGGGATCAATCAAATGAGTACAACTTTGTGGGGCAGTCAACAGTGGTTTTGTCCTTTGCATAGACTCGCCCCCCCTCCCACACCCTGCCATAGGAATGTGGAATTTCCATCGCTGGCTCAGGGCTGTAAACGAGAGATGAGCACCGCCTCAATGCTCAGCTGAGCAGGACATCGCTTTGATCATTGTTCAAACGTGGCAATGTATACATCTCGCAGTATCACCACATCTATGGCTTGTCGAATTCAATAGAAGTTGGAACAGGTCAGTGCCCATCAGTTGGCCTTCAGGATGCTGCTTGTTCCTCCACGGTAACGTTTCGGTCAATGTGGAGTACACGCAGTGCCAGCCGCTGGTCTCAGCCCCCGACAGGGGGACACAGAGGCACGTGCATACGAGACCGATAGGGTTGCCACCTCTGAGGTATGTAGAAAAAGATCTGGGACGTAAGCACCATGGGCAGAGGGATACCTCACAATTCCCAGAGGAGGAGAGAACCACACGTAAACGCGCCATCTTTACTGTGGCAATGTTACACAACTGACAAAAAAACTGGAACTTTTAGCATTCCAGAAGACTTAAACAGATTTCCCTGGGCAGCGGCTACCTGAACAAAAAGAATGTTCCTGGGAAAACCAGGACAGGTGGCAACCCCTGTGACCGACTAGACTCCTTGACTTCACTCTCAAATTACGTCTGGGACCCCCGTCAGAAAGGGCTCCTCTCGTCCAAGGAGGCGGCAACTGACCGTTATTGATAATAACAATGACAATAAACGCATCAATTCAAAACCCGGCGTAGATCTGCTTGGGCTGTCCCGTGAATTTCTGCGCCTGACCATCTCCAGGGACGGTCGGGGAAGTCTGGGGGAGCCCAGGGCCACGTGGCCCCGGTGGTGGCCTGGAGACGGCATGAGTCCTCGATAGGTCCATGCAGTTCGGGGAAGACGGTGATGACGATGGTGGGGGAGCAGCGGGGGAGCAGCGGGGTTGGGGGGCGGGGTGGGGCAGGGGGCGACCACATCCCTTCCAGGCAAGAAACAAAGATACCCCGCGCGCTAGCCAACTCCGTTTTGTTTCGAACAACAAAATATCCAAGCCACGTGGATGCAATTGCGCTCTGATGGGGGGGGGGGTTTCGTTTATCGAGTTTTGCCTGAAGTTTCGTCGCCGCAGCACCGACAGTTGGGTTTACGACTAAAGTTGTGCACACTATTTGTGTTTTCTCGGCAGCGTAATTGGTTCGGCACCAGCACGGCCAATCTCCCACACACAAGTTTCGTTTATTCCGTGAATATAGATTTGACCAGGGAGTCTTAAAGAGTACGTGAAGAGGAAATAACAAATCAATGCCACTCGATAATCTGGAGTGCCGGTATTTTCGTGGGACTCTTCTTGCACGTACAGAGTTTCGGGACTGTCCCCGCGGGGGAGAGATTTCTTTCGGCGAGTCGTGCGGAGTTTGGGAGGGGCGGGGGGAGTTCGATCGATCGATCTCGAGTCTGGGAGGGACTGAGGCCACAAGCATGGAGACGATGAGTACGTGTGGTGGTGGTGGCAACAGAGAGGACACAGAGATGCCAGGCTGGCTCCCCCCTCCCCCACCCCGGTGCCACTCACGCCAGTAGCTCCTTGCGCGCCTCCTTGGCTAGGCCGCACTTGGCCTTGGGGCTGGGCGTGGTGACGTCGCCGGGGTAACGCCGCTCCTCCACCAGCTCCTCGGCGATCACCATTGCATCCTCCTCCTGAACGCGGCACAAACGCACAAACGGTTTGATTGCAGGGCGGTCGGACGGTTACAATGGCGTGATGGCAGCATGATTTCAGGGCAGGGTGGTTTGTTTAACGGCTTGCTCGTCTCAGAGCGGGTCGGTTTGCCGGTGCGGCGTTCGTCCTGTGGGGCCACTGTCGGCGGGGCTCACCTCGGCGGGCGCGGCGTCGTCCCGCTCGTCGTCCCCGCCGCCCCGGCACTTGGTGTAGTCGAGCGGAGAGTCCCACGGGGGCTGGGCTTCGGCCTCTGTGGTGGGGGGGCGGGGGGACGGGTCGGGGGGGACCTCCCCCCGGGCGCCGTACCCCTGCTGCTGGTCTCCGGGCGGCGCCGGACTGCTCGCGCCGCTCGACGTCTCGGCGCCGACGCGCTTCTTCATACTCAGGTCCAGCGTGCCGTTCTCGTCCACCTCCACCGCCACGCCGCTCTGCGTCGCCACGGAGGAGAGGGGCGGACGGGGGCAGGAGAGCGCATCTCTCACCGACGATCGGCACACGGGAGCAAAGCCGAAGGCGGCGAGAACCCTCGTGGAGCCAGCCTAGCGTCCTTGGATCCATGTAACCGGAGTCGCGTTTCTCACGACTCTTTCCCGTCGCAGCAGCCTCCGCTGAGATACTCCACGCAGAGTTCAGAGGTGGCAAGCTACATCACGTTCTAAGCACTTTCCCACTATGCCATGAATAATTCTACATGTAGATTTGTTTTATATTTTACAGCCCTTGCTATTTCACCGCTGCCCGAAGGCCTCCCCATGCCGTGTCGGTCGTGGGGGGTGAGATGGGGCAGCGGGTTTAACCGCGCTTCGCCACTCTTTATCGTCATAAGTTGAAGACGTTGGCGACAGCTTTGCGACAATCGATTTTCAACGACGCGGCCCGACCCGCAAAATCCCACTTGGGATACAGATCTCCGTCTCCGTGCGTGGGCGCGTCAGGTGGGGGTTGGTGTGGGTGCGGGGTGAGGGGTGCGGGTGCGGGGTGGGGGCTCCGTGCCGTGCGTGCACACCGTGAGAGCGCCGCGCTGCAGCGCCAGGCTCTGCGTGGCTTCCCGGCACCGCGTCGACAGGTTGAGGATGGCGGTGGCGGCGATGTGAGCCGCCTCGGCGTCCTGCGTCAGGTCGTAGGAGCTCTGGTGGCTCGGGCTGCTCGGGTAGCTCCCCATGGGGCTGCCGCTCTTGCGGAAGCTCTTCCCTGCGGCGCGGGAGAGGGGAACGTCGTCGTCGTCGCGACCCCAATGTCGGCCCTCCAGGGGTGGGGGGTGGCAATGTGCCTTGGGCCTCACGCAAAGGAGGGCCCCTCCGTGCCGGGCCTGCCCCAGGCCTCCAGGGTGGCCCTGGTTGGTCCGCCCATCATGCCTCAGAGATATCTCATGAGGTAGTCTTTACTGACTTAGTCTGACTGGTGCTTGTCGAAAATAAAACGGGTCACAGTTGTCTCTTTGGAAAGGTACACGGGGACACGTGCACACATAATAATACCAATAAAGAGCGTATTGTTTAGGCCATGTAATAGTCTGCCCGAATTTATAATTGCAAGACCCGAAAAATCCAGCAGAAGATAAATCATCACGTGAACCAGTGGGGGGGTGGGGGCCCCTCTCACCGGGTGCCTTGGGGTCCCCCTTGTGCACCGAGGAGGCGGCGGCGGCGGCGACGACGACGCTGCCGTCCGCGTGCTTGAAGGCGGCGGCGGCGTGCTTGTACGCGTCGCAGCCCGACGGGGAGTCGTAGCCGGGCCGCGAGTACTTCTCGAGCTCGCGCGCCAGGTTGGAGCGCGGCGTCGTGGGCGACACGTTGGGCTTCTGGCCGTACTCGGGGATCTCCAGTTGCTTCACGAAGCACATGGGCCTGCACGCACGCCGCCGGGGACACACCACGCATCGCGATTATCGTCGCCATCACCACTTGTTACGTGTACCGCTTTCACAAGCGATGTGATTCATAATCAGTTTCTTTTGGGTTAGATCACTGTGTAGGTATGGTTAAAATTTACATTATACCTACAAGATGTAAGCCAAGAGAAAATGTGACTATGCATCAAATCGTGATGATGCCAGTCCAGATGGCCTAACATCGCAGAATCTTACAACAGGCATGCACACGCGTGCACACACGCACGTAGACACACACATGCATGATACGTGCACACACACGCAACATGCACGGCACACAACATGGAGACGAAGCACACACAGCAATGCAACGCATTCAGTACGTTCACGTAGGCAGCGTACGAACGCTGTAACGAGCCATCAACACCACCTTTATCTCTACATGTACCGTTAAAAAAAATCACTACAAAAAGCCTAAGCTGCCATTTCAGTTTTAAATACAGAACACATACAAAAGTGTACGCTGAAAAACATCACTTAGAGAACATCCGTTCTAAAAGTCCAAAAGCTCACAATGGCAGCAATTTTGACCGAGTGAAACAATTCTGAATCTCAGTGTTGGGAACCAGGACCTGGAGGCTCATTATCACCTACATTGCTCTCCGATGTGTTTTCGGCTCGTACCGCGTGTTGTTCGGCGCGAAGTCCAACGTTTCGCTCCACGTGCTGGGACACATGCATAATAATACACAAGGATGTGACGGTGACGGCGACAATGATCGAACACGTTTGGCACGACGTCACGGCGCGCGACGCCGCGACGGTCCAACGTTTCGGTTCACGCGCCGCGAGCGAAACGTCGGACATCGTGCCGGTCGATGCGCGGCGCAACCGGCGAGCGCACCGGAGAGAGCTGACACGTGCAGCACGAGAGTGCGAACCTCTCAATCCATCGCCACGCTCTGCGTGCTGCGGTTTTTGCGTTAAACATTTCCCCGCCTTCTTGGTTCTTTCGGTAAAGTCACATAGAAGGAAAATAATAAAAATAAAACATTATTGTTTTATTTTTATTATTTTATTATTTTCCTTCTACGTGACTTTACCGAAAGAACCAAGAAGATGAATCCCTGCAGTCACAAAAGCTTTACATCGAAACATTTCCCCGCCCTTTAGACGGGAGTGCTCTCGCCAATAACATCGAGCAACCTCAGTCAGCATTTGTTTCCGCAAGCCTGGCTCTGCTGATGAGACCCGGAAGGTCCAAACGTTTGCAGAGTTTGCTTGGTTAAACAAATGCTGCTGCTGCTGCTGCTGAATAATATTAGTCTGGCAAGCCAATAATAGACCAATGGGCTAAACCAAATGAGATGTATATTTGTAAATACGCAAAAGCCAGAACAGTAAAAATCATTATTATTATTATTATTAGTTGTATATAGTGGCAATCATGCGAAATGCATCTCAAAAGGCTTAACATTTGAACCCACCATGCAAACCACTTAAAATCCCCCCAAAAATACATAATGAAAGAGGAACGGGAGCACCACAGATAAACAAAAACAAAACACGACCAAGAGCACGGAGGTGGAGGGAGCACGGACCACGTGGGGTAATACAACTCGAGCACTCAAACTACCGACAGCCAAGAGAGTCCAGAGGACAATGAAATCGAAAATGGATTTCATAGAGCGTTAGGCATGCAAATAGTAACTGCAGCAACTGAACATGACGATGATGTCTCAGCTACAGTGGTGCAGTGGCACAGCCCATGCCGGCAAACTGCCAGGTGTGCGGCAAACATTTGCTGGCAACCCAGGCCACCAAAACTTAATAATGCTACCGACACGTCTGCTTGAGTAAAACAAAAGCGTGCGGTCGATGAATTATTGATACGCCCGGGAGTAAGTTTAAAAACCAAAGGATGGATTTCTCAGCTCTTGTCGGAACATTCATGCCATGCACAGTGCACGCTTCCACACGTAACGTAAAGATAAATTACGCGCCGTCTGCTCCGCGGTGGATGATAAAGATACCGTGTAGGCTACGTGTTGCTTGCACTGAACAGCAGTCCACGAATTAAGACAACCTCGTAGTGAAAATCTCGAAAATCATTTTTAATTATCTTTACGAAGTGCTATTTTGACGTTAACTATCTATAGTTTTATATAATGTGGATTATTTATGGAAAACTCAAGGGATTGAGTCACCATCTCCGTCCAAGGGTGGATGAAAAATTCAGTCCGTCCAAGTACGCCCGATACCACGGCGGTATGTTATGAGCATTACTCCCGTATCAAGAAAGGTGGACAAATGATTTCGATTTGAATTCGAGAATTCCTAATTGGTTGACATATTACACCCAAGTGAACAGTCACTTGATGGTTATATTAATAATCACCCACATCTTTAAAGTATCTGATATAAATCTTGACTTAAAGCTTTCCTGGCTGCAGGAATTCATATTCTTTGGGTCTTTCGGTAAAGTCACGTAGATAGGTTCAAAGAAAATAACCAAAAACTACGACGTTTCAATCGCAACAAAAGCAATGAAGACAGCTTGTGTTGCGATCGAAACGTCGTAGTTTTTTGTTATTTTTTTTGAACCTATCTACGTGACTATACCGAAAGACCCAAAAAATAGTATCTGATATTTACATCTAAAATCAAGAAACATCTTAGACTTTCATTAGGGTGCCCTGGTCCACATTAAAGCAACCCAAAAAAAGCGCCTGAACTGCATAAAAGGTGATCAATATTCATTTAAGATATTAAACATCTAATGAGCATAGTTTTATCATTTAGGGACAGTAATTACTTTCTTATTTTTTGTTCACAGCGAGGTATGGTGGATCTTAAAGATCAATTAATCAAAACTATTAACTTCTATGGCAGCCTGGATCACGGAGTGCACCCTTTGATTTTTTTGTCCAAATTTGTTTTAATTTTTCCCCAACGATATCCCAATTGCGCCGTCACGGCCACGTCCTGAGATAAAGTAACCACTGGCGACTCCCGCAGCGCAGTGCAACCCTTCGTGTGAGGCAGCGGCCCACAGAAGCGGAGATCACGGGGCTACCTCCGAGATCCCTACTTCAAGTGACCTCTAGTCGACAGAGCAGGGGGAGGGGGGGGGGGGCGAGATGGTTGTGGGGGGGGGCATGAGAACCCACCGGAGCACACGGTCTGAGGCCGTGGGGCTGAGACTCTTTGGGGGGTCCCCGTTGGAATGCCTCTCCTGGGTCTTGTTCAACTTCCTCGCTGCCGCGATGGGACACCCGGACAGGCTGCGGGCGGCACACACGAAGGCACACGCACACACAGAGGCAAACACTTGTATGTCACCACAGTGCTTCGTGCCAGGCTGGGTGCACTTTAAGGCCATGTGAAGTGCTGAAGGCTCGCTGCCAGGTTGACTGGCTGGCACGGCTGGAAAATGCATCGCCCGTGCTCCCCGCTGTGCCAACTTTCTACGTTTTAATATAAACGTAAAGACAATATGAAATAACAGATCTGTGAGCTATCTAGATTTAACGTTTTCGTGACTGCAGGGATCCATACTCTTTGGTTCTTTCGGTAAAGTCGTGTAGGAATGAAATAAAATAAAATTAATTAAATCACAGTGATATAATTTATTTTATTTTATACCTACGTGACTTTATCAAAAGAACCAACGAGTACATCTGTGAGCTGCTGAAAAATACACGCAGTGCTGCACATTCTCCACTGCATGGTATTCATCAAAGTTTGAACTTTTATTTTGTTTATCTGTCATCAGAAGACCAAAAACACGGTACTAATAAACCGCAAACTACTGCAGTGTGAACGGTTTCTCGGTGACAGTGATGAATTGTAATAAATCATCATAATTACTATATTTTTTTGAAACGTGTAACTTTGTTGCTTAGATATGACACATTACTAAAACTGCCTTTAAAAGAAGAATCACAAACATAAGAACTGTGAACAGCAACAGTCGTTAGTAATTAACTAAAAGCCAAACAGTTTTTTCCTTAAATTTTTTGTCATTCATCTCCCAAACTGATCCCGATCATGCGATTAGTATGTATGTTGAACTTCTTTTGCACCGTACGTAGCCAACCGAGGTGCTATCGGTGTCGTGGCTTAGACAAAGAATCCACTCGCATTTCGTGCAGAGCAGTGCAACTTTGAGATGTACACACTGCAGAGGGCAGCACATCCCCCACACAAGAGGCATGTTCATCACACGACAGTGAAACCCATCGCCATTCATTCTCAAAGCAAAGAATTTAGCCAAATTAATTAAGGGACCAAATTTTACACGACGAGTTTTTCCGTCCAATGATTGATGACCGGGCTGAGACAACACTCGAGATCGCGGTTTGTACCACGGGCCTGGCTTGAACCCAGGATTCAGAAGGTTCCGGCTCAACACTCTGACCTCTGAGCCACTCTGCCGCCCCTTTATGCTGCCATGTAAATGAGGCACGGCTATGTCAGCGGCATTATCCCGCTCAATAGGCGTGTGAATGAGTGGCTATTCAGGCACTTCAAGTGAAGCTGACCTCAGAGCCGCGTGGTGGTGGTGGTGGCAGTGTGGTAGCGGTGATGTGGCCGTGGTGTGATGGCGTGGTGGCGTGGCGGCAAGCGGCGATGGTGTGGTGGCGGTGGTGTGGCGGGGGCGGTGGTGTGGTGGCGGTGGTGTGGTGGTGGTGTTGTGACGATATTGGTGGCGGTGGTGTGGCGGTGGTGGTGATGTGCTGGTGATGTGCTGGTGGTGTTGTGACGGCGGTGACGGCGACGCACCTGCGGTGTGAGTTCCGGTTGCTGTTGACGTGGCCCTTGCCGGTGCACCCCGGCGTGGGGCACTTGAGGGTGCTCTCGTGCATGGCCAGGACTGCGGCGCACGGCGACGCACAGACAGACACGCGATCCATCTTACCGAGGGGCCTGGTCACAGCGGCAGCCCAACTCACCGACCGACAGTCAAGTCGGTGTGACGCGACTACTGTGGTGGTGGTGGTGCCAGCCCGCTGGCGGCACGGGCAAGAAGCTACAGCTGAGTGTGTCACACAGTGGCAGCCGGCTGATAGGGCCCTGTAGGGTCGGGCCCCACGAGTGAAAAAAAAACATTCACTATTATTACCCCCCCTACCCTTTCTCCCCACCCCTCCCCACCATCCCCCCCACTGATTTCCATGCCATATAGATCAATAAGTTTACCAACCGGCCGCCACTCGCGTCACATGACCACAAACATATGCTGAACAAGCTGCATTACTTGCTAATATCACAGTCACGTGAAATTCTGAATATCTAAGAGACTAATTGCAATTGACATGCATTGTAATTGTGTTAAAATAATGAGATCCAAGTTGATATTTGGTGCACACCCGTTTTCTCCGTGAATCCGTAACACCTTGAGCTACTTGGAAGGGCGGCCCCTGCGCTTTCGCTTGGCTTCCTTTTACCCGAAGAGTGACTCCGCCACCCTTACTAGGGCGGAGCGCACGCCGCAATTCCACATCCGTACGGCGGAGGCTTGCCTCTCCACGGGACAACGGCTCGTGCAATTTCCCCAACGGCGAGGCGAATAATGGATCACGGGGACAGCGCTCGTGCTTGGAGCGCGCCCCGTCGCCCCGCCGGCGCGTGCGCAGTGCGACGCTCACTCTCGGGGGGAACGCGGTCCTTGCGGGGGCAGCCCGACAGGCTGCGGTGGTGCGGGTACAGCCCGGTCACGTGACCCGTGCCGTCACAACCAGGGGTCGGGCACTTGCTCTCCTTCTTCTCCACCCGCGGTTCTGTCATGGTCGGTGGGGGGGAGCGAGGGGGGGTGGGTGGGGGGGGCAAGGGGTGGAAGGGTTAAGGGGGGGAGGGCAGCACGTGCGAGTAGAGCTGCCGCGAAGTAATTATTTGACAATGCGATGTGAATTTTAGATAACACGTCGGAGAGTTAAAGAAGCGGGTAGTCTCAAGCACAGGCGAGCTTTCCAACTCTGTGTCGGCACGTTTGTTGTGCGCAAGCTGTGGTCCGCTAGGCCATGGGAAGCGGTCCGTAGAAGCGATGCAGATGCCATGATATAGAGTCGTCATTTTGAACGACGTATTATTGGAGGAAACCCATGTAAAACGGGGGAAGAAACATACAAACTCCACACAGAAAAGGTGTGCCCAGGTCAGGAATCGAATCCAGGTTCACAGCCTGCCGCACAAGTATGAGTTCACGTACAGGAGCGAGATGGATGGGAGCAGCACTGGACTTTGGAAGTCGGTGATGGCGTGGGGTGGTGAAGAGGCAATGTATGATGATGGCAATGATGATGATGACGATATTGACCCACGCACAACAATCTCAAATGCACCTGGATGCAATGCACTGAGACCAGCGTGGTTTTATTCCTTACGGCAGTGCTCGTCAAGACGTCGTCGGATCGAAATCGGAAAAAAAGGTGATTAGCGTACACGTTCGTCATCGGAATGGGAAAGGGTTCATTGATCTTGGGTGGATAATGGGCTGGAACAATACGGGAATCCAGACACCAGAATACCCCATGTCCTGTGGTATAAGCATGTTACAGTGCTCCGCTTTAAATTCAACAGAAGGGAAACTTCTGCTTGAAGGCTTCCAAAGCAATCAGCTGCTGGTCCTTCTCATAATTACAGAGACACAACCCCACAGTCCCCCCCCCCTTAAAGAATGTTAACCGGCTGAGTAACCCCTCGTACATTCGGGAATGAGGTCAAGACGTGTTGGTTTTTATAATACACAGCAGCCTCAAGCGGTGACCTTCGCAGCACGGGCAGCTGCTACGCAATCACTGGGAGGGGGGAGGAGGGGAGGGGGGGAAGGGGGGCCCTTCGTGGCTCACAGCAAGAAGGACCTGGGTTCGATTCCCGACTCGGGTGCCTTTCTATTATTATTTATGTTATTTTATTTTTTATTTTTTACCTACGTGACTTTACCGAAAAAACCTAAGAGTGTTTCTATGAGAAGTTTGTGTGTTTTCTCTCCCCCTGTTTTCCATGGGTTTCACCGATTTCCTCCCATAGCTGAAAATCAGCGATACAATGTAACCGGTATTGCCTCAAAGCATCCCAATGCTAAGAAAATCACCTGCAAATTACTCAAATGGGATCACACACACACAGCAGCAGTGACAAACTGGACAGGGTTCTACTGAAAGACAGCCTGGAGACTCATTGGAGGCTTTTCTGGGTAAATAAGATGAATAATAATAATGCAACTTTAAAAGATAACACCGAAATATCATGGCAAGACCATCTCCCAATGCCGCTACAGCGGAGAACTGCATGTAAACACATCGTCTCGAGCGCCGTGTTCGTATTATTACTACGCGGCTGACTAATATTGGGAATTTATCATCGCGGGAAGAGTTACGGATTGCTCAGGATGGTTAACAAAACAGGTGCAAACCCCAAATACGGACGGTGAGACAAATGACAGCAGAAACGTTGCTCCGATTGTGTGTGCGGTGGGGAGCGGTGATGTCGCGGTTAGCGCGCTGCGCTACAAACCCGAGGACACAAGTTCGATTCGTGCTCACAGACAACACCAGTGACGATTATCTGAACTGGTCTTGGGTCTCCCCTAAGTCGACTCAGCCTCAAATGAGTACCTGGTGCGGTGTATAAACATCGCCACTGGGGAGACAATAGCGGCCGGGCGTGGTGCTGGCCACCCAGCCCTCATGTGCTGTACCGGCCTTCATAGGTGCTCACTAACAGCACTTGCCCCAACAGTCTGTTAAGGCTATACAGGGGATCTTTGTCTTTTTTGTGCAATCGCTCAGTCGTGCAGAACACATCCTATCCATTACCACCACACTCAAAAACACATCGGGGCAGCACCTCGCAATCATTTATACGACAGTCTCTCAGGGAGATTACGTCATTTTCCAGCGGCTTAGAGAGGCCGACGGGCAAAACGTCGCCCCCAAGTTACGGAACGCGTTTCAAAACTGAATTACTTGGGGCAGAAAGCGCCAACGGAAGACGACGATCGTGGCTGCTCCCCGGGTCACCGCGAGAGGCTTGATCGTTCGAAACGATTTGAGCGCCATTTTTAGAGCGGTGCCCTTTGAAAGCGCGGCGAGAGCGGCGACAACGGCGGCCCCCGGGGGCCGTGGCCCAGCTCGCGACGAGGTGAGCGGGATGCAGGAGCGGCGCTCCGCGCTCATTTGGCGATGGGCCGCCCGCCTCAAGGACGACCGCTCAGCGAGAGCAGGCCGAGGCGCACGGCCGTCGCCCGTCAAGGATTGGTGGAGCTCCCTCGCCGTGGGAGTCGAGCTCAACGTCTCCCGGCTCGCCACGAGGCTATGATGGCAGTGTAGCAAAGCAAGTGGGTTAATGTCCACGTGGTCTCTCTGAACGGGGATCGAGGGTTATCCCCCATCGCGTGCATGTTTTTTTTTCCACGTATAAAAAAAAAACTTCAAGAATGAAGTTGGTCAAACATCTCAGTATGGAAAGTATACTAGAGCTTGGTCATGCATTGTTTCAAGTTCCGTGCGGGAAAGATCGAATCGGACCGGATGACCTCGGGATCACAAGCCCCAGTCATACTGAGTCTCAAGGATCATTTTCAGGAGGCTCCTGCCAGGCTAGTGCAGAAGGCGGCAAACATCGCTGTGTTGTTTCCAAAATGATACATGTGCGAGTCGTTCTCCTAATTTGGCTCTGACCGAAAAAGTCAAAACTCGGGGACAATTGGTGAATCAATGCAGCTAGCCGTGGTAACCTCTCTCCGCCGTGGTAACCTCTCTTCACCATGGTAACCTCTCTTCACCGTGGTAACCTCTCTCCACCATGGTAATCTCTCTTCACCATGGTAACCTCTCTTCACCATGGTAACCACTCTTCACCATGGCAACCTCTCTTCACCATGGTAACCACTCTTCACCATGGCAACCTCTCTTCACCATGGTAAACTCTCTTCACCATGGTAACCTCTCTTCACCGCCACGTTCCTCCCCACTCGCAGCCACAGCCAAGCACCGTAATATTCTCAACAACGCCAATAAACGTGCGGGCCCAGGGTTTCATATCGCCTGCGCGAGGGATTCGCCACGGGGGCCGAATCCATCACGGCGAGACTTGTGTTTACACCGCGCCGAGCGTCATTCGTCACGGCGGCCGCGTGCCGCTCCGGCGTCGGCGGAGAGCGTCTCCGGGAGGGATTGAACGGCGCGGGTTCACGCGGGGGCAGCCAAACGGTGCCCGCGCGTCACTGCTGCCCCGGGGTTGCCACCTATCTTGGTTTTCCCAGGGATCGTTCTCTCGCAAAGACCCATTCTCTTTGGTTTTTCGGTAAAGGCACGTAGGTAAAAATAAAATAAATAAAATCACGACGTTTCGGGCGCAACACAAGCGTCTGTCTTCAGGTGGAGACAAAACACAGCGAAAGAACAATATAGTAGGGTAGTGTATTGTGGAGTGTATAATAGTGTAATGTATAGTAGTCTATGGTAGTGTAGTGTATAGTGTAGTGTAGAGTATAGTAGTGTAGTGTATTGTGGAGTGTATAATAGTGTAATGTATAGTAGTCTATGGTAGTGTAGTGTATAGTGTAGAGTATAGTAATGTAGTGTATTGGTGATTTAATTTAGTTGTTTTCATTTGCATATTATTTTTATTTTCACCTACGTGACTTTACTGAAAAACCAAAGAGTCTGGATCCTTGCAGCCACGAAAACTTAAAATCTCGAATCGGCTTAACTGAGCTTTCTAATTAACCAGCTCAACCTCCGCCGTCCACCCCCTGCATCACAAAGCTTTAGTTTGAACTTCATGACCACTTCCCAGCCCACACCCTGCCCCCACACTCACACTGGCTCCCCCCTTCCCCTATCCCCCCCCACAGCTATATAATCTCTCGTCACAACCATCTCTTAGCCATAATTAAGCGGTTGTTCTTTCGCTGTGTTTTGTCCCCACCTGAAGACGGACGCTTGTGTTGCGCCCGAAACGTCGTGATTTAATTTAGTTGTTTTTATTTTTTATTTATTTTATTTTTATCTACGTGCCTTTACCGAAAAAACCAAAGAGTACACATGCTCTCCCGGGGAATCTTCCCGGGATGTTAAAAGTCAAGATTTTTTCACGTATCGGCGGCGTAACAGTAGTGGCGGTAATAATAACAATACTACACCACTCAAGACGATGCATATGCACGGAGTTCTCCCCTCTTTCCTCTCCTGTGAGATATTCATCCTCCCCTGATGGCTCCCGGTTTATTTTGCAGCGCGGCGGTGGCGACCGTGGCGTCGACCACGTTGTGCGGCGCGTGCTCCGGTGACGTCGCAGCTCACGGCCGCCGACGTGAATTAGCCCCCTGCCCCCCCTCCCTGTCCCTGCCCCCCCTCCCTGCCCCCTATCACCGCCCCCCCTCCCTGCCCCCTATCCCCGCCCTCCGCCCCGGCTCGTTATTAATGAGCGCGTCGCCGCGGTGTGGGGACCCTCGTGCTCGGTGAGGCGGTGATTTACGGCCACAATTCGGAAACACCGCAGATTTCGGTTGTCGCGTGCGAACGACGAACCACGGGGATGAATACGCGTGAATATAAATATACGGTTGTATTTTATTTCACCTTGTTTAACCAGGAGAGCCACCCTGAGTGGGAAGACTCTTTTTCAAGCGACTCCTGAATTCGGATGCTTTGCTAACACCAATTACACCGAATGTTTTGGACCGCTGGCAGGAAACTGGAGAGCCCAGAAGGAAACCCACGTAAAACAGGGGAGGGGGCTGGGGGAACATACAAACTCCACGCAGAAAAGTGTGCCTAGGTCGGAAATGGAACCCAGGTCCACTGCGTCAGCCTGCTGCCCAAGGATCAGGATGAGTGCAAGTACAGGAGTGAGATGGATGGGAGCAGGACTGGACTTGAAAAGTTGGTGACAGCGTGGGGAGGTGGACAGTCGATGGCGATGATGATGATTATGGCAATGATGCTGATATAGACCCATGCCCCAAGATGCACTGCACCGAGACCAGCGTGGTTTTGTACTCGACGTCTGCGATAGTCAAGACAGATCGTCGTGCAGCTCGTCACTGCTGCAACAGAATCACTGATTGGATGGCCAAGAGATTCACTCACTCACACAGAGTGACTCACTCACACAGAGTGACTCACTCAATCCATTCTACTGAAGATGAAAGAAGAGATGTAGTGAGGTGGGAGAAGACAGCGGTAGTCGTGACTTTTATGTTAATTGAAAGTTTATGCCGATTGGGCTCCGAAATCGATCCAACAAAGTGATGAATCCACTTCCCCTTGAAGCTGCCCGCAGCCCTAAGCGTGACGGTCAATCGCCTTACATCAGCGGCCACCCCTGGCTGAACGTGTCTCCATAGAAACGGCGATACCTTTCGAGATGCAGCATGGCCCCGTGTAGGCTGTCACGGTGCCGAGATGTTAACTACCTCGCCTGGTATACAAGCGGATTCGTGGGTTCGATCCCGACCCCGTAATCGCGTGAAATTTTCTCCGGGTCCTCCGGTTTTTCCCCTCCACATTTAGAATCAACATCACACGTTCTCACTATAAATATTTCCACGTCATAAGCCACTTCATTTGTCGCCATGTCGCTTCTGAAAAAGAGTTACATAGCTCAGTGAGCCTTACCTGGTCAAATAAAAATAATTTAGTTAAAGGCAGTGACTGCGACCTGGAAAAGAGTGAGTCTCCACCGGCTGGGTCCGCCGTACCTTTACCTTTGGGGCACGACTGCTTCTTGCCGTCGACCTCAGGGGCCCTTGCCTCCCCGGTCGGCGATGACGACGGTCGCGGCCGCGGCGGCCGCGGCGGCACGAGCGGCCTCCTTGGCCTGCTTCTCCTCGAGCACGCGCGCCCGCTCCGCGTCCAACGCGATGGCCTTCTCCAGGAGGCTCAGGTTGCCCCTCACCATGTCGAAGGCCTCCGAGCGGTCCGAGCCGTCCGACTTGACCGACGCGCCGTCCTCGTAGTCCTCGTGGCCCGGGCCGGCGGGCTCCGTGCAGCGGCGTGCGTACGCGGCCCTCGCCTCCTCCTCCTCCTCTTCCTCCTCCTCTTCCTCCTCCTCCTCTTCCTCCTCCTCCTCCTCCTCTTCCTCGTCGTCGTCGTCTTCGTCGTCCTCGTCCTCGTCGTCGTGCCCGCGTCCCGTCAGGTGCTGCCCGGGCTTCACCTCGCACACGAGGCCGCCCTCGGGCTTCGGCGCCGCCGGCGCGTCGGCGTGCCGCCGGGGCGACGCGCCCCCTCCGGCCGGCGTCAGCGGCGAGCGGCGGGGGCCCCGGCCGTCGAGGAGGTCGCTCGGTGGCTGCGCGACGCCGAAACGCGCCGCCGCCGCGGCGCCGCCGCCGCCGCGGCACTCGAAACGGCCGCCGCGGTTCTTGAGCGGGTCGGCGAACGCGCGAGCGCTTTTGGCGTCGCCGTCCGACGAGCGGCCGGAACGCTGTAGCGCGGTTGCCTCGGCGGCGGCCGGAGCGGCGGCGGCGGCGGAGTCCGGACAGCAGAGGGCCGGGCGGTCGTCGGCGGCGCCGGCGCGGTCCGGCGCGGCGACGGCGCCGTTGGGACCGAAGGCGGCCTGGTCGGCGCCGCCCTCGCGCGCCGCGAGCCGCGAGCTCCCGTCGCGCGGCGCCATCCCGCCGGGCGGGGGAGGGGCGCACGCCATGCTCCCGGCCGCGATGTTGCCCAGGTTGAGGAGGGAGTTGGCCACGATCTCGTCGTAGTCCTCCACGGCCTTGCCCTCCGAATCGGTCCACGCGCCGCCGCAGGCGTTCGCCTCGCCCACTGCCCAAAACGGAAACGAGGAGCGCGGCCGTTGGCGGGGGCGGCTCGGCACCGTGCGCTCGGAAAACTCCCACAGCCGCGGAATAACGCCCGACGCTGCCCTCGCATTCGTGAAGTTTGCAGTTCGTAGTAACAGAGCACAGGTCAGAATCAAGGTTAAGTTCACGTCCGGGTTCGGGGTCAATTCAGCTCACACTCCCTTGAGGGTCAATGAATGCAAAAGCACCGATTGTGCTCGAGAACCAGCAACACCAGCAGCAGCAGGAGCTGCCGGTGCTGCTTTATCATCGAGGGCGGAGGTCAACTGCTCATTACAGTTCCTAAAGCTTTTAGAACGGGGAGCAAAACGTCAGATATCACATCAAAGCACCGTACAGCAACCGCGGAAACCTACGCAGTGAAACTGGAACCGTTCTACTGGAAGTCGCCGCGTCAAGGCGCCGGCGACGGCGGTGCCGTGCGTCGCGAGCAAAGGGTACCTGGAGCGTCGCGGGCGACGGCGGCGGCGGCAGCAGAGGAGGAGGAGGAAGAGGTGGAGCAGCAGGAGGAGGAGGAGCGCAGGTCGTCCCGTGAGCACCCCCTCTCGGGCAGCAGCGCCGCGTGCCCCGGCTCCGCGAGATCCCTTCTCGCCCACGAGTCCACCCGGTGCGGTCGGCCTCCCTCTTTGACCTGGGCCGTCGTTTCGCCCACCTCGTTGGCATTTCCCTCTTGATGCTGCTGTTGCGACATGGGTCTCGTGTCACCCTGGGGTGAGCCCTCCGAGGACAACCTCTTCACGGGCGGCTCGTCCTCGTCCGTCTCTTCCCCCTTCCTCCGCTTGGCCAAGGGGCAGCCATACGCACTGCGGGCAGGAAGCATCGGTTTAAACACAAGTCTTCTTAGATAAACGCCTAGGTTTTCACGGACTATGTTACGACTCACCATTGATTTTTTGATCAGGCCACGTAAGATCTTCCACCACCCAAGATTCAGGAACTCAAAATCTGAATTCCTTGATCTTATTCTGACTTCCTGAATCTTGTCCAGAATATGCTTGGTGGAGTTTCAAGCAAAACTTCGCTCGTCTTAACGCTATGTTTGGCTGTGAAAATTGTCGTTCGCCTTACCGTTAAAGTGAACCGTGACAATAATTTGTGTGTTAAAACGCGTGCACGTTACATGTGGCTGTTTTATTAGCGTGGCTATGTCAGACGGTGCAGGGTCTTACGAGACACATATTTGGCCAGATCATTGTGGCTGAACTCAAAAATCAATCACGAGTCTATTTATTCTTCTACAACGGCAGCAAAAAAAAAATCGAAGTTGAGAAGCACAGAGCAATACCGCAGTGGCCCGAAGGCACTGCACTGCAAAATCGCCGTTCCCAACCACAACATCAAAATATTCTCCACCGCTGTTTCACTCTTATCTGTTTTTAATGGTCAGTGAACATCGTCATCATCAGCAGCAGCCGCCATGGTCAATTCACTGCCAGGTGAAGGCCTGCCCAAAGCCGTCACCACCTCTCACGATCCTGCGAATGTAAACACCAACAGGCGCCCGAACTAATTTCATCGTTCCATCTCCTTCGGCGGACGTCCACTTAGGACACGTTCCGTTCCTTGCATGCAACTCCCGTAATTGTCTCGACCATTTCATCGCTTTGTTTTCGTTGTCATTTCGTGTTGGGAGAAATAAAAAAAACACACACAAACGTTTGGCTGCGCAGGGCTTCCTTGAACCGACAAAGATTTTGGTGAGACAACATAAAATTGGATTCGTTCGATAAAACAAAGATCGTATCTCGCGCACTTGCAGTACGTATTGTATACGCCTAGAGATAATACGAAAAAAGTAGTAAAACGCTGCCGTTTGAAATGCGGCAGTGCCAAGAGAAAGAAAGAGCTCAATTGAGCAGATAAAATAAAGTTTGCACATTCGTTTTCTGCTTGGAAGGAAAAAAGGCTCTCATCCTCATATTACCTGAACATTATCTCCAAATGAGAACTGCATTGCCCTAGGATCCTATTAGCTTGAAACAAATTCTGCGGAATAATCTGCGAGCCCCTGCTGTTTTGATGTTCCACTGAAATTTTCTTTTTTAGTGTTATGAACAGACACCCTCTCCAGCGTCGTTAGTGACTGCCGCCGCTGCCGCTGCTGCTGCTGCTCCCGCGTAATGCTGCCACCAACACACGTACAGCTGTGCCGACAGGAAACGCAATCGTTTTTATTATGATGACTATGATGTGGGTTTTGTTAATCGCTAAGGCTGATTATCGCTCTCGCCGCCATCTTTTTCCTGCTCCTCCTCAAAAAAATGCATTCTATCTCACGTGCATTATCTCTCTTGGCGGAGACAAAACATTGTTTTATTTAGAGTTACACAATGTGGTTTAAATGTCAGCCACTAAATCCCAGAGGATGTGAACTTCTATTATTCGACGATAAAGGGCTTATTCCGCGATATGCCAACGTTCGTGCCAAAGCGTCACGAACATTCTTTTTTACTTCTGCCCAATAATGTACTTTTTTTGCGTGGTATCTCTGAGTGTTCCGCACAGCAATTGACATTTACGCCAGAGTCCTAGGGACACCATGTTCAAATGTCAATTTTGATGCAGGTTCTTGCCGTGTTCTTTTTTTCCTCTCCAGGTCAAGGACAACAACGCGCTCACGACCCAGGTGACGTGATGCGCCACGTCCATTCCCTTTGATATGAGCACTTGATCCATCCGACACGAGCCACCGCTTACGATTTACATTTCGTCGACACGTCACAGGTCGTCCATCGTGCTCGGTCACAGAGCCCATCGATAAAACATCACCCGGTTGGCCGATCTTTTCCCTCGGCAAACTCAAGACGGGCGGGGAAGAAGGTGGGTTGGTGGGGGCGGAGTGGCTGACATGTGGGCGGGCTGGGAGGCCCCTCAAATTAGCCGGGGGGTGGAGGTCTCACGCGGTCCACGAGCAGCACGTCCTGTTGGCACTGGGCCCGTGGCTCCCAGACGTGAGGGCGGTGTAAATGGGGTTGGGAAGGAATGGGTTCCACATTCTTTTGAAGTCTGCCTCCCGTCTATTGAGGGAGGCTGTAGCTGATACGCACCTCCGATTTCCCGCGCCTTCGATTAGCGCGATTGGTGCAAAATAAGTTCAAGATACGTACAAGCATGCATACGTTACAGGGCCGTTGTTCCTTTGCAATAAGAATGAGGGTTTGTGGGACTTCCACGTGCTCAGCATAATAAGGATTTCCATGTTATGTTTCTGTTGTCTCCTTGAGCACCGTGGAACGGTTTCCACCGCTTGCCGGCTACATCACCGAAGGGCTTTCCAAGTAGGGTGGTGGGGGGACATTCACCTCCCCCCACTTGTCGCGGGGCAGAGGAGTTCTGCTGTGACTATCGCCGACGCAACTGCCGAGTTGCAGCACCATAGTGTGCGCCCACTCTTACCTGGCGACGGCTGCGCTGAGTCTTTACGTGTGCATTTAAAAGTACCGTCGTTAGCACGATCGGCATTTACATCGCCCGGTTGAAGGGAGGACTCAAAAAGAGCACGATATGCTGTGGGTGTCTCTTAGCCACATCCAAACATGTTGGGCGCTATCTCTTAGCCACGTCTCAGTTTGTTGGGCGGTCGGTTTGACTCCACCTCAACTCAGAGCCACTGCTTTGCAAGTAACTTGCTGCCATTGCCAGCGCAGCAGGTGATGTAGGAGGCGGTGTTGTTATTGGGTCAACGTTCGTGCCATGGCTTCGTGACCATGGCGGCCCCTTGCAGCGGAGCCAGGTCCGGGTGTCGGGAGTTCCGCGGGGAACGGGCGTCAGCGGTGTGCGCACGAGCGTCTTTAGAAAGAGCAAACAACGCGGTCGACCTTCGCAGAATCAAATCCAAATTAAATGTCACGCGCCGCTCGGCCAAAATCCGCAAAATATTGTTTCTCGCCTAATCAAATAAAAAAATAAAAACGTCCAGCCCTTTGTCAATCCACCGCTGAGCGGAGGGCTCTCTGCAGACGGCATCTGTCATGGGGGTTGTTTGATCATACTTCACCCGGCTCGTGAATGAAACGGCTGGCGGGTACCAGGATGGCTTCAGATATCCCTCGCCACTCATGTCAGCCGTGGTCGGTGGGCTCATAACACAGCGTGTTATCCAATGTACCAAGTCACCACGACCACAACACGCGGGTTTTCGTGGCCATTCAAAATGCCAGGATGATCTCTCATTCGCAGTAGTACGACTCTGCGGCCATCTGGAACGCTCTTCCCTCCGATATCAGGAAGCCACTGGAGCTATGCACTTTGAAATCTAGTTTGAAAACTCATCTCTTTAGAACTTATTTTTGTGTTTTGTTTGTTGTCCTTCCCCGGGTTGGCTATATACGGCGCGAGAGAAGTTCAACATGCATACAACCGTCTCTGTTTTTACTCCAGAGTTGAGGTCCCTCCACCTTGCTCAACGTCTCTCCTCTCATCCTCCACGAGCACAGAAGCTCACTCCCTGGGCACCATCACCGGAAGGCGTGCTCGGCTCACTCAGGCCACGCTCATACTGGCCTTCAGGTAACTTAGTGCCGCTTCATCATCATCACCCCGATCATGATGATGATCACCGTGGTGATGATGATCGTCATCATCATAAGCAAGGCAACTCATGTGGGAACATGCGATGGGTCCAAATCAGTAATGACGACCGCCCACGGATGGTCATTCGGCCGCCAAAACACACGGCCCACGGCAAACACCTCCGCCTGCAGGATTAACTCGAGGTCTGCGCTGCCCCTTTTCTGCCGACGGCACGACGGACAGTTCTGAAAAGGACCCCGCTCACAAAATTTCGAGCGGCCGAGCACGTGAGCTGCCGTGGCGGGGAAGCCGCGAGCACAGATCGCACAAAGGGAGGCATTTAGCGTCATAAATTAAAGATCTCAGAAGAGGATAAGCATTACTTATTTAACACAGGTTGTGCCACGTAAGCTTTTAGGTTTGACAAACGGGAAATCTTAGGGTCCATTTGTTGCCGCGCCACTTAGCGGAGATAATCAACCACGGGGATTAGGCCCAGGTGCGCCCGGTCACGGTGGCCTTATCCAGGTCACACGTAGTCAACGCCAGGGCCATTTTGAAATTATTCCGGGCAACCATTTTATTTTCATGCAGACACATCACCAACGACTTAACATTTCTAACATTGAATGGGGCTGCCCTGGAATTGCGAGCTCACTTCACTGCGTGCAGAAGGGCCTTCCACACCTGGGGGGTATCCAGAGTAGCCCTTCTCGAGAGCGTTTCGGCCGACTCTTTCTCACTAGCCAGACGTCTCAGAAGAACCAGTTTTTTTCAGATAAGCCCCTCCCCCCTTAACTTGCATTTAAGGGTTGGTCTTTTGGAATTTTCCTCACTTGATGCAGTAATTTTAGCTGTGACGGTCCCCACCTGATGACGGAGACTTGTGTTGCCTCCGAAACGTCGTGATTTATTATTTTATTTCCATTATTACTTTTTTTTACTTTTAATTATATTTTTTACCTACGTGACTTTACCGAAAAAACCTAAGAGTATGAATCCTTGCAGTCACGAAAGCTTCAAATCTAGAATTCATTTTTATTGGTTTGTAGCTCAGAGGTGGCAACCCTACTGATGCCCCTTCTGCCCCGTGCCTCTCACCCACCTCTCCCACGAGCCAGGCCCACGAACGCAAAGAGCCCTCCCCTCCCCTCCCCAGCCCCCCCCCCGCCCATCCACCCCGGAAAATAACGACCACCGCAAGAGCACCGCCTTGCCGTGACCCCTCGGCAAAGGAGCCGAGCCAGAAGGGAGAAATGTTCCCTCTGTGGCTCGTCTCGCCGTGCCGAACGCGTGTCTTGGAGGCATCGTTAGAGAAGTGTATTTCTGTCTCATGCGTACGTTGTATAATTTTCCGCCTCCCCTTCATCGTTAAAGGTTTGTGCTCCGTTGACAGCCTTTGAATTACGATAGCCAGGCAAGCCGGGAAAAGGATCCATAAAATAAATATATAGACGTGTGTTAAAAGTTGCACTGAAAATGCGCTTTTGTGCACAAATGCTCAATTATCTCCAACTGTGAGTGAAGTCCTTTGAAAGGGGAAGTTGGGAGCCTGCTCACCTGAATACATCTTGAACCATGGAATCCACTACGGAATGGGAGGGATTAAAGAAATGAGACGAATTAGCCAAGCGACACAGGAGGATTAAGCAAAACCCAACATCACGCAAACAGCAATCAGAGCTTGCGAGAACGACACTCCGCCGTACGAACGTCACGCGGCCGCTCGCTTCAACGATTTAAACGCGTTTGGAAAAGACGAGTGTCATCAATGGCTTTACATTTTAACGAAGTGAAAAATAAAACATGCCGACCGCACGCCCTCCCCCCCCCCGCCCCCCCCGCCCCCCCCCCCCGCCCCACCGCCTCCGTAATTTATAACGGGCGCCAGCGCGCAGTGGGCGCCACGGACTCACGTTTCATCCCTTTCGAGCAAGTGTGCAGCCTGTTCTCGTCCGCTTCCAAATCCATCTGCAAGCGCGCCAGACACGAGAGCACAAGAACAGCGGCGGCGTTTCAAACAAAACCACAACCGGCGCTCGCCCTGGATCCCCTTTGCATTCGTGTGCGTACGTCGCGCGTAGCCAAGCGTGATTCATTCGGAGGCGCGGGGGAAGGACAGCGACAAACTAAACGCAGAGAGAGGTTCTCAAAGAAACGTTCTCACGCTATTGCTGGTGGGGGGGCCCTGACTAGAGGAAGCTTTCGAGGTGGTGGAGAGGGCATTTGGCCGACTCTTCCACGCTGGTCTTGGAAGAGGTGAGAGTTCCCAGCCCAGGTGAATGTGCCAATCGAGGTGCGTGCATGTTCCCCGCTTGATCGGACAGAGGAGGGGATTTAAGAAATGTAAATTCGGTGTTTCAAGGGTGCCGCACCAGGAGATCAAGCTGCGATATCTGGAGTGCAAGTCCGGTGAATACCACCCATCATATCATGACGATATCCCTCTCAATGGAATGAGATTTATCTATATACTGCCTTTTGTCAGTCGACTGCAGGATGGGTCGTGGGCGTTATTTGGCCATACTTTACCACTCTGGTCAGTGCGGGTTGATGAAGGTGGGAAGCATGAATGCCATATAAATGAACCCTCTCATTATCATGCTCACTCTCCTCCTCATCACCGCATTGTTGTTCAAGAGCCTTGCTGCTACAGCAAGGCTCCGCTAAAGTAGTTCTCAACTTTTTCCTGTACGGCGGGCCCCCTCCAATCAAGACCATTGCCCTCCGTACCCCCCACAGCCCAAGGGGACTAAGGCCACAATACAGAGACAGAGAGAAAGAGACCACGTGCCCACACCCTGATTGAACATGATGTTAGTAAGCCGTGTGTTTATAAAGCATGTGTTTCATGTCACGCATTCGTGTGTGTTTTTTGTTGCCGTTAGCGCGGTGCTGACTTCCTGCGTGGACATTTATCCTGCACGGTATCCATGCCGCAGCCCGTGCCCACCCCTCAAGGTCTTGCGCACTCCACCCAGCCCCACCCACCCAATGGGCTGAGAACCCCGGCTCCGCCGTTCGATGGCAGCAGAGAGAAAACCCGTAGTGACTAAAAATAACTCTGTGGCCAATCAGATAGAAACTCTAACTGTACCCCTAATCCAACACCAATATTCCCCATATCAATACCAGGTCACCGCATCAACACACCTACTGCCGCATCCAATCGTCATCGTCATCATCATTAGGGTCGCCACATTTGCATGTAACAAAATACGGAAACAAACGACACGCGCAATAAATGTGTTATGCTTTACGTATCCTGACAAGTTGGTGTTTGGGGCAAATATGTTAATTCACGCAAAGCTATTAAAAGACTTCAAATAAGTCAAAGTAGCGCCGAAAAGACCCATCTGAACTGTGTTCTTTACGCGTGACAATCTGGGTTGAAACGTGGTTGATAATGGGGGTGAGCGTTTGCCCTTGTCGCAGAGGCTCGCGGTTCAGGCCAAGGGAGGGGTGCCAGCGAGCGAGTGAGTGAGCGAGCGAGCGACGGTGGCGGCACCACGCACCCTGTGCTGGTTCAGGCCAAGGGAGGGGTGCCAGCCAGCCAGCGAGTGAACGAGTGAGTGAGTGAGCGAGCGAGCGAGCGACGGTGGCGGCACCACGCACCCTGTGCTGGTTCAGGCCAAGGGAGGGGTGCCAGCCAGCGACCGAGTGAGTGAGTGAGCGAGCGAGCGAGCGACGGTGGCGGCACCACCACGCACCCTGTGCTGGGCAGGGAGTGGAGGCCGAGCGGCGGGGAGGGACGGGCCGGCGCTGGCCTCCAGGCGGCAGGCGGCGGGGACTCTCTCCCGGCAGCTGCGCGCCCAGGGGCCCGGCCTCAGCAGCTCGCCGGCGAAGGCATTCTCTGCACCGCGGCAAACACAATGCGCGCACGCACACACACACGGACACACAAGCAGACAAATAAACACCCCGCTCCATATGGAGCCGTCCACTGTAGAGGTTGTATTTATCTCCTCCCGCCGGAGTGTAACGGTCAGCACACTGGAACCATTAAAGTAAACCATTGTTTTGTTTACCAGGCAAGGCCCACTTAAGCTACGTCGCTCTTTCTTTCCAAAGCGACCTGGCCACAAATGATTTCTCAACGAAGTGGCTTATCGCGTGGAAATTTATAGCAGCCAAATACTCCAAACGCGACGTTGATTCTCAATGTGGAGGAAAAAACTGGAGGACCTGGAGGAAAATCCACGCGACCACGGGGAGAGAGAGAACACGCAAACTCTAAATATACAGCAGCAGGCGTCAGGGTCTGGATCGAACCCACGACCTCCTGTAAACCAGGCGAGGTAGTTAACATATCACCACCGCGTCAACACCCTGAATGTAGCCCCGTGTCGGTCAGATGGTGGAAGCTATGCGAAGGTGAGACGTGCAGCTACAGGCTGCTGCGTGGCACCCCTGATTCGGCTTGATCAATCCACCGCGAGATGAAGGCCTGGCTCTATCCACATAACCACTGCTCTACACAGAACATGCAGACAAGTGACTCGATAGACTGTGAGGGATGATGACGATGATGATGCCACTGAGGCGGTATCATGGTTGTCACATCAAAACCTGCATCCCAGAGGTCTTCGGTTCAATGTCCCACACCATCACACCATGGCAGTTGAAACAATGGGGGGCGAGTTTCTTAAATCCCCCCACCTCCCTCGCCAAGCCGCCACTTGTGTCCACCCGAAAGTGTAAATCGGTGCACCGCAGATTGACGGTGCCCGTGCAGTGGGGTTAAGCGTGGATACTCCCACCGCTTTCAAGACGTCTTTTCTTTTGTTCCTGTCGAGGTTGCTGAGCACGGGCCCAAAGCCACAAGTGGCCAGCAACAATCAAGACTCTTGAAGTTGTAAAACATAATCCTTCATACGTCTTTTGATCTCAGAAAGGTAATCATAACATGACCGGCATGGAATAGTAGGCCAAATGCCCTCTACAGGGGATCTACAGAGCTCCATCTATGGGAAACCCTTCTGTCAGCATTGACACCGACAGGGCTGCCCCCTTTAACTATTAACTTTCACTGCACCAGGCTCAGACTAATCACCGAGTAAGCAAATGCCAGAGTTTGAATGTCATATCGTCGGCCAAACTTACATCTCAACATCAATCAGTCGGCAATTGATTAAAGTGCAAGGTGGTACGTTCCGGTCTCCAGGACTGGAATGTACCCAGCCTCCCAGTCCAAACTTGGCCGGCAGCACGCGGAGCCAACTTTGTCTTTTTATTGCCACAATTCACCAGGTATTCGTTTGAGGTTGAGTCAACCTTGGGGAGGACAAAGCGAGGCTACATTCAGATGCCACTTGCCAATGATATTGTACTTGGCCAAGATTGAAACTTGAGTCCATTTGGATCGTAAGATGTCTAGGCAGTGTAGAAGAGTAGGCCAAATACTCCAAATACCCCTCTAGCGGAGACCATTCCACCAACAGCGTGGCCAAAAGCAAGCGCGCCCGCATCTGCCCGCACGCTGCACTTCCAGTCACTCGCACGCGCGCCGGAACCCTTGGGTAGAGATCTGCCGCACACCAACTCATTACATCCTCGCACATACCTCGGTGCCCAAGCCAAACAGAGCAAGCGTTTAATGGTTGTACTTTAGGAGTACACACGCACTCTCGCTTTAGCCACGTAAACTGTTGGGGGCAGGTGCTGTTAGCGAGCCCCTATTAAGGCTGGAATTACAGGTGAGGGGTGGTAAAGCTAACAGCGTGCTGATGTTCACACAGTACAGCAGGCACTCATTCATTTAAAGATGAGTTTGGATACCAAACTAAAACTGAACTCTTTTCATTTTACCAGGTAAGGCCCACTGAGCTATGTAGCTATTTTTCAGACGTGACCTGGCCACAAATGAAAGCTCAACGCAGAGGATTATCATCATGTGAAAATTTATAGCAGACAATCAAACCGAGGTCACCGGGTTCTTTGTGTTGTGTGCTAACCACTGTACTGCCACTGCTCCCCCACATCAGAGAGAGAGTAGCCTTAACAGACTGTTGAGGCAAGAGCTGTTATCGAGCACCTATGAAAGCCGGCATGGCACACAAAGGGGTGGTTGGCCAGCACCACACCCGACCGCCTTCGTCTCCCCAGTGCTGATGTTTACACCCTTCACCGGGTACTCTTTTAAGGCTCAACTAACCTAGGTGAGGCCCAGTTCAAATATTCGCCACTGCTTTTGGTTGTAAGCGGGAATAGAACTGGGGTCGCTGGGTTTGTAGTCCACTGTATTAACCACGACACGACATCTGCCACTCCCCACCCCACACACAGCAACACCAACAAAGTACATACAGAATTTTTTTTTTAATCCTAATTAAAACCTTCAACTTAAAAGAACATTTATTTTAAACGTGTGTTTCAGATGTTTATTTTCACATTCACTCACACTGGCCCCTGTGCGTGGATGGAGAATGTGAATTTATATTATTTTAATCTACGTTGCTGAGCAGATAATGTGGTTATCTTGACCTAGTAACTCAATTACGTGGCGTTATGAAGTCGAAATGGAGTGTTCTTTCAAATAATCCACGTTATTATGAAAGAAAAAATTAAATTAACCATTTTTTTTTTCAGTGTTAAAACTGTCAAAACTGCCTGGGAACAGATGTGCTATGTATTATTACACCACGGCCCTGCAAAGGGTGTTCCCAAATGTCGTCGTATCGTTCTTAACACGGCTACCGTGTTCAGCTGAAATTACAAAAGTGACACGTTGACTCTGAAACGGACAAGTGAGCAACGGCATAATATACAACGGATGTCAATTTATTTTTTTGTAAGTATATGCGCCACACACACATTCGTTACATAATTCATGAAACTATAACACTGCAGATAGTGCACTTCAAAAATCTACCGACCAGTTTCTCTCTTTCCGTTAACGTGTAAGGTAATGTACCGGCAACGTTTGACGCCGGGCTTGTAAGCCCAGTCTATAGGCGTGAGCGGCGTATGAAGTGTGAGTGCATTAGTTCTTTGTCTAACTCGATGCCCGCAGCCACCCCAACACCCGAACAAAGAAACCGTGACACTTTACATTCTCGCAGCAAAGAGGAGCAAGGGAGGTCAAAATTAAAGCGATGGAGGCTCGAGCAGATGTAGACACAGGACCTTAAACCAAATTACTCAGACTATTGAGACTATGCAGATGTGCCATCTGCCAAATGTTTAGCTGACTTTGGCTTTCTGGCCCAAAAAAAAAATCGACGTTTAAATCTCAAGCAGATATGAGAATATGAACCATAGACGTGAATGGGATTGAATAATGGGAACCGTCGCTACGAGGGCTTGCCCCGTCGGCTGAGTGCGGGGAGCTGTCCTTGGTACTGAATGTGCCCGAACGAAACTGGATGTGTTTGCGGATTAGACACTTGCCACGCGTTAAGTATTGCAGCGTCACTGCCTATTCTTTATGAAAAATAATCGAGCAGAATGTAGCGACGAAAAATCCAACGGCGCGTCTTCATTTCTGCCGCTAAACAATTCATCTAAACAATCGCCGATTAAACCGCACAAAAGAGCTGGTGGCAAACATCTTTTGTTAAGATAGATTTTCACTTCTGTTTTTTTTTAGCTACTCTGAAAGTTGTGTAACACATCGAATTTAAACAGGTAGGAGGATAAACACACATTCGCAAACTCACAATTTTAGAGACCACTCGCAAAAGACTCACAAAAACAGGAAAATTAGCACACAAAAAAAATCACCTTCCAAAACAGCAAAGCCCAATAATTCATAATAAAGCACAAGCAGAGAAGAGGCCTAAAGCCAACATGAGTGTCCATGCCACGGCGGTGGAAACTGCGCAACTTGGCTTTGTCGGGTACGGAGGCCACGACGCCGATGCTACTCCTCGGCCCAGAGTTACGAGCTCGGCAAAACCATGCAGGAAAAACAAGCGATGGAGGATAGCCCCCCCCCCCCAAGCAGCCCCGGCTCCTCTGGCCGGTTCCGTTATGTTCCCCACAAAACGAACACCGCTTGGTGAATTATGAATCTCCGGCAGATGGGTGCGTGGAGTTTAGAGGCGGTGGAGTGGCGCTGTCATTAATAATTAATGCCGTAAATGGTGCTCACCCCCCCCCCCCCTTCTCGTAGGCCTGGCTACTACCAGCGTACAACATGGACGACGCAGCTATTACTGCACTCGAGTGGCAGTCCACAAACATGGGGCTCCATTCCAATGACAATATGGCTGCGCGCAACGCTCAACTTCAACAGAGCCAAAAGATCCGCGCGCCTCCCGCGCCGGCGAGCGCGCAACGGGGACGAATCCCACGGAGATTTCACAAAACACACGACGTCCCCAAACAAAATGTTCCTCCCAAATCTTTGTTCCAGGACAGGCACGTAGGCTCTGGCAGCCGATTCCACCCCGCGTTATTAAAACCTCGCACAGGCATATGGGGCTTCTCTGCCAGCTGAGAGAGAGAAGAAAGGGAGATAGCGGCAGCAGCAGCAGCAGGGCTGCCCCTACCTTGTGCAAGCCTCCAGGCTCAGCTCCGCTGATGTCGTTCACTGTTAAAACAATACAAGAACGCGGGTGTCTGCAGGAGGCTCCCGGCAGCCACGTATCGTCGTCACATACGCCCCGAAAGATAATAGCACGTACGGCTAACGCTCCGAGCGCAGCCCGTCATGCGGCTCGTGGCCAATCAGGGGCGGTTGGCCTTCCCCTCCGCCAGCTGATGCCTCTCCCTCATGCACTGAAATTACCCATGGGCCCCTGCGCCGTGACGCCAGCCGTCAGCCCACCCCTTCCCCGTGCACTCGGCACCCCCCCCCCCACAAACCTCCCTGCATGCCTGGCCCAAGGCTCAGGTGCTGAATTAGCATTTACGAGGAGGGCTCACGTTGTGCTTCTTTCTGACGGCCGTAATTGTGACCTATCGCCGGTCTCGTCGTCCGGGACCGCTCAGGGCACGCGCGCGCGCGAGAGTTGCGGGGGACGCGCGTTGCGCATCGCGTCGTTCCGTCGAGACCACTCTGTGCCTCTTTTGTTGTGAAATGTTATTTTTTGTTGCATAAAAACAACGGTCGATTCGGCGTCTTTTTTTTGTGTGTGCAGGTTTGAGCGCAGCAATGCACCTGGTTCGTGATTACAAACAGATAAAACGATGCACACATACCGTTTTCGGTTTTTTTTTGTTACGTGCCGACGCAAAAAAAACAAATGGTACGCACCAAGCCGATAGTGTGCAGTGAAATTCAAAAGACAAGAAGCAAGTAAACAATATTCTGTAAAGCAATCACCGTTATATAAACACCTAAATATATTTAATAATATCAAACAACTCAATATAATGTGTCCATCGAATTATTACCCAGCTTAGTTTTTACCATCCTATGTTTTTTTTCCAAAAGCGAGCTCGATCAAGATTGCAACAAAGAAGGGGCAACACAAACATTGTAAACCGACAGTTTTTGTTTCCTCCGAGACGATTTGTAACCACGATTCGTTTCGCCGTTCACGCGGCAAACACCGATCCAGCTTCCAATACCACGGCATCGGTGGGTAGCACATGGGGCAACCTCTCACCAATTGCTTTCAGAAGCCCTCCCTGATTTTATCGCCATTAGCCAGACCGCACAAGCTATTTCGATGATGGTCAAAACATAACGTAATCAGCTGCAAAAGCCAAAATTGCCCAGGCCCGTATCTGCCTGCTCCATTGACAACTCGCTTAATCTGGAAGAAGAAGAAAAACTAAGTAATGCTCTGAGCCCTAAAAAAATAAAAGCCCTTTCGTTTCTCGTGTTGTTTACGAAATCTCCAGAATATCCCATCTAGTACAGGGGAAAATTTTAAATATCTAAACTCGTTCAAATTTCGCATTAAAGCCGTGAATTTATCCACCTGCCCAAAATGTTTCAACTACATCAACAACGCCGGTGAACACCGGGCAGGAGGGCACACAACGCAGACGCAAACCGCAGCAGTGCCCAGCGGTGTCGTAGGTGGCGACAGAGAAGCAAGGAGAAGGAGCAGGGAGGGAAGGCGAGAACGAAGAAGGAAAAGCAGCAGGGGGGGGGAGCGGCAGGCGAAGAAAAACAACACGAAGTGCGGGGAAAGTGAGATCAAAAGCGCTTCAACGTAAGGGGAGCACATCTTCCTACAACCTTGTGCGATCCCTGCAAAGGAGTGAAACCCCCCCCATCGCCAACCCCCCCCCCCACGCCCCCACCACCCTCTCTGTCCGTTTTTTACAAATGAAAGCACGCGCCAGCCTCGATGTGGGTCTGCCGTCCGCCCCGCGCCATGAATTGATTGCAGGGGGTGTTCAACCTCATCTCGTGCGCATTCGTCACGTTCCGCTGAGTATTTACGGTCCCATTGTTGTGATGGGGGAACGGAGTGTCCTGGCAGCGTGGCGGAGAGACCCAGTGCCTTGACCCATCCGCGTCTCCGATTGTTGCGCAATTGTCATTTTATCTTTCCAAATAAACCTTTCACGCAACACGAAGCAACGGCACACTCCGGAACGCATACAAAAAAACTTACAATGATTATCCACCCATCGCCCGCTGTCGTTCAACAGCAAGAAAAAAAATCGTTAAATACATTCCACAGAGACAAAGCCTCTTCCACACACACACACATTTATACAGGCACGCAGGCACGCAGACGTAACAATATGGATGGATTTTAGCGCACCCCTGCCATTCGTTTTGCGGCACGACAACACAATGCGGTGGCTTTACGAACAAAACCGCGCGTTCCTCAGTGGCAAAGCGAGTACCAAGGACAGCTCCAACGGCACGAAGCGCCGGGAGACGCGGAGCAGCGAGCCGCCTCGACCCCCTTGCTGCCCCCCCCCCCCCCCCCCCCCACTGGGCGCCGTGCAGTGCCTTCGGCTGCCACCCGAGTGCCGTTTGGAAACGCTTTTAGCAAGAATCATTCTTATATGTACTGTATACTTTGACTTGACTCTGGTACGAGGCACAAACCGTAACAAATAGGGGGGGGGGGGGGGGGGGGGCTCTCTGCCCCGCTCAAGCAGGACCTGCAAAAGCAGGATCGTAGATTTTTTTTTTACGTGGGAAAGGGAAGCAAAAAGAAACGGGAGTAAAGGGAATCGTTAACTGTAACAACAAGGAGATCCCATGATGTAATAATTCACTTTCTTAAGAACAGGAACGGAACAACTTTTTTTGTTGTTGTTTTAGAAAATCTGCAAGAATCGCGTGAACGGGCGCGTCGTGCGCGTCCCCCGTTAGGTCGGCCATTGTCCTGCGTGAGCGATGACCGCGGGCATTCGGAGTCAGCGGACGGGGGCACGACATCAAACGCCGCCGCTGGACGGGTCAACCGCAAAGCTCCGGTAGCGGATGAACTTGGGGTCGTAAATTGTGGTCGTATGTATGTTGAACTTCTTTCGCGCCGTACGTAGCCGATCGAGCTCGTCGACATCAACATCGCTAGCCTCATCTCCTCCAGTGGGTGCACGTGTCCTTCGTATACTTTTCTAAAACAAAACTTAAAGGAATTTTTTTCATGGCCATCGTGAATATTAGTATTAATAATTGCATCAATTGAATTCAGCATGAAACTCAACTTTTTTTGCAAAGTACATAATTTGTTGTGCTTTATTAATTTGCCCACAAAAGTCTCAAGATGGTTGTAATGGAAATCTTCCGGTATTTGTGCAATTGTGCTCAAGGAAGAAAGTAAGTTTAATGTACTTTTTAAAAACAACAAAAGCACGCAAGGAAATAACACCCTAACCTAATGCTGGCAGGTTATAAACCTACTAAAAACACTGCGCTCCACATTTAAAAGAATTACCATAAGTTACACAGAAACCATGGCTGACTCATTCTACATGATATAAAAGCTTGCACACCACCACGTATGCATACATACTTACAACCAACCTATGGCTAAACAAATATTATTTACACACTCAGGAATTTATGAAAATAACGGTGGATTGGTGGCGCAGTGGTTAGCACCCTGCGCTACGAACCCGGCGACATGAGCTACGGCAGGCCACGGCTAATGTCGGTGGCGAGCGATATCGGTCTCCGCCCCCCCCCCCCCCCCACCGCTTTCACCAACAGGTGAAGTATGGTCAAACGAACCCCATGGCTGACAAGGCATGGGGGAGGGAGGCCCTCATCCTGCAGTCGAGTGACAAAGGGCTACAAATTATAAATGACTAATGACGATAGCCCGCTTCACATACGTAAACTTGAATCGATCTTCAGTCTAAGTCGATGTAAAAATTAGTTTTTTTTTCTTCAAACATTTAAACGGACGAAACCTCTCTACGCCACGAAGCTATCGCAGAAAGCCCGTCTCGCAGGGCAGCAGAGTGGCACGCTGTGGTCTCGAACACCTCACGTGAACGTGTCGCGTCCCCCGTGTAGGAGGAAGCAGAGATTGAGCCCTTTACACTATCGCTACGACTTTGGTCACAAGCTGTCATGCCAACGAGGACTTTGCCTCCACAGATGAAGACACACCAAAAACGGAATGAGTGCCGCACAAGTACTGCCGCATATCCCTGTCCTGAGCCGATTTTTGTCATGATTTTCACAGGCGCCACTGTGTGGACAGCGGTGGTGGCGCGGTGGGAATTGCTTCAAGCTACGAGGCCGGCAACACGAGTTCGACTCCCGGCCACTGGTCCTGCCACTCTGCCCCCTGCCCTACCATCAGCTCCTCCCACGTCACCAACCGGCGCTGACCAGCGTGGTGAAGTATGGTCAAATAAAATCCACCGGGAGACTTTCAACCAGCAATGGATTGATAATGGACTTGAATGTGTTGTTGTTGTTGTTATCAACTATAATCGACTTGTTGGGAGTCTTTTCCAGCAATAAGCAAATTAAACATGACGTCTCTTTTTTGAAAGCACGACGACACAATGGTGACCACGTCTGTTGCCAGAATAACGAAACTCAACGGGGCTCCCGCGTCTGTAAAGAAGTTGAACGACAGGAGAGGCTGAGATTTCCGTGACACGGCGGTGCTTGAACGACATGTCGCACGATGTAGACTCGACGATAGGGATATTGTCCCTTTAGCAAATTATCATCGCGTCGTAATCATCGCTGCTGATTTTATTTCAATATTTAAACATGTTATTTCCGGACGAAATATTGATGAAATAACAAGTGCAATAATAAAAGTTTAAACTAAATAGGTGGTAGCCATCAAATCTATGCTGTGCTAAAGCTTATCTGGAGTGCTTGATGGCAAGGCCATTTTATTACTAAACTATATTCGTAATTCATTTAACAATTTCTTTCTTGTGTAACTGACCGCGCGTGGTCAAATTATCAAATTAGATTGTAAAGTTGCCAGAGTTATAAGACTCGTGCCTGGGTTATGTTGAAGGAGCTGCACATGATAAACAATCTCTGTTATGCATACTGAAAACACACAACGTAAACAAATAATACAACACCGCAAAGTCACGAAGGTATGAGAAACTGCTATCGAGAAAGTCGACCATGCATCGTAATCATTAGCCGACCAAATGTGTCACCAGATGACGATCGCTGTCATTAAAATCCTAAGATAAAATTCGGGCAATCCCACCGAGCACTTGCGAGAAACCAAAGATCAACAACGTAGGTCGGACCGTTTCGTGAAAGAAAAAACCAAAGTCCGCTTTACTCTCCTGCGGACAACAACTCACCGAGGAGGCTTGGTCCCAGCCTCATCCTCTGCAGCTCCACGCACGACATCGTTCACGGCAAGCGAGCGGACACGGCCACTCGGGACGACGCTCGCACACCAAAACTTTTGCCTCCCCCGCTCCTTGTAACTAAAGTCGGCAAACTTCTCCACTACGCTTTTTCAAGGAGCCACGGCACCAATCACGGCCCCCAGACCGCCCGCCCCCCTCCGCCACATCCCCCACCCCTCCCGCGTTGCGCGCTCGCCGCAGCAAATCGCGGTGCCAAAAACTCGCGAAGCCGCCACCGCCGCCGCTCCTCTGAAGCGCGACACGAAGTAGGAGGAGGAGGAGGTCGCCTCCCCCACCCCCCTCCTGCTGCTGCTGCTGGCCCTGCTCCGCCGCAGCCTCCCTCCCTCCCTGCCTGCCTGCTCCCCCATCCCGCTCCGCTGCTCCTTCCATCGCCCACCCCCGAGTCATTGTTCAGGCGCCCGGCGCGACGACTGCGAACAAAAGGGGGCGACGCTTGCGCCCTGCCCAGCTGATGTCGCGCGCGCGTGCCCGAGCAGGAGGAGGAGGGGGGGGGGACGACGGCGACTTTCACAGAGCGACATCACAGAGCGTTTCTTTATTATCGCCAAAGAAAATCACGCGCATTATGTGCCACGCGCACACAACAACAACAACGACGACGACGATGGTGGCGGCGGGCGGGGGGGGGGGGCGATGTTCGACACGAAGTGTCGGCGACGTCACAGACGGCGCTTGTGGTGCCAGGCTAGGTGCGCTTCGAGGCGTGCGCGCGCACGATGACGGTCGGGTTGAAACCAGAAGAAAGAAAACGGAGCGCTGAACCTTGCTGCAAATGTTTCTAATCGCTCGAAGGGCAGTCCGCCCCAGTCCGACTCTGCCCGTCTCATCCTCTCATCGCCGGTGTCGCTGTGAATCGCCGTGCGTGCGTGGAACAGATACATAGATGGGGTGCACCGAACTTTCTTTTCCCTCACGTAACA
The DNA here is from genome assembly GCF_015708825.2 of Lethenteron reissneri. Lineage (NCBI taxonomy): Eukaryota > Metazoa > Chordata > Hyperoartia > Petromyzontiformes > Petromyzontidae > Lethenteron > Lethenteron reissneri. The sequence goes on along the minus strand of NC_083820.1, from coordinate 11,213,461 downwards.
CATTTCTTAATAAGCAGACGTGCGCTGGCTGCGTATAATGCATTCTAATACGCGGATTTAATTTGCTGGGGGGGGGGAGGTCGTGGATTTCCATAAAGACCCCGCACGCGTTGCCCTTTCAACCCTGCCATAAATCCATGGCAGCTGTCTCTCTCTCTCTCTCCGTCTCATTCTGAGGTTCCTTCACTCCCCCAGCCCCTCACCCCCAATGCCCCCCTTCCTCCCTCTCTCCCCCCACAACTCTAACCCTGCTTTTGCTCAATTTACCTTTTGTTTATGCAAATGGGGGGGCCGCGTTTGTCGCCCGCGACAGATGGTGAGGTGGGCCTCAATGGCAGAGAGGGCGGCTGCCAGGGCCCTGACCCTGTCGCCATGGTGACGGGGGCCACCTAAATGACACGCAACGCTAGCGGGGCCAGGGCTCTCACCCCCCTTGTGTCTCGGGGGTGCAGAGGGGGGCACCCAGAGGGGTGGGGAGGTGGGGACCCTACACACACTGTCCTCCACCCTCAACATCATTGGGATCGGCACTTGCGGGGTTTTGTTGGAGGACTGCGCTGGGCTGGGAGAGACTGAGGCTATGCTTGTGGTGGTGGTGGAGGAGGGAGTTACACTTTTTGTTTAGAATTGTTTTTGTCTCTCTCCCCTCTAAGTTTACAACAGGACAGGACGGAGAGTTTATAAAACTTTTTTTTTACGTTCTACCGTGTGTAAATATATAAAAAAAATCATGGCCATCGTTGGACTGTCATGGCCGGCGGAGATTTGGCTTCTCCTTTAGAATTTGTCCAGTTCTCACGTCTGGCCGCGCGCGTTATTGAGTTAGCAGAGCCTCGGAAAAAGTGATTAGGCTCTCTGCAAGCTCAGCTATCGTAGTCTTAATCAATTCCATCCACGAGTGTTCATTTACAGCGACACAAAGTGCCCCGTTGTTTGGTAGGAGGCACACTCCCCACTTTCCCCCCCTTCCCCCCCAAGTTTTGCTTTGAGAATCCAGACACTCTGGGTAGCTTGTGAAAGCTGATCTGGCCTTTGCGAGATACAAAAGTTCGGATTAAATAACAACAATAATAACATATTTTATTGATCCAGAATGGTCTCGGTGAGTTACAAGCCTCTGTCTTGCCAACGCAGATCCCGCATTGAGATTAGCGGGCAGTCCCTTTGTGAAGAGCGGTTTGCATGTGCGCCGTGAACTCCACACGTATATACCAAAGGGACAATGGCAGGAGTGAACAGATAGGTTCACCACCCGCTCTCTCTACAGCCCATCTTATTCCTGCCTCACAGCCCAATAGGTTCTGAAGTTTGACGTGTGTGATCCATCAACCCTACCTCGAAAAACTGCGTGCCCTTCCACACATTTCAATCAATTACCATAACACTACTATTGGTAAAAAAAAATACTGTCACTTTTTGACCATATTTCACCATGGTGGACAGTGCAGGTTGGTGAATGATGTGCAGAGGGAAGGACCTGTTCTGGTATCACTCCATTTTCTAGTTGTGCAACATCCCATAAGGATCCTGTACTCGATCTCTGTGACACTGATGATGGTTTTTTTTGTGTTGTTGTTGTTGCTGCTGTGCACACGCACCACGGATCTCCCTTGTGAAATAGCCGGGCGACTGCCTAAACGGGATCATCATCCGCGCAACAAATCGAATCAACTCCAACTCGCCACTGATGCAAGCCGTGGCCGGGAGTCGAACTTGGGTTGCCGTGTTGACAGTGCAGCACGCTAACCAGACATGCCTCAGCCACACTGCAAATAGGATCTATATGACTGGTGTATGAATGTCGAAATGCTGGGAGGTTTTTTTTCCAGTTCCTGACAAAGCTCCAAACACACGGATCGAAACGTCAGAAACATCGTGCCGGAAAACACGCAGTTCAACCCGAGCACGCACGCGAGATGAGAATCAGAATATCTCTTTATGCCACTGACATCCAGTTGGGGTGGCTCAGAACATTGCAAAAACCAACAATACAAAACATGATACAAAAACACGATAGGAGGGTAAAGTATAGGAAAGTTAAACCAATCGCTTAAAAATATATAGAGATAAAACTAAAGAATTTTCATCTTAACAAACTAAAGCTACACTACCTCTATTTTATCAGGTACAGCCCACTGAGCTATATAGCTCTTTGTTCGAATATATGCATGTACGTTAAACTTCTACACAGACACTTCGTGGCAAACCCCTCATTCAATTGTACTGCACATCTACGCTCCCGTGTGCATGTTCCACCCCTCCGGCAAAACTCGCAAGTGACCGGGGTGAAGTGTGATCAAATCACCTTGTGTGACCCACGTGGCGTGCATCTGCACAGCGCGAGCGCGACAGCGTGCGCGGGAGGAACAGAATTGGCTAAACGTTTCAAGCAGGATCCTAAGTCGTTCGAGCCTTCGTCTCGGCAACGGAGCAGTCTGCATGAATAAATAACTCATATTTGCACTCATGTCAATTCCGCAGGCTCCGCCGATGGGACGCTTGGCCAATTCCAATTCTTTAAACCGCCGGGACTGACGGTCTCTCGGCGGGCACTCAGCCGTCGGTAAATAACGTTTTAAGGGCTCTCAAATGAATACAATGACCATAAAACCTACCGCGCGCGCGCGAACACCTGCAGTCACAATAAACGAAGAGAGATTGCGGGCGAGCACGAGGCGCGGAGCGGGGAGGAAGCGTCGTTGGCGGATGCGAGGTGGCAGTGCCAGCGGCTCCGGAAGCACGCGGCACGCGGCACACGGCACGCGGCACACGGCACGCGCATCGCCGCGTCGGCGTCAATCCGGGCAGCACGGTGCGCAAAGCGGGGCCTCGCGGAGGGAAGCGGCCGCGTTCGATTCCCGTTTGAGTGTGGCTTTGGTATTTCCCCCCCCCCCTGTTCTGTAGAATATGAATGAGTGAGTGGGTGAGTGGGTGAGTGTGTGAGTGAGTAAGCAAGGGTCAGGCAGTGAGACTGTGTAGAGTTGGGGGGGCGGTAGTGTAGCGGTTAGCACACTGCGCTACGAACCCGAGTTCGATTCCCGCTCACGGCCAACACCAGTGACGATTATCTGAACAGGTCCTGGGCCTCCCCTAGGTTGACTCAGGGACGGGAAGGAGCGGAGGGGCGAGGAGAGGGAAGAGGAAGGGAATAGGCGTTGGGGAAGAGGTGAGGCTTCGAGAGAGGGACGGAGGGGGGGGGTTAAGGAGGGGGACTGGTTGCTCAATGTACAGAGGAAGCCACTGCTTCTGCTCGACTCAGTGAGGCTTTGCTGGGTAAATTGGCAAAGTAATAATAACACTCGATTTGAAAATTGTAATTCTTTATCGTAAACCTCACACACGTGAGCACAGACGCACACTGTCCTCTCGCTCACAAGGCCTCCGATTAGGATGGCCAGCTACATGCGGCGCAAAAGAAGTTCAACATACAAACACGACCTCTCTCCCCTTGGACCGCGATCACGACTATGCACACACACACGCGCTGCTGGAGAACACTGAGAGCTCTCGCACGCTCACCGCCTGAAGCCCTCCTCCACCCAAACTTCCACGATTTCTCAGAGGTGGCTCTAGACGTGTTCTGTATGAACTGCACACTATAAAAACTATAAAACTATTATTTTACCAGATAAGGCCCACTGAGTTATGTAGTTATTTGTCAGAAGCGACCAGGCCACAAATGATAGCTCAACAAAGTGGCTTTTCACGTGGAAATGTATTGCAGCCAAATACCCTAAACGCGTGACGTTGATTCAAAATGTGGAGGGGAAAACTATAAGAGCTGGTGAAAAGTCCACGCGACCACAGGGAACGAGACACGCAAACTCCAAATATACAGCAGCAGGCGTCATGGTCGAGATCGAACCCACGACCTCCTGTATACCAGGTGCGGTAATTAACATCCTGCCACCATATACAGTAAATATAAAACCACATTGAGCAACAGATGAGGACCCCAAGCAGTGCAAGGGCCCCCCAGAGTAATGAACAATTGAACAAATGGAATTGATATTCTATGAACATCAAAAGCCAATGATCATCAGCAGCTAATTAATCTCTTTTATCACTATCTTGTCTATAGCTCTCTTCTCTCATCTTATTAAATCTCTGTTACTCATCTGTCAACATCTCTTCTCATATCACTCCATCTCTATCTCATCTGTAATCTCTCTTCTCACCGCATCTCTCTCTCTCTGTTGCCGATATCCCTTCTGCCACCTCGCCCGGAGTTTAAGAATGGAATTAAGGGCCCCCAGTGGGCCCGCATCGCCACTACGGTGTTCTAAGTGGCACGCGCGAGCTGCCCACAACGGCAAATGTTTGTAGCGCGAGCTGATTGGCGCAATCCCCGACGTTTACACTCCACGTGCTGGGACCTTCTGCAGGAACTGCTGGCCGCGTAGAGGGGAACCAATGGGCAGTTCGGTTATCACTCACCACTGATCATAGCCGTAGCCAGGAATGGAGACGGTGCTTATTACTGTGCGACCGCTCAGTAATAAGCCTCATCAGCCGCCGGATGAAGTCCTCTCTATCCATATCGCAGCCACTATACACAGAACATAGATGTGCAGCTAGTGCACATACGAGTGACGATGGAGACACCCGGGATTGCTGCCGTAGCGTAGCGGTGAGCCCACTGGACTTGCAATTCAGAGGTCGCCCGGTTCGAGTTCATCTCTCTGCGCAGCGGCAGGTGAAACAGCGGTACGCCCGCCCAGCAGTCCACATGGGTGCCACGCTGTTGGTCAATCGGCAGGTCGCGCGCGTCGGGGCAAAGTGTGGGTATGCCCACCTTTCCCAAGACGTTCGGCCGGCATGGAGGAGTAGGCCGGCTACACACCCTCGACACAGAGGTGGGGAGCCCTGCCCACCCTCAGTGGCACGAGCGATCGCAGCCACTTACGCCTCCATCGCGATCGCCCGCACGCAGCCACCTGTAACGTGGTCGGCGCGCACCACGCGACCAACGAACGCGTTGGTATCCGTGTCCTGCCGTGGGCGGCGCTGGGTTACAGGGCAGACGCTGCCCCCCCCCTCCCCCCGCCATCGGCGTCGCCAGCGGCGCGGATCGCGCACACCGCGTCGCACCGGATCGCCAGCGCTGGGTCACGTGTGGAAACTGAGTTGGGGTTTGGGGGGGGTGGTGGTGGTGGTGGTGGTGGGGGCAGGGGCCTCCCCTCCGGAGATGGAGCCCGTCGAGTGCTGCCCAGCCACCCCAGCTGGGCCTGGGGGATGCACAAAAGGGCAGCCCCGGGTCCCCGTGGTGTGTAATTTGTCTTTTTTAATCTGCTTTTGTGCGCCGTGTAGAAATGGCGTAATCTGTGGGCGCAGCCTTCACCTGCTGGCGAGGGTGGGGGGGGGGGGCTCCTGATTGATGGCAGGACAATGCCGCTCGACTCGGGGAATAAGCTCCCGCCCGTGCAAGAAGACATTAGTGGCAGCTCAATGAACGGTGATTGCGGAGGGGCGAGGGGCTGGCCGCGCCGGACGGGAGAGAGGGAGGAGAGGCGGTGGAGAGTGGCGAGGAGGCAGCAGCAGCAGCAGCGTCCGCCGCCACAACGAGCAGAGAAGAATTCCAACTCGCGCCGCCGTCGCGTTTCCAAAACACCTCGCGCCCCCCCCCAACCACCGCCTCCCCCGCCCCTCCCTCTCGCCGCCCCCCCCCCAGACCTCCACCCTCCCCAGCAATAAATAAACGTCGCAAAGGGCTCTACGATGCGGTGTTTGCGTCGTGCCGCGCGTTGTCCGACGTTTCGCGCCCCGGAGCTGTCTGCTGCGTTTGCAGGCTGTGCCGTGCGTCGTTCGTTCTCGGGGTAAAGTTCCGGAAACCCGACGGAGAGGCGTGCAGCGCCAGCCGCGAGAAACAGTCGTGGGAGAAGAGCAAAAACACTTCGTCATTTAAACGCAGAAGATCTTTTCTTGCATTTGCTGCATTTCGCGTTTCTTCTCGCTTGGATAAAAATGCTGGTTCTGTGCCCTCACGAGCAGCAGCAGCGGCGGCATCGTATCGCGTCGCCATATTCAGCGTAGAGATTTGTTTTGAAATAAAAACGTCGCTACGCGTTCCGCGGACCTTCACTGCCTCGTTGAATCGCGCGAAGACCGACAGCGAAATCTACACGAAGCGACCCTTCAACTCGCTGCACGGCGCTTCCCCTCCCCTCGGCGCCAGCGACGAACGGCGGTGGCCGTGAGCCAGGACATAATTGTGAAAATGAAGCATTCAACATCGGACAAAAAAGGGACCTCGCATGTCAATGCGCGCGACGGTGAACGTTGTGTGTAGGGGTATCTTTCTTTTTTCTCGCTTCCTAATTGTCCACTTTCGGAGATAATGATCCCTCTGGCGGGCAGTAATCAGCCAGGCAGATGTCAGCCAGCGCAAGTGCACGCAGATGCACGCACGCAAACACGTACACACGCGCAAAACTTGGGCGCTCACAAAGGATCCCTCCCGGAAGGGCGCGTGGGGATTTGTGGATGACGAGCGATATCTCACCGGCCTGCGCTACTCTCTCTCTCTCCCTCACGCATCTCTCCCTCTTGCATCTCTCTCTCTCTCTCTCCTGCTTCCCCGAGGCCATGCCGGCCTGATCCATCACCCTCGCGGTCACCCACGCGCCACACAGCCCCTCAGGGGCCAGGCATATGTCTGGGTGAAAGCCGAGAGTGGGATTATCATGTATTAAACAGCAGCCGGCTGTGTCCAGATAAGCTCCAACATTTTCTAATTGTAACTCCAGTTTTTTGGCCATTTGGGCCCCAAACAAAGAGATCGCTTGTCGCTGATTTCGAATCGGGCTCTTATCTCGATAAAAAAAAAAAACTCTCTCTGCAGACCGCTGACAACACAGGACACCGTTCTGTAAAACAAGATTTGTTTTTAAGGGCCCCAAATAGAATATTAAAAGCTAATAGGAGCGATCAGCTGTTGCCTGAAACTTAGGACGAGTTTATGAACTTAAACACCGCGGTCTGGTTTGTTCACCGACTGTGGCGCAAAATTGAGATGTAGGGGGCACAGAGAAATCCCGGCTCAGCTGCAAGAATCACTGGGATCTGACGCTCCTCCATCGCGAGTCTTAAGGGTTTATTTATTTTATCACTTTCCCGTCAAGTTTATCCCGATATCGCTCTCGGCGTTGTGCCGTGAAACGAACGACACAATCGCATCTCTCGCAGAAAACAGCCCACGGAAGTGGCTATCATAGGGCTACCTCTGATATCCCTTCAAGTAACCACTGATTTAGGCATTCAGGGGACAGCACATTCCAGTTCAAGGACAAACTTTAACAGTATTTTTTTTATGAATTGAGAAAAAAACAGAGCACTTGCTTTTTTCTCCTAAACAAAAAAAAAATGACGTTTTCGTTGTTGTTGAAAATATATGATTAACAAAAAATCTACACGAACCCAAAAGATTGACGCAATTAATCTGAGACAGACGGCGCTACGCGTACGTTCAACGGCCAGCAGCACGAACTACCCCTCGCCGCTCGCCGCTGAACAACGCTCGTTTACAAACAGCGCCGCGTTGCACCGAGGTGGCGTCTGCGGGCGCACGGTAATCCACGGCAATGCTGATCACGTTGGACACAACTCCGATACGGTAACGACACACGGTGGCGGCGGCGGTGGTGGGAACAAAGCGGGTGACGCGGCCGGTCAGACGACGTGGCACCATCTCCACGGCATCCGCTCGGTCCACGACAGCGCGACGCGTGAGCGCGTGTGTATGTGTGCATGTTGAAGCTCATTCAGACCATATGTAGCCAACCGTGCTAATCGGAGGTTTTGCTCCATATGGGGGAAGAACAAACTTAACACAAAAAGCAGTTCCAAAGAAATTAGTTTGTCAATCTAGACGATGATTATTTAAAAGTGGTTAGCTCCAGTGGCTTCCTAATATCGGAAGGAAGAGCGTTCCAGACGGCTGCAGGAGCTCATCTGCAAGTGCGCAATGCGGTGACCGCCGTCTTTGTTTGATGGTTCGTCAAAAGCCGCTGCGAGGATGACCGGAGTTCGCGAGATGATGGTTTATGCTCTTTGACGAGATCAACAAAGTATTGTGGTTCATTTGTGATTGGCACTCTGTGTGCAATGAGTGCACACAAAGTGTAAGCCAACGCAGCTTGGCGAGCACTGGACGGACACGGTCGGATCTTGCAGTCCCCGTCACCGCACACACGCCAACCGCAAACACACATCCCGGCAACTTCACGTGCGGGCTCTGCGCCACGCATCACCCCGAGACTTAACGCATCGCATGAGGACTCCGCAACAATAACGATGAGCGCGCCGGAATCGCAATCGGGCAACGGGTCTTCTTCCCTTTCAGGGCCGTGCTATTGACGGACGCGTTTGAGCTGTGGCTACGGGCTACGGGGAATTCGCCCAACGAGACGCAGTCCTAAGGGTAGCTTCTGTTAAGCAGCCTTCGACATTTGTCCAAAAATAATTTCCCCGACGACTCTGCTCATCTCCCGCAGGCAACTCCCTCCCTTCTGTCTGTCCACATGTCCGCTGGGGGGGGGGAGTAAAGGGTTAAAGCCTTTGTCACCAAAACTTTAGTTTTGGCCCACAGGGAGACACCTTATACTCTCGCTCACACAACCATAAGAGAGAATTTCTGATTACGTCCCCAAAAAAATCTGGAAGTCAAGCCGAGATACAACTTTTTTGCACAATAATATATGTACAGGCGGTCTCCAGTTTACGACAGTCCGACTGATAACGATCCGCATCTAGGACGTTTATGTAGCGCACTACCATGGACCGATTTACGACTCAGAAACTTGATTTACAACGCGTCGATTTGCTTTCCGATGTGATTTGGCATGGAGCATTTGTTATTTCCAAGTGTTTTTTTGTGGAATTTTACCAATGAAACCCCGTTAAATGTGGCTGGCAACTGGAACAGCACATCGGCAACTGACGTTTCTACTTTCTCTACTGTCTCTGTGGGAAAACAGGGGGCAGATATCCGACGGTCTGAATTTCAACAACGGGGTTTCAACAAACGCATTGTAACGTCGTATAAGCGGGGAGCGCCTGTACAGCACTTCGCTTGAAGCGTCAACGGAGCGATGAAACCAGCCCGTGTCAACGACACGGGTGGATTGATCCATCGCGAGACGCATGAGAGATGGCGACAGCTTTCGAAGGCCTTTATCCAGCGCTCAGTAGATCGTGGTTGTTGATGACGGTGAGATATAGAATAAGAATAATTATCAGTTCTTTGCAAATCCACTTCTTAATGAAGGCCTTTTCATTTCTTCACCACCGACTGGTCAGTGCGGGCTAACGAAGGGGGGAGCCCTGGACCAGGTTCCGGTACAAATCTCTCGCCACATACGTCAGCCAACGGCCAGGCATTTAACTCGCTTTGCTTTATATACAGAGCACGTGCGTGGAGCGGAGGCTACCGACAAGTTGCAGGGACACCGATTTCGCTCCTTTGCACATCGCAGCTGCAGCTGGGTCGCGTTTTGATGTCCGCGGTGCAAAGTTTCCGCGGAGCATTCAAAGTTCACCGTCGGGCTCGCGACGGGTTTTGCATTTTCCTTTAAAGCAGGTGGCAAGTTTAAGTGTTTTTTGTTTGCTAAAATAATCAAATCAAATTTCCATGCGTTAAAATAAATTAACATAAAGAGGGAGGGGAAACTACGCGTGACGAACTCTGTTGGGGTTCCCGCCGCATTCAGTGTGGTATTCACTACGTACCATTCACTACGTACCATTCACTACGTACCATTCACTACGTAACATTCACTACGTAACATTCACTACGTAACATTCACTACGTAACATTCACTACGTACCATTCACTACGTACCATTCACTACGTAACATTCACTACGTACCATTCACTACGTACCATTCACTACGTACCATTCACTACGTAACATTCACTACGTAACATTCACTACGTACCATTCACTACGTAACATTCACTACGTACCATTCACTACGTAACATTCACTGTCCTCAAAGGTCCCACCGGCTACAGCTCCACCGGCACCCAACACCTGGCCTCCTACAGCGCTCTCAAAAAAAACGTCCGTCAATTGTAGAAAACACACACACACACCGCAGGCGCGCGGCGCCGATGCCATTCCTCATTTCTTTGTTGTCATTCCGTATTTCTTTATTATCTACCACAAAGATAAGGGACACCTGTCGGCGTGTTTTAAAGCAGGTGCGAAAGTTAAACAAGTTGCTAATCATATCGGCCACCCCCCCTCCAGCCCCGACCGGTGCTTTGTGCGCGAAATGTAATTGTGCCGTGTCGGCTGGGTCAGCCGGCTGACCGGGTTGTCCGATGGCCGTGAGGAGGGAGCGAGGGGGGCGAGCGAGAGGGGCGAGCGAGAGGGGCGAGCCAGAGTTCCAGCTGCCCTCGCCCGCCAACGCACCGCGAGCTGGGCCGGTGAAGCGTGAGCTCGCGCCTGCCCGGGATTCACCTGCTCATTGTTTGTCTCGCGCCCATTCACGGCCCCGGCCTGCGACGACGGCGCTGCCCTGACGGATCAGGTAACTCTGCCATCTGCCGCCCGAACCACAACAACAACAACAAAGGAATCCGGCCACCCCCCCCCACAGCCCCCCGCCAGCACCTGGCGTGCGTCGGCGCACCGCGCTGTGACGCCCCCGGTTCCTCGCTTAGCAACTGAAAACTATTTTTTACTTTACCAGGTGCTGCCCAACGAGCTTTCTCACTCTTTTTCAGACGTGGCTCATCATCACGTGGAAATGTATGACGGCCAAACACTCTAAAACGCGTGACGTTGAGTCTAAATGTGGAGGGAAAAACCAGAGGACCTGGAGAAAAATCCACGCAACCACGGGGAGTGAGACACCGCAAACTACAAATATACAGCAGCAGGCATCAGGGTGGAGATCGAACCCACGACCTCCTGCACACCAGGCGAGAGAGTCAACATCTCGCCACTGTGGCGCCCCTCGCTCGCTCGCACATCACAACTCAAAGTGATTTCCTACTCAGACGAGCGTTGAGGAGCTGCTCGTCACCTCCTTTCGGCCCCGAGTCAGTGACAGAATTCCACGTTCCTATGGCGAGGGAGATTCTACCAACAGGAGAACCGCTAGATGTGGCATCTGTCACCATTTTCCGTATATGGTTAATATAAGTAAGCGGATGACGTGATTACGTGCTTATTAAACACGGTTAATGCAAACTTGAACCGAAATGTCGTGGGTACAAACTCAAGTGTTTCCATCCCGGGTCAAATATTTGGTCCGGGCCAATGGACCACAAGTGGTACTCAGTTTATACACCGCGGAGAGATGATGGAACCGAGCCAACTCGACTTTCAGGATCTGAACTCGCAACCTTCGGCCACTCGGCCACCTGGCCCCGCCGCGGTGGAGAACCGTCAACAAACACAAAGCGTCAACAAACACAAACCGTCAACAGACACAAACCGTCAACAGACACAAACCGTCAACAAACACAAACCGTCAACAAACACAAACCGTCAACAAACACAAAGCGTCAACAAACACAAACCGTCAACAAACACAAACCGTCGACAAACACAAACCGTCGACAAACACAAACCGTCAACAAACACAAACCGCCGACAAACACAAAGCGTCGACAAACACAAACCGTCGACAAACACAAACCGTCGACAAACACAAACCGTCGACAAACACAAACCGTCGACAAACACAAACCGTCAACAAACACAAACCGTCGACAAACACAAACCGTCGACAAACACAAACCGTCGACAAACACAAACCGTCGACAAACACAAACCGCCGACAAACACAAAGCGTCGACAAACACAAACCGTCGACAAACACAAACCGTCGACAAACACAAACCGTCGACAAACACAAACCGTCGACAAACACAAACTGTCGACAAACACAAAGCGTCAACAAACACAAACCGTCGACAAACACAAACCGTCGACAAACACAAATCGTCGACAAACACAAACCGTCGACAAACACAAACCGTCGACAAACACAAACCGTCGACAAACACAAACCGTCGACAAACACAAACCGTCGACAAACACAAAGCGTCAACAAACACAAACCGTCGACAAACACAAACCGCCGACAAACACAAAGCGTCAACAAACACAAACCGTCGACAAACACAAACCATCGACAAACACAAACCGTCGACAAACACAAACCGTCGACAAACACAAAGCGTCGACAAACACAAAGCGTCAACAAACCGTCAACAAACACAAACCGTCAACAAACACAAACCGTCAACAAACACAAACCGTCGACAAACACAAACCGTCGACAAATACAAACCGTCGATAAACACAAACCGTCAACAAACACAAACCGTCAACAAACACAAACCGTCGACAAACAAAAACCGCCAACAAACAAAAACCGTCGACAAACAAAAACCGTCAACAAACACAAACCGTCAACAAACACAAACCGTCAACAAACACAAACCGTCAACAAACACAAACCGTCAACAAACACAAACCGTTAACAAACACAAACCGTCAACAAACACAAACCGTCAACAAACACAAACCGTCAACAAACACAAACCGTCAACAAACACAAACCGTTAACAAACACAAACCGTCAACAAACACAAACCGTCAACAAACACAGGGGCAGCAACGACAACGACAACGGCGACGACGTCGCGAGCATTCGGCCGGAGGCGCCGGAGGGAGCGTGCCACAACGGGCTCGGCAACAACCCTGAGCAGGTGGCCGCCTCGGCCGCCTCGCACCTCACTCCCCTCACCTATTGCCTCCCTCAGCCCTCGCCTTCCTCGCCCGCCTCGCACCTCACTCCCCCCGCCCTTTGCTTCACTCAGCCTCACTCTGCCCCCAACTTTGTTCTCCACCACCCTCGCTCTCCTCGCCCTCAGTCACCTTGTTGATCTCCTCGCGCCCCTCACCCTTCCCTTGCCTCGCCCTCCCCATGTTTCGCTCTCCTCACCTTTGCCTTTTTCGAACTTTCCTCGCCACTCTCTCCAAAGACAAAGATCCCCCGTAAATCCTTAACAGACTGTAGGGGCAAGTGCTGTTAGCGAGCACCTATGAAGGCCGGAACGGTACACGAGGGGATGGGTGGCCAGCACCACGCCTGACCGCCTTTGTCTCCCCAGTGGCAATGTTTACACACCGCACCAGGTACTCATTTGAGGCTGATTCGAGCTAGGGGAGGCCCAGGACCGGTTCAGATAATCGGTCACCGGTGTTGACCGTGAGCGGGAATCGAACCCGGGTGGCCGGGTTCGTAGCGCAGCGTGCAAACCGCTACACTACCGCTCTCTCCACCACCACCACCTACCACCCTCTCTCTTCCTGCACCCCTCCCTCGCCGCCCACTCAGCGTTGACTCCATATGTCACTGTGTGGAAGAGCAGGTTACACAAGAGCAGATAAGCCAAGGTTTCCAAAGGAAAGCTACTCTTATCAGATTAACGCATTTGTATAGCCAAAGAGTTAGTGTCCCTCCGTGAAGGGTATTTTACCAATATTTTGCTTTGCTCTCTCCAGGATGAGACTGCACACAGCTTTGAGAAGGATTTAACGACAATAGTGAAGAGAGTACAGCCTCTTCACTATTTGTCTTTCCAACACAAAAGGCCGCGGCAAACCGTTCAGTTTACAACACACACACGCACGCACACACAAATATAAAATTTTCGGCTTGTTCCAGGGTCCAATAAAACTCGTCAAGTAAACTTTACAAGTATCAAGGCTACTCGTGTTTCAGCAATTGTTAGGAATACGTTTTTGTAAAAATTCTGTTCAACTTTGAATGCTCAAAACAACTTCTGACTTACACTTTTATAAACTCTGAGCATAAAAAATATATACGTTTTGCACTCTCAGCATTAAACAAAACACAATCACAGATCGGTGAGGCGTGGTGGGACGCCGGAACCGTGCTCTCATTGTAGGAATTGTTCCATTTTCTTTTTCTTCTTTTCCAATGTTTGTGGCTTCGGTGACCAGGTGGCAGCGCGCCTGAAACTTTGCCCTGGTAAATATTTAATTAGCTTTCGAAAGGCAGAGGGTGCTCCGTAAAGAGCAGGCTTGGCTTTGGTTTGGGATTTGGGGAACGGATGGAGGGGTGGTGGTGGTGGTGGTGGGGGGAGGGTTCGGTGGTGGTCTTTGTCCCGCGAGGCCCCTTTTTATTTTATCGCCGGGAGCCAGGCTTGTTCCAATCTGGCCCCCTCCCCGCCCGCCCCCCCGCGCAGCGACAAAACGAGCGGAGCTCGCGTTACAGGCCACACCTCCCGCGAGATCCTCCTAATGACTTTATTCACTGACGAAAAAAAAATGTTCAAGCGTTGGATCTTAATTGCCGGCGAGACGCGCATCTGCCAGAGTTCCAGACGGACGCCGCCTCGCGACAACGACGCCGCCGCTGCTGCTGCTACTTCTGCTGCTGCTGCTTCAGCTCCAGCGCCGGGGGCCGTGTGAAACCGAACACGGCGGAACTCTCAGCCTCATGGCGGACGCGAATTGCCGCCGGGGGACCGTTGCCGGTTCAGAAGGCACGCTCGCCGCCCACCGTTACGGGAGCCGACCCGCGAGCTGCCCGCACGGACGTACCTCGGGTCCGACGTTTCGCTCCGCGTGCCGGGGAGCTTCTTCGCAACTCAACGCGTTCACTCGCGACGCGGTTACCGGGGTCATCGTGCAATGTGGCCATCGCCATCACATCGTTTCTTCCTTTACGCATGCACACATCGCATATACCAAGACAAAGATCCCCCGTGTAGCCTCAACAGACTTATGGGGCAAGTGCTGTTAGTGAGCACCTATGCGCCGGCACGGCACACGAGGGGGTGGGTGCCCAGCATCATGCCCGGCCGCCTTTTTGTCCCAAATGATTATGTTTACACACCACACCAGGTACTCATTTAAGGCTGATGTTGGCTGTGAGTGGGAATCAAACTCGAGTGGCCCGGTTCGTAGCGTAGTTGGCTAACCACTACACTACCGCTCCCTGACACACACAGACACACATATCACACACACCACGTAACACATGCGAACATACACACATCACATACTAACTTCACATACATGCACACACATCACACCCACACACACTACATACACGTATCATACACACAACAAACGCATATGACACACACCATATACACACACACAGGAGGCAGAGGGTTAAACAGAAGCAGGGACACGTCTGTCACAATGACAGCAGCGTCGGGTGGGGGGGGAGTGAGATTGGAGGTCGGCCAGCGCCATACAAACGGCGATCATCACGCGACGCAACAGACACCGCACAGAGACCCATAGACTTACACAGAGACCCAAAGACTCACACAAATACCCAGAAATATACAGGTATCTAGACTCGCAGAGACCCTTAGAATCACACAGAGACCCAAAGACTCACACAGAGACCCATAGACTCGCAAAAAGACCCATAGACTCGCAAAGAGACCCATAGACTCACAATGAGACCCATAGACTCACAAAGAAACCCAGAGACTCCAACAAAGACCGAGACTCTCACTAAGACCCAGACTCACACAGATTACCCACGGATACCCACATGCTCATATAGGTGGATTGTACTTCGCAATTCACTAGCAAATAACTCATCCTGGTGTCTCAACTTCTCACCTGGCTAAACAACTTGAATGAACTAAGGTGACTCGATAATTCTCCACTCGTTGAGGTGTAACGAGACGAAGAGCTGCCCGCACGTCTAGACACAAAGCAGAAGCCAGGAAGCCCCCGCGATTAGCAACTAAAGGGTAAACAACAACACACTCTTTTGTTTTTTTCGGTAAAATCACGTAGGTAAAAAATTTAAATAAATTAAATCACGACGTTTCGGAGGCAACACAAGCTGCCGTCTTCAGGTGGAACCGTCACAGCAAAATTACTGTATCAATCCTTGCAGTCACAAAAACTTCTAATCTAGAGGTAAACAACAACGACAACAAGTATGTGGCGGGTACAAACAAGCAACTGTGACCGCCTACTCGACCGTATCAAATAAATGCACCCTAAGTTTGGATTTGAGCAACCGGCCTGGGTAGCTGAGCGCTAGAGCGAGCGGCTCGCAATCGGACGGTCGCGAGTTCGCGGTCGGTTACCCTGGACGGCGGAGTCACCAACTCCAGCGCCGTCGTCGTCGTCGTTACCGTCGGTGTCGAGACTCCGGGGGGGTCCCTGGGCCGCGGGCCGCGACCCACGGGGGGCACAGAGCCCCCCACCGGCTCCCCGCTCCCCCTCCATGAGCGCACAGCGCACGCCGCACCCCACCATCTGCACCGCGTCACACGCGGGACACGCGGGACAGGGCAAGCGGTTAGTCAGCTACGGGTTGTGCCACGTGTTGTTTGGCATGACGTCCGACGTTTCACTTCACGTGCTGGAAGCTTCTTCATGACATTCATCACTGACAGGAATTCCTAATGGATAATTGTTTCCATCTATACCTATAGATTGTACGTATAGTTCAGAAACATACGACATGGCCAAACAAAAATGGGGGAAAAAAACTGAAAAGTGCGCAAAGAATCGCCGAGGGGTGTGCGCTCGCAATTAAATTGAGCCAGGAAAGGAAACCCGTAGCTTGGAGAACACACGCAAGTCAGAGACATAACAATGACAGTTTGTAGAAGTAAGTGGGCTTGGTCAGGACACGTCGCAGCTAGAGGGGACGATGACCGGCGGTCGAGACTAACGTTGGAGCGGCAGCCAAAGGAGCGATCGCGCCCAAGAAGACGCCCACACACGGAGGTGGAGCGACGACATCGGCTCGTGTACAGGTGCTCGGTGGATTATCGCATCACGGGACTATGCAAGATTGCGATGGCTTGGGGGAGAGGCGGCGCAGCGGTGAGCATAATGCATTATGAACCTTGTGATCTCAAGCCGATTCCACAGCTTACATAAATCAGCGGTGGGCTCTATCTGATCCATTTCAGGGTACCCCCCCCACCCGCCCCACTCCTTCGCCAGGGTCCCCCCACACTGACCAGCGCGGAAAAATATCAGCTAATCAACAACCCCCGTCACCGACGTTCCATATACAGGCCTTCATCGTCCAGGAGTGGACAGATCATAGCCGATGCTGATGGACGCTGATGATTTACTAGATTTATTTTCCCACTTGAAATTCCATAATAAAAGCCCGGCTCAAACCGCCAACGCCAGCAGGGCGTAGATTACGGCCCGCGCAGAAGCTGCTTGCCACGGCAGGAATACAAAAAAAAAGATGGCATTCTTGGCCCGAGAGGACGTCTTCCGTGGAGATGGAGTGGCGAGGTCAGCTCGCGTTCCAAGAGCAAGGACGGATTAGTGCGTCAGAAGATTCCGCGAGGTTATTGGGACGTCCTCGGGGAGGCCTTCATCCAGCGGTGGATAGATCACGGCCGACAACAATAACGAAAGACAACAAAGGGTGAGGTCGTTGGATTTTTTTGTCGCCTGCGCTTCTGAAATGAAACCAGCTCGAATCGCAAACGGCATCTTGGGGTCGGTTACACCGGCACAGACGAAGCAGCAGTGGCGGTAATTAAAGCGGCGGGCGTTTGGCTGTTATCTCTGTGCCACCACACACGCGAAACAAAGACAATTGGAACGTTCCTTGAGTGACAAAAACAAAGTCGCGTTTCATTAAATGATTGCAGTTGAATGGAGCTCCGTCTCCTTGGGACCGAACCCTGAATGGGGTATTTTACATCTCAAAAGCAATATTTTTGGTTAATTATAATTGTAAAATATAATTTAAAGGTAAACACAACGTTTTCTCTCCGGTGCAGAGCATGGCAACTACACGTTTGAAGCGGTCGAGGGATTGAAAAATCAAGGGGGCATAGAATTAGCAAAATAAACAGACAACAACGCTTCCTTTCGCATTATCTGTCCCTCCACATACAAAATACAAAATAAATGTACACCACATCAGCCACGCGGCTATCCGTGGGAGTGCATTATTTTTGAGAAGCACGGGCTCAGTACAAGAACACTTTGTGGACAAGTTTCGACATTCAATGTCTCATCAGCAGTCACGCTTGCTTGCTTGAGCCATGCCGGTGACCTGGCAAGGGTCCTCCTCTCTGCTAGATATGCAACCCAGTTCAATGATGCACTCCCAGAATGCCGTGTGGCTGATTATATTTAAGTGGAGGGACAAATATGTGAAGGTTAATTAATATTTCGTGTTATGAATATTTCGTGTTTTTCAGATGTTGCGTCATTAGTATGTTGTGTTATCAAAGTGACATTTTGCACCTGCGAACACCTAATGTCGGCAACTATTCATAGCGCTGCTCATGAGATATGAATAAACTGTGCATAATAAAGGGCAATGTGGCACAACATTGGGAATCATTTACTCAACAATCTGACTTTTTTGCATAAACTAAACATAAATATATAAGTCTGTATTCAGGGTGAAACAAGGAATTAATTAACAATTACTGTAATTAAAGGTGCAGCCCTGCAATTTCAAGCTCCCTCTAGGGTCTCATCATCAGCAGTAATCCGCATCTGCGGCTGCAGTGGATTGTGGTCCAGGAGCTTCACAAAGGATCGAAGCCAGGGATCTTCAGCGTCGTCTGGTCTTTCACGAGGTGTTTTTGTGACTTCTCGTGAACTCTATTCGGCTTTCCAAGGATTATCCGCGTCGGAGCTGCGTTGTTGGCGCGTTGTTCACTTTCAGCGGCACACAGAACACGATGAGAACACAATGTCTCGGGTAGTTTTACAAATAAGGCGACCCTGCAGCCAACATTTCAATATCAACATCTATTGTTTTAGATAATAGGGATTATTTTTGGAAGAAGTCGGTGGTTTTTGACAAACAATCAAAATTGTGTGCACCATCTCCATCCCAGCGTGGATAAAAAAATATATAAGTTTTAATGAGTATATCCGACACTGCGGTATTTTTCAGAGTTGTTTGCCCGTATCAAGAAAGGTGGACAAATTAGTTACGCAATTCCTAACTGGTTGGCATACTATACCCAAGTCAAAAAGCCACTTTGTGATGATACCAAGAATCACCGACGTCTCTGACGCGTGTGCAAAATACGTGCGTCCGAAACCGTAAATCTCTCTCCATCGATGCGTTTTATAATCACGTCAACTTTGACCACTGCGTACCGTAGTCGTACCGCGTACTCGTACCGCGTACGATGTCATCAGCCAAAATGTTGTGTTGACATACAGGAGGGGACCGGAACACCTAGAGAAAAACAACTCGTGTGGCATTCTATCTCATACAGATGGGACAGATGGAACAGATGGGACAGATGACATTAGCCAACATTTTTGCTGCACCTCCTGACCAAGCCAGGTTCACGGCTCCTCCTCGACACCTACGGGAAGGGATTTAGGCAACATTTGTGCGGTGATCCACCAACCCTCGCTCGCTGCTTCCACAGGGCCGGCTTCCTGGCGGCAGCTACACGCAGCGATGACCCCAATTACAGCAACGACCTCGTGAACAGAAGCGGAGGCGAGCGATGCAGTCGCAGACAACGTCGCCGATTGCAAGCTTCCTTTGGCTGCGACAACGGCAACGGCTATCGCACAACAAGCGCTCATTTTAGCTGCCCTCCTCACCAACATTTAAATTTTTGTCCTCGGCACGCATGGACGCACGCGCACGCACGCACACACACACGCGCGCGCAGCCGACACCGGCCCATCAACCGGGTGGATAATCGCGAGCAGCACAGCTCACAGTTTGCTCGATAATTCCAAGTAGAAGCGCAACAGTTCGGGCGGTGCCTTTCGGCCCCCCGTTCTTTGGTTGTTCACACCGCCGCACGGCTTTATGACACGAGAGCCTGCAACAATAAGATAAGGCAGCCATGGCAAGCAGGCGAGGGCCGCCAGGGGTGTGGGGGCGTCTGTGGGGGGGGGGGGGAGATCACTCCCAGAAGAAGTGAGTTTCGCCTTTGTTCATCCGCAGCGTTCTAACCCCGCAGCCGCCCCCCGCGACTCGCCCCAAACGCTCCGATAAACAATGCACGGCTTGGAAGCGAGAGGCGGGCGGGGGGAGCGGGCGGGGGGGGGGGGGGGCACGCAGCCTTTGACGAAGCAAAGCAGGGGAGCGTTCTCACGTCGTTACCATCTGCGGGACGATAGCGCCCGCAAACACCAACACGCGCTCGACCCCTCTCGACGCCGACGCCGCCGCGGCCAACCGGTGGATTCGCCTCCCGATTCGCCGGGGGGGAGGAGGGGGGGGCGGTCCGACCAACGGGGGGGGCCGCGGAGGAGCACGCCGTTGGCGGATGACACCGGTGGTGCCAGCGGGCCGAGTGTGCGTCCAGGCGCCGGGACAAGCGGGCGAGGGCGCCATCGACAAGTCAAACCGAGGAGAGTTCGTCACGTCTTTCTCGAATTTGAGCGAGGACGCAAACGAGTGCTCGGGGGGGAAAGAGACGACGGGGAGGGAATCGAACACGAGTCGCAGAGAGGAGCGCATGACGGTGGCTGGGTTAGCTAGTAGGTCGTAGTGTGGTGGGGTAAAGTGTGGGTCCTCCCACCTCTTCCAAGACGTCTAGCCAGCGTGGAGGAGTAGGCCAAATACCTTCTGTAGGGGCACTCGAGAGAGGGGCTCTCTAGAACGCCCTCTAACGGAGGCCCCTTCTGCCAGTCGTGGTGTCAGCAAGCAATTGCAGGGCTGCACCTTTACCTATTATGGTTGAACACTGGGCCAAGGAAATTCCTCGTATACACAGAGCAGCCACAGCAAATTGCATTCCGTTAATATAGCACCAAGCCTTTATGTCCCAGCGAAAGGGATTTTATTTAATCAAGGATTAAATGTTGGAGAGATGCA
Source organism: Lethenteron reissneri (assembly GCF_015708825.2). Lineage (NCBI taxonomy): Eukaryota > Metazoa > Chordata > Hyperoartia > Petromyzontiformes > Petromyzontidae > Lethenteron > Lethenteron reissneri. Next base: position 11,192,641 of record NC_083820.1, on the reverse strand, counting down.
AATTGAACCTTAAACTGACGGTGAAATTTCACCTAACCGTGTAAGAATTATGACATATGGCTTAGAAACATGGTCATTCACACATTCAATGAAAGTGAATGGGCTTGCTCTGGAAACATCATCAGAAGGGATGACGTCCGATGGTCAACAACAGTGGCAGCCGAAGAGACGGAGCGGTGAAATCGCATCATGTGAGGGCGCAAGAGAGATCTCCGATGGCTTGGGGAGGCCTTCATCCAGCAGTGGAATGATCATGACTGATGATGTTTTCTTCAAACTCTATGTTTTTTTTCCCTGTGTAATTAATTTCAGTAGTTACTTGAGAGAGTAGGGACAGACAGCAACAATAATAATAGCGACTTTTAATTGCATGGAGTTCATCAAAAAAGCAGCCGGGGCCCAGCTAATTCAGGCGGATTTAATTTGGTAATGCAAATAAATATAGCTTTTGTTCTCCGGGCAAACAAACTGAATTCGCTATTTTTTTTGTTAGAACCTAATCACTCACCACTTTGTCAGGACACCGGCGACGCATTATTTGCGGCAAAGGCGGGAATTGGAAAGGCGTAACTGAAATGTGTACAAATAAGCCATGGGACATTAATGAAGTCAGAATTGACTTGCGGTAAATTACAGTAATTTACATGATTGAGCATCTCTAGACCCCACTTTTAGCAGAGTGCGGCCTCACATCAGGCCCACACAAGGGAGGTGGCGGGTGGGGGGGGTGGTCGGGGCGGGGGGGGGGCACGCCAGCGCCCGTTGAAAGCGACGGCACCACCACCACCGGGCCGGCCGAGGTGGCCGGGGGCCCCGGTGAATGAGACAGGCCAATAAAGGGCCCGCGTTGACCCCGGCTTTTCTGTCGCTCTGCCAACGCTTTTTCACAGCTCGACAAAGACGGAAGGTGCCCATTCACTGGGGCCCTTTTCAGCGAAGGAAGCAATCCTATTCGTGCCAGCCCCGCCGCTCCCAAGATGACATCATTCCGGTCCCGTGGCCCTCGTCACTTCGCGGCCAAACCTGGCAGCCGAGGCCCAAATTTTTCTCGCCGTAAACGCACAGCTCCCCGACGCCAATTATCCGCTTTCTAGGAAACCGTTTACTATTCCGAGGCGGCTGCGTTATTTTTTTTTCGTAGCCATAAATTATTCCGGCCTCAAAACTGTTGTCACGCGTGTTTGAGGCGCAACTGCAAAGGGAGTTGGGTTCTTTTATTTTGTTCTGCTCTGCTTAAATGGCAAATGATGAACGCGACATTTTTTGACGGATATTGTTTCGCGAAAAAGTCAAAGCCATCCGTGTCAGCGGCAGATGTAAGCCTCCCGCGAATGCGAGGGGGGAGCGGGAGACATAGGGACGCAGAGCGAGAAAAAGAAGAAGCAAGCAAGCAAAGCAGCCGCTGTAAATGTTATCAGCGACGCTACAGACAACACGAGTCGCTCATTTAAATGCTGGATGGGGGCCCGCACCGAGACTTTGATTGATGCACTCACACAAATGTGGCTCTTTAGAAAAGCAGTGCATTATCCCGCAGGTCGCAATGGTTGATTGCGCCCTCGGCCAGTAACGCTGCCATTTATAAGCGGGGGGGGGAGGGGGGTGCGAGGGAGGTAGGCGGGCAGAGAGAGGGAGAAAATTAACCTGTGTCAGACAACAATAACGCTTGAATATAGACTGCGGGATTATTCGAACTCGATTCAGCAGGGCAAAGTTAACGTTTTGTATTTTAAGGATTACCGTCCCTTATTTTGCACGTCCCGGGTTACGGTGCGGAGCCGCTAAACCGTGACGAGCCCGGTAATTTTTCGCGAGCTCTTATCTGCAGGACGAGGCTTTCGCTGCGGGAAGGTGGGGGGGCTAAAGCCAACTATGTTTTTGATTGCGCGCGCCGATCTCCGTGTCGCGGCTCAAAATGTAAATCCGCAGCCGCCCCCCCCCCACCCCCCGGCGACCAGTCCGCCGTTGCGCGGCGCGCTCTTCGGCTACGCACGAGGCATTCCACACGAGGCGCGGCGGCGCATTTGTTTTGCTTCTGTAATGAATCGCTCCGTGGACTTGTTCCCCGTGGAACGCCGTGGTGCTCGCGACTATTATTTGTTGATCCCCCGGAATGCCTCGATGGGTCTCAAGCCTCTTTTAGTTGTTGATGTCGGGAGGGTCCTGCTGCCCCGGGCACGTTGCTCGACGTGCCCTCGTGAATACCGAGAGCTCGGCTTCTTGTGGGAGGACGCCGGAGAACCCGGGGACGAAGAGCCACGGTGACTGGGGGGCACCAGCGGGGCGGCAGCCTCAGCACCGCCACCACCTTGGCCAGGCCTCGGCAGACCCACGACGCCTGGCAAGCCTTCGGGGCGGTCCCCCATCCAAACACTCAGCAGTGCTCAGCAGTGCTTGGATGAGCGGGTGCATTTAGGGAGATGTGGAGCGTACGTATTTATGAAAAGCTGGGTTTAATGTCAGCACCTCTCCCCAGGAGTTCCTTCCCCTGCACCTCAGATCAGCATGCTCGGCTACGTACGGTGCAAATGAAGTTCAACACACATATGTGCGGCACTGCTGTCGCTAAGGTGCGACCGATTCTGACGATACCTCCGTTCACCACGACCGGCCGTGGTGTCAATGTTTTTATTTTATTCAAAATGCACTCAACCCTCAACCCACGATGTGGACCCCTTTCGTGAATTAAAAATATAAATTGGTGGACAAGCACAAAAAAACACACACTATTCGAAAAGGGAAAAAATATAAGAGGCTACGTTTTAGGCAAGGGATCTTCTCCATAGCAGAGAGATGAAGAAGGGAACCTGCCCAAAACTACGCCAATTATACATCGTCCCCTCTTTCACATATTGACGAATGTGCTGAGTTCTCGTAATTTCATCTAAATATAGGGACAATTACAAGACTGCTCTCATACGAAATACATATACACTCCGTGTGTGTACATAAACACTCCGTGTGTGTATATGTGTATGAGGATACATTTGGGGCGATGGTCCTTGTACATTGTACAATCGCTGACGACGCTCCGCGTGAAGACGAACTGCACGCGCGGCGGCTAAGTGCGTCAGGAAACTAAACGCCGCCCGTTTCTCCCGGCATGTCCCTCCCTCACTGTTGTCTTGGTTCCTCGTCGCGCTGCAGATCGCGCTGGCAGAGGGCGCTCCATCTCCCGCGCTAACACCGCTCTCACTCGCCCCCAACAACAAAACTCACCGCTAATGGAGCAGAACGGGCTTTAGAAACTTTGGCAAAAACGTCACCGTTACTGCTACGAATTAAACCCGATGACTTGAGATTCCCGGCCACGTCAAACGACAGCCTCGTGCTGACCAGCGCGGTGGAGTATAGTCAAACAGCCCCCCTATGACGGACGCGGTGTCGGGAGGCTTTCGTGCCAGCGGCCGGTTGTTGTTGTTATGAAGGACTCAGTCATTGAAGGAGCTCTCGGTGCGTGGGGCGAAACGTCGGACAATAATGGCAAACGATGCGAGATACAGTTCAGCACGTAGTAGGCTTTCGCAACCAATATCATCCATAATAGAGATGTTTTCTGGGTTAGATCGCGTAAATATATAAATGTGTCGTTAAACCCGCCACCACCCGACACAACCTACTAGTAAGGTTTGTCACGTAAACAGAACGTGGCCAATTCGTCACTAGTACAGCACACCGGTTGTGTGTTGGAGAGGAAATCCACAACATTTACAATCTGAGCACGACGTTTCGCCAGTAATTACAACTGGCACCATCGGGTGGTGGAGGGTTTAACGACACATTTATATTTACGCGATCTAACCCAAAAAAAACCCTCTATTATGGATGCCAGACACGACGGGAAAACGCGGCGTGAAGCTACACAGCAGCACCGCGTCCACGGAAACTTACATGTGAGTTTAGCTTCACATCACACGTGTAAAATCTGCTCACTTTCAGAAGTCGTAGCAACAACAACAACTTTCCAGCGATCCGAATTATTCATCGGTGAACTCTCAGCTCCCTTTGTTGTGTGAGAAGGCGCAGAGGCGAGGGGGTTTGCAAGTTCAAAAGGACATTTGTAAAAGGGGAACTCCTCTCCTCGCTATGCGGCGCCGTCAGGGGGGCCAGATGGCAGGCCGACAGAACGTGTCTGTGTCCTCGCAGCCCCCATCATAATGCCGGCCGCCGCGCCTTTTATTCTAAAGCCAGACTCTTGTCTGCAGACTCGCGCTCTCCCTAATGAACTCCCCATCTGGCACAGACTAACTTGCTTTGGGTTTGCCGGTGTGCGTATGCATGTGTGCGTGCATGCCTGAGTGTGTGTGTGTGCGCGTGGTTTTTTAATCCCTTTGGAAACTTCTAACTTTGCAATGACATCGTTTGGGTCGTTTCGCATCGTTTCTGGTTGTATCACGCGCGCGCGTGTGCGCGTACGTAGCAGGGGAGCGGTGGCGTAGCGGTTAGCACACTGCGCTACGAACCCGGCGACCCATGTTCGATTTCCCGCTCACGATCAATAACAGTGGCGAATATGTTTGAACCATTCCCGGGCCTTTCCTAAGTCGACTCAGCCTCAAATGAGTCTCCTGGTACAGTGTGTAAACATCAGCACTGGGGATACAAAGGCGGCCGGGCATGGCGCTGACCACCCCACCCCCTCGTGTTCCTGTGCCGGCACTTCATAGCACTTGCCCCAACAGTCTGTTCAAGGCTACGCAAGGGGACCTTTGCCTTTGCGCAGCAGGATAGTGGTGGCACAGAAGTTAACATGCTGCACCACGAACTCGGTCACCTGAGCACGATTCCCAATCGCTGCGAGCTTCTTTGGCAGCTTCAACTCAGCTGTGGCGATGCCGCCCCGGGGCGGTGGGCGCCGTTCCGGGCGCTTCACGGTCGTTGTGCCGCATCTCTCTCCGAGGCGTTTTCGAGCCGAGCCGCACCGCGCGTCGGCAAGCTTCTTCGAGAAACCGAGCGAACTTCCCGACTGGTGAGGAAGGTGGCGCGAAACGTGGGGCACCGTGCCGAACTACACGCGGCACAACCGGTAAACGCGCCGGAAGAAGTAAATCAAACTCACCCGTCACTCTAAACCCTGCTGCCGGCTTGTGGCTATCGGTAATGGATATTGAACGACATCCAGCACTTAGAACGCGTCCCAAGCAGCGAGATTCCACTTGATATGGCTGGTTCAATAGTTTCACTCCACGCGCGTCCCTAATGTTAGATCAGCAACATCAGCACTCGAATAACCTTTCACGCAACGTCGTATTTACACCATCACATGTTTTTTGTTCTATATTGTAGTACTTGCGTTCAATCGGATTTTCATAGATGGTCATCGACACACGCTCAGGGGTAAGGTACAGATGAACTCCAGGTACAGATGAAGTCCATCTGTAGCTTACCCGCAGCTTGTCGGTGAAGGCCACATGACCAACCCAAGTGCTCGACCCCCAAAGACAACAATGGCACAGATGTGTAACCATCTACGGATGAAGAGAGACGGTGAGATGTTGGAACCTGCGTCAGCTGCCGTCGTGTATTCTACAGCTTTATCCGCTGTAGAATATAACGTTGCGCAGAATGTTTAACGATGATGAGATGTTAACTACCTCGCCGGGTATACTGGAGGACGTTGGTTCAATCCCAAGTTCACCCCGTGGTCGCGTGGAATTTTCTCCGGGTCCTCCGGTTTATCCATCCGCATTTAGAATCCACGTGCATTTCCAGTATTTCATAAGCCTCTCCTGGTAAAATAAAACAGTTTTTAATAGTCATTCCCTTGGACACCGCCGCCTCTCTCTCAACCCGCTCCATCAAGCGCTGTGCGTCCGTCACGACCGAAGAACGGGGAGCGCCGTCGTCGTCATCGCCGCCGCCGCCGCGTGCGTGGGACACCACCTAGGGCGGAGGTCGTGACCCCCGCAACACGGGGGAGAGAGAGGCGACGACGCCACGGCCAGCGCTCCTGGGACGTCACCCGGCATTGTCCGGCGCTCATTAACGGCCACGAGTGGGTTGGGGGAAAGAGAAAAAAAAACGCATCCGCCCGTGCACTGCGACCTCGCGGATCCCTCTCGCCGGCGCTCGTGGAAGGCAACGAGCCTGGAGTAGCGCGCGAGAGACGGGCCGCCCCTGGCAACCGTGGGCAGCTGCCATGGTTTCTCGTGCAAGGGACAAGCGCCGGGGCTGCTCGCTGGTTCGCTGGCTCGCTCGCACTTCCATGGGACAAAAAAAAACCAAAGACAAAGATCCCCCGCGTAGCCTACGCAGATTGTTGGGGCAAGCACTTGTTAGCGAGCACCGATGACAAACGCCCGGGTTACATGCTTGTGCCGGCGTGGGACAGAGACAAAGACACAGATCCCCCGTGTAGTCGACACAGATGTGCTGGGAAAAGTCAATAAAATGTAAATGGTTTTGTCCTTTCTATTTAGTAAGGTGCGTTGAGGAGATAAGCGACTGCCTTTTGGAACTGCAACAAAAGTTATAAATGGACGCCTGGGTTCTTCACACATTCGGCGGCGTTGTTTGTGAGCTGATTAACTGCTTTGGTTTCGTACCGATCGGGACGGTTTCCACATTCATACAAAGACAAAGATCCCCCGTTCCGCCGTAGAGGATGTTTATGGGCGAGTAACGTTGGCGAGCATCTTCGATGGCGAGCATCTTCGATGGCCGGGGTAATGCACGATGCACTGGTGTGGCCGGAACCACGGCCGACAGGCCTTCGTCTACCCAGTGCTTCGTTCACACAGGTGCCCATTGTAGGCCGTGTCAACCTAGGGGAGGTGCAGAAAACTTTCAGATACTTTGCCACGGAAGCAATCCAGCCGTGAGCAGGAATCGAACTCGGCTTGTGGGGTTGGAGGAGCAGTTCGCTAACCGCCAGGATACCACTGGGTGGGCCAGTGCGGGACGTACACAAAGGCTCACGCGGTGCCCAATCTAGATTTAAAAGTAAACTTTCATGTACGAATGAATTGTAAAGTGAAATCAGAGGGTAATGCCAATCACACTCCGCGCCACTGCATCTGCACCCCGACCTGCAGCTGCCGGCACAGACATATGGACTGCGCTGCGTTTATCTATTTTTTTGGTGGCTTATGGCCGAGAGTGATGCCGTCTCATTGTGCACGCCACGCAGCTGCGTGGTGCGCGTCGTGAGTGGTTCGGCCGAATTTTGAGTTTTTTTCCAGGGTCTCTAAACACTTTGTAACTCTGCCTGTTTGCGGTGACATCACGCCACATCTGAAGAGCTACGATCGAACCACGACGACGACGACGTTCAACTCCAGCCACTGGAGTCTCAAAGTCAACGGAGATCAAGTCTGCCGGGCGGGGGGTCGGGGCGGCTCCGACCGCGGGAGTCGTTGGGTGTCCACACACGGCGATCCGCGGCCCTTCGTAGATACGGCCAAGAGACGCGGAAGAAGTTCAACAAACGTTATTTTGATTATTTGGCTGCTATGAATTTCCACGCGGTAAGCCGCTTCGTTGAGCTATCATTTGTAGCCGGGTTGCTTCTGAAAAAGAATCTGATAGCTCAGTGGGATTTTTTTTTAATTGATTTGCTGACCTTTCCTATAATTTTCACTCTTATCGTGTTGTCGTATTGTTTATCGTTGTAACTTTCTGACCCGCCCCTTCCAGACATCTGCGGATTCCTCCAGTATAAAAAAAGATTCTGATTCTACACAAAACCGACGTGGGTTTTTATTTTTTTGAGTCCCCGTTTTGCTCCCCTTTGTAAAGGTGGCGGAAATTCTGATTATGCTGCTGACGTCAACTTTGCCATTACACAGTTGCGCACAATTTAACTGTAGGCCAAGTCGTGAGTCGGTAGCCGGTAGTTGAGTAGACTTCACTTAACTAACGAACGATTAGGTCAAGTTCAGCTCAGCGTACATTCAATCGCCACTCGTGCGCAACGGAGAAAGGGCCATTGCCCGAAACGCCGTCCGTCGCATATCGTCACTTGCGAGGCCACGTTCACCGCTAGTGACGAACGCGTCGAGTTCGTTTTGTTCGCGGCGCTTGCGTACCGTCAACGCAGCGGCAGCAGCAGCGGCCTCACCAAAATATAATAGTCATCCGTTTCATATTCTTGGTTCTTTCGGTAAAGTCACGTAGAAGGGAAACAATAATCCCTTGTACATGACTTTACCGAAAGAACCAAGAATAATAATCCCTGCAGTCACAAAAGCATTAAATCAGTAATATGTTTCGATTTAAAGCTTTCGTGACTGCAGGGATTCATCTTCTTGGTTATTTCGGTAAAGTTACGTAGAAGGGAGGTAATAAAATAATAAAAATAAAACATAATAAAATATTTTAGTGAGGCAATAAAATAATAAAAATAAAACATAATAATAAAATATTTTATTATGTTTTTACCTCCCTTCTACGTGACTTTACCGAAAGAACCAAGAAGAGTAATATGTTTGTTTGTTTGTTGAACAGGGTTCATCGGCACCACGCGCGGCACGGCAACGGCGTTCACGAGAGCGTTCGCAGGTGACGGGTCGCTGCGCGCCTGTGAAGTAGCCGGCAACGACCGGGAACCGAGGCTTGTGGAGCACCGCCAGTTTCACGAGTGGGCGCTGCGGAAGCTGACGGTGCCCGACTGCTCGCTGCTACGGACGGCAAAGAGAGGTGCCGCTCGAAGCACTGGGGTGTTTTTTAAATTCCCTCCAATATTTCTATAAACATTCAAACGCAGCGCAAACTGTGAACTTCAATCGCTGTGCTGTGTCGACAAGTGCAGTTACAAACACAAGGAGTGGTGGACCTCATCCAGATAACCAAAAAAGGGAGCCGTATCTTAACGACAGGGACCTGGCCTAGAACATCTGGCAGTTCACCTGCAATGATTCACGAAAGCCTAACTGTTGATGAGACACTGTATGTCAAAAACGGTTCAGTTTTACTTATATTTCAATCAATGCTGCTGACATCACGTTCTCCCAGAAGGCCGTGGTGTCGATGGGCTGTGTTAAAAGTACTTTTATTTTTTGTGTGGAGAGAGATAGAGTCTTTGGAGGAGAGGAACTGCCTGCTCATCTATTTTGTAAATTGTAATTTTCCACAACAATGCTAATGATAATGTTGTGTTACCCAGGTAAGATGAATACAACAGCTCTTCTGGACAACTGAAAGTGGTATTGCTTACCAATAAATCATACTGGTAGGAACCTCCTGGTTACACCAGCCCACAGGGAATTATTGTGTCCGTCCGTCGTGCAGGGGCTGGGTGAGGAGGGAGGGGCTGGGTGGGGAGGGGAGGGTGGGGAGAGGCTGGGTGGGGAGGGTGGGGCTGGGTGGGGAGGGTGGGGAGGGCTGGGTGGGGGGTGGGAGGGGTGGGGCTAGGTGGGGAGGGGCTGGTCACCCCGTGGTGCCCTTATAAAACTAAACGTTTAACCTACTCATGCCGGCTTGTGCCCGCCCTCACAGTCGGGCATATTTGCGGAATACACCACGCCGCCGTTGACCCTGGCCATTGACCTAGCAACCCAACGTTCCTACCAGCTCCCTCCACAGGAATGTGTTGCTGTAGCCTTGATAGTTTACACATTCATGTAGACGCTAACATATATGTACATTGAACTTCTTTCGCACCGTACGTAGCCAACCATGCACGAGCAACCGCTTGCGCACACCCCCATCCACACTCGCAAGTCGATTTTCAGAAGTGGGTTCGCTTCATTGTACCACAAACAAATCACAGGATCAGGACGCCATCACGGCCAAAGCCGGCGATGCCACCTTCTCCGCACCTCCTCGCCAACGCGTTCTCCCCTCCGCCATATCCCACAGCAGCAGCTGCTGCACTGCAGACACGCGGCGACCTCCACAATCTACCCCGACGGCCTCCCACCACCGTCTGGCCTGAGGTCTCACCCCTTGGTCGCTGGACTCGCGAATAACCGCAACAGTGGAGACCGCTCACGAAACGCCGTAACGATGTCAACCCAACCGCGCTTGATATTTCACCGCACGTGTTTGTAAAGGATTCGCACATACACGCACACACACATAAATAATAGCAGTGGGCAGTTCCAGCCATGCAATTGTGGGTCACGAGTGGAGCTGGAATGATTCGTCCATTAGGCCGTTTAAACCGACGAAAGATGTGAATCTGCCACTTTTATTTTTGTGGTCAATTACTGAGGCCCCTTGCAAAAAACTGAGGCCGCTCCAGACGTCCCGTAACCTCCTGGAAAGGCAGGAAACCCCTTACGAGCCACACCCGGCAAGCTGGGGCGGTTGATGATGATGGCGTCGCCAAAACCTGCCCACGCACCTCCCGTCCAGCGGCACATGCGAGAAGAAAAGAGGTGAGACATTTGTTTGTTTATTTTGTCCCCCCAAACTATTTTCGTGTTGTCTGTTAGCTCTACACAGCTTCACATGAATGGCCTGCATGCGTCAAGATTTACACAAGTAACACACCACAAACTCAAACGCACCTCAATTTTATCACGGGAACATCTAGAGCACACTGAATGTTGGGATAAGCTCTGCAAAAAGCATTGTTGTTTGTAAACGCTGTCATCTTGCAGAAATGTTTCCGCAGGTCTGCGGTGACTTTCCATTCGGCGTTAAGAACAGCGCGCTTGCATTATTCACGCAGCAAAACGCACACTCTCGCGAAAGGGTAAACTTTAGTAATACAAATTCTGCGTTTTCTTAAAACGTAGGTTTTCGCAGCCAGTGCGACGATGCGTATTTGTTTTGGGGTGAGGCCACGCGGTGGTAGTGCTTGTCATTAACTCTCCACCACCCGACGTGATTGTGACGTGTCCAGACGTGATATTTGTAAGCGCCGACGTATCGATCACATAATCAACGTTTTTGCGTTTAGATCGCGTTATTTATAAATGTATCGTAACCCTCCACCACCCGACACGGCCAATCAGCAAAAAAGTGTCACGTTGACAAAAGACAAAATAGTTTGCTGCTTTAGCCCACCACTGTGTTGAAGCGTGAAACCACAACATTTACAATTTTTGAGTACGACGTTTCACTGGTAATTGCATCCAGCATCATCGGGCAATTCGCCAGAATGGTGAGGCTCTGCTCTGGCTCCCAGTCTTAAATAGAGCAGCAGCAGCAGCAGGGTGACGTCATCATTAACTCATCACGTGCTGACCGACAAAGCTTCTCCACCTCCTCGCCGGAGGACGTCTCAAGACGTCTCAAGACCTCCTCACGACCGAATTCGACATCGACGCGCGGCGATGACACTTCACTCAAACCGCTTTGGGCTTCATCAGATGGGGCTGAGTTTGTTTGTTTTTCTGGATGAAAAAGGTGCAGGTCTGAGAGCATGAGCAGACAATGGGTCACCGTGCATCCCTCCACCACAGGGAGCTCTACAGAGCTCCTCTCGTGGGTAGTTTTGGCCTACGCTTCCACGTTGGCGAGACGTATCGAGAGCGGTGGGAGTATCCCCCACACTTCATCCCACCAAACGTGACCTGCGGATCAACCAACTGCGATTGGCCCATTTGCAGCGGACAGAGGCGGTGGGGGAGAATTTTAGAAACCAGTCGAGCCAGGAGATGGAATCCAACCGGTGACCTCTGTGCTATAAACAAGCCACCGGAGCAGCATCTTCAGACTGAATATGCTCGCTCAACACACCACGTTTTTCTCACCACTGCGGCTAAACATCTGGAAAGATAGAATTGACGGGGTGAGTGAGTGCGTGAGGTGGCGAGTGAAGTTCATGGGAATGGTAACCATTGTAACGGTGATTGAATAAATGTGGTGAGCGAGTGGATGAGCGAGTGGATCAGTGAGTGGATCAGTGAGTAGGTAGATGAGCGAGTGGATCAGTGAGTAGCTGAGTGAGTGAAAGGTGAGTAAGTTGATCGGTGAGCGGATTCAAATTGAAAGTCACGAAACCACGGGGCAAAACTTTAGCGCTGAACTGTAACTTTTAGTCTCGTTTACTTCCTTAAAGAGAGAAACTGTATCGCTGCACCTCGCTCAAGCTGCGGAAACCACTCCTACACACGGCCCCAGCAAGCATGCAACCCAAACTTTATGAATGTCACTCACCAACCCACTCCTCTGCTCACTCACTGATCCACTCGCCCATCCATTCACTCACTCATCCACTCACTTGATCCACTCACTCAGCCATCCACACGATCTTATCACAATTTATAGCTACTACCATGGTTACCATTCGAAAGAATTTCACTCACAAACTCACTCACCCATCTGCTCACTCACTTACCCCTTCACTTCCCACGTACTCTCTCCATCACTCTTCTATCGCTATCACCATGGTTACTATTCCCATGAACTTCTTTCATTGATTGTTCCACTCACTTTGAGGATTCGGGTATGCCAGACTGTTTCATCTAAAAACGAACATTTTTATTTTATCAGATAAATCCCACTGAGCTATGAAGCACTTTTTTTCAGAAGCGACCTGGCCACAAATGATTGCACAACAAAGTGGCGTATCCTCATGTGGACATTTCACATTTAGAGCGGCCAAACACTCTAAGCGCGTGTTCCTGAAGTGGAGGGGGAAACTGGAGGACCCGGAGAAAAATCCACGCGACCACAGGGAGAGAGAGAAACATGCAAAATCAAAACAAAGAGGCGTCAGGGTCGAGATGGAACCCACGACCCCCTGCATACCAGGCGATGGAGTTAAACTGTCACCACCGTGGGGACCCTACTACCCATCCATCCTGGGCTCAAATGAAGGTGCGGCTGCCTCCAGTTGTGGGCAAGTCACGAGGCACGCTGCGTTCCAGGGTGGCGTCAAGTTCCCTGGAGCCAGGGTTTTCTCGAGGAGCTGCAATCGGAGTGAGCAGGAACCGTGAGCGCAATCTCCTATCAGGGGCCTGCTGGCTGGCTCACTCGCCCGTGCCATGTGCGCCCAACGGATAAGCCAAACTTTGCAGTTCCTCCCACTCAGTTAAACCGCACGGGAGTTGAGTAAACGTCCCACTACACCTACACACACGCACACACACGCGCACGTGTGTGTGCGTGTGTGTGCGTGTGTGCTGCCAGGGTGGGGAGCGGTGGTGTAGCGGTTAGCGCGCTGCACTACGAACCTGGCGACCCGGGTTCGATTTCCTGCTCACGGCAAACACCAGTGACGATTATCTGAACCGGTCCTGGGTCTCCCCTAGGTCGACTCAGCCTCAAATGAGTACCTGGTGCGGTGTGTAAACATCACTGCTAGGGAGACAAAGGCGGTCGGGCGTGGTGATGGTCACTCACCCCCTCGTGTACCATTCCGGCCTTCATAGGTGCTCGCTATAACAGCACTTGCCCCTACAGTCTGTTAAGGCTATACGGGGGATCTTTGTGCTGCCAACACGAGCGCCTTGCCAAAAGGTTTGGCAAACTTTTTTTTGTTTGAAAGTTTTGCACGTTGAGTGAGCGTGTGTGTGCGTGCAAACCACAGCCGTGCACACACACCCACACTGAATAAAATCTAATGTTTTAACACGGCTGGCAATCTACTATTGGCCTTCCTCGCCAACGCAGTGTCACGGAAGTTTAGTTTGAAGCACAGTACTTCACACCACCATAGGCTGATTAGCTACAGGCGGTCAAGAGGCGAATCCTACAAATAGTTGAGATATTTTATCACTCGGAAATCGAACTCAGACGCCACCACCAGTCACAAATTGAATCGACTTTACGTATTAACTTGGTGTATTAGTCATTCATTTAAAAACGTGTAATATCAAGCGATGACTTTTAAACTGTTGTCTTTGTCTAACACTGTACAGAGGCAATAACAATTTGTAGAGTTGGCATTATCTCGATGCTTCTGTTTTCTACAATCTATGCTGCCTCCACAGTATTTCCCTATCTGAATACTCAAACGGAGGCATGTTGTGCCAAATTCAAAGTTCTCTACCCGACCAGGCTACTATTCCCACTGGCTCACACAACACCAACCTCAACACCAGCATGTCAACGTTGCTGATGAACTCCCCGGCAGACGAAATAAGTGGCTTTTTCAAGTCCCCGATCTTCTGTGTGCGAGTCTGTGAGTAGCTATGCGAGTCTCTTGGTCTCCACGTGGGTCAGAACGGCGTCTATGGCTGTGTCTGTGAGTCTGTGTGCGCTGTCTGCGCCGGTGGATAAAGCACAGCAAGTTGTAGATTTGAAGCTTTCGTGACTGCAAGGATTCATATTCTTGGGTTTTTTCGGTAAAGTCACGTAGGTGAGTCACGTAGGTGACTTTACCGAAAAAACCTAAGAACACCGCAAGTTGGCACAGTAGGGGGCACAGGTGGTGCATCAGCCAGTCATCTCGGTCAGTCGACCCGTGGCACCTGCTGGGTCTGCCCCGTGACCTCCTGCCAGCGGGCGTTCGACACTTCACGTGGCAGCCTCAAGGCACACTTGGCCTGGCACAAGCGTCGTGGTGACGTCACCGCCACTTAGTGGCGAATGGTGGTTGTTGTTGTTGCTGTCTGTGCGAATTGTCGCTCTCCATCCACGGACCACGAATTCACAACGCCACTGCCCCTGGTCGCCCGCTCAAGTCTTCACCAACTTCGACACGAACAGACAAGCACTGCCCCCATCGCCTTCCATGACATAAGAATGGACCCAACAATGGATAACCCCGAGCATGTCCACAACTTGGGCCGGCCCCCACCCCACCACCCTGACTAAAGAGGGCCCATCTACATCCAACTTGAAGTGGCCAGTTGCAGTTACACGGTTCGCTCGCCTCTGTTCACAACAGAAAGGGTGCCACTCTTACGTCCAAGGCAAATCTGATCAGCATGGGCCACCTGGATGAGGGTAAAAGGGTCCCAGCAACCTTGTTGCGATGGTTGCGAGACCCCCAACCTTGGCTGAAACGTCCCCTCGTGTTCATTGAATGGAGGAGGCCACGTGTGTTCATAAGCACCGTCGCTTTGCTGTACAACACAAAATGAACTCCAGACATTCCCCACCCCTACGCCGTAGTGTGATGATGGGGGGTAGGAGTTGCTTGACCTTACTTGGCCAAAGCTCGCCAGCACTAACGGGTTGTTGAAGAAGGGTTTGGGGGAAGGACATTACCGTGTCCGATATGACTTGCCCCACCGACGTTAGCCGTGGCCAGGAATGTTAATTTGTTTGAATCGCTTTGTTCCGTGTTGCCAGCCGAGCGGTGCTGTAATGCGATTTGTACTTTTACCGTGAGTGGAGGCCTCGAAACAGCAGCTGCCACGTGGTGGTGGTGGTGGTGGTTGCCGACGCGGTCATTGGGAGGCAGCAGAAGGACAGCGCGGTCAAAATAAAATTGTAGCGATGTACCTCTGTGATATCGTCTCTCTGTGCTGCTCTACGCGGCTTTACGAACGCGGCGTGGTAAAGTACGACCCCCCGCACACCACTCATCCAGCAGTGGACTGACATGGCCACCATGGACGGCGTGACTTGGCAGGGTCACGTGTTGCGCCGCACGTGCAATCACGTGTTCATTCAATGCGGTACTGCACCCCAAGGCCCGGAGCCTTGGAGTCAACATTGGGGGGGGGACCAAATCTTCCAGGGTGTGTGGGGGTCCCAACCCAGAAAAATATCGACATTTGAAAACTAATTTTCTGCCTAAAATATTTAAAAATTCACTAACACATGGAATGGACTTTTTTTATTTCTTACAATAATGTCGAATAGTGTATTGTATTACATTGCTCTGTTTTAACTTTTTTACCATTTCTTGTTTCATTGTCTGTAATGGCAGAGATTAAGGATTAATAAAGTACAACCATAACAACAATCATATAAACATAAATCTATGCGTTGATTTATGTGAAGACAAGTCCAGATATTGTGGCCAAGTTTTAGCAAATTGTTGTTTTTATTTACATAGCATAGCAATTATACATATTTTATAGCAATATATTCGGGGGGGGACATTTTGAGCATTTTTGAATATTGGGGGGGGGATGTGTCCGCCCCAATATATATTATAATTACGTCCTTGCTGCACCCAAAAGCCCTTGTTTCACCAGACTCCAAGCAAATACGGTAACGTTGTACATCGCCTGCACGCGCTTCACGCGCCCCATGATTGCTCGACACGCCCCTAGTGCTGTTAGCTTGAATACGTCTTTTTGTACAATACAGCACGTGGTGTGCTATGAACAAGGGCTATTGCCCGAAACGTTGCCGTATATGTTGTTTCGTTTAAAGGCCACAGTGCTATTGAGGGATGTTGAAATTGTTGTGTGTTCAGCGTGTTAACCAATCATCAGGCGCGTGCGGCGCGTAACGGTTTCAGTTTTTAACCTACAGATTTGTAGAGATGAACAAAACGTAAATCCCTGCCTGGTTATGTAATCACACGCTAATTTGATGCGTAATAACCGGTCTGCTGTGGCAATAACGATTGCACAATCGTGTCATCGACAGATATCCATTCGTGACATAACACGAGACCAGCTCTCGTGCGAACACGACAATCATATAAACACGAACTTTTATTTTCATCAACAAATCCGGAATTCCTCGTCAAAATATATCGGCGCCATAAACCCACGGCGCTTTCCCCTGGGGTGACGGCGGTCAAGAGTAGTTACGGAGTGGCAGTCAAAGGAGTGGAACGCGTCCTCCAACGGGACCATCAGCCGAGGAGATGGAGCGGTGGCAATCGGCGCGAGGTGCGCCTGCCGGAGAGAGGCGAGACCGGGGGGAGGGTGGGAATCGTTCCACATGGGGGAGACGGCGGAGACGGATTCTTTGGAGAGGGCATTCGTCCAGCAGTTGATCGAACGATTCTGATGTTGATGAGCCCTGGACCAAAATGAACGAGGGAACGCCAGAAAAGGAAACCCCCCACAACAACAAAAACAAAACCCCGCTGTGAGTTGTCAGGCGGTCGCTTTTGCGGTCCCAAAATCGACTCCCTCGTCTTGCACGGACATCGCCCTCGGCTTTGCATGACAATGGCCCATTGCAGGGCCCCCGCATCTGCTATCTGTCCCGAACCCAGGGGCCCTTGTGTCTTTATAAAACTTCCCTAACCACCACCACCAACCCCTTCCCCTTCTGAGAATGTCTTGGACGAGGTCCTTCCCGCCCCCTCTTTCTCACCCCACGGCCGACTACGAGCCGTGCGGAACGCGCCGATGAGACCTCAATTGAGGGTAAAACACAAACAAAAACCACGGCTAGATTTATATTTTTCGGGTCGCCTGGCATCGACTGGAAAAACAAAAGGTGGCAAGTAACTTGGTAGCCACAACTGTAGCGAGAGGTGTGCACTGTAGAGTGTTTTCAACTTCTTTCGCACCGTACGTAGCCAACCGTGCTAATCGGAGGTATGATATATGTGGTGTGCCGGGTAGGTACATCAGAATCACATCAGAATCTGTATTTATCCGGGAGGAATCCGATGAGCTATGAAGCTCTTTTTCACAGATCTCGAGTAGGGTACTGTAAGGGGCCATCCATTGAGTATGTTCGCAAAAATCTGTCAAAACTTGACCCCCCCCCCCTCCCTGTACGCACGAGGACTTTTTACACCCCCCCCCCCCGAATCCTATAGAACGGCCGATATTTAATCCACGCAGAAACGATCAAGAATTCATCATATTAACGTGTTTAAGCAAACAGATAGTCCACCGTCGGCTGCATTAAAGAATTAAGTTGCGTACCTTGGCCACTTATTTTGCTGAGCTGCGTGATAGCTGCAGTCAGGGGCACGGTGGCACACAAGTGACACCTCTCCCACAGTGCCACTTCTCCCGCTAGTACTTGCTCTGACAGCTGAAGACACTGAACTGTGGCTCGTTTGAAGGCCAATGTAGACAAATTATTATCGAGGCTTCAACCCCCCCTCCCCCCCCCCCCCCGTTTTCTATGCGGACATTGTCAGTAGACCCCCCATACGCAAGTGTATACGCATTTGGGTTAACCACCCCATCCATGCGTACGGACTAAATGGATGGTCCCTTACGTGCCTCCAATACGTCACGGTATCTATAACAATACACCTGTACAGTGCAATCTGTAAGTATTATTACTAAACAGTCCCTTTGTCAATCCATGGCTGGATGAAGGCCTTGCCACGTTGTGCGGGGTCGTGGGAGTGATGTTGACCATACTTCACTCGCCACTCGTGTAACCGCCGTGTCCGGGAATCTAACTCGGTTCTTGTGATCGTGGGGTTCCATGAGCAAGCAGTGCGCTAACCACTGGCACCAAACCGCTCGCCCCCTTGCTCCCTCTCCGCACTTTGGATTTCTAGAGCTTTCTAACGCAGCTGCCATCTCAAGTGGCTGACACAAACCACTTCCTTGATGGCCTGTCCGCCAAGACGTTGAGTAAGGCCGAGTGTGTCTACCAGGGGCCCAATGGTGGACATCTCTCATGGCTCAATGGATGCCTCCAGTATGCATACAGATTCTGATTCTGAAACACCTGCATTGCAAGTGTTCACCACGTATACACTCGTACCCTCCCTCTCTATCTCCCTGCCATGAAGAAGGGCGATTACCCGAAACGTTACCTATTGTATGGTGTCCTCTTCACCACAGTGTTATTGACGAACCTGTTGAGTATTTATTTTTATGTATCAGCGAGCAAAATACTTCCCGTGGTTATGAGTTCATTCAACTTCGCAAAATTATCCACGTGTCACTTGCCATCTTCGGTTTAACACAAATCACGCACAAACGTGGACGGAATCCCAAACAAATCCCAACATATAAACGAGTACATCCCATTGGGGAATCCATTGCTCATGACCGTACTTCACCACACTGGTCAGTGCAGGTTGGTAAACGTTGAGAGTACAGAAGAGCAATGCATTCCTCTGCTGCCCACAATGCCAAGAGCGCCCCAGCGTTTTCTCCAGCTCGTCGTGGCCACTCACTCACAGCTTTGTCCAGGCTTGACATCTGCTTGGCTTGCGAGGTCTGACCGGATTGGGCCCCCCCCCCACCCCGGTGATTTGGCCCAGGGCCAAGTGAAGGATACCGCGGGTTGCTGAGCACAGGACAAAAACACCAAGCGGTCAGCAACAAAGTGCACCGTTGAACGAAGGTGCATTTTTGCTGCGGCCGTCTGGAACGCTCTTCCGATATTAGGAAGCCACTGGAGCTATGCACTTTTAGATCCAGCTTGAAAACTCGTGTCTTTAGAACTGCGTTTAATGTTTAGTTTGTTGTCTTTCCCCCGCACTTCCGATTATCACGGTTGGCTACGTACGGTGCGAAATAAGTTTAAAACACATACAGCAGCTGATGCCCTTCTTGAACGGAGAAAGGGGTTGATTACATTCTTGGGTAGGGTAATGTGTTCGGGAAAGAGCAAAATAGGCTTGGAAAAAGAAGCGACGATGATGATGGTGGTGGGGTGGGGAGGTTTGGGAAAGATATATTTTTTTTAAAGTAGAGCAGTGCGCTCGGGAAGACGCAAGTCAGAGAACGAGACACGTGTGGGTGAGTGCACCAGAGAGAGTGAGAGACAGAGGGTGAGAGAGTGGATTCACAAACGGGTCGTCGTGTGGCCGCTACTCCCCGTGACTTCTCCCCACGCTATCGGTGCCTCTTCTCTACGCTCGCCACGCGCGCCGTTTGATGCTCGTGACAGCCGCCGTCTACAGAGCGCGTGAATATCGAGGGCATCGTCGTAATGCGCGCAAGACAGGACGCGGAACGCGAGGGAGATGGAGCGATGGATCTGACCCGGCTCCGTGTTGAGCGGGTGCGGAAGGTGGATGGTTAACATCGCAGACGTGTGAAGGGGTGGCCACTGCCTTCATCCAGCGGTGGATATATCGTGACTGAAATGAGCTATATGCTTCAATCGATATCTGAAATGCGCAGTGTTTGGTGTAGTATCCTGTATGTACTGTAAGGTACATGCTGAAGTGTGTGTTTGTGTACGGTATGGTAATATACTGCTCAAGAGTATATTCTGTATGTGTACTGTAATAGATACTGTCGGATATATATATATAAACTGTAGTTTATATACTGTCGTGTAAAAACTCTAGGTTATACACAGACTGTAGTGTATATACGGAAGTAAGTAAACTGTTGTGTATTTATACCGTAATCTATATAATATTATTTAAATACTGGAGTGTGTACTGTGTATATATTGTTGTGAATATATATACGGCATGGTAATACTGTATACTCGAAGGCTCATAGAGACATTGCACAAGAGCTGATAATCTTATCAGATCTCGCCTGCCCGTTACTCTAACGGTTCGCGGACGTTCCCGCCGCACGCGTGTGAACGTTGAACTTCTTTCGCACCGTACGTAGCCAACGGCGCTCATCGGAGGCGCTTACAACTTCACGAAGTTGAAGCGAGCAACCAGGACGGCACGAGCAACTCCCGTCCCAGAGCAACATTGACCCCCCAACAACGTCAATCACCCCGAGCCAAGAAGCGCGCACACACAACAACAACAACAGCAGCAGCATATAACACACTTACGAAGGCACTAACCGGCGTAGGTTGATCTTTACTTTGTTGTTTGTATGTTCCACTTGCGTGTGTTTTTTGCGAACTAATATAAAATAATATAACTATACTGCGTAATGTGTGTATATATATATAAACTAGAAGAAGAAGCAGAATGGGGACTAGAACAGGGAGAAAAAAAAGTGAAGTTTATTTTTTTTTCCGGCTGCACGCAACTCGCCGCAGAAACTTCCGAAAAAGTTTTTAAAAGTGTGGCCACGTGACGACCTCCCACGTCACTCCTTTCACAATCGATGAGAGGCGAGGGGAGAGGGGGGGGCGAGAAACGGGGGGGGGGTGAGGGATGGGGTCCCCCAGTGGGACCCCCACCCACCCACCACCACCCCCCAGCACGGACCCCCTGAGATGCTGTTGGGGGTTGCTAGCCGTGTGACCCCTCCACACCCACACGCACACTCACGCACACACGCACACACACACATGCACAAACCCGCACACACACACACACGCGCTCACACACGCACACAGACACGCACAAACACACGCGCACACACGCACACACACACGCGCACACACACGCGCACACACACGCACACACGCACACACACGCGCACACACGCATGCACACGCACAAACACGCACACACGCATGCACACACACACGCACACACACGCACACACGCATGCACACACAAGCACGCACACGCACACACACACGCACATACACGCACACGCACGCACACACACATACGCACAAACAACAAGCGCCATTCGCCACTAAGTGGCGGTGACGTCACCACGACGCTTGTGCCAGACTATGTGCACGTTGAGGCCATGTTGAGTGTCGAACGCCCGCCGGCAGGAGGTCATGGGGCAGACCCAGCAGGTGCCACGGGTCGACTGAACTGAGATGACTGGCCGATGCACCACCTGAGCCCCCTACTGTGCCAACTTGCTGTGCTTTAGCCACCCGGCGCTCCGCTCGTTGTTGTGAGCGTCGCTCCTCCGCCCTCCGTTGTTGTTGGAGGGCGACTGCCTCCAACCACCCAGTAGCAGCGTCCTTCACGAGCCTCCTCCACACACACACACGCCGCGCGCGCTGTCTGTGCGTGTGAGTTCTTAATTCAACCTAGGTCGACTCAGCCTTAAATGAGTACCTGGTGTGGTGCGTAAGGCATCGGCACTGGGGAGACAAAGGTGGCTGTGCGTGTTGTTGGCCACCCCACCCCATCGCGTGCCGTTCCAGGTGCTCGCGAACAGCACTTGCCTCAATAGGGTATTCAATTCCATACGGGGGATCTTTGTCTAGTTTTATTTAATTATTTAAGCGTAGCTACGATCAGTCCTGCAGCGTGACCGTATTTAAAGAAGGTGGGGGGGGGAGGGGAATACAAACTCAGTGCAATTTTTTTTTTAAACAATTGTCAAACGCTAAACAACATGAGTCCCCGATGCGGTCTGCTTCTATCTCTAGTAACTTCTACTCTGGCCACTCACCCCCTGTGTATGCGGGAAGTGAGTGTGGGGGGTTACCCCCTTCAGCCCCCCCCCCCGCATGATACAGGGCTGATCCACTGCTGGATGAGGTCCTACAGGACTACACGAATGGGTGATGCTGCACTGCCCTCTGCTGCCCACCACGGCGCCACGCAGTAGCCCTTAGATGCGCGTCTCACCTCGCAGATCTTCCACCATCTGACCAACACGGGGCACACATTGCGGGTGTTGACGCGGTGGCTAGGAGATGTTAACTACCTCGCCTGGTATACAGGAGGTCGTGGGTTCGATCCCAACCCTGACGCCTGCTGCTGTGTATTTGGAGTCTGCGTGTCTCTCTCTCTCTCTCATCATCATCACGGTGGTTAGATGTTAACAACCTCGCCTGGTATGCAGGAGGTCGTGGGTTCGATCCCAACCCTGACGCCTGCTGCTGTGTATTTGGAGTTTGCGTGTCTCTCTCTCATCATCATCACGGTGGTTAGGAGATGTTAACAACCTCGCCTGGTATGAAGGAGGTCGTGGGTTCGATCCCGACCCTGACGCCTGTTGTATATTTGGAGTTTGCGTGTCTCTCTCTCATCATCATCACGGTGGCTAGGAGATGTTAACTACCTCGCCTGGTATGCAGGAGGTCGTGGGTTCGATCCCGACCCTGACGCCTGTTGTATATTTGGAGTTTGCGTGTCTCTCTCTCATTATCATCACGGTGGCTAGGAGATGTTAACTACCTCGCCTGGTATGCAGGAGGTCGTGGGTTCGATCCCGACCCTGACGCCTGTTGTATATTTGGAGTTTGCGTGTCTCTCTCTCATCATCATCACGGTGGCTAGGAGATGTTAACTACCTCGCCTGGTATGCAGGAGGTCGTGGGTTCGATCCCGACCCTGACGCCTGTTGTATATTTGGAGTTTGCGTGTCTCTCTCTCATCATCATCACGGTGGCTAGGAGATGTTAACAACCTCGCCTGGTATCCAGGAGGTCGTGGGTTCGATCCCGACCCTGACGCCTGCTGCTGTGTATTTGGAGTTTGCGTGTCTCTCTCTCACGTCGTGGTCGCGTGTCCCACCACATTTCGAAACACGCGTTTGGTTTTTGGCTGTGATACATTTCCACGCGATAAGCCACTTTGTTGAACTATCACTTGTGGCCAGGTCGCTTCTGAAAAAGAGCTACATTGCCCAGTGGACATTACCTGGTCACATAAAAAAAATAGATTATAGTGGTAATCCAGGGACAGTGCAGTGGGATTCTACTTTGCAATGTGCAAGCCTGGATCGACTCATAACCAACAATAAGCAATGATTCGTACAGGTCCATACAGATTTCCGTGCAATCCTTTCAATCCACTGCTGGATGAAGGCATCTCCACGCCGTGTCGGTCATGGGGGTTGTTCGACCATACTTCACCACGCTGGTTAGTGTGAGTTGTTGAATAGGGGGCAGCCGTATCAGATCGAATGTCTTCTCGCAACTGATGTGAGCCGTGACGGGAAATCTGGCTATCCTTGCTTGGTTCATGGTGCAGTGCGTGAAACGATTGTGCCACCAAATAGACCACAACTTACAGTACAGGCTAAGGCGCAGGCCATCAATTACTTGGTCACGGCACTGCGAGCAGAAGGACCGTCATAAATTATGGATTACTTTTTTTCACAATGAAAGCAATAGTTCAATGAGACTATGGGGCTTTTTGTTGTTAAAAGTAAGACCTTAGTTTAAGTAAGCTCAACAACAACAACAGCGAACAACTTCCCCCTGGGTAAGCAACACAAACACGCAACTTGAGACACTAAAGCTCCCTTCCCAGCCAAAGCAGAACTTGAAGCGGCCGAGTCTGTCGTGCGGTTCCGTAAATAAACAACCCACGGCGGTTGATTTATGAAATGCGTTTGTGTAACTTTATTATTTGCCGGCAGATGTCCGTTTGCAGAAACAATACAACAATGACAGCCCTCGCCGTCGTCCCAGGTGCAGCAAACCACACGGCAGACGCGTGCGCGCTCCACAAAGCGACTACGATAAGTCAGCGTGTTTCCAATGCTCAACACCCTCCCCCACCCCACATTTTTTCCACTGGTGCATCCGAGCCGAGCTAGCGCAGGGCCACCTTACGGAACTCCGGGTAGATATCCACATTTATTTAATATTTTTTTTCTGCAGTTTTTATTGAAAATGCAATATTTGATATCTCAAAAACCTGATGTGATAGACAAAAACTGATGCCAGATTTGGAATCAGCACCCCAAAATTACACTTTATTTTTAAGACATGTTGATATATTACCCGTCATGGGCACGTCCAAAATTACTCCAGCCTGCTATTTGTTTCAATCTCGACCCACGTGGAATTGTTGCCACTAAGTTAATGATACATTCACCAAATGAACACTGATATGTATATCAGATTTACCTGCACATTCATTGAGCTCTGCTCACTTCTATCCAAAGTGTGTATTTCTGCAGCAAGAATTTGCCTTTGTTATTCCTAAACAGTACACGTGACTTAACCGCAAACGCGACCTATCGTGCACCTGCCTCGACAAAATATTCGCGCATACGCGGTTGTGCCATCGCACCCGTTGTTTTTGTTGTGGTATTTGTCACTGCAGATGAACAGACATTCCCTCCACAGGGAATTTGATGCCACAATAGTAAAAGTGCTGCGTAGCCTTCATTCTCCACTGATGCTTTGTGTCCCAAGGGCTTCGTGTGGAGAAGCCCTCTCCGATCACCGTGGGGATAGTTTGGCCCCGACTAAGGCCAACAATAAAACACATTCTTGTGAAGAAAGCTGGTAGGAACGTTGGGTTGCTCGGTCAATGGCCAGGGTCAACGGCGGCGTGGTGTATTCCGCAAATATGGCCGACTGGGAGGGCGGGCACAAGCCGGCGTGAGTCGGTTAAACGTTGAGTTTTATAAGGGCACCACGGGGTGAACAGCCCCTCCCCACCCAGCCCCACCCCTCCCACCCAGCCCCTCCCTGCACGACGGACGGACACAATATTCCCGTGGGCTGGTGTAACCAGGTTCCTACCAGTATTAAACGTCACATCAGCCAACCCACTTTTGAGACAGCGTCGCCTTAAAAAAAACATGCCATTTCCACACACCACTCACTACGGCAGCTTATTCAACAAAGCACTTCAATTAAGCCACCCATATGGTAAGAGCTCGTGTCTTCTCGGGGCTAGAAACTAGCTATGGCAGAAGGCAAAATATTTGTGCCATAAACAAGGCACCACATTTCCACCAGAGCAGGTGGCAGACCCACTGAAGACGCAACTCGCAGTGCTATCCCTACCAGCATTGTTTCCTCGAAAGGGGATGGGGTTTCAAAGTTGGTTTACAGTTTGAAACATCTGCCGCAAAGCACCACCAGTTCATACAATGGCAATCATTACAGCGCCAAAATGACATGGTCACTCTTGTGCCCTATCTTTGCCGCAAAGCAAACGACATTCGCTTTCATTGGTTTTCTGCTTCGAGCTGGTTATGGATCTTCATCTGTAATTATATCAGCGGAATGATGCCATGATGTTCATGGTTAGCTCCCACAGCTTGCAATCCAGAGCTGGTCGATTCGAGTTAATCTTCCGGCATGGCAAATGAAACGGGCAAGTCTCTTAGATGCCCCCCCATCTACCTGCCCGCCGAGCAGCCAAAAAGAGTGCTTGCCGCCAGTCTTTCAGCAGGCCGTGAGATTACTCCACCTCGAGATGGACTCTCTTGAGACCCATCCCACCAGCAATTTCAGGGTTGTGCATTTACTCAGACCTATTTTATTAGCAAACCTTGTAAAGACCAGACTTTTCAGAGGGGAGTTAATAGTTGGTGTAACTAGACGTATTTCCACATGTAGACAAATAAGCACGTTATGATTAATCAAAACAATACGTAATGTTTCGATTTAAAGCTTTCGTGACTGCAAGGATTAATCTTCTTGGTTCTTTTGGTAAAGTCACGTAGAATGGAAATAATGAAATTATAATAAAAATTCATTATTTCCATTCTACGTGACTTTACCGAAAGAACCAAGAAGATGAATACGTAATGTTACATACGATTGCCTTTGTATTTTTCCTGTTGCTTTGTCTATTAATTGGCTGAATCCATTTAAATTAGTATTCAAACTACAAAAAACACATCCATTTCTAGACAGAGCAAACCTCAGACTTCACAATGAAGACATCGGCCAAGATCAATTCATGGCTGAAGGCCTCTCAAAGCCGTCACTACCCCCTCACGATACTGCGATGTAATAAAACACGGCTTGTCGCGGGGGCCTTCAACGTAGCAGTAAATAATGGCAAATTACAAGATTGAACAGACCTGGTGACTGAAAAGCTTTAGTTATTTCAAATCAATTAGTAACATTAAGACAAAACAATGACAGTTTTAAATGCAACATTTTGAAACAGCAAAGTTACTCTCTTACCATAAAATTGAGTTACCCCCCCCAGTGAAGGTCAACAATGTATTCCTGCCGATGCACAAACATAAAATGTTTTGTAATAACTGGCCTTAACATTAACATGGCCATGTAAAATCGCAGCATCCATATAAATCTAATAAAACATTGGTAGACGCAAAAGCATGAAAGCAAGTTGCTCATGCACTGCAAATTTTAACAAACGCAATCAAGTACGATCATTGGGTTTCTGAAATGTATATTTTTTCTGAAACAAGTGTCATTTATTTAAATATAAACTCGGATTATAGCCAAATTAGTGATAATGTGAAACACTGTAAAAGCTGCACATTGATCACAGTACATGACACCGATAATGGCAGTTATAGAGACAAATTCTAGAAAATGGTACATTACTTCAACTTATTTTAAAAGAGCAATCATTATTTTTAAAAGGTCAAATTATTTTTCCGCCAATTGAAACCCACATCATGTTGAAAATTAATAGTATGCCTGCACCTTGACATGCATTTGGACATAAATGCCAATAACTTTATGCATAAACATGTTATCACAGAATTATTATTATATGAGCAGAGGCAGTGGCTTACCGAGGCGATGCATTAACTCCAACAGCAAACATTCAAAATGAGCAATTCCAAACCAAAACGTGCAAAGTAACACAAGTGATTTAAGAGTAAAATCGCATCGACTCATAAGCGTCGTCTTTTAAGTGTCTTCAATGAATCTGGATAACTCCTGGGTGGAGTTCATGAGGTTACATTAGTTTCCTTAAAACCCTTATATAAGCAGAGGCAGTGGCTTACCGAGGCGATGCATTAACTCCAACAGCAAACATTCAAAATGAGCAATTCCAAACCAAAACGTGCAAAGTAACAAGTGATTTAAGAGTAAAATAGCATCGACTCGTAAGAGTTGCCTTTTAAGTGTCTTCAATGAATCTGGATAACTCCTGGGTGGAGTTCATGAGGTTACATTCATTTTCTTAAAACCCTGTTATTTCCATGAAGATATTTCACCCATGTATAGCTCGTAATTGGCCAGAATATCAGTGGCAAGAGACAGTGGCTCACAATCTTAAGAAATAGAGAGTTAAAATCCTAGTTGGTTGGGGATTAACTTGGCCAATTATCCCTCTGGGTCCAATAAAATAAGTACCACTTTTTTGGGAAGTCAACGGTAGTTTTCTTATGGATACTCACCCGTTCCATTCAGAACTTGGTGGCATTCTCAACCACTGGCTCAGGGCTTTAAACATACACGAGTACTTGCCTCAATGCTCATTTGAGCAGAAAGTCAAACTTTTCTGACAGGTTGTAATGCTATATGCAAACATAAAAACAGTAAAAATACCTAAAACTAGAAGCAAATTTTGGCACAAACACTCGAATGAAACAGTAGTCAATGAACAGGACTAAACTGGACTTCCTGGTGAATGGAGAGCCGCGAACATGTTGAGAGTTTGCTTTGCACTGCTCCATATTTTCGTTTTCAAAGTGCATTTCCAATTTGCACTTGTAAACATTTTAGGGGTCCCCCCCCCGACCACCATTGAGGACACTTATTAAAACAGCAACACAAACCACAGCTAAGCAAATTTTTTTTGTTAAACTTGTTTTTTGTCAGTATCGTAAATGTAACTTTTTTTTTGACCATCATGGCCACCAAACATAACGTGTATAATGACCAACACAAGCTATATTTTAGTTTCGTAACAATTCCACGTAAATTTCTGAAATTACGAAATGTGAATAGAGCCCACGAAAACCACAGCGGCTTGTACATGCTTTCATATCCAAAAAAATTCCACTTGCAAGCAACGATCATGTGTAGTTTTCAATTATAATTTAAAGCTTCGTCAAAATATTACAAGTGTCTAGTTGCGCCGCATTTGGTGTTGCCCGACGTTTCGTTCCAAGTACCAAGAGCTTTATCAGGAACTGGCATTCTACCGAACATGCCAAACAACCAAAAAAAACCAAAGCTATTCGCTCAAGCTATATTATTTTACAATACTTGTTTTGCGTATGGACTGCAGCCAATATTGAAACATCAAAGAACACGTCAGCACACGATGGTGTATATACCAGTAGACCAAGGGACAAGACAAATGAACACCGCTCGTTGCTGCAATGCCGCCCCATCTGCACATGAAGTCACTTCCTTCTGGCTCCTTCCCGGGCCAGCCGATCCGCAGCCTCATTACCTTTGTGGCCACTGTGACCCGGAACGTGCTTCTGAAAGACATAACAGGACACACACACACATCCATCATCATCATCATCGTGAAATAGTGACGTGTTCCCCACTTTCAAATGAATGTAAAAAATCTAAAAATATCTCATCTAAAGAAAACATTTTGGAAAATCCGAATTCCTTTGGATTTTTCAAAAAATTCGATGGTAAATGCAGTTACTTCCACGTCACGATTGCCGTGCTTCCTGCGAAGGTGCCATCAGGTGACAGTTAATCATTTCAACTTGTAACGCACACCGTATTCGCGCACTCCTGAAGAGAGAGGGGGACTCGAGGGGGCAAAGAGGAAGCAAGGGGGCAAGCAGGAAGGCAGCCACGCTTCGAGCCAGTGCCAATAATTATAATCAAACCTCTGCGGTCCTGTGTATATTAAGGTATTATACTGGTCAACATACTTTTTCTGGCATAAGGTAATTTTGGGGTGCTGATTCCAAATCTGGCATCAGTTTTTGTCTATCACATCAGGTTGTTGAGATATCAAATATTGCATTTTCAATAAAAACTGCAGAAGAAAAATATTAAATAAATGTGGATAGCTACATAAAATGATATTATAAAACACACTATCCTAAAAATACAGCACCATATTTTACCACTAAAGCAGTCACTGACTCGCAACAACTTGCAATTATAAGTGACAGAGTTAATTTCGGGTAAAAATCAATGAAAATGGGGTATGCCGATAGCATACGACGTTTCGATTTCAACACAAGCAATCATCATCAGGTATAATGAAATAGCGACATAGAATATAACCAGAAAACTATAGACAGACATATAAGCAGACAGATATCACCAAGATACATAGAGAGAGCAACCCAGGTACAGAGAGAGGTGATCGTCTCTGTGGGGTGCTCTCTCTATGTATCTTGGTGATATCTGTCTGCTTATATGTCTGTCTATAGTCTAGTTTTCTGGTTATATTCTATGTCGCTATTTCATTATACCTGATGATGATTGCTTGTGTTGCAATCGAAACGTCGTATGCTATTATTTAATTTATTATTTTATTTTTATACGTGACTTTACCGAAAAAACCAAAGAATAATTCCTGCAGTCACGAAAGCTCCAAAATTAAGAGGGGAGGACCTCGACTGCCACAGGAAGGGAGTTTCACAACATTTGTGTGATCGACACACTTAAGCGGTTTGTGCTTTCACTAAGTTGTCCCCACCTGAAGGACGCTTGTGTTGCGCCCGAAACGTCGTGATTTCATTTATTTAAATTTTTTACCTACGTGACTTTACCGAAAAAAACAAAGATGAATCTTTGCAGTCACGAAAACTTCAAATCTAGAATTTGTGCGATCTACCAACCCTCGCCTCCAGTGCTGGATTACAGGCGTGTGCCGAGAGTGGGGTCACGTTTACTTAAATTATACCCTTGTTAATTAACTCATTCATATTAGACAGTCAAAGTGATTTCCTGCTCAGAGCATCGAGGCAAAGCTCATCTCGTTTACAGCCTCAATCTAATTGTGGAATTCCACATTCCAATCGCAGGAGTGAGGCTATTGATAGAACGCACCTTTTCACTCCCACACTGGTACTAATATTATCGATTCCGGGAGGGATGATGGGCTCAGCCAACTCCCAACCAGGACCTTCCGATTGCAAGCTGCTTGCACTACCACTGCACAAACAGGCCCACTTATCAGATTGATACCTAAACGATATTTCTGTTGATTCAGCAGGCAAGCCCAACAGGCCTTACCCAAGTGACATCGATTCCCTGGCTCAGTCGATCCAGTTTCTGAAATTCAGCTTTGTTTTTCACCGGTTCTCCTGTGACAGTCTTCCATCCATTTTGCTTCCAGGTATTCACCCACTTGGTGGCACCTATAACACAGGAAAAAAACACTCAACATATAAGATATTAGCCCCAAATCTAAATAAATATGTTAGATCATGCAGGTGTAATAAAAGACTCGGACGCTTCTCTGTCCTGTGTCCTTTATTTGGGTTCGATCTCTTTTCCCTCACGGCACTCCCCCTTACTCTTCGCTCTTGCAGCCCCCCCCAGGCTGCTGTCGCTCACGTAGCCCACTTCTCTTCCTGCAGACCCGCTGCTGTCTCGTCGTGCAGACCCCCCCGCTGCTCAACCCCACCCTTGCAGACCCGCTGCTCTCTGCAGTCTTCTCGCTGCTCCTTCAGCCCCGGGGTCGGTCACCGTTGGCCGACGGTGCCGATCCTCGGGGTCTGTGTGTGTGGCGATCTCGCCACTCTCTCTCTTCCTCACTCCGCCCTGCGTGGCCTCACACCTTCCCAGTCTCCGATCACTCCCCTCTGCTTCCGGTTTCTCCCCTTATAGACCTGAACCCTCTGCCCCACGTGACGTAACTCCTCCCCCCATGACGTCACTTCCGGAAGGTCGTGTACGCCCGCATTACACAGGTATAATGTTAAAGATGTACCTTCCGCCACCACACACTGGAAATACCTTACACAAAAATGCATCGCGAATCATATTGGTCACTTATTTCATTTACAGCCCTTTGTCAATTCATTGCTAGATGTAAGCAGCGCTAAAAATCACGTTATGGGAGTTGTTTGACCATACTTCAGCGTGTGCGGATTGGTGTAAGCAAGGCTGGTTAAAATATCGCTTGCCACGGATATGATACACAGGTGGGATTCAAACTCAACTCGCCTTGTTCATAACGCAATGTGCCAACCTCGCAGAACCACCACCACAACCACCCCTCTCATCGACCAGAACCATCCAACAATAATGCAAAAACATACTACCGTGTAGATTTTCACGGCTGCACGTATCTCCGTGTCTTCCGGCTGGACCGCGTGTTGTTTAGCATGTCTGCCTTTAACATCTATGTTGGAAGCTTTTTCAGGAACTATAAGTTGCTCAAGTCAATTCCTGAAGCTTCCAAGGGTTCTAGCAAAAAATGTGACATCATGCTGAACATCACCTGAGGCAACCTGAAAACACATTGAAGCACTAAAGAAAAAATGTCCTATTCAATTGTGCACATGCATACTAACTGTAAGTGAACAAGCCGGATATAAATCTCTAGCAACACACCAAACTGTTCAGGAAGATTCAACTGTTCGTACCATCGATAGTGAATTTGCTGTCTGTGTGGATAGTCAGCTTGTCCAGGTTCATTTCCCGCGCTTGCTCCAGAGCGCGAGAAGCAGCCTACAAAACACAACCAGACATGCGTGATTACGAGGATTGAAACCCAAGTTGCCGCGATTTCGTTTTCACGACAAAAAAATTAATCTCACTCTGCGATGATTTCTCGTGATATTAACCACAGGCAGACCTCGCCGAACGCGGGAGTTAAGTTTTGGGAAATGCAGTGTTGGGCAAAACCGCGTTCAACAAATATACCTTCATGGGAAAAATAGGGTCAAGTTCCTGGGTTAGAAATGATCATTCCCTCCCCCCCTCTTTGTTTAACTAATTCTACATGATATCCGTCCTTGTTATTGTATGAAAGGATGCCGAGTGGTTCTCCATTTCTTGTGTGTATACACAGCTTTTTTTTTATTTCACCTCAACACAAACAACTTCCCGCGCCGCGGCACTAGCACCCAACGTTCGCCCCTCATACCGAATTGTCAGCCCGACGCTCGCCCCGTCACTTGAATGTCAATGATTTGCCATGAACGTGTCCGTCTAACGTCCTCAACAACCGGACGGTTAGATGCATGCGGAAACATGTGAATATTTGCATTGTGCCGTTGTCCGCGAGTGTGGCGAGTGTATTAGATTATCACACAAAAACATACATTGTAATTTAATCTTCTTGGTTCTTTTGGTAAAGTCACGTAGAAGGGAAATAATAACAAATACAACATAATAAAATTCTCAGGACGTTTTGGCCACAACGCAAGCAGCCGTCCTCAGGTGTGTGTTGTCTCCAAAACATCGTGATTTTTATTTTATTAATTTGAATTTTTTACCTACGTGACTTTACCGGAAAAAACCTAAGAATACGAATCCTTGCAGTCACGAAAGCTTCAAATCTAGA
The DNA here is from genome assembly GCF_015708825.2 of Lethenteron reissneri. Lineage (NCBI taxonomy): Eukaryota > Metazoa > Chordata > Hyperoartia > Petromyzontiformes > Petromyzontidae > Lethenteron > Lethenteron reissneri. The sequence goes on along the minus strand of NC_083820.1, from coordinate 11,160,048 downwards.
AGCATACCCTCCTCTTCTTGTCCGTCTTGGAGACTTTGGTGCCAGCATCCCTTCTGTTTGCTAGCCATCTCCCTCTGTCTGACCTTTTGCACAACTTTCATTCGATGAACAATAACCAACCAACCACCCGTAACTTTGCATAATATTTATACATTTCCCATTATTTTCTTCTCTCTTCCTTTTTCCACAAGTTATATCCTTGATTTTAGATTTGAAGCTTTCGTGACTGCAAGGATTCATATTCTTAGGTTTTTTCGGTGTTATGTAGGCTAGGCGTTAGTCACAAACCGCACCTCTCCATAACAAAGGCTCAGTCATTTGTTATGCAGTCTATTCTTAGTCTTAAGCCTCACCTTACCATATTAATAAAAAGTGTGCCGTTCCTGGCCATGCCCCCCTCAACCATTATATATACGGAGTGGTATCTCCTGTAATTCCTCATTTACTTGATACAGCTGTCGGGCTGTGACGGTTCCACCTGAAGACGGAAGCTTGTGTTGCCTCCGAAACGTCGTGATTTTTATTTTACTTTTATTAATTTTATATCCTTGACTCAATTCCCCCATGGTGTGCCACGGGTAAAAGCTTCTATACCCCCTGCATACAGATCAAATTCGACTTGTAACCTTTCGCAAGGCAGTGCTCAAAAGTCACTCTGATAAGCACAATTATTTAGCAGTAAAGGAGAACAATTAAAGCAGACGTTACTCACTTCTATTTCTGCCCTTTGGTTGGTCGGGCGTCCTCCAAGTCTTTCACTTACGTTCCTGCAAGTGAAAAAAAACGAAATTGGATCACCACATTACAGGCCTAGCAAACAAAGCGATTGCACGAGTGAAGAAGCCATTATGAAAGGAAGAAGACTTACATTGGGTTTCCTTCACCCCAGTACACGCCTACCCCTCCAGAGGCCCCTGGCTGGCCGTTCCTCGTGCAGCAACCGTCCGTATACACGGGCACGCCATCTAGTGGAACAACACTTACATTTTTCCACACTGCGTATTGTTTGGTGGTTGTGCTGCGTCGCCCATCGAAGTGTTTTTGGATTGTACCGTGTGTTGTATGGCACGATGTCTGATGTTTCGCTCGAATTACTGGGAGCTTCTTCAGGACTGATTTCAGTTCTTGACGTTTCCTGCCAAAGCTAATTTATTATCCTTACCAGTCAATAGGATGTCTCTGATTTGTGTCATTCTCTGACCCACGTGCTCCGCTTTCCATTTCTCAGCTGAATGCAGTTCCTGAATTTCCTGAAGCTTCCAGCATGTGTAGTCAAGACATCATGCCGAACAAATTATGCCAAACACGCGGTTCAATCCTCCCCACACCACGATTTGCTCATTAGATATTTACATTTTATGATAGCTTTTATATGCAGCTGCATACCAAGAAAACATAAGTAGACGAAAATGTATTTGCATAGAAGTGTGGAAAGGCAGCGAGGGCTGAAAGGAGAGAACCACTTAATGGCCAAGCTCGGAACAGGGAAACGTGGGTTCAGCACAAACAAGCTAAATATATATCACATTCTTTCGGTCTTTCGATACATACTTTGATACTGGCAAAATGGTTCCATTTTGAAGCTAAATATAAACACATCTGCTCAACCATCCAATTTACAGAGGACGAAACTGTTGAAATTCAATATTTACCTTTTAATGCACGATGGGTTTAATTTTTATTTAAAGCTTTCGTGACTGCAGGGATTCATCTTCTTGGTTCTTTCGGTAAAGTCACGTAGAAGGGAATAAAACAATATAAATATAAAATAACACAAGCAATCATCATCATAATGATTGCTTGTGTTGCAGTCAAAACGTCGTGAGAATGTTTATTGTTTCATATTAATATTATTTTATTATTTCCCTTCTACGTGACTTTACCGAAAGAACCAAGAATAATGATGGATTTGTTTACACGTTGAGCAGCTCAGCCTATCACTGGCTGTGGCTTCTACCCTTGCAACCACTACCATCGCCTGGGGTTGCCTGGGCCATTCGGAATGGAACTCATCCTTCCACTTCCAGCGTGTACCTGAACACTGCGTGTGTTCGTATCTCGATCCATATCCAGAATCATAGGAGTCGCGGTAGCCACTGTTGAATTCAGACAGAGCAATGCAAAGTTAGTAAAGGCGGGCCTCGCTTTTACGATACAATGCGTTCCTGGAAACAGCGTCGTCGCAAAATTGGACCATATTTTCCCCATGGACAAGTAGAAACATCACTTGTCGATGTATTTTTTCTTTTGTCAGCCATATTTAAGAGGCTTTAATTCGTAAAAATCCATAAAACACTTGAGAACAATACAAGTTCCACGGCAAGCCACATCAGAAACCAGACTGTTCAGTCAGGTCGAAAGAGGAGTTGTAAATCAAGTTTCCGAGCCATAAATTGATCTGTAGCAGCCCTATATAAACTTCGTAAACGTGGATTGTGGTAAACTGGACCATCGTAAACCGGCGACCGTCTGTATTATACAAAAAAAGTATTCCGTGCTGTCAATCTGTAGGGTCGTTGCAAAATGCTCCTTGAATTTAATTTCATAATGCACTACTAGCAAGCTCACATAGGGACAGTGAATGGTCAACTGCCTGAATGACGATTCTTTCCTTGACAAAGGATGGCTGGGTACAACATGGCATTCACAATCATAGGTGAGATCAGTTTCACAGTCGCCAATACACAACATGCCTGGACGTGTACATAACTGGCCAGATTGTGTTGGAAGAGATCGGAGTACACCAGTCACTGGGAATGGGTGCAATGCCATCCATGCCCACTCTGTGGCGCTGTAATTGCTAAATGTTGCTGCCAAATCAGCAGGTCTGGGGCAATAGGGGAGGGGGGGGGGCAACTGCAACGCTGCAGCGTTAAAGAGACCAACATAATTACAGTACATAGCGGCAGGCAGTGGGAGTAGAGCCGGGAATGGGACCCGGTGCGAGACGAACCGACTACATTCTCTGCTCGACAGTGAACCCAGCGACGGTAGTTTTCAGTGACAGCGCCATCAACATGCCGACTTGCCTTTGCCACTTTCGCTGTTGGACATCAGTCCGTGCGAGTGGCCGCCGCATTGGAAACCATTGGATTCGACGGCACGATGGGTTCTTTTCATATTTGGGGCGTCACGGTGGCTCCGAGATGTTAACCACCTCGCCTGGTATACACGAGGTTGTGGGTTCGATACCGACTCTGGTCGCCTGCTGCTGTATATTTGGAGTTTGCGCGTTTTCTCTCGCAGTGGTCGCGTGGATTTTTTTTCTTCTGGGTATTCCGGTTTTGTGCTATACTCGACTTTATTGAGCCAACATGTCTGTGTGTCCCGCGCATGACGTCACTCCACGTCGGCCAGCCCCCCTCATTAATCATCATGAGCGGGTGACGTCACTCCACATAGGGGGGGGGGGCGAGGCGCTTCCTCCCCCCCCTCCTCAGCTTCAACTCGCAACCCTCACTACACAGAGACATGGGGGGGGGGGGGCATGGAAGCTCACCGCGAGTCGTAGGGGTCCCCCCCCCTCTGGCCGCCGTAGGAGTTGCGAGAATTCCACGCCATTTGTGTTGTAGCTGGGCGCGAGTAACAACAACAAGAACACCGCACCAGTTGTCACGGCGTTACACCATCGCACGGCAAAACAGCACAAAGACAATGCACCATCAGGGAGTTTACGGTGTCTGTGCTGTATGTTGAACTTCTTTCGCACCGTACGTAGACAACCGTGCTAATCGGAGGTGCCGTCTCAATCCCGGTTACATTCTCTTAAATCAATCCCTCGTGAAATTCCATCACGATCCCCAAATATCCCTCGAACATCAAATGCCACCTACCCCACCACCACCATCATCATCCTATTGGTCGCATACATCAGCAATGACCGATCCACTGCTGGATGAAAGCTACCCCAATGATTGCCATCCTGTTTCTCGTGACGCAGTCCACAGAGTTCATCTCGCTATTGATACCCCTCCGTGTGTGGCCTCTCGTGTGTTCTCTGCCCTGTGTGGGTGTTGAACTTGTCTCGCACCTTGACGCACGACCAACCAACCTCGCCATCGGCATCGCGGGAGGCCTTCGTCCAGCAGGGGATCCACCATGGCCGATTAAACGATGGCCCAATTTTATTGGTTATTTCGGTAAAGTCACGTAGAAGGAAAGTAATAAAATAATAAAAATAAAATATAATATTTTATTATGTTCTTTTTTAAATTATTTTATTAAAAAATATATTTTATTTTTATTATTTTATTAAAATAACCAAGAAGATGAATCCCTGCAGTCACGAAAGCTTTAAATCGAAAGATTGCCCAATTTTTGTAAAACTGGATTACATTGACGTCCAACTAACAGCAGAAAGGATCGAACTTATAAACGTGCTTTATAATCTTAAATTAATATTGGATATTGAATTAACAATATTAAATGGACAGAGCGGGAATTCGTCATTTTCCCGCCAAATATCCGAACACCGCCAACCCGCACAATCCAAACAATTGCGAAATAAACAATTACACATTCGAGACATCGACTGCTAAAATTATAACTACGACTAAAGCAACCGACTAAGTTACCTAAGATGTCGACGTCTTATTTACGTTCGCGCTGAAACGCAATTGGTCCTCAACAGCACTGATCGATCGACTGCTGGATGAAGGCCTCCCTGAAGCCTTCATCCCTCGACGAGGCCCCCCATTGCATCGCTCCACATTCTCTCAAAACGCGTTCCACACCTAACCAGCAGAGTACGACTGCGTTGTTTTCCCGCACGAAGATTTAAAAAGTGTTCCCCTGGCATCCTCTGCGAGAGATGATTGTATCGACGAGCAAAGTGTATGCGCCATTAACGACCGAACACGTGGCACCGTAATCAAAAACAAGATGGCCACGTTGAAGTTGAGTCGTCTAAATTCACCGACTAAATCACGCTCACACCTTACCTGCTCAACGAAAGCCGGGACGACGGCAAAGAAATCAATCGAAGTGCGCTTATAATAATCGCGAACGTTAGCTTGTTAGAAGACTAAAGTTAGTTGCTACTACACCTTCTTGACTTCACTCTGACTGCAGACAAACGTCGGCGTGACTGGGTCGGGACTTTTATAGAGGGCGACGCTTCCATCACCAGCCAGAGCCCGCCCATCACCACACACAGGCAACGCCCTCCTCCTGCTCAACTCAATTCAGACCCTATTGGTCACACCGTGGTGCCCTTAAACATCTCAACATTCATCCTACAATGTCCCGGCACAAGCGAGAATAATAATAAAAAATAGACAAAAACATTTTTTGCCCGGTTTTGAAAAGGCTGTTTTCCGTGTGGACCTGAAAACTCAATTTCCCTTTACAGGAATACAGTTAAACCTCATGGGTTGGACACGGTATCAAATTTCCTCGTCTCATCCCAAAGGTGTCTCTCCACTCCCTCTGAAAAATAAAAACTTTCCTCTTCTTTTCTCAAATTCCTCACCTTGTCAATTTCACGTACAGTGTGTTGAACTTCTTTCGCACCGTACGTAGACAACCGGGCTAATCGGAGTTGCAGTCTCAATCCCGGTTCAATTCTCTTAAATCAATCCCTCGTGAAATTCCATCACGATTCCCAAATATCCCTCGAACATTAGATGCCACCCGCCCCACCACCACCATCATCATCCCCTTGGTCGCATACATCAGCAATGACCAATCCACTGCTGGATGAAAGCCTCCCCAAATGATTGCCACTCCTGTTTCTCGTTATGAAATCCATATGGTACCTACACGTGAACAGAGTTCATCTCGCTATTCATATCCCGCCGTGGTTGGCCTCTAGCATGTTCTCTGCCCTGTGTGTTGAACTTCTTTCGCACCGTACGTATCCAGCCGTGCTAATCGGGGGTGTGGTGGGTGAAGGGCGACACACTAAATACAAAAAAAGTTCTAAATTAACAAAAATCATTTTCGATTTAAAGGTGCAAAGCTCCCAGGTGGCTTCCTGGCTGCCACTCTCTCCATTGCCATTCTCGACTACGATATTTTGTAGAACGCTTAACTCTTTCTCAAAATAATAAAAATAAAACATAATAGAATAATACAATTCTCACGACGTTTCGGCCACAACGCAAGCAGCCGTCCTATTCTTCACCTGAGGACGGCTGCTTGCGTTGTGGCCGAAACGTCGTGAGAATTTTATTATGTTGTATTTTTGTTATTTTATTATTTCCCTTCTACGTGACTTTACCGAAAAAACCAAGAAGATGAATCCCTGCAGTCACGAAAGCTTTAAATCGACAAATCTTTCTCAAAAATCAACACTACATCTCTAAATAGCATTTGTCGCTTCCGATTGATGTCTCTCAGTGTGACGTCAAGTGTTCATCTCTCCCACGTTTCTTTGTGAAAGTGTTCAGTTTTTGTTCCATCCTCTTCAGTGTCCACGTGTCCAATCCACGTTGCAGCAGATCGTACGCATTCATTGAAAGCGTTCATCTACTGTGTTCGGGAAATCTGGACGGTGCCTTTGATTGTCAAATTCGGTTTAAAGAAAGTTAGGCACCATTGGGGGAAAATGTGTGACCGTACTTTTAGCACGTTTGTTACATTACAGTATACATCATATGAATTCTAGATTTGAAGCTTTCGTGACTGCAAGGATTCATATTCTTAGGTTTTTTCGGTAAAGTCACGTAGGTAAAACATCAAAATTAATAAAAAATAAAATAAAACAAAAATCACGACGTTTCGGAGGCAACACAAGTCTCCACCTGATGACGGAGACTTGTGTTGCCTCCGAAACGTCGTGATTTTTGTTTTATTTTATTTTTTATTAATTTTGATGTTTTACCTACGTGACTTTACCGAAAAAAAACCTAAGAACATCATATGAATGTTATACAATTATACTGGCATTTTACGCTATTCTACGTATTAAATTGTCATTATTTATTTCGTTTGTAAGCTATTCCAGTGAACTGTGCCGCGCATGATTCATCTCCTACTTGCGAAAAAAAAGAAACAATGAAATCAAATTGTATCTCAGCCGTCCGATGTCTGTCATCTACAAAGTAAAGGTCACGCGAGGTGGCCCCTAAACTGTGACCTCGTGATTTACGATCGCATTTCATAACGAGAGCGTGTGACACCTTCCCTGCCCAGCGGCTCACTCTGGGCGCAGTGTTTTTATTTGAGGATTCGCTGCCGTGCAGCATCAGCAGCAGCAGCTTCAGCAGCAACCCCATGTGGCATCGCTCGCATTCTCGCACAGCAAGAATGCGGTGCAGAGATGCGTAGACATTTAAAAGCATCCGCCGTTCACATGGCACCTGTAAGCCAATGTAGTAAAAGAAACACTGGTGGACATATCAACTTTGGAATTCACTCCAATCATCTCTCTTTCCACCAAGCTCTTATAACTTTTCACAATTCAAGAAGCGCATTGCCATATGCTTTGCATGAGGTGCACATTCCCCCCACTGTATTTTAAAGACAATGTTTGGGGTGTATCTTATAGTCTGGTAGCTGTGTGAGTATATTTGTATAACTACACGAACACGAGGCACAAGTATTCTTTGGGTCTTTCGGTAAAGTCACGAATATAGGTTCAAATTCATAATAAATAAATAAAAAAACACGACGTTTCCATCACAAGCGATGGTAATCTTTCTCCTGGTGACGATCGCTCGTGTTATGTTCGAAACGTCGTAATTTTCTTTATTAATTTGAACCTACCTACGTGACTTTACCGAAAGACCCAAAGAATATGAATTCCTGCAGTCACGAACGCTTTAAGTCAAGATCTTACTAGGCACAAGGTTGGGGTGCATGTTAACACATTCCTGCGGAGGGAGCTGGTAAGAGCGTTGGGTTGCTCGGTCAATGGCCAGGGTCAACGGCAGCGTGGTGTATTCCGCAAATATGCCCGACTGTGAGGGTGGGCACAATCCGGCGTGAGTAGATTAAACGTTGAATTTTATAAGGGCACCACGGGGTGACCAGCCCCTCCCCACCCAGCCCTACCCCTCCCAACCCCTCCCCTCCCTCCCCACCCAGCCCCTCCCTGCACGACGGACGGACACAATAATCCCCTGTGAGCTGGTGTAACCAGGAGGTTCCTACCAGTATAATGCAGAGAATATGGTAACTGCATGAGGTTCCTACCAGTATAATGCAGAAAATATGGTAACTGCATGACACCTTCAACGTGGAAGAGTAGGCCATGAGCAAGTAATTGCAGAGCTGTACCTGCACTTTTCGCACCTAAAATTGTAATAAAACGTCAAATCAAGATGTAATAGGCATGTTTGCTGCAGGCCGCTTGGCGATTTTGGCTTGTGCTCGGCGACTATTTATAATAATAAAAAAAGCTCCAGAGCTTCCGCGTTTTGCAAATACTGTACTTGAGGTGTCTGCTATGAAGGGACATTGCCTGAAACGTCTTTATTCATCTTCAGGACAATGTTGTTGACAAATATGATTTGTTCTTGAGCATAGCACAGTATTGTGGTTGTTTAAGCCAAGTACTGTAATGTACTGAAAATCCCTCGAGTCCTATCCGACGTTTGGGTTATATAACGTATGTTAAACTGTTGTTTGCTGTTACATAAGCCTTACCAACCTGCAATACAGAGCTGTAACGTCATATATATATGCAATACTCTCAGACAAGAGATAAGTCAATTATTCGAATGCTTGATCCTCCTGAAAAAAGTCTTAAGTCTCAGCGATATTTTAATCTGGATAACCAAATTGAATTAACTCGTCGCTTATTAATCCACTGCTGGATAAAAGGCGTTGCTATCGATCACGGTTCTGTGATGTAACAATCCATCCAGCACCTGCACACGAGCAGATTTCAGCACTCCATCCCTGCTATGTATGGAGTCTCGTACGTATTCCATTCCTTGGCCGCTATTCCGTCACTAATCTTGACCATTTCCCTAATTTTAACATCCCATCCCAGGAGGTTAAAGTAATTGTCATTGCGTATTTGGATACATTAATTTTCACTTAAGTTGGCGGCGTGCAGTTCTGTGGACATGCAAAATGCACCTAATGCACTGGTACTAGTTTAACATAATAGATTAAGTATAGGTATTATAGACTAAATCTGCCGGAATGTGCCTCCCCATATCTCGGAAGACAAGCAGGTTGGAGCCTGCAGTGCTTGGATGGGTAACCACCATATATAAGAGGTTGTCAAAGCTATTAGAAGCAGAGGACAGTGCAGAACAAACTATGGTTTGTAAGCATAAATCCAATAACCCGCACACTACACGGAGTCAAAGATTGTTGGATGCGGTTAATTGGATTTATGCTGTACTCTATGTCTGTGCTTATGCTTCTGCATCGATCATTACGGTGAAGTGCTGGTCAAATAACCTCCACAACCTCCACAGCACGATAGCCTCATCCAGCAGTGGATTAACAGAAGGGCTGTACACGTACGGTACTATAAACTGTTATGTGGCTATTAAAGGCAAGACACACACACATCATATTTCTAAAAAAGACGCACAGGGCAGACTAAACTTAATGAAATAATGGCACATGACACTGGCAGTCCATTGAAAAATAACTACTTTACTTGTTATTAGTCATACTTATATAGCACTTAGAACTTAAAACAAGCATAGTTTATCATACATGTGTAGAGGTTATGCTAAAACTGAGAACAATAACAAAATACCAGAATATGTATAGATTTTACAGGGTCAGGGTATAAAACTGAAAAAATATTGCACGTGTTGTGTATGAATAATACTTCTGCACTTTTGAACGAGTTTTTTTTCTTCTCTAAAACACTTTGAACAAGAAAAAAAAATACAGATGCTACTGAAAACTTGGGAGGAAAAATAAAATCGTACAAAAATAAGTATCCCATTTTACAATCCATAAGTACTTTAGCAATACACATTTATAATATACATTTTTCTGTAGATGTTTTCAAACTATATCTTAACGACATAAAATGTTAAAGCAAATGCAATTCTTATTGTCCGAAAGCACCTTCCGTTACGGCATAAAGAGAGTAACACACACACACACACGCGCGCGAGCGAGCACGCCGGGTACTGCAAACACGGGCCACCAACGCCTCCTTGTCCCCATGGATGTCTGGCTGTAGTGAAGGGTTTCCTGTCCCCATCCCTGTGTACGACAGCGTCCGCTCAGGACTCCTCCGTGACACGCGACTCCGCCAGGAGACAACGGAGAAGTTGCCACGCACAGAAGCGGCTCGGCCACTTAAGGCCGACTCGGTATGACGAGGGGTGTGGGGGGTGGTTTAAAACAGCGCACGTGGGAAAGCAGCGATGTGGCGATGCCGTCACATTTGTCATGAGCTAAGTTCCTCCTATCCAGCACAAACTGACTGTTAGACGGGCGTTAACAGTTGAGGTTTACATAAAGTGACTGAAAGGCACCAAGAACCACAACTTATTTTGTTTGTCGTCGTCTTTTCCTCCTTCTCATCCTCCAAAACAGCAGCCAAGGACATAAATAGAACAGAACCGATAAGAGACTTTTCTTTGGCAAAACTAACCTGTGCCCCGTGCTAAACGATGATACTTACATGAGATATAGTTGTGAGAAGTTATTGCGGCGATGTCAATGATTTGTAAGATACTGCAGAGTTTCTAACAACAAACAACAATGGCACAACACACTGAACAAACATCAGTAGTATGTAGGATATAAAATATGCAATATACAAAGACACAAACTTAATGTTTTTTGTCAGTATAACACTCATTGTATCAGTCAGGAACCAGCAAGACTTGTAACAGATTTATAGTGTTTGGAATGCTCCGACAACCCTTGCATCCTTCAGCTTCTTTTCAATGGATCGTTACTTATAAGTAAAAAAAAAACCTCTAGCAGCAAAGAACACTGGCCATGAAAGCCTACATAGCACCTCTTGGCTCTACCTGAAAGGGTCCGGATAAGCCAACGTAAAACGTCCCTTCAAAAATCACTTGCATTTCTTTCGTCAACAAATTCATGTGCCTGTACACGAGTTCAAAGTCGGCTTGTTGTTATCACAACAATCATACCATCATGAAGGCTAACAACAACAACAGTGCATCCCCCGCACGACAATAACACAGCACGGGATACACCGCCGTCTGACGGGTGGCAAATGCCGCAAACACGGAGCGGGCGACGGATGTTGTGATGCGACTCGCACGGCCGGAGACGTTGTTGATCTGCAGCGATGCAAGGCAACTTTTAAGAATCCGAATAACAGTACAGCTGGCTTCATACTCATAAAATCAAAACCAACTTTTGTAGGTCGTACATGCGTTCCATTAAACGAACACTAATCGTGATTTTTTTTTTACATGATAAGCATACTTCATTATCACTCAAGATGATTTGTTTTGACCCAAAAAGTTAATTTACTCGAGTGAATATGGTGCTCGCATGAATGCTTCCAATTTATTTTTTTGCCCAAGAAAACGCTTGCACTTAATGTGGCTTTTACACAAATAAACCTAATACGGTTCTGCTCTGATGTCCAGCCGCCCATAAACCACACTGTCGCCAATACTACTGCTGCATAAGTTATTTCTCAATGCTAGAACTGCAAAGTCTTCAATGACTTTAACGTGTCCGTCTTATCTCGGAGCGAGCAGTCTGGATAACTCGGAGGCACAAGGAAACCTATACATTTGCATCAACCTCTCACAAATTGTAACAACGCACCACCGCCTCTCTACCTGGTGCAACAACTCAGCAAGCGGCTCTCATGAGTTCTACAGGTTAGTAATGCACACCAATAATAATGTGCCGCTGTGAGAATAAGCAAAGTTAGAACTGGCAGACCGTGGACAAATTCACAGCTACTGCTGCGTAAACGTTCGCGGTTGTGCTGTGGCGCCTCGCCGGTGCTTCGTTGAGTTTGTGCCCCGCGTGTTACTCGTGCGTGATTATCCAGCATTGCACACCACGTGCCAGACAGGAGCTTCTTGAGAACCACACGCGGCACAACGCGAACCAATTACCAACACAACCGCCATTCGTCACTAAGTGACGGTGGCGTCACCACGACGCCTGTGCCAGGCCAGGTGCACTTTGAGGCCACGTGAAGTGTCGAAGGCTCGTTGACAGGAGGACAGACCCACGTGCCTTGGGTTGGCTGACTGAGATGACTGGTAGATGCACCAGCTGTACTTCCTACTATGCCAACTTGCTGAATTTTTTTCCGCCCAACGCTCCGCTCGTTGTTGTGAGCGTCGCTCCTCTGCTCTCCGTTGTTGTTGGAGGGTGACTGCCTCCAACTGCCCAGCAGCCTCCTCCATAGAGGCCGATCTTGACACCGCTGTTACCAGTCGTCGGCAAGTCCACTCTGAAGCTAATCCGCGGCGCAACGCGAACACACACACACACGTTGGGGAAGATCCACAGCTGTCCCAGTTCGTTGCTAATAGCACTGTCCATGAGCACTGTTGAGCGTTAGATCGCAGCCCAAACCCGGTCAGTAATTGCTATCCACTGCAGTCAGCAGGACGCATTCCTTTCTGAGAGCCGGTTGTTCTGGTGTGAAGAGGGGGGGGGGGGGGGGGAAACCCCCACACAGCTTTGCCAAACACAAAGTCACTCGCTCCTTTATACAATTACAGACGGTGGTGCGGCAGAAAGCGCTCAAAGTGAGAAATACGGAATGAGGTCCATTTGAACATCCTGACGCAAAATGTGAAACAATTTAAAACTATCTTATCATTCTCATATTGGGGAATATAGGGGCATATATAGATATATTTGGATTTCCATCTCTTTTTTATCTAAATATATATTTTAAAAAATACAACATACTATCAAGTATGCAACAATCGATTCCCACCCCCGCACTTAAAAGCTTCCTACAGTTATCCTATCAATCAGATGATAACTATAAAGTATGGGCATATACAATTAAAATTACTGGCATATTGGTACAATTAAAGGAACCGTTCATAAATTCCCAAATCAAATAGAGTATGTACCTCTAAAGATATACAAAATACGTTGGGTTAATATAATCGTCTGGGTATGTCTTTCCAATACGCAGTAACAAAGGGTACTTTCCCTGCTAATCTTTTTTTAAATTAAAAAAAGTTTTAAGGAGCTTACATATAAATCCGTTTTTTGTTTACCTTTTGGGTAAAGTTTAAAAAGGCTACAAAGGTAGATGGGTCATCCTAGTTAATGTTTGACAGGCTAGAGTCTCCACACACACATCAGGGACCATTGCAGCTTCTGAATTGATAACAAATTATATTATCCAAGTGTGGTCCTTGCAGCTTAGGCCGCGAGTTGAGTACATTTAGGGCTTAATTTATCAACTTTTTTTTACATTTAGAAATATTCGTTTAGAGTATTTGGTTGCTTTTCATTTCCAATTGGTTGAGCTATCGTTTGCGGCCAGGTCGCCTCTGAAACACAGCTCTAGAACTCGTTGGACCTTACCTGGTAAAATAAAAAGTAAAAAAAAATTGTCTCAATCGATTTCTTCCGGAACGCCATCAGGTTACTTTAGAGTAAAGGATTATTGGCGCAAAATACTCCGAGTAGTGTCCTCAAGTACATCTGCCAACCGTAAGCACTAATCACACCGTCGCAGTATCATGAAAGGCCAGACGGATGTGGCGTATCAAAATAATGTCCGACATGACTGTTCCGGTTGAAATTAGCCACCGAGCAAATCGCCCCACACATGAGTGCGTGGCAAAAGCTTGCGGGAAGATACGCTCAACACACAGCCCCAACCCGGAGCGAACCACACTTGATTTACGAGTGGCTATGAAAGCCTACGTGCTAAATGAACAACAAAAAATAGCCCAACGAAAATGCTTTGAAGTGGAGCAAAAGGTGTTATGGAATCGTCCGAACATAACGGCCTTAAGCATGCATTTCTATACTTTGCACCGAGCTGTGCGAACGCATATGGAACACATGCTAAGAACCTGCCAAACATTGTTCTCCACTTCAGATATGAGGAGAGGGGGGAGGGAGACACACACACGAGTGTTGCCTTTACAGAATAACTCCGTTGGGATATTGTATTTGTGGCGAGTGTCGTGATCGAGGCTGCTGAACCCAGGGGTCGTGCACCTATTCAAAAACAACAACCCGGAGGAAAATAATAAACAAGAAGTGTACTGCAGCCCAGCTCTTGCTACCAGGCTACACAACAAGCCACATCGAAAGTACCTCATAGAGCGGAACTGCAATCAGTGCTGTGGAAAGACACTATGCATATACGCAACTGTACTTTGAAAGGGGGTAGATAGTAATTTTTCTCTTCACGTTACTTACATTTGTAATCACTAAAACAAACGATGTTTTGTTTATTGCCACGTGGGTTTTGTTGACGAACAAAAGACACGCGTGCCCATTACTGAATAAAATTCAATTCAGCTAGGCTGAGGCACTGTATTTTGCTTTTATTTGGTAAGTGCTGAACCCAATGTGAGGAGTTGCCAAAAATCACAAAAAACAAGTGCTCTTGAGGGCAGCTGGCTGCAATAAAACTTACAAAACAATTACTCTATGCTTTTGCATATACGCTACTGCACGTATCAATAACAGGGTTTCGATATATTTTTTCTTATCTCACTTTCTCTCTCTCTCTAATTTCTCTTTGTACATGTTTACTAGCATTGAAATTTGGCCAATTGAACCTTATGGCGGTACCTCGCATAATTTCCGTGATGCAGTCATTTTTAGTCTGATGGTCGGCGATGCGGCAATCGATTCATCTCGACGAGCTGTACACGATGCACACTATTCAAAGTTGCATTTCTCGATAACGGATTTTTTTTATGCTGTTTGGCGTTTCGACATGGCGGTGTAGCACTGATTTCGGATTGATTGGTAACCCAGTCGCGGAGTTAAGTTACACCCCAGGAAAAAATAGTGTCCCAGAAATAAAATATTTAATTGCCTCGGCTATTTTGTATGATTTGTTACCCCGGGGTACCGCCATCAGGATCAATTGCTGCGCGTGCATCATTGACGCACGCGCATGTGACCCATTCGTGCCAGGCCGGCTTGTGGTGTGTGTGTGTGTGATGACGAAGATGAGGTAAGACGCGTTCGACAAGATGTGAATGTTTCACAATTACTCTCGAATTTCAGTGAGGCAGGGTAATTAATTCACCAGTACCATCTCAACTTTACCCTTTGCACAGATATGTGCAGTTGAGGGGGGGGGGATAAGTAAAACATTATTATTGTTTTGCTTTTAAGTGCCTGTACACAAAAAAAAGACAAAATAATAAATATTCTTTGAACAAACCAAAAAAAGGCACTTGTTCCTAATATGTGGCGATTCATGCCCACAATGTGTTTTTCTTAAACCACGGGCTAATGCGTTGAATATATCAGTCGTATCAGGCTCATAAGGTATCTTCAGTTACAAACAGGTAATAATGCAAGACATTCACGTCCGTATTAGTAACATCAACAAACTTCCGCAATTTCCAAATTAATGCCATATCAACGTGACTCCTGGGATGTCTAGAGTGTCTGCATGCTCTGTGTTCTGTAAAGCATGCCAATGACATATGAATCGGATTTCTTTTTTGAAGACTCGAGGCAATGTTGCAAGAGTCCGTCGTTTTACGGACGCGTTTAAAAAAACACACGGATATACCAACTTGGGTGTTGATATGGCTGCGACCTGGAGCTATAGGATGCAACCAGCAGCACACTTGTACGCAGAGAGATGACCGGACAGAGCGTATATATCGACGTAAGTGTGCGAAGCTCTTTCGCGCTCATGGATCGTGGACTTTGATGGCAAAGTTGCACGCGCAGAGAGGCACGCTGCAATCCGGGTACGGGCTGCCTAACCTCACCTCTGCATGCCGATTCTACAGATCCTGGCTACGCTCGTGTTATATACTGCAACTAATAAACTGTACATAGCTATAGAAATCTGCTGTAGTATAAAAAAATAAAACGGACTACACAGTGTCTATTTTTGAATGAGGCCATCACAGTTAAAATGGGCATATCTTCAAAAATAAAATCGAGAAAATATGCAAACGTTATAGAATACCTCTATGCATAAATACTTAAGGCTTATTTCCTTCATTTTAATGGCTATGATGAATATAGACTTTTTTGCAAAAGTAACAAATCTGATGTTTTAATGCCAACTCTCTCAACTCGTTAGTGTAAACGGCAGTGAAATGTGTTTTTTTTTCTCTCACATCCTCCTCGTTGCTGCTATGGATGAGAGCGGTTGTTGTTGTTCTCCTTCAATGTATCAATTCTGACTTGAAACATTTGTGATTTCATCGCACCCAGGAATCGTCGTCGATCGATCGGCACAACCTGTTTAGATAAGTGCTGCCCCCCCCCCCCCCCATGGTACACCGCGGCTCCCCGAGTGACGATGCTCAGCCATGGATCTGGCTACGCCATCGTGGTTGCTACAATTTACCAACGTTCACTTTTCCGTTGCTGCTGGAGCAACAACAGTTTACGTAAATAACATGCGTGTGATGGGTTGGGATTCCAGACGTCCGCAATATTCATCTTCTTGGTTCTTTCGGTAAACTCTGTCTTATCGACAGACATGTTCTTCACCTGAGGACGGCTGCTTGCGTTGTGGCCGAAACGTCGTGAGAATTATTTTATTATGTTTAATTTTTATTATTTTATTACTTCCCTTCTATGTGACTTTACCGAAAGAACCAAGAAGATGAATCCCTGCAGTCACGAAAGCTTTAAATCGAAATTTGTCCGCAATATTGTCTCCATAACGTATTTGGTGTGCAAACCTATCCGTTTAAACCACGCGAAAACATTGTGATGCTGCGTTGGCAGGAGTGCACAAAGCACACAAACTGGATACATTCGGTCAATAACACTGCCCAAAGCAGATTTTTTTTTTCAATTAAATAATCGACGTTTTGGGCAATGGCCCTTCTTCATAGCAGCAGGCGCCATGAACCCACAACGTCAACTAGAAAAAAAAGTTTCCCTCTTCAGGGCAGATTATTGACCAACGTGTCGATCACGCTTCTAGCTGGACTCCTTCAACGCCATCCACTTAATGCTCAGTCAAAAGCAAATCAGTTACCTCTAAGGAAAGTGTACAAGTAAAAATGCCACTTTTTGATGGATTTCGGAAAAGTTGTTACGTTTAACCAATACACCGTTATCCCCCTCGCATGCAAACTAAGTGCCAAATTGTTTTTTACTAAATATTTTAAAGATACAATTAAAATGTTAAACATGTACAGATGTAGTTAAGTGCTTACTATTAGATCATCTGCATCCCAGACTGCGGTAATAAAGCAAGTGCGCATTGCCTGAACCAGCCCACTGTGTCAATTGACGCCACGCTATTCGACTGGAACATCGTCGTCAGTCGTCGTCAGAAAAACACAGGCGCCTAACTGCCGCTGTGACCAAAACCTGACGCCAATAAAACTCTCCTTGGAAAAAGCAGTGCATCAAACGTACCTGGATCACATGGCAGCTTAACACATACAAGATGTAAAAACCCAACAACAAAAATTACATCACGGAATAAGAAAAAAAAAGAATAAGATCCGAGGGAGAATATGTCTTGGCAAATGTTGGCGAGGCGCGGTGGCGGCGGCGGCCCCTCCGTGCGACTCTTGTTCGGGTAGCGCAAGAGGGAGCGTGGAGGCTGGGGGAGGTTTTTGACAATTGGCACAGCGCTCCTTGGCCCCCAGCGAGTAGCACACCCATCCACAGCGCAGAGGATGGAGAGTGCCCTTACCCCCCCTCCCCACCCTCCATCTCTGCCCCCCCTCTCTCCGCTTACCGGCACAACTCCTGCATCTTTCTAACAGTCTTTTGAGCCACGGTGGTGGCTAAGCAGCAGCAAACATGGTTAATAACAATACATTTCAAATATGAAACATAAAAAAAAACCTTTTAAAAGTTCGCAATGTACAATAATTCACCCAATAACACTGTCCTGTCCCGAAGTAACAGTTACAGGGCTTCCCCCCCTATGAATTGCTCCGATCTTAACGGTATTTTGTCAAGTGCCCGCATTCTTCAGGTATTTTTTTTATTAATGCCTAGTTTCAAGCAATCCATGCCATGCTGCGCCGACTCAGATTCTGAAATGACAGAGGCATTTCGATTTTTGTGGGTTTTGAATCAAATATCTTTGGCTTAATATGTAGTCCAGGATTTTAAAATGTGTGTCATGGGTATACACTACAGTATGTCCAGTGAGTGTAATCGTCGAAAGTATGCATTTGGGCGATAAACATGTCATGTCATAAGCATGTCATGCATTTAACCAAAGGTAAAACAAAATCTGAGGATGCTGCCGCAGTGTAACGGTTAGCACATTTGGAATTGCAACCCAGATGGCAAAGGCTTGATAAGATTTTCCAACGTGGCAGTTGAACGAACCGATAGGGGGAGTTTCTTAACTTAACCCTCCGTCCGTGCAGCACTATAAATGGGTAGATCACAGTTCGTCAACCAGCAGGTCGTGTGTGATCGGGTGAAGTTTCAGTACTCCCACGACTTCCAAAACGCCTGGCCAGTGAGGAAGAACAGACCAAATACCCTCTAAAGGGGATCTCAAAAGCTCCATCTAGTGTAGCCTCTATTGGAGTAGCAAGCAAGCAAGAATGGCTGCACTTTCAAATTCACTTTTACAACCAAAAAAAAACCTACAAAAAATAAATGTTACCGAATCAGAACAGCTGAGTCCCCACAAGGCGTTGTATGGATTGCTCTGTTGCATTGTCAGTCATGATCACACACAATACCTACGAATCATCCCCAAGGCATTTTCAAAACTGTTGTGACGACTTTCATAGCAAAGACCTTGCTTTGGGTAAAGCAAAAGTCAAACACTGTAAACAACATGCCGCTTCAAGAGAACACAATGAGGCCAGGATGGAGATTAAACTCTTGAGCAGACAGTTAGATGAAGTGTGCTTCAGAAGGCCACGCGAGAGCACACCACCGACACAAAAGAATAGTCAAGGCACTAACAGGACTAATCCCACAAAAGTCCCAACCTTAAGGCGTTTGTTATGCCACGTGCTTCACATTCACACATTGGACATCATCACCCTTTGACATCAGGAGATAAGAAATACCTTACAGACTTTGGAAAGGAAAACCTGGCATCATGCACTATTTGTCAAATTGCTATATAGCGTTTTAATGCTTTACTGATAACTTATTATTACTATGATTACCACTTCGTACGTTTTCACGGTTGTGCTGACATCACTCTCCGATGCGTTGTTAGGGTTGTACCCCGAGTTTGTTCGGCTCGATCTCGGACGTTTGGAAGCTTCGTCAGGAACTTTGAGACATCACGCCGGACAGGATGTGGTACAACCCGAAGGTGCATGGGAAGGCATCGTTATTTTACATTATTGTGGATTTAAGTGCCCTTCTTCTTGGTTCTTTCGGTAAAGTCACGTAGAAGGGAAGCAATAAAATAATAAAAATAAAACATAATAAAATAAAATAATTTTAATATTATGTTTTATTTTTATTATTTTATTGCGTTCCTTCTACGTGACTTTACCGAAAGAACCAAGAAGATGGATCCCTGCAGTCACGAAAGCTTTAAATCGAAATTTAAGTGCCCTTGTTAAAGCAGTCGAAAAAAAACCCCAGCCAAAATCACGAGTTGTGTCATTAAAGTTTGCAAAAAATATAACTTTAACACTCTCTTTGATAGATAGGGGGAACATGATTCTGGCCAGTTCTATTTGGCATTTATATTTTTTTAATGCTGAATCAGTTAAGGATTAAATTAATACTTTCCACATTTCCAAAGTCTGTAATAACTTAGGTAGGCACAGACTTAATAAATGCTTTATCACACTGTCTGTAAAGTGACATTACAGGTGTCTTAATAAAATGCCCATCGACAGTAAGGTAAGAATAAAGGGCGCCCAACAGGTGCATACTAAAGTGCCTCAATAACCAGGCCACCATCAAACGCACTTAAATAGTGAAATCGGCAGAGTAATATAAGTCAGTGGGACCACCAACTTCCCTTTACGTACATTTGCTTACAATTTGAATAACTGCGGGTACTAAGCTGACAAGAACAACACATGCTTAAGTGAAATACGCAATGGCACTCTTTCTTCAAATATAAATGGAATTATTTTAAAACGTGAGCGAGTTAAATGCCGTCAGAGCAAGTTAGCGGTTCCACAGATTGCTATTGGCCCTGAAAAACAAGCATGCAGAGCAGGGCAGTGACAATAGCTCCAGCACGACCCTCCGCTCGCACTACTACTGGAAGGCCTGGTGGAAGCGTGGCAGTGACGGCGTGCCGACGCTTGAGGTATAGGGAGGAACCATGGGGTGCATGTGCCCCATGTTCAGGCCACCGCCGACCCCCTGCTCGCTCGGCTCCAGCGAGTCTTGCTCCAGCGCGCCACCCATGTGGCCGCCTTGGTCCTCTCCAGCCAGGTAGCCCCCTCCGCCGTCGCCGGCGGTCTCACCCATGTCATCGCCGGCCGGCTGGGCGGGCCCCGGGAGGCTCAGCGGCAGGAAGCTGAGCAGCTGCGAGAGGTCTACGCCGGCGGCGCTAAGCGTCTCGGCCATGGCGGCACTCTCCTTCTGCAGCAGCGGGTCAGACGAGCCGTCATCCATCGCGCCACCTGTGTTGTGGGCCGACGGTGATTGCTGCTGCTGCTGGTGCTGCTGCTGCTGGTGCTGCTGCTGCTGGTGCTGCTGTTGGTGCTGCTGCTGCTGCTGGTGCTGTTGGTGCTGCTGGTGCTGTTGCTGTTGCTGGTGCTGTTGCTGGTGCTGCTGTGAGAGGCGCTTGGCCTCGTCACTGCAAAATGAGGTAGATCCCAGCTGATACTTCTGCGTCGGCAACTCGTGGGGCAATGTCAACGGCAATCCGTGCACGTGCTGCGGCGTCGAGGAATGGATGGGCGACGAAACGGGTTCCATGCAGCCCAACGGCAAGCTTAGCGGATTGTGGTGCTGCTGGTGCTGGTGTTGATGCTGCTGCTGGTGGTGGTGGTGATGGTGGTGGTGGTGGGGGGAGAGAGGCGGCAACGACGCCCCTACTTGCGAATACACATTCATAACCGGCATGGCCTGCAAAAAGGCTTGGGTGGACTGCGCCAGCATGCCCCCGTAGTCTTCCCGCACGTGCTGGTGATGGTGATGATGGTGGTGGTGCGGCTGCTGCTGCTGCTGCTGCTGTTGCTGTAGCGATCCCACGCCCAGCATGCCCAATATTTCCTGGTGCGTTTCCATCCGGCCTTTGAGCACCTCCTGCCCGTGGCTCTTCTTGGCGTGCCTCGTCAGGTGGTCCTTGCGCCCGAAGCGCTGGGAGCAGAACTGGCAGACAAAGTCCTTGCGCCCCGTGTGCACCACCATGTGGCGGCGCACGTCCTTGCGCGTGTAGAAGCGCCGCTCGCATTGCTCGCACGTGTGCCGCTTCTCCTTGAGGCCCGCCGACGGCTTGCTGGCGTGCGTCTTGAGGTGCTCCAGAAGCGCCGGCGTGCTCTCCAGCTGAGCCGAACACACGCGGCACGTGAGGTCGCCGCTGGCGGCCGCGTGCAGCGCCACGTGCCGCCTGAAGCCCAGCTTGGTGTTGTACTTCTTGCCGCACTCCTCGCACTTGTAGGCCAGCTTGTTGGGGTTGTGCGTCTGCAGGTGGTTTTTGAGGTGGTCTTTGCGGTGGAACATCTTCTCGCAGTGCGGGCACTTGTGGGTCTTCTGCGGGGAGTGGGTGGCCACATGCCTTGGGGTGGGGAGCAGAGAAGTGCAAAATGTAAGTACGTAAAAGGTTCACTAATAATATATATTTTTACATTTCGCCACATACAACCAAAAAGTAAATTATGAATCCCAATATTGACTGCAAAAGTGAAATATAAAAGCTTACGTAATAATAAGTAAAAATTTATGTATGCATGCTTATTCAATTAGGCTAGCAACCCACATATGAAGACAACAACTAACAAACACTATTTAAATGATTGCATTAAACAAAAAATCTTGCACATACTTTCCAACACAATGCGTTTGTGCCCTGAAATATCAAGTTGTAATGACGTTACCTTCAGAGCTGCACAACCAGATAACGCCACACTCAATGATGTCATCACATGGCGTGTGAAGTCATCACCTTGGCAGAAAAAACTTTTTACTCAGTGTTAGCTTTTCAATCGCCAAATGTTGCTAACGTTTCAAATAATTTGGTCGATTTTCTCCAGCGTAAATCCTAAAAGTAACACAACTTGAAACTGTCATTTAATTTTATATTAGGTCATCTCGTACGAACGTTATCATGGCCCCTCATACGCCGCTAGACAGAGATAATGTATGAATGCTTTCAACCCTAAGTTGGCTTCAATATTCCTAATTTATTTACTTCATCATTTTACATTTTTTCTGCATTATACAGCACAATCAATCATTCAACAACTGTAAATTTCACCTGAGATTGCACATTTTACCTTTCCTATATTAGTAAAAAACAACGCATGACACAAACTGCGGTAAACGCAAAAAATCGGGAGCTTGCGGCAAAGAACGGTCAGTCTAATTATGGGAGCACCACTCTCCATTTCCCATTCCTTTCTATCGTTCTCATATTGGTGATGCTGTGGCGAGATGTGAACTCCCTCGCCTGATATGCAGGAGGTCTTGGGTTCGATCCCGACCCTGACGCCTGCTGCTGTATATTTGGAGTTCATATATTCTCCCCGTGGGCGTGTTCGTTTTTCTCCGGGTTCTCCAGTTTTTCCCTCTATATTTAGAATCGTGTAGTTAGAGTATTTGCTTGTTTTTAATTTCCACATAAGACACTTCATTGAGCTATCATTTGTAGCCAGGTTGCGTCTGAAAAAGAGCTAAATAGCTCAGTGGGCCTTACCTGGTAAAATAAAAAATAGTTTAGTTTTTTAGTGTATTGTTTCCTAGATCATGATGAAGAGCGCCTATTGTCACATTTGGTCATGCCGGTTACCTGGATGCCATGAACCCTGGTTCTGTGCTTTCAAATATTTGTTGTCGTTGAATACATAGAGAGTACGTACGTATGTATGCTGAACTTCTTTCGCACCATAAGTAGCCAACCGTGCAAATCGGAGGTGCGGGGGAAGGACAAACTAAAAACAATCAGTTCTAAAGAAATAATCGGAGGTGCGGGTTTTCTACGCAAAGAAAAGAGAAAACACGAGCAAAAAAGCATCGGAGCACCTGAGCAGCTTGTACTTGGAGACGAAGGCTTTGGAGCAGCCCTCGATGGAGCACTTGTAGGGCCGCTCGCCCGTGTGCGAGTACGAGTGCACCTTGAGCTTCTCCACGCTGATGAACACCTTGCCGCACGCGCTACACGGGAAGGCTCGCCGCGGCCGGCCCTCCCGGCCCCGCCGGCGCGACGACAGGAGAGGGCCCGAGCCCTCCCGCTTGACGGCGCGCAGTCGGGGCGGGCTGCCAACGTCGGCGGCGGCGTCGCCGCACGGGGGTCCACCGCCTGGCGCGCGCACGCGCTCCGCCTGCGCACAGCACCACCCCCCCCACCACCCACGCACAGCAAAGGCGGTCAATGCCCTTCGCTCGTCCGGCTGCCTTCAAAGTTAAAACGTTTCGCGGGTTACGCAAATGCACGAGCATTGCAATATTTGACGGATAATGTGTGCGGTGGGAGAAGGGGAGGGTGGTGGTTTGTTTGTTTGTCAACGTCACGCAATGAGACGAACAATCCATTCGGAAGTCTCGCAGAGCAGTGCATCGCTGGTGCGATCGGGGACGGCTCATGGAAGTAGATCTCAGAGCTTTACATCTGAGATCTCTTCAAGTGACCTCTGCTCCACATGGTAGAGGGCAGCAATGTTTTCAATGTGGAAGTTTAAAAAACAAAAAATTCTGACACCACGGCTATGCAAGGAGGACGATGAAACGATTATAAAAATACATTTTACCGAATACCACGTATACGACACATTACCGAGAGCCCCGAGCTGTCTGTTGAACTTTGAGTGATTGAGGTGTGTATATTGGCAATGTATGAACGTGCATGGGAGCGGCCCAACCTTTAGTCCAAAAGTGCTTAGCTCCTCCGCCGCCGCCGCAGGTGGCTGGTGGATCAGCAGGGCCTGCTGCTCGAGCAGCGAGCAAAGCAGCGCCTGCTGTCCGCCAGAGGTTGGGACTGGGCCGCCGACTTCAATCTGCCCCACGTCGCCCAGCTGGCCCGGCCCTTGCCTGTCCGCCCCCGGGGGGTGCACCATCTGATTCGGTGGTAGCGTTAACCCGGCAGGGCCGCAGTCGCCCTTCGGCTCTTCGTTGGCGAGGTGCCCCTCCGCCCGACGACCCACCGCCGCCCTCTGCTTGCCCTTTTGCCGTCCGCGACCTTTGCCGCCGCCAGGAGTTTTCCTCCGAGCCAAAGTCAGTTGTGCCTCCAGCTCCGGTTGAGTCTGGTGGCCTGAAACGAGTGCTTGCTTGCCTTCATCCAGATCCAGCACTCGCGCGGGATCCAGATCGGAGTCATCGTGGCTGCTGCAGTGATGCGACTCCAGCAGGGAGAAAGTGCTGAACACGTTGCTGCAGTTGGAACACTTCCAGGGGTCAGGGGTTTCTGGCTGCAAAGGAACGACGCAAGCGTCACGTTCGCGCACGCACGGCCCGTTTGCACGGCGTTGAGAAAACCTAAATCACGTCAATTCAGGGTAATAGCTTTCATGGGCTCGTCTATGAAATGCTCCAACCTCCAAAGGTTGGGAACTACTGCCCTAGACATATAGCAGTGCCAAGTCTGCAAAATCAGTGTAGGTTACCTGGTCTTCCTTAGCACTGTTATCATGTTAAGTAAGCTATTGGTGTTTTGTATTGATCTATGTTCATCAGCTTGTCCTCATCATGGCTAAACACGACTTGTATACATACTCCTCTAAATGATATTCACAATCCAGAGGTTGTTGATTCACTCTCCTGGCATGGCAGTTTAAACAACACCTCCCTGCTTCTATCCATCCAGCAGTAAGACTGGGTGCACCACAGGTACTCGTTTGACAGGTCACGTGGAGTGGGGTCGAGCCCGGGTATACTCCCAACTCTTCCAAGACATCTGGGCCAGCGGAAGAGCGCAAAAATACACTTTACAGCAGTCCATCATAGAGGTTGTGGGTTAGATCGCGTAAATATATAAATGTGTCGTTAAACCCGCCACCACCCGACACAGCCAACTAGTAAGGTTTGTCACGTAAACAGAACGTGGCCAATTCGTCACTAGTACAGCACACCGGTCTGTTGGAGAGCCAAGCCACAACATTTACAATACATTGTTCTGTTTACGTGACAACCCTTACTAGTTGGCTGTGTCGAGTGGTGGCGGGTTTAACAACACATTTATATATTTACACGATCCAACCCAAAACCTCTTATGGATGATATTGGTCGCGAAAGCCTACGTGTTAAACTGACTCTACAGCAGTGGTTCTCAACATTTTTTGGCTACTGTACCCCTTGACGAATAATGAAAATCAATATTTTAACCAATTGTCCATTTTGTGAGTTATCTTAACGCGATAGGATTTGCAATTTTTTTAAAAAAATTCGACAGACGCTCTGAATGCATGACGCCATTTGTTGGTGATCGCGGGTTACGCTTGGAGTTACCACATTGTTTACGATCAATGAGTTTAGAAAGGTCCTTTTTATCGTTTTAGGTTACCACACGGATTTACATTTTATAGTAGTTATTTTACATTGGCAGATTCATACGTGATTATTCACCAATGACTCCCATATATGATGTAGTTTCACCCCCAGGGATCTGTGTACCCCTGGTTGAGAACCACTGCTCTAGAATAGCTCTTTAGGGCTCCCTCTAGCAAAGGCTCTTCCGCTACCAGTGGCATGAGCAAGGTTGGAAGACTACTTATCTACATTTACCTTACCCAGATAGAGTAACAGTGAAATACGTATATTACGTGGTCAAAAGTTAGCCTTAGATGGGAGTGCAGTTAAGAGTTTGTATTATTATACATTTATTTATATACTCCCACATCTACGTTCACCGCCTTCACAAACCCAACGCTGACCAGCGTGGTGAAGTATGGTCAAACAACCCCCACGAACCACACTGTGTGTGGGGGAGGGGCCCTCATCCAGCAGCGGATTGACAAACGGGCAGCAAGTGAACAGGAACCCGTGAGCGAGAGGGATTTTACAACCGCGTCCACGTATGGTGCCAACGCCGTTGCGTTTTTCACTGCGCTGTGACTGGTGCTGGCATGCGCTGTCGTTCAAGAGGCAGCTGCAAACGCACGGCCGGGCAGCGCCCACCTTGGTGTTGGTGATGTACACCGGGCCTTGGTGCTGGTAGGCCACCAGGTTCTGTTCCTCCTGCGTTTTGGTCGGACGCACAAACATCATCCAGTTGCTCGAGTCTTCGTCCGGAGCGTCCAGGAAGAGCAAACCTCTCTCCACGGGCACCTGAGCGTCACGCAAACATTACCTTTATGATGACCACAGCCTTCAAAAAACGAAAATCCTTGTCCCTTCATAATACACCTATCGTAATTATTATTCGCATGTTCACGCAGTAAAACCTGTCTCACAACCCGTTTTCAGGAGCAGGGGACAACGACTGTGATGTATAATTCCAATTTGGAAAGTTGCGGGCAAATTTACAAGTGACACCAGCACACAATGGCATACTCTTGCGAATGACATCACAGGATCTTTAATGTCCACTGTGAAGAAGACGGCGTGTAGTTTTGGTGACTACACACCGCAGTGATAACCAGCGCGGCTGCTGGGATCAAACCGGGAACCTCTGCAACAAGCGGCGAACGAGCTACCGCCAGGCCGTGTCAACGACACCATAGCCACGGCTTATTTCCTTACTCGATGTTTTCCTGAATCCTGCTAGGTTATATTGTATGTATGTTTGACTTCTTTCGCACCGTGCGTAGCAAACCGTGCTAATCGGTTGGCTTAGAGTAGAGATTATTGACAAAAAGCATTCCAACTACAGTAAAGCGTACGTAATAATCCGATATTATTATACTCTATATTCCAATAACCGTTTAGATAAACCTATTGATAGGTTGAATGTGGTACACAACAATTATTCCTAGAATGTACAGCGTGCTGGACTGTCCTCGCTAAAATTAAGCACTCCCATAAGAGGCATGAGCTACACAACGATTTTCGATTAAACAGCTTAATAAAAAAAAAGGCTGCAATGTTGGGCTCAAGATGAATATGAGAAAAAATTCAAGTCACGAACAAAAAGTTTGAGAGAAGATGGACTGATGTGATATAAAAGTATGCGGAGCTAATTGGACTTGCTGATGACTGGTACCAGCAGTGTCATGATCCGCCTCTAGAGGAGGCTCGTGAAGGACACTACTGGGCAGTTAGAGGCAGTCACCCTCCAAAAACAACAAAGGGAAGAGGGGCGATGCTCACAACAATGAGCAGAGTGCTGGGTGGATAAAATACAGCAAGTTGGCACAATGGGGAACACAGGTGGTGTATCTAGACACAAGACATCTCAGTGCATCAACCCATAACACCAGGGGTTATCCCGAGACCTCCTGCGAGTGAGCCTTCGACACTTCAAGTGGACTCAAAGTACACCTAGCCTGGCACAAGCGCCGTGGTGACACTACCGCCACTTGGTGGCAAACGGAAGTTATTTTTGATGTTCTATGATCACCTGCCAGCGAGCCTTTGTGGGGAGTAGTGGCAAAGTGGTTAGTACCTGGTATGCCTTAAATCTCATTTCAAGCATTACAATTACTACCGATAGTTTGAGCCTAGGGGACCCCTGGTGGAAAGGCATCCCTGTGCAGCACAAGGTACACACAGCAGGACAGTTACACCATGCACAACGATTGCACTGGGTGTGGACGGTTAATTGATCAGGGTGGATATGTGACACTTCTATTCATTTTTCACTTTAATTCTTTGACTCGTTTCTTCAAAACTGCTTTTTGTTGTGTCTAGTTTGTTGTCCTTCCCCCACGCATCCGATTAGCACGGTTGGCTACGTACGGTACGAAATAAGTTCAACATACATACATTCATTCACGACGTTGACCTGTATCGTGAAGGGCGAGGTATGCCACCGATCCGTACTATAGTGTAAACCGAAACATCGATCCTGACACTTATTATACCTTATCCAATCACTCAAACACTGAACATCTGTGAAACAGAGCTCCACAGATCATCGGATTTCTCCAGGATAAATAAAGATTCTGATTCAATGGCGTTCGACGCCACGGTGCAATCACATACAACTGCCGATGCGGTACGTGAATACATATCTATGTAAATAAAGACCTTAATCTGTACATGTCTCAAAACCTCTAGGGTACTTCTCGGCAAGGTAGACAGCCATGATTCCTGCCTTGATAGAGTGTTAAACAGCAAATACAATTAAAGCGAAACCCATTTTTCTATCTTTTATTGTTTGAGATATTTTGAACGAAAAAATACGCATTTTATGATATTCAAATCTGAATAATTCGAAAATGGTAAAAGAAAGGAGCTTCCCCTCATAGAGTATTAAGTTAATACATGTGTGTTCTTTCCAATAAAAAAGAACAAAATTTTTAAATTGAGCAGTTTCCGATGGTTACGTCTCTAAATATAAGAAGTTGAATCAAATCGTCAACATTTTTTGCAGAAAAATACAAAGTTTTGGAGTAGTTGTTAGTGTCTGATCGTAGATAAAATAAAAATTGTAAAAAAAATCATAGGTTAATTATATATTTTTAAAACGATTGCCTGGCATAGACAGGCTTTATGAACTAGAATGTATATGGTATTGTAAAACAAAATGTAAATAGCCAACCTCACCTGGAGCACAAGCTTATTATTATACGCTTTTTAACACATTCCTGCGGAGGGAGCTGGTAGGAACGTTGGGTTGCTCGGTCAATGGCCAGGGTCAACGACGGCGTGGTGTATTCCGCAAATATGGCCGACTATGAGGGCGGGCACAAGCCGGCGTGAGTAGGTTAAACGTTGAGTTTTATAAGGGCACCACGGGTTGACCAGCCCCTCCCCACCCAGCCCCACCCCTCCCACCCCCCACCCAGCCCCTCCCCACCCAGCCCCTCCCTACCCTCCCCTCTGCACCCAGCCCCTCCCCACCCTCCCCTATCCACCCAGCCCCACCCCTCCCATTTTTGGATGCACGACGGACGGACACAATAATCCCCTGTGGGCTGGTGTAACCAGGAGGTTCCTACCAGTATTAACTCACTCTGTCTGTTGTTGTATCCTCAAATCTTGTAACTCAATTTTAAACCCACTTCCCAATGTGGTATCGACTGCAAACGTGGCATACTTACGGCATACTGATGACAATACTATATTCTATCATTAAAACGAAAATATATATATTTTTAAATCCTTTATATTAAGTTCGCTTGCTTGCTTGCGTGCTTGCGTGCTTGCTTGCTTGCTTACGACCGTGCAAATCTTTCGGTCGTTTTTTAACCCACTTCCCGTGATCCAATCGAGCTGACATTTTCCACACAGACTCGTTGTGCGTGACAATTAATTTTCGTGAAAAAACTTTCCAAAATTTTACACTGTTTAGGGAAAACAAATTAAATATTTAATTACCAATTGCTTAATGCTGGCAGACAATCATCTGACCCATAGGTGGCAGCCATCTCAAGCCACAGGACGAGAGGACTCTAGCCGCCACGCATA
The DNA here is from genome assembly GCF_015708825.2 of Lethenteron reissneri. NCBI lineage: Eukaryota > Metazoa > Chordata > Hyperoartia > Petromyzontiformes > Petromyzontidae > Lethenteron > Lethenteron reissneri. The sequence goes on along the minus strand of NC_083820.1, from coordinate 11,130,402 downwards.
TAAAGGATTTAGAGTGAAAAACTTTGTTTTTACGGGTTAATTTTTGAAACATTATTTTTTATATGTTATGTTTCGCCTTGGGTCTAATTGTCCACGCTCAACTCACGTTGGCTGTAATGGGCCACGGCCCCTTACGTTATGGCAAGCTTCGGGGCCACTTCCTGGAGTCGTGGAATTCTTCTATTACTAGTATGGTACATTTCATTAAAGCGTGTTTTTTCAAAAGTTTTTTTAAATATTACTTTTTTTTGTCTCAGTTAGTTGGGGTGGAGGACAGGCAACCATCAAACCGCCCAAACTGTGCACACTTTTGGATACATTTCTTGGAAAACACTCGGAGGGCTGCAGAGCAACACAAAATAACTCAGCCTTGACAGAGACGCACAACACTGCGACTAACAACCCACAAGCACTTGCCAGCCACAACACCAAATGTGTTAGGCAAAACATAAACAGTTGTTCGTTTATGCAACAATGTTTAAAAAAAAATCTATTTTATTGCGAAAAGCTCTTAAAAGGTGCCTGCGACAACTTGTTTTAATCTAATTACATATCTATTACGAGGGTTATTTCCGTATAAATGCAAACTTGTGCATTAAACAAGAGACCTTTTGTGGTTTTTCAATTATTCCATGTGGTTAACCTGCAATTGAAAATGGTCCACAGCCGCCTATCAATGTGAAGGTTGCAATGAGACCTTTAACTCCCCCGTGCAATGTGGGCAGTCATGTGAAGGAACGCACGCTTTGTGATACCATGACCCCTGTCGCACAATAGGGGCACAGAAGGAGGAGGAGGAGGTTTGAACTGATGAACTATGCACTGCTTTGGAGCCACAACACGACTCCTTATATTTGAAACTAAACTAAATTTTTTTTTTAGCAGGTAAGGCCCACAGAAGCGACCTGGCTATCACAAATGACAGCTCAACGAAGTGGCTTATCATGTGGGAATGTATCGCAGCCAAATACTCTAAACGCACGTTGATTCTAAATGTGGAGGGAAAAACCGGAGGATCCGGAGAAAAATCCACGCGACCACGGGTAGAGAGACATGCAAACTCCAAATATACAGGCGTAAGTGTCCGGATCGAACCCACGCCCTCCTGGATACCAGGTAAGTGCGTTAACATCTGGCCACCGTGGTGTGAGGTTATCACTGGGGGACAGAAAGATGGCATGGTACAATAATCTGAATATATCTGCAAGTGAAAAATGTAAAAGGCCAAAGGCTACAACTATTAGTCAGCTGATTCAAATTCTACATCACGAACTTTGACATAGAAATAGTCGAACATAGAAACAGTCAAACGATGCTCAAGTGAGGTCCATCTTCGACGAATATTCCATCTCAATTTGAGTTTAACATCGAGCGTGAAATCCCGCTTGAACCCGCGGCCAACGTAAGGAGCGTGCAGCGGTCTAACCAGATGGGATTCTGGTTCTCAGCTCCAGCTCTCGTGCTAAGGGGCATGGCTTCGCTCTCCTCTGTCCTGCACTGCACGGCAGGCTACCCAGCCCCGCACTCCCCACAAATAGGTGTCTCGTTCTCACACAACACCGCACGTGCCTTGTCCACGTACGCCACACGTTGAGGGTGGACACACAAGACACAAACATGCCTCCTCAGCAGGGATTCATTTCTCACTGAATATTTTCCGGTTTCGCTGGTAGACTGGAGTAGATGGCATGTGACTATGTGCCACATCCATGGGAATAGGTATACTGTAAGTGGAGTGTCAGGTGCAGAAATATGTCAGAGGTCATTGACCCAAACATACCCAGCAGAAATGCGGCCCTTCGTGTGCGCTTGCGCAAGCACACACACATGCGACGCGAGTGTTCAACTCATGACCACTCTGTTTTGCACCACCAAATATAGGTGTGTGTGCAGTCAGGCATTCCACCTGAACATGTGAGACTTCAGTATGATGACAAGTATGACTAATTTATAAATTAATACTTGAGAAAAACTTGCTTTAGATAAAAATAAAAGTTGCCACACCTTCAATATTTTAAAACTTTGTTAAGTAAAAAAAAGAAACCCATCTCTAAAATAGCATACACATGTTCGATTACAAAATGTAATTTAAGGCGTCCAACAAATATTTTCTTAAATATGAATCACGTTATGAGCACAGGAAACGCAATTCAGGGTCACCGTCACCACCTTCCAAATTCCCAACCTCTCGCATTATTGCCAAACGATGCGTAATCACGAATCGCGTTCAACGAGCAGGAATAGGCCCAGGAAATGCCTCATCTCCTCCAGACCTCCACCGCTGGGCCCAATTACCACTTCCGAAAGCAGTCAGCCCGGCCTCTCACAATAAACAGCGCGCTGGCATGAGATAATGCCCGCCGTTTGGACTCCTTTTGTACTGGGTACAACTCGCATTCTTGGGTAATGACACGTAGATGGGTTTAGTTGCTGTCGAGGAACTGTGGGTCACTTGAACTCTTGCCAAGGCAGGAATCATGGCTGTCACAAAAACACTCTATTAATAGCACTTTTGTCGTCACCTATTTATAAACATGCGCAGCAAAGGGCCCGTCAACAACATGTTGGATGCCCAAAAACAGGCCTTACCCTTACGTATGTCCCCCGTGGTCAGAATTTATCAGCATTGTCAATGATTATTTATACCACATCTACCATGCAGTACATCTCGAGGCACGAGAACAAATTGGTATTTGAAATGATGACTCGGTAAGGAAGTGATTTCAGACCAAATACTATGTTCAAAAATATGGTATAAGCAGTATACCCAAAGATGGAGACTAAACTAAATCGAACAGCCCAACTGTGCTCAAGTCTTTTGTCCTTTTTATTCACTTCATTCAGTTATGCATATGCTAAACTCATCGATTGTGACTACATGCATCAATTAAGTCCGGCTAAGCTGTTCCTCAGCTTCGGAATCAATCGTGCGCGAGTTTGCGTTGGTGCGAAGCGGAAGCCGACGCGAAGCCTTTGGTGATAAAGACCGAGCGCGTCTGCGTGTGCGCGCGCGTGCGGTCTCGCAGCTTCCCAAGCCAGGCGCGGGGCAGTTGCCTATTCCGCCGGAGCGTGCGCACGCCCCGCCCCCCGGAGTGGGCACGCTCCCCAGGCAAGGGCCGTCCCCGAGAGCAAAGCAAAACAGAGCGGCGAGGCCGAATGATGTGACGAGGGGACCCGCGCTCGTAACGCGTCTCCCCAATCGGCCTGTCACGGCAGAGCAAGGGGGACTCGTCAAACCCAGGGGTTCTCTCCCTGCCGACACTAACGCCACTGTGAGCCTGGCTGACCCCCTTTACACCCGTGGCCATTTTTACTGTCAAAACGTTTAAAACTTTTCAGCGACTCAGGTTTAAACGCTTACACATGCTTCCCTTTGGCAAATGCAGGTCCGGCAATTCAAGCAGTTGTGTGAAATCCTTTGGCCGGATATTTAGAACACGGCCTCCCTCTCAAAGAACTCGAGAGAGACAGCGCAGGTTTACAGGTCGCACGAGCACGAGAAGGCTCATCTCGTCTTTGCTGTACGTACTTGTACGTGACCGTGGCTCGACTGGAGGAGCGCCGTGGCAAGCGCTACATTTCACCGGCAGGTGTAAAACAACTGAGATGCAACCAGGCGGTTTCATCCGCATGCATCCTCCACTCACGTGTGAAGCAAGAGAGCCTGGACTGGTCAGCAAGCTACTCACATAGCAGGTCCGAGGACATCTTCAGCACCCGCCCACACGAGCCCTGAAAAACAAGGGGCAAGGTCAGTGCCATGGCGCGACCTCTCCGTTCGCACGCAAACATTCCCTCGTTTATTTATTTCAGAAATGTTTAACCGCGACGAAGTCCCCCGAAGTCAATGAAAGACTCAATTAACCACCAAAAAAACACATCGAAATAATGCGCACGCATTCTAGATTGTTACGTAAACTGCTGCTGCCAAATACAGTGCTGAAGGAGAATTCTTGGGGAGCTATGAACCTAACCTTGACCAAATCACCTGGAATCAGCCTGATCTCATCAGTGCGGCAATATTGTGCTAAATCACAAGTAGCAAAGCCATTTCCAAGCTTACGTGTAAACCAATTAGTATATGGGCCAACACCAAATATTTTAATTGTTGGCACCACGTAACTTATACCAACATATTAAAATTTCCCAGAAAGTGAAGTGTACAATAACCTTATTTAATAAGCATGCTATTACACAATACACTGTAATAGCCATATGCACAAACTGGAATTGCTAAATATTTGCTACTGCTTATAGTACTGAATTCTGCTCAGATCCACGGACTAAATGTGTGGTTGCTCCTGCGTGAGTTTTTGCGGCCGTGCCACAGAACTCTCCGATGTGTTTTAGGGTTTTAATGCTGCGTATTGTTCGTCTTCTTCAGAAACCGAAAGCTCTCGGTGCACGGATAGCGAAAGGTTGCAGATCGTACCATTCAAACATGGGGCACAACCAGAAAACAAACGTCTAAAAACACAATCCGGGAGTGCAATCCGAGATTGCAACACGAAACAAAAAGAGAACGCAGCAGCATTCAAACGCTGACACAAGGAAGCAATGTGCTTGACAAATGACTGTAGCTGAACACAACTCACAATCCCACACGTAGGGCTTGAGCCGGCGTTTACAATCATTGTAGCAGTGTACCTGCACGGCACTAATGTCGTGTTGCGTACGAGTCACCCGCTGGTGGATATGCGACTACAACTCCCTGGGGACTGAGGTACTGTTATAGGTGGATATGTGATACGGTTGAACAAGTGAACATCTTTAGAAAATATGACCATTACATCCACGCCCAAGTCAGATACTGGACAAAGTTGAAGCGCAAACTGCCTTAAATGTGGGAAACGTGTTGCTGTGCTTTAGAAGCGAATGTATGCAAAATTAACAATTACAAGACTGCATGTGAAAAGGTCGGATTTGTGAACGTCTATCACAAACGACTGTTACACTGTGTACTGCTCAGGGCGGAAATGTGACGGTCGGATATGAGACGTTGCACTGTACTCACACTGTCACCGGCAGCAAAACAAGTGAATAACCTGAGTGGCAAAGGAAATGCCAAGAAATTTTGGAATACCATTGAAGCAGAAATATTCAAGCTAAGCGGCGCGCAATTGTCCTCATGGACATTCGTACAAACTACTTTTAATTTAGTTTCTGAGCTGCATCTGTTTACTTTGTAATCAGCCACTGAATAGTAGTGGTGTTGTAGGTACTGTATACGGAACGCGAGAATTCGTGTGCCACTCAATAAGCATATGGGAATGTGAAGTTTCAGTATTCTTTGCTTACATCCTCTGAGTGTGTTAAAACTATTTAAAACTATTGCTATTTTTTATTTTACCAGGTAAGGCCCACTGAGCTATGGAGCTCATTTACAGAAGCGACATGGCCACAAATGATAACTCAACAAAGTGGCTTATCGTGTGGAAATGTGTCGCAGCCAAATACTCTCAACGCATGTTGATTCTAAATGTGGACGGAAAAACCGGAGGATCTGTAGAAAAATCCAAGCGAGCAGAGGGAGAGAGAGATAGACACGCAAACTCCAAATACACAAGCGTTAGGGTCGGGATCGAGCCCATTACCTCCTGCATACCAGGCGAGGGAGTTAACATCTTGCCACCGCAGCACCCGTATTGCTCTTCGTGTAAAAGTCAATTGCTGAAAATGTCACTGATGTGTTAATAATTACACGTTGCTCAGAATCCCTTTTTTATTCTTCTCCGCGTCTATGCCTCTATACTACGACTCTATGTATCCATTGTAATGCATTATTAAACTCCGTTGAGCAACTGGTAAACATTGAGGGATTGTCTTTAAAAATGTAGTGCTTAAGGTTAAAAAGAAAACTGAATCAAGCCAGCAACTGTGACCTTGAAAAAAACAAACTTGAATTTCGAGTGGCACCCTAGCGAGAATCAATTCCAAAAGAAACGTACTTGTTTTTGCACTATACCATACATCGGTATTTTAAAACATTAAACATTAGACTGCGCAGATTTTCACAGTTGTGCTGTACAGCTTTCCGATGCGATTTTCGAGATTTGTTTGGCATGAAGTCCGACGTTTCACTCCATGTACTGGCAGCTCATCAGGAATGGTTCCTGAGGAAGAAAAGGGTCCCAAAGAAAGTCCTGCAGTGAACGTTGGACATCAGATCGAACGGCGTGCGGTAACAACCCGACAGCATGTTAGAGAGCTATAGAACATCAGAGAGTACCGGCATAGCTAAAGACACCCTGTTAACGCCACGCTTGATCCTAGTTCGCCGCGATTATACAAGAACATTCGATCCAAAAATCCTGACAATTTATGGGATAGCTAAGACCTCTTTCACACATTAATTCTAGATTTGAAGCTTTCGTGACTGCAAGGATTCATATTCTTAGGTTTTTTTCGGTAAAGTAACATAGGTCAAACATTAAAAGTAAAATAAAATAAAAATCACGACGTTTCGGAGGCAACACAAGCTTCCGTCTTCAGGTGGAACCGTCACAGCCACGACAGCTGTATCAAGTAAATGAGAGATTTCAGGAGCTACCACTCCGTTTATATAATGGTTGGAGAGGGGGGGGGCCTCTTTCACACACCACTTCTGTCATGTCACTGCTGGATGAGCACCTCTAAATGCCATGTGGATCGTGTGGGTTATTTTGGCCATACTTCACCAAGCTGATCAGTGCAGTGTTGAAGGTGGCAGATGGTATGGACACGATATCATAGAAGTGCAGTACAACACATTTGTATGCACTGCCCTCTGCTGCCCACTGCACGTAAAACGTGATAACAACCAAAACCACGTGGGGATGCCTTTTCTGTGTTGTACCTGGACGCTGTCGAAATTTAAATTCGTTTTAAAGACTTAAGGGAAGGGTCGTGGAAAAAGTAATTATGTCATTTTGCAATTACTTTACAACTAGCTTTTGCTAGTCCAAGGACGGGTGTATTGCCGTAAATCTGAAACTTGCAAGCGAAAAGCTGAACCGCGACGGGATATTAATTGCATCCATTCGTGTGTAATTTGTAAGGCCACGGTGACACAGACTTATTTCATTTAAAGGTTATAATCCCTTGTTCATCATGACGTCCTTTTTGTCTCAATAGCGTTATGGAGATCACGTGACGTGAGGGTTCTGCCTTTGTAGTGAGGGTTGTGAGTTGACGCTGAGGAGGGGGGGAGGCGCCTCGCCCCCCCCCCATGGGGAGTGACGTCACCCGCTAATTATTATTAATAGGGAGGGGGTGTCCACGTGGAGGACGTCACCTCTTCATGATTATTAATGAGGGGGGCTGGTCGACGCGGAGTGACGTCACGCACGGGACACACAAACATTCTTGGCTCATTATAGTAGTAAATGGTTAAAACAATGGGAAAAGTTTCTTAAACTCAGCTGCCCTCTGTCGACCCAGATGTATAAATGGGTAAACCTCAGTTCTTTGCTCAGCAGGTTTTAAATTGTGGGATAAAGTCTGAGTACTCTCACCTTTACTAAACGTCTGGCCAAACCTAGTAGCGTCGGGTAAAAATACCCTCTTAGAAGGGCACCCGAAAGCTACCTTTCGTTGAGACACTTCTGCAAGGAATGCCATGAGCAGGAAATTGCCAGGGCCGTACCTTTAATTGTTACGTCATGACCGAACGAGCTGAGCATTGCCGAAACTCCAGATTCCAATGACCTCGATGTAACTGATTATAGCCAGTGTCGGTTTGGAGAGCAGCCAGTCTCGTCATCCCCATTCCGGCCCTTCAAGAACTATATCAAATGATTACAGAGTCTCCGAAAATTTCCTGGCCCGGAGGGCTGCCCTGTACCACTTACTCCACGTGTCACAAAAAAACAAACCTTCTCACTCGTTGTGGTTTTACGGCTCTTGGAAGTTCGTGACCGCAAGCACTCACGTGCCCCCCCCTTCCCCAAAAACCCAACCCATCTGACAACGAAACACTTAATTGTGATGTCCACCCACACACATGCAGGCATGAGAGCATGATTTCAACTCTACTCATCCAGCAAAGGTGCAAAAAGTTATAGCTCTGACAATTAGTCGAGATTAATTAATCAAATAACAATTATAAAAATAAATGACTATTTTTTTTCGTGGATTACTCGGGAAACTTTAAAAACAGCGGCCATCCCCTACACCTTTTCTCCTGAAGGCGGGAAACCCCCGCCACGAGCCACGGCCAGAGTGACACGGTTGATGATGTCAATGATGTCACCAAGCACAGCCCAGCACCTCCCGTCCAGTGGCACACATGGGAACAGAGGTGAGACTGTTCCCCCCCCACCAATGATTGTGTTATGGCATAATCGATGACTTATACAATCAGACATACTGTATCTACAAAATATAGATTACTGCTGCATACAACTTTTAACCGCAGGTGAAAACAAGAAACAAAAAGCCCGATATAGTTAGTTTTTTTGCTGTGAATCTAAAATAATATCCATGTCATAACATAGAGTATATACGGTAAAAGGTCAAGCAACAAGACTCGATTATGTAGCATTCAGCGTCTCTTGAGAGAGAAAAAATATCTCCACTGGATGTTTTATTGGCACTCATGTGGTCGTATCTTTAAACTAAAACCAAACGCAAACAACTGTCAAATAAACTCCATACGTAGGCTTTCACGACCAATTTTATGATTCATAATTGGAAAAACAAAATCAATTGTCACATTTGCGGCACGTGACGTGTTGATTTGGTCGGCTTTGTGTCCGGTGGTGGAGGCTGCATAGCTTTATCTCACATTATACAGCATCTACACAATGACCTAACCCCAAATAAACAAATAACGTGTCAAATACGACGTTTTTTAAAATGTATTTTGTAGCACGCCCCGGGCTAAATTTCCTTTCAAGATTTGAATGGCGTTTCAATTTAACGCAATTCTAAGTTGACGTCAACAATAAACGCTCTCGACTGAAATTTCTCTGCATTTAAAAAAAACTTTTACTCCGCAGAGAGGAAAAAAAATTCGCTGAATTGGCTGCTCATGAATGTAGCAATGATAAGCAAACTCAAAAATATGTTGACTCAACTTCTAATTTTAGGTTGGCACGTTCGGGTTGGCATACAGTCCGAAAATGTTCTGTTTATGTGGATCGGTTTCCCAGAACATTTGGCTTCCAACGTGGACACACGGAGAACGCGAAAAAGCATTCTTACGAGTGGAGCTAAAGCACTTCAAGGCAACACTGTAAGGATAATACTGTACGTCGCATATTCCAACTCGCTGGGTGCCGAGGTGCTGTGTGGGTGGGCAATGGGAGAGGGTCAAGATATATGAACATCTGTGGGAAATGAGTTACATCATGAGTGGACATTTTCGATTTAAAACTTTCGTAACTGCAGGGATTCATCTTCTTGGTTCTTTTGGTAAAGTCACGTAGAATGGAAATAATAAAAATAAAACATAATAAAATAATTCTCACGACGTTTCGGCCACAACGCAAGCAGCCATCCTCAGGTGTATAACAGGTCTGTCGAGAAGACCAAGTCTTCAGAAAGAACCAAGAAGATGAGTGGACATGTATTGGGTACGGGTAAAAAAATCTTCACGTAAATCGCTTTAAATATTCACCAATGCCTCACTGTAGCTCAGAATAAAGCGAAGGTATTTGAGATGAGGAATGCAATACTGAGTGTGAAAAGGTTGGATTTGTTGACGTCTATAGAAAATTGAGTTTGCCCATGGCCATATCTCCTGCACTGGGTGTGCCGCAGTTAATTCAGGATGCTGCTGCAAAGTCTGAATATAAAATTTGTCTTTGCATAAAATGTAATTTCAGATTTTGATGTGATATGACCGTGAGTATAGTGCTTTGCATTTTTACTTTTATTTTCCAATTTAATAAATAAATTGGAATATAATTTATATTTAAAAGTGGTGTATTTTGTATAGGAGTATTTGTTTGACGATGTTATTTTACCCTAGGAATCAATAATATTTTATCGTGTTAAATATTGAAGTTTAACACGTAAATTCAACAAAAACGCACATAGAGCTTCATCACTATCATCAGCCATGGTCAATCCACTGCTGGATGAAGGCCTCACAAATCCACCAATATTTCAAAGAGAAAATCCATCAAACTCTTCCTCCCAAATTAGGCGTAAAAAAACTGGAATACCTGACATTAGTTCGTGGCAACTTTGCAATTTATGCGTCAGTGCTATGAGCTTATGATGCCGTTTCACACAAAAAGAGTATTGCATTTGGATGCTGTAAATATATTTTTAAGTCTACGGCTTTGCAGCCCTGTTCTGAATTTTCTAGGATGTGTTTTGAGATTGTACCGCGTGTTGAATGAGAGAAGCTCCCAGCACGTAGAGGGAAACGTCAAGACATCGTGCCGGACAACACGCAGTTCAGTACAAGCCCAAAACAAGTCAGAGGCCACAAACACAGCAGCACAACCGTGCATTTAATGCCTATGCAGCATTCAATGTACGACTTTATTATGGAATAATGTACGGCTATATATATCCGATTGTGTCCATTTGTTAAAGCGCGACCATAACAAAACATTACAAGCACTCCAGGAAATGATATCTGCTGCTGCGAGCAAACGAAAACGGGAGAGAAAAAAAATCGGCTCCTCTCAGCTGTGCACAACGCCACAGGGCTCTATAACACGTCTAGTTTCGGAGCCTGAGACAATCCACTGCGTGCCAAACTGGCATTACAATTCACGTAGGAAAACCAAATAGGGAGTTTTCTTGCTGCGCCTAAAACACACACACACTTTGGCAGCTTTGCGTGGCATGATCAGAGACTCGGCGCTCCCGAATCGGGGAAAACCAGCGCTGCTACACACGGTTGTTCAGCCCAAGCTCCTGACGATCCGCTGGCAACTTCTTCAGCAACTGAATCGATGGAACTGAATCGCCAGAGGCTCTCGGAGCGAAACGTCGGGCATCATGGAAAACTGAAACGAATATTGAAGGTCCCAACTCCCTGGAGTGAAACGTTGGACATCGTGCCAAAGAACACTCAGTACAACCCAAAAACACGTTGGAACGTTCATCGCAATAACCTTTGTAACAGTAGAAACCAACATCAAAATTCACACTCAAATCTGGTGTCAAATTCATCCATCTGCTCGTCTCTGGTGACAAACACAGGTAGGTGTAACTATGATAACTAGAACTGGAACAATAACTAGAATAGCTGTTGCACTGGCGTGATAATGCCTGCAAGCGGTTTGTCGAGGTCAAGCATAAAGTGCATCCTCAATAACGTGAGGGGATATGTCGCATCCCGCATATCATAGGGTTTTTTAAGAACCCTTACTTACGTTTATACGATTTAGGAAAACCTGAAAACCGCATTCCCCGAAGCTCAAAAACTGTAGCTGTATCTCCACAACAGATCAGAAACGTCACGGGACAAGCAACCCCAGCTTTGTACTGAACTCTACAGTAACATTAGAACACGTAAATGTGTCACACTGTAAAATCACCTCCACCAACACAGCGAATTAGTAAGGGTTGTCACGTGAACAAAATGTGTACATTTGTTACTAATTTTCAGCACACCGGTGTGTTAGACAGAAAACCCACATCAGACGATTGCCAGAATTCTGAGAATTGTCTGATGATGCTGGTTGCAGTCACCAGCAAAATGTCGTATTCAGAACTGCAAAAATTGTGGGTTTAGTAATAGGTTTTTACCCTTTCAACTGGTACAAAAACTGATACCTTTATACAAGGGATAATGTTTGCAATAACCACAACACAAGCAGTCAAAATGCAAACAAAAAGAAACAACTCTGATAATGATATGCACTGTCCTTGAAGTTGACGCCTTTTGGCGTCATCTGGTCCAACACCAATGGAGACTAGGTTCTAAGAAAATCTGTCTCGGGTCTGGACCAATCAACCTCAAGGACAGTGCATATCATTATCATTATCAGAGTTTTTTTTTGTTTGCATTTTGACTGCTTGTGTTGTGGTTATTGCAAACATGATCCCTTGTATAAAGGTAGCAGTTTTTGTACCAGTTGAAAGGGTAAACACCTATTACTATATTTTGCCACTGGTAAAGGAGATGTCTCATGTGGGTTTGCTAATGCGTCGGTGTCCTGGAGTAGTAACACATTGGCACGTTTTGATCACGTGACAAAGCTTTCTTCTGTTTACAGCCCTGAGTCAGTGGTGGGAATTCCACATTCCTATGGCCTGGGGCAAGTCAAATCATGAGACCAACACGTGACATAAATGTTGGCCTAGTCCCATGGACTAAAAGTGGTACTCGATCCTGAATTGGTAATGGGCTGAGTTAACCCCGAACAAGGATTTTAACTCTCAACCTTTTAATCTAGCACAGTATATCTTTTACACACCAATGGTTAGTTCGTGACTATTGTATAATAATGATTCGTGCAGTATTCAGGGAACGTGTGACAGTATTTTACACTTTCTGACGGCATATAGAAATTATAGGCCAGTTTCGGAAATGTATTTCTTTGCCCAAATATATCTTGATCATGATGATTATGACACTTTTTGCTTGGCCTTTTTCAACGTGTAATGTCAAACTTCTGAAATCCACAAGGCGTTAGCGCCATCGAGTGTTCTTCTGGGCTCGTAGAAAACATGGCATATTTAACAAAAATGTGTGCAATTGCATTAAAAAGTCAGCGATTTCCCTGCTTAATTGAACATTGAGGGTGGAGTTCATCTCGTTTACAAACAGAAGCCAGTGGTGGAAATTCCACATTCCAACGGCAAGGGTAGGTCTGTCAAATAGAACTGTGGACTTCCCCACAAAGTGGTACTTATTATACATGCAATGTACAAAACATATTTAATTTTATTGCATTACAAACATGTACACCGTACCTCGAAAACGAAAGTTAATACAGTGCCCGCATTAGATGTTTGTGAAAAAACACATGCCGTATTAATATGTAGGCATCTTTCAATGCTGAAGATAAATTTTAAAAATACGAATCGAAAATGTATGTTATTCATCGAGGAGGATGTTAGTAAACAACACAAAACAGTGTACAAAAAACATAGGCAGCAGAGTGCATGTCCTTATTTTCTGTAAGCTTGGCATCTGTAATAAGATCAGGCAGGCATATTTTTTATTTTAAAAGTGATGCTAAAAACTCCGAATATACAGTATAATAACTGCACAAACAATAGCTTATATATAATCAATTAACTTTCGGGGAGACTTACAGGTGAAACTTTTACGTTTAATCAACAGTGTTTATTCATAGCCGAAATGGAATTAATAAAAATTTTGGTTGAATTTTGCAGTACTGTATTTTTTTCTATTTACACACCGATACGTTACACATAAAGAGCATTGTTGTAACGCTGTACTGTAGATCTCCTTCTAACGTAGGAAGATCCACAATTCATGCAGAGAACTTTAATTTTTTGGCAGTTTGTGGGTCCTGGGAAAAGTGGGGGGGGGGGGGACCCCGCAGAATCTGCCGTATTCCCAAACTCTATAGGTGGTCCCATTGCTGGTCTTGAGTCAAACAGCACTTACAGCTCCAAATTCAATAAAAGCGTTTGCAAAAAAAAAGCTGTCAATTTTTCCATGCACGTTTTCACAGCGACATTTGTAATACCGCGTTGTTTAGAGAGGCAATAAAAAAAAAACTTTTCCTTGAAAGCGGCATTTAAATTGGCCTGCCGTTCACTGATGTGTATTTATACACAGCCTCTTTGTGTTCCCTGTCTTACGTTTAAACTCTGACTGGGCATCTGTGTTGTAAATTATTCTGCCAAGTTTAGGGTTGCGGGAGCCCGAAAATATTTTTTGTGCGAACCATTACCCAACTAAAGTTAGCGGTACAGTACAAACGTCGCTTATCTGACTCTCGCTGGGCACTTCGGTACCTGTATAGGAGGGCGCTCATTATTTATTTGGTGGTGCTGCTGCTGCGTTGACAGCAGTGCACATGAACCATCGGCAAAAAAAAAACTAACACACTTGTCATCAACACTGCTTTAAAATCGAAAACAAATCTGCGACGTTTCGGGCAATAACCCTTCGTCATAGCACGTGTGCCGATTGTCTATATTGTTTTCCTTTAAAGGCAGTTTTGTTGACGATTGTATAGGTCTTCTTGGTTCTTTAGGTAAAGTCACGTAGAAGGGAAATAACACATTAATAAAAATATTACATAATAAAATACAATTCTCACGACGTTTCGGCCACAACGCAAGCAGCCGTCCTCAGGTGAAGAACAGGTCTGTCGGAAAGACAGCGTCAGACCTGTTCTTCACCTGAGGACGGCTGCTTGCGTTGTGGCCGAAACGTCGTGAGAATTGTATTTTATTCTGTTTTATTTGTATTATTTTACTATTTCCCTTCTACGTAACTTTACCGAAAGAACCAAGAAGATGAATCCCTGCAGTCACGAAAGCTTTAAATCGAAAGATTGTATAGGTACGTGTGTGAAAAGGAGAGATTTGTGAACATCTATGGAAAATGATAGTTCCACCACTGTGCACAAATACTGGCACCTTGTGGGTGATGGGTCAGATAAGCGACGTTGTATTATACTTGCGCACAAGATTTCTGGAATGTAGTTAGTGAAACAGCAGCCCACAATGTACGATGTGGAGCAGTACATCTGCAGATAGAATGTAACGGATGTGAACACGTGTATTATACAGTACAAAGCATGTGTTATGGTTTATGCATTATCAAGTCGATGGATATGAAATTTGAGAAGATAAATGGAAGAAAATAAGTGAAATAAGAATAATGCTGTGAAACTCCCTGTATACTGTGTTAAGATTAATTTAGCATTACACTGATGCCCCCTTCCAGTGACAGCACACTGGGAATATCAAAGTTAACATGCAGTGAAGGACAAATTCTTGTGATTGTAAGAGGAAAAGCAATGGAGCATTACATAACTGTTCACCACAGTGTACAACACAATTATATAAGCAACCTGTTGGTCCAAGTTTAAGGGGGGGAACCTGGTGTATTACATTTCTTACTTACAAATTAACTTTCAACTATTTAACACGATATTTTATTTCAATAAATAACCGGCAGGCAAGACAATAGTATCCCAGATTTGTATGTTGTTTGTTGTTATTTTGTTGCTAAAATGATTCCAAATCCCATTTTTCTACACAGGGTTATGCTCCAGATTGACCAGCCAACGTGGAAGAGCGGGAAAATTACGCTGTGCAGGGCTTTTGAGAGCTCCTTCCCGTGGAAACTCTTCCGCCAGCAGTGGCAAGAGCAAGGTATTGCAGGGCTGCCACGACATCTGACATCAAAATAGTTTAAAATGAAAACCACACGCAAGTGCCTTTCAAAATGCACACAGGGCCTCCAAAAAAGCAGGGCCCACTATTTACATCCTCCCTCAGGAAATGCGCATTAGCAGTCAAGTACTGCCACTCTCTCGAACACACTACGTGGATCATAGTAGGCGACAATTTATTACAAATCACGTGGTTTGCCAAACACAGCTATGTTACAGTGCAACTAACTCTTTATTATTTGTTATGGATTTACCCGGGTCACATACAAATCAAGCTTGCAAAAAATAATGTTGGTATTCGGCTCATTTCGCATGTATTATGAGCTGCTCGTCACCCAAAACACAGTGAAAATTGCTTTAATAATCGACAAAACGAACAACGCTTTCTATTTCTTTAGTCCATGGGGCCAAAGAAGAAATTGGTACCAGCTAAGGTAGCAAAACTTTAGTCGTACCGGTTAGATTATATGGCCAATAAAAGTGAATTCTTTACGAGCCACCAGTAATTTCAAATGGTTGTTACATAACTTCCTGTTAATGACCACGTAAATAAATAATAACCGCGAAAGTGAACCACCGTGGGTAGCGCAGATGTTATCTCCCTCGTTTCGTCGTGGGTTTCCATCCCAACCCTTGACGCCTGTATATTTGGAGTTCACAAGTTCTCTCCGCGTGGTGGCCGCACGGATTTTTCAACGGAGCCTCCCGTTTTACGCTCCACATTTAGAAACATGCATTTAGATTATTTGGCTGCTCCTATAAATTCACCCACATGTGATGATATAATCCTTCCTCGATGCGCAATCATGTTTGGCCAGGTCACCTCTGAAAACACGCGAATGGTTCGGTACTTAAAATGCGACTGACAACCCAAATGTGTCGTCTGTACTCATGGACTCCTTCACCGCCCATTCTAAGCGGGTGGGATACATACATTGTAGAGCCTATTTTGCATTTCTTCTTCCTGTCAATACTCTGGATAATTTATAGTTGATCAGATATCAGGAATATTTAATAGTATTTCTATTTTTAACAAGAATTAGAGAAAACCAAAGAATGAGGGTATGCAGCGGCCAGATTATAAATGTCCAAAGTAATGTTGTTATTATTATTGCTAGGCTTGTTTACGCAAGAACGCCTCACAGAGAACTGCTTTTTGTTGAGTTTGTTGTCCTTCCCCCGCACCTCCGATTAGCACGTTTTGCTACGTACGGCGTGAAATAAGTTCAACATACACACATACATACAGATTATCACGACTATTTTTTCGCAGTAGGGGGCGAAGATTTAGGAAACTATATTTTAAGTGAGAGAAAGAAAAGATGGATATAGGGAATAGGGAATATAAATAAAGAAAAACGTAAAGTACGTCAGTAATATTGGGGGGGGGGGGGGGGGGGTGCGGAGGGACAGTATCACGACATGGTTTTCATAACAATTGAATGAGATTATATTTTGATAAGCATGCTCCATCTCGTTCAATTACGACGCTAAACCCTTTATTTTCCTTATTCTTCTTGTTACAAGGCGAGGGGTAGGTGGGTGGGGGGGGAGTATGCCTGAAAGTAAACGAGCGCACACACACACGCAGCAGCAGCAGTGTGGCAGGTATGCGGGAGAGTTTCCTGCTCAGCTGTGCCGCGAATGCTTTTTACTCACCCCGCTCACTGGCAGCGATTACAAGCCAGGCTGGCGGGGTCAAACGCGTGACCCCCAGAGCACAGCACACTTCCCTGCCATGACCTCTTCCAGGTCATAAGTCACAGGGCAACATTCAACTTCCCGCCGACGTTTGGGATTCGCCAAGGCACACTGCAGGCAGCAGTGCGGTTGATCGCGTCGCATTTGTCGCCAAAGCCAACGTGCAACTTGTTTTTTAGTGCTGCTCACCACTGCAATTTAAAATATATACGTCCTATAAATATAGGGCAGGAAGGGATCACAGTTACGTTTTAAAGTGTCCAAGTGTAGCTTTAATGGCCCACGATTTAGCTTCTCATGCAGGTCACCTGCGAGCCACATGTATCATAGACTGTGTTCATCGTGCCGTCCAACAGGGACAACACAAGTTTTTCTTTTTCATATTCTGAACAATAATAATTCCTGAACACCACTACTCAACAACGTCTGTCACGATAAACAACAATTTTCAAATTTACAAAAAATTTACGGAACTTTTAAAAAAGTCGCAAAAATATTGCGGAGATAAGCTACTAGTTTTTCGAACGGCAACAAAACTTAGAAATCGAAGTTCTGGGTTATTTAGTCAAAGGCAATATTTGTGATCTGATTGTTTTGGATTTGTACTTTTCAATGAGGACGATATCTACGTTGGGGCAGGTGCTGTTAGCGAGCACCTATGAAGGCCAGGCTGGCACACAAGGGGGTGGTGGCCAGCACTAGGCCCAGCCACCTGTGCCTCTCCAATGCTGATGTTTAAACACTGCACCAAGCAATCTTTAAGGGTGAGCCATCGATCTAGTGAGACCCAGGACTGCCTGTTCAGATATTTGTCATTGATTCCTGCCATAAGTGGGAATCAAACGAGGGGGGGGGGTCAGAGCGTTCGTAGCGCAATGCACTTAACCACGCCACTTCTGCTCGCCATGCCTGTGCAGAACGCACACACTCGTATTCCCCACGTCGCAGTGTTTCGGATGCTGATGGATTTTTTTTTTACTGTAGTTCGTGGTAAACATTGCAGCACGTGAAAGCTTGGCACATTTCCCAGTCAGAATTTTGGCTCCCGTTTCCGTAAAGTTCCCTTTTTCCCTGTGCCCTGATTGGTCCAACCATTACTTTGGGGCTAAAGGCTGCGGCTATTTAATATTGCTGCTGGTATCAGAAATTCTTTAATTTAGCAAACATATTTTTCTTTGTGAAGTTCTTTGAAATAAACTGAGATGAAGGTCAAATGAATATTGTGTTCTTTCCACAAGCCTCCACTATAAAGCTGCTTTGTTCCCAAATTTTTACATTCATGGTTTGCTTTGTTGCAGTGACTCTACACTATGCATTCCTTTAGCACACACACACAAGCTATTACTGATGGCAGTACAGCAAATGGATGAGTATATCTGTGCAATGTTTTGCATGTTGTTTTCTCTGGATACTTCAGTATTTACTGCTACGTGCAAAAACACTCACGAATGAAATCAGACATATTCCAATGCTGGAACCACCTGTAAAAAGCATACTGAGACTCACTGAGGTGTTCCTGCTTTATTTTGCATCGTTATTAGAAGTTTCTATGGTAGGAGTTCAGATTTTACAGAACATTTACAACGCCTAACAAATAATGGCCAATCTTAGAGACATTAGTGAAAGGCGCTTTACAAAAAACTGTACATTATTATTTCTCGGCACACAAGAGGACAGCTGGAAGCAGTAGGGTCTGGCGTCATGTTATGATACAAACAGCATTGTATATAATCTGACTGAGCGTGCAGTGGCCAACAAACCAGTAAGAGGTACATTTGTATGACCCCTTATTTTAAATGATGAAGTAACTGCCAGCTATCTCGTGGATAAATAACCACGATTTTAGACGTACAATGTTTGCTATTCAAACACGGCCAAACACAAGGATAGCAGCAGCAATGATTCCTTGGTTATGTAAAACAAATCGAATTCAAAGGCAATGCGCAAGTTAAGATGTGCTCAGCAGTGAAAGTTGTTGGTTCTGGTCTGTACTATTTTGATTGTTGTATTGCTTCAATCGGTTAATAATTTAATTTGCTGTATAGTTACATATATTTTACAGAGGAATTATGTGGTTATATAACAGGTGTGCAATCAATGCATTTAAACGTTCTTCGTCTTTATATATCAATTGTATTGTTGCAATCAATAATATAATACACATTTTGCCGTTTTAGTATTCCCCTTACAGTATTTTGTCTTTGGAATAACTTAAGTGCCGAACTTTTTGATCACGATAAATGTTGAATAGCACAGCTGACACCATAAACAAATGTTGTACACACCAGGACAAATGCTACCCACCATCACCGCCACACATGATGTACCTTACTCATCAATTCAGATCAGTGGGTAACTCTTAAGTGGTCCAAGGGCAAGGGAGTGATCGATTCCCTATTTCATGGACTTGATAGGTGCTTAAATATATATTTTATTATGGTAAGTCAGAAAAATTCTCGAAATTCATTTGAACATTGGGAAATCATTTTGGCCTGAACTGATTGCTCAATCCAGACCAATAGGTGAAAACTTTACAAGCTCCAATTGTAACTTAGTGATCATAAGCTATTTCATAACATTTCTGGATGTGATTGGTTGGGGCTTATTATATAAACTATTTCAATTCTCTGATGGTGTGAGTGTTCAGAATATTGTTTTATTTTCATTTTTGATTTGCGGACCGAGTGCTACTGCCAAGTGAAATGATATGCAGATGCATCCGGATACATACACAACTCGACGAAAACAAATTAATGTAAGTTATGAATTCACTGAGAATCTCTTGTTACAAGAAATGTGTGCATGAGAGCTAAATAACATTGCTGTAACATTTAAAGAGGGCCTCAATATTATCTAAAATATATTACACTTTAAACATATTACCATACTATAGTATTTCAAAACAGACTTTGGTAATAATGGATTTTAAAAAATAAGAAAAAAATGAGCAGAACACTTCTAACTTAAACAAAACATCTTAAATGAAATTAACAAATGGTAAATATCACAATGAGTAAAACTATATTATATACTAAATGTTATATTTAAAGGCATCATAATTTACATACAATACAGTAGCTGAATAAAATATTAAATTTCAGCAATTTTTTTCAGTAAAAAACTCTGCTTTTCCCCTTTTATGCTGTAAACTTAAATTGAGCCTTACCTTGCAGTGATCAGCCCACAGTTATTCTGAGACAAATACTAGTGCTTTGTGGTTTAGCTTTCTATGAATTAAAATCCATTGTGTTGTGTATACATGATAATGTTAGACAAAAGAGCTGCTACATACACACCTTTGCTGGAATATTTAATTATTGAAAAAAAGTTTGGCAAATCCTGGTAAAAAAAATTATACTTTAATATTTAAATAAATTTTAATTGAATGTTTTATTCTATTTGTTATAAGTGCAGTTTTCGGAGTAACTCGTAGGCGTTAGATAACAAGGATTTAATACAAATAAAACGAATTTTAAATATTGTGTACTTTTTAAACGAAAATAACAAACTTGAGCACACTTTGCAAGCGCAACTCAATACTGTGAATCTCTTTTCAGTGACTTTTGCATAATTTACCATAGTTAAAAGATAGAAAATTGTGGCCCACTATATCCACCACATGTGAAATGCCTCAAAGTAATTGGCACTACAACTTACATACAAATGGAGTGCATTATATTACAATAACTGTCTGATCACGAAAATTCAATCAGCTGATGAGTATGTGTATGTATAAAAAATATAGATAAAAGAATGGAATAAATAAGATTTCAGCGTGACCACGGGTAATCTAAACCCGCCACGATCGCACATCGCTGAACTCTGGATCAAAGGCCACAAACATGACATCTCCACGTCAACAAAACACACACTCACTCGCATGCCTTCCACGTGCACACACATTACACGCATCTTCACGTGAGCATTCATCAAAAAGACACCTTTACATGACCACTTTCATCTCTTAAATATATATATCACACATCAGTGACACATCATCTTTCTCACACACACACGCGTTACTTCACGTGAATAATCACACACACGCATACCTTCGCGTGAACACATGCCTTTACAAACATACGCGTCGCCATCACGTGAACACTCGTACCACTTCCTCACATGAACACGTCACATTAAACGTACACGACGCATTACTTAAATCATCGATCATGAACAGCACGTGCCTTAACGTGAACCATATCACCAAATGAACACACATTACACACACACGTATCTTTCCCCCTGACCACACACACACGTACCTTCACGTGAACAACCATCACACGCGTACCTTCACGTGAACAACCATCACACACACCTTCACGTGAACAACCATCACACGCGTACCTTCACATGAACAACCATCACACACGTACCACCTTCACGTGAACAAACATCTTCACGTGAACAACCATCACACACGTACCTTCACGTAAACAACCATCACACACGTGAACAACCATCACACACACCTTCACGTGAAACAACCATCACACACGTGAACAAACATCACACACGTACCTTCACGTGAAACAACCACCTTCACGTGAACAACCATCACACACGTACCACCTTCACGTGAACAAACATCACACACACACACCTTCACGTGAACAACCATCACACACGTGAACAAACATCACACACACACACCTTTACGTGAACAACCATCACACACGTGAACAACCATCACACACGTACCTTCACGTGAAACAACCACCTTTACGTGAACAAACATCACACACACTTCACGTGAACAACCATCACACACGTACCTTCACGTGAAACAACCATCACACGCGTACCACCTTCACGTGAAACAACCACCTTCACGTGAACAAACATCACACACACCTTCACGTGAACAACCATCACACGCGTACCACCTTCACATGAACAACCATCACACACGTACCACCTTCACGTGAACAACCATCACACACGTGCCTTCACGTGAACAACCATCACACGCGTACATTCACGTGAACAAACATCACACACGTACCACCTTCACGTGAACAAACATCACACACATACCTTCACGTGAACAACCATCACACACGTGCCTTCACGTGAACAATTTAAGAAATACACATTACGCAACTATCATTACGTGAACAGAAATCACGCGACATGAATTACAGACCACATTATCTCGCATGAACACAGCACCATGAACACAAACCTCGAGTCGCCGTCACTAGGCACGGACTTCGGGGAAACTGACGACTCTCGGCTCCGCCATCACGCGCCGACCAACCAATTAACCAATAAAAAAAACCAATTAAGCGACTGATAATCAACCAATCGAGAGACGCAAGCGCACTAACGAAGGATCGCAATCAACTAAAGTTGCTCACAACTGCGCTCTCGGCGACGCTCAATTTTTAAAAAAATATTTTTTGTTTAAAATTTTATTTTTTGCTTCAAAATAAAAAAAAAGTCATTTTGGTGTTTTTCTCTCTCTCCGAAGCAAAAACAACGAGGCAACAAAAACGTGCGCACGCGTAACAAAAAAAATCACGCGAAACTTTAAAAGTCCGAGTGAAAAAAACAACTTAAAAACAAATAACGAAATACATAACAGACTGCCAGCGAGAGCGACCGAGCGAGCGAGCGCTGCTGCTGTTGCTCCTCCTCGCTGCCCCCCTCCTCCTCCTGCTGCTCGCTCTCGCCATCGACCACGCACGCGCGGGGAGAGCGCGCGGGGAGAGTTCCCGACGAGAGGAGAGAGCGTGGAGGGAGGAGAGGGGGCAGAGAGACGAGAGATCGTGGAGCGTGGAGGCGATGGGAGAGAGCGCGCGCGTCAGTGAGAGCAGAAACGACAGTGGGAGCGTAACAGTTGAAGGGGGGGGGGGGGGGCGCGCGCGAGAGTTGTGGGGGGGGGCGCGAGAGTTGTGGGGGGGGGGCGCGAGAGTTGTGTGGGGGCGAGAGTTGTGGGGGGGGGCGCGAGAGTTGTGGGGGGGGGGGCGCGAGAGTTGTGTGGGGGCGAGAGTTGTGGGGGGGGCGCGAGAGTTATGGGGGGGGGGGGGCGCGAGAGTTGTGTGGGGGCGAGAGTTATGGGGGGGGGCGCGAGAGTTGTGTGTGTGGGGGGGGGGCTCGAGATGAGCTGAGGGGAGGGGTGACTTTGAGATAGAGGGGAAGGAGGGCGGGGGGAGTGAGGGGATGGCTGAGGAAAGAGGAGCGGAGGAGCGGAGGGGGGGGAGGAGGAGAGTGAAAAGTGAGGGGAGGGGCTGAGGAGGGGGGGCTGATTGGGGGAGAGGGGCTGAGGAGATGAGGGGTGGGTGGGGGGGGTGACGAGCTGAGAAAGTTGACGGGCGATAAGCAAAAGTGATGGGAAGAGTTAAGGGGAGGGGCTGGTGAGGGGAGGGGCTGGTGAGGGGAGGGGGAGGCGCGCGCGCGCCCTCTCCCTCCCCTCACCCGGGGAGCAGCAGCAGCAGCAGCGAGAGAGAGGAGGAGTAAAGAAACTTTGTGCGCTCAGCTCTCTCCCTCCCCTCTCTCCCCCTCCCCTCTCTCTCTCACACTCTCGCTCTCTCACACTACACACAAGCGCACTTTTTCGGCGGGATTTTAAACCGGTTTACGTCACGACTCGGCGGCCCGTGTGCGCGCTAACTTACCCTCGGGGCGCCCGCATGCCGCCCGCCGGCGTCCGCGACGCGCTGCGACGCGCGCCCGATTTTTGCAAAATTTATTTCAAATTTTCACCGCCGCCTCCTGCATCTCTCCGCGGCCGCTCGGAGCGCCATTGTGGCGGGGACTGCTGGGAGTGACGTCACCTGTACACAGCGCGCCGCCGCCGCTGCCGCTGCGGCCACGGCAGCAGCAGCAGCAGCGCGTGTGGAGGGATGCTCATGCTCGTGGTGGTGGTGGTGGTGCGGTTGTGGTGATGTGGTTGTGGTGGTTGTGGTGATGTGGTTGTGGTGGTTGTGGTTGTGGTGATCTGGTTGTGGTGGCTGTGGTGATCTGGTGGTGGTGCGGTTGTGGTGATGTGGTTGTGGTGGTGATGTGGTGGTTGTGGTGATGTGGTGGTGGTGCGGTTGTGGTGGTGGTGGGGATGCGGTTGTGGTGATGTGGTGGTGGTGCGGTTGTGGTGAAGTGGTGGTGGTGGGGATGTGGTTGTGGTGGAAATGCGGTTGTGTGATCATTGTGGTGGTGTAATTATGATTGTGGTGGTGGTGATGTGATGATTGTAGTTACGGTGGCGTGATCATTGTGGTGATTGTGTACAGCGATGCTCCTGGTGGTGGTGATGTGGTTGTGGTGGTGGTAATGCGGTTGTTATCATTGTGGTGGTGTGATCATTGTGGTGGTGTAATGATGATTGTGTTGGTGACGTGATAATTTCAGTTACGGTGGAGTGATAATTGTGGTAGTGGTGGTGGTGTATAGCGATGATCGTGGTGGTGGTGATTGTGATGGTGTTGATGTGATGCTTGTAGTTACGGTGGAGTGATCATTGTAGTTGATGGTGTATAGTGATGATCGTGGTGATGCGGTTACGGTGGTGTGATCATTGTGGTGTAATGATTGTGGTGGTGTTATATGGCGATGTATAATGTGGTGTGCAGAGATATGAGTGTGTGTTCTGTTAGTGCGGCTGCTCGTGATAGTGGTGTGACGATCGTGTTGCCGGTACGACTGTGGTAGTGGTGTATTCTGTCAGGGTGTACCTTCTTCACTGGTAGTTGGGGTTCGTTGTTCACTTGATGGGGTGTGTGCGGTGGCTGTGATGGGGATGATTGTGTGTGTGTAGTGTGTGTGTAGTATGTGCGGATTATCTGGGAGCGGTAGTGTAGCGGTTAGCGCGCTGCGCTACGAACCCGGCGACCCGAGTTCGATTCCTGCTCACGGCCAACACCGGCCTTCCCCCTAGGTCGACTCAGCCTCAAATCAGTACTTGGTGCGGTGTGTAAACATCGCCACTGGGGAGACAAAGGCGGCCGGGCGTGGTGCTGGTCACCCACCCCCTCGTGTTAGCGAGGATCTTCATAGGCGCTAGCCTTCGTTGGCGAGCACCTCAGGTGCTGGCTAACAGCACTTGCCCCAAGTCTGTTAAAAGTCTTGAATTCTCTGGGTTTGCATGTTGAATGAGCGCATGTGACTGTCAGCAAGTCACTCCTTGCGGACACCAAATACAACTTACCACTCGCTCCTGTCTCCTGATCGCCCTCCACTGAGACCCCCTCCACAAGACACCATCCGCTTAAACGAATGATAAACAGAATAAGAATATTTGTACTGGAGGAATCCGATGAGCTATAAAGCTCATATAAAGAGTACATATATACTGTACTCCATCATTGCCTTGTTGACCAAACCATCCGGGATGCTCCCGATGTCTTAAAAATATCGGAAGCTAAGCAGGTTTGAGCTTGGATGGGCAACCACAATGCATATCGAGTGTTATAGGCCGCTAATGGGTCAGCAGCATCGGGACAGTATGGTAAAAACCCTTAAAATTTGAAGCTTTGGGAGACGCGAAAACTGGACTCTTCCAATTTGTGCAAACAGTTTTAAGGTTATACTGTATTCACTTTTTCTACACTGAAGTACATACAGTAATGTAATTGCCGTATTTTTGTTATGCACCAAATATGTGGTGCTCCGTTGGCAGTCGTGGTGCACAAACATAAATAACAAAAACTCAATACACTGAATAGCACTGCCCTAGAGGAACGATTATATAATGTGACGATTCAGGCAGTTTCCATTCAGCAGAGAAGAGCAATTTGCCCAAATCGTCAACTGTAAGAGCAGTGTCATTGATGAATGTGGAGTTTTTTTGCATGCAATGTCACCTTTGTGATTGGTTGTTCTCTAGTGACTCTCATGATGTAAATGTCATCATGGTGGTTGATTACAGAGGTGCTGATAACATTGATTCATAGCTACATATTCTGGGTAAACGAAAACATATTTGCGACTTGAACTTTGTAGACGTGGCACATTGCCTAAGCTTGTCGCGATGAATAATGTGATATATTGGTTGATTTTACAGTCATATTACAAGCCACGCGCTGCTTTTCCCCTTATACAAGTGAACCATCCTCTGTAACCGGAATCCAACTGGGGTGTTAACAAGTAGGGATGTTACCCCCAGTGGGTTCATATAGGGTTGAGTGGTGGTATGTAGTACAGTATAAAACAAATTACAGTAATTTAAATGACCTGGAAAGGTGTTTTCATTGGCACCAAAGGTATGGAACACCTTACCCAAACATATACATACAGAATTTCATGAATTTAAAGCGAAATAAAATACAGTTTCAGATGGTGTATAACTTAAATGAAGCAGGTAAAAAAACACTACTCTCGAGTGCACTTAGCTGTTCGATTTAGTTTATTCTTCATAGTGTATATGGGCCATGCCATATCATTTTTGAACGTTGTATGTCTGCAATCATTTCCTTCCTAATTAACTCAAAGACCCCTTTGTCCTGGCGTCTCGATGTTACTGCATGGCAGGCAAGGTATCAGTTATAAATTATGGCTGAGACAACCCTCATGCTAAATAAAGTTTGCAGAATTACCAACTTTTATCTCGTATTTTCCCTTATCCAAATTTAAGCAGGTTTGAATTCATGGATTAGCCATTCAGTGGAAATAAAATAATTGATCCATGAATCATGACCCATAAATTACGGCTACTGAAATGAACTTCTTTCGCACCGTACGTAGCCAACTGTGCTAATCAGAGGTGCGGGGGAAGGACAATAATGGAAAGGGGAGTAGGCTGCACTATATCTATTTTACAGCCGTGTGGGTTGCTGCAGAAGGGGGTGGGAGAAGACCCAGGTCAGAGATCATTCGCCACTGACATTAGCCGTGACTGCGAACTGATCTAGGGTTGCTGGGTTCATAGGTTACCAACTTCTGCGTCATCACAACACAGATGAGCGACAAACCCGACATGGATTACATACACATCGAAACGTTACTTAAATGCCAAGGTACTAAATGCACAAGGTGTTTGTGCAACCTCTGTACTGTACACAACACATAGCCACAAGACAAAATATATCCAATTACGAAATAGCTTTTTATTTATACTAAGCAACTTATAAAAAGGTTTTCACAATCAAGCAAACCCTAATGCATCAACATAAAACAGTAAATTCCAAAGCCAACACAAAATTCCCCAATGTACTCCAAAAAAGTCTCCCACTGCCTTGTACTGTTATTCACCCATGGCCCCAAACCAGGTATTTTAGTGGTACCGATGTATTGATATGGCCAACAGTGTATCGTGCGATGTTTCCAAACAGTTCCCACAAAATTTAAATCTAATGGCCACACAGAATCATTCCCATTCATGTTTATCCACCTTGGGTAAAATCGATAGCGAGAAGCCATACCCGGCACAGGACCCGCACAGGATTCTGGTTTTCCACTGGATATTTTCCAGGACATACCCCTGATACGCTGGCCTCAGAAGACATCTGGGTCGGGACCACACAAGCACAGAGTTGATCATTTTCATCATGCACACGATGTGCGACTCCTCTTATCATTTACGCGAGCCGCAGAGCTTATCTTCTGCAGTGGAAAAACCTGGCTCTCCGCGGCGCTGGTCTAGCACACGACTTGGTAGCTCATTGGAAAAAAAAGTGTCCCGGTTTGTCGGCAGGGTCTGTGAGCAGGCCACGGTTGTTGATCCCCGTCAACTCCAACCTCCAGGAGCGAAGGTGATCTTCTCGTGGCAGCAGGCGGGCGTGGAGGGAGGATATGGACTCGGCAGCATTTCACCAGGTCGATGGTGGTTTAGGGGTCAAAACTTTACAGACTGGACCTCATCTCCATGAGCTGGTACACCAGGCCATGGGCATCCATCTCAACAATTTGGATGTCAATAGCGTCTAAATGCAGTGGCATATCACGACCCCTTTACAATTGATACCGATGTAAATGGGGAAGTTGTGATGGTCGGGAAAACATAGGAGATAGCAACACCGCAGCACAGCCCGGGACTAAGCAAGCTCAAGAGCTCTAGCATCGTCCCGTTCCAACATCCCAACTCGGTATCACCCCAACAACCAGTGGACGGTTGCAAAACAAATTTAAGTAGAATCCCTTAGTTGGTGGTTGCAAATAGTACAAGCGAAACAAATAACTTTAGGTGATTTATGCAACAGTCCACGGGTCAAAACACCATCCGAGCCAGCAATTCTATATCAAGAGGGCACGACATCGTCTCCACCAGGTGCACCCATCCACCTGCCCTCGATCCATTCAGCCAATGCATCCTGGAGGCCCCAGCCAATTCCTCCTCCATCCAGCCGGTCAACTCACCCACATGGACAATATCACCACCCCCGGCCCAGTCAGATCTACCCACTCTACAACAACTCTTCCACCCCTCCCGATGTCTCCAGTCCCCACCCAATCCTTCCCTTATCCACTCGATGTTTTCTATCCAGCAGCAGCAGCCAGTCCATCCGTAACCGTGTCTCCATTCGCCACACCCGGTCACAGCCAGCCCATCTTCCACCCAAACCTTCGCCGCCCCATTATCTTCATCCACCCCAAATTCTTGCCATCCTCCGAGACCCATCATCACCATTTCCCATCCAACACGAGAGGCGCGGCATCGTAGCGAACACGTGCATTGTGGCGCCCTCAGTTCGGTCGGTGTCCGGTTGGTGTCCAGCTGGGGGTCGGTGTCCGGCTGGGGGTCGGTGTCCAGTTCGGTGTTCGGTTGACGTCCGGTTCGGGTGGGTGGCCGCCGGGGTAGTGAGCGAACGAGGCGGCGATGGGTGGTGGGGGTGCTGCGTGGCTCTCTCAGAGCGCGTCCTCGGGCTTGTAGGGCGGCGGGCCGCATGGCTGCAACATCTTCTCCATGAGGTTGAAGCGGACGCGGGCCTTGCTCTCGTTCTCGGCGATGGCGAAGTAGTTGAGCAGGTCGAAGTGGCCCATGTAGGACGAGTAGCTGTCGCGGTGCTGGTTGACCAGCCACTCGTAGCGCGTCGTGTCGGCGTGGCCCGTGCCGATGTACTTTGACTGCAGATGCTCGAGTTGGCTGTGGATGTTGTAGCGGTCCGACATCGTGGCCCAGGGATTGACGACAATGGAAGAGGAGGAAGGAGGCCGCGCCTCTTCCGCCGGAAGTGACGCACTTTACATTGGCACAATTTTTTTTTTATAAAAATTAATTTTAAACGTATGAACAAAGAAACACACGTGAATGTGACTTTGTGTTTGATTGTTAATTGTTTTATGAGTAAATGTGGTGTTTGATGATGATGATGATATTTGTGGTCGTCGTCACCACCATGGCCGCCTCTCTCACGTCCGGGTCGCGGGGCGAGAGGTCGCGGCCGCACTGTACAAAAGACGTCGCTTCGGCAATAGCCACCGACGATCCTTTACTTCTGCTGAGTTTATGTTTTTAATCTTAATTAAGTGCAGTGTTATTGTTACTCTTAATAGCGTTGTCGGTATTGCCGCGCTTGGGCGGACGCGACTTAACGGTTTTTAAAGTTGCCACTTTGAGGGACTTTCTCGACTTTTTTTTTATTTTCCCGCGACTCGGAAGCTGTCGATGTTGGAGATTTGTTAACCCAACTTTTATGTTATTTATGGTTTTTTACAATAAAAGTTTTAACCGGTATCGCTGCTGTATGAGTGTGTGAGGCGGCCATCGTTTGTTGCAAATATCGCGACGGGGAAAAAAACTCATCACCTGCACCCAAGGTCTCAACTTCCTCACCTGGGCCCCCCCCCTCACCTGGGCCCCCCCCCCTCACCTGGGTCCCCCCCCATCCTCACCTGGGTCCCCCCCCCTCACCTGGGTCCCCCCCCCCTCACCTGGGTCCCCCCTCACCTGGGTCCCCCCCCATCCTCACCTGGGTCCCCCCCATCCTCACCTAGGTCCCCCCCCCTCACCTGGGTCCCCCCCCTCACCTGGGCCCCCCCTCACCTGGGTCCCCCCCCTCACCTGGGTCCCCCCTCACCTAGGTCCCCCCCCTCACCTGGGTCCCCCCCCTCACCTGGGTCCCCCCTCACCTAGGTCCCCCCCCTCACCTGGGTCCCCCCCCTCACCTGGGCCCCCCCTCACCTGGGTCCCCCCCCTCACCTGGGCCCCCCCTCACCTAGGTCCCCCCCCTCACCTGGGTCCCCCCCCTCACCTGGGCCCCCCCTCACCTGGGTCCCCCCCCTCACCTGGGTCTCCCCCCATCCTCACCTGGGTCTCCCCCCTCACCTGGGTCCCCCCCCCTCACCTGGGTCCCCCCCCCTCACCTGCCCCCCCCCTCACCTGGGTCCCCCCCCTCACCTGCCCCCCCCTCACCTGGGTCTCCCCCATCCTCACCTGGGCCCCCCCACCCTCACCTGGGTCCCCCCCCCTCACCTGCCCCCCCCCTCACCTGGGCCCCCCCCTCACCTGGGCCCCCCTCACCTGGGCCCCCCCTCACCTGGGCCCCCCCTCACCTGGGTCCCCCCTCACCTGGACCCCCCCCTCACTTGGGTCCCCCCCCCTCACCTGGGTCCCCCCTCACCTGGGTCCCCCCTCACCTGGACCCCCCCCTCACTTGGGTCCCCCCCCCTCACCTGGCTCCCCCCCCATCCTCACCTGGGTCAGTATCTCTCCTCAACCCGCCCTCTCACACCTGCAGGAGAGACGACGATGCCGGGCAAGCGAGGGAGGCCCCCGAAGCGTTCTGCTGTGTCCGTGAGCAACGACAAGGAGTCGTCTTCAGTGACCATGAAGGTGAAAGGTGATGTCCTCGACTGTTTCACGTAGCAGCGAGCTGTCAAAATTATTTCTTGTTATTCTAAAGTAGGTTCACGCACTAAAATGCCTATGAGTTGACGTATCAAACGATGGGTATGGCAGATAGGCAGATGTGATTGTGTAGTTTTCCAGATGCGGTAGTTTACAGCATTTAGACTGCTAACTTGCCATTGTATTTACGTTATGAGACCTTTTATTCAGTAGCAAGATATAGTGATAGGTTTTTATCCTTTTATCTGGCACCAAAACTGACACCTGTATACAAGGGATCATGTTTGCAATAACCACAACACAAGCAGTCAAAAATGCAAACAAAAAGAGACAACTCTGATAATGGTATGCAGTGTCCTTGAAATTGATTGGTCCACACCCGAGACGGCTTTTCTTAGAGCCTCGTCTCCACTGGTGTTGGACCAGATGACGCCAAAAGGCGTACAACTCAAATGTTTGCATTTTTGACTGCTTGTGTTTCCATTGTAGTCGATTAGAGAGTCAGTGCCCCGTCATCACCTGGTTCTTCCCTCCTCACCTGGGTCAGTATCTCTCCTCAACCTGCCCTCTCACACCTGCAGAAGAGCCGACAATGCCGGGCAAGCGAGGGAGGCCCCCGAAGCATTCTGCTGTGTCCGTGAACAACGACAAGGAGTCATCTTCAATGACCACGAAGGCGAAAGGTGATGTCCTCGATTGTTTCACGTAGCAGCGAGCTGTCAAAATGATTTTTTGTTATTCTGAAGTAGGTTCACGGACTAAAATGCCTATGAACCTACTTAATTTTACAATTGACGTATCAAACGATAGATATGGCAGGTAGGCAGATGTGATTTGAGTAGTTTTCCAGATGTGGTAGTTTACAGCATTTAGACTGCTCACTCGCCATTGTAGTCGATTGCAGAGTGTTGACTTCTGGTTTTCTCCTGGTGTTCTGGTTACAGAGATGTACATTAGGGCTGGACGATTAATCGATTTCAAATCTAAATCGCAATTTGAAACAATGCGATTAGCAAATCGCAAAGGCTGTGATTTTTTTGCGATTTGAAAAGTCCTATTACTTTATGCAAATTGTTTTATTTTTTATTATCGTAACTTTATTTATTTAACTTAACAATTGTTCTACGTTTGATTGTTCTATTTTAATTAAAATGTTTTAATAAATACATGTTGGAAGTAATTCATATTTTTTAAGTTCTCATCCTTGCATTAGAATATAAAGAGCAGTTCATATTTTGATGGTATCATGTGGTAATGCTCCATCACATGTTTTCAATCTATTACACAGTGAATATTGAATTGAAGCTTGACTTAAAAAATGTAATCGCAAATCAAATCGCAATATGTCAGAAAAATAGCAATTATATATTTTCCCCAAATCGTTCAGCCCTAATGTACATGCTCATAATGATATTGAGAGATAGTAAGAAGGGCACGTGCTTTTTGTGTTTAGTTCTTCCCCCACACCTTCGATTAGCACAGTTGGCTACGTACGGTGCAAAATAAGTTTAACATGCATCTATACATTGCATCTATACATTGGCGAACCAATACACCTGAGAAATATGCTGACTTTATAGAATAGCTTGTGAGCTTTGGGCAGGACAATGTATGAGACTATTGACAGAAAAATAGTCAAAGTAGATGATGCACTTGAGAAGACAACCACAACAGAAATGGAGAGATTACATGAGTAAATTTGCATGTGTGAGATGGATCGTGGCATCCCAGCACCAACCATGATGGACACTTTACTGCAAGAGAGGAGTGGTATGAATATTAAATGATGATAATTTAATCCAGCAATGGATACACAGTGGCTGATGATGACTGCGACGAGTGTGATTGACAATACACAGCATAGCATTTGCACACAACGCACGCAACACTCAACTGCTTTTTCCTTACATTGCTTCTGTCTGTGCCCCTCTGTAGTCACTCACCCGTCACACCGGGGTAAACCCGGCGCCGTGCTGGCAATTGGACAGGGCGACGTGGGTCAGCTGGGATTAGGCCCGAACGTCATGGAGCGCAAGAGACCAGCCCTGGTACACATGCCCGAGCCTGTGCTGCAGGCCGTGGCCGGGGGTATGCATTCCGTGTGCCTGGGCAAGAGCGGTAAGGTAAGCAGCCACTTGGCCTCCGCTGGGATCGGTGACATGGCCCAGCGCTAGCGCGATTGTGACAGAGATTTGCATTATAAGCCCTGCGGCCGTCCTGGTTGGTAATGCTGGTGTATTATTAACCATAATTACGTGCCGCATGCTTCGCAGTGGATGTCACAGAATCTGTGACGTCTCAGTCCAAATTCGCCAAATTTGAATTATTACTTGAGAATTACTTAATTGGGAAAATCAATCGCAGCATTGCCCTGCTGTTGGCAGACAGTTGCCCACTTGTAGGCCGGTGCTGCAAGCTAATCTACTTAAATAATTGGATAACACATAGCGCTAGTCGCAATCACCACAACTTCAACAACTGATATTCTGCACAGGTGTGCCAAACTTGAACTTACACCACATCACCAAATAGCTGGATAGTCCAGCTCTAAAGCATCAAAGAATTTGAACAAAAACGTCCTTGCCGTCACTTTTTCTCCAACGTTTTTGCTACCGATCACCCCCCCCCCCCCCCCCGCGTTCCCTTGCCAGGTGTACACGTTTGGCTGCAATGACGAGGGAGCGCTGGGCCGAAATACGGTGGAGGATGTAGAAGAGGCCATGCCTGGCACAGTGACGCTGCCGGAGCTCGCGGTGCAGGTGTCGGCTGGGGATAGCCACACGGCCGTCCTCACCGAGTTTGGATCCGTCTATTTGTGGGGGACCTTCCGAGTGAGATAGAAATCGTTCCAATGTCATTTTGCTCACTTAAAAACGTAACGCTTTCAACTACGATCCAAATATACAAACGGGGTTGCTGCAAACATTACTCCAACTTAAGTCCCTTACGGGCAGGTTAGTAAAGCGAATTCACAACAAAAGGTTCACATGCTCGCCAAAACAAAACCGTCGCCTTGCTGTGAACGCATTTACACATCAGCACTGGCCGTCTGTCCATCGGTCCGTAACATTGTGGCACAATGACTGGCAAAAATTATCAACTAAGATTGGGACCATAGTGTAAGATGTTGCTATTATGGAATTACTCTCATGAAAACTGATCAAATTGATACAATTGTTGCCAGAAACTTGGGTGACACAAACTATTGCAAAATCATTTGCAAATACTTTATGCAAAAAATTTTGTCAAGACAGCTAGCTGTCGGTTTCCAGACTGGTCATTCAATAGTAGTGGGGTAGTGGTGGTGCACACCTGCAATCCACCACTGTTCAGGTGAGGTTTTGTGGATCACATAAATGCTGCGAAAAACGCCCATTCCGTGAGCATCGAGGTGCCATACCCTGACTTAACAGGAAAAGGCAATACAGCAAATGTGGACTCCACCTGTTCAATCTGTATGGTATAGAGTGTTGCACTCTTGCACATGTGACTTTTCTTCGGGTGATTTGGTCGGCCGAAAACACCTTCATATATAGAGGACCACAGAGCTCGGGTTGGAATTTGGCGCCAGCTCACCACATGTATGCCTTTCCTGCTGGCCTGTGGTTCCTCGTGCCTCTAAGGCGTTCCCTCTCTTTGAGAGCGAGCGCATTCCGTGCCAGCACGTTATGAGTAATAATTAGTATGAAACTGTTACATAATTCCATGTGTTTTGCAAGATTTTACCTCAATTATTTTATAACTACTGCTTTTTCGTAAATTTGCTGACAGTTGAAGATCTCTCAATTACCATGTCAGTCATGGAGGTTGTTTGACCATACTTCACCATCCTGGTCAGTGCAAGTTGTTGAAGTGGTAGGAGACGCACTTCTGTTTCATATATCACTCACTGTTGGGTAGATATGGCCTTGAGGCCCAGAGCTTCCCCAAATTCTGCTTTTGACAGGAAAAAAACCGCATTGGTTATTTTGGTATTTTATGTCATTCGACAATGTAAACAACAGAAATGTATTTAAATGCAGGACTCGCCAAATTGCTGCCCCAAAAACAATACACCTATTCTGGTTGTACAAGTGGCCTCCACTCAGCCACCCCGGATGCTGTGGAATGGCTTTACAAAATTAAAGACACAATCGTAGCCTTTTGTAATGTTTCAAACGCCGTACAAAAGAAGCATAAGTATATATTGTTGTGTTGCAGGACAACAACGGCATTATTGGACTGCTGGAGCCCATGATGAAATGTCCCCTGCCCACCAAGCTCACCCTTGACACCCGCATAGTGAAGGTGGCCTCTGGTTCGTGCAATGTACTCGTACCGGTCATCGTTATTTGCATGGGCTCATCGAAACTTAAGTGGCTTTTTCGGCGTATGATAATCTTGCTGCATCACTGAACTCTGTTACGGCCTCACATACTAGGGGTTTCCTGGGAAAACGTAATCACGTACATTTTTCCAAGACATTTAATCCTGACTTGATTGAAACCTCACATCAACTTCTGACTGTTTCATTGCATCATATCCCCCACAGACAGCTGTACAATTAACTTCACTTCATAAACATTATCCAACCACTTATGCTAATAACCCTTTCTACCAGATATTAAACGGTTATTGGTTATCACATTTTTCCAGGACATCCCCTGATATGATAATGAGGAGCAGTTTCTGAAATCCATAATAGAGGTTTTATGGATTAGATCGCGTAAATATAACATGTGTCGTTAAAACCTGCCACCACCCAACAGCCAACTAGTAAGGGTTGTCACGTAAACAGAACGTGGCCAATTCGTCACTAGTACAGCACACCTGTGTGTTGGATCTAACCCAAGAAAACCTGTGGATTATATCGTTCGCGAAACCTACGCGTTAAGTGTGAAATGTACAATATATTAATCTGTAGCTCGCAATGTGTACGAACATAGTTCCTTGATAATGGCACATCGTCCATTGGTAACTGTATTATCGTGGTGTTGTTTGTGCAGGGAACGATCACCTAGTGCTGCTGAGCGAGAGCAGACAGGTTTACACCCTGGGCTGCGGGGATCAAGGCCAGCTGGGAAGGGTCGCGGAAATGTTCGCCAACCGTGGTGGCAGGAGAGGACTCCGTAAGCCACCAGCTAAAGTTCACCCATGCGATAATACGTTCAACGTTTTAGTCATCGAAGCGTATACAAACCCAAGATTCGTGATAAGCCAACCTTTAGTTGATGATCTGGCCGCATCTGCTGTGATTGCTCTTCTTATGGTCAGTGTCACTTTCGTCCAAACGTTTTACTTTAGTCATAGTCAATTTTAGTTAAAGTCTTAGTCTGTGGATTTTCAAGTAGTCATTCTCTGAGTCGAGGAAAGCAGTCAACGTTAGCAAAGCGCTTAGTTATTACATGGTGGTGTGAGGGGCATGGAATTTTTCACCCATCCCAATGTTATCAGGTCAGACAATTTGTGACTGAATGAATATTTTTATATGCACACTGTGTGTGACCAATTAAAATGTTTGGTCTGCCTCTACTACTGCGGTCTCTATTAACAGCACGTTCCTTCGGAGTGGGCAGGTAGGAACTTGGTTGGACAGCGCATTCGTGCGATCCGTGTTGGATACCGTAGTCGTGTTGGAGGTTGTAGTATGCACGACAGACAGACAGATAATCCCTGGTGGGCAGTGTGGAACCTGTTGTTCCTACCTGTACTACCAACCTATCTTAGCCCGCATCTTCATTCAGACTCGTTAAATTAATCTCAAAATAGTCACACTTTGGTTTTTGGTGGATCGGCATCGTCATCGTCACGCTTGATGATTTGTCAAACTCAACAGTCGTCGTCGACTCAAATAAAATAGAAACACCTCATTGATGAATATTTTCATCACTAACTTCTACCTCACAAAATCAACACCGCTAT
This sequence comes from Lethenteron reissneri, assembly GCF_015708825.2. NCBI lineage: Eukaryota > Metazoa > Chordata > Hyperoartia > Petromyzontiformes > Petromyzontidae > Lethenteron > Lethenteron reissneri. The sequence continues at coordinate 11,093,805 of NC_083820.1, read as the reverse complement.
GTCACGCGTGCAGTGCGTCTGCTGGTGCCACAGCAGGTGCGCGTCAAAGCCAGGAGGGGGCACAGCCACGTTGAGTTCCTGGACGTGTTTTGTGGCTCGTACTTCACCTTCGCGCTCAGCACAGATGGCAGCCTCTATGGCTTCGGCCTCTCAAACTACCACCAGCTGGGTGAGTCGCAAACGGACGAGAGAGAACAAACACTCGCGTGCCCCCCCCGCCCCTGTTGGAAATGCCTTAAAATATACCGTACTTCCAATATCTGCATACCGTAAATTTTTGTTATATCTACCTGTGCAACTGAGTGGATAAATTAAAAACTCAACACGTGTAAATAACGCTGCCATAGAAGAAAAATAAGATTATAAGGGATGTTTCAGCCAATGGCTTTTCTTAAGGGCATCCTATCTTCTTGGCTGCCACTCCGCCGGTCGTCTCGAACCCCGGCCATCATCCCTCCCAGCAACGTGTCCTGCCGCACCACGCTTGCGTCATTACATTGCATTTGCTTTCTAGGAACAGCCAAGCCAGACTCTGCATTTGTGCCCAACCTCCTCACTTCCTTTGAGAACTCCAAGACGTGGTTGGAGCTTTGTGGCGGCCAGCACCATTCTCTCTGCCTCGACTCTGGAGGTAAGCATGCTCACATGGCCGTGCAAAGTTTGGCCACGCATCATTTTGTTTTGGGGTAGGCCAAGTTAGGATCTGGCCACTTTTTTATTTGTAAAACATACACAGCCAAACAAATACAAATGTCACGTGTATAAGTGTTTAACGCTCCGATAATTATTATCGTGTCACCCCACTGGTAAAGATGAACAATTCTCACAACGACATTTAGTAATGTTCCAGCATTTAATTTCTAACACGAAAGATTGCGCTGTAGAATGAATCCCATGACACAATGCTGATAGCACGATCAAGATAAAAATTGTGGGACAAGATAAAAAAAGACAAAAATATGGAAGTGTCTCTTCCAGATGGCTCTAGAGGGTCCCTATAGAGAGTATTTGGCCTACTCTTTCACACTTGCTAGGCACAGCCGATCAGCGACCCGCGGTGAACCCGTTCAAAGAAACATTGCCATCATTGTTTCAACTGCTGCGTTGTGAGATGGAATTGAACCGGCGATCTCTGGATTGCAAGTCAAGTGTGCGGCTAATTGTTACACCACGGCAGCGTTAGACCAAACGCCGGGTGTGGTGAAGCCTCCCGTCTCTCGCCGTGCTCTCAGGCAAGGTGTACAGCCTGGGCCGTGCCGACTATGGGCGCCTGGGACTGGGCAAAGGGGCACGTGACGTGGCGATGCCCACGCTGGTGCCCACTCCCTCGCACATCAACTCCATAGCTTGTGGCGCCAGCGTCAGTTACGCCGTTACCAAAGACGGTAATGACACAGCATTCTCCGCGTGTGCCACCCAGTCGTTGTTGCAGAGGTGGTCTTCGTGTTGTGTTCGGGAAGATGAGCCTTAAGTTACAGGTGTCGGGAATTGTTGTTGTTGGATTTACACCACAAATTACTTCAAATTGTATGTGTTAATGTTGTGATATGCGCATGGCAATGCAGGACAATTTAGGGCAAATATAATAGCGTGGAGGTTTCTTGGAAAGCGGAACTTGATAATGAACATTAACGTAGCGGTGTGTCTTGAAAAGATCAGTTTTAATCAGTGTGCACAGTCTGCTGTGACATGGTTCAGAAACACGCTTATTAACAAATAAAAATGGAATGTCAAAATGGAAATGTGCACAAAGAACCGTGGTTACATTCATACTTGGAATTACACTGAGAGAGAAAGAGGAACATTGATTATGGGACTTACACGAATGAATTACATCATTAAAACTCTTTAAGAAAAATCAGTGGGCTTGGGCAGAACATGTTATTGTTATCAAAGATGATGGATGATTGTCGAGAATAATGGCAGTGGCCAGCAAGGAATGGAATGCGTCTCATGAGATATCCGCCGAGGAGATGAAGCGATGAGATCAGCTCGTGTTTAGGTGCAAGGTGGATTGTTACATCGCAGAAACTTGAGATGGTGGTGGCGGTGGCTTAGTGGGGAGGGCTTTATCCAGCAGTGCATTGATGATGGCTTATGATGATGACGACGACGACACGTTCAGTCGCATGTAACTTTGTTTTGACAGTAACAACGTCTTGACCGTAGCAAAGAAGGAGCTCACACCTGCATAGAAAACAAAACGCGTTACACCAGACCTAACGGCGGCACGAACGACGCTTTCCAGGACGTGCCTTTTCCTGGGGCATGGGCACGAACTGCCAGCTGGGCACGGGCGAGGACGAGGACGAGTGGAGCCCCGTGCAGGTCACCGGCAAGCAGCTGGAGAAGCGGCACGTGCTGGCCGCCTCCAGCGGGGGGCAGCACACCCTGCTGCTCGTCACCGACAAGTGATGCCGATCGGCGCTTGCGCCTCCCTTTTGAGACGGTCTCGCTGTGCAAGTCTGCTCGAAGGTTATTGGCTGGGGGTGGTAATTTCCCCATAGAAGTTGTGCGTGTGTGTTGTATGTGTGTTGCAGGGAGCAGCGGCGTAGTGTTTTAGCACGCTGCACTACTCACCTGACAACCCGAGTTCAATTCGCTGCTGATGTCTAACATAACTTAAGGATATCTGAAACCTCCTGCACCTCCCCAAGGTCGACTTGGCCATAAGTGAATACCTCCTGCGGTGTGTGAACATCAGCAATGCGGGAGACAGGCGGCCAGGCGTGGTTGCTAGCCCCACCAAGCCCTTGTGCGCCCTGCCGGCCTCTGTTCACTAACAGCACTTATGGCAACAGTGTATTTGGCTGTACGGACAGGTCTATATCTTTACCAATGTTTGAAAACGATGGGTAATTGCTATATGCCGTCGTTTCCTCTGTGATTTGCAAGAAGAACATTGTTTCAATCGTTTGTGCTGTTTCCACGAGCAGAGAAAACTAACCTATAAATTATATGCAATATCTAGTGGCAATTTCGATTTAAAGCTTTCGTGACTGCAGGGATTCATCTTCTTGGTTCTTTCGGTAAAGTCACGTAGAAGGGAAGTAATAAAATAATAAAAATAAAACATAATAAAACAATTCTCACGACGTTTCGGCCACAACGCAAGCAGCCGTCCTCAGGTGAAAACCAGGTCCGTCGAGGCGACAGAGTCTGAATGAAACACCACACGAGCTTGGAGCATATATATAAGCTGGGCGCATTGACAAAGGAATTTGCATATCAAAAGGAATTTAGCATATTTATGGGAAATGCAGGAATGTGATTAGTACTGCATATGCATGTGCATTATGCAGGATTAACAGCATCAAAGGGAGCTGCAGTTGCTGCTGCTGCTGCAGTTTCTGCTGCTGCTGCTGCTGCAGTTTCTGCTGCTGCTGCAGTTTCTGCTGCTGCTGCAGTTGCTGCTGCTGCTGCACTTGCTGCTGCTGCTGCACTTGCTGCTGCTGCTGCACTTGCTGCTGCTGCTGCACTTGCTGCTGCTGCTGCACTTGCTGCTGCTGCTGCAGTTGCTGCCTTATCCATTTTAATATAACACTATGTATTATTCTACCCACCCTAATGTGTATCATACTGCTATATGTTTACTGTACAATTACGACACCATACATTACTCTGCACACTGCACCATGCCAGTGAGTGGAACGTGGTCTGAAAGTCACCGTAAACGTGAACACAATCAGTTAAGATCCAAAATGGTTTATTACGTCCTTCCAATGATTGCTAAGCCAGAATCCATCTTCTCGGTTGAAATTGTCTCTGTGTTTGTATATGTGGATCGCCTCATGAACGAATCTCTCATGATAGCCAGATGGCTTGCAGAGAACCTCTGTCTTGGAGAAGTCAATGTCATGTGAGCCCACTGAATTGTAACAGTGATCTGCCACGGCTGAGGTGTTTGTCCTACCGTGTTTCAGGTCTGCCTTATGTTCACGGATGCGGTCCGAGACATGTCGTTTGGTTTCTCCAATGTAACTGCTACCACAGAGGCAACTTAGTTTGTAGACGCCAGGGTACTGTATGTCTGGAACCACATCTTTTACAGACGTCTGTAAAAGATGTGGTTCCAGACATACAGAACATAAGGCAGACCTGAAACACGGTAGGACAAACACCTCAGCCGTGGCAGATCACTGTTACAATTCAGTGGGCTCACATGACATTGACTTCTCCAAGACAGAGGTTCTCTGCAAGCCATCTGGCTATCATGAGAGATTCGTCCATGAGGCGATCCACATATACAAACACAGAGACAATTTCAACCGAGAAGATGGATTCTGGCTTAGCAATCATTGGAAGGACGTAATAAACCATTTCGGATCTTAACTGATTGTGTTCACGTTTACGGTGACTTTCAGACCACGTTCCACTCACTGGCATGGTGCAGTGTGCAGAGTAATGTATGGTGTCGTAATTGTACAGTAAACATATAGCAGTATGATACACATTAGGGTGGGTAGAATAATACATAGTGTTATATTAAAATGGATAAGGCAGCAACTGCAGCAGCAGCAGCAGCAGCAGCAAGTGCAGCAGCAGCAGCAAGTGCAGCAGCAGCAAGTGCAGCAGCAGCAGCAACTGCAGCAGCAGCAGAAACTGCAGCAGCAGCAGCAACTGCTGCAGCAGCAGTAACTGCAGCTCCCTTTGATACTGTTAATCCTGCATAATGCACATGCATATGCAGTACTAATCACATTCCTGCATTTCCCATAAATATGCTAAATTCCTTTTGATATGCAAATTCCTTTGTCAATGCGCCCAGCTTATATATATGCTCCAAGCTCGTGTGCTGTTTCATTCAGACTGTCGCCTCGACGGACCTGGTTTTCACCTGAGGACGGCTGCTTGCGTTGTGGCCGAAACGTCGTGAGAATTGTTTTATTATGTTTTATTTTTATTATTTTATTACTTCCCTTCTACGTGACTTTACCGAAAGAACCAAGAAGATGATCTAGTGGCAACCTATGTAATAATTTGATGCAATTTAATCTTACGTATGTTGTCACATCTGGAAAATTATCCAGTGGGCATTTTACGCACAAACTTGATCGTAATGGACCAAGAGGTGGTCTTTGTTGTGTGCCGATGTGCGAGCATGGCCTTGCATCATCAGCGTGTGTCTGCGGAGCACAGCATGAGAAAAAAAAAAACACGGTAATCGGTGCATAAATACGAAATTGAAAGAGACTGGCACAATTGATTTACGTGGTGACTGCAGGATTCTTGTCTGTCAAATAATCTGCACCGTCAAAGATTTCATAGCAGTCCTCCAAGTGAGAGATATTCACCGCAAGCCGCCTTTCCGAGTGCACGGTGAGCGATCGTATGTGACGACGGTGTGTGTCGGATCGCTGTGCATATTTTACAGTGAAAGGATAATGTTTCTCCCTTTTTTTTATTCCAAGGAGTGAAAAAAATGGGAGGCAAAACTTAAACCGACTTATAATCCCCATGAAAAACAATGGGTCGGGTAAAGTTTGAACAAAGTGATGGTTTTGACACTTATCCTCGATAAGCATTAAATGATCGCTTTAAGTAGGGCTTGAACAGTACAATATGTTAATGCGTCATTTTAATTGGACATAGTTGGGGTGGTTTTGAGTGCCAAGTGAGCAATGTTTTTTTTCTTAATCGCCACTTTGGGCAATCGCATTGGAGCGCACACGTGGCCCTTCTGTATGGACATGAAATTAATAACGTGTGAGAGTGATGGGCTCCTGCATGAGGAATCAAGTTTGTTCTCTGAGCTACTCTCGAATCTGTCATGTTCCATTTTAAATTGGACGCATCTTTCATTGCGTGGTAATGCGGTGTCACTGAACCCATTTTTTCGAAATGTTACAGGCAAGCTGCGAGGAGTGTGTTGTAGAATCTAATGGAAAATGGTGGTAATTGCAGTGTTTTATGCAGGACCATTTACAAAATGATGTTGTATTACATGTCAGTCTGGTAAAATGCTTACTGACATGGTAATGAGCGGTGCTTTATAGCATTTACTTTTTTAAATCTCGTGATAATTTTGCACTCCATGATGACCATAAAGGAGGACAAAAAATTCGTACACATGGAACAGGTATCACAAGTGGCAACCTTTAATAAGGGATGCCTATTCGCCTTGAATAACAGATTATTTTTTCTTGCTTCAGCAACTGCTTTGGACATATGTGAACATGCACTAAATGATGTTGATCAAGCACAGCCCTTAAATCAGAAGCGCCATAGCTCCAGGAGTAATCCATGCCACACTGTGTTTTGTTGTTGTTGCAAATGCCAACACTTGCCCTGGGGCTTGATTGGCAGTGTTCACGGCTCACAACGGTTAATTCCAATTTAGAGCATCGCTTACACTCTTGACAAGTAATTCGTAATGCTGCCCCCCTGTGAAATGTGTCGTCTTAAGGATGTGTGGGTGGAGCGTTGGCGTAGCGGTTAGTTTACTGCCCTGTGAACCCGGCGTCCTGAGTTGGATTCCCGAACACAGCTAACATCGATCCGACCCTTGACCCCCACTTCACTATCCCCAGATGTTGATTGGCAAATAGCCGTAAAAGAGTTAACAGTCTGCCCCTTGAGAACTCTGATGTTGTTGTTATTTGAGTGTCATGATTCAACTTACAATCAATTCGTATATCCATTGCGGTGCATGTGTAATCCATCGTGGTGTAAATCTGTAGTGGTGGAGAAATGTGAACATGGATGGATCAAAAATTGTCGTGCACAATTCAACGTACGTATTTTGAGCGATAAATGTTTTTAATTTTAATCTAAATTGTCAAATCTTTATGGATGGCATAGGCATTGTTTGGTGGTTACAATTTTTGAGTTGAGATGTAAAGATATATGTTTGTCACATTTTAGACTTAATATTCATCAATTGTCGAGGTTTCTGCTGCATTTCTTGCAATAAATAACAACAAATTTGACTATGTTTTTAAAATGAAGAGTATTCATATATGTATTTAGCAATGGAAAAAAATAACCTTACACTGACAATCTTTTGAAAAAGGCAGCTTCTTGCAGCAGATTGAGTCTGTAGTCATCCGGTAATCATGCATATTTTACGAAAAACATCACAGACGTTCCAAAATGGGAATGCGATGTTGCCACGGAAGTTTTGCAACTCAGGTTTTAATCCCACCACTTTGAAAAATGCCAAGTTTGAACAATGTTACAGATATTTTCTTGGTCCCTGCTGTCTGGTTATATATATGCAGTGTTTCTGTGCCTGTGCCGTAAGTATTTTGCATGCAATCTGTCGAATGCTTGCAGGTTTTCCCGTTACGAGCCATTACCTGATATGTAACTACATTTGCACTTTTTTGGGAACGGTGAAATCGTGCGAAAGTTGGTTGTTTCTGAATGTGCATTGTGCAGCCACGCTCATTGCCCCTGTAGCCCAGTGAGCCCAAAGGCTTTTTCGGAGTACCACTTGGGGTGGCAAATTCTACCAGTACCCACCAGAAGCAATGCCCACCATGGGTATACATCTTAGTGTATGTACTGTTTAGAGACCTATTTTCTGTTTTTCTTATTCCGTAAATGTTTCATATGTTATCTCCCCCCCCCCCCCCCCCCCCACAAAATATAATTCTATGATAATCATGTAATGGCCATGTTCTTTTACATTTCTTTTCTCATCAGAGGCTACTATGGGCACCTTGCTATCGTACATAGCTGTGATCTGGAGATAAAATGCTTGAAGAAAATTATTGTTAGAATTTGCCACCCTGGCTGGTACCTACAGGCAATTTCTGGGCCTATGGTTCAAGGACGAATCCAGGTTTTATCTATTAATGGATTTATACAGAGGAGGATCAATATAAACCCAAGTAAAACTGGGATTTGTAGTTTTTGTTTTTCTTGTTGTACACTTAAGTCACTGTAGATTACACATATTCAGGGATTTATTTATAAGATGATGCGAGATATTTTGATACATTTACAGCTTTATTTATTCAACAGCACGTACGAATTGTATTTTGGTAACTTTAAAGTTGGACTGCGAGGACGACGCGCTGTTTGATAATGTGACTTTGTGATATGCGTTGTGTTAACTTAAGGCTGCACTGCACAGTGACATTTCTTTTAAACGTGTCTACGGTTTTGTATTGTTAACGAGGTACCTTAAAGTATTATTTCCAGTTCGGTACATATATTATTTATGAATGCGCGTGTTTCCATTCTGTTAAATGTTGATGTAAGAAGCTGTTAGACCATTGCTTTGAGAACCATTTTTAATGAATGGATAATACTTGGATGTTTTCTTGGTAATGTAAAACGCATGTGCAATATGCTTGTATTTCGTGTTTATTCGTCTCGATAATTTTGATGTTAATAAAAAAAACAGTTCGTAATTAACAAGCTGTGCTCGCATGTAAATGTTATTTTTGTGTATAATGTTTAGCTTCAGTTTATATATATTTTAAATAAATAATTGGTCATACAATACAATTTTAATGTATTTCGTGTCTGAATGTAACCACATCTCAAGACGCTGTACATAATCGTTGGCACATTTAGTTTATAGAGAGGAAGAGGGGAGCAGCAGAGGAGAATGAGTGATCTCCGGCTGACTTGTGAGTTGAGGTTGCGAGAGGCCTGAATAGAAAGCCTTGGTTGCTGGAGCAGAGAGTGTGGGGAGGGGAGTAGAGTGAATTGAGAGAGGTAGGAGAGTCCATGGCAGGAGTAGGCAGAGTGAGATGAGAGGGGAGAGGTAGCAGGGGTGAGTCCATGCGGATCTTGAAGACCGTGAGTGAGACCTTGAAATTGATCCTGGGATTGTATGGAAGCCAGTGGAGGGAATTTAGATTGAAATGTTGGATTTGAGATATTATCAGCAATGGCGTTGGGATTGGATGAAGGTAACTGTGTATCGGAACTGGGGGATACGGGAGATGTGAAGATGGAGTTATGAGATTTGGCAGAATTGAGATACGTGGGAAGAGTATAGTGTGGCAGCTGCAGCAGAGCTGCACTTTTAATCATCGGAATAATGATGTACAGCTCTCTATCGATCCACTGTTGCATGAAGGCCTCCACACGCCTTGTCGGTCATGAAGTCATGGCATCTCGATGAGGACCTTCCGCCGACAGCAGCACGAGTAAGTGATTGCAGGGCTGCACATTTAACGATTACTGCAGAAACTTGTGAGATGATTGCTGTTCAATGAGCGGCAGAGGAGCGAGACAGCGCCGCGAGACGGCTCTGCGTGGCTGCAGCTTGCGGCAGCGGTGGGGGCGGCGGTGGGGATGGATTCTTCTCCACGCTCGCCTTGACTCGCGCAGACAGGCAATACGCCGGGACCATCTGGTGCCGTCACCCTCTCTCGAGTCACCAACAGATCCCTCGGCTCAAAAGGAAAATCCGCCCGCTTCGGCGACCCCGAGATCGCGACACTCGTACGCACGAGTTGAACGCAAGCGATAGTTGGGATTCATATTCTTGGGTTTTTTTCCGGTAAAGTCGCGTAGGTAAAAAATTTAATTAATAAAAGTAAAATAAAAATCACGACGTTTCGGAGGCAACACAAGCTTCCGTCTTCAGGTGGGAACCGCCACAGCACGATTGCTATTTCAAGTAAGATAGTTGGGAGTCCGCACGAAATGAGTACTGCCGCGAACGGGAACTTCTGTTCTCACAGCAGCCTTGTATCTCTGTGGCCGCCCGGGGGTTCAAGGTTGAGCGATGCAATGCTGCTGGCACCGCGTGGCACCACGTGGCACCCGCGTGCTCATCGGCTTCGCGACGTGCGCTCGAGTGGCGCGCGAGACCGCGATCAATGTTCGCTCTCCGTGTTGGCGATGATGATGATGGTGGTGGTGGTGACGATGGCACGAGTCGTAATTTGTCACTTTAACAGTGGGCCGCGTCAAGGCTGCTGCTGCTGCTGCCATCTTCCACTCCAGCGACGTGCGCTGTGGGATGTTTGGTGTTGAGTTATTCGTGCGAAGGCTGTGTGTTGGTTTAGTTTCTGAAACGGAAATCGCCGATTCCAGGCAGGACCGCAATCGGACTATCGTACCACGGCCAGTGGGGAAAGGGCATCCACGAGAGGGAGCCCCAGAGGGAATTTTGGCCTACTCTTCCACGACGGCCAGCTTCATCGCCAGCGTGGGTGAAGTATGTCGAAACGGCCCCCATGAGTGACATGGCATAGAGACTTTTCATCCAGCAGTTGATTGATTAATGGTGTGCAGAGCGCACGCTTAGGTTCCGCTCTCTAGTTCTATATTTTCTTAGGGTAAACATTCGCAGTGTTTTTGTTTTGTTTTATAAGTTACGACGGTATAAATGACGTCTGTAGTCGTTTTTAACCGGACTTTCTTGAATGTAAGCCTTGAGTTTTCGAACGTGCCTGACTTAGGCCGATGAGAGCCCGAAGGGTGGAAACCGGTCCCAGGATTTGCTTGCTGAAACAAATGCCGCTCTATAAGAATAATCATGTGGGTCTGAAACATCCACGATGGCCCGTGGGCTCACCCATTGTTTTATTGAAATGATGATCCACGCGTTATTCAAAAGAACACTCGGGCCAGCCATCAGGAGTCCTGAGAGGGCTCACGCAAATTTGCGTAAAGTCTTAATTTGTGCCGAACAAATTTGCTCGTTACGAGGGAAAATGTAATTTTAAGCCGTCGCACTGCCGCTAATTGCGAGGGGTTTGTGATGAAGTGGCGAGTGTCACTGTGAGATGCCTTTTAACGTCTCGCTCCCTTGAGCAACAATCGTCTCTGTATTTCCACGCCGCTAATGGGGCAGAAACAGCAGATGTTCTTTAAATGGGCATTGTTATAAATCCCTGGTCCCGTTTTCCCCCAGACATGTACAGTAATAACCTTAGACTTAAGAAAACCATTCCCATTGTATTTTCAGCCCCACAAAAGATCACATTTTAATTACGACTGTCGACCATCATTAGTACGGTGTGATTCAAATATCTGCAAATAAAGCATAATTAATTTCAGAATGACTTCTCTGCCCTGGCAACATTTAACAATTAACACTTTTGATAAATACGTTTATTTTGGAATACGTTTAGAAGATTGAAAGGGTGTGTCTGGTACTCAACAGTTACAATTCATATTCCTATTTAAAGTTCAAGTTCATTGATTAGGTATAGCCCTGTGAGCCATTCGGCTCTTGAATCGGGTGCAACCGCAACAAACAAAAAACAAAAACACGAACAAAAAACATCTTAAAGTGAATGTGTGACTAAGTGCAAACAGAAAATCCAAGAAAAGACAGCAAAATATTGCAGAAAAAATCACCGTACACCAACGCTGTGTGCAAAAATCCCAGTGGAATGAAAAGCAGATCCTTTGGAGGTGACCATCCGTCCCTACCTCCAGTCAGCCAGCCAGCGAGCAAAACTTTGTTCTAATATAGTATGGCAGCGTTCCTGGGCATTTTCGGAATTGTACACAGCCGAGGTGAAGGCTGGGTAGGGGGAGGCGTGACGTCATCCCGACACACAAACCAGGCTCAGCACACTGGCCCGCCTGCGCGGCAAGCCAGGCAGGCACGAATCCATCAAGTTAAAACTTCGTTTGAATATAGGACAGTATGAGTCTCATCATCAGGCTCCATGCTGTGAGGTGCAGTCTCCAACCCTTTCTGGCCTCTCTGTTTCATGTGCTTTGAAGAAGGATCGCTGGCCCCGAAATGTCACCGATTGTTGGTATTTTCTTGAAGGCAAGCATTGTTCACGAGTGTGCTGAGCCTTTATCTTTGCTCCGGAATATCTTTTGTGCGCGAATGTTGTCACCCGTCGTTTACTCTGCCGCAGGCACGGATCGCTCTTCTGAATCCATCAACCATTGGGAATTCACAGTTTTTCAGCCGTAAATCTTACTCCCTGAATGGAGTAAGATTTACGGTCCAGTTCCGAGACCGCAGTGGAAGCGCATCTTGATTCAGCGGCCACTGACTTCCACGAGACGTCTCATGCAATGTTTCGATTACAAGCAGGTAAAGGTGCAGCCCTGCAACTGCCGCCGCGCTGCAATGGCTAGAACGTTGGACTCGCAATTTACAGGTCGCCGGGTGCGGCAGTTGAAACAATGGTGGCAGTTGTTTTAAACTCCCCCCCCCTCCCATGCGTCTGTCCACTCAGCAGTACAGCAATGAGCATGCCACGGTTAAGGTTGATCGGCAGGTTGTGTGGGGTGGAGTAAAGTGTGGGTACTCCCATCTCTTAGCAGACGTCTAGCTGTCGTGGAAGAGTAGTTTCTCTGAAGCTCCTCTCTTGTGGATGCCCTTCCTCACTGGCCGCGTGCGAACAACCGATTGCAGGGCCGGACAATTTATATTTTGGCCAAATATGTCACAAAGGGCGCCGCGGTGGCGAGATGTTATCTCCCTCGCCTGGTATGCAGAAGGTCATTGGGTTCGATCCCGACCCTGACGCCTGCTGTATATTTGGAGTTTGCATGTTCTCCCCGTGGTCGCGTGGCTTTTTCTCCGGGTCCTCCGGTTTTCCCCTCCACATTTAGAATCAAAATCACGCGTTTAGAGTATTTGGCTGCTATACATGATGATAAGCCACTTCGTTGGGCTATCATTTGTGGCCAGGTCGCTTCTGAAAACAGAACTACATAGCTCAATGGGCCTTACCTGGGACATTTTTGTTGCTGTTTAGTTTAATGTGGTCACCAGACCAGATATGAATTCTCGACCTTTTTTTTCCCTTCTCCCCTTGCTCAAATGCGAGGCTGCCACAGAGAGTGGACAATGTTGTGCAAATGCGTAGCAATATCCCTGGTGCCCGTGCAGACCGGTAATCACAAAAGCGTGAGGCTTTTCCAGACAACTCACCTACGGTGAACCTGGCCAATTACTGCCTGTCTCAGCTCTTCCTCGCCCGCCCAGTCAATTACCGTGGGGCCCGGCCTCGCACTGCCACTCTGGCAGCGATGCGCGCCGCTGCATTGAAATATCTTCAATTCACCCACGTGTCCGCGAGTCTTAAAAACGCCCACGCGTTCGTTCACCCCGATAATAACGAGCGACGCCGTAAGACGTGAACAAAAAAAAAGTGAACGGCGGCGACTTTTAGTCCTTAGAGTTTTTTGTTGTAAAAAAAAACCTGAATTGATGCCCCAGCGTGTTCACACGACTTTTCCAACAATTGTACGGGGCGCGTTGGCAATTATTTTCTATGCATTGTCAAATGTAAGCGATCTTCTCTGCGGTTCCTTGCACGGAATGAGAGTTTACACACACACACACAAACATTCACACGTACACACGCGTGGTAATTGATTAAAAGAAGAAAAAGAAGAGTTCATTGACATTATGAGTGGAGAAAGAAGGGTGTTCATGACAGGTGCCTTTAGGAGTCGGGGCAGTTGCGTGCGTGTGGGAGTGGGGTGGTTGTAATTTTACACGGCCTTATATCAGAAGCACTTAGCTTCCCAAGTCACCGATGTCATTCCAAATAAATGCATAAATTGTGTATCGCGTTATATTTTTATTTTTACAAGTGTAGATGAGTAAAATGGGGACGTGACGTCATGTGTGCCGTCCAGTGCGACGTCATGCGCGCTGGGCGTCTCGATGACGTCCGGTCTCGTGGAGTACTTAAGGGAGACCCCGTGACGAAAGCGGGGTCACTGTGTGAACGGGTAGAGTACGAAGGGTGAAGAGGGAACCAGGGGTAGAGAGGGATCGAGTAGTGAGTCTGGGGAGAAGCCGGTGGTAGCCGTAGAGGTGCTCTCTCTCCGGTCGGTGGAGTCGGCAGAGTCCCCGATCCGACACGAGAGAGAGACCGGAGCTAGCCGGGCAGGGACCAGGACTCAGTGTCGGACCCCTAGCCCCTGGGAGTTGTGTACCCTGGTGTGTGTATTTGTGAAGTCTTTAATAAACCCTTGGCGAAGCCCATAACTGACCTCCGTCTCCGAGTGCGTCCGTGGGAACTCGTCAACACAAGTAATGAATAGTGCCCGAAGAGGAGAGTTTGTTTCAACTAGTGCAGGTGACCTCTGACGTGTTGCTCAAGCACGTGGACATCGGCGAAGGAAATGAAAGACGGGTGGAAATGAAGGTGTGACAATAAACAGAGGCGCAACTCGGGTTTGTGTGTTTTTTTTAAATACGGGCAGTCCCAAAATTCAGGTTCGATTTAACACAGTATGTAAAATTCGTAATCTGATCCCTGACATGCAATATCCCGGCGTCTACAAACTAAGCTGTGTCTGCGGCAGTAGTTACACTGGGGAAACTAAGCGACATGTTTTACCTACGTGACTTTACCGAAAAAACCTAAGAATATGAATCCTTGCAGTCACGAAAGCTTCAAATCTAGAATTTATGTGACCCTTGATGTTATTATTGGCTGCTAGATTCACCACAATTTGAACAAATATGCCTACTATAATCACCCAGGAATGTCCTTAACGCTCGTGACGTCACTCCACATCGACCAGCCCCTCTCATTAATATTCCTGAGCAGGTAACGTCCTCCAAATGGACACCCCACCACCTCTCATTAATAATCATGAGCGGGTGATGTCACTCAACATAGAACAGCCCCCCCTCATTAATAATCATGAGCAGGTGACGTCACTCCACATGGGGGGGCCGAGGCGCCTCCCTCCCCCTCCTCGGCGTCAACTTACAACCCTCGCTACAAAGGCAGAACCCTCACGTCACGCGATCTCCGTCACGCTGTTGAGACATCAAAGTAAAAAGGACGTCATGATGAACAAGGGATTATAACCTTAAAATGAAACAAGTCTGTGTCACTGCGTCCCTTACAAATTGCACACGAATGAATGGAATGAATATTACGTCGCGATCTGCTTTTCGTTCGCAAGTTTCAGATTTACTGCAATACACCCGTCCTTGGACGGGCAAAAGGCAAGTAATATATATTCATTAATTTAACCTTGACCCTGAATTCAGACAATTGACTGAATCACCAGGGGCGTCAGTGGTTCTACTTCTGGGGTTTACCCTGAATACACCAGAGACACACACACACTTGACTTGATTTGAGAGCACAAGATGAGAATGTGGACCATGAATTGATCTATCAGACATTCCAACATTCATTACGCATGGTTTTTAAAGGTGTGGCGGAAAGAATATAAAATATCCCCATTTGGCAGACGGTCTTTCAATAAAAATTGTAGAGGTGCAGGCAAGGCAATTAAAGACATATCAGAGGAGATGGAGCGATGAAACGAGCTCACGTGCGGGCACTATGTGGATTGCTACATCACTGGATTGTGTTTGCTGGTGATGGCTCGAATGGGCTTTCATCCACAGCTGATCATGATGACAGCATTGCGGAAAGTCCATACTTTGGTGAATGGGTGACGTTAACATTCACACAAATGTAGTTCACCGAAACGTTCGTGCAAATTCAGTGAACAATACGAAGAGGCGTACAACGATCGTATAATAGGTGCCCTTTCAAGCGTGAGTTTTTTCAAATTCAAAGACAACTGAATGTTTGTTTCCACCACCAGAGAACTCCATCTCAACAACTGTTTGTAAAAGGGGGCGCGTAATGGTGCTAAATCGGCATAAAGTAAAATTGTGCACAGCGATGGATAGGCTGTAAAATAAATGTTTGTTTTCTGCGCGCCTCGATGTTTCGACGTGGACCGCATTCTCAATGAGACCCATCCTGGGGGGCAGGGGAGAGGTGCGGGTGCTGCTGCTATGGCAAGAAATGTAATAATGAGCACGGCTGCGCACATTGTGTTTGAGAGACTACGCTTCTAGAAAATAAATGAATAAAAATCCCACGACAAAATCCGCCCCCGACTGAATGTGCCTCCTTTGCGTCTTTCCACGTGTGGGATTTCTCCCGGAGCCCAGCCAAGCCCAGGTGATTTTGAAGGTGACCATGAGCGAGAGGGATCGCAGGGGTTCATATATATATTAATGTGTAGATATTAAACATGAAACAACTGCGTAGGTGAAATCTGTCATCAGCCGGTGCGGGTTGTTTAATAAGATCCCCAGGAGAGGGTCTTTGCTCAATAATGTCGCTTGATTGTGTCGCTGTCACTCTCCCTCTCTGCTCCCTCCATCCCATCTGCCCACCCGCACCATCACAGCACCGAACCATCCCCTGAGTGCTTCCTGCTGTTGCCTCAACTTACATCCTGGCACCGATTCTCAACACGAAAGAACAATTCTGCATCAACATGTTTTTTACATTTTATTTTTTATAATTACTAACAATCTCACAGTGCCGAGACCATCTAATCTTAGGGGGTGTTGCAGGGATAAGCAACTTGAAACAGCAACAAGAGTGCTCGCTATCTCACACGTGCCGATGGTCTGGGTTCTTTTAGGCATTCAATTGATCGGGTGATTTGGGTGCCGCTCGTTTTGATGGTCTCTCGTTGCCCCACCCGTCCGCTCCACGGCCGCAGGTTTTGGACTCATGGGTGTCTATTCTTACTCCGTGCGACGACTTGCAATCTCACACGTTCAGGTGGTGAAGCCAGATAACCGCGTCAGGAGTAGTGAGTTGCATCGCTCTGATGTCTCCATCATGAGGATGTATCCATGGATTTGGTAGCGATTGCCATGTAGGGCATCCGGGACGTGGGTTTCTCGGAGCGCCAAGGTATCAGTGTCACGTGGGTGCTCGTGGTGTTCGCGAGGCGCTTGCACTTCGCCCGGGAGACTCCCTCAATGTCCAGTTAGAGGATCCTTGTCCCAGGGCCCCCCAGCTGGCGTGTTATCGTTTGGCGTTGCTGCTCTGGAGACCGCGAGATCGATGATCGATGTTTGGTCGCCGCGTCACGGTGGCGAGATGTTAACTATCTCACCTGGTATGCAGGAGGTCGTGGGTTCGATCCCGACCATGACGCCTGCTGTATATTTGGAGTTTGCATGCTCTGCCCGTGGTCGCGGGGAATTTTCCTGCGGTTTCCCCCTCCACATTTAGAAACGTGCGTTTGGTGAATTTGGCTGCTGCTGCTACGCATTTCCACGATAAGCCACTTCGTTGAGTTGTCATGACTTGTGATAGTCAGGCTGCTTCTGAAAGAGAGCTATGAAGCCCAGTTGGCCTTACCTGGTACTATATATGTATATTGCCGTTCGTCGTGATGTCTCACTTAGAAGAGTGGGCGCGTTGAAGGCTGTTGCCATCTTCCACTCCACCATCATGGGGAAGTACGGTCAATCTTTCCCCGGGACCGCCAATGTCAGAGCACAGATCCACCATGATCCACGGCTGCCGGGAAATGGAGAGATGGAGAGAGATGCAAACTTTGGAAGAAGTAAATGATGCTTGGCACCAACCTGGGTGTAATCGGGGCACAGGTGGGATGTATGTCACCGTGAAATTGAACTAACGATTGGAGTCTCAGGATGCTTTCGATGACAAAGGCAAATGCATTGTCGGTGGAAACGGACGAATATTCTCATTCAATTGGGTGAAACTTTTTTTCCGCTTTGTGACCGATTCCATAAATTAGCAACAGGGAATGTGTACATATTTGCATAATGAATGTCCGCTTCGAAATGTTGTTAGCTATTTATATTGCACAGAGCTGGAAGGGAAATGGGAAAACAACATTTAAAATGCATGGAAACCGGTCAAGGGGAAATAGCGCTGCTTTAACTTTGAATGAGAAAATAATTGTCAACGAAACAACACATTGTGCAGTTTGACACATCCAGCTAGCTGGCACAGGGCGACTATGCGATAAGGTCAGATATGCGAAAATCTCTAGAAAATAATAGACACGCCGTCCACAAAGTAAGTTACTGAACGACAAAATAGTGCCCACTGTGGTTCTTTCGAGGCGAGCAAATGTACGCGAGGTTGTCTGTACCTATGCGGAACTTCTTTCACACCGTACGTACCTCCAATTCCGCACCTAGCGTACCTCCGATTAGCACGGTTGGCTACGCGACTGCAGGCGACGAGGTCGGATTTCAGAGCGTCAACAGCTGAGTCGCATATTCTTAGGTTCTAAAGTCACGTAGGTAAAACATTAAAATTAATAAAAATAAAATAAAATAAAAATCACGACGTTTCGGAGGCAACACAAGCTTCCGTCTTCAGCTGGAACCGTCACAGCCACGACAGCTGTATCAAGTAAATGAGAGATTGCAAGAACTACAACTCCGTATATATAATGGTTGGAGAGGGGAAGGGCCAAGTAAGGCACACTTTTTATTAATATGGTAAGGTGAGGCTTAAGACTAAGAATAGACTGCATAACAAAATACTGAGCCTTTGTTATGGAGAGGTACGGTTTGTGACTAAGCCTGGCCTACATAACAATAGTGTGAAAAAAGAAAACAACTAAACATGGTAAAACAAGCCTGGCTGTCTATCAATAACCTGTAATAGTTGTCTGTCAAATAAGATGGACCAAATAAGTGTGAGTCGCAGTGACACCGCTGCGCACACATGCTGCACTGGGCGTGGACGGCGATTTGGGGAGACGGCGCACAGCCGACGGTCGGACACGAGGCGTCACACCTGACCCCGCGTCAAGGTGCTCGCCGCCTTTCGGGGTCAAAGCCCTCCGTGTCCTCCCCAACCTTTGCGATGATCTTCTCCCGTTCCTCCACGGCTGGATTGACGTTGGGCTGTCAATGCACCGCTGGATTGACGGTCCCTTCGCAATCCGCTAATGGACGAAAGCCTTGAGGCCACGGGAATGTTGACGGCTCGCTGCTGGCAGGAGGTCACGGGACAGGCTCAGGTGCCATAGGTTGACCCACTGAGATGCACCAGATGTGCCCCCTACTGTGCCAACTTGCTGTGTTTTAGTCGCCCGGCGCTCCGCTCGTTGTTGTGAGCGTCGCTCCTCCCCCCTCCGTTGTTGTTGGAGGGCGACTGCCTCCAACTGCCCAGTAGCGTCCTTCACGAGCCTCCTCTTCAGAGGCCGAGCTTGACACAGCTGGTACCGGTTTTTGGCAAGTCCACTCAGCTCCACATCCTCCCGTACCGCATCACTCCATCTCTTCTCCAGCCCCGTGTCGTGCACGTTTAGCCCTCTCTATCTGGCTAAACAGAAGCTGCTTGGGCATGCAAGGCCACTGTGCCTACCAACACCACCCCCACCACTCCTACGAGCACTGCCACCTTGTACCAAGAATAAGAAAACATCACTCCATATTGTTTATTTGGAGCAGAGTTGGATTCGTTGCTTCATATGCGTCCTTTGTCGGCCACTGCTGGATGAGAGCCTGACTCGCGGTGCCTCCATGCATCTGAATGCCTCGGAGGCAACGTCAACAATGGTCCCATGGAGAGATTTTGTTCAATCGGGATGAGAACTCAAGAGGCGAGGGATGACGTATCGTGTGCAAGAGTTGACCCGGGTCATGAAAACTATTAAAGAAAAAGAAAGCGCAGCAATAAAGCAACTAGAAATCACGCACAAAAACAACTGTTCGTGTTGATGTACGAACGTGATGAGAGAGAGAGAGGGAGCGAGTGAGCCAGCCACGCAAGGTTATTGCTCAGACCGAAGCGGGGTTGTTCCTGCCACTCCTGCATTTACAGGCATTGATGTCACTGCCATTTGCTGATCTCACTGTCAAAGCTACGGAGCGACAAAAAAACCAACCCAGAGAGATCGAGGCAGATTTTTTTTTAAACCTCTTCAGCACTGGATGAAAGAGCATTAGTTGCAAATTGAAAGCTGGAATGGAGTGGAGTTTGGAATACGAAGCGATGATCACGGCGCCGGACACAATGACGCGACTCCTCTAGCGTTGGGGACACGACGGAGAATTCGGCCGCGGCGCGAAGCTCCGTGCGAGCACGTGGCACGGAACGTCGATGGTTTGTTTTTTTATTTGCCACGCGTTTGATTCGCATGAAATGGCAATACGGCGGAATATCGTCGCACATCCGACCGTCGCATATCCGTCACCGGCCAATTCGCTTTCCCACACCCAGTGTGGTGTGTGTGTGCAGTCGTGTAACTGTCATTTTCTGTGGATGTTTCACAAATCAGACCTTTTCACGCGCGTTCTACGAATTCTGTACATCTGCCGGGGAGATGGAGCGATGAAATCAGTTCGTGTGAAGGTGCTGGGTGGATTATTGCACCGCAGGATCATGAGAGGTGGTGGCACCTTGGAAATGCCTTCGTCCAGCAGTGGATTGACCATGGCTGATGATGCTGGCATTCTTAATGGTGTGCATTCAAGTCATTCTAAAGTACAGAATCGGATTTTTCTCTGGTGCATGTATGTTGAACTTCTTTTGCACCGTACGTAGCCAACCATGCGAATCGGAGATGCAAGGGAAGGACCACACACTAAACACAAATATCAGTTCTAAAGAAATGAGTTTTAAATCTAGATGATTTAAAAGTGCGTAGCTCCAATGCCTCCCTAATATCGGAAGGAAGAGCGTTCCAGACGGCCGCAGAAGCGCATCTGAAAGCGCGGCGATGCAGTGGCCGTCTTTGTTCGATGGCGAGCCAAGAGCTGTTGCTACTGCGAGGATGACCGGAGTTCGCGTGATGATGGTTTATGCTCCTTGACGAGATCGGCAAGGTGTTGGGGTTCATTTGTGGCAAGTACTTTGCGTGTATTGAGTGCGACTCGATAATGTGTGCAACTGGAAGCCAATGCAGCTCGGAAAAGCACTGGGCAGACATCGTCGGTTTGAAGGAGTTTGCCCCTCATGCTGATGGAGCTGTCATTGTCTATAGATGCTCACATAAGGCCACTTCTCATCACTGCATATCCGTTAGTCGCCATCGACTCAGGTATGCGACGTATGTTTATATATTTTTAATTTTGAGCTGATGATGATTGCTCGTGTTGCAGTCGAAAGGTCGTGAGAATGTTATTGTTTTATATTTTTCTTATCTTATTGTTTCCCTTCTACGTGACTTTACCGAAAGAACCAAGAATACGTATGTTTATGTTTGACAAATATGAGTGGAAAAAATGTAATTATTTCTAATTTGTTGGGAATGAAATTTTGAATTAAGACAAAGGCAGAAATGATATCCAAGATTGTATTGTGTTGAAAAAAATGTGTGTGCATTCAAACGCCACGAGAGAAAGCGTCAGCATGGGGAGGCCCTTATCCAGCAGTGGATTAATCATGGCTGATGATGTTTAAAGTACTGTATCCTGAAAAACGACTGCTTAAATGATCAGATTACATGGGACGATGTTGAGGAACGCACAGCTGGTTAGGTCATAATTCTCAAATTTCAGTATTTTTACGATGCATACATATCTTATCTTGCTTTTAATTTGCCTTGATTTGCTTTCGTTTTCAATGTGCAATGCACGCTAAGCAATCTCTCCGTACCGCTGATGTGCTGAAGGAGGTCGTGCTTGAAGGCTAATCTTTGGCTTTGTGAGCTGTGAACATCATTAGAGGAATACGCTCGCCTTGGAGATCTCCAATTGAGCCAGACTTTACGCACATGGAAATGAGTTAACCCCTTTTTACATTTTTAAATACTCTCGGGTTTCATCGTTCAAAGAAAATGACAGAAGGTTAAGGCGCAGTTCTGAAATGGCCTGCATATGCCACGACTGGCAGAAAGTTCTCCGCTAAAGCGACCCTAGAAAGCCCCTCTAGAATCGATAATGATGAGAATAATTTACTGCTCTTGTCAGTCCATTGGTGGATGCCCCCCCCCTTTCCTCGCCGGTCACGTGAGAGTTGTTTGACCATACTTCACCACGCTCATCAGTACATGTTGGCGATCGTGGCCCCACTGAACCGGTGCAGAGACTTTTACCACCGATGTTGGCAGTGGCGGAGAATCGATCCGAGGTTGCCGAGTTAGAGAGATAGCGCACAGCAGGACGCCTCGATAAGAACGGTTTCACAGATGTCGAGGTCACGGTATTAAACGACTCGTACTGTGGAGCGGATACACTGCACAGGCTACCTTCGCTGTATGCGATAGCAATAGTACTCATAATAAAGTAGTTTTTTTTTACATCTAACCCAAAAATCTTAAGTGATCTGAGCCATGGGCAGACAGCCCCGTAGGTGTTCACTGTACATGTCGTCAGTTCACCATGGGAACCTCATTTTGCCAGTAAAAATATGATAATTGGTTTTTTACCCTTCTATCTGGCAACAAAACTGACACCTTTTTACAAGGAGTCATGTTTGCATAGACCGCAATACCTGCAGTCATAATACAAACAAAATACATAACTCTCGTGCGCCTTTTGGCGTCATCTGGTCCAACCCATTTGAGACTAGGCTCTAAGGAAAGCTGTCTCGGGTGTGGACCAATCAACTTCAAGGACAGTGCATACATTATCAGAGTTATGTCTTTTGTTTGCATTATTACTGCAGGTATTGCGGTCTATGCAAACATGACTCCTTGTAAAAAAATTGTCAGTTTTGTTACCAGATAGAAGGGTAAAAAAACAATTTTCATGTCGTCAGTTGTTTACACTTTCCTCTCCGTCGTGTGCCAATGTGCTCAGGTCGGAGCCACATCTTTCTGGCACAAATCTCTTCATGTCGTCATCGTCAAGCCATTTATTCTTTGTTAGGTCAGGCCTTCCTCTCTTTCCGATCCCTTCAATTTTTCGGAAATACACAATTTGTCATTTCCCCCGTTGTTGTTGTTGTTGTTGTTGTTAATCCAACATGGTGTGTCCAAATAATGCCAATTCCCTTCCCATCGCTGCCTGCACCATCAGGTCGTCCTTCTTCTACTTGCGACCGCTTTCCCACGTCTACGTTGGTCACTCTCTGGGTCCAGTTGAGATGGAGCAGAATCCTTCCGTCGCGATGTCGTTGGCGGGTGTCCATCCGTTACGCTGCGCGTCTGTCAATCAGTACGTGGGAGGAAGGCACACACACACACACAATTGTGTAAAAGATCTGTGAATATACATAACAAATACATGTACATACACACAATGACTTTATTATTTTAAATGCATGTGCTGAAGCAGGCGATAATGTTTCGATTTAAAGCTTTCGTGACTGCAGGGATTCATCTTCTTGGTTCTTTCGGTAAAGTCACGTAGAAGGGAAGTAATAAAATAATAAAAATAAAACATAATAAAATAATTCTCACGACGTTTCGGCCACAACGCAATCAGCCGTCCTCAGGTGAAGACCAGGTCTGTCCATTCAGACGCTGTCTCCCCGACAGACCTGGTCTTCACCTGAGGACGGCTGTTTGTGTTGTGGCCGAAACGTCGTGAGAATTATTTTATTATGTTTTATTTTTTTTATTTCATTACTTCCCTTCTACGTGACTTTACCGAAAGAACCAAGAAGACAGGCGATAATGTTTTATTGAGGCATTCATTCATTCATTCGCGAACGCTCTTGTGGTGCACCCCCTTAGCGCTCGTGTTTAGTTGGTACGGTCCAGGTCTAGAGCGATGATGGCCCAGTCTAAATCTCGCGGAGTGGGGTGGGGGGGTGAAAACTTCCGAGGTGACCCATTAGTTTCTTCCCATTGACGGCACTGAGTGCAACGTTCATAACGAAATATCAGCAGACGCTATTAAGACGGACGGTGCCAAGTCCGCCTCGGGATATAGTTTGAGCACGGCGAAGGTGCACCGGTGAAGATGGAGCGAGGACATCAGCTCGTGTACAAGTTGTAATGTGGATTATTCACATCGCAGGATCATGAGAGATCGATGGGCGGCAGGGCCAAGCGTTCAGCCAGCAGTTGATTGATCAAGACCGAGCGATTAATTTTAATTAGACCGCTGTAAAGGCAATGTTTAAATAAAGCTAATCTGAAACAAAATGCAGGTTTTGCCCATTGCGCATGATGATGGGATCTGTCTTCGTCTCCTTCTTGCCGTACGACTGCTGTAGATGCAGACCAACAGCTACAACTACAAAGCCACGTTCAGGTGGTCGTCAGGCCCAGACACGCGCGCCAGGAGGGAGCGCAGTTCATCGCTGCGATGTCTTCTTCGTATTCGTGGATCGGGGCATTGTGTCGCTATATAAGTCGCACCACGAGTGGGGAGTTTTTTTTATTGTACGATTTGTGCATCGGGCGTCCGCATCTACTGCGACGGTTTGTGCATCTGGCGTCAGCAGTGGATGCGACTTCGTGTGGGCCGTGATGTGCGTGGAGCGTGTGGCGTGGGGGGGGGGGGGGGTCACATGTTGTTTATGTCGTTTATTGTGAAAATTCCGTCACAGGTCCTATGATATTCTTGGTTCTTTCGGTAAAGTCACGTGACTTTACCGAAAGAACCAAGAATATGAATCCCTGCAGTCACGAAAGCTTTAAATCGAAATTTAGGTCCTATGATCACTGTTTCATTGCTTTCATGGCTTTATTTTGGTGATTTCGAAAAGTGTATTGGTTTAGCCATGTTTGTTTGTTGTAGTACAGAGTTAGACCAATTGCCTTACTTTAAGTTGTCTTGTGGTTGTTGTTGGTTGTTTGACTTGCATCCCACTGGGATTTTTGCACACAGCGTTGGTGTACGGTGATTTTTTTTGTCTGCAATATTTAGCTGCCTTTTCTTGGATTTTCTGTTTGCACTTAGTCACATATTCACTATTAAGATGTTTTTTGTTCATGTTTTTTGTTTGTTGCGGTTGCACCCGATTCAAGAGCCGAATGGCTCACAGGACTATACCTAATACATGAACTTGAACTTGAGTGCGGGGTTGAAGGCTCTTCCAGGCCGTAGGCACGAGCCCCCCTCGACTCGTCTCGCCTCATCCGCGGGGGGGCTCCTGTGGCGAGAATGTGGCCACAGCGCTGCTGCAGTTCGGCAGCAGCGGTGGCCGCCAAGCCGATCGCGTGGAGTGATCACACGGGGTTTGTTGAGGGGGGTCAGAGATCACAAATTGTAAAAGCCGCAATGCCCTCTCTTGCTGGTGACTCCATCAAATGTACGGGTTATATATATATGATGAATGCATATCATCTGAAACACAGGCATATGGTGCACGATAATGTTTGCATCCTGAAAAGAGACGAGTTGTCGCCAATTGTCCCGCGACGCTCACTTCAGGTTCGTCGAGTGACCCCGTGAAGACGTTGAGACGGGCTCTGTGTGTGTGCCCTCCTCGCGCTCCGATCCCCCGGGAGAGATTGCACCTGCATCATGATAGGGTTCGACTTTTCATAGCGAGCCGAGGTTGCAGCTCATCATGAGATGTGATGAATCAACAATGCCGCGCGATGAAAATGTAAGTGGGCGTTTGGGGAGGATTTTTTTTCTTATTTTATACCAGTGGCTAGAGTCAAGGATAATAATGTTTTGGAGGGGCGGGGGGAGAAAATGGAAAGGAAGTCCCACAACACGGACATAGAATGGCACGACTCAAGATGAGCAGCAGGACAAATGAAGAAGCATTGGAAGGGAAGGGGAGAGGGAGATAGAATGACCAGACCCAGATGTCAGGGATGAGAAAGGTGATGATGATGATGAGAGTGGTCGGAAGAGAAGGAGTAAAAGCAGAAGTGAGATGCACGGAGCATGCGTCTGTCTTCACGGGGAGCTGGGGAGAGAGTGGAGGAATTCAGATTGGGGGTGGCCGCATAGGTAACGTGATTTGTGGGATGCATGAGTTGATTTAGAGAGGTGGAAATATATTGATGAAAGGGAATGGATTCAGAGTGTAAGTGGTCGCGCAGGTAACGTGATTTGTGGGAAGGTTGGGCTAAATTAGATGCCTGTTTCTCGATGAAGGAAACCGTGGTGCTGTACCAAGTATGGAGTGCCAGCTCAGAAACATTTGTGGCGAATCACACGACGA
Source organism: Lethenteron reissneri (assembly GCF_015708825.2). Classification (NCBI taxonomy): domain Eukaryota; kingdom Metazoa; phylum Chordata; class Hyperoartia; order Petromyzontiformes; family Petromyzontidae; genus Lethenteron; species Lethenteron reissneri. The sequence goes on along the minus strand of NC_083820.1, from coordinate 11,068,111 downwards.
TAGATATGTATTGTGAACAAGGCACACAATTACATCACATTATAGTGTTCATTTCAGAAGAACAAAAAATCTGGCGTAAAAGTGAAATGTAATTTTAACAGGCGAGAAATTATATTGTTTTTCTAGGTGTCTCGTTCTCCTCCCGCGTAGAGAAAAACACTCAAGTGGAATTGGGCAAACAATCACAGTGCAGACTCGTCATGACTAAAGACTCTTGACTACCAGTCAGGCTTTCATTAACAGATATACGACATAAAATTAACATCTTTGCTTATTATTTCATAAAATGAAGCATGTACGTATGGTTGAACTTCATTCGTACCGTACGTAGCCAACTGTGTTAGTTGGAGGTGAGGTCATTTTAATAGATCAGTCTTCATTTACATATATATTTATTTCGATATTTTATTTGTTTAGATATATTTGTTGTTTACTTACGACCTTAAAAGTCCCCATGCCACGTCCGCCATTGGGGGTTGTTTCACCATACTTTACCGTTTTGGTCACTGCGTGTTCGTGAAATGCGGGAAATGGTAGAACACGTTCAGATTCCTCTTGCCACCGATGTTAGCCATGGCTGGAAATTGCACTCAGATCACCGGCTTCACATTAGCTTGCACAAATAGAATCAGAATCAAAATGTAATTTTTTACTGGAGAAATCGCATGAGCTATCCAGTAGTTTCTCATGTCCAGTAGCTCGTTATTGCTATTCATCATTTGCCGTGATCCATCCACTGTTTGTCATGAAGGCCTTTCCAAGTTTGCCGTCGTTGCCCACAGGCCACCTCGCTCTTGCATGTGAGCCGATCTCATCGACCCATCTCTGATGGATGTCCCCTCAGGTGTGTGTGTGTGGTTTTTTTTCTCTCCCTTTGGCTGCCGCTTTGTCATTTGTGTCGACAATAGCTCATAGGCCCTCATGGGTTCGCGTCTTTCCCAAGTCCGTTTAAAACAACAACAAAATGACAGTTAAAATTACATTTGCACCATTTTCATTTTCTCCAATTAACGTGTTCCTCTCTCTGGTTCTCAGTGTGATTGCATGCGTGCATGCTCTTGCCATTTGCGTTGTCAATGGGCTTGTTTCTAATGCATATGTTCATAGCAGGTAATATGCAGTTATGAATAATGAATAATAATGAATGTGTATCAAATACCATTATATCCAGCCTTTGTAGATTATGAAAAGGCTTTTGACTCGGTGGAAATTTATGCCGTCATTGACAAGCTCTCACAAACCAAGACCTGAATGAATTTTTTTTTTGAAAAATAAATAATAAAAATTTAAATGACCACGTTGAGTTTCTCAAATCGCCCGCCCTCTGTCCACCCAGCAGTAAAACTGGGCACACCAAGTGTGGTTGCTCCCACCTCTTCCAGCGCGTCTAACCAGTGCGTGGAAAGAGTTGGTCAAACTCCCCATCGCGAGGGTCTTTCTAGAGCTCCTCCTTGTTGAGGCGCTTTCGTCAGCGGTGGCTGAATCAATGCCATTGCAGGGCTGCGCCTTTAACTTGTATTAATGGAGAAACAAACAATAATTTCAGGGTGTTTGTTTTTATACAACCGGCCAAAGGTTGGAACATGTTAAATGCAAGATAATCCGGGGGATAACACCACGCAACATTGTGTTCCACGAATGGCATTCGGGTAAGTTGAGTGGGAAACGGGTCCGTTCCAAGTCAGACAAAGGAGCCATACTCTTTGGCTCTTTCGGTAAAGTCACGTAGGCGAAAATAAAAAATAAAAAAATAAAATAAAGAATAAAATAGAAATAACTAAATTAAATCACGACGTTTCGGAAGCAACACAAGCTTCCGTCATCAGGTGGGACAACCACAGCAAAAAACGAAATGACTGTAGTGGGCAAAAAAAAAATTCTAATCTAGAATCAGATGAAGGAGGTCAAATTGTCGCCGCCTCGCGAGATCGGAGGCGAGGTTCAGGAGCGAGGGAGGTGACGGGATTCACGTTCCTCGTAAGTCGCCGAGACCTCGATGCGTGCCTTAGCGCGTGGTGCGGCTCGCGGGTCACCAGGGGTTGTCCCACGTGGACGGAGGAAGAAGGCAACGCAGACGTGAAAGCGTTGGGGCGGCATTCATTGCCGCGTGTTAAAGAGGCCGCGGTGCTTTGCGTTTCTATCGTCAGCCAATAACGCGGCCGAGCGAATGGAGAAACCCCGCAGGAAATTGACGTGGAGTGTACATCGCTGTTGTCTTCCCGATCCGCAGTGACAAATGGTCATCTCATGGACAACTACCCTTCGGTTTGCGTTCAAACAACGCGGTTCGAACGAAAAACGGACGACCGCAGTAGTTAACATTTTGGGCGTATCATAACAATTGCATTTAATCGAAATGTAATAAACAAATGACTAAAAACGATTTAAAACGAAACTATTTATTTCACCAGCTAAGGGCCGCTGACCTACGGAGCTCTGATTTCAGAAGCGACCTGGTGACGAGTGACAGCTCAACGAAGTGGCTTATCATGTGGACATTGATAGCAGCTAAATACTCGATACGCGTGCTTCTAAATGTGGAGGGAAAAGCCGCGAGGACACGAATTAAAATCCACGCGACCACGTGGAGAGAGATATACAACATTTCCAAATATACAGCAGCAGGCGTCAGGGTCAGGATCGAACCCACGAGCGGGCGAGGCGGTTAATATCTCAGAGCCACCGTGGCGCAATTACTCAAAACTGTTAAGAAATCTTGGTGTGAGCTTGGGGCAGGTCACGTCATGGCTTGCGGGGATGATGGTGAAGAACAACGGTGGGGCGACAGCGGCGTCGGAGAGAGGGTACGTCCGCCCAGGAGATGGAGCGATTCATTCAGTTGGTCTCCACGTGCTCGGGTCAAAGGGGTCGGACCGCTGCTTCGCGACCGTTACTTATGAAGGACCCCGCCGCCGTCTCGTATTCAACATCGCATTGTGGCTCTTGAAATATTGAGTTTTTGTTTTAGTGAATTTCGAAAAAACAACATGTGGCTCTTCTTGTTATCGTGGTTGCCGACCCCCCGTGGGATCGGTGGATTGTTTAAAAAGCGAATCGTGAAGATGCGGTGACGGGTTGGGGAGGCATTCATCCAGCAGTGGCCTTACCATGGCTGATGATGATGATAATCAAACAATCATTAACATTTTCAACTTGATGAGAATTTTATAATTCTAAAGCGCATGAAATGCGCACATTTTCTCTAATCACACTGTTATAACTGCATATTAAATACACGTCCATTATGAAGTGATGTTCAAAGTATTAATTGTTAAATAGCCTTGACCTGCTTCGTTTAAGAAATATCCCGTCCATGTCAGAGGGTAAGTACTGTACTGTATAGGTAATCATATTTGCCCTCATTACGAAACTGCATTGACTTTGCACGAGCGCAGCTCCCGAGCGTATTTTAATTTCACAAACGCAATGCGATTCAACCGCATTCACAGCGACACGAAGTCGATTGACACCGCACTGCACCGAAAAAAATCCACACCACGCTCTACTTACGAGACACGCCATTCTCACCAGCCCTATTAATAGGCGGCGCGTGTTCACGTCCGAGTGTTTGTGTCACGCGCACCTGTCCGCGATCAACTCGAGTGAAAAAAAAATTGGATGGGGGTGGTGGGGTGGGAGCCACTTCCACATCCACTCGAAGCTCTGCTTTGTTGATTGTGGGAGGATGAGAGTAGCGGTGGGAGCTTTGTAACGGTCCGTTCTGAAAGAAGAACCTGCAGCTGAGCCCTTGATCTACTCAGGGCTTTCTGAATCTCGGATCAGCCGGAGGGGGAGGACGTGGTGGGGGGGGGGAGCTGTGAGCCATTATTTGTCTGCTGAATTGCGCGCTCGGTGAGACAAAACGCTTAGAGAAACCTCGAGGCAGGTATCGATCGGAAATAAATATCGTCATCGGCCACTGTGAATCCACGGCTGGACGAAGGCCTCCCCAAAACCGCCGCCGCCTCTCACGAGCTTGCAACGATCCATCGAGCACCGGCACATGCGCGGATTTAATCGCTCCGTCTCCTCCGAGGAGGTCCCTCTCAGTCGCGTTGCGTTCCTTGGCCACTGCGCCGTAGACGATGCCGTTAACCTGCTTTTGTTCTTTAAGCTATATGTTAAAACGTAAAGTAATGGTACCAAACGTTGTAAGTCAAAGTAAATATCCTGGACAAGTGAGCATTGAGGTGGTGCTCATATGGCGACAGCCCTGTGCGAGGGGTGTACAGACGGCGTTGAGATGGCAAGTCCACCCATAGGGCAGCCACCGTTGGTGTTCCTGATAAAGCGGTACTCATTTTATTGATGCCAGCAGGGATGATGTGCCGAGTCAATCCCCAAGCAGGATGTGAACTCTTGACTGTGAGCCACTCCGCTCTACCGCTGAGCTAACATTAAGTGCATTCAGTTTTTAGTTTCAGTTTTCAGTTTCATTTATTTGGAATAACCCTGTGAGCCATTCGGCTCTTGATTCGGGTGCAACCGCAACAAACAATAAAATTACAAGATACATTTAAAATTTACTGTACGCAAGTTAAAACATCCCTTACAAAAACAATATAATCTTCCAGAAAAAGCACCATTTGTTTATGCTGCGTACAAAATGTGCAAAAAAATCCCATTTTGATGTTCGATCACAAAGACAATAATAATACAATATAGATTACAATGTTAAGTATAACTCTATACTATTGCGTCATTCTTAGAGCACAAAGGCGACCAAGAAGGAGCTGTGTTTATGCTTTGTAAGCTTTATAGAACACTTTTGCTTTGCGGGTCTAACGCGTCTCACAGTGAAACAAAGAACATGAACTCGTTCTGTATTTCACGGGTAACGTATCGATGCATGCATTACCTCCCCCCACACCCGTGGGTATTCCTGCCATCGGCGATCTACCACCAGGTTGTTTCTGTCGTCGTCACGAGAGACTGCGTCTCACCTGGGCGTGGTCTGGGACTATTGTCGTCGTTATTGTCGTTGTGGGGTTTGTTGTCTTTGCCCCCAAGCTTGATGAATCGAACTTATATAACTAATGTACTTTTATTTATTGTATTTAATCTTGATTTGAAGCTTTCGTGACTGCAGAAATCCATACTCTTTGGTTCTTTCGGTAAAGTCACGTAGTGTAGGTAGAAATAAAATTAAACAAATCGCGGCGTTTCGATCGCAACACAAGCGGTCGTCATCACCGCTTGTGTTGCGATCGAAACGTCGCGATTTGTTTATTTTATTTCTAACTACGTGACTTATTTTATTTAATAACTTTCTTACCTTGTTTGTCTATTTTTGTATTGTTGTTGTTGTTATAACTGGCTGACCCTCCAGTCTAAATAAAGATTGTGATTGTGATGAGCATTGGATTGCGCATTACAGAATCGACTTGTGGCTTTTTTGCAGCGTCAAACCTGTGTTTTTTAAAATCTTTCTTTCATAGAGACGACGTCACCAAGCTCCACCCACGCCACCTCCCGTCCAGCTACACAATTCGGGAACTGGGATGAGTTGTTCATTTTCATAGTCGAGTTGCTCAGCGGTACGAGCGAGGCGGCTCGCGTTCAGAAGGTCGCGAGTTGAACACATCCTGGTTGGCAGTTGACTCTGCCCATTATTCTACCGGGGTTGATAAAACAAAGTACCATTTTGTGGGGAATCCAACAGTGGTTGTCCGATGCGTAGACTTGCGCCCACCGCATGAATGTGGTCTTTGCGCCCGTGGCTACACAGGGCCGTGAACGTGAGATGAGCGCTTGCTTCAATGCTCGGTAGAGTACTTACATAATCAGATACCGCAGCTCTGCATAATTTAAATAAAGATAAGCTTTATCAAACAGACAATAATGCGGCCATGGGAGAAAAAAGCAGGGGTCGGGGGGGAGAGGTTTTAGCGGTAGCAAGATTCACTCTGCAGCAGACAGGAGGAGCGTGGCTTTGAGTGCACGGTGGGTGGGTCGCTGTGGCCCACGGCGTGTGGGAAGTGAAACCAGAACGCACGTGGCTTGGCTCACACAGGGGCGAGTCAATTAGCCGAAAGCAGCTTGAGTTAATGGTGATAAAAGGTTGAATGCATTTTCGGGTGATTTATTTTATTTTATTAACGTCGCTTTGTATCTCCTGTAATGGCAAGAAGAAGAAGAGATCTTTGTGGTGCATAATAACGGGTCCGAGTTAATGCGGTGGTGGTATACCGCCTGGGTTGAAGTGGGCTCCTCTGGAGGTGCTTAGACTTATGATAGGGGGCAAAGGCAACGTCTTGCATTGACCGCAGCCTATTAGCGGAGCAACCGACATCTATATGCGAATATGAATTAGTATCGCTCAAGCCTGACAGCGCGAATTAAAAGGAAAAATTAAAAATACAATTTTAATGCGGATAAAAACGCTATTGCTTTCAACAAACGAATCGTGAATTTTTTTTGGTTAATATAAAAATACATTTCCCACGTGCACAATTCCATTAATTTTGACCAACGTAATGTCGGTTTGTTTGTTCGCCGTGGTTTTTAAAATGCATTATTTATAATCAGTGTTGAGCATCAACTCGCTTGGCACTCAACTGCGCTGCACTTGAATACAAGAAGATGAAGAGGTTAATGTGGATGGGTTGAGAGTCAGAGCACGACGAAGGGACAGCGCCGGTCGATGTCAACCAACGCGAAAAGTTTCATGACCACGATCGTCCTCGTTGGCCATGGTCTATCCAGTGTCGGATTATCCGAGGAGCAAAAGTAGCTACATATGCTACGGGTCCCGCACTTTCAAGGGCCCCGCGCTAAATGCTTTCAAGTGATCAATTCCGTTTCAGCGATTCTGCACTTGCTCTATTACTATAGTACTAGACTGCCTTCAACATTTATGAACGACTGGGTGTTTAAGGTTATCGATTTGGCGTATTATCTCGCTGTATAGCAAGTGAAAAAAGACAATTACTTTACTATGCAAGTTAAAAATGTGTGTTTTAATATTTATGTGTTATTTTATTTTTATTTAGGGCCACTTTACAAAATATGTTACAGGCACCACACTAGCTTAATGTGGCACTGGGTCTATCCAACACTGGACAAAACCTTCCGCCGTCACCTCCCGATGCGATAGTCCGTCCGTCTCCCTGCCCACGAGCTGATTTCATCTCTCCTGCAAAGATGGGCTCAAGATGAATGAACAAAACTAAAATCGCGGCCGCAATAGAGGTTTGCAAAACAAGTAAAGGTCTGATGTTGGATAGACGCAACTGGAAAACACAATGGGATACATGTTACCTGGGACGGTTATTGAAGGCGGACCAAGCTCAATGTGATTAAATGAACAGGTCAAGAGCAGATTGGGAGCACTTTTGGATAAATGAACGTAATATTGAAACGCACCAAACCGATGTGCCATCATCGTTATTCAGCGTGTACTCGCTGCTATGAAGTATGGTTCAGAAATGCTTTCGTCAGCAGTAACAAAAACGGAACAACAACGAAAAAGTGTGCAGAAAGTGTGGTGACATGGACGCTTGGAATTACAATGAGAGACAGACAGAGGGACACGTGGTTTAGAGACCACGTGGTTTAGAGATCACGTGCCGGTGAAAGCCATAATGCCAACAGTTGATTAACGTAAGTGGGCTAGCGCAGGACCCGTGGCCGAGAGGAATGATGGCAGAAGGTCGAGAACGATGCAGGAGAGTGGTAGTCAAGGAATGGAACGCATCTGACAGGAGCGTCCGACCACCAAAGAGTTTTGAGCGATGAAATCGGCCCGCGAGCAGGCGCAAGGCAGACTCGTGAAAGATCAGAATCAGAATGTTGATTTATACCGGAGGAATCCGATGAGCTATGCAGCTCATTTTTCACACGTGTGTCCAGTCGGGGCGGGAAAGACGGTTACAACAACAAAGAGTGCAAAGATGGGGACGGCTTCGATACAGCTTCGTGCAGCAGTGGCTTGACCGTGGCTGACAATGACGCCGACGATGACGGCGGTGGTGGTGGTGGTGACGGTGGTAGTGGTGGTGGTGGTGACGGTGGCTGCGGTGGTGGTGGTGATGGTGGTGGTGACGGTGGTGGTGGTGATGGTGGTGGTGACGGTGGTGGTGGTGGTGATGATGACGGCGGTGGTGGTGATGGTGGTGGTGACGGTGGTGATGGTGGTGGTGACGGTGGTGGTGGTGATGGTGGTGGTGACGGTGGTGGTGGTGATGGTGGTGGTGACGGTGGTGGTGGTGATGGTGGTGGTGACGGTGGTGGTGGTGATGGTGGTGGTGGTGATGGTGGTGGCGGTTTCCTACAAAGGCGCGCCCCGTGGAGTTGCTCGCTGATCGGTAATGTTGGCAGCGGCCCAACCGAGGCAAGGGTGGATGGGCAACATGGCCAAACCTCGCCCCGTGCCTTCAATTGCATTCCTTGTTCCTGCAATAGTTTGGCATTTTGGGATAAAAATTTTTGTTAAATAATCACCACGTCTTGCCTGCGTTTTGCCGAGGGAAATAAGTAACAAAAAACACAAAGTGGAATATTAAAGGGAGAACCACAACTGCCCCCGCCCCGCTCCGCGCGCTCCCCGTAAGAGGGTTGGTGGCGCACCTCAGATCTCGCGCGGCCGCCAGGCAGCAGAGGCAGTCCGCAGCCTTCAAACGACATGAAAGCCTCGTGGAGAGCCGACCCCTCTCCTCACAACCTTTTGTGCACCGGGCTTCCTGACACTGCCACCGTTTGGTATTTTCTTCTCATATTTTATGCTCCGCTTTCGTGCGCTCCCTGTGCGGGCAGTTGCGGTGCGTGGGCCGCTCCGGACACTTCTCCCCGCACTCGCCACGGAGTGCGCGCGTGTCAAGTGTGTGTGAGTGTATGTGATGAGTGTGTGTCGGTGTGTGTATGCGAGTGGGGAGCGGTAGTGTAGCGGTTAGCGCGCTGCGCTATGAACCTGGCGACCCGGGTTCGATTCCCGCTCACGGCTAACACCAGTGACGATTATCTGAACCGGTCCTGGGTCTCCCCTAGGTTGACTCAGCCTTAAATGAGTACCTGGTACGGTGTGTAAACATCGCCACAGGGGAAACAAAGGCGGTCGGGCGTGGTGCTGGCCACCCACCCCCTCGTTCGTGTACCGTTCCGGCCTTCATAGGTACTCGCTAACAGCACTTGCCCCTACAGTCTGTTAAGGCTATACGGGGGATCTTTATCTTTGTGTCGGTGTGTGTAGGTGTCTTATGGGGAGCGGTGGGGTAGCGGTTAGCGCGCTGCGAACCCGGCGTTCCGAGTTCGATTCCCGCTCACGGCCACCACCGGTGACGATTATTTGAACCGGTCTTGGGCCTCCTCTAGGTCGACTCAACCTCAAATGAGTACCTGGTGTGGTGCGTACACATCGCCACTAGGGAGACAAAGGCGGCCGGGCGTTGTGTTGGCCACCCACCCCCTCGTGTGCCGTGCTGGCCATCAAAGGTGCTCGCCAACAGCACTTGCCCCAACAGTCTGTTAAAGGCTATACGGGGGATCTTTGTTTTTTGTGTCTTATGGGGAGCGGTGGTGTAGCGGTTAGCGCTGCGCTGCGCTACGAACTTGGCGACCCGGATTCGAGTCCCGCTCACGGCCAACACCCAGTGACGATTATCTGAATCGGTCCTGGGCCTCTCCTAGATCGGCTCAGCCTCAAATGAGTACCTGGTGCGATGCGTAGACATCGCCCTTGCTGACTTGGTGGTGCCGTCTCTGTGCGCTTTCATGTCTCGTTCGAGTGAGCGCCGTGGCGACTTTCAATGAGCGACTTTCAAGGAGCCTCGCGGTGCCCCGCGACTTCGATGGAGCAGTCTCTGTCACCACGCGCCGTTGAGCGTCTCCGTTCGTTCGTGAATTCTCCGCAAAAAAAAAAAAACGCATTTGCCAATTTGCATTCCGGCCTCAAACTTTTTTGAGTGACAGTCAGGGTCAGACAAAAACGACGAATTTGTATTGCACTCTGTGTTTGCTTACAATAAATGTTGTTGCTGTGATTATTGTTGTCAGCCTTAAACTTGCCCCAGCTGGGCAAAAGGTCTCCCTAATTGTGTCTTCCATTGCTTCCTTTCCTTGCCCAGTCGTCCCCTCTCGACTATGTCCTTTGCTTTCTCTCGGTCTCCACTCGGTATACAAACACAAAGATCCCCCTATAGTTTTACCAGACCGTTGGGGCAAGTTGTGTTTGCGAGCACCTTTGAAACCAGGCACGTCACATGAGGATGGTGGATGGCCAGCACCTTTCTCTACCCAGTGGCGATGTTTACACATCGCGCCAGGTATTTTTTTGAGGCTGAGTCGACCTAGGGGAGGCCCAGGACCGGTTCAGATAACAGTAACTGGTGTTGACCGTGAGCGGGAATCGAACAATTTGAAAGTTGCAAATCCCGTTTGGGAGTTAACTCCGTCCATCATCAAGCCGCGCTTGGTAAAACGAATACCACTTTGTGGGGAAGTCAACCGAGGTTGACCTACGGAGAGACTCACTCCCACCAAAGAAATGTGGAATTTTTACCGCTGACTCAGGGTTGTAAAAAAAGCCATATGGGCATTAGATTGAAAGCTAATTTTAGATTGAAGATTCATTTCTTAAAAATTGCTTTTTGTGTTTAGTTTGTTCTTCTTTCCCCGCACCTCCAATTAGCACGGTTGGCTACGTACGGTGCGAGAGAAGTTCACCACACATACAACGCCTCAATGCTCATTTGAGCAGGAAACCACTACGACTTTATATACACAGTCGATGTATTTCAATGGGCTTATTAAAACTGATTTTCAAATGCTAGCGCCATTAGCGGAGGGTGAAATCCTTTTGCTGGAAAAGTTCAGTTGCCATTTTATTTGTTCATTTAGAAAAAAGAAGCCGCCTTTTCAGTGTGTAGAGGTGCTGACGTTTGCTCCCGAGATCTCGGCTGCTTTTCTTGGTTTGATGCGTGGGGCTGAGTGCTCAAGGGGACAACTCAATGGAAGAGAAGAAGCCTTTGTTCGTATGCCTTTGCTGCGGTGCGTAGCACTATTAATTGTTCTTCGCCTAAGATCACCACGGTGCAGACCTGTATTGCCTTATATTTTCGTAAACCAACTTGTACCAAGAAGTACATGTCAAGGTGAAGTCCTGCAATTTCTTGCTATTCGCACTGTCGGATGAAGCGTCTTGCGCTAGAGGAAGCTCTATAGAGCCCCCCCCCCCGGGGGTTCTTTGGCCTACTCTTCCACGCTGGCGAGACATCTTGGACTAGGGGCGAGTACCCACATTTCACCCCACCACACGCGATCTGCCGACCTACTGACTGTGACGAACCCATGTATAGTGCTGCGTGGACAGCGTTGGCGGGGGGGGGGGGGTAAGAACCCTGCTCCATCCTTTCAACTGCCGCGCCAGGAGATAGAATCTAACCAGAAACCTCTGGGTTGCAAGTCCAGTGTGTTTACCGTGACACCACGACGGAATCCCTTTACGTCGATAAGGCATCGATTTATGAATTGCCCAAAACGTATTACTGCCCCCCTGTGTTATAAACATCCCTTCCCAGCACTACTCACAACTCCTTGCATGATGAAGGGTCGGATAGAGCCGGCTCTACTTGTGTACGTTGGGATGTAGCACCATGGACAGCTGCACATGAGAGCTTGTGTGCAGAGAGAGAGGGAGGTCTGTATCGCCACAGGAATCTAGGAGGCATTTGGGTTCATTGTGGAAGATAAAAGGGTATGTAACATTCATCCCTGCCCAGTGCCTTTGACCTTCTCTTCAATGCCTCGTGCCCGTGTGGCATTTAGACAATGAAAACAAATATTTATTTAATTGTGCCTCGCTTTATTTTCGTGCGAGATTATTTTTGGAAATTATTATTTTTAATCGGAACAGCAATTTCGTTCGTGGTGCGCCCTGCTCTGTTCGTCCTTTAGACTCCTGTCGGAGATTAGCATATTAAGGAAACCTGATTAGGATGCCATGTCTGCACTACATTATTCATAACGGCACAGGTGCAGCTTCATAGGAACTTGGGTTTGGAGAAAAAGGGAATGACCTCCTCATCACAATCTCTCAACCTCAAATCATCTGTCTTCCTAACCACTGAACTCCGATTGGCTATGTAAGGTGCGAAATAAGTTCAACATTCATAGTACAGAACAGCAAACTTTGAGGCCTTTAATATCAACATGTTCACACACACACACATATATCTTGACAGCCACTTTATCTTTGATGTGGCTTTGTTCCAAATGGGAAATGTTGAATTTGCATAAAGTCGTGAGATACTATTTCTTGATGTTCTGCATATTCCAATCATTAATTGAATGTAACGACGAGAGAAAAAACCTCTCGAGTGGAGATGGCCCAGTGGCTCACAGGCTAGAGATGCTGAGCTGGCACCCGTGAGAACCCGAGTTCGGATCCAGGCACATGCCAGAAAGTGTCTGCGACTAAATAAGGTGTATCAAGTGTCGTGAGTTGATAGCTCTCAGGCCAGTCACCAATGACTGCACAAAATGTGGCTAAATGACAGCTCTGAGAATAGATCAGTTTCACCATCGTGCGACAAACATCACTCTCATATTCTTGGTTCTTTCGGTAAAGTCACGTAGAAGGGAAACAATAAAAATATAAAACAAGAAGATTTTCACGACGTTTCGATTGCAACACAAGCAATCATCATCAGGTGTGAAAACCACAGCAAGAAATTTTCTTCAAATGTTCTTGCTGTGGGTTTCACACCTGATGATGATTGCTTGTGTTGCAATCGAAACGTCGTGAGAATGTTATTGTTTTATATTTTTATTCTTTTATTGTTTCCCTTCTACGTGACTTTACCGAAAAAACCAAGAATATGAATATTCTTAGGTTTTTTCGGTAAAGTCACGTAGGTAAAACATCAAAATTAATAAAAATAAAATAAAATAATATAATAAAAATTTTATTTTTATTAATTTTGATGTTTTACCTACGTGACTTTACCGAAAAAACCTAAGAATATGAATCATTGCAGTCACGAAAGCTTCAAATCTAGAAGAATATGAATCCCTGCAGTCACGAAAGCTTTAAATCAAAATCACTCTCATATTCAGATCGGGTGGGGAAAGTGCTGCCCTCTTCTGCGTGGACCAGAGGTCACTTGAACCGATCTCAAGAGGTTGTTCTGTGATATCCGCTTCCACGGCCACATTCTCTCAAACCATAAATAGTCGCACAGCCCTGATATGAATGGATACTTCGACTCGTGACCACGACGGCGACAGTACAATCGGGATTAAATTTGTTCAATGTAAATAACCATTTATAAAAATAAATAAATGCATGAATTAAACAAAAATCTATTATATTTCTGTCTCTGATGATGCCACAATGAGCCATCTGTTCTCTTTAGTGGCACTCTGACCCAGGGCACAGTTAGACTTTGCCAGTGTCCGCAAGTAAGCCAATTAATGTATGAAAATCCATTTGCTGTTCGCTGAATGAGTCTCGTGATGGTGCGTGGGTGGGTGACCAATTTGGTTTACAGCAGCAGCGGCAGCAACGAGTCCTCTCCACTAATTCCCTTAAACCACTTCCTTCTTCTTGTTCTCCTGTCGTGTGGCTGCTGATGTAGATGCAGAGCAGCAACCACAATGTCACATCCAGGTAGATTCATCCAGATGACTGCGTCAGGAGGAGCGGAGTGCATCGCTGTGATGTCTCCTTCGTGTGCATGGATCGGGGCATTGCGTCGTTACGCGTCGTACGATCTGTTCTGGATGACCCAAACTCGCACACTACTGGAGTTCATTAATTTACTTTTCATTTGTGCATCGGGTATCCGCATTTCCCGTGGGTTGTGCAGTGCATGCGGTTTAGGGTGGACCGTGAGCTTCGTGGAAGTTCAAACCCCGGCGGATCTTCTGCGTTGGGTCTTGCACGAGGTGTCCTTAAACCGCTGCTGTGCAACCACGACCACGAGGACACTTTCGTCGCATGGACCACCGCTGGCCTTTCCGTTGTGCCCACGAGGGTTTCCGCGATCACATTTCTCGCGATACAATCTTAATTTTCACGCCACGATCACTATCGGGGCATAAGTTTTTTTCCGTGACGCCGTAATTGTGTTTGACATTTTATTGGTCGCTTTTGTTAAAGCGGTGCAGTTACGACCCTGAAATGTCTCGCTGCTGCCACTGCTGGTGGAAGGGCCTCAACTTGAAGGAAGCTCGAGAGAGGGTATATTGGCTTACTCTTCTGTCTTATAAGTGGTAGGAGTACCCACACTTTACCCCACCACGACTGCAGCGTACCCATCCATGCTGCCGAGTCGACAGAGGCTGCGGGTGATATCAAACCGGCGACCTCTGGATTTGCCAGCCACGTGTCCAATTACAATTCGGGTTGTGTAAGGGCGCAGTGTGGAGCACGCGGCTTGGCTGCCTGCAGTGCCGCCGTCGATAGCCGGGGTCTCGATGGCCTCGCCGCAGGGTAACGGCGGCCTGGAGGCTGATCCACCGCGATGGCGAGAAGCTCCTCTGATGGAATCGCCCTAATGCAGAGGCTTCCAGGCGACCGCTTTAAGCCCGTACATACAGCGATCACTTTTAGTTCCCGAGATAGATCCCAGCACGCGGAGCGAAACGTCAGACTTCGTGCCGAACAACGCACGGGATTGGCCGCGAAGCCGAAAGCGCTGTGGAGTGTGAATTGATTTCTCTCGGAGCTGATTGCGTGCGCTGATCGAAAGCTGCGAGCGAGGACGGACGGCCACTGATAACGGCGCCGTGGGAGAGGACGCGCCGGGTCCCATAGGCCCCCTTGTCGGGAGCGCTTTGCATTGAGACCTTTGGCCAATTGCATTATGAATGGCGGCGCTTCGTCTGTTCGCACGCGAAAGTCATCAACACGTTGATCAATCAAACCACGTTCACTGCCGTCCATCCAAATTCGACGGTTTGTCCGTCACAAGTGAGTCTCCGCGTTTCGCAAAATTTCGTTCCATTTTCATGGCGTCGAGATGCGCTCACGCGGCCCGATGCCTGACTGGCCGTCTGATTGAAGCGAGGGGAACGCAGGTGAACAAGCATTCCCCTCTCACCCTTCCCCAGTTTCTCCCACGACGCCGTGTGGATGTACACAGAGCATCTGCACGCGACCACAGCTCGAGGCGCTGGACATAGATTAGCGGAGGAGCGTTCGTGTTGTTATTATGAACGGTGCCAATGAACACGCATCGATCGTCGACCCGTGAAAAGCGGTGTATGTTATTTTACTATCAGTTTAAGAATGTACATTAGTCAATGATTTCACCTTTACTAATGGGATACAGGGCGCGGTGCAGATGACGTGTAGCAGCAGCGGCGGCGGCTCTTGACTCGTCACCGCATCGCGCGCTTCCAGAAGCGCTTCGGCGGCCGTCTGGAACGTTCTTTCCTTCCGATATTAGCAAGCCACCGGAGCTGTGCACTTTAAAATCATCGTCTAAATTGAAAACTCATTTCTATAGAACTGCATTTTTGTGTTTCGTTTGGTTGTCCTTCCCCCGCGCCTCCGATCAGCGCGGCTGGCTGCTACGGAGTGCGCGTGATGGTTTGTGCTTCTCGACGAGAACAGCAACGTGCCTTGGCTCATTTGTGGCACGCAACTTTGCGTGCAATGAGCGCGTCCTCATGCGAACAAAGACGCTTTGGTGTGTGGCTACGAGGCGCGTGCCGCCCAATTTGAAGATTAGACGGGCGAGCTGGGAAACATCGAGTGACGATTGAAGCCCTTGGATGCACGCGATGCTCGCTTCCATCCCTCTGGCTCTCGCAGCGGGCGGTTGTGATGTCTTTGCTCGACCGCTCAATTTCCATTTCGAGACCCCAGGGGCGCGTGTGTGTGCGTGTGCCAACCCCGTAGCGTGACCTGGTTTAAATTGGGGCGGTGGGGTGGGGAGCAGAGTAAAAACTCAGCGCGAGAAGGGGGCACGACACAAGTCAATCTTAAACAAACGTTGAAGTAACATTCGGCAATAACGGTGGCCATAGAAAGACAGAGTGTATGGGAGACGACGTTTTTTGGCATCGGAGCTTCGTCGTGGCCGGAGAGGTAGAGGCCTTTGTGCCTCTTGCACCACGGCTATAACGCATTGTCACCTAATCATCTGTGCGAATGAATGAACGAGGGAAGGCTGTGACATCTATCGCTTAATTGTCCTAATTCATTCACCGACTTGAGCACAATTTACACAAGGCAGAGGAAAGTGTAAACAAGTTACGAAATGTGCAGTGGACACCTACGGGGCTATCTGCCCATGCATCGTGATGATGATGATGTTGTTGACTCACCAACATGTTTTCTCTTGGCCACAAGGATTTAGCGAGGGGTGGGAGGTGCGGGGGAAGATGGGTCTTGAGCCTTCAGCAGGGTGGGGGAGGGGGCTCAGCCTTCTCCAACCCCCCTACCCCCCTCGATGCCGCGGGGCTGGTGAGTGCGTGGTGTGTGCGCGGTGTGGGGGTCTCGCTGATCGTGACTCCTCCTGCGCCCCGGTGCATTGGCCGCGTCATTCTAGATAGCGGCTCAGTGCCGACTGCTCTGCTAAGCGAGCGTGGCACCTCGGACACGGTTGACCGCGGGGGACTTTACCCGACGAGCCGCCCTGCGCACCTCCCTTATCCTCGAATCATCGCGAGAGGGGAGAGTGTGGCCTTAACGTTTGCCTGGAGATAACGATGTTAAAATGCCCAGTGCCATTTGGGGGAAAATGTACGCGTCTGTGTCTTTGCCGCGCCGGTCAGGGAGGGTTGGGTGAATCATCTCGGCCGACGTGGGGAATGCACCGCGGATATTTGCAGGGTACTCAGAGGGCGTCCACCACGGAGATGGATCCACGAATTCAGCTCGAGGAGGGTTGAGACATTGCAGAGCCATGACAGAGAGTTGGTGATGGATTTTGGAGGCTTTCATGCAGAAGTGGATTGAGCATGCATAATGATGGTTATTTGGCTGCATGCCTAATGATGATTATTTGGCTGCTATAGATGATTTGGCTGCTATACATTTCCACACGATAAGCCGCTTCTTTAAGCTGTCATTTGTGCCCAGGTCGTGTCTGAAAAAAAAGTGAATAGCGATAACGATGGCTGATTGAGCATGCCTGGTGCCGATGGTGAATGTTTGTTGTTTGCGTTGAGCGGCACCAGGTCATCCTGAATGTGCAGATCTTGTCGGATCTCGGCAGCGAGGCTATGTTTAATGGATATCCATGGCAGTCGCTACCAGAGTTCTTAAGGTTGCTCATAGCAAAGATAAAGATGTGGCCCTCAAATGTCGTATACCGCGTGCAAACCTGCGAAACTATGACTGTGTGTCACGTGTACCCTCTCAAAGGGCTGTCTCTATTCGCCTGCTCTTCCTTACATGCTGGCCAAGACGTGTTTTGAAGCGGTAGGAGTACCCACACTTTACCCCACCACACGAGACCTGCCGGTCGACTCTGTTGTGGCAGCATCCCTTCTCATTAAATGTTGTCCGAGATGACATTCTCAACAAAAAAAAATATTTTTGCTGCTTCGGCACTTTTTTTTTTGACAATTTTCATTTTGCAATGGATAGTTCGGCCATTTTCTTTCGTCAGGCTGGACATCTTTTGCACAAAAGGTGGCCTATTGATTTTTAGTTTTTACTTCACAGCTTGTATTTTTGTTCACGTCTCCGTTGTAAAGATCCCAATATATTTTGTTACCGAACCTGCTGACACCGGCGTCTGGTTTTCAGATGCCGATTGCTGTGATTTGTAAGGAAGTGTAGTGACATGGAATGGGTCACTATGGAGCATAGCGCTGGTTGCTGGCAGAGAAAGGGATCTGCGGCTGCAGCAGCCCTGTCTGTCAGCAGGTCACGTGACAAGCACGTGAGGTAAGCCAGCGAACCCGCGTGTAGGTTCTAGAAGGGAGGCGTGGCCGGGGACAGAGCGAGGCCACGCCCTGAGGATAAAAGGGGACCACGAGCGAAGGTTCGGGGCTGTTGTTTGGAGTGGAATCCCTTCGTGCTGCTGGAGTCTTCGTCAACGTCTTCACCTTCTCGGCGTTGTCAGTCAGGCAGTCTGTTAGCTGTCCTGTCTGAAGTGTAGTTACCCCTTGTACCCTGTGAAGGCTGTAATACATAGAGTGCCTCCTACTCCGATTGTCTCTGAGTGTATCACTACAGATGTGTTGATGCTACTGCTAATAATTTAGAAAATTATGGTTGCTCTCAATTCTTACACCCACACACAAGGACACACACACACACACGCCTCTCTCTCCCTTTTCAATGGAAACTGTGACACCTTGAGAAATGAAATATAAAACTGGATTGGAAAAATATTACCAGTTGTGACTCCTTGCTTTAAAAATAATTATACCGCATTCTCCGGATTATATAGACAATCTGCAACGTAATAAGCAGCCCAAACTTATGCCCGGTGTCAATAAAGTGATACAATTATGGTATCTCTCTCTTGCACACACTCACAATTACCAGATTATAAGACGCGCCCATCAACGTTCGCTTTAAAGCACAGGGAGAAAAGTACGTCGTCTTGTCCAGAGAATACCGTAAACCAGATGAATAAAGTTGAATAGCCTGACACTACAACGTCTTGAGATTTTTTTTGAGACCGGTGGACACCAAATTTATATTTTTTAAAAAGCATCTGAAGTGATTTCGTGCACAAATGAGCAATAAGGGGGTGTCCCTCTCCCGTGTACAGCTGTGAGCCAGGAGTGGTAATTCCATATTGCTATGGCAGGGGCAAGTCTAACCATAAGACTACCGCTGTTCACTTCCACACAAAAGTGGGTGCTAATTTATCAACCCCAGAAGGATGATGGGCTGAGTCAATCCCCCCCCCGCCAAACCAGGATTTTGTACCTTCCAATCGTGATCCGCTCTTAAAAGAAAGCCACCAGGCGGGATTGTATAATTGTTATTATTATTGTCATGACAGAATCAGAAACTTTATTTATACTGGGCGAATCCGATGAGCTATGAAGCTCTTTTTCACAGGCGTCCAGTCGGGGCGGCTGATAAAGTTACACCAACAACACAAACACACGACACGAGTGCAAAGTATAGGGAACGTAAGCAAATCACTAAACAATTAAAATAAACATTTGTTTTTATTTTACCAGATAATGTCCACTGAGCTATTAGCTTCCTTTGTCGGGAGCGAACTGGCTACAAATGATAGCTCAACGAAGTGGCTTATCACGTGTCACACACATTGAATGCTACACGTAAGAATTTCGTCGCTGAATATAGCAAATTTGAGTGAGCTTTGTCGTGAGAAATGGAAGACCACGTAAATGGCAAATATTTTATTTTTTGTGAAGCATTATTTTTTTTATCACGTGCGTCATCGAGGTCTGGTGTTTTTTTCATTTTGTTACAATGAAATGTAATGTTAAAAATATATATGTCATTGCCAGAGAGGCTCCGTGTGACTGAAATGCACTGAGCAGTTTAATTGGCAAGCATTCAATGGTAAGTTCCGGCATTCACGAGAGATGTGTCGACCCGTGAATGCAGCAAGTAAACATTTCATTTTTATAATCTTTTACCAAATAACAAAATGAAAACCGAATGCGATTTAACAGGCAGCATATTATAAGCCCCAAAATACAGTGGCACCATTTTTAATCGGGATTAAACTGAATCCCACTCACTGGTTACCGCGGCGTGAGCGGATAAGTGAGAAGGTCGGATATGCGAACTTCGATAGGAAAATCAACAGTGGCACCACCATCAGGCACGCGTGCTGAGCGTGCGTGGGTAGTTGGTCAGGGCGGATATATGACGGTCGGATTCGCGACGTGCTGAAATGTTGAATCCGTTCAACGTGCACATTATTCACGCTGCGTGGATTATAATCGCAGCGCCTGCACGCCAGCCAATGTAACCGCTCCATCTCCCTGCGTGGACACAAACACTCGCAGGCTGCACGAGGACAACTCAGGAAAGGAAGGAACGGAAGAAAAACACATCTCAAGGTTAAGATGTCATCATGCCACCATGCCCCCAAATCCCACAGCCGTCCGTGTAGTCGACACGTGACCTCTAAAGCAGTGGGGGGGGGGACTCTGCCCATCAGGGGCAGCTTACAATTTGACATCAATAACAAAAACACACACAAGTGTATAACAAACATTTTAACTACGTTTTTTTCCCCAGTCATTTGCCAGATTGCCCAATTTTTTCCTTTCGTTGACGATGAAGATGTCGTTGCAAATATTGATATATTAACGTACAAAAAAAATTGCATCTGACAAAATGTCAAAAGTCCATTATGGATGTGAATCGGGTCCCCGTGTCCACGGGAAGATAATGCCCTGCTCGATGGTTGCTCGGCGCAGTGAACGATCATCGAGATGTGCCCTGGAGAATAAACGTTGGGCCCTTGATCATATCGAATGAAATAAAATAAAAAGTATCATCGCTTGACTTTGTTTTGACGTTTCACCCGTGCGGCGTAATTCCCAAGGGCAACAACTGCCTGGAGATGAATCACCGCGTTCACTCCACGAGGTTTGGAAGCTGCCTGCCATTGCGGAAATAACAGACACGAAAAAAAACCAGGAAACATTTCAACGTTTGGTGAACCTCGCTCGCGTGGTCGGAAACGTTTGATCAACGCCCGACCCAAAGTTGGCCCTACAGTTCCATGTTTACTGGCACAACAATAGCACGTGTGGCTGGCTTTGAAATGCCACGATTGGACACAGGCCCAAAGCGCCGAGCGGCCACCAAAGACTCTTTGAGGTGTGTCAAGGTGAGGGTCGACGTGAATTGATCGAGCTCGTTACGAGAAGTCCGGGGGAAGGGCCGACGATGGGAGGAGGAAATTCCAGAGTGGAGCAAATTGCGAGGGACGCTTCTGGCTGCTGGCCATCGAACAAAGACGGTCACCGCTTCGCGCACGTTCAGATGCACTTCGGCGGCCGTCTGGAACGCTCTCCCTTCCGATATTAGGAAACCACCTGGGAGCTAAGGCACTTTTAAATCATCGAGATTGAAAACTCACTTCTTGAGAACTGCTAGTTCGTTGTCCCTCCCCCGCAGCTCAGATTAGCACGGTTGGCTACGTACGGTGCGAAATCAGTTCAACATTCATACGCACGTACATATGGCGAGGGGGGAATGTCTCGTTGCATCAATGCGATTAACATCACTGGGTGTGTGCGCATGGGCAGCTCTTGACACATTGCCCCCGAGGCGTCAGCCTGCAGCAGGCTGCTGGTGGGAGTCTGTTGTGGCCGTTCGGTGGGTCGGCTGCCCTCGCGTTCTGCCCAAGGGCACGGCGGCTGCTCTGAGTGTCCAGACACCGCCCCCCCCACCCACCACCACCACCACCCCCCAATTGTTCAGGAATGGCTAAGAGAAACCCGCAACATTTTGGACGAAATTCACGGTGGGGGAATTGTCGTTTGTTTCTGTCCCTTGTCGCAAAGGCGTCGTGAATGCCGCTGATGACGATGACGACATCTTTCAATGTGCAGCAGTGGCACGGACCGTGTGCTCGGCGTCTCGCCCATGCTTTGGTTCAAGTTGCAAGTTCACTTTGTTCAACCAGGATAGTCCCTCTTTGCGAAAGTGACATGGAGCATTCGTGCGCCAGTAGGGGCGATGATTGCTATGCGGGTAAAGTCCAAATTGGGTAACTTGCGGTGTAGATTTCGCATGTTTCAAAATTTGGACGCACGATGGCCTACTCGTTTCGAATGACGTCAGGGGGTCTTTAACGTGCACTGTGAAGCAGACAGTGCGTCGCCTTGTTGCGGTTATCGCACATGTAGCACTGAAATATAGTTTTTATTTAACCAGGTAAAGCCCACGAAGCTGTATAGCTCTAGATTTGAAGCTTTCGTGACTGCAAGGATTCATACTCTTAGTTCTTTGGGTAAAGTCACGTAGGTATAAAATGAAATTAAAATAAATAAAATAAATAAATAAAAACTAAAAACAATAAAATCACGACGTTTCGGAGGCAACACAAGCTTCCGTCTTCAGAAGCGACATGACCACGAACGATAGCCCAACGAAGTGGCTTATCACGTGGAAATTTACAGCAGCCAAATACTCAAAAGGCCTCATAACAACAATAATAATAATAACAGGGGTGGCCGCTGGTTTCGAACCGCTTCGCCGCCGGCCTCTCTGGGAGAGCGCGGGGAGGGGGGTGGCCTCACCGCGTTACTGCACGAGACCCCCCCCCCACCACCCCCCCCCCCCCCCCTGGGGAGGGGTGAGGGGAGGCTCGGCGTGCGTGGTGATTGTCGTCGGCGTGAGCGATGTGAAATTTAATGCCGGCACTTTGGAGAAATTGTTATTTTTGATGGTCTCGAGCCTAAAGGTGAATTAATGAAAGCAAGCGGGGGGGGGGTGGGGGGGATCATGGTCGTGTTTGTTTGTGCTCGAGGGTTAGCAGCGACGGGGTGGTTCACGCGAGTTCACTTCCCACTCGCGGGCCAACATCGGCGACGAACGTCAGAATCGTCCCCGGGTCTCCGAGACGTCGAATGAGAACCCGGTGCGGTGGGTCATCATAAGCACGGCGCTGTCCACTGCCTCGCGTGCCGCGCCTGCCTTCGTCGCTGCTCATTGACAGCAAATTCCTCCGACGGTCTGTTCAACGCTACACGTGGGCATCTTGATTCGCTCGGTCGTGGTCTCTAACTCATTGCCATCATCATTGCCATCATCGGTTGTGCTCAATCCTCCGCTGGCTGGATACTCACCGTCCACGTGGCCGCAATGCTTCACGGTTTTCCACGACGCGACAGATCGCCCGGCGGGCCGGACACGAGACGGTGTCGTGGCCACGTCTCTCTCCGCGATGGACGCCCTCCACTCAGCGCCTTTCCCTCCTGTGGCTGTCACCTCGCCCACCGGACATCGAGACCACTTCATTGTGCTGGCGCTCCGTCTCCCTTCGGTGGGGGAGGGGGGATAGCCACTGATCTACCTATATTGTTGTTTACACTATGAGACATCTCCTTTACCAGTGGCAAAATATAGTAGTAGGTTTTTACCCTTTCAACTGGTACCAGTTGAAAGGGTAAAAACCTACTACTATATTGTTGTTGTTGCTGTTTTGTTAATGTTGCTGTTGTTGCAAACAAAGCGCAGATGCTTTTAATGTTGCCGTCACTTTGACCCCACCACCAGCACCCGTGTGACCTGACGCTCGACTTTCCCACGCGCTGCGGACGAAATGTCCCCTCGCGGAGTCTCGGCTGCCGCCACGGCCACGGAAGGAATCCAATCAAGACCCGCGACCTCGTGAAATGGTCGAGTTTCAGTCGCGCTCATCATCACGCCACAGCGGCAGCGTGCCGACACTGCAAACTAAAAATACATTGGAATGGGCACCCCCCCCCCCACCTACCTCTCCCTCCCCCCCCTCTCCCACTCCCCCCTCTCCCCTCCCCCCTCTCCCCTCCCCCTCTCCCACCCCCCCTCTCCCACCCCCCCTCTCCCCTCCCCCCTCTCCCCTCCCCCTCTCCCACCCCCCCTCTCCCACTCCCCCCTCTCCCACCCCCCCTCTCCCACTCCCCCCTCTCCCACTCCCCCTCTCCCATCCCCCCTCCCCCTCTCCCACTCCCCTTCTCCCCTCCCCCCTCTCCCCTCCCCCTCTCCCACTCCCCCCTCTCCCCTCCCCCTCTCCCCTCCCCATCTCCCCTCCCCCTCTCCCCTCCCCCTCTCCCCTCCCCCTCTCCCCTCCCCCTCTCCCCTCCCCCCTCTCCCCTCCCCCTCTCCCCTCCCCCTCTCCCCTCCCCCCTCTCCCCTCCCCCTCTCCCACTCCCCCCTCTCCCCTCCCCCTCTCCCCTCCCCCTCTCCCCTCCCCCCTCTCCCCTCCCCCTCTCCCGCTCCCCCTCTCCCAACTCCCCTCTCCCACTCCCCCTCTCCCACTCCCCCCTCTCCCACCCCCCCTCCCCCTCTCCCACCCCCCCTCCCCCCTCTCCCACCCCCCCTCCCCCCTCTCCCACTCCCCCCTCTCCCACTCCCCCCTCTCCCACTCCCCCCTCCCCCCTCTCCCACTCCCACTCCCCCCTCTCCCACTCCCCCCTCTCCCCTCTCCCATCCCTCCTCTCCCCCCCCCTCCCACTCCTCCCACTCCCGCCTCTCCCCGCCCCCATCTCCCACTCCCCCCTCTCCCACCCCCCCTCTCCCCACTCCTCCTTCTCCCCTCCCCCTCCCCCCTCTCCCACTCCCCCCTCTCCCACCCCCTCTCCCCCCTCTCCCACTCCCCCCTCTCCCACTCCTCTCTCTCCCCTCCCCCTCTCCCACTCCCCCCTCTCCCACTCCCCCCTCTCCCCTCCCCCTCTCCCTCCCCCCTCTCCCACTTCCCCCACTCCCCCCTCTCCCACCCCCCTCCCCCCTCTCCCCTACCCCTCCCCCACTCCCCATTCTCCCACCCCCCTCTCCCCTCTCCCCTCCCCCTCTCCCATTCCCCCCTCTCCCACCCCCCTCTCCCACCCCCCTCTCCCACTCCCCCCTCTCCCCCTCTCCCACCCCCTCTCCCCTCTCCCTCCCCCCCCTCTCCCACTCCCCCCTCTCCCACCCCCCTCCCCCCTCTCCCACCCCCCCTCCCCCCTCTCCCACCCCCCTTGGCTATGAACCGTTTCGCTGTCTCTGCGAGCGTCGGTGCCCGTGTCGCGTGCCCCGTGCCCTTGTCAGTGGAAATGTCAGCCTGGCGTTTGCGGCCAATAATGATTTTCCACGTCGCGTTTGTGCGTTTTCAATGTTTAATTACCCTGCTCCGCGCAGCCGAGGAGGGCTCGCGTTTATATCGTGCGTGTGTCGTGTTCGAAAATAAAAAAAAAATAAGCACGAGACGTTCCCCCCAATAAAAACTAAAAAAAAAAAACTCAATATGATTCACATGTAAATATTTAATAACTGCAGTTTAATAAAAACACAGAGGGAGACCTGCGTGATGCGTGAACAATGCGGAAACGTCATGCATATAGAGAGAGAGAAATGCCGAGATTGGTGTATCAGCCATCTGCTGTTACACAGTGCACTTTGACAATCAAATTTGTGCTTCTTGGATTGATTTTTCTTTCTCTCTCCTGGTACATCATTTAAAAAGATTTACACCACAGCTGTTATCACATTAAGCAGCCTCAGGGTTTGTAATCATTTTTAAAGCAAACGCCCCTTATTTTAAATGGAACATCAGTCACGCCGCGACTCTTCAGAAGAACATCTACTTCATCAATGAGAAATGCAAGACAAGCCGGAAGGCGGCTCTCAGCCATGCAACCCAAACTGTAGACCATGTCGTCATCCACTGCAGCCTACGCTCCTTCATAAAGAATAAAAGCAAAATGACACTAACCCTCTGCCGAAGCTCTCTCCACGTTGGCATGTAGCTCCTGACACATTGCCATGAGCACGACGAGAATAGAAGTACCATTTCGCTTCTTTTTTTCGCACGGCTGATGTGGATGCAGAGTAAACGACTTACAATATCACATTCGGGCGATCAAGCCCAGATAATCGCGTCAGGAGCAGTGGCGGAGCACATCGCTGCGATGTCTCCTACGTATTTGTGGATGGGGGCATTGCCTCGTTATGTCAGTTGCACGGTCCCAGCTCTGGATGACCACAGTCGCACAGTGCTGGAGATTGTTTTAATTTTCCATGTTGTGCCTCGGGTGCCCGCATCGACAGCTACGGTGTATGCAGGGGGGTGCGGTTTAGGGTGGACCGTGAGCTTCGTGGAAGATCAAACCCCAGGGGTTCTTCTGCGTTGGGTCTTTCTATTTTGCTGCTCGAAGCTGATCCATCAGCGTGGTTTGCATATACCATGCTTCTTGCCTGCATCTAGCTCAGGGGTTGGCAACCCACATAACAGGAAGAGCAATTTTAGTTCCTTAGAATTTTGGTACGAAACTCAACATTCGAAGAGCCGCGATGCGCGCGCATGAACACAACACGTGCACTCCGTCACAAAGCAGTCCGTGCAGAAACGCATGTGGTTGTCGACCTTCGGGATCGAGCTAAAGGTGGAGAAGGTAAAGGGGCAGCCCTGCAATTGCTTGTTCACGCCACTGCTGCAGGAAGTGCGCCCACTGGCGGAAGCTCGCAAGAGGCCCCTCTCGAAGATGCCACGATCATCGACAAGTCCCTCTCGATTGTGGCATCATTATAAACATTGGCCTCCTCTTTCATTCTGACCAAACATCTTGGAAATTGTGATAGTAACCTTCACGTTACGCCCATCGCACAGTCGCACGTTGCCTTGTACATCTTACGCAACAACAACAAAATACAACGGCATTTGTTTTCACGGGCTAAACAATGCTGACGAGGCACGTGTGTGTGTACCGTGATAATGCTGAACTTCTTTCGCACCGTAGGTAGCCAGCCGTGCTCATCGTAGGTGCGGGGGGGGAGAATAACATCAAATTAAACACAAAAATCGGTTTTAAAGAAATGAGTTTTCAATCGAGCACAGAGAGATTGAAGCCGGTTCAGGGCTGTCTCTGCTGAATAACATCCTAATAGCAAACATTGCCTCGCAATGCTCATTGGTCGATGGACTACTAACATTTGTTATATTTGTGCGAATCTTGGCAATGAAATAAATGCGTATCCATTCATACGTCATCTTACTCGTGTAAAGTGACGTTAGTTTTCACTTCTAGCCACCAAACATTGTTTAAGCTCACGCATACTGTGTTTTTTAAACGTAGCTTTATGTAAATTATACTTTGTTACGTATCTTTATACAGGTTATACAATGACGCAATATATGTATAGATGTGTGAAGGAGTTCCAGCCCGTGTGAGTCTTGAACTTGATCTGTATTCTGTCTTCCGCACAGCGCGTCACCGATCAGGGAATCGCTCCGTTCAGACACGAACCCGAACCCCCTTTCCATCCCTCCTGTTGCCCTCTGCCCCATCCTCTCCCGAACTTTCCACGACTCTCCACCAATCCCAATCATTTCGCCCATTCAACGGTCTCCCAACCGACCCTTCGCTTCCGTTTTGTCTGCCCTGACGACCAATCCGATGTGAAGGGGCTCTCCATCTTCGCCGTAGATTGGGTGCCCCCCAGTGTCAGCTCCCCCTATGACAGCCCCTCGCCAACGAGAGTCGAGCGCGTAATTCGATCTCACAGGGAGCCGATAGACTCGGCGAGTGTATTTCCATGTATTCATTTACTAATCGGGGTTTGCCTCCCGGCATCCCTGACAGATATAGCCACTGCCTATCTATATCCAGGAGAACCTCAACCATTCTCGAGAATATTCTTAGGTTTTTTCGGTAAAGTCACGTAGGTAAAACCATTATATAAACGGAGTGGTAGCTTCTGCAATCTCTCATTTACTTGATACAGCTGTCGTGGCTGTGACGGTACCACCTGAAGACGGAAGCTTGTGTTGCCTCCGAAACGTCGTGATTTTTAATTTATTTTACTTTTTTATGTTTTTACCTACGTGACTTTACCGGAAAAACCTAAGAATATGAATCATTGCAGTCACGAAAGCTTCAAATCTATTCTCGAGAATCATTGTCAACATTTAAAAAATTTGGCCAATAGCGTTGGTGGGTGTTGAACTTCACGTGGGAGGAAAATTGAGAAACCCCATCACAAATACAAGGGGGTTAACGCTCGATGCTTCGCGCAGATAGATTGAATCCACAGGCTCAATTCAGTGAGCGGATCAAACCTCTGAGGACCGCACCCAATGCGCTTTTGCGATCTTCCGGTAGCTCACAGCCCTCTCTGCACCACGCCTCCAACACCTGGCAAGCGCTGGTGGTGCGAAGCCAAAGCAGCGTCGTTTGGACAGGCTCCTCGCTACTTAGCTTACAAGCTCCAACGGTGACGGGGAGAATTTAATGAGATGTCCTCAATGACGACAACAGTAACGATAATAACTCAACTATCTATCTTTAAACTTGTTTTTATTTTGCTAGGTAAGGCCCACTGAGCTGTATAGCTTTTTTTAGAAGCGACCTGGACACAAATAATAGGTCAAAAAAGTGGATTATCACGTGGAAATCTGCAGCAGCTAAATACTCGAAACGTGTAATGTCGATTCTAAATGTGGAGGGAAAAAAACCCGCAGGATTCGGAGAAAAATCGACGCGACCACAGGGAGAGAGAGAGACAAGCAAACTCCAAATTTCCAGCAGCAGGCGTCAGGGTCGGGATCGAACCCACCGCCTCCTGTATACCAGGCAAGGTAGTTAACATCTCATAGCCACCGTGGCGCCCAACAACAACAACGACACCTCTCGTAATCTCTTCTATGTTCAGTAAATGTTTATTTTTTACGAGCGCAAAACGAATTCAGCAACGACACCGAAAAGGAGAGACACAAAAACAAGCCACGGCTCGGGGCACAGAGCGAGAGAGCGGCATCGGGGGAGCACCGGGTCACGAGCGTAGCCATCGAGTGCACAGGCTGTGCAAATGCACCAAAGCAGTCCATGCGCCGGGGTTGCCAAGGGAAGCGATGGAAATTGGACAAGGGGTAACCCCCCGCACCACCATTGCATTGATTGCCTCATTTAGCTGACCCGCCCATACTGGACATCTGTAAAAAAATTTGCTTAATAGCTAATCGGATTGCTTCCCGAGTCGAGAAAAAGATTCTGGTTCCATGGTCCATGCGGCACGCCACGCCACGCGCCCTCTCCTCCTGCCTCTCGGTGTGATTGCAGGCACGCACCTCTGCACGCTTCCGTTTTGCGTCTTTCGCGATTGCCATGCCAACCGTGATAGCCCCGTGCTGGTGAGTAGCACTGGGGGTGACGAGGTTGGCAACATGAATTGCGGCAGTAGGGTGAGGTGGGGTATGTATGTATGTATGTTATGCTGAACTTCTTTCGCACCGTACGTAGCAAACCGTGCTCATCGCCGGTGCTCCCCCATACCCAGCAGTGAGTTCCTTTTGCTCCACGTGGTCACTTCTTGCGTCTCGAGCATCCCAGAATGCACCGGAGTACCGTTCACAAAGACACAGATACCCTGTGTAGCCTTAACACACTGTTGGGGCAAGAGCTGTTAGCGAGCACCTATGAAGGCCAGAACGATACACGAGAGGCTGCTTGGCCGGCACCACGCCCGACCGCCTTTGTCTCCCCAATAGCGATGCTTACACACCGCTTCACACACACCCGAGTAGTATTTGATTTGCACTTTGACTCACAACAACATAAGCAACAGCCACCATTCGACACGGAACGACGGTGATATCAACCACGGCGATTGTGCCAGGCTAGGTGCGCCTTGAGGCTACGTGAAGTGTGGAAGGTTCGCTGCTGGCAGGAGATCACGGGACAGACCCAGGTGCCATCTGTTGACTACCTGAGATGACTGACTAATGCGCCGTCCGCGTGTGACACACACATACACATGCACGGTAAATAAACACACACACACCGCAACGCTTTTAAGCTTTCGCAGATTAACGCAGTAGGCTTGCGCAAGCAACACAATGAATGACATTTAAATATTTAGTTTTGATGATTAAATGTCACGTTAGTTGCCCAGTCTTGCTCGACGTACATGCAGCGTCGTGACGGCGATTCCATTGGGAAGAGACGCGTCCGTGAAATATTCCCTGGCCAGAAACCCACTGACGCGACTCCAATTTGACCTCTGGCGGTATAAAACGTCGTGGTGACATCTTATTTTTTTGGCGCTCAACACGCCCATTCATTCTCCGGATTGTGAAGAAGGCCGTGAGCCCGAAACGTCGCCCTTTTTATCTACTTGTTCCTTTTTTTCCAAGTCAGCGTTTGTTGTCGAGAGCGTGTCGAGCTCGCTCCGGTCACGTGGCGGCGGTGGCGGCGTTGACGAAGGAGGCTCCGTCCCCCTCATCTCGATCTCAAAGTCACGCGCACAACCTTTGCGAGCGTCACGCGCACCTCCGATTAGCACGGTGGGCTACGTACGGTGCGAAAGAAGTTCAGCCACACGCACTTACACACACATACAATGGAATTGAGCAAAACACATCTCATGTGTATATATATATATATATAAGACCCTCCTGAATAATCTTGAATCAATATCACAGCTGGCATTGATTTCACATGAATTTGGGGATGTGTCGCACGTGTGTGTGTGTGCGTGTAACGGCGGTGTGACGTTCTTGCGCGCCCCCTTGGCTGTTTTTCCCCGTGTTCTCGTCGTATCTGGCGAGGTATAAACGCGCACTCTACACGATGTAGATTGTTTTTTTTAATGCGTGTGTGGGTGGCCATCGCTTGATTGCTACGCATGCGTCACTTGAGACACAGTCGCAGACCAGATGTTCCATCTCGAGGGATTATCTTGTTGAAATGTTTTGATTAAAAGATCTCTTTTCCCGTGTAGGGCTGATTGAGGCTGACACATTACCAGCGCTTTCGAAGTCATCACATAACCAACGTGTCTAATATCCAGGTGCGGCGTAAAAAAAAAAAACGTTACGATAACCAGAGATTAATTTTCAACCGGGGTTTGTCGGCGAGCCGGAAAAAAATATTCCCGCACCCGGAAAACACCACATCTAGTATAACCCTGCCACTGTGTTAAATCGTCAAGTGCAGTAACACGCCGGTTTACGTCGGGGATGCGTTCCGGAAGGGCGCGACGGCGAATATCGAAACGGCGTCAATGAAAGCGATGTCAAGGGCTGTGGGTGGAGGCGATGGCTGAGAGGCGACGGATAACGGGAACAGACGGACGATGCTTAAGTCAGCGATGTAAGTGTGGGGGGGGGGGGGGGGTCGAGGCGACGCGAATCGGGTAAGGGCGGTGTGAATGATAGAGTGACGACGTGTTTGCGAAACGACGTCAAAGGGGGGAGACTAAAATCGGGATGTTACTGCACCACGCCATCCAGGTGTAATTGCATCGACGAACGACAGGGGGAACGATCAAATTATCCCGTGAGAGATGAAGGCCTGGCTATATCCGTCTGATCGGGATGTGGCCCGTCTGCCAGTAGTGGCGTGAGCGAAACAGTTGCAGGGCTGCGCCTTTACCTTGGTTGAGTGTCAGAGCAAGAACGGCTCCCGCGAAGTGGTGGCAGGGGAGGAGGGAGGAGGAGGAAGAAGGAGGGAGGGAGGGAGGAGGAGGAAGAAGGAGGGAGGATGAAGAGGAAGAGGGAGGAGCAGGAGGGAGGGAGGGAGGAGGGAGGGAGGGAGGGAGGAGGAGGAGGGAGGGAGGGAGGAGGAGGAAGAAGGAGGGAGGAGGAAGAGGAGGAGGATGAAGAGGAAGAGGGAGGAGCAGGAGGGAGGGAGGGAGGAGGGAGGGAGGGAGGGAGGGAGGGAGGGAGGAGGAGGAGGGAGGGAGGGAGGAGGAGGAAGAAGGAGGGAGGAGGAAGAGGAGGAGGATGAAGAGGAAGAGGGAGGAGCAGGAGGGAGGGAGGGAGGAGGGAGGGAGGGAGGAGGAGGAGGGAGGGAGGGAGGAGGAGGAAGAAGGAGGGAGGAGGAAGAGGAGGAGGATGAAGAGGAAGAGGGAGGAGCAGGAGAGAGGGAGGGAGGAGGGAGGGAGGGAGGAGGAGGAGGGAGGGAGGGAGGAGGAGGAAGAAGGAGGGAGGAGGAAGAGGAGGAGGATGAAGAGGAAGAGGGAGGAGCAGGAGGGAGGGAGGGAGGAGGGAGGGAGGGAGGAGGAGGAGGGAGGAGGGAGGAGGAAGAGGAGGAGGATGAAGAGGGAGGAACAGGAGGGAGGGAGGGAGGAGGAGGAGGGAGGGAGGGAGGGAGGAGGAGGAGGAGGAGGAGGGAGGGAGGGAGGGAGGGAGGAGGAGGGAGAAGAAGGGAGGAGGAAGAGGAGGAGGATGAAGAGGAAGAGGGAGGAGCAGGAGGGAGGGAGGAGGAGGAGGGGGGGGAGGGAGGAGGAGGAGGGAGGGAGGGAGGGAGGGAGGAGGAGGAGGGAGGGAGGGAGGAGGAGGAAGAAGGAGGGAGGAGGAAGAGGAGGAGGAGGCAGTAGCAAGAGGGAGAAAGTAGAAGTGAGGGAGGGGGAGTGAGGGATGAGGAGGGAGGAGGAGGGAGGAGGAGGGAGGAAGAGGGGGGATGAAGAGGAGGAGGCTTCCCAAAAAGTGAATCTTTGAGGACCCTATCGAGTTGGTGAGTGAGCGGGTCCAACCACACGAGCAGAACACGATGTTTACATGAAGTATATATATATACTGTACCGTATTCTGGTTATGAGACGCACTCCCTTAATTTTTTGAACGTACAAATTGTGCGTGCGTCTTAAAATCCGATGTGTGTGTGTGTGACCAGATCCCGATCCTCCGATTGGCAATGTTGGCTAGGTACGATGCGCAAGCAGTTCGACATTGCACCGCACACTTTTGTATCCCATTACTGACACACGGCAAACGTCAGTCTTACTTTCCGGAGCGTCTGGAGAACACGGTATGCTGTATATATATATACTTGTTATATACGGTATGCTGTATATATATACTTGTTATATACGGTATGCTGTATATATATACTTGTTATATGAAGATGCTTAAGGGGAGGTGATTTATCACCTAAATAACCATAAACGCTCTCATCTCGAGCGATATGAGATTCTGTATCACATCATCTTGAGTTGACATTGTCGAGATGGGAGTGCCACTTACCAATAGCGTCGCCTAAACGAGCACTATTTGATGAATGGGCGCCCGACACTGCTGATGAGTCACAGGGAGATCGAATCTTGGGGCAGAGTTTTAGCGTATTTACACAAGTGGCTGCTGGCGGAAATGGGCAGGATTGTCCCGGTGATTATAATTGTAAGATTGAGACATTGCGGAGATTGAGACGTTGCGGAAAGTAAGACGCACCCACAACTTACGCTCGGTACCAATAAAGTTTATACAGCTCTACTCTAACACACGCACGCACACATGTACGCACACATGCACGCACACATGCACGCACACACCGGATTATAAGACGCACGCCCTAACTTTCGCTTTAGAATACTGCACGAGTAAAAAGCGAGTCTTATAATCCGTAAGCATGCGGACATTCCTGGAAGGCCAATCGGCCAATAGACTAAAATATACTTACTTTTTATGTTAATAGTTAATATAAAGGATCATGAATTGATTTATTTTACCTAACTTATGCACGTAACTACTTCATTTATAAACTCTATCAACAACAAAAAAAATAGTTTTACCACGCGGGAAGGGGGGCTGTGACGCACACCCAGCTTTAGATCAACCATCGATCAATACATCTCAACATCCTCACGGTCGTCTCGCGCGACCCCTAATTGGGATGCTCGTCGAGAGTGAATCGATGTTGACGGCCCTCCACGTGGCCGCCAGCACACGTGGCCGAGCGCGGGGAAACGCTCGTGGCGACTGACTGCCCATCAAGCGCAGCGTTGTCAACATCACACGGACGGGGAGCGGGGGGGGGGTTGTTGTCGGCATCGACCCTCGCTGATGGCACCATCAAAGGCCGCGTCGGAGACTCTGCCTCCAATTACGCGTTGCTCACAACGCGATGTTGGGGGGCTTGAGCGGTGGAAGCATGGTCGGCGTTCTTGCGGCGAGTCGATATCTGAACATGGCAAAGTGCCGGCTCCCACCCCGCGCCTCCTCCAACCCACCCCATTCACGAACCTGTAGCCGCACTGACCAGCCCGGCGAAGTATGGCCTATCAACAGCGACGGCCGATGCGAAGTGGAGGAAGGGAGGCCTTCATTCCTAAGTGGATTGACAACGGACTGGGAGTCATCATTATTATTATCATCACTATTATTATAACAGCGGTGTGAGCTTGAAGCCGTACATTACGCGTTTAACTTTCTTTTCGTCACAGTCGCATTACAGCGGTGCTCTTGGCGTCAATCGCATCACGAGACGGAGACAGCTCAACGATTTACGACCTCTCTCAAAGCGAACAGTGCACCACCCTGCGCCGAGGCAATGACGACCCGGGCAATACAGAGGGACGCCACGGGTTAAGATGCCGAAAAGGTGCGCACTGCAATGATTGCCCGTTGGCCTCTTGGTGTTTGTCGCCAAGGTTGTCGCGTCGTGCGCACGAGACGAGGGGACTGCTAAATCACCGCCTCCTGCCACGGACACCTGCGTCACTTTCGCTTTCTTCTGGATCCGGCCGAGGGCGGCGTTGGACCAGCGTGGGCTCCGTCTCTCGATCACCACGCCAACCCCCCTCCCCCCCTCCCCCCCTCGATCACCCCCCCTCCCCCCGGCTCCTCCGTCTCTCTCACGACGCCTCCTTGCACTCGGAAATCTTCTTGAAGCTCTTGCGGAAGCTGTCGTCGAGGAAGGCGTAGAGGAACGGGTTGAGGCAGCTGTTGGCGTAGCTGAGGCTCGTGATGAAGTAGGAGAGGCCGACGATGAACGGCGTCTGCTGCACGTCTGTGGTGAAGGCCACAATGATCGCCAGGTGGTAGGGCGTCCAGCAGAAGAGGCACACGGTGATGACCACGAACACCATGACCGTGACGCGCTTCTTCGCCTTGTCCAGCGCCTGCGCGTGCGAGTTGAGGCGCATGCTGCGCAGACGGTAGAGCATGGCGCTGTAGAGGACGCAGATGGTGGACACCGGGATGACGAAGCCGAGGAGGAGGGCGTAGAGGCGGCTCGCCTTGTGCCAGAACTTCTCGGGCTCGGGGAAGTCGAGCCAGCAGCTCGTCCTGTGCAACTCGTCCGTGTAGGTGGTGGCGAAGACGGCGAAGGGCAACACGATGAGCGTGACGAGCATCCACACGCACAAGGACACGATCTTGGCGGCGCGGTAGGTTCGCCGAGACAGCTTCTGAGACTTGACCGTGGCCACCACCACCAGGTAGCGGTCGATGCTCATGACGGTGAGGAAGAAGATGCTCGTGAACATGTTGAACTGGTCGATGGCGATGATGAGCTTGCACATGACCTCGCCGAAGGGCCAGTTGAGGAGCAGGTGGTTCGCGATGTTGATGGGCAGCACCAGCGTGAAGAGCTCGTCGGCGATTGCCAGGTTGAGGATGAACACGTTGGTCACCGTCTTCATCTTGGGGCCCTTGAGCACCACGTATATGACGGCGCTGTTGCCCGTGAGCCCGATGGCGCAGATGATGGAGTAGATGATGGGCATGGTGATGTAGAAGTCGGAGCAGTAAGGCGGCGTCGCGCAGCCGAACAAGGTGGAGTTGCCCGCGTCGGCGTAGTCGTCCGAGCTGCAGTTGCTCCCGTTCGTGGGGACGCAGTCGAGGGCCGCCGGTCCCTGCATCTCGGTCCCCATGCTGCCAAGACGTTGTTAGTTTATCCGCATCCCCCACACACCCCACCCCCGAACACGCCAACCGCTCCCCCCCGCCTCCTCCTCCACCAACAACGAGTTTCCTCGCCCAAATCCAATGCAAGTTCTGTCAATTGCACGGGTGACCATTAAGCGCGCGCCGGGAAACGTCTTGGGGTCGAGATGGATTGTGCGTGCATTGGTTGACCGACGTAAATTGAGTTTTTTTCGCACCGTACGTTTTAACGAAATGAGTTTGTCAATCTGGACGATGTGAAAGTGCGTAGCTGTAGTGGCTTCCTAATATCGGAAGGAAAGAGCGTTCCAGACGTCCGCAGAAACGCTTCTGAAAGCGCGCGATGATGACGCGGTGACGGCCGTCTTCATTCGACAGCGAGCCAAAAGCCGCCGCCGCTGCTGCTGCTACTACTGCTGCTGCTACTGCTGATGCTACTGCTGATGCTGCTATTGCTGCTGCTACGAGGACGACCACCGGAGTTGGCGTGGTTGGTGGTCTACGCTCCTTGACGAGGCCAGCGAGGCATCGTGGTTCATCGCCGCGTCACTGGGCCGAGTGCTCCACTATGCCCCCCCCCCACCTTAATAACGAGGAGCGGATCGTGAAGAGACTCCTTGGTCGTATCCCTGATGAGTGGCCTAAGGAGACAAAGGGACGTTAATTGCAAATAGCGAGCGGTTAATGACGCGGGGCGATGCGCGATTTGTCACAAGTTAACCAGGTGTCAGTCACGCGGGGCCTGCATATCGGTGCGATGAATCTTCTGCATCTCCTGTAACGGACTGTTGCGGCAAGTGCTGTTAGCGAGCACCTATGAAGGCTGGCACGGCACACGAGGGGGTGGGTAGCCAACACCACGCCCCGGCTGCCTTTGTGTCCCCAATGCTGATAATTACACACCGCACCAGGTACTCATTTGAGGCTGAGTCGGCCTAGGGGAGACTCAGGACCGGTTCATTCGTCGCGAGCGTGAAATCGAACTCTGATGGCTGGATTCGTAGCGCAGTGCGCTAATCACTGCGCCACCGCTCCCCAGTCACGCACGCGCGCGCGCCCTCACGCAGCGTTGCATTACAACGGATGCGACAACGGAGACGCGAAAATGAGTAAATAACTACACGTCCCTTGGGTCAAAAATTTATGAACCGCAAGTGGAGCATGCGCCTACATCGCGGATAATTGTGCGAACAAAATCGGCAACTCCTCCGAACTTTGTTTTTCAAACGCGAAACTGTTGCGCGCGCGTCAAATGTTCCAAAATGCGTAAACATCGTTCTTGGAAGAACCCATCCGCCGCGCTGTGCAAAGCTCTGCGATGAGTTGCCGGGTTCCCACCGCGCGTTGCTGCGGCACGATGTCCGACGTTTCGCTGACGGGAATGCTCACCGGCACGTGGAGCGAAACGTCGGACATCAAGACCAAGCAAAGCACGCGGCACGACCGGAACACACGAGTCGATGTTTTTTTTGTATTAAGCTAATTAATGTTGCACAAAGCAAACGACAGAGAAAGCGACAACGCAAACAGCAAAGCAAATAAAGGATGGTGCTCCGCGGGTCACTGTTGTAAACGAGCTTGGGACTGAATGTGTCTTACCCAGCGTAAACAAATACAACCAATCACAAAACAACACTTAGACGGGGGTTATTGAACTCGAGTGTGAATCCTTACCGAGGTGTGGACTTAGTAGCGGGATGATGCGAAGGGGCCAGGCTGGAGCGAGAGGAAAGAGGCAGACTGGAGAGAGAGGAGAGAGAGAGGCTGGAGAGAGAGAGGACAGATGACGGGGAGCTCTGCATGCAGTTATGAGCTACCCGTCGGAGGCCGTTGGACTGCGAGAAGGGATGCGTGCAGAACGAGAGAGAGCGAGAGAGTGAGCGAGAGAGTGACCGAGAGAGTGAGCGAGAGAGTGAGCGAGAGGTGGGGGTTTACATAAAGCAAAGTAAAAAAAATTACGAAATGATGAACGAAGCAAAGTGCCGACTACATCGAGCATCTTCTTGTTTCCACTGATCGTAAAAAAAGAGAGAGGAGAGAGAGGGGGGCTGCAGAGAGAGAAGAGAGAGGCAGGCTGGAGCGAGAGGAGAGAGACGGAGGCTGGAACGAGAGGAGAGAGAGGCAGGCTGCAGAGGCGGAGTCGCAGCTCTGAGCGCGCCTCTTCCGAGTTGGAGTCCTCAATGCGGAGTTCCCCGCCCCCGCAATTCCACCGTGTAGGGGACGGGGGGTAGTACCTGGTGTAGCGGTGTGTAGTAAACGTCGCCACTCGGGAGACAAAGGCGGCCGGGCGTGGTGCTGGCCACCCACCCCCTCGTGTGCAGTGCCGGTCTTGCTAGGTGCTACTCGCTAACAGCACTTGCCCCAACAGTCTGTTGAGGCTACCACGGGGGATCTTTGTCTTTGTTGTGCGACACGATCTCGGCTACGATACCCGGTCGTGCACGAGAATTACTCACAGCCCGCTGTCAATCCACTGCTGGATGAAGCCTCCCCCCCCCCACGCCGTAATGGTTTATGCAGAGGACGGAATACATCATTAGGACGATTTACATAATTACAACACAAAGGGAAATCACCGGCTCGGAAGGTCGGTGATGATTTGACCCGTGCAGGCTGTGTTGAGTAAATGCATCATCGTGCGTCCACGTCTGTTCCAATTTAAGGGTTTCTATCTCACGTCTTGTGCCCCTCCTGGTTACAGGCGTGTAGATAAGGAGCTCTGCTCTGCTCACACGGAAGACGTCAGGTCCCACAATTTGCTCATCTCCCCCCCCACAGAGCCCAGTGTGGGAGAGGGGGGCGGGGGTAGCCTCCGCGGAGATGGAGTGATGGGATTGCTGCGGTGGCTAGGAGATGTTAAATGTTAACTACCTCGCCAGGTATACAGGAGGTTGTGGGTTCGGTTCCGACCCTGACACGTGTTGTATATTTGGAGTGTGCGTGTCTCTCTCTCCCCGTGGCCGCGTGAATTTTTCTCTGATTCCTTCGGTTTTTTTGCCTCCACATGTGTAAACATGCGTTTAGAGTTTTTGGCTGATGCTATATATTTTCACCGTGATAAGCCACTTCGTTGAGCTATCATTTGTGGCCAGGTCACTTCTGACAAAAGAGTCATATATAGCTCAGTGGGCCTTGCCTGGTAAAATCTAATAAAACCATGTTATTGTTTTGTGAGTGTAGTTTAAATTAGCTCGTGCGCACGGAGCTCGACGGCTTGTTGCATCTGGAGAGCTTGCGAGTGGGGGATTCATCCAGCAGTGGAATTATAGACGACACAAGACTCGAATTCGGTGGAGCTCAAGGGAAACGTCTCAGCTTTTCAGAGGGGTGTTTTGTTCCCAGCTGGGCCCTTAACGCATCACCCAATTTATGCCGCCAACGTCGCTACAACATGATGCTCCCCTCCGTGAACGAGTCTCGTCTGTGCGCGGCGACGAACTGTGGCATTTACGAGTCAAATTATTTCAGCTTCACACCGAGGCCGGCACTTCTTTGATTTAAATATCAGCACGACTATGACCGCTCATTTGTAGAAACTGTGTTCTTACATCGTTCACCGCATTCATCCCCCCCCCCCCCCAGACTTATTGATGCACAAGCGGTGTACGGTCATTGATAGCACATCAGACTTGCGATCCAGGCGTTCTCGGTTCGATCCATGGGGTTTTTTGGAACAGAGTTTTCCATCAGAGTGTTTATTGTGGGGAAACCCTGGACCTGTTTAGATTCCATCCGTTGCTTCCCCACTCATTCTGCATATGCGAGTGAAGCTTGACACATGCCAGTGAAACTGATATATTTTTATTCTCACAGAGCTAGAATTTAAACGAAGTGCGTGATCAGTTTTTTGTTGGTTTGTGCAGTCATTGGGAACCGAGCTGAGGCCACCAACTCATGACAAAGACGACCACCGCATCGCGCGACGCTTTCAGATGCGGTTTTGCGGCCGTCTGGAACGCTCTTCCTTTCCGATATTAGGAAGCCAATGGAGCCATGCACCTTTAAATCATTTACATTGACAAACTCAGTTCTTTAGAACTGCTTTATGTGTGGTGTGGACCAATCAGTTTCAAGGACAATGCATACATTATCAGAGTATTGTTTTTGTTTGCATTTGACTGCAAGTATTGTGGTTAATGTAAACATGATTCCTTGCAAAAGGTGTCAGTTTTGTTGCCAGAAAAAAGGGTAAAAACCCTATTAGTATGCTTTTTGTGTGTTCGTTTAATGTCCTTCCCCCCACACCTCCGATCCGCGCGGTTGGCTGCGGAGTCCGCGTGCTGACGATTGATGCTCTTTGACGAGAACAGCAAGGTACCGCGGTTAATTTGTGACAAGTACGGCGCGAAAGAAGTTCGACACACATACACACGCACATGCGCACGTACACAGCGAGGTCTTGGTTGACTCCCACGTGGCGGCCGCCCGCGATTCTCGAGCCCAGAACTCGAGCGACGTGAATGTGTGGACCAATCGGCCATCTCCACACGTGGCCGTCATCACAGCCGCGCGTTTCTTCCCTGCGGCAGTAATCGCGCACACGGTGGGGGTGGACGTTGCGGTGACGCCACCGCAACAACAACAACGGCAACAACAAAATTACCCGCAATTTTCTTGAGGATTGGAGCCATCACATCACTCGGCGTACGATGTGAATAATTATTAGCAAAATGCCACGCTAAAAGCCCCTCTCTTGTGCCATACCGATCCATCACTGCTCCCTTAAGCAATGAGCTTTGATTTACGTCGAAACAAGAAAGTGCCTTCTGACAATAAATTTACCGATTTCATAGGCCCTAATTGCACGTGTCCATTCCCTGTGGCTGTGCACCCGCGGTTATTTAGTGGCGTTTTAAGGACACCTGAGGCAACTAATGGGTCTCCCATAAAGTTTGTGGGGAAAAAGGAGAGATATACGCGCTCAGGGCGCATGACGCTTGCAATAAATGTGACGGGAACCTTGGTAATAAAACAAATTAATCCATACACTTTTACAAAAAAGCAAGCTTGTTGATAGTGCATTAAGCTAATTAATGCGACAAAATAAATAGGCAGACGTAACGCCTCATTGCCGTGTTTGTAACTTAATATGAACAAATATTATTTTTGTCCCCACATCCCATCGGCTGCACAGCATTCTGGGAGTACATTTTGTCAACGGCAAATGCAAGCGAACTCTCCACTGGCTTTGATATTGAACGTCGCATCAGCAGATTCGTGAACTGAACGATGTCCATAGGCGTGGACCCTGCTTGTTCGATATGGGTAGGAGTTCGACTTAAAACTGTATCTCACGTAACACATGGGCATTAAACCACATGCACAATCATCAGCCATGATCAATCCAATGCTGGACGAAGTCCTCCCCAAGCAGCCACCATCTCAACAATGACTGTCTAAGCCAGACCGTCAACATGTGCTGTAGACGTATTAGCACCAATGGATAAATCCCCCCCACCCCTCCCCGACATAAAAAGTAACGTCAAAATCACGTAGACATACGGCATTAACGTTTCACAAATCGCACAGCTCTAAATTATGACTGGAAGAACAGTTGACATTTCCATGTATCCGTACTATAAAGCGTTACATTTATCGCTGCCTCCGTCTGAAAGACGCTGCTCTTCAATAAAGAATGGCTCTCCGAAAGGCGGGAGGAGCGCGGCTCTCAGAAAGCAACATACAGTGCTCGCGTTCACTCGTCGCCGGAGACACTTGGCGTTGACAGGTCTCATCCCCGCAGCACAGCCCTGAGCCCAGGGCTAATTTGTTATGCGTCGAGATGTCGGGAAAAAAGGAGAATGAGGAATTCATTACCTGCAGCTCTTTGTTGCCAATAGTGACACATCATTTTGAAACCGTGTCAATTATGCATCTCTAGAGGCTCATAAAACGGCGTTGCTCGTCGAAGTGCATCAATTGAATTTGTCTGCACACTTTGTGCGGATTGTTCTGAAGAATAGGCAGACTAATTTTTGACATTGTATTAAAAAAAATATCTAAGTACATGCAATGCATCATTTTGGTTGTTGTTGTTGTTGTTGCGGGACGCACAATAATCCCACAGAGCCCGCACGATTCCTCAAAGCGCCCCTCCATCTCGGTGGACAGAGTCCCGCTCATGAAAGCGGAACGCGCGTTCGGCGTCGGCCGTAACACAATGACGCGTGTGCGCCGCGCCAAGATGCGAATACAGATTTGTTTACATTATTTATTGACCGAGAAAAGCTGTGCCCTTATTGAATCCAAAATAAAAAGCCGATAAATCCAGCGGGAAAAAAATAAAAAATAACAATATATATATTAAGGGAAGCGGCGTCGCGCCGAGGAATAATGGGGGGGGAAAAGATTGGACCGCTGATGGTATATCTGTCTTGGTCCAGCAATTGTCGAGTGTTCGAGTTGCGTGCGCACTCGAAGCCAAAAGTGCGACGTGAACGTTCGAAACCGGGAAACGGCCGCGCAGTCGGGCAGCGCTCTTGTCCACTCAGTGTCCCTTGTGGGGCAAGTACATCATCGCTGGACATAATCTCGCTCGCATTTCTGAGCCCCGAAAATAGACCCGGTTATCAGGGTTGCTTCTGATTTGAAAGGGGGGGTGGGGGGGGGGGCAATTTTGCGGCACATATTGGATGGGCCTTGGGGGGGAAGGGGCAGATGGAATCTCGTGACACGAGGACGGTGGCTGCTTGCGAGGTTTGCTTTTTGCTGCTCGCGCTCAAGATGTCGAGTGGGGACGCGACGTATTCTCAATGCGCTCTTCGCGCAAGCAGCTCGTCACAAGCATGTGCTAAGGGCCCTCTCAAAGTGACTGAATACGCAATCATAAAGGGGCGTGGGAGGTGGCAGCGGCATGGCGAGGCCTTCATCTGGCAGTGGATTGACCATAGCTGGTGATGACGTAGCTTCATGATGACGTAAATTGTCCAAATATAATGTCTCATGGCCCCAGTAGTGAGGCCCCAGTTCTTAGGGCCCAGTACTTAGGGCCCAGTACTCATGGCTCTCAGTACTCACGGCCCCATTACTAATGGCCCTCAGTACTTATGACACCGCTTCAGTGGCTCCTCTTTGTGCAAGGTGTAAGCTTTACTTATTGATTTACTAATTTCTAAACAAACAAACAATCCCATCGTCATGACGTCGATGGAGCTGCCCACCGTCATCGCAAGAATGGCGGCGGACCCACGTGACTTCTGGGAGCGGCGGGCGGCAAATTGTGGAGGCATTGAAACTGCGCTGCTTTGTGTCACGGGGGTCGCCAGAAACGAGTGGCGTTCCTCAAAGTGTCGACAGCCACTGTTGGGAGACCTTTCCAAGGCACTGTCTGTAGCAGCAGCAGCAGCCAGCAATGTTCCTAACGTCCAGGGTTAAGAATTAAGAGGCACGGTAAAAAAAAGGTTGTTGTAGCTGTCAGTCTCTGACATCCCACTTGCTCGTCAGAGCGACCGCTGTATATGTTCAACTACCACACTGCAGGTCAACATACTTCTCGCGTATGGTATGGGGGATGGGGGGCAACAGTTCTTATGGATGATGTCACAGTTGAATGTTAAGGTGCTTCAACCAATCCAAGGCGGTTGTAGACGTTGTTGGGATTGCAGCGATAACGCCGGGGTCGTGTGCGGCGTGGATGGAGTGCTTTGTTGGTGATGCGTTTGATGGTTTGGGCTTTTACAAAAAAAATGTTTCTCTGCTTCTCTAGCACCGATCGGCTTGGGATTTCCCCACCCATCGTTTTGTGTTGTTGTTGTCCAAAGTAGGTGATTGAAAACCCATTTCTTTAAAACAGCTTTTTGCGTTTTAGTTTGTTGTCATTCCCCCGCACCTCCGATTAGCACGGTTGGCTACGTACGATGCGAAAGAAGGTTCAACGTGCGCACATATACACACACACACACGTGTTGTCACTGGTGTCACTCAGCAACTTCCCACTGCTGGACAAAGGCCTCCCCCATTCCTCTCCCTCCCCACACCCCCAGCGCCCGGTTGCCCCCGCGGCATCTGTGCCCCGTGGCTGTCGTCTCGCTGCCGCGGTCATTTCCGCCGTCTCCCCTCCCACGCCTCGCTTTGCCTCCACTCGGCCTCTTCTCCTCGCGATGTGGCCTGCCTCTAATTGCCCTTTTCGACTTCTTTCGCATTAACCGCGGTTAACTGTTTCCGTTAAAAGTTACACGAGTCTTCGCCTGCCTTCCGCTTTTATTCCCTTGGCCACTTTTGTAATTTTTCGGAGTAGTTTGAAAATGTCCGGTATTGTTTCTAGATTCTAACGAATGCACACTGTGGCTTACTTTTGAAGAGGAGGGTACCCCAGGGTCTTCAACATGTTTTCATCTCGCAGAGAGAACGTTTTATAATTTTCCCACCAAAGAAATCCAATCTGCAACTCCAAGAATAGTGGCCAATTGATCGGCGTTCCACTGGAATTCACTTTATTATTAACTACCTCGCCTGGTATACGGGAGGTAGTGGGTTCGATCCCGACCCTGACGCCTGCTGTATATCTGGAGTTTGGTGTTCTCCCCGTGGTCGCGTGGAGTTTTCTCCGGGTCCTCTGTTTTTTCCTCCACATCTAGAAGCACGCGTTTAGAGTATTTGGCTTCTATAACTGTCAACATGATAAGCCACTTCGTTGAGCTATCATTGTGATAGCCAGTTCGCTTCTAATAAAAGAGCTACATAGCTCAGTGGGCCTTACCTCGTAAAATAAAACATGGTTTAGTTTAATGTGGTCACCAGGCCAGCGATTAATTCGCGACCTGTTGAATTCTTCTCATCGCCTTGCTCAAATGCGAGGCTGCCGCAGAGAGTGGACAATTTCGCGCAAATCCGTAGCAATACCAGCAGAAGGTACAGGCTGTAGGGCTCACAAGGTGGGCATCAGATGGCGTTGTACAGTACACTATCTATGCTCCCCTTCGCCGACTTGCGATTAATTAATTACCATTGTGGTTTCGGTGTTGACATACCCCCCTCGACCTGACACGGATTGCGGGAGACCCTCATCCAGTAGTGGATTGACAAAGGGCAGTACATGTACTGTTTACGTACCCTACAAGGTGGGCAATATTTCTTGTGACCCACAATTAATTTACATTTGCTTTCTTCCTTTGCATATTCATTTATGTTTTAAACAAACCTTTAAATGGGGTTCACAAGACATCAGGACCACCCTGTACACGTGGACGGAGACGTAATAATGATCTACGGCCGCCGTGCGTTCGGAACCGTCGCTGCACTCTCCGCTGACGCTCGTGGCCCTGCGCCCCAGTCAGTTGTCCTGCACGTGCTTTGCTCCTGGCTGTGTGCGATCGCCTCGTGTGGCTTGCTGATGGCAAGCGGCGACAGAGTTCCTGCTCGCAGCATGCTCGAACAATGTTGCACCGTGATCTCTTCGCG
This sequence comes from Lethenteron reissneri, assembly GCF_015708825.2. Taxonomy (NCBI): domain Eukaryota; kingdom Metazoa; phylum Chordata; class Hyperoartia; order Petromyzontiformes; family Petromyzontidae; genus Lethenteron; species Lethenteron reissneri. Next base: position 11,023,520 of record NC_083820.1, on the reverse strand, counting down.
TCGTTTTAATTCCTCCCGTGCCCATTGTCTTGACACTTCGCTTCAGCAGGAGCTGTCCAGCGCTGAGCTCCGGCAAATTATTCGCCGCCTGTTGCGGAGGTTATTGAGAGCGGGGATGGGGGTGGGCAGTAGTGGCGGTGCGGTATTGATGTGGCGAGCGCGCTGCGCTACAAACCCGGCGACCCCAGTTCGTCGATTCCCGCTCACGGACAATACCAGCGACGATTATCCGTATCGGTCCTGGGTCTCCCCTAGGTCGATTCAGCCTCAAATGAGTCCCTGGTGTCGTGTGTAAACATCTCCACTGGGCAAAACAAAGGTGGCCGGGCGTGGTGTTGACTACCCACACCCTCGTGTGCCGTGCCGGCCTTCATAGGTGCTCGCTAACAGCACTTGCCCCAACAATATGTTAAGGCTATACGGTGTATCTTTGTCTTTGGTGTGTGTGTGGTGGGGGGGGGGGAGTGCAGAGCCGTTCCCGATGGTACGGTTAATCGTGGCGACCGCCCGGGCCCCGCGCTTTGGGTGGCCCGCGATTCTACATCATGGTGTGAGATGGCCACGGTACTTATAGGGCCCCAGTAGACGGCTCTGGGTGAGACATGCACAATATGTATTGGGAAATGAATCCCTTGGCTGTGACAACTGATATCAAATGACTGCATTCCACGGTCAAAATGCAACAACAACAACCATGTCATTCTCCCTATGCACAGAGCTCTAATGAGATATTATATAAGTCGTGGAGGGAGCTGCGATTGTTACTCTTGTGTATATCGTGTAACCTGCTGGCGGAAGGCCACGTGGTGATGTGTGGCTGTGGGGGTGGCGACATGACCTTGCCCTCTGCCAGGAGCTTTCTCTTTATAAAACCTACAACTAATGCATGAGTGTGTCTTTGTATTCGTATGTGCAAATACGTGTGTGTTTGTGCCATCGTGTGTGTGTGCATATGTGGGGGAGCGGTGGCGCAATGGTTAGCGCGCTGCGCTGCGAACGCGGTGACACGAGTTAGATTCTCGCTCACGGCCAACACCAGTGACGGATAATCTGAACCGGTCCTGGCCCTTCCCTAGGTCGACTCAGCCTCAAATGAGTACACGGTGCAATGTGTAAACATTGCAACTCGGGAGACAAAGGCGGCCGGGCGTGGTGCTGGCCACCCACCCTCTCGTAGGCCATGCCGGCCTTCATAGGTGCTCGCTAACTGCACTTGCTCCAAAAGTATATTCAGTCCATATGGGGGATCTTTGTCTTTATTTGTGTGTATGTAAGCGCGTGTGCACATCTTGTCTGCATATTTGTGCGCATATACGCGCACGGTTAGCGCATTGCGCTAGGAACCCGGCAACTTGAATTTGATTCCCGCTCACGGTCAACAGTGACGATTATTTGAACAGGTCCTGGACTTCCCCTAGGTCGACTTAGCCTTGAATTAATAACTGGTGCGGTTTATGCAATCATCGGCATTGTGGAGACAAAGGCGGCCTGGTGTGGTGCTGGCAAACCCACCCCCTTGTGTGTCGTGCCGGCTTTCATTTTAGTGTGTTTGCCGAAATAGTCTGTTGTTCAAGGTCGTTTGTTGGTTTTTGACTTTCGATATGTGTGTTTTAGTTATTGTGATTGGCAGCATTGCCAAAATGGTGAAATTGAACATATTTTTTTCAATACGTAATTATTGTTTCCAACTTGTGTGGAAATTGCGTTCACATATTTCTTTAGATTTAGTGTGTGTGTGTGTCCTGGGACATCCATTAAAAGCTTTAAAATTGAGTTGTGAAAGGCAATGTTCGCGATGGCATTCCTTGAAACTCCAGTGATCGGGGAAATTGCGAATCAGATCAAATCTGCGCAATTAAGGGAACAGCACGAGATGGAGATGTCTAATGGGCATTTAAAAATAAAATCCACTCAGCATGTGCCGCTTTGACGTATAATTTTTGTGCCAAGGAATTTTGAGCAGAAGTGTCCGAGACGTGCTTCGTAATTGTTCATTATGACCGTCAATCATGGTCAATCCACTGCTGGATGAAAGCGGCAACCATCTCCCATGGTCCTGTGATTAAATAATAATCTAGCGTGCATCATCTGCACACGAGCCGATTCAATCGCTCCAAATGATAATTGCTCACATCCGATGAATTCTCAGCCCCGTATTAGAGTAGCGTGGACGCTGCCGCTGTGCAATGGTTTTCTCATTGCAATCCAGAGGTCTCCGGTTCGATCTCCAGGCGCGGCAGTTGGTACAATCGGCAAGTTTCTAAAATACTACCGCCTCTGTCCCCACCCATCAGTAGAAGTGTGTGGCACAACAGAAACGGGCATACCCAATTATTTACGTTTGTAGAAATACTGGTAAGAACCTCCTGGTTACACCAGCCCACAGGGGATTATTGTGTCCGTCCGTCCGTCGTGCATCCAAAAATGGGAGGGGTGGGGCTGGGTGGAGACGGGAGGGTGGGGAGGGGCTGGGTGGGGAGGGGAGGGTGGGGCGGGGCTGGGTGGGGAGGGGCTGGTCACCCCGTGGTGCCCTTATAAAACTCAACGTTTAACCTACTCACGCCGGCTTGTGCCTGCCCTCACAGTCGGCCATATTTGCGGAATACACCACGCCGCCGTTGACCCTGGCCATTGACCGAGCAACCCAACGTTCCTACCAGCTCCCTCCGCAGGAATGTGTTATCCCGTGTCACTACATGGGCGGTTAATACTGACTCCGACCAGTAAGTGGGTGGCAGAGCTCCTGAGTAACTTGGTAGCGCATCCCAGCCACATGGATATTGATAATTGACTTATGTGTCCAGGAAAGGCACACCTGTTTAGGTTTACGGTATTTCATTTGTTACAGGGGTGATTCCGTTTAGCCAGTTACCCGCCTCTTTTACAAGGGAGATCCGTGGTGCGCGAGCACAGCAACAACAAGCAAAGACAAAACAATAACGACATGGCAAAGAACGAGTAACAGGGTACAGGGTTCTTCAGGGCGCTGTACACTCTGGAACTATTTTTAGGGAATATTCCTGCATTGATTTTTATTCAAGGAGGTTTTCAGCCAATCATCGATGATAGTTGTATACACGCGGGAAGGTAACCGGAGCAGTCAGAGAAACCAACTTTCCTCCCAACACGCGCGAGGGAGCAACACTCAATCCCCGCACAGATGAGTCCCCTCGCTGCGCCGCCTTCTCCCGGCGAGTCAAGCCATGGCACCTCCTCGACGCCCACTGGAAGGGAGCTTCACGACATTTGTGTGATCTGTTGCCAGATAAAAGGGTAAAAAACCAATTATCATATGTTTTCTACTGGCAAATGAGGTTCCAATGGTGTAAATGCTTACCCCGAGCTCTCGTACTCTGATGGTGCATTGTCTTTGAGTTGTGCGCATTTTGGCGTCATTTGGTCCAACAACAGTGGAGACTGGGCTCTAAGAAAAGCTGTCTCGGGTGTGGACCAATCAACTTCAAGGACAGTGCATATCATTATCAGAGTTGTTTCTTTTTGTTTACATTTTGACTGCTTGTGTTGTGGTTATTGCAAACATGATGCCTTGTATAAAGGTGTCAATTTTTTGTACCAGTTGAAAGGGTAAAAACCTATTGCTATATTTGTGTGATCCACCAATCATCCCACTTGCCACGTGCATAGCCACTTCCGCCTGACTAATGGAGGCCCGATGCAGACCTGCTCAGGTGTGCGACGCGTATCAAGGCCTTTCACAGACATTCAAATGAAATGCGTTGCCATCGATCCGGCGCCAGCCGTCTCTTCGTTTTGAACGTGCAAACAATTGGGTTCGCACCGCAGCTATGCGATCGGTAGGTCACTGCGTGGTGGCGTAAAGTGTGCGTAACTGCGATCGCTTCCAAGACGTCTGACCGGCATGGAAGAGTAGGCCAAAAGACCCTTGAGAGGAGCTCTCTGTTCGGGGTGGTCCTTTCACTAAGCAGTGGAATGAGAAAGCAATTGCAGGGCTTAACCTTTCTCCTGGGTTTGCAGGACGAGTTCACATCGTTCTCTGCAGCTATCACTACGTGCCAGCACGGCACGCGGTTGGGTCACGACCGACAGAGATTGTTCCAAGAGGTGTCATGCGATTAGCACCATCGGCTACGGACGGTGCGAAAGAAGTTCAACATAGTAGGTACGCCCAGCTCGAATCCATTCCATATGAGTCGGCGGTGTGTGCCACGCGTGGTGCTGGCCACCCACTCCCTCGTGTGCCGTGCCAGCCTTCAGATGTGCTCGCTAACAGCACTTGCCCCAACAGTTTGTGAAGGCTACCACGGGGGATCCTTGTCTTTGTTTGTGTGACAGCAGTGTGATGATTCACGTGTGTGATTGGTGTGATGTCCACGTACCGTGTGTGGTGTAATGTGCATGTGTGTGACCACGGGGTAATGTTCACGTGTGTGACCACGGGGTAATGTTCATGCGTGTACACGCGGCAAGCGCCGCCGCTGCTGTCGCCGGCATCCATCGGACGAGCATCGCTCTCAAAGGGAGCGCGGCGCTGGGCAGAAGCGGAGCGAGGTGTGAGAGGTGGAACGCGTCTCACTCCCAAGTCCCCGTCTAGCTCTCAAGGCCCCGTCTCACTCCCAAGTCCCCGTCTCCCTCCCAAGCCCCCGTCTCGCTCTCAAGACCCCGTCTCACTCCCAAGACACCGTCTCCCTCCCAAGACCCCGTCTCCCTCCCAAGACCCCGTCTCCCCCCCAAGTCCCCGTCTCCCTCCCAAGACCCCGTCTCCCTCCCAAGACCCCGTCTCGCTCCCAAGACCCCGTCTCGCTCTCAAGATCTCGAGCATTGAGCATGTGCCGACCCCTGGAGCGTCGCGACCGCATTTACGAGAAGGGGACGCGGTGGCCACGCGTACCCACGCCCCCAGCACACAGACCAATGTCGCATCATCTGCAAACGAATGTTAAATGCTGAAATGGAACGATTAAACGGTGTTATCTAGGAATGATGATTTTATTTGGGATGAACACGTTTATCGGATTTTTAAGTAAAATTTCAGATGAATATATATTTATTAAACCGATTTCCCTCGTGTACGAATGTCGGCCGTCTTGGTGCCCAACGCAACGAAGATGTCATCCGATCCCACATGACAACGCTTTTTTTATGGGCAAAAGTGCCGATGTGACATCAAATCAGCGACGTCGCTTCACAGTTTTTATGCGACCACTCCAAAATAAAAAAAAAATTCTCGTCGGTTAGAATTATCCGACTTGTTGTGTCTCGGCCTGATTTTCACTTTATTTTGGATTAGCGTGACAATCGAGAGAGCATTTCTCGTGACCTGTGATTCTGTTCAGTTAATTCTTGCCCCAGCTCTCACCCCCTACGAATGTGAGGCAAGGCTGCAAAGCCCAGAGCTTAATTGGATTTATAAATGGGGCTGAGCCATCGGTGGGGGGGGGGAGTATTTTGCCTGCTAATTCCTCGCTTGGCAGACGTCTATAAGGATACGGAATGACTCGCACGTTATCCCACCACACGAGATCTGTGGGATGGGGGGTGGGGGGGGGAGGGCGAGAGGGGGGATTGAAGAAACTTGCACCAATATTTAAACTCCCACGGAGTGCCAGATTATCCTAGCAGCAAAAGTAGCTACATATGTAGTAGTAGCCTACATATGTCGTAGCTACATATGTAGTAGCTACGGGCCCCGCACTTTCAAGTGCCCCGCGCTAAATGCTTTCAAGCTATCAATTCCGGTTCAGTGAGTCTGCACTTGCTCTATTACTATAGTACTATACTGCCTTCAACTATTACGAACGACTGGGTGTTTAAGGTTAGCGATTTGTCGTATTATCTGGCTGTATAGCAAATGAAAAAATACAATTACTTTACGGTGCAAGTAGAAAAATTGTGTGTTTTAATGTGTAAGTGTTTATTTATTTTATTTAGGACCCCTTTATAACATCGTATGCTACAGTCCCTGCACGAGCTTCATCCGGCACTGATCACACGCCGGGAGGTCGGATTGAACCGGCCCCAATTCACCGCGTAACGAGCGTTGGGGGGTAAGGGGTACCTTGCAACCCCCTCCCCCCACCCCCCGTGGCCAAGGCAACCACCATGAGAATTGTTTTCAACAACAACGTAATAGAACAAAAACTGATGTAATGATGCGATTCGGCAAGAGGAGCCGCGAACGTATAATAGCCTCGGCGCGATCGTGCGAGACAAATCCGCGTGTTGGGGTCCCCACTTCACCGCGTGCCCCACCCTCCTGAGCCGGTAATGTCCGCCACTGCCACGCCGCTGCGTCCGTGGCACTGCGGTCTCTCGCTGTCCCCTCCTCGCTGCCTCGGTGCCTCGGTGGACACACGGCGAGGAGACGCCCGCGGGCGTCGCTGTGCCGCTGACTCTCATCAGACGCCACCCCCCCGCTGATGTATTTATTTGGCCATCATCGTACGTATATTCTTAGGTTTTTTTTCTCGGTAAAGTCACGTAGGTAAAAAATCTAAATTAATAAAAGTAAAATAAAAATAACATAAAAATCTAGAATCATCGTACGTAGCCAACCGTGCTCATCGGAGGACAACAAACTCAACACAAAACGCCGTTCAAAAGAAATTTGTTTTCCAACTAGATTATGATTTAAAAGCGGATGGCTCCAGTTGCTTCCTTTATATCGGAAGGAAGAGCGTTCCAGACGGCCGCAGAAGCGCATCTGAAAGCGCCGCGTGAAGCGGTGACCACGGCTTTGGTTCGATGGCTAGCCCAAAGCCGCTGTTGCGAGGATGACCGTAGTTCATAATCATCATCATCAGCAGCAGCAGCCATGGTCAATCTACTTCTGGATCAATTCTAGATTTGAAGCTTTTGTGACTTCTGGATCAATGTCTCGCCAAGCCGCCGTCACTTCCAAACACCTTCTAGAGCGACCCTCGAGAGCTCCCTCTATCGGGAGTGCTTTCATCAGCAGTGGCATGAGCAAGAAAATGCAAGGCTGAACCTTTTCCTTCAAACTAAGCAATAGCACAGTGAAGGCGACGCACCCAGTTCTTGGGACATCGCTATACACGGCTATAGAATGTTGTTAAATGGAATACACGCATGCATATGTCCATACGCATACGCACACGCATTACACAGCACACAGATACAAAACATTAACCGCTGCACCTCAGTGGGAGTTTGCATCTCTACTGAATTTCCATTTGGTACCTGTTTGTTTGGTTGTTTGTTCATGGTTGGGCATTGTCCCAGGAGGCGATGCAATGCCAAGCCACATTTCCAAATGGCATTACGTCCTCCGTTGAGAGTGCTCGAAGCTTTTAAGGAAATTGGAAAATACACAAACCCAATGGGAGGGCGGAACAGGGAAATTTGATTCCTTTCATACTTTGTTACGTAATCCACATTTTACCAAGGCTGTCAGCGTTCACATTATCTGCCGTTTTGTGATTTAGTTGAGGGTATGATCGTTGAGAGGAGTGTTTCTTTTTTTTACTGCGTTCCTGGGAACGTGGAGCAAAGCAACGCGGCGCCAACCAACTCGGCGTGATGTGCCACTCGCTGATTGAGAGGACGGGTAGCTCTTGTTACGGAGAAGCTCAGACACGTTTGAACCTGTGACTGAAATGATGCACAGGAACGAGACGGCGTCTTCAATGGTGGAGTACGGATACATTCCGTATCCTCCTCTTCCTGTCCTCTTCGTGTCTTGTCTTCGATTCGGTTAGATTTCGCACCGGTGTAGCACGTACACTGACTGTTGTGTAACGTCAGTTCATTCATCTTCAATACAAATGAAAAACAACATTTGTGTGAGAGGTGGCCGGGGTCGCTTGGAGGTCAGAACTGTGAGCTGACACCGCTGAGATCCTGGGCGTTGATCTCAGTTGACGGTCACCGATATGACTTCCCACGAAAGGAACTCTCAACGTTAATATTTGCATCCTTGGTGAAATTCTAGCTCAGGGGGGAATGAACATGTCGGTTCGATCGACACGGGACAATACGCAGAGCCCGTTGGACGCGCGCTGTCCCCCTGCTTCAGCGTGGAAGAGACGCGCGCTGAAGCGGTCTCAGAGGTGGCGCTGCGGTGTCCGTGTGCTCTTCTCGAACACATAGCGTTGCCCTGTTGACTTTTGAGATATCCGAAAGGATACTTCGTCTCATGAAGTGACATCGACAGCAATAAGGATGGGGGGGGGAGGGAAATACCAAACATAAGACTGAGCAGTGGCTACGTCTTCAATGTAAACAAACGCAGTTGCCGGAGGTGAGAACTCTCATGCGCTGGACCAGAGGTCGGCGAACCTGCGGATCCAGAGTCGCATGCGACGGCTCTTTAAAGACCTGGCTTGGCGACACGTGACTTATTAAGGACCCACCGCCGACTCCTGTTCACCACACGCAAGTGCACTTGCGACTCTTGAAATATTGACGTGGTTTTTGTTGTTTTTTTGTTTCATACCGAGCTCGAGAAAAATGTCTCTTCTTGTTATTTTGGGGGCCGACTCCAGTGCTGGAGGATCGTCCGCTCCGGGGTGGGGGTGAGGGGGGTGGGGGATTAGTGGCATTTTAATTTTCTCTCGCATTGAGCCGCGTCCAAAATAAACCCAACTTTTCTTGTTGCTGTTGTTGTTTGTGTATTATCCCATGAATAATTGAGCCGTTCGCTCCGTAGTTGGCCACTGGGAGGAGGGTGGTGGGGTGGGGGGTGTAACGGGACGTAATTAAAATGCATTCGGCGCGAGCTCGGCACGTAGCAGGCGCTCGGTGGCTTTCGCTCTCGCCCGCGCCCTCGGCTAATTTGCGGCGGTGGCGGCGGTGGCGGTAGCAGCAGCAGCAGCAGGAGGAGGCGGAAACAATGGCCTCGGTTGGAAGCCTTCACGCGTCGCGCACCGTCGCCCCGCTGCGGCTCGGCGGGCGGGCTGCCCGCTTCGTGCCCCGCGGTGGTGGTGGCCTGCGGGGTTGTTGACAACCTGGCCGCCTCGTTACGGGAGGAGCGCGGGTTCGAGCCCGACCCTGGCGCCTGTTGCACTGGAGATCTGTGAAAACAAACTGGGCATCTGTGAAAAAAAAAAATTTCGCTCATCGGATTCTTCGAGTATAAATGCACATTCTGATTATGTGTATTTGGAGTTTGCGTCTCTCTCTCTCTCTCCCCGTAGTCGCGTGGGTTTTTCTCTGGGTCCTTCGGTTATTCACACCACATTTAGAATCAACATCACGCGTTTCGAGTATTTGGCTGCTATACATTTTCACACGATGATGATACACCACTTCGTTGAGCTATAATTTGTGGCCAGGACGTTTCTGAAAAAAAAGACAAAGCGTAACACAGCTCAATGGGTCCTGCATGAGAGTTGGTTTCTGCAGTAATTGTACAACAGTGCCCCGCGTCGTTTGGCAAGCAGCTCCGTGCCGGGCTGTGAGCTGCGCGAAGCTGGTCAGCATTTTGATATTTTGATACTCGGTCTACCGGGACCGACTCGTTAAATCCCACCCACGCTACTGTGTCCAGCCTAGCGCACTGCAGCTCGCAACAAAGCAAACACTCGCCCCACGCACTCGCTCACTCACGCTGACTTTTTTTCGTGTGCTGCTCACTTATTTGTCAGGTATGTCACGCGGAGTCACGAGGGACCTGCATTTGGTGCTATAGCATTGATTTAAAGATGCCCTCAGTCGGTTGGCGAATGTTCATACGCGCGGACGGAAACCGGAGCGGCCACGGGTGCGAGGGGGCAGCGCTCAATCTCCGTACGGATGGACACAGATGGCGATGACTCCTCTCTCTGCACTGCCTTCTGGCGAGCCACGGCAAGGCACCTCGATGCCAATTAAGCATTTGTGGTGGCTTCCTCAGTGGGCTGCTGTCTCTTAACAACAAATGAAGAATTTTCTTGGTTCTTTCGGTAAAGTCACGTAGAAGGGAAATAATAAAATAATAAAAAGAAAACATAATAAAATACAATTCTCACGACGTTTCGGCCACAACGCAAGCAGCCGTCATCAGGTGAAGAACAGGTATGTCGGAAAGACAGCGTCCGACAGCCCTGTTTTCACCTGTGGACGGCTGCTTGCGTTGTGGCCGAAACGTCGTGATAATTTTATTTTATTATGTTTTATTTTTATTATTTTTATATTTCCCTTCTACGTGACTTTACCGAAAAAAACCAAGAAGATGAATTCCTGCAGTCACTAAAGCTTTAAATCGAAACAAATGAAGCATATAATGACGGAATGGTAAAGGATAATACAGTGACGGAGTGGCAGCCAAGGAGCAGAAAGGATCGAGAGATGACGTCTACGGAGGAGCCGGAGTGATTACATCAGGACGCGTCCCAGGTGCTGGGTGCATTATTACATCGCAAGAGCATAAGAAGTGGCGGTGGCTTCGGGAGGCCTTCATCCAGCAGTGGCTGATGATAGCGATGATGAGATGACTATGCTTAGTATTCTTCTTCTTCTTAGTGGCTTCTTCTTCACGTATCGAGCGGTTGTTGGTGCTCCTGCTGATGCATTTGGGCTCCTTCTCCCTGCCCGGCTAGACAATGATTCACTCTGGAATCCTGTAATGCGTTATTGATCTTTATTAGATAGTGCATCGAATGCACGTTATACATTTACGGCCCTTTGTCAATCCACTGCTAGATGAAAGCCTCCCCCACAGTCTGTCACCACGGCTGTGTGACCATGCTCCACCACGTTGGTGAGTGTGGGTTGGTGAAGGGGTGGCCCAGGACCGGTTGGGACGACGCTCGCTGCTCGCGATAGACCTGTGCAGCTCTCTATCTCTGATACGTTTTATGCTCCCAGCGTATGGAGCGAAACGTCGGACAACGTGCCGCACAACTGGCGGTACAACGCAGAGAGACTCGCCGCTGATGTGAGTCGTGGCCAGGAATCAAACTCAGGTCCTCCACCTCCCCACTCGAATTTGTCGTGCAGTGTGCTAACGACTGCGCCACTGCTCCACCTCTAAACGCATGTCATGCAGCACTCTGGCTGTGGTTGTGAGCCTGTACAATCCCAGTGCTGGACAATGCCTGCCATACGTGCACACAGAACCTGCCATATTGTAGGAATCCAACTCCAACTTACGGGAGCAAATAGCCCTGTGGGGGTGAAGCCGGCCTGATTAATATTTGTAGAGCAGTCTTGCACTTGTAAATAAATGAGACGGACATCCCCCCAGGAGCCAGGAGTCATAGAGCCCCCCCCCGTCAGTTATTACATTTATCACATAATTTAACTCAAGCGCGTTCATGCGTGGACACAGACACACACGTACACAGCGCAAGTGCTGCTGAAGGTAATAGTATCATCTCTTCCCTGCGGGGAACGAGTGGATGGAATTTGCATTCGTCGAACGAAGACAATCAGCAACGTGGAGTGAGGACCTGGATGGCCATGTGAACTCTTCGCTTGCTGTGGCAAGCATTCAGGCAGAGTGAATCGTTGTATCTAATCGATGTAAAAACAAACAAACGCGTTTCATAGAACATCACGGCATTAATTGCGTTGCTTATCGTGGCCAAAAGTGGCGTAAAAATTCCGACACATTTGGCGTTTCCGATGCGTTTTCTGGCTGCGCCTACGTAACGCTCGGCATGATGTATGTATTTATGCATGTTGACCTTATTTCGCTCCGTACGTAGCCAACCGTGCTAATCGGAGATGCCCCGACATTTCGCTCCACGCGCTGGGAGATACTTCGGGAAGTGTATTGTTCATAAATAATTCAGTTCTTCACGGAGTTCGCAGCGTGAACCATGATCAATTCACCCACAACTGCACAATGCCAAAAGAAGAACCCTGCTCACGGAGCGCGCATGGAGCAAATTTTTTTCTTTCGGATGTACCTCTTGCTGTTTTAGCGCGATGTCAGACGTTTCAGCGCGATACCCAACATTTATCTCTACGTGTTGGGATCTTCTTCATGAGTCCTGAATAATTCAGTTCCCGAGGAAGCTCCCACCACGTGCAGCGAAACGTCGAACATCGTGCTAAATAACACGCGGTACGGCTCAAAACACACCGAGGAGAGTTTGTAAAAGGGCACTTCAGGCGCTGGCAGGGGAACTCCAAAATAGGGTTCGTTGTACGCTTCTTATTTCTAACTCACAGGCTAACATCATCATTATCATCATCCATTGCATGATCATTATTACGATAAGGAGCATCATCAGGAGCAGCAATACACATCCACAGCGTACTGCCCTACTCTCCCCTCTAACTAACTATCAACTATCAAGCTAACTATTTGTATTTACCAGGTAAGGCTATTTGAGGTATATAGATTTTTTTCAGAAGCGAACTGGCCAGAAATTGTAGCTCAACAAAGTGGCTTATCATGTAGAAATGTACAGCGGAAAATACTCTAAACGCCGTTCCCAAGGGTACGGCGAATCGGGGCGACCGCCCCGGGCCCCGCGTTTTGGGGGGCGCCCCACACCCCCTGTTATGGATGGCCCCTGTTCATCGGAAATAATTCGCATTTTAGCGATGGTGTCCGGCCGAAGTCCACTGCACGTGAGCACGAGGAGAACACGCAGACTCCAAATATACAGGTGTCAGGGTCGGGATCGAACCCACGACCTCCTCCATACCAGGCGAGGTAGTTAACGTGTTGCCACCGTGGCACCAACAGATCACGTAGCAGGTGCTCCTCCGTAACGGTACAGAGCCCAACAGCACAACCGCAAAACCAACCAAACAAACAAAAAACACCGCTACGCAGCCGGTGAATTATTCAGACGCCGATGGGCCCCATTTAAATTCGCGCTACGCAGACCGACGAATGTGACGGATCGCGTGGCACTTCCCCCGCGTCGCCCACGCAGTCTCCCCCTCGACCGGGAGCGGGCAGCGTGACCCCCAGAGAGGCGCCCTCGCGCGCGACATCGCGGGGTCGAGGGGGGCAGACGGCGTCACGGAACGCACTCGCGCTCACCCGTCCTGCTGTTAATTGCTTGATAGCGAAAGCCGTGTGCAGTCACTGTCATCGGTGTGGTGGCTTTTCTGGTGTTGGTGGTCTTCATACAGCAGTGGATTGACCTCGGCTACTGATGGTGATGATGATGATGACGGTTCGGAAATACTGGGGTCGTTATGCAGCGATGAAATCGGCTCGTGCGCAGGTGCAAAGATGGGGTTCATTTTCTTGGTTCTTTCGGTAAAGTCACGTAGAAGGGAAATAATAAAATAATAAAAATTAAACATAATAAAATACAATTCTCACGACGTTTCGGCCACAACGCAAGCAGCCGTCCTCAGGTGAAGAACAGGTCTGTCGGAAAGACAGCGTCTGAATGAACACCACCAAGCTTGGCAGCGTATATTTAAGCTGGGTTAGAGGAGGAGGTGCCTTTACAAAGAAATTTGCATATCAACAGAGGAATTTATTATGTTTTAGTTTTATTATTTTATTATTTCTCTTCTACGTGACTTTACCGAAAGAACCAAGAAGATGAATCCCTGCAGTCACGAAAGCTTTAAATCGACAATTCAAGATGTGGTTGTTGCCTCGTAACACCGCGACAGATGTGCGACAACGCCGTCGACCAGCAGTGGTGGACAATGATCGTGATACCGAACAAAATAAACCCAAACAAAAACCCATCAACACTAAAATGCAGAACACGATCTGTTTGCGTGTACGTCATCTCGAATGTGACACGCGATGCGGAGGGGGTCCATTAAGGCAGCCTCGCCAAGACTGCCCGCCCCGATGTTTCCCGCTGGCCTTGTATACTGGTGGGTCACGTGACGGAGCGGTCCCATATCTTGCCACGTGACATGAGCGACGTTTGCCGTGACAGCACAATGCGCACGGGGAACCACTGCTTGCAGCACGCTGGATCGGAACGCAGCAGGCACCGTGCATTTGCATGTCCCGTTATTCGATAGTTAAACCCAACGCACGCGGGCATTATTGCAAGTGTAATATTAAGAAATAAATCATTCTGGGGAAATTCGCTGCCAATATTTACGAGCGCGGCGGTGTTTGCAATCGGCTCGCGAGAGAACGCGGGGCGTCACGTGTTCCCGAACATCGCTGGATCATTGCCCAAAGCGCCCCATCACAAATCGATGTCACATCGAGCCCTTTGGTGAGATCCATCGCACCTTCCAAAGCCTGGCTCACTCTCCCCCGCAGATGCTTTGGATTCTGGCTGCGCAGAAGGCGGCGTCGATGCTGTCGGGCAATGTTGAACATATTTCGCAACGATAGCTCCCATGGGTTAAGATTGCCTTCATTTCCAGTGGCGATGAGGTCTGCGTAAGTCTTGCGCGGTGCAATCTTCAGCAAAGAAACGCTTATCGCGTGGCTTAGCGCCAAAAAATGCGCTACCTTCACTAAACCCGCACTGACCGGTGTGGTGAAGTATGGTCAGACAAACTCCCCCACCCCCCACCCCCCACCCCCCACGAAAAGGTTTCAATCAGCGTACACCGCCGGCTAACGACGTACGGATCCAAAAAACACGGTAGAGGCTTGACGCAAAAAATGGAAGAGAAAAGCCGAAATGTGCGCAGAGAATCGTGGAGAGATGCACGCCTTGAGCTACACAGAGAGACGCGCAGACCCGGAGCAGGTGGCCCAGGGCACAAACACAAACGAGACACGTGACTGTTTTGGTTAAATCGCAGTGGACTTCGGCCGGACACCATCGCTAAAATGCGAATTATTTCCGATGGACAGGGGCCGTCCATAAGCATGGGGGTGTGGGGGCGCCCCCAATAGCGCGGGGCCCGGGGCTGTCGCCACCGATTCGCCGTACCCTCGTGAACGGCTCTGCCCATGGACGAGAGAGGAGTGTCGCGTCCGAGAGGACGACCACCGCGGAGAAGGAGCGGATGGTAGCTGGTAGCACCTGGATCGCGGACGGATACTGACAGCATCGGGAAGCCTTCATCCAGCAGTGGATGGATCAATGCTAATGTTGATACTGAGGATATATACATACATATTAAAGTTTCACGACAAGTAGTCATTACGTATTTAACCGGGATAGCCGCACTGAGTCGAAATTATGCTTTATTGACGAGCTGTCCTGCTGCTCTGAATGTTGTTATTTTGGGAGGAAACTGTATAATCCAGAGGAAACTCGTGCAGAACAAGGTGAGAACATACAGACTGCACAGAGAAGGGCACCCGAGCCGTGAATCAAACCGAGGGCCATCTTCCTGTTAATCCACAAGTGTTACCACTGTTAACCCGGCCGCCCAATCACGATGATGATCACGATATACATTACCCATAACTTTACAAATAGCATTTCTCAATTGTGTTGCATTGCCTTTGCTTTACTGTCCTTCCAGAACACATACAGATTAATGTTTAAGTTATTGAACTGCAATTCACTCAGCATAATGCTAACTCAAATTTTTTGTTATAATCATTGCGAATTTATAATCTAAAATTCACGTGCCGCCACTCACCAAAAACAAGTATAAAGTAATCGTTTAATAATTATACGAACTTTGAAAATAATGAGGTCCCACATGTAAACACTTCATTAATTGGTCGATAACACCTCGATATGTAGAGGACCGCAGATGCCGGTGGGGGGGGGGGGATTTGTGGCCAACGCACCACGTGGCTGCTGCTGCCCCCCCACTCGCCCGTGCTTCCTTCCCGTGCCTCTTAGTCGTTCTCTCTCTCTGAGTCGTTCTCTCTATCTCTCAGTCGTTCTCTCTCTCAGTCATTCTCTCTCTCTGAGTCATTCTCTCTCTCGGAGTCGTTCTCTCTCTGAGACGTTCTTTCTCTCTGAGTCGTTCTCCCTCTCAGTCGTTCTCTCTCTGAGTCGTTCTCCCTCTCAGTCGTTCTCTCTCTCTGAGTCGTTCTCTCTCTTTGAGTCGTTATCTCTCTCTCTGAGTCGTTATCTCTCTCTGAGTCGTTATCTCTCTCTGAGTCGTTTTCTCTCTCTGAGTCGTTATCTCTCTCTGAGTCGTTCTCTCTCTGAGTCATTCTATCTCTCTGAGTCGTTCTCTCTCTTGTAGAGTCGCTCTCTCTCTCTGAGTCGTTCTTTCTCTCTTAGAGTCGTTCTCTCTCACTCTCTCTTGGTGAGCGAGCGAGTACTGTGCGGCCTCGTGTTACGAGTTGAAATGACCATTATAATTTATCAGCATAGATATCGACGGAACTTCATTTCTCACGTGATATTTTATTGATCGCTGATAGGCCAGATTGGAGTAGGGCTTATCGTCGTCAGGCACTACCACCAAATAATTGCCGAGAACAATTTTCCGGACCGTTCCGGCTGAAATGAATAAAGCACAGCTAGAAATTCCCAATGAAAGTGCAGCCGCAGCAGCAGCAGCAGCAACAGCAGCAGCAGGAGCAGCAGCAGCAACAACAGCAGGAGCAGCAGGAGCAGGAGCAGCAGCAGCAGTAGTAGCAGGAGCAGCAGCAGCAGTAGCAGCAGCAGTAGCAGCAGAACCAGCAGCAGCAGTAGCAGCAGGAGCAGCAGCAGCAGCAACAGCAGCAGGAGCAGTAGCAGGAGCAGCAGCTGCAGCAGTAGCAGCAGCAGGAGCAGCAGCAGCAGTAGCAGCAGCAGAAGTAGTAGCAGGAGCAGCAGCAGCAGTAGCAGCAGCAGTAGCAGCAGCAGTAGCAGTAGTAGCAGCAGCAGTAGCAGCAGGAGCAGCAGCAACAGTAGCAGCAGCAGGAGCAGCAGCAGTAACAGCAGCAGTAGGAGCAGCAGCAACAGCAGCAGTAGCAGTAGTAGCAGCAGTAGTAGCAGCAGGAGCAGCAGCAACAGTAGCAGCAGCAACAGCAGCAGGAGCAGCAGCAGCAGGAGCAGCAGCAACAGTAGCAGCAGCAGTAGCAGCAGCAGAAGTAGTAGCAGGAGCAGCAGCAGCAGTAGCAGCAGCAGTAGCAGCAGCAGTAGCAGTAGTAGCAGCAGCAGTAGCAGCAGGAGCAGCAGCAACAGTAGCAGCAGCAGGAGCAGCAGTAACAGCAGCAGTAGGAGCAGCAGCAACAGCAGCAGTAGCAGTAGTAGCAGCAGCAGTAGCAGCAGGAGCAGCAGCAACAGTAGCAGCAGCAGGAGCAGCAGCAGTAGCAGCAGCAGAAGTAGTAGCAGGAGCAGCAGCAGCAGTAGCAGCAGCAGTAGCAGCAGCATCAGTAGTAGCAGGAGCAGCATCAGTAGTAGCAGCAGTAGCAGCAACAGGAGCAGCAGCAGGAGCAGCAGCAGCTGCTGCGCCGAGACCCCGAGGAGCAACTGGAATTCCGCGGATGCTCGATAAGAGGAGCACACAAGGAGAGGGCTTCCCGCGTTTGTGAATCTCCCAGATTTGTACTCAGAGTCCCTGGGATGCGTGGCCAAAACAAAGAGGTCGATTATTAATCCTCCCCTTCCACCCACCTCCCCTACCCTCGCTCTCCCTCCCTCCACACGAGCAGTGTGCTTGCCGTGCTGCACAAGAGCTGAACACTCACCCAGCTTGGGAAGTGGAACACCGGGTATTTTGTTGACTTGTAATTCTCTCCGCTTCGTGTCGTCAGCATGAATAAGGAAACACCGTTGGCTCGCTCTTTTCTCCGGAGTGCGCAGAGCACGAGGGCTCGAAGCTGCTCTCAAAAGAGAAAGCCATCACCGGCGTCAGAAAACGTGCTCTGCTGCTATCTTTAATGTTTTATTCCACCCCGATCGTGCAACCTACAGGCTCAAAAGGCGAAACGTGCAAAATCGCGAGCGACAAACAGTTCTGTTAAGGGATTAATAGATAAGAGTCAACACGCTTCTTCAATTGAGCAACTTTATCATACACAAAAATTGGGAAAATCGACGAAGGTATGGAATTCCAAAGTGGAGCAGTGCGAGCGAAGAAGAAAGAGAAGAGACAGTGTGGTGAGTGGGTAGGTGAGTGGGTGAGTCAGCGAGTGAGTTGGTGTGTGGGTAGGTGGGTGGGTGAGTGGGCAGGTGAGTGAGTGGGTGAGTGGGTAGGTCTCGTGGGTGAGTCAGCGAGTGAGTTGGTGAGTGGGTAGGTGGGTTAGTTGGTGAGTGCGTAGGTGGGTGGGTGAGTGGGCAGGTGAGTGAGTGGGTGAGTGGGTAGGTGAGTGGGTTAGTCAGCGAGTGAGTGAGTTGGTGAGTGGGTAGGTGGGTGGGTGAGTGGGCAGGTGAGTGAGTGGGTGAGTGGGTAGGTGAATGGGTGAGTCAGCGAGTGGGTGGGTGAGTCGTTTAGTGAGTGGGTAGGTGAGTGGGTGAGTCAAGCGAGTGGTTGGGTGAGTGAGTGGGTGAGTGAGTGAGTGACCGAGTGGGTGGATGGGCGAATGCGTGCGAGTGATTGTGACTTGCAGTGTGGTGCTGGTTGAACGGAGCGTGGATGAGACGAAACAGTCTGTCCGGTAGACCGAGTCCACGACACGGGTTGAGGAATGAATGAGCGAATTTCCCTGGAACGATCGCCATGGTAGTAGCCAGCGAAGAGTGATCGGAGACGAGTTCCTGGTGGGAATCGGTGAATGCTCGATGGTCAATCAACATGACTGCTTCTCCTCTGAATTCTATCCAGTAGGACTTCAGATGGGATGGCGGGGGAGAGTGGGGGGGGTCACAAAGGTCACGGGATTTATGTGAGTGCTTTCGCTCAGACTCGTGTCGCCCTGCATCACGTCAGCGCGGGCGGGAGGAGGAGAGGCATCGTAAGCGTGCTTGATGCGCCGTGCCAGAACGCTCCCTCGTTTTCGCTAGACCGGGCCACCACCACCGCCACCACCACCGCGTGAACTTCGCCTCAATCGACGGCAGAGCCATGCGGGGAGCGAAGGGTTGAGTGTAGGAGTGTAGTGTCGTGGGGTTTGAACGTAGGGTTGCCGCTCTGTGATTTTGTTTCTCGATGCGATGTTTAAATTTTTTTTTTTTAACAACGTGAGTGATTTCGATTTAAAGCTTTCGTGACTGCAGGGATTCATCTTCTTGGTTCTTTCGGTAAAGTCACGTAGGTTGGAAATAATAAAATAATAAAAATGAAACATAATAAAATAATTATCACGACGTTTCGGCCACAAAGCAAGCAGCCGTCCTCAGGTGGAGAACAGGTCTGTCGAGAAGACAGAGTCTGAATGACACGCCCCAGGCTTGGAGCGACTATTTAGAAAAACGTGAGTGATATTGCTTCACAGGAGCGTGAAAGGTGGTGGCGGTGACCTTCATGCAGCGGTAGAGCCTTCATCCAGCAATGGATATGAGTGCTGCACAACTTTTCGCAACTGTTGTTTTTGCGAAGGTTATGGCATCGCGTCCGTGCATTGTTGCTACTTCCAGTACGGATAAAGGTGAACTTAAAAATGTTTCAGCTGCAGTTCACTCAACGCATCGCCTGCCCTAAGTGTTTGTCGTTCTGAGCATGTATGTTCTCGACGTTTATGATTTCCTCCCTACCTAAATGTTTACAATTCCAACCCGGATCTGTAGTACTCTTTCAGTGACCAAAAGCCACACGTTCAAAGGGCTTAACGTATTCTCCAGAATGCGGCACAATCAAATACAAAAACAAAACAAAAATCCGTTTTCCAGTTGGTCTGAAGTGCGCCCAGAGCGTGGCTGTGATGTGCACGGCAAAGGCAGCCCAAGCGTCTGTGTCAATATCTTTAGAGAGCGCGTTTGCGTCACCCTCTTGTGTCATGCAATTTGGGAAACGAAAGCCTTGCCCGATATTCTTAGGTTTTTTTTCGGTAAAGTCACGTAGGTAAAAATTTGTAATTAATAAAAGTAAAAAAAATCACGACGTTTCGGAGGCAACGCAAGCTTCCGTCTTCAGGTGGAACCGTCACAGCACGATAGCGTTATCAAGTGAGAGAAATTCCAAGAAACAGTATTTGTATATATACTGGTTGAGGGTGGGAGGAGCCAAGGTAGGCCCTGGATATTGTTTTTGTGAGGTTCGGTGCGGCTGAAGCACGCTGTTGCACAAGAGCAGCTTCATGGCACGTATTTTCTTTTCGTTTAAGGTAGACAATCTTTTTTTTTAAAACCACCCTCAGTTTTTTTGTTTCACATCGCCACTAGCGTATTCTGAATTGTCACCCAATCATTGCACAAGGAGCGGCTTTTATTGAGCAACACATTTCAAACCTGGGCCGACACACTGTTATTTCCAGTTAATTGCACGGACGGTTGCGTCTCGGCTGAATTGGAAATTTTTCGGAGTTGGAAACTCTCAGATTCTCACCTCAAGTCACACTGCACTCAAACGTTTAACTCTGGAGTCGTAGCCAGAAGGAATGTACAATTCTCCGAGAGGATATGCACTTTAGGATGATGGAGCGGCGATGATCGGCACACGTGTGCGGGCGGTGCTGAGTGGGCGGTCGCATCGTAGGATCGTGAGAGGTGCGGGCGGTGGGTTGGGGAGGTCTTCATCCAGTAGTGGATTGATCGCGGCTGGTGATGATGATTATGTTGCTTCCCTAGGTCAGTAATTGACAGGGATCGAAGCTATGAATGATAGAGGTGGACGAGAGGAGGTTGAAGTAATTTAACAAAAAATGCTAATGAAAGTATTATATCTGTGCATTTTTTTTTTAAATCAGCGCATATTACTGGCTATGACATGACTCACAAGTGGCATTTTGGAAAATAAAAATAGCTGAGTAATAGCTGAAATTGTGTAAAGAAGTATATTGACGTTTATGCAGAAAGAGTAACTCATGACATCGAGACATCCCGCTGATGTTTCGCCCGAGCAAGAATAACTCTACTGATGAGACACTGCATTGTCGAAACGGATGCAGCGTTTGCTTGCATATAAACAATCCTGCTGAAATGATGCACTCACTTTTCGATTTAAAGCTTTCGTGACTGCAGGGATTCATCTTCTTGGTTCTTTCGGTAAAGTCACGTAGAAGGGAAGTAATAAAATAATAAAAATAAAACATGACTTTACCGAAAGAACCAAGAAGATGCACTCACTGCCAGAAGGTCGTGTGGACAATAATAATACTAATGGGTTGTGCACGAAATAGTTTAATTTGTGTTGCCTGGAGGGGGCACGTATGTTGGGGGAGGCATATTGTCGACCAGCTGTCTTGTCTCTTTTCTTCTCCACAATGACTCGGATTATGTTGTATCCTCAGACGAGTAAGACAAGCGAGTCGGCTTGGGTGAGACGCGTTCTTAGGAGGGATGATGGCCGTCAAGATGACGAATCATCAGCCAAAAGGAGGGCACGCAGCTAGCTCAGGGGAAGCCGAATGTTGAGATGGAGCCATGAAATCGGTAACGTGTTGGCGCTAGATGGATCGTTGGCAATCGATTGGGAAGGCCTTCATCCAGCGGTGGACTTGATCATGGCTGACCACGATTATGACCGTCTCGTTTCCACAGAGTGAGGACAGAACGCGCAGTGACGTCGGCGTGAAACTCGTTACTTCGTGACAATTGTGCTGCTACTGCTGCTGGGTGGTTAGGCTCATTTACGATGTCATTCACACGCGCGTGGCAGCAAGCAGGACGCAAGAGAGAGACAACGTGGTGGAGGGTGGCTCTGGGCATATTCGCCATCTGCATGAACCGAGCTTGCCACTGAAAGAGAGGCGGATCCATCGGCGAGGTTACTTGCCATGCCTTCCATACCATAATCTCAGGTTTCATAATACAACTTGTAACGAGCACGGTATTCGCTCGCTCTCGGAGGGAGAGAAAACGACTCGGAGGTCCGAGGAGGAACCCCAGACGAGCAGGAAGGCAATACAGGCGGTCAGCAGGTGCCACCAAACAATTGCCCAAGCTCTGCAGTCCTCCATATATGATGGTGAGCGCTCACGTGCGGGAGGAAAGCGGAGCACCTGGAGAAATCCCACGCGTGCGAGGGAGAAACGCTATATCCCGTGAAAAACTTGTTCGGCGTGGTCCAATTTTGTTTGCTGTACTGCACTGCCGTCTCCCGGCGAGCCAGGGTATGGCACCTCGGCGACACGTGTGTGTAAGGACCACCAACCCTCGCTGCCTTCCACTGTGTCGGGGTTACGGGGCTGCGCGCGTAGCCACCGCCCCGGTCACCTTCCTCCGTGCGTGGCTGACGCTGAGGCGGGCAAGGGCAGCCACGTGGGCGATCTGTGCGCCCACATTAATGCAGCATCCGTGCAGTACATGACAACAGTACATGACAGCAGTACATGACAACAAATATTAATGCAGTGGGCAGCTGCTGGGTCAAAGGTTTGTTTGCTTGGGGCCGTTGCTGGTCCTTCTAACTTTAAGATGTTTCTTGTTCATGTTTTAGTTTTGTTGCGGTTGCACCCGAGTCAAGAGCCGCATGGCTCACATGGTTATACCTATTAATGAAACTGAAATAAATAAATGAAACTCTCTCCAAACGTAAATATAAGCCCACGTCTTAGCTCATCTGCCTATTTTTTTTGTCAAGTGCTACAGAATATTTTTTAAAAATCAGAATCTGTATTTATCCTGGTGGAATCCGATGAGCCGTTGAAGCTCATTTTCACAGATGCCCAGTAGGGGGCCGATCAGTAAGTGACAAACTGCACTTGCTACCAAGCTGCATTGCTGTTTCCAACGCCTGGTCCAGCAGTGACCCCTGGCGAGTGAATATATCAGCAGCAAGAACAACAACAACCGCATCAACACCATCGGTCACAATAACACCGTGGCGGGGGCGTTAAAAGAAACATAATATAACAGTCGACGTTTCGGGCAATGGCCCTTTTATTGATATCACATAAATAGAGAGGCCAGAGAGATAGAGTAGATAGTCAGAGTTGGAGGCTGCACTTGCACGGTTGGCTACGTACGGTGAGAAAGAAGTTCAACATACATACCACGAGGCCTGATGACCATTGCACCAATGCACGATTTTTAATTACCACATTTAGTTTAAATTGGAATGCTTCCTATGGTGGAAATGTGTCGCTACTAAATGCACTAATTTGTGTTCAAAGTAAAATGATAATATGTTGCTGGCACATTGCTCCACACTCACTCACTCACCAAGGCTCCCTTGAAGCGCTGATGAATCTATTTGATGCATTCCTGAAAAGAAAGTAGAAAGTAACTCTCTGTATCCGCTGTGATGCGGGGGAAGATTCTATTATCCGCAGGGTTATCCGCACATTTACTACACTTATAATCTGCGGTCAAAAAAATCTTGGATAATCAGGGACAATAGCAAAATTGTGGCCACGGATAATGATCGAAGTTGTCTTATGACTGGACCGTACATCTCCCACGAGGTCGCGGGTATTCGGGTTGTGGGTGGGTGAGAGGAGGCGTTCTGCGACAGTTGCCGGGCATTGTGCGTTTCAAAAAGTAACACAATTTATGACCCAACTTGAGTTTCACGAGTGCTGAGTCCATTAATCTGATGGCAAGACCAGGGAATCAATGACGGGGGGGGGGGGGGGGGGAGTGGGGTGGAAACTTTACTTATAAAGAACACTCACTGCAGCAAGAATATAACCGGCATCACCGCCGTGCACAAGGACGAGCGTGTGAGCTCCTCTCGTGAAGGACATGAGCTCAGATCTCCATTCACGCCGATATTCATCATCACCATCATCGCCCTTGGTCTGTCGACCCCTAAATAAGGACCCCCTACCACCCCCAAACCGTCGGCATCGCTCAAGGTTATAATAATGATGATGATCGACAGCTGTTAGGCGCATTTCATCCGTAGATCCCACCAATGCGCCACCGTGTATGTGTTGTGGGTAAGCAGGGAGAGCGAGACTTGCTGGAGGCAACACGTTTATTATAACATTAATAGAACGTAACATAAAGGGGTAACGACCCCTTCCGCCCGATACACTAGGGACTCCCTAGTATAACAATGACTTTGTCCCACCTCTGCTAGGGAGTTATCTCCTCCGACTGTCGTGCCCTCACACTGGTCAAGCTTTAACCCAACACTGGTCAAGCTTTAACCCAACACTGGTCAAGCTTTAACCCAACACTGGTCAAGCTTTAACCCAACACTGGTCAAGCTTTAACCCAACACTGGTTGACCTTCAGCCCGACCCTAGCCAGGGGTTCGGGTTCTGCCCTTCGGACTCTTCTCTTCGGGTCTTCAGTTGGCAGCTCCAGGCCTTCAAGTGTTCAACAGCAGCTGGAACCGTTCAGTTGTCCGCCTTTTATATCCAGTCCCGGCTCTCTCTGCCCCTGGCCACGCCCACCTTCTAGATCCTTCGAGAAGGTCCTGGGCTGGCCGTACGTCATCCCCCAGCCCCCCTCTCGGGGGCCTGGGGTCCGCATCTCTGGCCACGACCCCCTTTGGGTTCAACCGGAGTGCCACGGCCCGGCCAGCTCAGGGCACTCTTCCACACCTTGTTGACTGGGGGCTGTCACTGCACTCAGGTAGCAGTGGCATCGCCCCGTCATGCCACTGCATCTGGAAATCAGGAGGTAAACAGAACCTGCAGGGTAAATGGGCAGAACTAGGGGGTTGAGGCTACTTTTAAGAGGTGAGTGATCTAGACGGACTTAAACATATCTAGCAACTCTGAATGTCGCATTAGCAGAGGCGAAGCGTCGTTCCAAAGCTTGGCAGCTGCACCCAGAAACAAAGCCTGGACCTCAGAGTGCTTAGAAAAAGACGATCTGAATACCTCAGGGACGTCGTTTGGAGTATAAACATGGATAAGTTCCAGTGAATATTGCAGGGCTACCCCGTTGAGTGCCTCGCGGGTCAGCAGCAGTGTCTCATAGTCCACTCGGAGCTCCACTGGTAGCCAGTGCAGAGACAAGACGGCAGGTGTGTGATGTGTGCCCTCGAGCAGATGCATCCGATGTCATCGTTCCACCTCCCTGCAGCGAATGTCGCCTCCAGGCGCGCTCCGACCTTTGACCGCCACTCTGACGTTAGTCTCGACCACCGGCCCTCATGCCTCCGAGCTCACCGCTCAAGCCGCCACTTGCGTTTGTCAACAGGCAACGTGACCTCTCCAACTTGCGTACTCCTCTCGATCCACGTGTTCCCCCCGCAACCCCCATCCGATTAGCACGGTTGGCGACATACGGCGCGAAAGAAGTTCAACGTACGGCTATACGGACGGACGTCCGAAGGTAAGTCGCTGATGTTTATTTCTTTCGACTTTCCATTTGAACCTTCGACTGTGCCGCTAGGTGGCACCATGTGCGTTTCAGACGACACTCGCTGGCTCAAGTTCAAGCTCACACTATGGGGCACTGCTGATGATAAACCCGAGAACTGCAATGTACACATGCACATCCGTCAGTTTGACACGTGGGCTTTCGCGAGCAATATTCTCCACAATGAAAGTGTTTTGGGTTCGATCGCGTGTCGTTACCCGCCACCATCCAAAAACAGCCAATTGGTGAGGTTTGTCACGTAAACAAAACGTGCCAATTAGTAAATTGCAAACGTTATCGGTCTCAATGTTCTACTTCTTTCAGATGGCAAGGTTACATTTGCAACATTATATATGTGTGTATTTTTTCTAATCAAGGTTATTAAACCATTAGGAGGCTTGGGGTGGAGATTTATGTGTGGTTTTGTCCGCGAATTGGCGGTGCAATAATGGAGGCAGTGATGGATGAGTTGACCGTTAATTGATTCTGTATGAGTTGATCCGTGGACTGGTTCTGGATGAGTAAATTTGTGAATTGGTTATGGATGAGTTGATCCGTGGATTGGTTCTCGGCAGGGATTTAGGGCTGACCACTGTTTGCTGGGTTAGGGGTCGGCAAACCAAAATAACAATGAGAACCATTTTTTATTTATTCGCTAAAAAACACACCTCAATATTTCAAGAGCCACAATACAATGTGCGGGGAATACGAGACGGTGGTGGCCTTTAATAAACGTCACGAAACAGTCGTCGAAGAGATGCGTGCGGCTGGTTGTACGAACGCTGTACTTTGCGATATTTGGATGTGTGTTGAACTTATTTCGCTACCGCACGTCGCAAACCCTGTTAGTCAGAGGTCTGGTGGGAATGACAACAAACTAAAAAAATAGTTTTGAATCTAAAATGAGTTTTCAACAAAATATTGAATCCTTAATTGCAAGATGCACATCACTGTAACGTGTTTTTCCATGTTTTCCCATGCATTGGGTGCATATAATCAAGGCTTGAAAGGCACTTAAAGACTTGACTTAAAGCTTTTGTGACTGCAGGAATTCATATTCTTGGGTCTTTCGGTAAAGTCACGTAGAGAGGTTGTTGCTTTCCTTGAGCTTATCTACGTGACTTTACCGACAGACCCAAGAATATAAAGATAAAGATCCCCCGTATAGCCTTAACAGACTGTGGGGGCAAGTGCTGTTAGCGAGCACCTATGAAGGCTGGCACGGCACACGAGGGGGTGGGTGGCCAACACACACGCCCGGCCGCCTTTGTCTCCCTAGCGGCGATGTTTACACACCGTACCAGGTACTCATTTGAGGCTGAGTCAACCTAGGGGAATCCCAGGACCGGTTCAGATAATCGTCACCGGTGTTTGCCGTGAGCGGGAATCGAACCCGGTCCGCCAGGTTCATAGTGCAGCGTGGCGCTAACCGCTACACCACCGCTCCCCACTGAAAGACCGGCACACAGAGAGAGTTTAACGAGCGGACTAAGGAATGAATCGCTGCGGTGCCTGAAGTGTGGCAGTAAAGAAGAGCGCCCAGCGACGAATGCCCCCGCGGCCCACTCAGTTGCGCCGGGGAAAATGTCAACTCGGAGATTCAATTTGCCGTCGTAAAAAAGAAACGAGGGAAAGACAGAGAATGGGCCGGGTCAAGGGGTCACAGCATCGCCCCTCGATGGGGGTGGGGTGTAGGAACCCGCAGCGTCTCCAGGAGCCACTTCCATCGCAACGGTAAACCCACGCTTGACTTTATATCACGCCCGTAACTTCACTTCCATTCAATGCTGATATGCGACGTGAAATTTCCGTTTCGCCCGTTACCCGTATGTATGTATGTAAGTTGAACTTATTTTGTACCATACATAGCCAACCGGAGGTGCAGTGGAAGTATAACAAACTAAACACAAAAATCAATTCTAAATAAAAGAGTTTTCAATCTATATGATGAAGATGATGATGATTTAAAAGTGCCTAGCTCCCGGTGGCTTCCTAATACCGGCAGGAAGAGAGCGTTCCAGACGGCCGCAGAAGCGCATCTGAAAGCCGTGCGATGCGGTGTCCGCCTTTGTTCGTTGGTTAGCGCAGTTTATTTGGCCTAGGGGGCCCCCTAATGGCAGCTTGCTGCTGGCGGCCAGACACAAGAAACGTGTCCACTGGCGGCAGAGCACGGCACCGTGTCACCGATCACCGTGATAGAAGATTAAAGCCCGCAGGAGTCACCGCACTCATCGCGATGGGCATTTCTGTGAGACGCTGTGGAAGTGCGAATATTGAATATCCAAATATTTGCGAAATGTCACGACAGTGAGCTGCAATGAGATTTGTTTCATGCACTTGATCATCATCATCAGTCACGATCAATTCACTGCTGGATGAAGGCCTCCCCCCCCCCATCTCGCACGAACCTGCGAGGCATCAATTCCACCTACTAGCGCCCTCCACACGAACCGATGCCATCGCTCCATCTCTCCCCCGATGGACGTCCCCATCAGACGCGTTCAGTCACTCCGTCATGAAAGCTTTGGCCATGGGCCATTCAACCCGTCTGGCCGTGCCGAGTCGTGCCCGAGCCGGGCTCGCTCTGTCGTCACCGTCTCGTTGTGTTCGCTATTCCCACGTGCTCCTTTTCTCACAGCCGAATTCTGAGCATGCGCCGTCTCCACTCTTCTTTGTGACCTTCCTCAGTGTGTGTGTGTGTGTCACTTGTGCCCGTGTGCGTGCGTGTTAATGAACCGTGTGTCGGCGCAATGAGTACGCGTGGGTTAATGAGGTGTTCATCGGGCATACTGGCATGTTGCTCGCCACTGTCAAGTTCAGGCTTGTGTGTTCGCGCACCGACGCCAAGACAAACGAATTGACGAATTCCGTTGCGCGGACGAGCGGAGGAGGCGCCTTTTGTGAGCACGTCGTGAACGCGAGCCTCCTCGACGGCAAACCACGTGGCCGTCGACAAATCCCTCGCTGGCGGAAGGATCTCCCGCCGTAGAGAGCTCCCTCTCGAGGGCGTTTGGCCTACTCTTCTTTTACAGTTGGCCCGTCAAACCGAGGGAGAGGTGGGAGTGGGCCACACTGCATCCCACCGCACGAGGCCTGCCGAACGACTGACTCTGCCGTACCCGCTCACGCTGCTTGCGTGGACAGAGGAGGTCGGGGGAGGGGAGATTTAATAAACTTGCCCCATTGTTACTGACTGCCGCGCCGGGAGGTCAAATCGAACCGGCGACCCTCTGGATCGCACGTGCGGTGTGCTTCGCGATGTACATCGTCGTCAATAATAACGCCGCAAGACAGAGGTGTTTTGGCCTGGCTTTTTTTATCAAAATTAAATCTTCTCCTAACACTTTACATTCTATGAAACACCTCGGCACACTAAATCTTAATAACAGCGACAAAATGTATTGTTCTATCAGCACAGAAGAGATCTTTCAAATAATTATTATTTCTCACGAACGCCATGAAATGTAATGAGGCGCACACTCTCAAATGCGCGTTCCCTCTCGCGCGCCACGGTTTCCAGGAATCCGTGTGGGAGATCAAGGTTTTAGCACAGAGAGAGACTATTGTGTAATGTGCCCGAGGACCGATTTTATTTAATTTCATTTTCCTATTCTCCTCCTTCTTCCTCTGACGGCGACGATTGCACGCGTCCCGATACGCCACGCGCAATTAAACAACAACCCGCTCGGTACAAACGCCTCCTTCCTCGTAAGCAACTATCGTTTGGAAGTGTTTGGCACTTGGAGCATGCCACCATCTCATTGCAGACGCACCTGGATGAATGAGTGAAACGCGACGCAGATCGGGGTTGATGTAACGCCCACGTACAACCTTGAGACGCGG
Source organism: Lethenteron reissneri (assembly GCF_015708825.2). NCBI lineage: Eukaryota > Metazoa > Chordata > Hyperoartia > Petromyzontiformes > Petromyzontidae > Lethenteron > Lethenteron reissneri. Next base: position 10,994,658 of record NC_083820.1, on the reverse strand, counting down.
CACAGAGACGAGAGCGCGCGTGTTTGTTGAGTGGGGCTTGTGCGGCGGTCTCGACACTGTAGGGAGACTCAAGGGGATTTTTATTTTACATAGACGATGGGGGGGGGGGGGACATTCAGTCATACAGGGTGAAGAGAAGTCTTGAGTCAGGATTTAAACAGGGGCAAGCGGTCTAAATGCAACGCCATCGCAAGGGACTTAAACAACAACAGCGGCGTTATTGTGTTATAGAGAGAGGCGGGAAGTCATTGGAAGACCCTGAACAGTGGCGAGCAGTCATTGGCAGACATCACGGATAGCTGGGAGAAGGGAGCTCCAAACTATGGGGGCAGCAGAGGAAAACACGTGACATCCCACTGACAGAAGGTTGATTGGGGCCTTCAACAGAAAAGTATTAATTGCGAGAGTGGAGAGTGTGTGGAGGAGGGTAGAGTGAGATGAGAGGGGAGAGGTAGGAGGGCCTGTGGAGAGGAGTAGAGAGATATGAGAGGGTAGAGTCAGGAGTGTAGACGGGAGTGGAGTGAGAGGGTAGATGTCAAAACGTTTGTGGAGGTAAGTCTAGAGAGATGAGACGGGAGAGTCAGGAGAGTGTGTAGAGAGGGGAGTAGAGTGAAATGAGAGGGGAGAGGTGGGAGAATGTGTGGCGGGATTCATAGTGGTGAAGTGCACGGCGCGTATTTACGGTTAATCCACGCGCAGTATTAACCAGGGCGGCTGCTGGGTTCCAACCGCGAACCTCTGCAAACGAGCGGGCACCGCGCGACCGCTGTGCCAGGTCACGGGCCCCACGCGTGGCACACGCAAGTGCCAGGCAGTGCCGCCACCGGAGCCTTGACTCACGGAGGTCAAAGGTTACCGCAGCTGGCCCTGGTATCACCAAATGTCGCGTCGTCAACTGTCCGTGGAATGCTGGCGCAGCGGTTCGCACACTGCTCCATGAACCTGGTAGCCCCCTGAGTTGGATACGCGGTCAACAATTCTGGTCAAATTGCCCGATGATGCTGGATGTAATTGCTAGCGAAACGTTGGACTCAAATGGTAAATGTTGTGGATTTAGTCTCCACGGTTTTTTTACGTTGCAAACCTCACCAATTGGCTGTGTCGGGTGGTGGCGGGTTAACGACACATATTCATGCAATTTAACAAAACAACGTTGTTATTATTAATTAGAAAGTAACGTAACATTTCGAAAGTTATTTTTCAGAAAGGCTGGCTTCTTATGAAGCGCATTTTTAAAGGGTTTTTGTAGGTATATGCCTTTTAGTCACTTAATATGTATTATTTCCTATTTTGTTAGTTTTCACAAGAAAACATTTATTATGTATGTACAGCACAAGTTATATAATGGCAAATACATACATGGGTATTAAAATGTCAAATTTGAAACCCACGGTGAATTGTATCACATTGGATAAACATCAAGGTGCATACATATCCCAGAATGCAATTTCTGTCGTCTCGGTTTTGAATAGGCACAGGTGCAGCCTTGCGATGTCTTTCTCATGCAACTGCTGGTGAAGGACGTTCACTCGAGGGTATTTGTGCCTCAACTTCTACGCTGGCCATGCGTCTTGGAAGAGGTAGGAGAACCCACACATTACCCCACCGCACGCGACTTTAAGAAGCTGTTGGGGGAATAAAAAAAAACTTGCAACGTCGTTTCAACGAATGCGCCGGGAGATTGAATGAATTGGCGACTTCTGGGTTGCAAGTGCGGTGCGCTGACCGTTAGACCACTGTGGCAGCATCAATGCCAGGTTTTTTTTTATATTGATAGATAAAGGAATGTTGAAAAACATCTTTATACATAATGCATATGGATACAAGTCAAGAAAACATTGGTATTCAATGTATGTCTCCGCCTTGCAGGCATTCCTGCACAGCTGCATAATTCTTCAATAAATCTAAAAAAACTGAACAATAATATGCAATAAAAAAACGATATATTTAATTTATCTTTTACAGCGCGCATATTTGTTTGACCAACCGTCATTCCTTAAAGCAATAGTGCATCTAAGACCTATTTCATCATGCGCTGTGATTTGTTCATGTCAACTTGGGTGAACATTTGCCTTCGCTGTTAAACTCTATCTCTGGAAGTGCAATCACCGAGAACAACACTAATTAATACACTTAAACACCCAGCACTTGCATCGGTAACGACCACAGTTTCTCAGCAGACTTATCAACACAGGCGATAATTCGTTTAAATGACCAGATGGTCTCAGGCAGTGGTTTCTAATCTTTATGGAGCCGTGGACAAATGCCAACCCTCATTACTATTATTATTGGGATGCTTCCAGGGTGGAATGGTTTGCAGAGTGGAGTCGCACTCCATAACGCCTTTGCTTCGATCTGCCAGTGTGGCAGTCGAAACTACTGCCGGCTTCTTAAAGTCTCCCCCCTGAGAAGCGGTTAACAGATAGGACAGATTTTTTTTATTTAAAGCTTTCGTGACTGCAGGGATTCATATTCTTGGTTCTTTCAGTAAAATCACGTAGAAGGGAGATAATAAAATAATATAAATATAAAACAATAAAAAATAATTCTCACGACGTTTCGACTGCAACACAAGCAATCATCATCAGGTGTGAAATCCACAGCAAGAAAATTTGAAAAAAAGATAGTACAGGATGCAGTTACCCAGTACTGACAATGTCAATTAATCCTACATCTAATTCAGGAAGAAGTTACATCTTCATTGGGTCTTTCGCTAAAGTCACGTAGATAGGTTCAAAGAAAATAACAAAAAACAACCTTTGAACCTTTTTACGTGACCTTACCGAAAGACCCACAAAATATGAATTTCTCTTGCGATGCAGCAATCCATCGAGCACCTGCGTAAGAACCGATCCCATCGCTCCATCTCCCCAGTGGAGGTCCTCTCGGGGGTGTTCTCTCCTTTGACTGCCGTTCGGTCATTAATCTCGACCACTGGGTATCATTCCTTCAGGCGAAGCGTCCTGCATACATCGACTCGAACTTTTACAGCCCGAAACAATCACTCGTGTCATTGTGGAGAACTTAAATAACTCTAAAGAGCAGCCTATGCGTCTTCCCTTATCCATCTCTCCACCAAAGCAATATAAGTACTGTTTTATCTTACACACACACACAGCATCTCTGATGAGTCGCTCTGATGAGATGCTGTTTGTCGAAACCGCTCCAGTGTCTTGTTTGTCATGAGACGATTCTGCTGAAAGTATGCACTCCCTAGAAGGTCGTCCGGCTCATGGGCTGGGAAAGAAATCCCTTTATTCTTATTTTATTCGGAGAGATGGATTATATACTTTAAGGAGACGTATTGCCTGCTTATTCATTTGTGACTTTTATTGAGTAATTATCGTCTCTATAACTTAGATTTGCTTCCCGTGTGCGAGCGTATCTCAAACGTGGCCTTTTTCTGCTTCTTTGTCCCAGTTTCAGCATTTTTTTTACCCAATATTCGTTGTAAAGGTCCACGTTCCTGATCCACGTCACAGGAAATGCACCCTGATTCGTAACAGAATGCACATTGGAAGCGAATTCAGACAAAGAGACGCGATTTCATCAACGTTTGTTTTCACAGCGACGTTTAGAAAACATTTTGCGATCAATGGAATTGGAGCACTGAAGAAGAATGCGAAGTGGGGCTCTGAGTAAATATTACCGAAACAAAGAGGTACCTGCTACAAGTCCTCTAAACAATTGCGGACGTTTGGTCAGAGAGACTCAACTGGACATCCCGGGAGACGGAGCGCGTGTGTGTCGCCTTGTTGTCTGTCACAGCTGTTAGCGCACTGTCCCACTAACCCAGTGAGCCGAGTTCGATTCCCGCTCACGGACAACACCAGATTATTTAAACCGGTCCTGGGTCTCCCCAAGGTCGAGTTAGCCTCAAATGAGTACCTGGTGTGGTGTGTAGACGTCATCGCTAGGGAGGCAAAGGCGGCCGGCCGTGGTGCTGGCCACCCACCCCTTCGTGTGCAGTGCCGGTATTGATCGGTGCTACCCGCTAACAGCACTTGCCCCAACAGTCTGTTGAGGCTATACGGGGGGTCATTGTATTTGTACCTTGAGCAATTATTGAGGGCGGCCCGGGATCGAACTGATGGCATTAAGAGCAGGCTGTTGGAGTTATTTTGGAAAACTGAAGTTGGTCATTAAAACGAACAAACCAATTTCCGAAAGATCAAATGTTTTTTTTACGTTTCTATTTTCTCAGCAAAAAGATAATGAGCGCGTGTACTTTGGACTTTGTTAAATACGCAGCCCAAATTTTGCGTTGCGACATCTGAAACCCACGGGCCGCTTGGGGAGTCAAATCGTCGAGAGCGCAAATTGGCACAGTGCCTTTCCATTACCGAAATGCGACCGCTGCGAGTAAGATAATACCGAAACAAGTTGGGAGCGCATCGATGCGCGATTGCGGCAAAAAGATGGGCCGCCCCATTTGCATGTCGCCACGTTGTGATGCATATGATTCAATTAGCGGCTGCCGCATTACGCTCGCATGATAAATATTTACGGATTAAGAAATGTTATCTTCGCAAAGAGCACGCGAAAAAGTAGCGTTTGTTTGACTCTTTCCCATTTACACGTACGTAATTACTTCCTATCTTTGTAATAAAATAAAAAAGTAATTGCCCATTGGACTAATTGATATGACGCTTCTAAGTAGCAATGGTGTAATGGTGCGACCCAGAGTGTGGGACAAATGTATGAAATGCCCCCCAGCCCTCCCCCCACCTCTATTCACTCTGGACACATCACAGTTTACCGATCGGGCAGCTCGCTTGTGGTGGGTAAAAGTGTGAGTACTCCCACCCCTTCCAAGATGTATTTGGTCACCGTGGAAGAGTAGGCCGAATTACCCTCTCGGTGAGCTCTCCAGAACTCTCTCGAGCCTAAAACCTTTACCTTGTATAGGTAAAGAGGTGTCAAACCCACGAAATTGTCACCTAAAACCTTTACCTTGTATAGGTAAAGAGGTGTCAAACCCAAGAAATTGTCGCCTAAAACCTTTACCTTGTATAGGTAAAGAGGTGTCAAACCCACGAAATTGTCGCCTAAAACCTTTACCTTGTATAGGTAAAGAGGTGTCAAACCCACGAAATTGTCGCCTAAAACATTTACCTTGTATAGGTAAAGAGGTGTCAAACCCAAGAAATTGTCACCTAAAACCTTTACCTTGTATAGGTAAAGAGGTGTCAAACCCAAGAAATTGTCGCCTAAAACCTTTACCTTGTATAGGTAAAGAGGTGTCAAACCCACGAAATTGTCGCCTAAAACCTTTACCTTGTATAGGTAAAGAGGTGTCAAACCCAAGAAATTGTCGCCTAAAACCTTTACCTTGTATAGGTAAAGAGGTGTCAAACCCAAGAAATTGTTGCCTAAAACCTTTACCTTGTATAGGTAAAGAGGTGTCAAACCCAAGAAATTGTCGCCTAAAACCTTTACCTTGTATAGGTAAAGAGGTGTCAAAACCCCATGATTTATTCTACGAGATAAAACATTCGGTGCTGGATATGATGGCGACGGTTTTGGGGAGGCCTTCATCCAGCAGTGGATAGACCGTGGCTGATGATCATGACATTATATGTGACGACACAGCTGTATTAGTTATATAATGATGAAAAAAAATATCATGAATGAAAATACTTGCTGGAAAGCATAAATGTGAAAGGTTAAATAACAAGTGATTGAAGAATGTTGTAAACGTCCATGTAGATGTTTTTTTAATCAATAATTTGTTACAAAAATATTTTGGGAAGCTCATAGAGACTGATTCAGCTGTTATATATCCAGTCTAATCAATGCCCACTAAATGATAAAACATTTTATGACTCAGCATCGATCAATAAATTAGTCGATAAATCCGTCAGAGCCACGTGTCTGATCTGATGAGCGTGCATTAACAATGTTTCCATCACCTGGGCCCTCCTTAGCTCGGCTACATCATTGTTGTAGCCAATCAGATCAAGTTTTCACGTGGGCAAATACGCTAATTAATATGGGTTTTCAATTTAAGTTGCTTTACAAGTGTAACATTGCTTTTTAATATTCGGGCTTTTTCCCACGGCAACTTGATTGGGTTAACTATTTTTGCCGGGTGTTGGAGGGTTTTAGTAAAACAAAGATAAACGATATTCTACCTACACAACGTTTGAACCCAAAAGAAATGCATTATGGGTCGTAAAATTGGTCGTGAAAGCCTACATGTAAAATATTGCTCTTGAGAGCCTACATATAAAATGCAGCGACATCGTCCGCATTGGGCGGAGCTTCTAGCGAGCCGAGCGTGAACATTTGTGATGAACACCAGAAAAAAATGACCGAATTGCTGGAAAACATTCAATCGACTGGAGGGAGAGGATAGCAATTAACGGATGGATTTAAATGATTGAATTTAATGTTTAATGACGATTGTGTTTTGCCCTCAGCCATCTGCTCCGTGTCACTTTTCCCGCGTGAAAAGAAAAACACAGATCTTGCACAAAAAAATTCTCCCTTGCTTAGACGAGTTAGTGGGCACACGCAGCACCTTCATTCAATATTCATTCGGCTTCAGGGGACAGCAATCATTTTAATGAATATTAATATATTTTCATCAACATCAACATAATGCACAGAAAAGCACAGAACCAGGGTACATGACGTGTATGTGCTAATCGGAGGCGCGGAAGAGGACAACAAACTAACGCAAAAAAGTTGTTCAGTTTGTAGGCATCGCACGGTTGGCTAAGCACGATGGGAAAGAACGGACACGTCACGTGACATCGCCACAATCAGTACATAAAGGCACAGCACAATAAAGGTCCAAGGTCATGATGTGGAAAACAACAGAAAAGCAGTGAAGAGGACAGAGAACGAGACAACGAAGAACAGGAGGAGACGGAAGAGGAAAAGAATCACAATCAGAATCTTTATTTATAGTCGAAGAATCCGATGAGCTATGAAGCTCTTCTGCACATATGTCCAGTACAGTCAGGTACGAACGTTACAATTACCAACAATACAACAACACGATAGCAGTGCAAAGCATCGGAATGGTAAAAAGAAAACACTTAAAAATATACAAATAAAACGCTTTTTTAAGTCTTACTAGTTAAATCCCACTAGGCTATTAACTTATTGTTCAGAAGCGTCCTGGCTATCACACATGATAGCTCAACAAAATAATAATAATAGTTCAATTTGTAATGCGCGCAAATTTGCAGACGTAGTGGCCGCAACTCCGAGGCGCGGAGCCAAGCTCAAAGTGGCTTATCATCACGTGGGAAATGTACAGCGTGAACGGGAGACAGATGAGCGTTGGACAGAGAGCACAAAAGTGACAGAATTAGGAATGAGTCGACAAGAGGAGACGAGAGTTGGTGGTGAATATCTCTCGCATTGGATTCAGGCGGTGTTTGCCTGTGGGCAGCTCGTTCATTCTTCCGTTGCCCGAGCTAGAAAGGGTCAAAGGGCACTGGAAAAGCAAATTCTCAACCGTGTCGCCACCTCACACCAACATCGATGCCGGCACAGTTCTGGACAAGAGGGTCCACCGATGTGTCGACTGCAATCATTTTTTTATTAACAAAGTTTCCGGACAAGATTTTTTAATCAAGGATATTGCCCCTGCTCGTAAAATGTTCCATCGCACATCACTTTCGCTGTGGGTCCGTGAGCACAAGATGACAAATGCTCACAATGATTTTCATTAAGTATTTTATCTTTAGATTTTATATATATATTACATCATAGCACGTTCGTTGTGGTAAGCTTTTTCATGAGAAAAGTGTGTGAAGCATCTTGGATATATGAAAATGAATCGTAAGTAAAATGAATCGTAAGTATATGCGCCAAGATTTCTGCTCATGGTTCTATTCTACTCTTGCGTATGATGGCAAATCGTTCATAAGCTAATTGCCAATGTTGAGGTCTGCTAGACACGAGAGGGCTTCATGAGACGGAGAGTTTGTGTAATTTTGCTGTTCCTCCTTCATTGAAGAAGCGCAGACCACAGTGGTTCACGATATGGTCCATAGTTTGGGTTGCATGGGCACAATCGCACAATTATGTGGCTTTCTTTTTCGATTTAAAGCTTTCGTGACTGCAGGGATTCATCTTCTTGGTTCTTTCGGTAAAGTCACGTAGAATGCAAATAATAAAATAATACAAATAAAACATAATAAAAGTTTATTATTATTATATTATATTAATATATTATATTATTTTATTATGTTTTATTTTTATTATTTTATTATTTCCATTCTACGTGACTTTACCTGAAAGAACCAAGAAGATATGTGGCTTTCATTTTGGCTTCAATTTTCTGCTCATAGTGGACACTGCCCATGGTGGGCACTGCTGGGCACCCCCCTGGGGGTACCAACCAATCGCTCGAGCTCATGGGGATATGTCGTACTCCATGAGCCACGTGCAGCGCATCCATTGCTAGTGTATTTGAAAAATAAAATATGTAACAAAATAAAGATTAAAGCTAGCAAAGAGGTCCTGCATAAACTAAACTATCAAAACGTAACTTTTTTTTCTTACCAGGTAAGGCCCACTGAGCTATACAGCCCTTTTTCAGAAGCGACCTGGCCACAAATGATAGCTCAACGAAGTGGCTTACCGCGTGAAAATTTATAGCAGCCAAATAATCTAAACACCCGTTTCTAAATGAAGAGAGGAAACCCGGAGGACCCGGAGAAAAAATTCACGCGACCAAGGAGCAGGAGAGAGACACGCAAACTCCAAATATACAGCAGCAGGCGTCATGGTCGGGATCGAACCCACGACCTCCTGCATACCAGGAGAGGGAGTTAACATCTCCTAGCAACCTCCTGCATACCAGGCGAGGTAGTTAACATCTCCTAGCAACCTCCTGCATACCAGGCGAGGGAGTTAACATCTCCGAGCAACCTCCTGCATACCAGACGAGGGAGTTAACATCTCCTAGCAACCTCCTGCATACCAGGCGAGGGAGTTAACATCTCCTAGCAACCTCCTGCATACCATGCGAGGTAGTTAACATCTCCTAGCCACCTCCTGCATACCAGGCGATGGAGTTAACATCTCCTAGCAACCTCCTGCATACCAGGCGAGGGAGTTAACATCTCCTAGCAACCTCCTGCATACCAGGCGAGTGAGTTAACATCTCCTAACAACCTCCTGCATGCCAGGCGAGTGAGTTAACATCTCCTAGCAACCTCCTGCATACTAGGCGAGGGAGTTAACATCTCATAGCAACCTCCTGCATACCGGGCGAGGGAGTTAACATCTCCTAGCAACCTCCTGCGCACCAGGCGAGGGAGTTAACATCTCCTAGCAACCTCCTGTATACCAGGCGAGGGAGTTAACATCTCCTAGCAACCTCCTGTATACCAGACGAGGGAGTCAACATCTCCTAGCAACCTCCTGCATACCAGGCGAGGGAGTTAACATCTCCTAGCAACCTCCTGTATACCAGGCATCTCCTAGCAACCTCCTGTGTACCAGGCGAGGGAGTTAACATCTCCTAGCAACCGCGATGCCCATGATGCACAACAGACCAGCGCACGCATCGCCGCCTCCTAATCGGACTCAGCAAATTCGGATTAAAACTTCAGCGCTCACCTGCAACATCCAATCAGGACGCCCGGCGCGTCTCAGCGGACCGTGAATACGTTTTTGGCGTAAATGTGTTTAATTCAATCCTCGCTATGGCAACGCTCTTGTAATTATTTATGGCGCGGTTGTATTTCTGCGCGCCGCCTGCCCCGTTTCGCCCGGCCACGGAAACTTGCAATGACGCAGATCAGCACAGGAGTGATTGTGCACGACACAAACAAATAAATGAATACATCTAATTGCGTTCGCATTTGCGAATGTGTCCCCTTGATGACCACGGTGGGCTGGCCATGTCAGCAATGTGAGATGTGTACGGTAACAAGGCATGCGAGAAAATGCAGTGTCCAAGACAAACATGAACGCAGACTAACTCGTAGGCTTTCGTGACCAATATCATCCAGAATTAAGGTTTTTTGGGAGTTAGATCGAGGTAAATGTTTTGGATTTGCTCTCCAACACACAAACGGTGTTGCTGTACTAGTAACGAATTGGCATGTTTTGTTTGCGTGACAAACCTTACTAATTGGCTGTATCGGGTGGTGGCGGGTTAAACGACACATTTCTAATTACGCGATCTCACCGCTCCCAAAAAACCTTTATTATGGATAAACGCAGACCCCTGCGCGCGCGCGCACACAAACACAAACACACACGCACAGACAAACACAAACACACACAGAAAAACACAATCACAAGAAAAACACAAACACACACGCACAGAAAAACACACACGCACAGACAAACACACACAACACAAGCAAAAACAAACACTCACACAAAGGACAAAGATCCCCCCATTTAGCCTTAACAGACTGTTGCGGCAAGTGCTGTTAGCGAGTAGCACCTATGAAGGCTACCGGCACGGCACACGAGGGGGTGGGTGGCCAGCACCACGCCCGACCGCCTGTGTCTCCCTCGTGGCGATATTCGCACACGGAATCGGGTACTTATTTGAGGCTGAATCCACCTAGGGGAGGCCCAAAACCGATTCAGATATTCATTACTGGCGTTGGTTTTGAGCTGGTAACAAACATGCACACAAAGACAAACACAAACAACAACATCCGCCACTCGTCACTAAGTGGCAGTGGCGTCACCACGACGCAGGCGACGCTGTACAGGTCGCGGGTCACCTGGGGCGCATTTTCCCCGCACCATCTTTTGCCGCCCCGGGTCGCCAGACCCCCCCTCGCCCCCCCCCCCCAGCTCGCTGGCGATGGTCTCCACCACTCCGGTCCGCTCGGTTTGCTTTTTTCCATTCGTGCCGCCTCCTCTTCCTCCGCGGGCCACCACCGCAGCCGCTCGCGCAACTAAAGCTTTGCTCGGGGAATGATGTAAACCGCAGAACACCTTATCAATGTTATCTCGCTGAATTACACACGTCCGAGCGAGCGTCTGGGAATATTTCCACGAGAGGAGTCAAGGCGACCTGAATTTAGTTTACTGCCCGGCATTCATCAACGTGTTCGTGCTTAGATTAGAATTAAGAGCGGGGAAATCATGTGAGCGACCAATCGGTGAATGGAAGGTTCCTAGGTACAAGGACATCCTAATAGGAAAGAGACAAAGGGCAGCGTTGCATTAATCTTCATTACAACTAAGCAAGGCTTATAAAAATGAATTAACCTCACATCTGCTGTCTGAACCCATCTCATCTGTAGCAGCATTGCATTGCCCTTGATTTATGAACGTATCAATTTGATTGATCTGCGCAGGCCATGATGCAGTTTACGGTTATTAAAAATAGCCTTAGCCGGGTGTACTAATATTCTGAAGACGGTTGGCTACGTGTCGGGATGAGACTTAGAATGAGCAATTAGTGGGGCTGTAACCAATGGACTCACACAGTCCCGTGAAACTAAATTTTTCGGGGGACTTCTCTCCTTTGGCTACCATTCCATAACCAGGCTCGTCCCTTCTGCTATAATTCACGGGATCCAGTTCTGCCCCCACCCCCCACTCAATTCACAGACCATGGATCACGTGATCCAGCACTGCCCCCCCCCCCCATCACCGATTCACAGGCCATGGATTAACCGTCAGCAGATCCCATGTGTTCCTCTTGATTTGTCTCAGTGTTATTCTGAGCATGCATCTCCCCATGCGTTTTTAATTAACTTGTGAGCTTTTTCTCCATTCGACCTGTCGGGTTGCTTGTTACTGATCCGGAATATTTCGTTCGCAATGATTGATATTTCTCTTTCTCATCGCCACGTACAAGCATTGTGTGCACTTATTAATATTGCTTGCACGCACGACTGAAAAAAGCACAGTTGTAAAAAATGGTACTCACTTTCCCACCACTTTGCGGGGCACCTTGTACGATGCATAACAATAATTTTAACAAGCTTATAATTATAGTGTGAAACTTTTAAAGAAATAAATAATGAATGTGAAGGTTACAAGAAAAAATCTTAAAGGCATTTAGCTAATGATATGAGTATATTGTGCATGTTATTTTAATTAATAACCTGGGTGTAAAAAATTGGTAAAGGTGCAGCCCTGCAATTGCTTGCTCACGCCACCGCTGGTGGAGGACCCGCCACTAGAGGGAGCTCCACACAGCCCCTCCAGAGAATGTTTGCCCGACTCTTACTCTTTCATAACGTGCCAGACCATCTTGGAAGAGTTGGGAGTACCCACACGTGATCTCACCACACGTGACCTGCCGATTGACCAACCGCATCTCTACTGCCAGGCGTCTAAGAGGCCTTGGAGTTGGCGGTGAGTCAAAACATTTGCACCGTTCTTTCAACTGGCGCACTGGGAGGTCGAATGGACGGGTTGCTCTCTGGATTGGAAGTCCAGTGAGGCTGCTAACCGTTATAACACGGCAGCCCCCAATGGAGAAAACAAATATCGAAAGAAAATTCTAAAAGGATGTTTTGAAATTCACGGTGATCATTCAGTCTACGTGTAATCAATAATTCACGCGCAGAAGTTCGGTTACAATAGTTTTTTTTAACGGCGATGTAAACATTCAGCAGGATACATTCGCGAAGGTAATAATACGAATACCAATAAAGAACGGCCAGATGTACATTTTTTAGTATTTGCCTGCTATAAATTCGCGCATGATAAGCCACTTCGTTGAGCTATCATTTGTGGCCAGGTCACTTCTGAAAAAGTTTTACACAGCTAAAATAAAAATAATTGTTTATAGTTGCAAATAAGATTGGAGTCAAGGTAACAGCAGAGCACAGTCTGCACTCGCTCTGAAAACAAACCTCGCACTCGCAAAATGCCAAGAGTAGAACATCTCGTCAAACATGCAGAGGGCATCATCATTATTATTATAAATGATTAAATAATAGATGGGGTTGCGTGTCTACAGCCGCCGCTCACAGATGACGCGTGGTGGGGGTGGGGGGGGGTCACAAAGGCGACGTTTAAAATGCGGTGCGGCGCTCGGTAATCGGAGGCCAAAAATTCCAATTTACCTTCCGAGAATCGCGCGGTAATTTTCCTAATAAATGCCGAGTGATGTGCACCAATTAACCCTTGCGACTGTGTTTATAAAAACAAGAATAATTATGGGTTTACTTGGAGGTGGATGGGGAATTAATCACTGCATTTTTTAAATAGACCGCTAATCACCAGGATTGGATGGGAACAGGTTTTTATTTGTTTGTTGGTCCTGAAATAATAATGTAAGTATGTATATGTTTTACAGCCGCGGGAATCATTACAGAAAATATTCACGTATACATAATGTTGTAGGGATACACACTGAAATGTGCTGCCATGAAACAGTTATGGTGCTCCAGTATTTAAAGCTATTAAACAAAAATCGATTAAATGTCGTGGCTTGTGACCCATTGCGCAGATGTGTGGGCGCGCCAAGTATGGTTTAACATTTTCACTTTCAGCTCCCTCCGAGGTTGATCTCCGTCTCTCACCCGAACGCTCGTGACAAATGTGTAGAATGGGTCCCTGAAAATTAGGCGAAATAAATTCACTTAAAAGTGCTCTCATATTGCAAGTTTCACTCTCAGCTTCTTTAAACTCAGAACTCAAGCCAGCCCCAATAACATCGAGTCTGTCACCCGAATGCTGCCATAAATGTTTAGTTCGTTGTCCTTCCCCGCACCTCCGATTAGCACGGTTGGTTACGTACGGTGCGAAACAAGTTCAACATACATACATACAAATGATCAATCACATTACTTGTGCCGTGTTTTACTGTTGTAAAGCTGTCCACCTCTCCAATGTGGTTTTATGTTTTAACCTTCGACCTCAGAGGGATGATGGGGCTGAGTCAACCCCCACCCCAACCAGGATTTGAACTCGCAGCCTTCAGATTCCGAGCCGCTCCCTCTACCACTGAGCGAGCTGGGAAAATATTATATACACACACTCGGCACTGTATGTGTGTTCCTGCTGCTACTGTGGCGGCGGTTGCTGAGTGGACACATGATGGGAAGAAAGAAATCGCACAATACCAGGTGAAGGGGAGAACTGCATGTACATGCACTTCCAGATGGCAACGTGAAATGTGAAACATTATTTGTGTGTGGATCGAGGTCATTCAGCCATTCAGTCGCCTCTATGGAGGCTTGGTGGATATCGGTGATATATCCCACTATTCAGCGGTACGGGCAATGCGGAATCACGTGGTCCATGTCCTTTGAATCGGTGGTAGGGGCAGTGCTGGATCACGTGGTCCATGGCCTGTGAATCGGTAGTCGGGGCAGTGCTGGATCACGTGATGCATGGCCTGTGAATCGGTGGTAGGGGGCAGTGCTCGATCACGTGGTCCATGGCCTGTGAATCGGTGGTAGGGGCAGTGCTGGATCACGTGGTCCATGGCCTGTGAATCGGTGGTAGGGGGCAGTGCTGGATCACGTGGTCCATGGCCTGTGAATCGGTGGTAGGGGGCAGTGCTGGATCACGTGGTCCATGGCCTGTGAATCGGTGGTAGGGGGCAGTGCTGGATCACGTGGTCCATGGCCTGTGAATCGGTGGTAGGGGGCAGTGCTGGATCACTAGGTCCATGGTCTCGCTCTGTGTGATTGCTGCAGTCACATTGCCGACCGTTCTTCATATTCCATCGATGAAGGAGCTGACCACACTCTGCCACGCACGCCCTGTCCGTCTCGAGCGGTGTTACTATTTAACGCAACTGAACAGCAACAAAAGCAACGCAGGACCTTTAATCTAACAGAAAGACTTACTACAGATTGACCCAGGATGGCAGCGCCTTTACAAATGAAGACCAGCTTGGCCAAAAGCTAGCGCAGGTGGCAACCCTAGACCATCTCCTTTCGCTTGGGGAATTAGAAAGAGGTTCACAGCAGGAGGGAGGATTGTCAGCTCACCGTGAAACGTGTGTGTGTGTTGTAATCTGAACCACGAGGCCATTGTGGTTTTATATTCAACATCTTCACGTCCGACACGTTTACACATTCATGTTACCCTCGAGTTCCGAGCGACGGTTACATACACGTTGAACAGTCATAGCCTATTCAAATCACAAATAATAATCATGATAAATATGCAACAAAATATATCATAACTATTGATTTGCTGGTGAAGAGCGATGAATATGAGAGTTGGAATTTAGCCTAAGCAAGTGCTGAAACACAATGAAATGTGATGATTTGTTTGTGCGCATTCATTGGTGACCAGGCTGAGACCATGAACTCGCTACACTTTACTCTTTGGTTCTTTCGGTAAAGTCACGTAGGTATAAAATAAAATAAATCACGACGTTTCGGGCGCAACACAAGCGGTGGTTGTCCCACCTGATGACGGACGCTTGTGTTGCGCCCAAAACGTCGTGATTGAATTTATTTTATTTTATACCTACTTGACTTTACCGAAAGAACCAAAGAGTATGGATCCGTGCAGTCACGAAACCTTCAAATCTAGATCGCTACACTTAAGCTCCCAGTTTGACCACAGGCCTGGACTTGAACCCAGGACCTCAGCGGTGACAAGCTGAGCGCTCTGACCTCCTAGCCAGCCGTGCACGGCGCTCTCGCGAACGGCTCGGTATTGCGTGCTCACAACGAGATCAAACTCCAGCAAACAGGAGGCGTTCACGTCATCGTTCTCCGCACGCGAGTTACTTTAACGCAGCGGAGAGCTGAAAAGACATTTCCAGCAGGCAGACGGCGAGCGACGACGGGAGGAGAGCGACTTGAGGGTGCTGGGGTTAGTCGGTTCCATATCTCGCTGCGATCTTCACGAACGTTCGAGAGAGACCCCGAACACAAGTTTCAAGTTTCAAGTTCATTGTTTTGGTAGAGCCCTGTGAGCCATTCGGCTCTTGAATCGGGTGCAACCGCAACAAACAAAAAAATGAACAAAAAACATCTTAAAGTGAATACACCCGCCCACGCCCGAGAAACTGGATACGTTGCCGCCTCGATCGCCGTCGTCTTCTGGCGCGGAAGACACCCGGACTCTGCGTGAGACGGAAGGGCTACGGTCACGTGGAAGCGCCGTGGAAGCGCAGCGGAAGAGCCCTTGAAGCGCAGCGGAGGAGCATCGTGATGGGGGGGGGGGGGGGTCCCAGCGCGCTGCTCTCCGTGGCCCTTCAGTGTGTGCCGCTGCTGGGCGCTACGGTAACTTTGGTGGGTGGGGGGGAGCTGCGTTATCTCGGGAGAGCAGACGGCGGTTTCGGCAGGAGAGGAGAGGTCCGTCCCCCCCTCCTCCTCCCCCCGGAGTCGCCACTGATCCGAGCCCCGGACGAGCTGCGACGCCTCCACCGCCGAGTCTGCCGTGCCCGAACCAACACCGCCCGCTAGCCACCATCTGCCGCACGGCTCCGTGGCTCGATGCCGGACGTCTGTTATTTTACTGAAAGACAAAAATTGCAACAACAATAACAACAAAAGCTACTTTCTGTGACAGGTAAAAGGCGCAGGCGCTGTAGTTGTTTGCTCACGTCACTGCTGGGCTGAAAGGTCTCCGCGAGACGGAGCTCTTAGGGAAGGTATTGGGCTTACTCTTCCACGCTGGCCACATGTTTTGGAAGAGATGGTAGTAGCCACTCCACGTGTGACCTGCCGATCGACTCACTTTGGCGTGCCCATGTTTTTCTACTCCGGTGCGCTTCTCAAACTCCAGTTCTCGCGGCCCAGCATGCGACGTCTTTACCAATGTACTCTTCCCATTAAAATACAAAATAACTCATTCCGCGCTGCACACGCCCAATGATTGTTAAACACGGCCCACGTGACGCGCTGAGCAATTAACGTTGTCTGCATCACGTGGAACACGTGCGCGCGCACACGTACACGCGCACTGAGGTCGTAACGTTAATTCTAGATTTGAAGCTTTCGTGACTGCAAGGATTCATACTCTTAGGTTTTTTCGGTGAAGTCACGTAGGTAAAAATAAATAATAAAGAATAATAAAATAATAGAAATAATAATAGAAATACAATAATAATTTTAAAATAAATAATAAAAATTTATAATAAAAATAATAGAAATAATAGTATTAAAAGAATAATTTTAATATTATTATTTCTATTATTTCAATTATTTATTTTTATTATTTATTTTCCCTACGTGACTTTACCGAAAAAAACCTAAGAGTATGTCGTAATGTTCCTTTGAATCGGCGCTGCAGACATGCATCGGCACGCGTCTCCGCGTGTCGATGTATGCTCGCTGAACTTCTTTCGCACCGTACGTAGCCAACCGTGCTGATCGGAGGCGCGGGTGAAGGACCAGTTTCGCACGCGCGTCTCTCGGTGTTACGCAAGCTGGCCACGCTCGTTCGCTCGCACCCACCGATCACAGCCCTCCCGACTGCACAATCTCAAAATTGCTGTCCCTGCGATCTGCCACCGCACTCAGCAAACGCCTAGAGCCGGCACTGCCAGGGCCACCCATCCAAGCGTCTCTCCGAAGCACCGTGCCCCGATCACCTCTGCTCTGTGTGTATTGGTGCAGAGTCGTGACATCTGGGGTTTGTGGACGTTTTTTTTTGCTATCAAGACTTACATTTATACATAAATATTCCTCCACAAGTTTTATGATAATGCCTCTAAGGGCCTCTAAGGACTATGATTTGTGATTTTAGTTTTTTTGTCAGGTCAGGTAGCTCAGCGGTAGAACGAGCAATCGGAAGGTCTGGGGGTTGTCTGCGCCCATCATTCAGTCCGGGTCGATAAAATAAGTAACACTTTACAGGAAAGTCCACAGTGGTTGCCCTAGAGATAGGTTGCCCTAGAGATAGATAAACGGGAGATGAGTACAGACTTGACGCAGGAAGTGACTGACTCTTTTCTTCCTACTTTCATGTTCCCATTGCTAAATATTCACACGTTCAGAGAGTAAAATAAAAATCAGCCTACATCCCCCGCTATCACACCAGTCACAAACAGGGCCAACTGACAAAGGAAATTGGACAAAAGCTGAAGGGTACACAGGGGGACATAAAAAGACGCCACGCTTTGAGTTACAATGGGAGACAAGACGAGGAACACGTGGATTCGAGGACGAACAACAATTCACATAGATCATCGTGACTCTTCGTGAAAGTAAAATAGCCTTGGGCAGGTCACATCGCTCGATGGGATGATGGGCCAAGGGGCAAAACCGTGTCGGAACGGCAGCCGAGGGAGGGATCGCGCTTGAGAGGGTATACGCCGTGGATACGGAGCGATGGAATCAGCTCGCGTGTAAGAGACAGACGGATGGTGGCATCGCACGATCACGGGGAGTAGTGGTGGACAACATGAGGACACCTTCATCCAGCAGCGGCTAAAGCATGAACATATCGAATGGCGCTCAGAATGACATTTCTAAATATACAGTAGTTGTTTGAACTGAGTAGGTACTCCAGTACCATATTGTATTTTTCGATTTAAAGCTTTCGTGACTGCAGGGATTCATCTTCTTGGTTCTTTCGGTTAAGTCACGTAGAAGGGAAGTAATAAAATAATAAAAATAAAACATAATAAAATATGGTGCATGCCCAAATGCCTCACTTGGCAATGAATTGCATTAGGCAACATGTTCTAAAAATCCACAACATAGTTTGTTGAACGCGGCATGCAAATGTGCGAAGGACATCGCTTGAGCAGCTGAGAAATGTAGTTGTTCTTTAAGTGGCACCGTTGTGCCTGTAGATGTGTCCTCTTTAATTCAGAGGCAACCGCGTGCGGCCATCGTGACAGAGTGGACGTGTCAGGCCTCTCTGGAGCTGAGCGACGCCCTGTGAGAAGTCGCCTCTTGTGGCCGCACACGTGACGAGCCGGCAACCCGAGGTCCCGCCGGCATGAAACGCGAACTGGTGGAGCACGCTGACATGCAGAATGCCCCCGCCGAGCTGAGATGACGTCACAACAGAGAGGCGTTTGTCTACAGTAGAGCTTAGTGAGCACCCGTGTTAACGACTAATCACTTAGCCACGGGCCTCCATGCAGCCCAATGTGTCGTGCATAGCGTAGTAGTAGTGTATAGCAGTGCCGTGTATAGTAGTGTATAGTGTAGTGTATAGTAGTGTATAGCAGTGTCGTGTATAGTGTAGTGTATAGTAGTGTATAGTGTAGTGTATAGTAGTGTATATCAGTGTCGTGTATAGTAGTGTATAGTGTAGTGTATAGTAGTGTATAGCAGTGCCGTGTATAGTAGTGTATAGTGTAGTGTGTAGTCGTGTATAGCAGTGTCGTATATAGTAGTGTATAGTGTAGTGTATAGTAGTGTATAGCAGTGCCGTGTATAGTAGTGTATAGTGTAGTGTATAGTAGTGTACGGCAGTATAGTAGTGTAGTGTATAGTAGTGTATGTTATGCATAGTGTAGTGTATAGTAGTAGTGTATAGTAGTGTTGTGTATAGTCGTGCATAGTGTGGGTTAAAAGTAGTGTATAGTGTACTGTATACTGTATACAGCAAGATCAACAAATACAGATTTCAGTCTGAATGTGCAAGTGTGTGGGTGCCTCTCTACTCTCATCCCACTCTACGCCCCTCCGCACCACTCTCCTCCCAAAATAGTCTCCATTGGATAGACGGTTACAGATCCACACTTTGCATTGCAACGGGAATGGTGAGTGGTTAATCACTTCTGGTCATACTCGGCGGTGCCAGACGAGGGCATCGCGGTTGCTTTGCCAACTTCCAAATGGCTCGGTGAGACGGCTCTCACTCAGCCTTTTACCACTCTTGACGGTCCAGCAGCGCTCAATGACAACTCACCGGTGCATTGAACATCGTGTTATCGTCATCATCGCCGTCAGCCGCGGTGAATGCACTTTGGACAAATTTAATTATAAATAATACAGAAATGTAGTGTACTCTAGAGTCTAGACTGCATAGCCATGTGTCAATGTTCTGCTGGATGAAGGCTTCTCCACTTGGGGTGCCACCGGTGTGGGTGCCACGCGGACAGGTAGCGTCAGTGCTCGGGTGGCAGGAACTTATTTGCATGGATATCTGGTGGTAAATGTTGTGAACTTCATAGCAATAGGTAGCTCACGAGAGCTGGTGCTGACTGAAGGTGGTAAACCATAGTCCTCGTGACGAGTTGGTCACGGGGGCTGTGTGATCATACTTCACCGTGCTGGTCAGTGCGCATTGGTGAAGGAGGAAGAAGGGTAGATGGGGGGCGGACCAGGACCGCTTCAAATATCACTCACCGCTGATGTGAGCCGTGGCCAGGAATCAAACTCGGGTCACAAGTCACAGCCGTTCCACCCTCTGGCGATAAACGAAATTTGTCGTCAATAGTTCTAGCATATTTTCTTCATGGCATGTTATGCACATGTGCTTTTATGGCTATTAATACCAGTGTGCAACAATGGGGCGTATCATTATTATTGCTTTACAGATGTTCATAGATGGGATAAGCCTGATTGCACTCCTTGGTCAAAAGTTCCCAGCCAATAATTGAGGGGCCCCAGCACAAAAGTGTCTCCGGGAATATTCCGTGTGCTCGAGCCTAATACGCTGCCTCGCTCTCTCATTTGACACCGCACATTATTCCCAGAAATGCCCTTCTCGAAATTTGGCCATTTCTAGTGCGCGCGCTTTTAGCCTCCGCTCAGCTGAGATCCAGGTAATGCGGACACATTTGCCATTACGTGAATGGGCCGACTTGAACAAGTAACGGAAGATTGGATGGAAATAAAAAAAAACACATGAGTACCTCTCTGTTCAGGGAAGATTTGTTTTCTCCCTTTTCAAACATTTTCGTGGGTCTAAAGGCACAGTCCTGCAATTCCTTGCTGACACCATTGCTAACAGAAGGGCCTCCACTTGAGATAGTTTAAGAAAGCCCCTCGAGAGAGAGAGAGGGTATTTTGACCCACTCATTCATGTTGGTCAGACGTCTTGGAGGAGGTGGCGTTACCCACACTTTACCCCACTATAAGTAACCTGCCGATCGACTAAATGTGGCATATCCATTCTTACCTCTGGGTGGGCAGAGGTGGGAGTGGAGTAGTTTAATAAACGATTGTTTCTACTGCCGTGCCTAGAAATGGAAACGAATCAGCAACCTCAGGCATTGCCAGTCTGTTGCTAGCCATTGCAACACGGCAGCACACTGTATGAATCCAAATTATCCATTGGAATTGAAAATTATAAAAGGGTTTTGCCAGACGGTTGGCTTAATTTATCCAGTCGGCTTTCGCGACCAATATCAGTCGTAACACAGGTGTTTTGTGTTGGAAAGGTCATACTCGAATTGTAAATGCTGCGTGTTTACTCCCCAATACACCGGTGTGTCGCGCTAGTAACAATTGCACGTTTGGTTTAGGTGACAAACCTTACTAATTGGCTGTGTCGGGTGGTGGAGGGTTTAACAACACGCCATTTATATTTACGCGATCTAACCCAACAAAAGCCTCTGTTCTGGTTTTGCTTGATGTCGGCGGGGGCCGGCGAGTGGGCGATGCACGTCACTGGCTAAGGGATCGTTGGAGTGACTCCCGCCTGGCCCAACAGGCGTTGGGGTCTCACGCCGTGTTCCCACGGACATGAGAGAGGGTGCTGATTCAGCACCGGCAGAGACCCAGCAACCACCCCCACAGCACCCCTGCCCCCCCACAGGAATAACAGCAAGAGGCAAGGGGGGAGAATGTTAGGGGAAATCGTTGAGGTTGCGGGTCGACTGCGTTAAGCGTTTGTGCACATGACAATTAATTTGTTTTGGCCCTGTTGGGTGGTGGAGGGTTCGTAATGACATAGATTTGGTGGTCAGGTCATTACGTGAACTGACCCTGAAATCAATTATGAATCAATCTAGTCCAGTGATGCTTTTCTTATACTCTCTCTGAAAAAAAATACTTAATCTCATTGATCGTCTGGGTCTCGTTTGCTTAATGATTGCAACTGCACTGATGGCAGCTCTGTATTGATTTTTTAAATGTTTTTTTTTCTGCTGGTGTCGGATGCTGCCGCGGTGTGACGGTCAGCACACTGCACCTGCTATCCAGAGGTCGCCGGTGCCTTTCGATTTCCCGGGAAAGGCAGCTGAAACAATGGTGGCAAATTATTTTTTTTAAAATTCCCACCACCTCTGTCCAAGTGTGTGGGAAGTCTAGCTCGCGTGGAAAAGTATGCACCGAAAGACCCACAGAATATGAATTCCTGCAGTCACGAAAGCTTTCAGTCAAGATTTTGCAGAAGGCACACTTTACTGACTGATTGCAGCAGAATGTTTATTTCGCCCACGGAGTTAATGGGTTAACGTGAGAGTTGTTGTTTGTTTACAAAGGTAATATAACAATATATATGTGAAGGTGAAACCTTGCACGTGCTTGCTTATGCCACTGCTGACGGAAGGGCCTCCACTCCATTGAAGTGAGGGCTTAGAGAGCCCCCCTCGGGACCGTATTCTTGGCCTACTCTTCCACGCTGGCTTCACGTTTTGGAAGGAGATGAAATTATCCCCGCGCCATGTGCACCCCACACGCGGCCTGCTAATCAGCTGACTGCGGTTGTACCCATTCATTTGAGCTGTTGGGTGAGCAAAGATGGATTGAGATACAACACAAAAACTCGCCCCGTTGTTCCAGCTGCCACGCCGGGAGATGGAATCGGCGACGTCTCGGAATGCAAGTCCAGGGCGCTGCTGCTGATCGCGACCACGAATGCATCCCTGCTGAGGATTGTTTGAGATATTTTGATTTTTATTCTTAGTTTTTTTCGGTAAAGTCAAGTAGGTAAAAAATTAAAATTAAAATTAATAAAAGTAAAATAAAAATAAAAATCACGACGTTTCGGAGGCAACACAAGCTTCCGTTTTCAGGTGGAACCGTCACAGCCCGACAGCTGTAATTTTTTACCTACGTGACTTTACCGAAAAAACCTAAGAATATGAATCCTTGCAGTCACGAAAGCTTTAAATCTAGAATATTTGGATTTTGTTATTTGAATTCACACGTGGACGTGGTGGTGTGTGGTGGTGGGGGAGATTCGTAAATTCAACGTGGCAGCATTTTGGCTAAAACAACGCAATTTGCTCAAACAAGCGCGGCGACCGTTTATAAGGTTCGCGTCGCAGACGTAACCACGCGTGACGCACTGCACTTGACACACATCTGCAGCGGTCTCCATTAATGTGCCCACTAACGATAACACATCTCCACTTTAATGCGAAATTATATGGCATTTTTTTTCTTCAGGAGCACAACAAACAAAACAACCTCAACACCACTTTCTGCGCTTGGATGAGGAAATATTTGTTTTAAATGAAAGTCAATTATGTGCTTCTTCGTTACTTTATGAACAAAACAATCCACAGCTCCGTCCATTCAGCTGCGTGTGTGTGTGCTGTTGGCAGTAGACCACCAATTAGTCACTGACTGCAGGCGAAACACTCGCCATGTGCAGAGGCAATTCATCGCGACCGTGAATTCCTGACGCAATGAAAGAGCTCACAATGTTTCGCCACGATAGGAAAGAATCCAAGGGTCTTTTCGCGGCGTTTTGCCTTTACCAAACGCGATGTTCACAACGCACCGCCGATTAGCACGGATGGCTACGTACGGCGCGAAAGAAGTTCAGCATACATACAAATAATAATATAATCGGATGATGATAATAATGTAGAGCACCTTCCGAGGTTTAAGGCCACTTTACACAAGCAAAGATGAAACGAAACATTTACAGACAAATCCTATATATATATAACAAACAAACAAAAACCTCATAAAATAATAAAATGCACATCCAAAGGAATAAAACACTAATACAATCATAAGATGTCCGAATAACCTAATAAGGCTAAATTATACAAACGTCTCGAGCCTCGATTTAAAAGTAGCATCTGTGAAGCGTAGAATCTCTGATGCGGTCGGGCAGAGAGCACAAAGACAAATGCGAGCAAGGAGGCTGCTGCCCCGATGATTTATTCGCTTCTGTTGCATTTCCCGCGTGGCCTCTTTCTTTCACAGAAACCACAGTTGCGAACCCTGGGCGCTTCTGCAAAGCGGTGCCAAACGTCCCGTACCTCCGATTAGCACGGTGTGAAAGAAGTTCAACGCAACGCACGTACACAACCGCACGCAGCTTCAAGCAAAGCCCCACCATGATGATGGGGCGTTGCGTGGCTCGGGGTGATTGCCGACGATGACGAGGACGACCCACGGGGCTTGGTGTCTCCTGCTCGGTCCTGGTCGCCTCGAGACGAAACACGTCGTGCGTCTTGTTGTAAGGCTCCGCAGGGGACAGGCGGCACGGCGAGGCGTCGGCGCATTAGGACGGCGCCACTGGGCACGTCACATTTACGGCCTAGATTTGAAGTTTTCGTGACTGCAAGGATCATTACTCTTTGGTTCTTTCGGTAAAGTCACGTAGGTAAAAATGAAAATAAAAACAAACAAACAAATAGAAAATAAATAAATTAATTAAATCACGACGTTTCGATTGCAACACAAGCAATCGAAACGTTGTATAATTCACTTTTATTTATTTTTTATTTCTATTTTTATTGTTTTATTTTATTTTTTACCTACGTGACTTTACCGAAAGAACCAGAGAGTACATTTACGGTCATCATCAATCGTGGTCAATCCGCTGCTGAATGAAGACCTACCCAAGCAGCCACCTCCCCTGTTGTTGTTGTTGTTATTATTGTCGTGCGATGGAACAATCCTCACAGCACCCTGCGCGCCGACTGAATTCGCCGCTCCATCTCCGCGGGGGGTATCCTCTCGGACGCGTTGCGTTCCGTGGCTACCACTGCGACATCATCGCTTCGAGCCGTGACGCGTCCTGACCCAAGGCTGCCCGCACAGCTTGATTGGTCGAATTGACTTTGCGTGCCTCTTCCCCGATCTCTCAATAGATACAAATGCAGGGAAATAAATATGTATACACATTAACGGACATATTTATATATTTTGTATTGCATTGTTTTCGTCATTCAATGTATTCGCATTGCAATGGATAAGTGATTGCAGGTTGGAAAAGGAAATGATCGTTAAGCAATTTGGAGAATGCTCTCCAGTGTCCAGTAATTTGGCGACTCCATCTCACAGGTCGATACGGTCGATGTTGGTTCACGCTCTAAATGTCCGCATATATATGTAGTATACATATATATTTTATTATAACATGTCACTAAGTGCAACCAGCCTCATCACACGCATATTCCTTGGAAACGTTGGCTAGGTATGGTGCGAAAAAAGTTCAACATACATACATCAATGATGACGATGATGATACACGCAGAGAACATTTATTGTGAAACGTCCCCGTGAATTAGCGATTACCTAGCTGGGAGTGGAGAAGATGTGTTGAGCTCGGCTCAGCGTGTGGGAGAGGCAGAAAAATGCTGTGACGGCAGAGAATTGCTAACGAAGCCGCTATAGGGACGAATCAATTAACCCCCTCGTCACCTTCAAATTGCTTTCGCTTATTGTCTCCCCTGTCCGAGTGCTGACTTTTTCTCTTTAATATTTAATTCCTGGGAATTGAAATCTGGGTTTGTTAATGGCGAAACTGTCTGGTCAACTTATGCTCGCGCTATGTGTGCCCAATGCATCCGAGGTCACCTCGTAATTGTAGGAAGTCTGACGACAAAAATGTTCTCATAATTTATCCACGTTTATTTTCTTTGGATATGATCAGGGCTTGCGATTGCACTCGATGTATTACGGAACGCTGCTGGGATAGTTTGCGGTAGTCATTAAATGGCATAATGCACTACCAATCGGGTATGAGGTGCCATTGTCCATAATAATTCTATATTATTTCACCATATATTCCTGTGATCCTGTGAATATCTTTAGTTGAAAAAAAATAACACGAGATGAATAGACACACATAGTTGTTGTCAGTGTCTTTTTAATTCATGAAAATAATTCCTGGACGAAAATGAAACGCTGAACTTCATTTATAATCAGGAGAGAGCCCATTGAGTCTAAAGTACTCTTTTGAAGGCAAACAGCATACTGAGATGCAAGTGAAAGTAACGTCGCAAATTCGTCAGCATCCCAACATCGGTCTTGTGCAGCCACCTGGAGAACGATGCACATGCAGGAAGCAGGTGCTGCGGTGGTGAGATGTTAACTACCTCGCCTGGTATACAGGAAGTCGTAGGTTCGATCCCGACCCTGACGCCTGCTGTATATTTGAAGTTTGAGTGTCTCTCTCTCTCCCCGTGGTCGTGTGGATTTTTCTCCGGGTCCTCCGGGTTTTCCCCCCACATTTAGAAACACGCGTTTACGAGTATTTGGCTGCAATACATTTCCACAGAATAAGCCACTTCGTTGAGCTATCATTTGTGGCCAGGTCGCTTCTGAAAAAGAGCAATATAGCTCAGTGGGCCTTACCTGTTAAAATAAAAAATATAAATGTTGAGTGTTAGTTTATGCTTGGTCATGCATCTGGTACAATGGCAACACTCAGAGCTGGGGTCGGCAACAACAAAAAACAAGGGGCATTTTTATCGAATTCGGCCCAAAAAAACTCAAATATTTCAAGAGCCGCAACGCACTGTGTCACGAAACGGTTCTTAAAGAGCCGCATGTGGCTTCAGAACCGCAGGTTGCCGACCCCTGACTTAGAGGAAGCCTCAAGGTATCTTACGTTGACCCCAGAGCTCGGGCAGATACATGTGTGCATTCGTATGTTGAACGTCTTTCCCACCGTACGTAGCCAACCGGAGATCCAGTGAGAGACAGGGCCAAAATGGCAGCATACGTCTATCAATAATTATTTTGGCGCCTTTCACAATGACTTCTCGCAAGGCACCAGTGCACAAAAATGATAGAGGCAGAATGAGAACCTGGAGACGAACAAAGCCAATTTGAATAAAAGTTGTGTTACAAAACATACGATTTTTTGTTGTTGTTTTAGTCAGGGCCTTAAAGATAGCAACACCTTCTTGGTTCTTTCGGTAAAGTCACGTAGAAGGGAAGTAACGCAAGCAGCCGTCCTCAGGTGAAGACCAGGTGTGTCAACACCGTCCAGGGACCGAGGTGGAGGTGTACGCAGAGGGGGTACCAGCACGAAGGTTGATTTTTTTTAAGATTTTCGTAAATCGGTGACCGGAATGTTAAGAGAAACAACTAAAAACACGAGCCATCCCTGAGGCAACGCTTCCCTGAACAGGAATTGAGTGATAGACAACGTTTCAGGCAATGGCCCTACTTCACGACAGAGAGGTTAGAGGAGGCCAGAAAGATTGCCCGAGCAGCAATTGAGGGCTGCACGATACGCCATGAGGGCCATGATAGAAATGTAATCAAAGAATGCTTCTTGATGAACACGCTTGGACTGACCCGTGTTAATCTCTGGGTCTCTAAGTATATGGGTGATCTCGTCATCGATTACGGTCGACATTTGGGGCAATTTCTACAGTTGTCCGCGTTACGTATGAACAATGTTAATGTGTAAATAAATACAACTCACTGTTATGAAACCGCGGAGCACACTTTCCACATCAATTTAGCTGACTAGCCTTGAGAATGAGGGGCGGTCTATAATATAATGGATGCGTTTAAAAAGACGCCATTATCTACAGCGCTACATCCACTCTGGCAGCAGCCACTTGACAGATATATTGTGCACATCGGGGATATTTCTCATTGTGTGCTTTTTTCGTGCAGCAACGTGCACACATTTTTGCTCGGAACATCGCACGTACACACACGCACACACACGCATACACACAAAGATCCCCCGTATAGCCTTAACAGACTCTAGGGGCAAGTGCTGTTAGCGAGCACGTATGAAGGGTACACGAGGGGGTAGGTGGCCAGCACCACGCCCGACCGCCTTTGTCTCCCCAGTGGCGATGTTTACTACATACCGCACCAGCTACTCATTTGAGGCTGAGTTGATCTCGGGGAGGCTCAGGACAGGTTCAGATAATCGACACTGGTGTTGACCGTGAGCGGGAATCGAACCCGGGTGGCCGGGTTCGTAGCACAGCGCACTAACCGCTATACTACCGCTGCCCAATCACACACACGCGCACACGCACGCACACTCTCCACTACAACGCCTCTGTGTGCCAGTTGCAAGACCCCCCTCACGCATTATTACTGTGCCAGATGTTTGGGAATGTCACGATATGTAAAGCACGGCTGAGGAACGACGGCTCGATCGAGCTGGTCAACATCTGCACTCTGCAGGGAGAATGCTGCAGAAATGTATTCTGTACATCGCTGCGCAAATCTGTGCTTATTTTTTGTCATCTATCGGATTTTCAAATATATAGACGAGCATTTGCCCGAATCTGATTTTATAGATATTTAAAAATATCGATTTACATTTTGCGAATATTGTTCCCTCTGGCGTGGTGGCGCGATGACTATCACACTGCGTCATGAACCAAGTGACCTAAAGTCTGGGGGTGCAGGCGGTACAACTGCACCGTGATCACAAGCCAAGAGGGATCCAGGCACTGGGGCTACGAAGACGGGATAGCTTTGGGAATTGGGCAAAGAGAGCACGCGGTTTATTTCGTGCACCAGGGCTCATGCCAACGGCGTGGCACCACTGATTGCCGGCCACGTGTCAACTGGGCCTGAGCATAAACAACCCAACGACCAACACAGAGCGGGGAGGGCCTTCATCCAGCAGTGGATTTGCAAAGAGCCCGTGAAATTAACTTAAATTCCTAATGTGTCAATTCCACTGATTTATCTCGCGCTACCTTGCGCCTCTCTGCCCTCCGCGTTGAGCTTCGTCAGCGGCGGAGCAGCGGACGCGCTATGCCACCCACGCGCTATGCCACCCTCTCGCTATGCCACCCACGCGCTGTGCCACCCATGCGCTGTGCCACCCACGCGCTATGCCACCCTCTCGCTATGCCACCCACGCGCTATGCCACCCTCTCGCTATGCCACCCACGCGCTATGCCACCCTCTCGCTATGCCACCCACGCGCTATGTCACCCTCTCGCTATGCCACCCACGCGCTGTGCCACCCACGCGCTATGCCACCCTCTCGCTATGCCACCCACGCGCTATGCCACCCTCTCGCTATGCCACCCACGCGCTATGCCACCCTCTCACTATGCCACCCACGCGCTATGCCACCCTCTCGCTATGCCACCCACGCGCTATGCCACCCTCTCGCTATGCCACCCACGCGCTATGCCACCCTCTCGCTATGCCACCCACGCGCTATGCCACCCTCTCGCTATGCCATCCACGCGCTATGCCACCCTCTCGCTATGCCACCCACGCGCTATGCCACCCTCTCGCTATGCCACCCACGCGCTATGCCACCCTCTCGCTATGCCACCCACGCGCTATGCCACCCTCTCGCTATGCCACCCACGCGCTATGCCACCCTCTCGCTATGCCACCCACGCGCTATGCCACCCTCTCGCTATGCCACCCACGCGCTATGCCACCCTCTCGCTATGCCACCCTCTCGCTATGCCACACACGCGCTGTGCCACCCATGCGCTGTGCCACCCTCTCGCTATGCCACCCACGCGCTATGCCACCCTCTCGCTATGCCACCCTCTCGCTATGCCACACACGCGCTGTGCCACCCACGCGCTATGCCACCCTCTCGCTATGCCACCCACGCGCTATGCCACCCTCTCGCTATGCCACCCACGCGCTATGCCATCCTCTCGCTATGCCACCCTCTCGCTATGCCACACACGCGCTGTGCCACCCACGCGCTGTGCCACCCTCTCGCTATGCCACCCACGCGCTTGCCGATGCCCTTGCACTGTGCGTGCTTCGCGGGGTTCACGCGTGCCCGGTGCACGTGGTCGACGGGGACGAGGCGCGCGCGACGGGCAGCATGCGACGTCTCTGTGACGTCACGAGCGAGCCGCCAATCAGAGGCGACCCAAGGCGCGAGCCCCGACAACGGCTGACCTTTACGATGGGGGGGGGGGGGGGGGTTGGGGGCAGCCAGCCAGCCAGCGCATAATTTATTAAAATGTGATTTTTATTTACCGGTACATGTAATAATCTTTATTTCCTCGGCAGTAAATTAAATGTCCCCATGGGTGTTATTAAACGTGAACTATTTTTTTTTTAGTAATAGTTTTCCAGCGCTTGCTTTCATGGCAAATTAATAGTACATTCATTGGCCAATTAATTACGTTGGCTACCTAGCCATGTAAACACAGGATATATTATTGGTATTATTAGTTTCTCTTCCATGTGAGGGGATGCTGCTACTGCGCTCTAACGCTTAGCAACAAACAGGACTCTCAATACAGCGTACGATGGATGGATTCGAATCTCCCCGGCACGGCAGTCGGAACGATGGCGCGAATTCCTTCAATCCGTCACATCTCCTCCGTCAACCTAGCCGGGTACAAATGGGGTGCACCGCGGTTAGCACGCTGCGATTATCTGAACCGGTGCTGGGCCTCCCCTAGATCGACTCAGCCTCAAATTAATACCTGGTGTAATGTGTAAACATCGCCACTGGGGAGACAACGGCGGCCTGGCGTGATGTTGGCCACCCACCCCTTCGTGTGCCTTGCCGGCCTTTATAGGTGCTCGCTAACAGCACTTTCCCCTACTGTCTGTTAAAGCTATAGGGTGGATTTTTGTCTTTGTCTCCCACCTCTTCCAGCGCGGAAGAGTAGGCCAAACTTCCCTATGGCGGAACCCTCTATAGCCCGCTCTGCAGTTCTCTGAGGCCCTTCTGCCGACAGTGGCGAGCGCAAGGCCGTTTCCAGAGCTGCTCCTCTACACGTGTAAGGGGCAGCAATCGTGGCAGCTGCCAATGCACCACCGAACGCTCCAGTGCGGAGATATGAGAGCAGCGGCGTCAAATCAACACGCGGACTCCGCCTCCATTCGCGACGGCGCAATCGTTGCATTGCATATGCGTCATTGGTAAATCTTTCCTCTAAGCGATGTGGTGTGCCTTCACGGGCTAGAGTTAATGGACTGCGGAACCACGGTTCAATACATTCACGGCTGGGCTGGGAGATAATGTGTTGCTTGGATTAGAGCAATGCAGCTTTCGTCTGGCGTGTGAAACATTTCATTTCTTCCTCCGAGAAATAGTTTTTTTTTTTTTACAAAAGTTGCGCCCCACCTTTCGTCAATGATGTTCCTGTACTCCCAACTTCACGCGTTCATTATATATTATTATTGTTATGATTATGTAACTGAGGCCTATGTTCAAATCCCAGGGGGCGACCACCAGATATAACTGGTGATGTAGTCATTGTCACCAGCAAAGGGCAGTGCAGCATGGTCCATTGCTGTTCTATTTTTCGACTACCAGTGCCGACCAGCGTGGTGAAGCATGGTCAAATAACCCTCACCATCCCGCGTGGGATAGCAAGGCCCTAATCCAGCAGTGGATTAACGATAAAAATACTACTAAACTATTTCATCGGGTAAGGCCCACTGAGCTATTAATTATTCTGAAGTGACCTGGCCACAAATATAGCTCAACGAAGTGGCTTATCGCGTGGAAATGTACAGAGGCAGCCAAAGATTCTAAAAAGGCATGTTTCTTTACACAGGTATCCATGTTAATGCACAGGTACCCATGTTACTGTAACTGGGGTGCTGAGGGACGGGAGTGGTTGCGCAGTGATTGCGCATTGATGCGTGATTACACCAGCAACCACCCGAGTCCGATGCATACATCAGCGGCAAAAAGTCTGAATCAGTCCTGTCGCCCCTACCACTTCACCACCGACCTGACCTGCCAAACTGCTGTGATCAGAATGCTGACGTCAAACAGCACCCCTGACTGACACGGTGTGGGGATGACATTGTCATTCAGTGGATTGGCATGGGATGAACATTGCAGGGTGCTTCAAAAACAATGTTAACACTTCTGAGAAATTGCAACAAGACCATACGAAATGTGCCTCCGGGCTCTGGAGACCACCTGGAGAAGATTCCAGGCAAT
This sequence comes from Lethenteron reissneri, assembly GCF_015708825.2. Taxonomy (NCBI): domain Eukaryota; kingdom Metazoa; phylum Chordata; class Hyperoartia; order Petromyzontiformes; family Petromyzontidae; genus Lethenteron; species Lethenteron reissneri. The sequence continues at coordinate 10,962,807 of NC_083820.1, read as the reverse complement.
GTGTTGACAATGATGGCGTACAAGCGGATACTCTTTGACCTTTTGAAGCTATTAACATACATTTGTTATCATGTAACAGTGTATTATTCGCTCTTTTTCCATTGAAAACGTTCGTCCCATATAAGTGGTAAAACAAATGTTGAAGCACCCTAAATTTTACATAATTGAGTTTGATGGAACGATGGAGATGGAGCAGTGAAATCGGCTGGCGTGCAGCTGTGACGTGGATCATTAAATTGTAGGATTGCGAAAAACGGTGGCAGTCGGGTGAGCCATTCATCCAGCAGTAGATTGGCCAAGACTGAAACCGATAATGCTGAATTGAGTTAGGCCGTACCGACATATATATACTATATAGCACTGTAATATTTGTCGGTGTGTTTAATAGCTGCTGTGACTTCCATTGTCGCCGTTACATGCGCCACATATAAATATGCACACACCTGTGCATGCGTGTCATGTATAATGTATTGGAGAATGCCGTGTCTCCTTTTCTCAGAATTTCTCACAGCAGCCACTCATGCATACCGTGTGGTAGTGGACCAGCTGTGTAGGGCACATGCCCCTCACCAATGCAGCACGCGTTGCTTGGTAAGGCGACCTGCGGGTTTGGTTGCACAAGACAACTTAAGTGAAAATGTCCCTTAGGTTTACCACACACACACACACAATCGATGCGAACGAAGGGACGGCCTCGCTTCACGATGTTTTACGTAACGAGCCGCAGACCTCTCTCTCTCTGGCAGCGGAAGCACGTGGGCCATGTGCACGGCGCATCTCTTCTGCTTTTGGCTTTCATACGAAGCATTCATTCACATATTCAGTTTCCCCAGATAATGTCACGGGAGGAGATCAAGGAATAGCGTACTGTGTATATATTTACTTTATACATATAAATGAATTCCAACCGTTGTCAATTCACCAGCGGATTAAGGCCACCCCCCCCCCCCCCATACCGTGTCGGTCATGGGGATTATTTTGACCGTACTTCACCTTAAATTTCGATTTAAAGCTTTCGTGACTGCAGGGATTCATCTTCTTGGTTCTTTCGGTAAAGTCACATAGAAGGGAAATAATAAAATAAAAAAACATAAAACATAATAAAATAATTCAGACGCTGTCTCCCCGACAGCCCTGTTCTTCACCCGAGGACGGCTGCTTGCGTTGTGGCCGAAACGTCGTGAGAATTATTTTAGAATGTTTTATTTTTATTATTTTATTATTTCCCTTCTACGTGACTTTACCGAAAGAACCAAGAAGATGAATCCCTGCATAATATTTTATTATGTTTTATTTTTATTATTTCATTACTTCCCTTCTACGTGATGACTTTACCGAAAGAACCAAGAAGACGTACTTCACCTTGCTGGTCAGAGCGGCGTTTGGGCGGAGCATGGAGTGCAGCGGTTCCCGCTCACGGCCAACACCAGTGGCAATTATCTGAACCGGTCCTAGGCCTCCCAGAGGTCGACTCAGCCTCAAATGACTACCTCTGGTGCGATGTGTAAAACATCAGCACTTGAGAGACAAAGGCGGCCGGGCGTGGTTCTGCTCGCTAAAAGCACTTACCCCGACAGTTTGTTAAGGCTAAAGGGGGATCTTTGTCTTTGTACAGGGAGCAGAGCAGGGACTGGTTCCCAAATTACTTCATACTGACGCTCTCGGGGTCATTGGGATCACGCTAACAACAGGACCACCGCTCCGAAGTGCTCGTATGATTTTTATTATGATTTCATTGTGCCCTGGAAGCTCAGTCTCATCATCAGCGTCGTTGCCCATTTTCTATCCACTGCTGGATGAAGGCCTCTCCTAAGCCATTGCCATCCCTCGATGGCCCTGCGACGCCTCGTCCATTTTTGCTCTGAGACTCCATCTCCACGGCGGGCGGCCCCCTCCCGGGGCGTAATCCCTCCTTCAGCTGTCAATCCATCACCGCTCTCCTCCCATCAGCCACCGTACAGCGACGTGCCCGGGCCCAAAGCCCACTGAACTCTTCTTCAACAGTCAACTTAGATGTCCTCTCGTTTGTTGCGTTTGTTTTCGTTTGTTCCGAGTATGAGTTCCCCCCCCGCCCCGCCAGCCCTCCTCTCCGTGCTGTCATTCCAAGCAAAATCATCTCTTTCCGCGGCTGCTCCGAGCACCGGGAACGTTCATTTCCTTTTATTCTGCATCGGTGTCGGCGCCTCCGATTTGTACGTCGCAGCGGGTAAAATGCGGCGCAGATTGAAAACGTTCCCAGGCATGTCGGCGTGAAAATTCACTCTTCTGAATGCAATCCAATATGCTCTTGTTCGCTTTTTAATAACCTTGGCAATATAGTTTCCAAACTCTGCTGAACACATGAAAAGAAAATGCTCTCGCAGCTCTGGACAAGAAATTAAAAACATTAAAGATTTTTGAAAGCTCTGTCAAATTGTTACGATCGTATCACGCTTCGAAAATTTATACAAAGACGTAAAATACATTTTACTTGACTTAAAGCTTTCGTGACTGCAGGAATTCATGTTCTTTGGATCTTTCGGTAAAGTCACGTAGATAGGTTCAAATAAAATAAAATAACAAAAACATTGTTTTGTTATTTTTAGTTATTATCTTCGAATCTTTTTCGTGACTTTACCGATAGCCCAAAATAATATATCGAACTGTCTATTTTTTTTTTACTTCGGCACCCAAGATTAATAGTTCTATTTGGTCCCAGAGTGTTCACCACCGCAAGGCACCAGGAGTGATTAATCCTCCGTGCCGGTATGAATTTTATTCACGAAGTGAGTGATAGCAAACCATGAAAGGAACGCATCTGAGAGGACGTCACACTCACCCCCTTACCCACCCAACGCCCCCACCCAACGCACCCACCCAACCAACGCACCCACCCAACGCATCCACCCAACGCACCCACCCACCCAACGCACCCACCCACCCAACGCACCCACCCAACGCCCACACCCAACGCACCCACCCACCCAACGCACCCACCCAACGCCCTGACCCAACGCACCCACCCACCCAACGCACCCACCCAACGCACCCACCCAACGCACCCACCCACCCAACGCACCCACCCACCCAACACACCCACCCACCCAACGCACCCACCCAACGCACCAACCCACGCACCCACCCAACGCACCCACCCACCCAACGCACCCACCCAACGCACCCACCCACCCAACGCTCCCACCCAACGCACCCACCCAACGCACCCACCCACCCAACGCTCCCACCCAACGCACCCACCCAACGCACCCACCCAACACACCCACCCAACGCACCCACCCACCCAACGCACCCACCCAACGGCCTGACCCAACGCACCCACCCACCCAACGCACCCACCCAACGCACCCACCCAACGCACCCACGCACCCAACGCACCCACCCACCCAACACACCCACCCACCCAACGCACCCACCCAACGCACCAACCCACGCCCCCACCCAACGCACCCACCCAACGCTCCCACCCAACGCTCCCACCCAACGCTCCCACCAAACGCACCCACCCAACGCACCCACCCACCCAACGCTCCCACCCAACGCACCCACCCAACGCACCCACCCAACACACCCACCCACCCAACGCTCCCACCCAACGCACCCACCCAACGCACCCACCCAACGCACCCACCCACCCAACGCTCCCACCCAACGCACCCACCCAACGCACCCACCCACCCAACGCCCTGACCCAACGCACCCACCCACCCAACGCACCCACCCAACGCACCCACCCACCCAACGCACCCACCCACCCAACGCTCCCACCCAACGCACCCACCCAACGCACCCACCCACCCAACGCTCCCACCCAACGCACCCACCCAACGCACCCACCCAACGCCCCCACCCACCCAACGCACCCACCCACCCAACACACCCACCCACCCAACGCACCCACCCAACGCACCAACCCACGCACCCACCCAACGCACCCACCCACCCAACGCACCCACCCAACGCACCCACCCACCCAACGCTCCCACCCAACGCTCCCACCCAACGCACCCACCCAACGCACCCACCCACCCAACGCTCCCACCCAACGCACCCACCCAACGCACACACCCAACGCTCCCACCCAACGCTCCCACCCAACGCTCCCACCCAACGCACCCACCCAACGCACCCACCCACCCAACGCTCCCACCCAACGCACCCACCCAACGCACCCACCCAACCCACCCACCCAACGCACCCACCCAACGCTCCCACCCAACCCACCCACCCAACGCACCCACCCAACGCTCCCACCCAACCCACCCACCCAACGCACCCACCCAACGCACCCACCCACCCAACGCCCTGACCCAACGCACCCACCCACCCAACGCACCCACCCACTCAACGCACCCACCCACCCAACGCCCTGACCCAACGCATCCACCCACCCAACGCACCCACCCAACCCACCCACCCAACGAACCCACCCACCCAACGCCCTGACCCAACGCACCCACCCACCCAACGCTCCCACCCAACGCACCCACCCAACGCACCCACCCAACACACCCACCCAACACACCCACCCACCCAACGCACCCACCCAACGCCCTGACCCAACGCACCCACCCACCCAACGCACCCACCCAACGCACCCACCCAACGCACCCACCCACCCAACGCACCCACCCACCCAACACACCCACCCACCCAACGCACCCACCCAACGCCCCAACCCACGCACCCACCCAACGCACCCACCCAACGCTCCCACCCAACGCTCCCACCCAACGCTCCCACCAAACGCACCCACCCAACGCACCCACCCACCCAACGCTCCCACCCAACGCACCCACCCAACGCACCCACCCAACGCTCCCACCCAACGCTCCCACCCAACGCTCCCACCCAACGCACCCACCCAACGCACCCACCCACCCAACGCTCCCACCCAACGCACCCACCCAACGCACCCACCCAACGCACCCACCCAACCCACCCACCCAACGCACCCACCCAACGCTCCCACCCAACCCACCCACCCAACGCACCCACCCAACGCTCCCACCCAACCCACCCACCCAACGCACCCACCCAACGCACCCACCCACCCAAAGCCCTGACCCAACGCACCCACCCACCCAACGCACCCACCCACCCAACGCACCCACCCACCCAACGCCCTGACCCAACGCACCCACCCACCCAACGCACCCACCCAACCCACCCACCCAACGCACCCACCCACCCAACGCCCTGACCCAACGCACCCACCCACCCAACGCTCCCACCCAACGCACCCACCCAACGCACCCACCCAACACACCCACCCAACACACCCACCCACCCAACGCACCCACCCAACGCCCTGACCCAACGCACCCACCCACCCAACGCACCCACCCAACTGCACCCACCCAACGCACCCACCCACCCAACGCACCCACCCACCCAACACACCCACCCACCCAACGCACCCACCCAACGCACCAACCCACGCACCCACCCAACGCACCCACCCAACGCTCCCACCCAACGCACCCACCCAACCCACCCACCCAACGCACCAACCCACCCACCCACCCAACGCTCCCACCCAACGCACCCACCCAACGCACCCACCCAACCCACCCACCCAACGCACCCACCCAACGCTCCCACCCAACCCACCCACCCAACGCACCCACCCAACGCTCCCACCCAACCCACCCACCCAACGCACCCACCCAACGCACCCACCCACCCAACGCCCTGACCCAACGCACCCACCCACCCAACGCACCCACCCACCCAACGCACCCACCCACCCAACGCCCTGACCCAACGCATCCACCCACCCAACGCACCCACCCAACCCACCCACCCAACGAACCCACCCACCCAACGCCCTGACCCAACGCACCCACCCACCCAACGCTCCCACCCAACGCACCCACCCAACGCACCCACCCAACACACCCACCCAACACACCCACCCACCCAACGCACCCACCCAACGCCCTGACCCAACGCACCCACCCACCCAACGCACCCACCCAACGCACCCACCCAACGCACCCACCCACCCAACGCACCCACCCACCCAACACACCCACCCACCCAACGCACCCACCCAACGCCCCAACCCACGCACCCACCCAACGCACCCACCCAACGCTCCCACCCAACGCTCCCACCCAACGCTCCCACCAAACGCACCCACCCAACGCACCCACCCACCCAACGCTCCCACCCAACGCACCCACCCAACGCACCCACCCAACGCTCCCACCCAACGCTCCCACCCAACGCTCCCACCCAACGCACCCACCCAACGCACCCACCCACCCAACGCTCCCACCCAACGCACCCACCCAACGCACCCACCCAACGCACCCCACCCAACCCACCCACCCAACGCACCCACCCAACGCTCCCACCCAACCCACCCACCCAACGCACCCACCCAACGCTCCCACCCAACCCACCCACCCAACGCACCCACCCAACGCACCCACCCACCCAAAGCCCTGACCCAACGCACCCACCCACCCAACGCACCCACCCACCCAACGCACCCACCCACCCAACGCCCTGACCCAACGCACCCACCCACCCAACGCACCCACCCAACCCACCCACCCAACGCACCCACCCACCCAACGCCCTGACCCAACGCACCCACCCACCCAACGCTCCCACCCAACGCACCCACCCAACGCACCCACCCAACACACCCACCCAACACACCCACCCACCCAACGCACCCACCCAACGCCCTGACCCAACGCACCCACCCACCCAACGCACCCACCCAACGCACCCACCCAACGCACCCACCCACCCAACGCACCCACCCACCCAACACACCCACCCACCCAACGCACCCACCCAACGCACCAACCCACGCACCCACCCAACGCACCCACCCAACGCTCCCACCCAACGCTCCCACCCAACGCTCCCACCAAACGCACCCACCCAACGCACCCACCCACCCAACGCTCCCACCCAACGCACCCACCCAACGCACCCACCCAACACACCCACCCACCCAACGCTCCCACCCAACGCACCCACCCAACGCACCCACCCAACGCACCCACCCACCCAACGCTCCCACCCAACGCACCCACCCAACGCACCCACCCACCCAACGCCCTGACCCAACGCACCCACCCACCCAACGCACCCACACAACGCACCCACCCACCCAACGCACCTACCCACCCAACGCTCCCACCCAACGCACCCACCCAACGCACCCACCCACCCAACGCTCCCACCCAACGCACCCACCCAACGCACCCACCCAACGCACCCACCCACCCAACGCACCCACCCACCCAACACACCCACCCACCCAACGCACCCACCCAACGCACCAACCCACGCACCCACCCAACGCACCCACCCACCCAACGCACCCACCCAACGCACCCACCCACCCAACGCTCCCACCCAACGCTCCCACCCAACGCACCCACCCAACGCACCCACCCACCCAACGCTTCCACCCAACGCACCCACCCAACGCACCCACCCAACGCTCCCACCCAACGCTCCCACCCAACGCTCCCACCCAACGCACCCACCCAACGCACCCACCCACCCAACGCTCCCACCCAACGCACCCACCCAACGCACCCACCCAACCCACCCACCCAACGCACCCACCCAACGCTCCCACCCAACCCACCCACCCAACGCACCCACCCAACGCTCCCACCCAACCCACCCACCCAACGCACCCACCCAACGCACCCACCCACCCAACGCCCTGACCCAACGCACCCACCCACCCAACGCACCCACCCACCCAACGCACCCACCCACCCAACGCACCCACCCACCCAACGCCCTGACCCAACGCACCCACCCACCCAACGCACCCACCCAACCCACCCACCCAACGCACCCACCCACCCAACGCCCTGACCCAACGCACCCACCCACCCAACGCTCCCACCCAACCCACCCACCCAACGCAACCACCCAACGCCCCCACCCAACGTACTTACCCACCCAACGCACCCACCCAACGCACCCACCCACCCAACGCTCCCACCCAACCCACCCACCCAACGCACCCACCCAACGCATCCACCCAACGCACCCACACACCCAACGCCCTGACCCAACGCACCCACCCACCCAACGCACCCACCCAACCCACCCACCCAACGCACCCACCCACCCAACGCCCTGACCCAACGCACCCACCCACCCAACGCTCCCAACCAACCCACCCACCCAACGCAACCACCCAACGCCCCCACCCAACGTACTTACCCACCCAACGCACCCACCCAACGCACCCACCCACCCAACGCACTCACCCACCCAACGAACCCACCCACTAAATGCACCCATCCACCCACCCAACGCACCCACCCAACCCACCTACCCAACGCACCCACCCACCCAACGCCCCCACCCAACGTACTTACCCACCCAACGCACCCACCCAACGCACTCACCCACCCAACGAACCCACCCACTAAATGCACCCATCCACCCACCCAACGCACCTACCCAACCCACCTACCCAACGCACCCACCCAGCCAACGCTTCCCACCCAACGCACTTACCCACCCGCAGATGAGCTGTTTGGCTCTCCGATGCGTTTCGAGTTGTGCCGTGCATTGTTTGGCACGATGTCTGACATTTTGCTCCATGTACTCGGAGCTTCTTCGGGAATTGAATTAAATTAATTAATTCCCGAAGCAACTGTACGTATGTTGAACTTATTTTGCACCGTATGTAGCCAACCGTGAAAATCGGAGGTGCGGGGCGAGGAATGTTTAGTTCCTGGAGAAGCTCCCAGCACATTGGGCTACACATCAAACATCGTGCCAAACAGCCCCCATCACTTCTACCTCGCTCATCCTACTTCTACCGCTACTCCTTGCCCCCACCCTGCAGCCACAACCAGGCCTACCCAAGCCCTATCACTACCCCTATCACTACCCCAAGCCCTATCACTACCCCTATAACTACCCCTATCACTACCCCAAACCCCTATCACTACCCCTATCACTACCCCAACCCTTATCACTACCCCAACCCCTATCACTACCCCTATCACTCACTACCCCAACCCCCATCACTACCCCTATCACTACCCCATCACGACCCCAACCGCTATCACTCACTACCCCAACCCCCATCACTACCCAACCCCTACTTAACCACTCCCACATGTTATCCTGTCATCACCATGACTACACCACCAATTAAAAAAAAACGATCCATTCTCATCATATGTACACTTTTAAAATTATTCTAAAGCACCCTGGAATAAGGCGCTGTATAAATAATATAGCACGAGACATCGGAGAGCTAAACGCCGCGTTTTTTTTTCGTTCTCTTTTGCCCGCGTGTTGACGACGGGTTCCTCTCGCTCACGCAGCCTTTCCAGCGCCGGGCCTCTCGTCCTCCGTGACATTACCATGGTCCCCGAAACACTCTCACCTCCACGCCCTTCTCCGGTCACTTTCATCTTCCGCAATCTTCGCGCCTCAACGGTCAACGTTAATTCTCATTCCAGATACGTTAAGCAACAATTCTGGGAAATGAATTCACCCCCACCCCCTGTGGTGTAATGTGTGTTGATTTTATTTTTCATCAGCGGTGGCGCAGTGCGCGGCCCATTGAATGCCCTCTGGACGCGGGCCACCAGAGTTTGAATCCCGAGGTCATGGCTGTCCCCACCGGCAATTATCTCAACTGGTCCCTGGACTCTTCCCTAGACTCACTCGGCCTCAAATGTGTACCTGGTGCAGTTTCGCAAACACATTTCGAGTTGGGGAGACAAAGGCGGCTGGGTGTGGTGCTGGCCACACCACCACCCCTCGAGTGCCATATCGGCCTTCATCGGTGCCCATTAACAGAGCTCGCCCCGACAGTCCGTGTGGTCTACACGGGGGGACCCGCTGTCTTTGTTTTTAATCTCCCATGCGCACAATTCAAATATCAACGCCGTAGGCTCCAAGGCAGTTTCAGATTGTTTTGGTTTAAACAAATGCAAATGTTTCCACACACTGTAGAATGTCCTTTTATCTCCATCTGTTAAGTGAGAGGATAGGAGATGTGGAGTGGTTAAATGCAGTGCATAGTTGTGAATGATGGCGTGTGCATTTCAACAAATTGCTTGGGGAATATTTACTTCCCTGCTTGGCCTGAAGAGCTTTCATGGCTGCACTACACCTGTTGAAATCATTTGTCGGCCGATCTTTAAAGAGCCCTTCCGGCATATTTAATTCATAAGCGTATATATGTATGTAATTTAGTGGAGGCTTTTGTAAACGAAGCATTCCGAAAAGGGGTCCCATTTTACTCCGCTGCAATACATCAGGCATGGCTGTACACACGCCCCAGACTCATCCGTCTCACTCAATCGGCAAGACGATCACCACCCGGGTAATGTTCAGGGGCTGCGTTTTAAGTTCGCAACGGAAATTTCGCCGTCAATCACAGCGGTGGCACACGGCATGAGTCAACCAAGCACAGGCTCAAGGACCCAAGTAGCTCAAAGAATCCCGCCAACCCGCCGTCCCCCCACCTTCTCCCCAGATTCATGGAATTAAAGTAAAAAATGCACCACAATCATCAACATCATCATCATCAGCAATCCATAATAGAAGTATTGGGTTAGATCACACTACACAATTGTGTTTAATCTCCAAAACATCGGTGTGCTCAACTAGTAACGAATTGCCATGTTTTGATTCCGTGACAGCCCTTTCTAATTGGCTGTGTCGGGTGGTAGCGGGTTTAACGACACATTTATATTTACGCTCTATTATGGATAATATTGGTTGCGATAGCCGTCTCGCACTGGCCATACGGTGCAATAATCCACCGAGGACTCGCACGCTCCGTCTCCTTTGCGGGCGTGTTCCGGGATGCTAGACACCACCGCTGGACATTCCGATCGCGCGCCCAACTGCGCAGAGTTGTCGTGAACAACTCTGTCGTGAACTACTCTGTCGTGAACAACTCTGCCGTGAACAACTCTGTCGTGAACAACTCTGCCGTGAACAACTCTGTCGTGAACAACTCTGTCGTGAACAACTCTGCCGTGAACAACTCTGCCGTGAACAACTCTGCCGTGAACAACTCTGCCGTGAACAACTCTGTCGTGAACAACTCCGTCGTGAACAAATCTGTCATGAACAACTCTGTCGTGAACAACTCTGCGCTGGCAACGGCATCACGAGACCGACCGCGCGAATGCAAACCGCATTGGCGAGCGTACAGACATCCGCCACCGTTCCCGCATTCAGAGGCATCGGCTCTCACGGCGGTAGCGGCAACGCGGTGAATTCACATCAGGCAAAGGGGGGTGAAGCGATCGCTCACTGAAGGCTCTCCGAGAAAGGAACGGATTTGTGTATTTTTTTTACTTTGTGTTTTTCCACTGTCCACCGCCAAAAATTTAAATACGTGATTGTGAAGAGTGATGCATATAGCTCGCTTGCGATTGACCAACGGGAGAATCTACATTTACGGTAATCATCATAAAATAAGAGCTATTTCCTGATAAATGGAGCATTGATGAATTGGTGTTTGTCTCCTGCTTACAGCGTTGAATCAAAGGTGGACATTCCACATTCCTATGGCACGGGGCGAGTATATCTATAGGACAACCATTGTTGACTTTTCAACAAAGCGGTACTCATTTTATCGACACCGTGAGCATGATGGAGCTGCATCAATCCCTCGACCAGGATTCGAACCCGCAACCTTTCTTATCGCGAGCCCCTCGCTCTAACTCTGAGCCATCTGCCCAGATAAATATTAATGAGACATCAGCAGAAACACAGACGCGTTCAACGTTAGGTCACGCGTCCCGATCTAACGATTGGTGCAGTGTAATGTAAGCCAACTATCAGGAGCATATGCTGTGTTATAGAGGTGTCCCTCCGCGCACACGCCGACAGATGTTCCTCATTTACCCATCGTCTCCATGTAGGTGTGGATGCTGCATCAATAAACTCTACGCATCTCGAAGTTAGTACGTCACAAATTACACGTCTGAACCAGGGAGGTATGAGTCACGGAACATTCGGATGTTTATAAAAAATATAGATTTTTATATTTACATATTGTTTTCTCCCAATTATAGTCCGATATCAGTGGCGTGTCATCATATAAAGAGATGTCAATTGGGAACTCTGATAGCTGGCAATGCACTGGCAGTTGACCGGCACATCATAACTACTTCTGGCGTCACTTGAAATGGGTCTCTCTTGTCTCCCGTAGGGTGCAGCTGCTCGTAATAACCCTGGCAAGAGATCAATCACCGCTTGCCAATCAAAGTGACGTTCGAATTATCCGTGTTGGAATGCGAAAAGCCACTAGAAATTCAGAGGGGTTGCTTTGAAAAGCAATTACAATCCAAATTCAATATATGTATAACTGGCCAATGTGCTGGACACGGGCTAGAATTAAGAGCTCTATAGGTAATAGTGTGAAAGAAAAGACATCGGCCATAATATTAGTCTGTGATATATTTTAAAAAAATCAATTTTAATCCACTGCTGGATGAGGGCCTCCGCACGCCATGTCGGCCATTGAGGGTTGCTGAAGTTACGGATCACCTCACCGTGGTCAGACCCAAGGCGACCTAAGTAATCTTTGGAAAGATGTTATTAACCATGCAAAAAAGATTTAACTACACACATTTGGACCATATTATTTGACAGGTACTATTCTTTAGTTACCGTACAGTTTACTGATAGACAGCCAGTTTTGTTTTATCATGTTTAGCTTCTTTTTTCACACGCTGGTTGCCTGCCATGAGTTTTACCCACCCAGCAGCATAGCAAGGGGCTGCTTTGTCCTGACTTGCTTTTCTGCTTCTGCCATCTACATAACAAAGGCTCAGTCCCAGCAGCAGCAGCAGCCGCAGACATACTAACCATCTCACAACAACTCCTCTCCCGCGGCTTCTTCCCCCTTAACCAGTATATATACAAGGTCGGGTCTTTTGGGATTTCAATTTTTCTTGATACAGCAATTGTGCTGTGACGGTTCCACCTGAAGACGGAAGCTTGTGTTGCCTCCGAAACGTCGTGATTTATTATTTTATCTCTATTATTTCTTCCATTATTTATTATTTATTTTTTTCTTTCCTTTTTACCTACGTGACTTTACCGAAAAACCCTAAGAGTATGAATCATTGCAGTCACGAAAGCTTCAAATCTAAAGGGAATACATATAGTCAGTTGTTTGAAAAATTCAAGGCTTGTATCTGCCGTTTAAATCTCCTGCATCACCTTGCCATTGTGTTCAAATAATACTCAGCACGTTGTAGAAGGCGTCAAGTGAGTCATCGAAAATCGCTCGTCCGTCCGATTCTGGGCTCCATAAGCAGTTGCGATCACTCTGTGTGGATGGTGTTCCTCCTGGCAGCGTGTCCTTGAGACAGGAAAACATTGCATCGAGTCGCTAACACAATCATATCAACACACCGCTGCACAACTACTGCTACCGTTAGTCATCAGCCGAAAACAGCCTTTTGGCGTCCTCTGGTCTGACACTGGTGGTGTGATGAGGCCACACAGAAGGCGGGCTGTCTCTGGTGTAGGCCAAACAGTACCAAAGACAAACTCTTTGGTGCTTTCGGTAAAGTCACGTAGGTATGAAATAAAATAAATCACGACGTTTCGGGCGCAACACAAGCGTCCGTCATGACGTGGGAAAGCATGGTCTGGATTCTGGATTCCTGCAGTCACGAAAGCTTCAAATCAAGATTGGACCAAAGACAATGCATATATTAATAATTATCATTATAGGAAGCACGTTTGTTTGCATGTTTACCACAAGTGCGTGTGGTTAATGCAGACTTGACTCCTTGCAAAAGGTGTCTATTTAGAGTTTGAGCATCCTAACACCTGTTTTATTGTACATTCAAACCGCTGCTAAGGCTACACGACATTTCTGGGGAGGCTTCAGCCGAGAGACGTGGCGAGCTGGGAAGCCCCTCCCTCTGCCTTCCTCAGCCCCCGCCCACTTCGCACGTAACCACCCCCACTCGCTCGCTAGCCCCCCACGCACGGTGAGCGTGCCGTTCGTTCTTACTGGGGGAGATTCCGCTGACAAAATTACGTTGAATTATCACTTGAGCGGTCACATAGGTTCGGAACTGAGCCGAGGATCACTTAAATATTATTTAAAATATTATTCAATATTATTGTTATAGTGTTTCATATTAAATAGTATTGTTATAGTGCAATGGAAGTCTTGTTTGTTGGCATGAAGTGGGGCCGGTGGGGGAGACGAGCTGCGCTGATGCTCTCTGTGAGCTGACCAATAACAACCGGGAGCCTTTCGCTTGTCGGGCAGCCAGCAACGGACCACGGGTCAGCTACGCTTTGGCCCGGTGGTGGGCAAAAGACTCGCGCTGGATTCTGAAACACCCTGACAGATGGAGCACCTGTTCACTGAATAATCAGAGGATGGAGAATCCAGAGGGAGTCGTTCAATCTCCCCGGTGCAGTGATATAAAAAAAAACATAAATTGGTGTGAGTAAAAGCCCCACCTCTGTCTGCCCAGCGGCATAATCTGGTGCGCCACAGTGAGTCCTGATGACGACCGCTTGTGTTGCGATCGAAACGTCGTGTTTTTTATATATATTTATTTTTAATTTTATTTGTATTATATTTAAATTACTGAAAGAACCAAGAATAAGTCTACATTATCGACTGCGAGTACGCTCACTCAGTTTAATAACCATTGCTACAGTCTACATCATAGACTGCCAGTACACTCACCAATCTCAATAACCAGGCTACAGTCTACATTATAGACTGCCAGTACACTCACTCCGATTAAGAACCAGGCTACAGTCTACATTAGTGTTTTTTTGTTTATTTTGATTACAAAAAAATAGTATTTATATTTTTTATTAACTTTTGTATTATTATTATGATTTTACTATCTACGTGACTTTACCGAAAGAACCAAAGAATGTACACGTAATACACACAATTATATGTTCTGTTTGTTTGCAGCTCAGAAGGTGGCAATCTTATCCAAGACATCCGGTCAGCGAGAAAGAGAAGGCCAAGCTACTCTCGAGAGGGGCTCTGAAAATCTGAATCTTTATCTATACTGGAGGAATCCGATGAGCTATAAAGCTTTTTTTTTTTACAAATGTCCAATATATGACAGCTGTCCAAAGCGGTGGGAGTCCTGTTGCGAGTGACTACAGGGCTACACTTTAATCCAGCGAGAGAGACAGAAGGAGAGTTAAACAAAGATTGTCTATTCAGAGAGAAAACTCTCACAGGTACGGGCGGCTGTAGAGACAATTTGAGCAACAATGCAGCAGCACTTTTAATTTTGCCTATGAGGAATCCGAAGCTGGAGAAGCCACACAAACAAGCAGTTTTCAAGATGCAGAAATGCAACTGGGGAAACAGCAGAGGGAGTTCAAAGTAGGGGGGGGGGGTTGGAGAGAGAGAGAGAGGAAAACAACACTGACAGCAAAACAGGATCAATCGTATGCGTGTGGAACAACAACAAAGAACAGCAACTTGCAATGGACGGCCGCCACACCTGGCTGTGGATTGGTGCGGAGCAGCAGAGGCGGCGAATCGGACACTTTGATTGTAAACGGTTGTTTGTCTTCTATCGTTAAGAGGACACCGAGTGCTAGAGACACGTTGCGCCTTATCGGATGTCACGCGCCAAAGCAGCCGCGCATTTCGTTCAGAGATAATTAGGTCACTGCAGGAGCGAAACACTCGGCAACATTTTCACGGCCACCGATGCAATATTGGTAGGGGAGACTGCGCTTGTTCTCTGCAAGACTGGCGTTTTTGTTTTGCTGCTGCTGCTGCTGTGTTCTCCGCAGCACCACGAATCTCCCCTTCGTAAGATAGCCGGCTAGACGGCATCGTCCACGTAACAAATAAAAAATAAACGTAACATGACTGCGCCTCCAACACAACGTGGCGTCGAACATCATCACGCACCAAGGTTAGGCAACAAGAAAGTCCCTGTGAAGAGAGAAGGGCCCCGTCGAAGCAATGTGTGGCACAAATGTTTCCACGAATAACACCGAGCTCGCCTTGTCCTATTTTGTTGTGCACTTGAAAAAATGTTCCTCCAAGTTTGGGTACAAATACGTATTTTGTTTTCACTTCTGAGATGTGGGAAATTGATGAAAATATATTCAGGCAAGCTGGCAGGGCTGTCGGCGCTAGGGGTGTTGCTGGTGTGTGACCTCCACCACCAAATGTCCCTTTGACATAATTACAACCGTCTGGTCCACAGGACGGGTTGTGCAGGATTGGAAGTATTCCCCGGTGGTCCTATTTCTTTTTTAAAAGAAGGGGGACCGCATTGATTGCAAACAACTCACCGGAGCAGTTCTCTCCCCCACTCTGCCGGGAATGGTCCTGGCAAGAGTTATACAACATTGCCTTGTCGAGCAAGCGAGAGGCTTGCAGAGTCCCAGTGTGGGTTCAGATTGGGGAGTTCCTGCACAGATGCCTTATTCTTTGTCTGTCTGCTACAGCAGAGAAAGAAGGAAGTTTAACAGGATCTAAATCTATGCTTTATTTATACGGTAAAGGCCTATAATACATGCAATATGCCTTGTCTTTGGGTTATTCTTTGTGATTTTGGGGTTTCTGGTCTGATATTCTACTTGCAATGATTTAAGAACAATTCATTATGGTGGGCAGGCCCGGGTAAAGTTGCGTGGTCAACAAGGCAGAGACATTTCCTGTTCACTTTGGGGTGCGATGTGTCCTCTGGTCCATACATTATTTAACATATTTTAATCACTTAATTGAAGAAGCTTGCCATGGCTGTTTCGGAGGAATTTCCAAATACAATGGGAGGCTAATCGATGCCTGGGTTGTGGTCAAGGGACGGCTCCCTCTTGGGCAATCATGTTTTGTATACTAATGATAAGGTAATTTTTGCTCACTGTGAGAAAAGAGTTGGAGACTATTCTGAACCCGAAGTGTGCCGCTTAAGAGATGGGGGTAAAAACCCTACTTCACGCGGCCTCAAAGTGCACCTAGCCTGGTACAAGCACCGTGATGATGTTACTTCCACAGCGGTGAATGGCAGCTGCCTTTGTTGTATTTATAGTTCAGATCTACTTTGGGCATCAGCTCAGCCTTGTGGTGGAGTTTGCAGACAGCGGAGGCAAGAATAAATGAATGCCTTAAAAATAAAAAAAAGTCAGGAATCTCAATGTTAAACCAGAGCATCAATACCTCATATTGAGACAATTGTTACATAAGTATAACCCGGTCTGAACAGGTGTCCAGCATGGAAATATGCCACGACATCATTTACAATGTGAAATCTATATATTTTTGAAAGAACGTCTGTCACCTTGCCAATGTGTTTTACCTTTATCTTGTATAGTTTGTGTGCTTTCACGTACTTCCAGTGCGAATGACGATTACTTAGAAGTTATGCAACTGCAGTTCACTCCATATGTCGTCTCATGTTCTGATAAATATAAACCTGCCAAAATAAATCTAATAATTGCAACGTTATGCTTATAACACACGGTGGTGTCAGTTACACAAATATACTCAATGAAATAAAATCAATAATTAAAAGTAGCAAGACACGTAACTGAGATGACATAAATTATTCCGGAAAACATTTAGCAGAACTCTAACTTAATTGGTAATAGCTACACGTATATGTTTGTAACCTTTATCATTGATTTGGTCACGTCATAAATATTTTATCGGTATATTAAGTATTTAATAGAAGGAAAACGCGCAACACTCACCGTGTGAGAAACATTGAGCAAAATGGACCAGACGAATATCGCGCATCTCGTATCATACGATACATCGCATCAGGAACGGTGCAATGGTTATCACACTGGACTTATACATCCATCAATTTAAATCTTCCAGGCGATGCGGCAGTTGCAACGGGCAGCAGCACAGTTAGTCGACCGGCAAGTCACGTGCGGTAGCCGATGGGGGGGAGAGAATAAGTTATGGGTAAGGCCACCTCTTCCGAGACGTCTGCCTATCGTGGAAGAGTAGACCAAATGCCCCGCACGGGGGTAGAAATCGCGGTGGAGAGATGTTGTCTGCCTCGCCTGGTATGCAGCAGGCCGTGGGTTCGATCTCGACCCTGATGCCTGCTCAATATTTGGAGTTTGCGTGTTGCTCTCCGCGTGGTCGCGTGGATTTTTCTCCGGGTTTTCCCCTCCACATTCATCAGTAGTTGGCTGCTCTTCATTTCCACGTGATCAGCCACTTCGTTGAGCTATCATTTGTGGCCAGGTCGCCTCCGAAAAAAACCTAATAGGTCAGTGGGCCTTACCTTGGTATGAAAAAAATTTGTATAGGTGAGTTTTTGTTAAGTACATGCAACCCTTATAACCTGGGTTTTCACGATCGAGCAGTATTCACACATCGTCAACTCAAACAGCTCTGTCTTGCATTCCCTACTAAACTGGTCAAATCTGTGAAGAGTCTCTCTCTGCGATCCTCCAGTGGAGGCCGTTCTGCCAGCAGGGGCGTGTGAGCAGCATTCTGCAGCGCATCTTTATCTCTGTTGCTTCTTCTCCCGGTTGTACTGCCGCCGTGATGGCGTGTCGCGGCAATGGTGTTTGCATTCAATACGGCCGGAGGCACGGGGAGGTCACGAGGGCCCTCGGACACAATGAGTCACCCTGCTGGAAGAATACCGGCGGCCACGATCAATGGGACGCTTGCAGAATGAGCCGTGCATCGACAAACCTCCCTCCACTGCTCCTGGAGGGAATCATTCCTCACGCCGTTATGTGCATGTAATCGACGGTGCGTGTGCATGCGTTCATATTGCTGTAGGCGGGCATGGGAGTGCATTATTATTATTACCATTGATCATGTTTCGAATCCATGTTCACACTAAATATGCCTGATTGGGTCAAGGCGACAGAGTTTGGCACATAACTAGAAATAGCCGTACGATGGCAATGCTTTGGAAGTTAGCGCTCAGTAATTTGTACTGGTAGGAACCTCCTGGTTACACCAGCCCACAGGGGATTATTGTGTCCGTCGTGCAGGGAGGGGCTGGGTGGGGAGGGAGGGGCTGGGTGGGGAGGGGAGGGTGGGGAGGGGAGGGTGGGGAGGGGCTGGGTGGGGAGGGTGGGGCTGGGTGGGGAGGGTGGGTAGGGGCTGGGTGGGGAGGGACTGGTTGGGGAGGGGCTGGGTGGGCAGGGTGGGGTGGAAAGGGGTGTGGAGGGGCCGGGTGGGGTGGGGAGGGGATGGTTGGGGAGAGGAGGGGCTGGTGGGGAGGGTGGGGAGGGGCTGGGTGCGGAGGGTGGGGAAGGGCTGGCTGGGGAGGGTGGGGCTGGGTGGGGGAAGGGTGAGGAGGGGCTGGGTGGGGAGGGTGGGGGAAGGGTGAGGAGGGGCTGGGTGGGGAGGGTGGGGCTGGGTGGGGAGGGGCTGGGTGGGGTGGGGAGGGGAGGTGCTGGGTGGGGTGGGGAGGGGATGGGTGGGGAGGGGCTGGTCACCCCGTAGTGTCCTTATAAAACTCAACGTTTAACCTACTAACGCCGGCTTGTGCCCGCCCTCACAGTCGGGCATATTTGCGGAATACACCACGCCGCCGTTGACCCTGGTCATTGACCGAGCAACCCAACGTTCCTAGCAGCTCCCTCCGCAGGAATGTGTTAATATTGGCGTCCACGTCATCACGCGAGGAGCTCCGATCGTGATTGGCATCATTCGCGCGATTCCGCACGCAATATCCTCTGGTGTTGATGCCCTGCAGACTCGTAATTTGACCACTGGTTAACTTTGAAATGCGACCGTTGTGAATGGGTGCAAAAAAACGACCCAATGTTAATTGTGCCACATCCCAGGTACTCTCGAGACGAAACAACAACTAAGGAACCGCGTTGACAGGCAAGCACAAGCATGAGAAGGAGAATGTCCTATTAGGTAGAGGTGCAGCCCTGCAATGGCTTGTTCGTAGCACTGCTGGTGGAAGGGTCTTCACTAGGTGGAGCTCTATAGAGCCCCTCTAGAGGGTCTTTGGCCTACTCTTCTACGCTGGTCAGACGCCACCACACGCGGACCTGACGATGGACGCAACTCACTCTGCTGGGTAGACAGCGGGGGCAGAGGGAAGGACACAATGGACCGGTACCATTTTTTTAAACTTTCGCGCTCAGAGATGGAGCGGGTGACCTCTGGATTGATATTCCGGGCGAGCTCACCGTTGCTCCACTATGCTCGTGTAAATGCATGTTCCTGTAACCAATGCGGCGGTAATGGTGAATGTGGCGAGTGGTTTACGTGGTCTATTTCTTGAGATGCGTGTAAATCTCTTCACTGGACATCTGCAACAACCCCACTGGACATCTTTGGGGGGGGGGGGGAAATGAGCTTTTTAACTCATCGGAATCCTCCACCCGAAACAAAGATTCCGAGAGAGATAACGGTTTGAGGCCCCACAGACGCACCTCAGACCACCTAGAGTCCGGCTGATGGAGATTGCAGCGCCAGCAAGAGGAGAGACAATGGAGAACGGTTCCCCATTGTTATATATACTTACTTTTTTTTAAAAAGGTCACCGATTTGAGCTGAAATTATATTACCTTCGATTACGCGGGACGGACACCACCACTGTGAGGAGGAGGACGCGGAGGAGGATGAAGAGGAGGAGGACGAGGAGAAAAAAAAATCGACGCGACCACGGGGAGACCATACAAACTCCAAATATACAGCAGGCGTCAGGTTCGGGATCGAACCCACGACCTCTTGCATAGCAGGCGAGGTTGTTAACATCTCACCATCATGGCTCCCCATCGTAGAGCCATGTGTGTGGTGGCTTCCCACACACATGGCTCAACTGCCCCCCCCTTTTCCCTTCCCCCCATGCGAGAGGAGCTGGAGTCGGGCCTGGGTGCGGGAGAGTGAGCGAGAACTAAAACTCAAACCGGTCGTCACGATGAGCGGCTTGCAGCACGCCGAGGGGAAAACTGGAGGAGCTTGAGACAAATCGACGCGACCACGGGGAGAGAGACACGTAAACTCCAAATATACAGCAGCAGGCGTCAGGGACGGTATCGAACCCACGACCTCCTGCATACTCCGGCGCCCATCTCATTTGTATTAAGCTAAAGCTTGGTTTGTATCATTGTGTTCACTCCATCAGCTTACACGCGAAAAATTACAGATTAAATAGCTTATCCTTTGTACATGTGCTGCCCTACAATTTATTAAGCCATTGTTGGCGGGATGTCCTCCACCAACCAAAGAGAGCTCTGGAGAGAATTCCAGTCTATATGGTATTTTTTGCCTACTCTTCCATGCTGGCCAGAAGTCTTGTAAGAGGTGTGATTACCGACATTCTACCGCGGCCTGCCGATCGACTAACTGTAAATCTTCCATCATTGGTGCGAACCAAAAATAATTGATTTTTTTGCACGATTCGATGTGAATGAATGCATCATCACCTGCATAGTTGATAATCAAAATGGATTTCGATTTAAAGCTTTCGTGACTGCAGGGATTCATCTTCTTGAAATAAAAAATATTTTTTTTTATTTCCATTCTACGTGACTTTACCGAAAGAACCAAGAAGAATCAACATGGAATATTACAACTTCATATTCAACTTGAGCTTTTCAATAGTGCATCATCAGCATCATCATCATCACCGTGAGCCATGATCTACCCACTGCTGGATGCCATCGCCATCTCCCTTGGTCTTGCATTGCTACAATCCGGAAAGCACGCGACTCAATTGCCCCCCCCCCCCCCCATCTCCACAATCGGCATCGTCTCACTTCTTTGGCTGGCACTCAGCCGTCAGTCTTGACAAACAGCTATTATCCCTGCTGAAGCCCACGTTCTTAACAGTCAAAATTATGTCTCGCGTACATGCCACGTGCCCCTGCTATATAAAAAAAAAAACAAAGATGACAGTAAAAGCTGTGGCTGGCAATAAGTTGGGGAATGGAAACTTTTTTTTACATTTCATGGGTGAATAATGCGCACTCCGTTCGAAGCAAATGGGAACGGCTGCGTGGTGCCTGCAATGTAACATCGCTTGGCTTGGCAGGCGACGCACAGTGGCTGCGCGATTCGCAAAGCCCATGATCGTGCGTTGCTCATGAACCACAAGCAGTGCAATACCCTCGCGAAAAGAATGGGAGTGGAACTTACCCCTTAGGTGGCACGCAGCTTTGGGAATAGGCCTTCATTCGGCAGCGGATTGCCCACGACTGATGATGCTGATGCTGCTGCTGCTGCTGATGATGACAATTATATGAAGAAAGAACGAGTTACAAACTGATGTGCAGCCCATTCAGTCGTGCGGTCAACAGATATCGGAGGGCGCACTGTGTGAATTGTGTTCGCGCTGTTGCCCCTTTGGGATGTTTCTCCCCCCCCCCAACCTCGTCTCGTTTATTTTTCCTCCTCGGTCGCTAGGGGAGAAATTGGTTGTCGACGATATTTCGGAAGGACCACGGGGGAAGCGCCGTTTACGAAATCGATCGCGGCTGCACGAGAATATGGGCCCGCCCCACGTGACACGGAGGCCATTGCGACGTACACACGCGCTCTCGTTTATTGTTAGACGAACAACGAACACGTGGCGCATTCCAACAGTCGTTCAAGAAAGAAGCGGGTGGTTTTTTTTTCCAGATCAATGTGAATCATTTTAGCAATTCAACCAAAATATATAAATATATATTGACGTGGCAAACGACAACAGAATGCCCGTGCACATCTCTTGACAAACGCACTTGCCAGAGATGCCCAAAGGTACAACAACAGTTGCAAAACACTGAATGTTTGTTTCCTGGAACACCTATGCTTGATCGTGGGTGTGTACGCACACACATACACAACAACAACAACAACCGCCATTCGCCACTAAGTGGCGGTGACGTCACCATGACGCTTGTGCACCTTGAGGCCACGTGAAGTGTCGAACGCCCGCACACACACACATACACACACACACGCCCAACCAATAAATCCACGAACAGCCAATTCAAAACAAATTATAGAAAGTGTCCCTCAGCTGAAGCAGATCTGTGAAAGCACTTATTTTCCATCGGACGACTTTGAAGATTTGCAACCTCCGAAAGTGAAAGACGGGCGCGTTTTAACGTTTGCCTTTGCCGATGGGCCATCGGTGCCTTCACGGAAATGTTTTTCTTTTTTTCTTTCACGTCGCACACACACAGAGAGAGGGGGGGGGGGTGGCGATCAGAGGGGCGATGAATTGCGACTGCTGGACTCTTCGCCAGCGTCCGTGCATGAGAGACAGTGGCGTCGCGACTCTTTTTGGCTGCCTATCGCGCACAAAGATCGTGGGGGGTCACCGCATCGCAGCGCGTTTGCAGCCGCGCTTCTGCGGCCGTCTGGAACGCTCTTCCTTCCGATATTCGGAAGCCACTGTGGAGCTACGCACTTTCAAATCTTCTAGCTTTGAAACTCGTTTCTTTAGAGCCGCTTTTAGCGTTTAGTTCGCTGTGCTTTCCCCGCAAACTCCAATTATCACGGTTGGCTACGTACGGTGCGAAAGAAGTTCAACGTGCAGTAACATACATCCCGAGGTCCTTCGACTGTCTCTGAGCTTGATATTCAGAAGAGAAGCACAAGAACACAAAAAAGCTCAAAACAGTCGTCAATAACACTGCCCTAATAGGGGGGAAACATCCCGAAAGATAAATAACCGGCCGTGTTCCAGGCAATGGATTTTCTTCACAGCAGAGACGTGAAGCAGGGATCATTGCTCGCAACTTCACCGATTATGTATCGTCCCCTGTTATACATATTGACGAATGTGTTGATTTTTTGTTCTTTCGTATCAATATCGGGAGACTTACATAAGCCGCTCTCACGGCTTGCACAATCACACGCAGTGCAGCCCGGTGGTGGTGTTGCTTCTTCTTCTGTTTCTTCACCTGGGGTGCACGTGATCCCTGGGGGTGCGAGATGCCCTTTCTGGGGGTGCGAGACGTGGCCAGGTTTTGTTTTAGAGGGTAAATAATCGAAGCACGTACGTAAAACTACTTTGTTTCATCAGACCCTATGTGTATATTAACATTATATAATGTTTTTTTCTTTTTACGATTGAAGAATCACTGGTCCAGCCGAACGGATCTCGCTCCCTCGTTATCTCGCTCTGCCGCGCCATCTCAAGCGAGGCTCCCCCCCCCTCCTCCCCGTGAGTGGGAATCTTTATTTAGACCGCAGGAATCCGATGAGCTACTGAAGCTCCCCCTCTTCTCTGACCGTCCAGCGGGACGCTAACGTCCGCCCAGCCGGCGCTCAGCACCCGACAACCGCGACTCCGTGTGGATTTCCATCGCGCACCGATACGCGAGCGCATCTCAACGCGCGGTGCGGAAACAGCGGGGGGGGGGGGGTGCGTTCGGTTCAAGAACGGAGGCGGTAGGGCACAGGCAGAGGAATTTAAAGAGACGTCTTGAACCTAGACTTGAACAGAGGTAGGTTCAGGAGCTGACAATCATGGATGGCTGCGGGGGTGGGAGAGGGAAGATACGGCCGATTGGGGTAGCAGAAGAGAAGGAGTGACCTCCGTTGGATCATCTGCGCTGCTGGGAGATGGACACAATTAACTGCGGGGAGGATGCTGAGAGAAGGCGACAAGAGACGAGAAAGTCAGCGGAGAGATGACTTTAATGCGTTCAGAGGCCACCACTGGGCAGGAGGAACCTAGGAACGGAAGGCTTTGGAGATAATGGGGGACGCCGTTGTTGCAGGCAGGCGGAAGTTACAGGATGGTAGCAAACAATAGCTGCTGACTAGGATCAAGACCTTCCCTCTCCTCCTCTGCCTTTGAGCGCCTCTCCCGTCACGCCACGCCGAGGACGCGGGCGTGTCAGATTTGCACCACGATGGATCTGCCACTTCACAGAAACCCTTAAATGCGCAAGCACAGTGGTGAAACACCGAAGCAGAGATGGCATCTGTTAGATGTGTACTTGGCCAATGCACAGTTAACAAACGCGGCAATTCTAATACAAGTAATCTCCAATATGCACACACGAAAGTAATGTCACATGCATAATAACTCTACCGATAATTCATTTCATCAACAGATCGTAAAGGAAATGTGTTGACATTTGTGCTTGAAGCATGACCATTCACAATACGGCAGATGCAGCATCTTGTTCCAAGCAGGCAATAACGTGGTTATACGGGCACACGGGAACTTAAGTATAACAATTATAATCCTGTGTATTTTCTGTAGCGTTATTCTCCGCAGCAAACTCACAGGGCTTGTGGATAGGCAGGGAACGGTGGGGGAAGTGACGGCCGATATCAAAACGGGTCCAGCTAACCCACGTGTTTTCGGGTCGTACCACGTGTCGTTCGGCACGATGTCCGACGTTTCGCTCCACGTCCTGGGGGCTTCTTCAGGAACCTAATTGAATAGTTCACGTTCCACCTTGATGTACTGTATATCGTATTCGCTGCTGCTGCTG
This sequence comes from Lethenteron reissneri, assembly GCF_015708825.2. Taxonomy (NCBI): domain Eukaryota; kingdom Metazoa; phylum Chordata; class Hyperoartia; order Petromyzontiformes; family Petromyzontidae; genus Lethenteron; species Lethenteron reissneri. The sequence goes on along the minus strand of NC_083820.1, from coordinate 10,937,421 downwards.
TTGTTGGTTCCTGATGCTAATCAGCTCAGCTCTCTGTCTGCATCAGGGCGCCACGGTGGCTTGGATATGTTAACTACCTCGCCTGGTATACAGGAGGTCGTGGGTTCCATCCCGACCCTGACGCCTGGTGTATATTTGGAGTTTGCGTGTCTCTCTCTTGCTCTCCCCGTGGTCGCGTCGATTTTTATCCGTGTCCTCTGGTGTTTAACCTCCACAATTAGAATCAACGTGCGTTTAGAGTATTTGGCTGCTATAAATGTCCACGTGGTAAGGCATCTCGTTGAGCTCTCATTTGTGACTGCCTGGTCGCTTCTGAAAAAAAGACCTATAAGGCTCAGTGGGCCTAACCTTGTAAAATAACAAAACAAAGTTTAACTAACTTTTTGTATTTTAGTTTATCTGGGAGCCAACTGCGATACCAACAACAGCAGCAGCCAGCGACGCTATATTATTATGGGAGAACGTGAGCTGCTCAGTCCATTTCCTGATGAAGGTCCTAAGCACGTGGAGCGAAACGTCGGACAAACTCTCCGACGTGTTTTGTTTTCCGGTCGTACCGCACGATGTTTCGGCCGAGATGTCCGACCCGACAACACTTGGGGAGAGTTACACAGCACAAACCACGAAACCCCTACACAGTCGTGTGAATACAGCTGTGTTGTGTGTACTTTGGGGAGCGGTAGTGTCGTGGTTATCCCACTGAGCGACGAACCCGGCGACCCGAGTTCGATTTCAAGCTCACAGCCGCCAACACCTAATGGCAATTATCTGAACCGGTCCTGGGCCTCACCGAGGTCAACCCAGCTTCAACAGAGTACCTGGTGCGGTGTGTAAATATCGCCACTGGGGATACAAAGACGGTTATGTGTGGTGCAGGCCACCAACCCCATCGTGTTGCAGCGCCAGTTAACCGATAAGAGCTAACTCACTTTTATACTATTCCATGCCCCAAATTTGTATATATATAAATAGTATGCTCTTTCCATTACATTAAACTTAAAAGTAATTACAAAAAGGGCATTTGCATTTATATTTGACTATGTACAAACGATATTTTTTCTTTATAAAACAAAGCAATGCGTTTCCGACGGGAAAAATATAATTAAGGTGCCAATTGAGAAATCAGAGCAATTTGTTAAACAACTAAATTACCAAAGTGGGAATGGTTGATGAAACATTACTAGCCTGTTGCTAACTTGCATTATTAAAATCTATTGTCATTTTGATCAGGACGTTTCTTTTCATATTCTCTACATATTGCGTGGTGGGCCAATATAGCTTGATAAATGGTGTCATAGAAATTTGGAGAGCAATTTTAAAAGTAAGGAAAATTAGTAATTGGTACCTATTATATGGTGACGACATAGTAGACTTGAATTAATATTTGATTTTCATACAAGTTCTGCAATTGTCTACGTTTTGTTTAGCAAATGAAATATACTTTCTACTACATAACGAATGCTTAAATGACAAATATGCATCAATAATGTATTATACATGTTTACGTCTTAACTTTGTTGATTAAAATGAGCAAAAAAAAGTACACGTGTTATCTGGGGAATTTGCATGAATATGCAACGTTTTTAGGCATGTTCCTGGCAATTAATATCTGGCCTTCAATTATAGCGAGAACAAAGCACATTTGGCTGAGTAATGAACGGTGTAAATTACTATTTTGGCAGTGCATCATAAACATTCCTAGCACGGACCAGGGGATGGCCGATTGCAAGATGTGCAATATTTCTTAGGATTTGAGTCGACTACGTTTAGGGATTGATTTCGTAACGTCTCTCCAGACGACATCGAGAATCGATTCTTCTGGGAAGGGCTCCAACATCTCCGCGACCATGTAGCAAAGCGCCGCTGTTTGTGAGCGTCGTTCGTGCGAAATACAGCACAGCGTCGCATATCCGACTCGGCTGATGTAGGCGAGTTTGTTACAAGGCCAGATACGTGAGCATCTATCCAGAAGTAGGTTACTGGACACACCTAAAAGCGTCAAACACAGGACCATGCTTCTATGTGTGTGAAAATGTCAGATGTGTGAATTTCTGTAGATAAATGACAGATGAAGCACATATAGTCCCCTGGGTGTGGACAGCTCATTGGTCCATGCGAATATGTCACGTGATGGTCGTTTTTGATCGTTATTTTCCTTTGACAGACATCGAAAAATATACCTTTAAGTATAGCTAATTCGGTTATAATGCATTAGGTACTTAAAGCATACCTTTAAAATGCTACACCAATGTGCCAAGGACAAGCCGCGATGGTTAAACACCACAGGTGCCTTCAATGGGCAGAGCGCTCCAGAGAGCGCATTTCTAATTGGACACCAACAACAACCAGAGCGCATCGTCGTAACGAGAAGCTTACAACGGTCTGAGGAGCCGCCTCGATGAGCGTTCACGCGGAGCATGTCAAAATCTAGCCAATCGGAGGCCACCGTTCCCTTCCCGCGAAACTTCTCGGCTCGCGGACGCAAGGCGCCGCACTCATTGGCTGACCCGTGTGCGTGACGTCACAACGCTGTCAATGAAGGGCTTCACATCCGCCTCGCCAATGGCACGACGTTCACGACACAATAACCACATTCATATATTGAGCATATGTCGTTATTTAGACAACAGTAGAAAAAACACCAATATTGTTAATGCCAACTGTTTATCAGCATACACGTTATCTACATGCCCTGTTCCCCTTTACAAAAGCATTCTCTTAATCGAGATGAGGATGAAAATGCCCGCGGTTTGATTCTGGAATTATTTTTCAGTCAAATATTCACGAGTATTCTTAAGCATGAAATAACGAGTCATCTTTACCGCTTCCTTCGCCGCACAGTACAACAGCACCCTCGAAATTCTCGAATAGGAACGTTCTGTAAATCGTGATTAAGATGGCAATCGATCTAACGACACGTGGTGGCGGTGTGCTCGCAGTGTAAACTATTCAACTATTTAAACTTGTTTTCGCCAGGTAAGGTCCACTGAGCTGTGTATAGCTCTTTTTCAGAAGCGACCTGGCCACATATGATAGCTCAGTGAAGTGGCTAATCACGTGAACAATTTTTAGCAGCCAAATACTCTCAACACATGTTTCTAAATGTGGAGGGAAAAACCGGAGGACCATGAGAAAAATCCACGCGACCACAGGGAGATATGATGTGAAAACTCCAAATATACAGGTGTCAGGTCTGGGTTGAAACCTACGACCTCCTGTATACCAGGCAAGGTAGTTAACATCTGGCCACCGTAAGGCACGGCACCCAACATGTCGTCCTTGCATGTCACGTGACCACCACGTTGCACGTACAATGATCTCAGCCTTGCACGCAGTTGCCTGCTGCTGCGATGATGATGGCCTTGTCATTTACAGAAAGTGTTGGAATTGATTTAAAACAAAAACACGTCGATCAAATGTGTAAATGACTAGGAAGTCCCATGTGCAATAAACAACAACAATAATAACAAGGCCGCAAAAATCGTAATCACCATCGATATACATTTTTAGCAAATTTGAACAACTGACAGTTGCTGTGATGCAGCGTTCGGGGACCACAATGCACGGATTCAGGAAATGCCGATGTTTTTTTTAGTGCATACGCACAATGGCTGTGCGCATTTCACACATTTTTTTACGTCTTGTTCGGAACTTAAAAAGCAGCGCCGAGTGGGCGGCGGGGAGGATGGGGGGGGGGGTGCGGAACGTCAAGACCATGATCCAGGGATGAGATTTTCTCAATACTACCATGGTTTTGTGGGAAATCAACAGCGGGGTCAGTTGTTTACAAACATGACCGGTATTTGGCACGAGGACAAGAGTGAACGAGGCCAACAATAGGCGTGTGGCAGCGCTGCAAGTCGTTTTACATCCATCAGAACACACAAAATCCTCAACGCCCGTGTGAAATGTGCATACCTAGCAAAAGCAATCAACATGGAACGGTAGTCTCAGACACATATATAAATATATGCAACCCACCGCAAATAAACCCAACATCCGTAGACACATTCTACGATCCTATGGCAGTATATATTGGAGTATGCATTCAAGTGCATTGAAAGAGGAAACACACGGATCACGTGAATGGGATGGAGCAGGACGTGTCGCTCATGAGGATGATGGGTCAAGATGAATAACGGAGTGGCAGCCGATAATGAATTAAAATGCGTCCGAAGAGGGCATCTGCCAAGGAGATGGAGCCTTGGGTTCAGCTTGTCTGCAGATAACAGAGCATTTTAACAAATGCAACCTTAATAACAAAAACGTATGCCTCTGTTAAATGGAAAAAATAATAATAAAAAATTAAACCGACAGTGGAGCATACTCACACATCAAAAATAATCCACTGGTCGCGAATGCCGCTTTATTATAGTCTGGGCATGAGTGGTGACGCCGTGGTTAGCGCACTACTTTATGAACCCAGAAATCGGAGTTTGATTCCCAACCGTGGTTAGTAAAATCTGAATTGGTCCTGGGCAACCAACCTTCAGCCTCACTGACCAGCGTGATGAAACAACTCCCATGAGCGACACTTGCGTGGGCTGGCCTTCATCCAGCAGCGGATGGACGAAGGGCGGTAACTGTCTGACGCTTCACATTTGTGAGGATATATACCACGAATATTTTGCTGCGTCAGTGGTAAATGTGAACGTGTTTTTAGCGTGTTGTCACCCGCCCGGTGTGTATATATATTACTGTCATTGCCGTGGACGGGTATTAGCGCTCTTCACGTTGCCCGCGAATGTTCACTCTCGTTCACAGTGAACGCTTACACCATCGTACAACGCGATTGCGTAACCTGCATCTGTAGAGCAGTGGCCGCAGACACGTGGCGTATTTAAAAACGACACGAATGTGGATTCATTCCCATCGCAACCAAAAAAGTAAAAAAAAAATATTTTTGCCGTTGCCACGGTTATTTTTTGTTTTTTTGTAAAAAAATCCCGGCGGTGCGTGGGGCTGCTACAAATGCACGCGGAAGGGTCCCGCAGGTTGGGAGAGAGAGGGCCCTCTGATTAATAGGCTTGCCACTCGACGGTGACGTTATGATTTATTGTACAGGCGCTTATTGTACGGCGCGCGTATCGTCCGTCGTTACAAAATACCGTTACGCTGCGCTTCGCGTTTTTTATTTGTCTCAAGCAATGAATTTGCTGCTGAAATATTTAAGGCAATAACAAAATCAACAAATAATATTGTGAACAAAACTCTTTAGTATTACCCATTATAAATTAGAGTACCGGACAGGATGGAAGTTACATGCCATCATTTGTGTTTCAATCATTTTTTGCATTATTGGCAGCATGTGCGTTATAAGCATTATAGATGGCATCGATTTAAAAGACTGACAGAAAGCTGATGTTGAGTGAAAAGCAGTTGAAAACCTTTAAATAATCTTACTCGTGCAGCAAACCACGAAAATAATAACATTTCAATCAGATTTACAATTATAAAGTGATAGTTGTCAAACCGTGTTATTGAGATATTGTATCATGCTGCTGAAATGATATCGTGGTGACCCTGCTGATGGTCCCAAGTTCCAACAGCCCTTTTGTGTTTTGGGCAGCCTCAAGGTTTATCCAGGAGTGTGCCACCTGTCAGAGCAAAGCATCGTCAAGGTCACGAGCATTTCCGTAACGACGACTTCGCCGGATTTTCACGGTTTCGCCGTGCAGCTCTGCCACGTGTTTTCGGTGTCTGAAAAATCTGCCAGCTCGTGGAACGAAACGTCGGACATCATGGTGCGACCCGAAATCACTGTGGAGAGCCGTACGGCGCAACCGTGAACACCTACTCGGTAGTTTTAAGATGTTTTACCTCTAGCGGCAACCGTCGCAAGTTATGCATCGGCAAAACACGGCACCTCGTTCAATCTACGGAAACGCATAGGTCAGCGAAGTACGACTAACGGCGATCACCGTATGGAAATAAAAAAAAACTGTTCCAGTTGAAAATGTCAACCTTGCTGCTCGCGACGCTGCGGAGCAGACGCGATCAAGCACGAGTGCAGCATCCACTCCCACTCACGGAGTCAAATTAAATCCCAAGGTCCTGCCCGACACAGTGGATCGACGTGCATGGAGCCAAAAGTTTCAAAGTGCCCACAGTGCCAACTATTCAAACCCGAAGAAGCTCCCAGCAAATGGGAGCGAAACGACGGACACCGTGCCGAACGACGCGCGGAGCGACCCTCAAACAGACATCGGGAGGACACAACCGCAAACAGCGACCGTCGGACAAACCATACAACGCTCATCGGTTTCCCACCACGAGAGGAGGGTGCTCTTAAAAAAGTACACGACGACACTCAATCCGTCTAATCGCTAATAATAACAATCGTAATAACTGTGCCGATGGGAACAATCGTTGCTCAGTGAAGACACGGTAACGTGTTCTTTATCCTTCTCCTAAACGAGTCGCGAGGGAGCCACCGTCGCTGGCTCATGGCCGCTGCCTCCCTCCTGTCCGTGGCGCTCAGAAGGAATCAGCGGCAGCTCCCGGGGGGGAGGGGGGGGCGAAGCGACCAATCATTCGCTCCGTTTAAAGCACCTCCGTCAAAACCCGCTGGCTTTATTCCATGCACTTAGATCGATTGGGTTTTTTTTTCTCTTACACGACTTGGAAACTTAAAAAGAGCAAGTGGTGAAGGTGCAGCTGTTGGCGCTGCTGGTGGAAGGGACTCACCACCAGTGGGATCTCTGGATGGCCCACCCTCACTCGAGGCTACTTTGGCCTACTCTTTCACATTGGCCAGATGTCGTTAGGAGAGGTGTGCGCAGCCACACTTTACCACACCACCAGACAAGACTTGCCGATCCACTAACTGTTGGTATTATAATATTTATTTATACTGCAGGAATCCGATGAGAGGAATCCGATGAGCGACAAAGCTTTTCTGCACAGATGACCAGTAGGGTTGACGGAGGTGACGGAGGAGATTAAGAAACTTGCCTCATTATTTCCGAGGAATAGAATTGAGCCGGCGGACCGAAGGATTGCGAGTGCAACCACGACCTCGTGGCAGCGCCAGGTGGTGGGCGAAAATATACACAGCCCCCTACACAGAGGGCCATTACTTTTTTTTTTATAGATTTTAAGTGATAATTTTAATAAGTAGGCGGCCAAGACGGCCGAACAAATCGCTCAACTGCGATGCTCACAGCCCACCGTGCTGGCGCGCGTCGGGTTAGAGCCAAGTCACAAAAAAGTGAATCACAAAGCGAACATCGCCAAATTGGCAAAAGGGAATCACCGCGCTCCATTGCCAGCGCAAGCAGCAGCAGCCACAACGACGTGCATCATCGGCGTCGTCGGCATCATCGGCGTCATCATCATCATCGTCGCCGTCATCATCATCATCATCGTCGCCGTCATCATCATCATCATCGTCGGCATCATCGTCGTCAGCAGTGCTCACTCAGCGCGCTCGCAGGGGCCGTGTCGGCACTTCGATCGTGCTCGTTGTTGACAAAGCGTTCGAATCAGATTGCCGCTCGATATTTGTTTCTTATTCTGAGATCTAGAACGAAAAGTGTGCGCGATCCAGATAGGCGGCCGCTATGTGCCCCCTGTCAAATCTTCACGATCGCGGCCGAGGGGCGAGATGGGGGTGCCATTGGTAACAGTCCCATGTTTTCAAGCTGCTTTGGAAACTCGGTAGGACATCGCCGGGGCTCAAGCAAAGCGGCCGTGCATTGATTTCGTGTCACCCGCGGCCACGGCAGTCCACCTGACCGCCACCACCACCGCCGTTGACGGCCATGCGGCGGTGGATGGCGACTCCGTCGCACGTGGTCATTCCTCGCTGGCTTTAGAGTGACCGGCGGTGTCACAAGCACGGCAGGAACACAGGCCCATCGCGTCAGACGTGACGCCCAAGCCGTCGCGGCCAGTTGTACACTTCAACTCGTTTGTGGAGCGCCTTGACGCAGTCCGTTGGGGGCGTTCCGTCAGTCGAGGTCTTTAGGGCGATTCTGAAAAGACGTCAATCTTCTCTTGCGTATCCGCCTTGGGCGGGGTTGTTTTTCTCTCAGTTTTAACGTTAAAAGTTGTTTTTCTTTTTACTCGGATTGTGTTGTAAAGCACGCTGAGGCCTTGTGTGAATGGCGCTATATATATGTAAAAACTCGAGTTTTACTTACTTACAAATCTTGAAGGTTCCTCGCTCGGAGCGCTCGTCGTTTGTCACGGGAAACGGCGGAGAGGGCAGATCCGATGCGGGCGGCGCACGTGAAGAGCCGTGCAGGAGCAGGAGCTCACGGCGGCATTGTGGCGCGTGGCAAACATTCGTGACGGATTCGACGTTGAACTGAAGCGGCATTTGAGTCGGTCTCTTTGAGAGAAGCGTCACCCTTATCGATCGCGGGAGATTTCAAAGAGCTCGCGACTGCGGTTTGAAAGGAGGGTGTGGGGAAGTAATTGGCGGGTTAATATGCGAAGCGATGTTTCCATTCTTGAAGTGCATCGTCAGTCATGGAGCCGCGTTTGAGACTTTGATTAATTACGTTGTTCGCCTGATGGGAAAAGGAGGAATAATTTGTGCAGCTCCGCTTCGTGTCCTCCTCCTCCTCCTCCTCCTCCAGGCTCCCTTGCGACCCCCCCTCCCCCCCCGGCCTTTAACCTCTTCGCAATTCTCAATCGCACGACCCCGCTAGCCGCCTCTGATTTCAAATCAATCGCCGCGATCTCCACCTTTGTCCCTCGTAATTTTGTAAATAGCGCGAGCGCGACCCTTCAGCACAGCCCCATGTGCTGTTGGTAAAAAGAAAAATCCATACATGGCTGATGAATTGTGGAGGGGGGGGGGGGGGAGGGCAAAGCCGAGGGAGACAAGTGGTGAAAGATTTAAAAAGAGAGGAGAGGAAGGGAGGTGCTGGGATGGTTCTTAGGTGAGAGCCACTGAGCTGGTATCCGATTAGATTCTAGATTTAAATCCAGGTTTGCAGACGCCGTCATTAGACCGGGTTCTCAAGGTTCTAGTGAGTTGATGGTCTCAGCCGGGTCACTGACAACTCGCTCGTAAAATTTTGATACCACAGAAAGAAAGAAAGACATCTTCTTGTCACGCGATGATCGTTACAGTCATTTGCAGCGTGGGCGCGAAAGTGCCGACCCTCTAACACGTGAACCAGAGGTCAGCTCGAACGGATCTCAGAGAAATTTCCGTGATATCTGCTTCCGCGGGGCCATTTCCCAACACGGAGGATCTCGCCGCTCCGCCAGAGATCTGAACGGTTTCTTGATCTCACGTTCTGACGGCCACAGCACAACTGAAAGCAATGAAAGCACGCCACGTTAGAGCACGCAAGCGGAGTGACGCTGCCCCTGTGCGCTCCGGGCAGCCCCGCCACCATCACCACCACCGCCGCTGGCACTCGAGGGCACCGCCCCGGGGCCGGGAACGCCGGGCCCAGGCCGCTCCGGCCCTGCCGGCAGGGGGGACAGCTCCACGACTAGTCAGGTCTGCGCCGTGCTCTGCTCCTCCTGCGGGGACGGCGGCTGGCGGCGCGCCAGGCTCATGACGCGCGTCGTGGTGCCGATCTTGAGCTTGCACAGCGGCGGCACGGAGCAGAACTCGCGGAAGCAGCGCTTGAAGTTCTCGTCGAGGAAGGCGTAGAGCACGGGGTTGAGGCAGCTGTTGGCGTAGCCGAGCGCGATGCAGAAGTGCCAGCTGGCGCGCACCGTCGGCGAGTCCGCGATGGACACGAGCGCACGCAGGATCACGTAGATGTGGATGGGCGTCCAGCACACGATGAAGACGGCCACGACGATGAGCACCATGCGCGTGATGCGGCGCAGGTTGCGGTCCTTCTCCTTGGAGCCCGACAGCATCCGCACGCTGCGCAGCCGCAGGATCATGAGGCCGTAGCACACGGTGATGATGCACACGGGCACGATGTAGGCGAAGACGAACACGCAGATCTTCAGCAGGTTGTCCCAGTACCAGTGCGGGCGCGGGAACTGGACGACGCAGTCGAGGTCGCCTGCGACGACGGGAGGGAGGGAGGAAGGAAGGAAGAGAGGGAGGGACAAAACAAATCTCACGGAATTGTAACCGATGATGTTCGTAATGGACTTCTTGCCTTGGGAATCTGAGATGATTAAACGAGTGCGTGTGCATGTGTGTGTGACAAGGAGGCTGATTGGCGATGAAATGGTTCTGCGTCGTATATCAAAGCGCCCGTTGTTGACCGCGTGAAAAGCCACCGGCTGCGTAAATTTGCGGCGAGAAATGAAACATGTGGCGACAGACTGAGTAGAATCAAACAAAAGAATTTGCAAGGTGAAATGCGGCCAGCGCCTCCAACCCAATCCCATTCTTAGACAGGGGTCACCGGGGTTTGAGAATAAAACACGGGATGTGGGCGGCTGGCTCGGGAAGAGTTCGAGGTTCGAGTTGCCAACCGCTGAGATCCTGGATTCCTATTCGGGCATCCGTCCGGTTGTTGCAATCGAGTTCTCAAGTCCAGTGAGTTGATTGCGTCACAGCCCGATCAGCAATGACTTCCAAAATAAATAAAAATCCATCCCATTCAAATTGGTTCTGCACTTACTTTGGCTAAATTCCAGCTCTGAAGATATTAAATATCGCCTCTGACTATCATGCAATGGAATTTACCATCAGTGGCAACGTGGGTGGGAACATTCCACCCCTTACGATGTGGACTGGAGGTATTTTCATTGGATGTCAGAATTAGTTGTGATATATTCACTTCTGTGGGCTGCGGTCTGACATGAAGGGTTGCTCTGCTCTGCAAGAAATTCAGTTGGATGCTTTGTCTCATGATATGACGTTGATAGCACAATTGGAAAATTGGGCAAAAGATATATATTCCTTAAAGAAGACAAATATGTTGGCTTTGACTCATGTAAAGCACCGTCGCACAGGCCAGACAGCAGTTGAAGAGCCATGCTTCACTTTGTGATATATTTAATTCCTTGGGCAGTATTTTATTTAACTGATATATCTCAACTGTCAAGACGATGTAAATTATTCCTGTAACAGGATCATATTTTAACCACTCCCGTGAAATATGTTCAACAGTAGAGATAAAATAAACTGTAGAATAGTGATCTCTAATTTACATATCCTTACATTTCACAACTATTTTTTTTTACACTTCTTTTCCATCAGTCATGATTTTATTGCACACTATAGGACTTTCAGCGTAAGTTTCATGCAGGAATTATTTAATATTTTTCACTTCCACTGGAGCATTCCAATTGAGGCCAGGCAGTTACCAAGAGATGTTCACATTGTGTGTGCCCAGAAACGCAAGCTTCTGCATGAAACACGACCTTAAGTACAAGGTCGTATTTAAATACAAGGTTATATTCAAGGTCATGTCTCTTAGAGTTATCTTCGCTTGATACAGTAATTTTGCTGTGACTGTTCCACCTGAAGACGGAAGCTTGTGTTGCCTCCGAAACGTCGTGATTTAATATATTTCTTTTTTTTTTATTTGAAGCTTTCGTGACTGCAAGGATTCATATTCTTAGGTTTTTTCCGGTAAAGTCACGTAGGCAAAACATTTAAATTATTAAAAGTAAAATAAAATAAAAATCACGACGTTTCAGAGGCTTTTGTTGCCTCCGAAACGTCGTGATTTTCATTTTATTTTACTTTAATTAATTTTAATGTTTTACCTACGTGACTTTACCGAAAAAACCTAAGAATATAATTATTTGTTTTCTTTTTACCTACGTGACTTTACCGAAAAAACTAAAGAGTATGGATCCTTGCAGTCACGAAAACTTCAAATCTAGAATTAATCCGCCTAGAACATCCGATTAATACGGTTGGCTACGTACGGTGCAAAAGAAGTTCAACATGCAGACTACTTCCTCTATGACGTGCTCCGTTTCTTGGCTGCCACTCCACGTGTTAATCTGGACCGTGGACCATCTGTCCTCTGTAGTCATGATGCCTCCTGTCCAAGGCCACTTACTTTTCTTCGTCGTTTAAGGGACGTCATTTAACCTGCACAATATCTCACAATCCATCATCTTCCCTCTCTCTGTCTCTCAATGCAATTCCGAAAGTACATCGCTCCGTGCGCTTGATTGAAGATAAGATTACAGAAAGCCCGCACGGGTCACCAGTCGTCTACTGGGAGATTACTCACGATCGCGGAATAGCAAAGGATCCGTTACCTACCTCGGGTCTTAGTGCGAGATGGGAATTTGTCAGTGAATAGTGGGGGTGTGGAAGCACAAATACATCACTGCTTCACCCAAAACTTGTGTGTGTGTGTGAAAAGTACAAAGACCCTCCCTCGAGTCTCAATGACTACAGGAGTAAGTGCTTCTTATCCAGCATGTCAAGTCTGCCACGTGAAGTCTGCTATGAAGGTTGCCACGGTTGTGAGATGTTAGATACATCGCCTGGTATGCAGTAGCGCGTGGGTTCGATCCCGACCCTGACGCCTGCTGCATATCTGGAGTTTGCGTGTTTCCCCTCGTGGTTGCGTGGATTTTGTCTCCGGGTCCTCCGGTTTGTCCCCTCCACAATTTAGAATCAACACACGTTTAGAGTGTTTGGCTGCTATAAATGTCCACACGATAAGCCACTTCGTTGAGCTATCATTTGTGACAGCCAGACCGCCTCTGACAAAGAGCTATAACACAGCTCAGATGGGCCTTACCTGATAAGTAAAATAAAACAAAAAAAAAATCGATTTAAAGCTTTCGTGACTGCAGGGATTCATCTTCTTGGTTCTTTCGTTAAAGTCACGTAGAATGGAAATAATAAAATAATAAAAATAAAACATAATAAAATAATTCTCACAACGTTTCGGCCACAACGCAAGCAGCCGTCCTCAGGTGAAGAACAGGTCTGGCCGATCAGTGGACTTCAGTTCTCTCACGAGTCTGAATGAGATAGAGTCTGAATGAGACTCTGTCTTCTCGACAGACCTGTTCTTCACCTGAGGACGGCTGCTTGCGTTGTGGCCGAAACGTCGTGAGAATTATTTTATTATGTTTCATTTTTATTATTTTATTATTTTCATTCTACGTGACTTTACCGAAAGAACCAAGAAGAAAAAAAAAAGTTAAAAAAAATCCACAGATTTCCCACCTTTCTTGTTGTACTGCGTGCCCGCCATGATGATGACCGGCAGCCCCACGGTGGAGGAGAGCAGCCAGATGCACACGTTGATGAGCTTGGCGTTGCGCGGCGTGCGGAAGTCCAGGGCCCTGACCGGGTGGCACACGGCGATGTAGCGGTCCACGCTCATCATGGTGAGCGTCAGGATGCTGGTGAACATGTTGTAGTAGTCGATGGAGATGACGAGCTTGCACAGGATCTGGCCGAAGGGCCACGTGTCCAGCATGTAGTTGGTGCTCTGGAAGGGCATGGTGCTGGTGGCGAGGGCGTCTGCCAGCGCCAGGTTGAAGATGTAGATGTTGGTAGCGGTCTTCATCTTGGTGTACCTGCGAAGACGGTCACGTGGGGGGGGGGGGGGGGGGGGGCGAGAGTGATTTTTCCAAGTCGTGAAGACGCGTGCATTGTTGTTGTTGTTGTTTGAGTGTTTTTTGCAATCAAATAAGGTGAAGAGGTAAAGGTGCAGCCCTGCTATTGCCAGCTTATGCCACTGCCTCGCCAAAGGGCCTCCACTAAGAGAGAGTTTCTATAGACACCCCCCACCCCCTCCAGACGCCATTTTTGGCCTACTCTTCCATGCTGGCCTAGACGCCGTGGAAGGGATGGAAGCACCACACACTTTACCCCACCGCTCGCGACCTGCCGATCCTATAACCGTGGCGTGCCCATCGATGCCGCCGGGCGTTCAGAGGCGACGGAGAGGGGAGGGGAAAAGGAGGAGTTTAAGAGACGTTACATCGTCGTTTTAGCTGCCGCGCCCGGAGATTGAATCGAACCTCCCGACCTCTGGGTGGCAAGTTCGTTCGTTAATCCTCTTCATCCCCTATGGGACACAAGGCTGCTCTGGATTGCAAGCGCAGTGTGCTAACCACTGCATGACGGAAGAATCCCTTGGTCTTGAATGTAATTTGCCTGTTATTTGTACAATGCTGGGCAGTGTGCAAAGACCATTTTGCATAAATTGTCTCCTCACGGACCACACCAGAGCGTGATCCTGTTATTAGTTTTTCTTTCTGTTCGTAGCGTGTGCCAGTCTTTGTGGAACGATGACGTTTTCAAAAGCTTCTGCGAGTGAAGAATGAACCCCGAATGCGTTCGATGAATGGAAAAAAATCACGAACGGCTGATATTCCACGGACCCTGATGGACCGTACTTCACCACTCTGGACCGTACTTCGCCATGGCGGTCAGTGTGGGGGTTGGCGAATGTACGGGACAATCCGGGACCGGTTCACATACGTCACTCGGGCAAGCGGGTTTCAAAGCGCGGCGCGATGACAACGCTTCGCCCCCACAAGCCACGATACAACGCGATATGAAAACGTTGGGAGGACAATGAATGTGCGACACACTGTCACGTGGGAAAATAAATGAAGATCGGCCATTGTGTGCAGGCTGGGCAGCCTGTTCCTTCCTCTCTCGAGGTCATCTGCTGAACGAATACATTACAAGGTCGCGCTCATTGCACACAGAGTGCTTTCCACTAATGAACCACAATGCCTCGCTGATCTAGTCTATGAGCATAAGCCACCATCACGCGAACTCCGCTCGTCCTCGCAGCAGCGGATTTTGACGAACCTTTGAACAAAGGCGTTTACTGCATTTCTCGCTTTCAGATGTACTTCTGCGGCCGTCTGGAACGCTCTTTCTTCCGATATTAGGGGAAGCTACTGGAGCTACGTGCTTTTAAATCTAAATTGAAAACTCATTTATTTAGGACTGCTCTGTGTGTTTAGTTTGTTGTCCTTCGATTGGCACGGTTGGACACGTGCGGTGCGAAAGAAGTTCACCGTGCGTACGTACGTCTGCTGCTTTTGAATCCTCAGTGGGACGTTGCGTTTGATGGAGAACGTCAATGCTTATTATGCCACCGCTGGAGCAAAGGCACATACATTTGCAGGTGCGGTAGAACCCCTCTGAACCCCGGTTATTGGTTTCACGAAACCGGTCGTTAAGTGATTTGGTCATTAAGCGAGTATAGGAAATACACGTTAAAGGCTTAATTCGTTCTGATAGCATCGGGAGTTACCTTGTTCCACCGGAAAAGCGTACTTCATGATATTTAAAACAATGGACATTAATACATACTCTTTGGTTCTTTCGGTAAAGTCACGTAGGTATAAAATAAACTAAATTAAATCACGACGTTTCGATTGCAACACAAGCAATCATCATCAAGTGAGAAACCCACAGCAAGTTTTTTTTTCAAATCTAGAATGGATAGTAATACATAAACATACTAGCAATATTATAAACACATACTATTAAAAAAAACATGGTTGATCCATGCATTAATTCATGTTTACTGTAGCTACAACAGCCCATCGTTAACAGGGGAATGTCGGCAAGGGAACACATTGGGCTCTATGGAGGCACTACACTATACACTACACGATACACTACACTATACACTACACGATACACTACACGATACACTACACTATACACAACACTATAGACTACAGATTGGGCTCTATGGAGGCCTGCCGTTAAGCGATGAGTCGTTAATAGGGGTGGTCGGTAGGAGGGGTTCTACTGTACACACTTCAGAAGATATCAACAAAAACGAAAAGGAAAACGTGATGCATTTCACGGAGTGCATTTCTGACATTTAACTGTGCATTTTTAGAGCCGAGTTTTAGCATTTTCTCATAAAATTACCCAACAGGAAACTATTTCTCAAGGTACCATGTTTCATCCGAGCGCACAATCACTGTGACTTTGTAAAGTCGAGCAGCGGAGGAGGCAGGGGAGCTGGTGGGCTATGCAAATGATCTCAGAGTGATTTAAAGCTTTCGTGACTGCAGGGATTCATCTTCTTGGTTCTTTCGGTAAAGTCACGTAGAAGGGAAGTAATAAAATAATAAAAATAAAACATAATAAAATATTATTATATTATTATATTATATTATTAAGTAATACAATAATAAAAAGAAAAATAATAAAATATTATTATATTATATTATTTATTATGTTTTATTTTTATTATTTTATTACTTCCCTTCTACGTGACTTTACCGAAAGAACCAAGAAGATCTCAGAGTGAGGAAGGCCGACAGAGCCAGAAACAACCACACACCAACGATGAAATAAATGTAATCCCGTGAAAAAAATGTATAATAATAATAATATGGATACCTTTACATGGTTAGAATATGCGTGAGGATATCGGGAAGATTTGGTTGGATTATCAACTTCAGTCATGTTCTATCCACTGCTGGATGAAGAACTCCCCCCGTGTTGTGGCCATCCCGTCACGGTCCTGAAACGGCTTCTGCGTTCTGATCCAATCGCTCCATCTCCGTGTTTGTAGTGCCCTTGGTCGTCTTCCCCTACTTAGGCTGCCATTCCATCACCGATTGCGTCCATATTTCTTCGTCCCTTCCAGCGACGAGTCCTGCCCAAAGCCAACTTACTCTTTATTGTCAAGATCATGTCTCCAAGTAGCATTTGTTGACGGATATATTGTTTAATTTTAGTTTTTTTTTTTTTATACTTGTGACCTAGGTCATGGATGAATACAATTCTCATTTGAAATTACTCTATATATTTTTTAATCAATACATTTCCTTCAAGGCTCACCAAAAAAACAGCAAAGTTTCATTGATACTACGCTAAAGGCAGCGTTGCAGTGGGAAGGGCGGCAGAGTGGCACAGTGCTAATGCTCGTGCCACATGGCATCGAAGTTCCTGAGTTCGATTCCTGACTTGGGAGTCTGTCTGTGAGGAATTTGTATTTTTTTCCCCAATTCTGCTTTGGGTTCTTCTGGGTTATCTAATTTCCTCCCATGGCGAAAGCAAAAAAAAAACACAGTTAACCGTTAGTGCTCAAAACATCAAAATGCTGAAAAAAACCATGCAAATTACTCAATTGGTATTTCACACAGGAGCAACACTGCAAAACCTTGGCTCGATCATCCTGAAAAAGAGTGCTGAGAATCAGGCGTGGATTTTTTTTCCGGATAAGCAAGTCTAAATGAATAAATTCAGTAAAAAATGCAGACAGCTATGGATTTTACGATTTTGAACTGGGATTAAATGTTGATGGGAGCAGCGGCGAAGCAAAGTAGCACACTGCACCATGAACCCGGGTGACCCGAGTCCCCCAGTTATGGGTCAGAGTTACATCAGTGGCACGTGATATCTAAGCGGGCCCTGGGCCTCTCCTTCACCGACCCACTCTGACCAGCGAGATCAAGTACAGCCAAACAACCTCCATCACTTGGCACAGCGCGAGAGTGGCGTGTTTCCAGGAGTTGGAAGAACAGGGCTGTCTTTCCTACAGCCCTGTTCTTCACCTGAGGACGGCTGCTTGCGTTGTGCCCAAAACGTCGTGAGAATTGTATTTTACTATTTTTGTATTTTTATTATTTTATTATTTCCCTTCTACGTGACTTTACCGAAAGAACCAAGAAGATGAATCTCTGCCGTCACGAAAGCTTTAAATCGAAATTTAAAGTCCTGTAAATTGTCATTGTGACCTAGGATGTTGGAATCTGTCTTAAGTGTGCAATTTAAAGTTGACCTTTTTCAACACGCAATTTCATAACATACAAACAAAATGTCAACGTTGTTACCTTCATTTACCATTGAAGCGGTGATAACCTGATCACAGCCTTGAATTCGCCATTCCTCTGGCGGGGGTGAGTCTATCCATCCGACAGCCACTGTTGACTTCACCGCGAAGTGGTACTACTCATTTAAAATGGTCCCAGGTGCATGATGAGCTCAGTCAACCCACCTCCCACAATCTAGGATGTAAACCTTTTGTTTGCCAACTAATATGTAGCAAGATTAAAATTTCTGTCGAATGAGAAGGATAGTAGAACTCAGCACCATCAGCTGGCGAGCTCCTCTTAGCTAAGAGGATGACTTTACACGTTCTGAACGAGTGCAGTAACGGATGCACAAAATCACATTAAGCAATTTCCAAAACCCAGGAGGTAAAATGAAAGAACATTCATCTTCACATGCTGGTGTCAGCTGCCAATGAGCCTGACATTTCCCAATTGGAGGTTGCTAATGGTCGCGGGGACAATGGTGGCAATTTACTCCAATTTAAACTCACCCTGTGTTAGCTTGAAAAGGCCACCAGCCCTTAATGAGCACACAATAAATTACATCAGACGCCATAAACGTATTGGCAGAGAAGGCTACATTAGCGGTGGTCCGTTGCCAATGCAGTATAACTAAATGAGTTGTGCAGGATTTCATTCTAAACGGTGGTGATTTGTGGTCCAAGATATTTATGAAGCGTTAATCGCTTTACTTTTAGTGGTGGCAGTGCGGGTTAGTGGACCTCGAGCTCCACTGTGAACCTGGTGACCCGAGTTCAATTCCATGGCCCTGGATAACATCAGCGGTGAGCGATATCTGAACTGGTTCTGGGTTCATCTTCTTGTTTCTTTCGGTAAAGTCACGTAGAAGGGAAGTAATATTTTATTACTTCCCTTCTACGTGACTTTACCGAAAGAAACAAGAAGATGAATCCCTGCAGTCACGAAAGCTTTAAATCGAAATGGTTCTGGGTTCTCCTGTAACCCTATGTAAAGGAGAGCCGACACAAGGTTGCAGGGGGTTCGTCTTGTAATCCTTTCTCCCATCCACACCTGTCCCCAGCCGTCCCAATCTCGTACCCGCCAAAGGCCCCCTCTTTCCGCCCGTTCTCCCCTTATACCGTATCTCCTCGATCACCCCTCCCACTAACCCTCCTATTGGTGGGAATCCTTCCCCTGACACACCTACGTCTACATCGACCCACACTGACCAACCCCAGTGTGGGGAGACCTTCATCCAGCAGTGGAGTTATATAATACATATCATTTACTCATATTTACTGACTTGCTTTACCATTTTCTCGATATTGCACTCCTATCGTTTTTTGTACGGTTTGCTGTTGTGACTTGCTGTGCTGCTGATACTGGACATCTGCAAAAAGAGCTTCTTAGCTCATCGGATTCCGACTGGAGTATAAATAAAGATTCCGATTCGGAGTGACAAAAGAATTCATCAACTGATCACGTTTTTCTTCTTGTTCCATTTTGTGTATTTGGGTCCATTCTTCACACAATGAAGTGGTGGACCGAGAGTTACGGACAGAAAAACAACGAGTGATTGCACGGATGACCAGCGTGGGTGTAGTAGAGACATGGTGAGCGGTACAGGGCTTATATCATCCATTCGAGGTTTTTGGTTTAGGTCGCGTAAATCTATAAATGTGTCGTTAAACCCACCACTACCACCACCCGACACAGCCAATTAGTAAGGTTTGTCACGTAAACAGAACCTGCCAATTCGTCACTAGTACAGCACACCGGTGTGTTGGAGAGCAAAGCCACAACATTTACAATCTGAGTACTGCCAGTAATTACAACCAGCTTCAACAGGCAACAGCCAGATGTGTGGAGAAATCCTCCTGTTTCATTCCTTAAATAGAGGGGTAGATGTGATGACGACACTTGTGAATACTTCTTGAGCGACGTGGGGGGGAGGGATTCATGAATGCACATGAATGACGATGGGTATCCATTGCCGGTTGAGTTATTTATATGGCAATCAACGTACATTATGCATGCACATTTTGCAAGCCCATCGTGGATTACAAAAATGTAATCCACCATTGTTCTACACTACTACACTCCCCGGCCCCCCGGTGCTCCTTTGCAACAAGCCCCATGGATTGACGAAGGGCCGTAGATGATTATTGTTTTGGAGGGGATGACGGTGCGTTGTGTTCTAGTCGCCGGTGACCCAGCGATGGCAGTGGAAAGTCCCGTGAATCCAATTCATGAATCTGCAAATGGTAATTCAATTCGTGCTGGTGGCACACATTTCCACATTAAAAATAAAATGTATTAGTGAAAAAAACAACTAAGTTACAGTGACCTAAAAACCCAAATCCGAGAGAAATAATTTAAATTTTTAAAAAAAGTTCATGAACAGTGAGCTCATCGTCAGCAGCCATTATCACTCCACTGATGGATTAAAGCCTTCCCCAAACCGCCGCCATCTCTCAAGATCTTGCGATGAAGCAACTCCGCTGCACACGAGCTGACGCCGTTGCTCCATCTGCACGGGGTCCTTTCCCCTCGGCTGCAGCTCCTCTCTCAGTCTCGACCGTCCGCCACGGTCCCTTCTGGCTGTGACGCGTCCTGGCCATGCCCACTCACTCACCTCTCACTCACCTCTCTCTCTCTTCTTAGCACTTTGAGTCACGTCTATAACCTGCCTATTTCCTCGAATCCACGCACTCCTCTGCATGGCGAGGCGGTAATCAGGTTTCTAAATCAATCTAACTGCAGCAGAAGCATTCGACGCGATGGGATGCTGTTAAATGCACTTCATTACACACGCAGTGTTCTGTCTTCACCAAACGTAAAACAAATAAACGGCGCGGCCCACTAATTCCCTGCTCACGCCACTGCTGTCAAGAGGGTCCTCTACCAGTTTGAGCTCTCAAGAACCCCATCCATAGAGTATTTGGCCTACACCTCCACGCTGTCCACGCCAATAGATCATCTAGAGCCGGTGACCGCTGGATTGCAACTTTAGTGTGCTGCTAACTGTTGTTACACGACGCCTGTGAAGCCGCAGTGCGCTCCACCACTGTTATACGTTTAAATGCGGCTCCATTGTTTAAACAGCTGCTCTAAAATGCATTTAAAATCACCGCAAAGGTAATTGAAGTGACGGTTTTTATAGGACGCGAATAAAGCGCATATGCTGCAGACATTGCTCTGCTTAGAAATTGGTCTATGAAAACAAATCCATACATTTAAGCGGCCAAATGAATCTGTAATAATTGCAAGGTCTTGCTGCGTATGTAATTATTGGCGCGTGAAGAATACGTGGGCTAGATAAAGTGGGCTGCTAGGTTACACGATGCCTAGAAACGTGGGCATTGACACAAATGTAATTTGAACCAAAACAAATCTGAAAATTGTGCAAAGACTCATGGGGAGGTGTGTCGGCGCAAAAACAAACGGAAAAAAATTACCGGATGGATTCACCAGCATTAGGGAGTCAGAGCCACAAACGTGGATTGGGCAGGCAAAGCCGCTGGGAGCCATAATGGGCGATGGTCGAGACTAGCGGCGGAGTAGCAGCCAAGGCAGAGAGCCGAGAGGAGATGGAGCGATGGAATGAGCTCGTGGGCAGGTGGTGCTCGGTGAAATGTAGCATTGGGAGACCGTTCGGGATGGACACGGCTTGGGGAGGGCTGCGTCCAGCAGTGGATTGATCATTACTGATGTAGATCATTGTTATTATTGCTGTATTTAACATCGCTAGTACCTAACAATAGTAACCGAGCGCATCTTTATGGAGGTTACGGATCAATTGTGGGGCATGCCGGTGACCACACAGCACCAACCTTCGTGTGCCCACCATTTCCGGGGATCACTCAACATTGGCAGATATTTTGATTTAAAGCTTTCGTGACTGCAGGGATTCATATTCTTGGTTCTTTCGGTAAAGTCACGTAGAAGGGAAACAATAAAATAATAAAAACCGCCACTTATTTCTAATTTTCTTGCTGTGGATTTCACACCTGACGACGATTGCATGTGTTGCAGTCGAAACGTCGTGAGAATGTTATTGTTGTACATTTTTATAATTTTATTGTTTCCTTCTACGTGACTTTACCGAAAGAACCAAGAAATCGTCGTGAGAATTTTATAATTTTATTATTTTATTGTTTCCCTTCTACGTGACTTTACCGAAAGAACCAAGAATATTGGCAGATATGTTTAGGCCGAGTCGACCTAAAGGACGGACATAGGGACCACGCCAGGTCGTAGGCAGGGGCGCAGCTGAGTGGCTACGGAGTTGATTACAAACATTCTGCTCAGTTTTTCATATCCACATCGCCACGGATTGCTCAGAGGGAGTCCTGCAACACTCGAATTATATTGAATCTACGCAGGCCTTAAACTTCAGCTGGAGCTGTCCGATGCTGAGTTCTGGGGAAATATTTTCTCCGAGAAATTGCGGCCTGAGTCTCGCCACAACGACTGGCCACTTGACTCGGTTCTGAGCCTACGATTAATTTGGGAGCAGCACAGTCCACAAGCACACGTGCCTCTGTCACCATGTTGATGGGACAAAAACGTGGACTGTATAAATTGTAGGACAGTTGTCCAAAATGCCGTGGCGTGTCTCCGTACCAACATCTAGCACCCGGGGATTCATGTTGTTTTCACAAGATAGAGCTGAGCCCCAGACAGCTCCGGCTGGTTGTCGGACACCCATCACACCCACCAGGTAGCAAGTAGGTAGGTTTTCAGTTTCAGTTTCATTGATTAGGTATAGCCCTGTGAGCCATTCGGCTCTTGAATCGGGTGCAACCGCAACAAACAAAAATAAAAACATCAACAAGAAAACATCTTAAAGTGACTATGTGACTATGTGCAAACAGAAAATCCAAGAATAGACAGCAAAATATTGCAGAAAAAGCACCGTACACCAACGCTCTATGCAAAAATTCCAGTGGGATTCAAGTCAAACAACAACAACAACCACAAGACAACTTAGATTAAGGCCATCAGTCTAACTCCATACTACAACAAACAAACATGGCCAAACCAAAAAAACTTTTCGAAATCACCAAGATAAAGCCATAAGCAATGTAACAGTGATCATAGGAACTGTGACCGAATTTTCACAATAAACGACATAAACAACATGTACCACCACACCCTGCAGCCATAGCTGGCTGCATGAGTCACTCCACAACAGCAGGTAAGTATCTTCTTGGTTCTTTCGGTAAAGTCACGTAGAAGGGAAATAATAAAATAATACAAATAAAACATAATAAAATACAATTCTCACGACGTTTCGGCCACAACGCAAGCAGCCATCCTCAGGTGAAGAACAGGTCTTCAGACGCTGCCTTTCCAACAGACCTGTTCTTCACCTGAGGACGGCTGCTTGCGTTGTGGCCGAAACGTCGTGAGAATTGTATTTTATTATGTTGTATTTTCATTATTTTATTATTTCCCTTCTACGTGACTTTACCGAAAGAACCTCGAAGATGAATCCCTGCAGTCACGAAAGCTTTACATCGAAATTTAGCAGGTAAGTAAACAAGGTAGTAGGAGGTCGGTAGGTGCAGAGGTCGGGACTGCGGGCAGCGCTCCTTACCGCAGGATGACGAACATCACGAGCAGGTTACCGGACACGCCGAGCACGCACACGATCGAGTAGACGGTCGTGATGATGATGGGCATGGCGGAGAGCGGTTGCTGGATGGAGCTCGCGTTGGTCACCGAAAGGTTGAGGCCGACCCTCTCGGCCAGCCACACCGCGGCGTCCACGCAGCCCTGGCTGGCGTTGTTGTTTATGTTGTTGCCGCCGAGGTGGACCGGAGAGTCATCGTCCATGGGCTGAACCTTGAACACCTCCATGATCTCGCCCTGACACGCGTCCTAGAAGACGTCGGGGTAAGGTAAAGGTACAGCCCCTGCAATTGCTCGCTCACGCCACTGCTGGCGGCGTGGCCCCCAGCTCGAGAGAGTTCGAGGAGGGGAGATCCCCTCTGGCGGGGGGGGGGTGGCGTATTTTGACAAACTCTGCTGGCCACACATCTTGGGAGGGCCCACACTTTGCCCCACCGTACGCGCGAGCTGCCGATCGAGTCGCGGTTTATATGTAAATATACTGCTGCGAGGACGGAGGGGTGGGTGTGGGCGGGGGGGGAGGGCTTTAAGAAATGTGCCCATTGTGTAAAATGCCGCACCGGGAGATAGAATCGAACAGGCGACGTTTGCAATTGCAAGTCTTCTTTTTAGGGGGTGGAGGGGGGTCTCTGACCCGGACAGACCCCGGCTGAAATTAAGCGCCCTGGGTCATAAATGACAAAGCACGAGTCTTTCAAGGAGACGTTTTCATTCGTCAATCTGCCAACTGCTCGTTTGGCTCGCTCACAAATGCAAACTTCATAGGCACGCTGAACATGCGATGCGTTCTTGAAGTCGCCTCTTACTTTGACAAAACGTGCGCACGGAAGATGCCATCAAATTCGCACTCACGACGTGGAGCCAAACGCGAGGTCGTTCCCCCGCCTCCTCCTCCTCACCACCACCACGTGAACGTGTGCGGGCGTGGCTTTGTCATTTTATAGGAGTGGCTGAAAGTGCACGTAGCCTGGCACGATCGCCTTGGCGACGTCACCGCCGCTTCGTGGCGAATGGCGGTTGTTGTTGTTGTTGTCGTCGTGCGAGCGTAGGTGTGGCTTGGCCGTCGGAGGTGCTCGCGAACAGCACTTGCTCCTACTGTCTGCTAAGGCTATACGGGGGGCATCTTTATAGGTGTGGTTATGTGCGTGTTCCATTCCCGCTCACGGCCAACACCAGCGACGCCGATCTGAACCGGTCCTGGGCCTCCCCTAGGTCGACTCAGCCCTAATTGAGTACCTGGTGCGGTGCGTAAACATCGCCACTGGGGAGACAACGGCGGCCGAGCGTGGTGCTGGCCACCCACCCCCTCGTGTTCCGTGCCGGTCTTCATCGGAGCTACTCGTTAGCAGCACTTGCCCCAACAGCTTGTTAAGGCTATGCGGGGGATCTTTGTCTGTGCACCTGTGTTAGTACGTGTTGAAGGTCATTGGAGGCATATCTCTACGTGCAAGGTGTGCCTTTAAATCAGTGTCGGTTCGCGGCGCCGATTTGTCCAGGCAAATTATGCCCCCTCGGGATTTCCAGTTTCAGGTGATAACGCGTGCGGATGCAGGCCTCGTTGATAAGGCAGAGGCATCGTGTGATGGTGGTGGTGGTGATCGTTATGCCCCTCGTGCTGGGTCGGGCGGGGGGGCTGTGTGCGTCTGTCTGCTGACGATGAAGCCACTTGCCCAGTGCATTCCAGTTTAGCTGTGGGTCTTCCTTGCGTTGTGCCTATGAGTGGGGAGCGGTAGTGTAGCGGTTAGCGCGCTTCGTCGAGAACCCGACGACCCGAGTTCGATTCCTTCTCACGGCCAACACCGGTGACGATTATCTGAACCGGTCCCTGGGCCTCCCCTAGGTCGACTCAGCCTCAAATGGATACCTTCTGCGATGTGTAAACATTACCACGAGGGGCCGGGTGTGGGGCTGGCTATGGGGGGATCTTTGTCTTTATTCATAAATACATAGGTCGACGAGGATGTATGCGAGTCTATGGCTCTCTGTGTGAGTCTATGAGTCTCTACGTGAGTCTGTACGTGAGTCTGTACGTGAGTCTATGGGTCTCTATGTGAATCTGTGGCTATTTGTGTTAGTCTATGGGTCGCTGTGTGATTGTCGGTCTCTATGTGAGTGTGTCGGTCCGTGCGCTAGCCTATGGGTCTCTATGTTAATCTATGGGTCTCTATGTTAATATCTGGGTCTCTGTGTTAGTCTATGGGTACCTGTCTTGATTGATGTATCTCTGTGAATATGTGGGTATCTGTGTTAGTCGATGGTTATCTGTGAATGTATGGGTCTCTGTGTGAGTCTCTGGGTATCTGTGTTAGTCTGTGGGTCTTTGCGAATCTGTGGGTATCTGTGTTAGTCTATGGGTCTCTGTGTTAGTCTATGGGTATCTGTGAATCTATGGGTCTCTGTGTTCGTCTGTGGGTTTCTGTGTTATTCTATGGGTAATATGTGAATCTATGGGTCTCTGTGTTAGTCTATGGATATCTGTGTTAGTCTCTGGGTCTCTGTGTTAGTCTATGGGTAATATGTGAATCTAGGGGTATCTGTGTTAGTCTATGGGTATCTGTGTTAGTCTATGAGTATCTGTGTTAGTCTCTGGGTCTCTGTGTTAGTCTATGGGTAATATGTGAATCTATGGGTCTCTGTGTTAGTCTATGGGTATCTGTGTTAGTCTCTGGGTCTCTGTGTTAGTCTATGGGTAATATGTGAATCTAGGGGTATCTGTGTTAGTCTATGGGTATCTGTGTTAGTCTATGGGTATCTGTGTTAGTCTATGGGTATCTGTGAATCTATGGGTATCTGTATTAGTCTGTGGGTCTCTGTGTTAGTCTATGGGTCTCTGTGTTAGTCTGTGGGTCTCTGTGTTAGTCTATGGGTCACTGTGTTAGTCTGTGGGTCTCTGTGTTAGTCTATGGGTCTCTGTGTTAGTCTATGGGTCTCTGTGTTAGTCTCTGGGTAATATGTGAATATATGGGTCTCTGTGTTAGTCTATCGGTCTCTGTGTTAGTCTGTGGGTCTCTGTGTTAGTCTGTGGGTCTCTGTGTTCGTCTCTGGGTCTCTGTGTTAGTCTATGGGTCTCTGTATTAGTCTGTGGGTCTCTGTGTTAGTCTGTGGGTCTCTGTGTTAGTCTGTGGGTCTCTGTGTTCGTCTCTGGGTCTCTGAGAAAACTATGCCACACATTTGAGTTGCAGTATCTCGATGAGCCCAGAAGCTGTTGCCGCGTCATCGACTCGAGCTACGCACCGCCGACTGCTGCACGGCATCTGCTGTCCGTGCATGCGTAGGCGCACATGTACGTGCAGCGACGCCTGCACGAATGAGTTCACGTGTTGTCGCAGTTGTGTGTGTGTGGGTGCAGCGGTGAGTGTATCCGCGCGTGCGACAGAGTGCAACGGCGAGTCTAAGCCGTATGTGCAGCAGTGCGTGTATTGGGTTGTGCAGCGGTGTGCGCAACAGATGGTGCATCTGTGTACAGCAGTGAATGTATGCTACGTTCAGCAGTGAGCGCATCTGGACGTGCAGCAGTGTGTCTGATTGTGCAGTAGCGAGTGCATATGGGCGTGCAGCAAGTGGGTGCAACAGTTGGTGCATCTGTGTGTGCGACAGTATTTGTAAGCGCTACAGTGAGTGTAACTTAACTGCAGCAGTGAGTGTGTATGCGAGTGCATCAGTGCCTGTATCTGAGTGTGCAACAGGGTGCAGCAGTATATGTGGGAGCAGCAGTGCGCTCTCGTGCCCATGGGGATGTGTGTCAGTGGGTGAGTGCAGCAGTAGTGCAGCAGCGGTTTGCGCGCTGCTCTACGAGCCTTGCTACGCGGGTTTGATTCCCGCTCACGGCCAACACCATTGACGATTATCTGAACTGGGCCTCCCCTAGAGCGACTCAGCCTTAAATGAGTACCTGGTGTGATGTGTTAACATCGCCACGAGGGAGACAAAGTCGGCCGAGCGCGGCGCTGGCCACCCACTCCCTCGTGTGCCGTGCCGGCCTTCATCGGTGCTACTCCCTAAGAGCGCTTGCCCCAACAGTTTGTTAAGGCTATACCGGGGAACTTTGTCTTTGTGCGCAGCAGCAGTCAGCAGTGGTGAGTGTACTCGTGGGCGCCCAGGTAAGTGAATCTGTTCGTGCACCTCTGTGTGCAGCAGCAGCAGCGAGTGAGTGTACGCGCGCGCACACACACACGCGCAGACGCACGGACGCAGCGTTCCTCATCTCCCCGGGAGGAGCACCCACCTCGATCGCCTCGCGCCGTCTCCTCTCCGCTGCTTGTCGCTCCGCGTCCACCGCCCGCCTCCCCCTCGCCCTGCAGATCGCGCCGGAGCGGCACCGACGCGCGCGCGCGCGTGCCGTCTGCCGTCCTCGTCAATTCATGAGTACGACGATTGACTATTTACTGCAGCTGCAGCTGCTGATGCTGTGGCGTCAGCTACGCTCTGCTCGACGATCAAGCAGAGAGTCGTTGAGAGGAGAGATCGGCGTTGGCGCCGTTCGGTGAGAAGCGAGCAAGGGCGAACGTCTCGATAACAACAAAAACAACAATATTAAGGAGATTCCCGCCGGCGTTAGTCTCCACCGAAACCCGGTGCCGCGGTTTCAACCGAGAAATCCTTTCGCTTTGACAGTTCGACTCGAGGACACGGTCCCTTAACGGCGCAGCGGTGTTCGCGTGTAGATAGCCCCCCTTTTTCTCGCGCCGAACGAAGAAAGAAGGCGAGGGATGGCGGGATTGGGGGGGTACTATATGGGAGGCAGCGGGTCTCCCCTCTCATTCCCTCCCTCCCTCTCTCCCCTCCTCCCTCCCCCACCCCCCATCGCTCTTCATTGGAAGCGCCCGCGCCGCGCAAAGAGCTCAACAACCAAAGATAAAGGTTCCCCCGTGTGGCCCTGGGGCAAGGGTGCTGTTCGCGAGCACCACCTATGAAGGCCGGCACGGCGCACGAGATGGTATGGGTGGCCAACAGCACGGTACCGGCCGCCTTTGTCTCCCCAGTACTAATGTTACACTGCCCATAGCAGGTACTCATATAAGGCTGAGTGGACCTAGGGGAGGCGGGAGGTCCGGGACTGGCTCAAATATTCTCTACAATTTTGGTCGTACGTGGGAATAAAACTCTCGAGTCACTGAGTTGGTAGCGGAGTGCGCTCACCACTGCGCCACCGCTCCCCACCACCACCCTCCCCCACTCGCCCCTCACGTGATTGACACCTGCACGACAGCGTGACCTTTAATTAACGTCGTTAATTATTATTATTAGTCTTGCAGTCAGCGTTAATGCGAATTCGCTTCCTATATATATTAACGTGTGTACGAGTGCGCGTGCGTGACGACGCCCCACGTGCTCGCCACGTGCCCGTGGGACACGAGAGAGGTTTACGAAGCTCGCATTCGGGGCCGCCGCCGCTGCTGCTGCTGCGCTGTGCTCTAGGTCGACTCAGCCTTGAATGAGTACCGGCTGCGGTGTGTAAACATCGCCACTTAGGGAGACAAAGGCGGCCGGGCGGGGCTCTGGTCACCCCCACCACCACGTGTGCCGTGCCGGCCTTCATAGGTGCTACTCGCTAACAGCTCTTGCCTCAATAGTCTGTTTGAGGCTATACGGAGGGTCTTTGTATTTGTGTGGTGTGGATGTGTGTGTGTAGTGTAACAGCGCCGGCTGGTGGACATACAGGCGCCGGTGAGGTTGTGCGAGGGGTGTAGGCGGAGGGAGGAGCTAGGGAAAGGCTCACGGAAGAACCCATCTGGAGGCCCCTAAAACCTGCTAGCGGGTTCGAGAAAAGAGGCACGGGGGAAAGACAACCAACTAGAGACCCATTTCTAAAGACATTTCTCAAAGAAATGGGTCTCTAAAGGAATATACGTTTACGAACCTCCACGTGAGTTTATATCTTAAACCACCAACCACACAAGGCTGCACGTGTGTCCCTGGGTGTCTATGTGCGTGGGTGTCTATGTGCAAAGCATGTGTCCGTGGTGTCTATGGACGTCTATGTGTCCGTGTGCGTTTGGTTCGTTTCTGCCGGAGTGGCCTCCGTTCCATGCGCTCCACGTCTTAATCGCGCGCAAGAAGGGCGACATTAATGATGATGAGGCGATAATCGCCGAGCTTAATGCACACAGCAAAGACAAAGATGCCCCGTATAGACTTAACAGACTGTTGGGGCAAGTGCTGTTCGCGAGCACCTATGAAGGTCAGAACAGCACACGAAGCAGGTTGGGTAGCCAGCGCCACGCCAGACTGCCTGGTACTCATTTGAGGCTGAGTAGACCTAGGGGATGGCCCAGGACCGGTTCATATATTCGTCACCCGATGTTCGCCGTGGACGGGACTCGAACTGGGCAGCGCAGCGCGAACCGAGACGTTGCTCTGCAACCGCTCACGATGAGCATTTTTTGCGGAGATAATTGTCCATTGGTGACTGGGTGGCGTGCCGCACGGCGATATGACGGTGCCATGCGGGCAGCCAGAGGGCTTCAACAATTACCGCGTCGTCGTCGTCGTCAGCAGCTCTAACGCGACGCTTGCGTATTCACGCACAGCTCTGCCCGTGCGGTAGAATTATTCTCGCATATGTGGACGTGCCTGCAAGGTTAGTCAATTTCGATTTAAAGCTTTCGTGACTGCAGGGATTAATCTTCTTGGTTCTTTCGGTAAAGTCACGTAGAAGGGAAATAATAAAGTAATAAAAATCAAACGTAATAAAATAATACATTATTTTATTATGTTTTAAATTTTATTATTTTATTATCTCCCTTCTACGTGACTTTACCGAAAGAACCAAGAAGAGGAAACACATAATTATTCCCGCGACATGAAAGGCGCAATATTGCAGGGCACCTTATTTGCACAGCCATTTATTTACATATAATCGGATGTGCACGCGTACGCTAAATCCTGGTTTACATTTGTGCATGCGTGGTGCGTTTGTGAAGGGTGTTTAAATCAGAGGTTAAGGCGCAGCGCTGAAATGTGTTTCTCACGCCACTGCTCGCGGAAGGGCTCCCACGAGAGGGCGCTCTAGGGAGCAGCCTTCTGTCTCGCTGTTCCGCGTTGGCCAGACGTCTCGCATGTGACAATCGTGGTGAAACGTCACACCGTGTCTGTGTGTGTGTGGTTTGGTAGCGCGATGGTTTGCCAGCTGCGCCACGAAACCCGGCGAAACAGGTTCGATTCCCACTCACGGCCGACACCAGTGACGATTATGAGTATCTGGCACGGTGTATAAAGATCTCACTGGGGAGACAAAAGCAGGTGGTGCTGGCCACCCGGCCCCTGGTGTGCCGTGCCGGCCTTCATAGGTGCTGCTACTCGCTAACGGCGCTTACCCCAACAGCCTGTTAATGGGGGTCTTTGTATATGGGGGCAGCTTTGGCACAATGGTTAGCGCACTGTCCTATGACGCTGGCGACCTGGATTCTATTTCCAGCCGCATCTAAGATCATTGGCGAGTGGTAATTGAGTATCTCTATCGGTCCTGGGCCTCCCATTGGGAGACAACGGCAGTCAAAAGTGGTTATAGCCACACGACCTTGGTCACGTGCTGAGCTGGCCTTAATAGTTGCTCGTTCACAGCGTGTGTCCCAATAGTCTATAAACGGCTATACGGGGGATCTTAGTCCTTTGCGAAGTATGTGAAGTCCCTGTACACGTTGAATTTAATTTGCCACAGCGATGAAAGGGTAGTTAAAATGTCCCATTAGCCCACGCAAATACCAATTTGGTTTTCGTAATGACTGTGTTGCCAAGCTGACGTGATGAACGATGGCAACACTTCACATGCAGTGTTCCGGCTGATCGCTAATGATATCTGCCCGGCGACGCAAGCGTCAACGGATGGCTCTGAGCAAGCGTCACCAACTGGGAGCATCGGAACATCGCGCGGCTAACTCCGACCCTGACGGACAATCGTGGGACCTGCGGTCTCAATTCTCGTAAGCATGAACCGCAGAGCAAGTCCATTGCCACCATTCGCTGACCGCATTCCACAGATGCTCCGAGTGTCTATGCGAGTTTATGTTTTACGGTATGTATGCTGAACTTCTTTCGCACCGTACGTAGCCAACGCAAAAAAAAGTTAACAAACGGGTCTCTCTATGCAAGTCTATAAACCTCCACGCGAGTCGAAATCTTAAACGACAACCCACAGCATCACGGCCACTATGCCCGCTTCGATCATTCAGCGTCACAGATGCTCAACGTGAACATAAATGACGTCACGCGATTTTGGACGATTTTTGACCCCCCCCCCCCTCGTCACACGGCGTCACAAAAAGTCAGAACCCCCCCTCAAATATGACGCCACAAAGCTCTGCTGCCCCCCCCCCCTAAAAAAATGCTTCAAATTGCTTTCAACTATTGTCATTGTGGTGCGTATTTAATGTGGCGCTGCACTCTGATATTATAGGAGAAACCATTTACTAAAAAGTATATTTAATTAAGTAGAGCGTGTTATCTACATTTATTTAAAGTTGAGAATTTTGATGTGACGTCACATTTCTCAAACCACCCCCCCCCCCTCGTCACACATCGTCACAAATGTCTGACCCCGCCCCCCCCCAGGTGCGTGACGTCATTTATGGACGGCCCCTAGAACGTTGCTGATCAACTCCCCACCGCACAGAAGAGAAAACCCAGATAGAAGTTGATGTCATCTGCTGTGAATCGTTAATTGAATGCAAATCTGGGCACGGCAGAGTAAACTGTTGATGGTTGCGTGGAAGTGGAGACGGCACGGGCGACATGGGTGCGTGTCCCTGTGATGTCAGGTTTGAAATGCAATTTGTTTTGCATCATCTGGAAGGACGTGAAAAGTGTAAGGAGAAAAAAAACTAAACATCGAAATCATCAATGTGGATAAAAGCGATCCTTGAAATAGCAGAGATAGCAAATAAATGCATTTTCATTGCGCCCTGCCCCAAAGAACAGACCTTTCGGTACGCATGGGAACTGTCACCAAGCTCAATGTAGTTGCTATTTACTATATTATTTACCAGGGCCAAGCCCCCTGACCTCTGAGCTCTTTTTAAATCCTTTATATTAAGTTCACTTGCGCGCTTGCTTGCGCGCTTACGACCGTGCAAATCTTTCGGTCGTTTTTTAACCCACTTCCCGTGATCCAATCGAGCTGACATTTTGCACACAGACTCGTTGTGCGTGACAATTTATTTTCGTGAAAATTTTTTTCCAAAACTTTACACTTTTTAGGAAAAAATAAATTATATTTAATTACCAATTGCTTAATGGTGGCAGGCAATCATCTGACCCATAGGTGGCAGCCATCTCAAGCCAGAGGACGAGAGGACTCTAGCCGCCACGCATACAAAGGATTTATAGTGAAAAACTTTGTTTTTACGGGTTCATTTTTTTAGAGACAACGTGGCCACACACGGTCGTGGCTTCTATCGTCATCACAGTGGGGAATCACAGTGGCAGCCAAAACTAATCTAAACGCACACATCTCAATGTGGAGCGCAAAACCGGAGGACCCAGAGAAAAGGGCACGCGACCTCCGAATCTACAAGAGACATCGCAGGGGTAGAGATCGAACCCACGTCCTCCTGCGTACCAGGAAAGGAACATTTTATTTCCACCAGGGGCGCCTCATTAATCGTTACGAATAATCTCGAAATAATAATAATGATCCAGATTATTGGCGAAGCCATGATGTAACGAAAGAAAACAGAAGAGGCTTTGAGAACATGACCACAGAAGAGCCGGCTGCTATTACTGATCACTGTGACAAATGCGGTTATAAAGCATTACAACAACAACAACAAAATCTGTGTTCAAAATAAGCCCGAAGGGATGATGGCAGGTCAAGAATAATGACGGAGTGGCAGCCGAGAACGAATGGAACGTGTCCGAGGAGAAGTCATAGAAAACGGGGGAAGCCGTTTTTGCTCAGCAGTGAGAAGTTAGAGGCCTCACAACAGCGACGTCAACAGCAGCAGCAGCAGCAGGCAGCAGCAGCAGACAGCAGCAGGCAGCAGGCCACGCCAGGGTACGAATGATGGAGCAAAATCCAAGAGACGGCTCTTTGTGGAATGTGCATCCCCATGACAAGGCCGGGAACATTTCTCCGCAGCCTCCAGAGCATCGAACAATGTACAAATAAAAGCACAGAATTCAACAACAATTTGTCCTTGTGCTGTTACCAAAAAAATGACGTTTTTTTTTAATATCGCACCGGGGAACAAACGCGCTTTGTATTATGTATGGACAACACGGGGACAACGTTTGTTTTTTAACATATTTTGATCGCTCCTTTACAATTCCACTACCGCTGTTATTGCTTTAAACTCATTCAAATGCTCAGGAATCAACGCGTGCTGTCTCCCCGGTCTGTTTTTTTGTTCCACTTGCCACCAAAATATGAACTGATAGGTAATTTCCCGATGTCCTGGTATCATGAGAATTTAGACAACAGCGTCTAGACACTGTTGATGGTCTACAGCGGGACTGAGAATCAAACCCCCACACACTGACCAAGCCGATTACACCCATCAATACGTTTTCGTGAAGAGCAGGGGTGACTGCGTGTAGCAAGCAGTGCGCACAATGACGTACTGGTCAATGACACAGCTGGCATTATAATGCATGCTTCGCCGTTAAAATGAGACGTTGACACGCCGTGTTTTTCAGGAGAGAGAAAAATGGCACGCTCCTTCGGATGCGTCGGCTAAGGTTCCCCCGTGCCTCTTGCGACGACTCCGCTGCTGTGCGTTTGAACACGCGACGGTGTCTGTTTGATAGTGCGCAGAGAGGATTCTAGTCGGAGTTCATGTGAGTTTAGTGCCAGGCGCTGGTTGGTACGAGTTTAGTGCCAGGCGCTGGTGAGTCTGCACGTCTGTAACATAGACGCACTCTGGAGGCGAGGGTGAGAGTGGACCACACCCGTTTGTGAAACTCCCTCCTCACCCGTGTGCCTCGAGGTCACCATCTCCCATCTTACCAGGCTCTGGCAGTACAGCAAGTGGACTGATGTCAATTCGTATGCGGATTAAGCGTATCCTGCCCCCTCCACCCACCCACCCACCCCCTTGCACGTATGGGCGTTCTCCAGTTCTCGTGTTTTCTCCCACGTATAACAAAAAAAACTCATTGATGGACATTGGCAAAGAGATTCGAATATAGGACTACAGAGCTCGGGCAATTGTTGGTAGCGTCGGCGCTGGCTGCCTTCACAAGTGCTTGTCTGCGGTTTTCCCGCGCCTCCGTGCAACATTTATGTCGAGTGTGGTTCGCAGGCTAATCCTGTTCGTGTCTAGGTGCATCATTATCATCATTAACTGGTAAGGCCCTCTGACTAAAGTAGCTCTTTTTCAGAAGCGACCTGGCCACAAATGATGGCTCAACAAAGTGGCTTATATCGTTTGGAAATGTATAGCAGTCAAACGCGCTAAACGCACGTTTATACTAAATGCAGAGGGAAAAACCTGAGGACCCGGAGAAAAATCCACACAACCTCTGCGAGAGAGAGAGAGAGCACGCAAACTCCAAATATACAGCAGCAGGCGTCAGGGTTGGGCTCGAACCCACGATCTCCTGGACACCAGGCGAAGTTGTTAACATCTCCTAGCCACCGTGATGATGATGAGAGAGAGAGAGACACGCAAACTCCAAATATACAGCAGCAGGCGTCAGGGTCGGGATCGAAGCCCACGACCTCCTGTGTACCAGGCGGCGTCGTCTCACAGTGGAGCCCACGAACACGATCCATTCGCCCCACCCCGACTCGTGTCAGCGAGCAGGAGGAACCTGCCGTGCTCCGTGCCAGTGTTGAAATGCGGGGAACATCGCAAGCGTCTCTCTCGCTCGCTCACTCTCAGCCCGCTTTGAACATTGTCTCACGTGCTGATCGACGATTGGCGGGGACAGATTTGATTCAGGCGCTTCCGTGTGCAGGGAAACTCGGAGGGAATTCAACGTTGTGATGATGCCACAGTGGGCCCGTGGTATGTGTATGGAAGTGTATATTGGGAATGTAAACATCCCGCGTTGGGAGTTCCTTTAAAAAGAATGCACTGCCGTGTGTAAAGTACCCTGCAATATGACCCTCGAAGGAGAGTTAAGGCAAAGAGTGGAGACAATGTCGTGGGAATGGAGGGGGGGAAGGGGAGTTATGGCGCAGCGGTTAGCACGTTGTATTGTGAGTTCGATTCGCGGCCACGGCTCACATCAGTGGCGAATGATATCTGATCTGTTTTGCGAGAAAAAAACGCATTGGTGAGCGCTGTAACAGAACGATATTAATCCGCGACAGAATGAATGATCAATTATGTTCATGTCCAGGGCAGCTAATGGTCGTCACTGGGTGAGCTAACAAACAAAAACGCCACCAATGGGCTTTTTAACATCCACAAGTCGTGTGCGAGGAGTCATCATACCGATTTCTATTTAAAAAAATCGCCTCTGATCGATCACTGCTTGAATGTGTGTCTATGTGATCGAGCTTTCGATTCGTGCTGCTGCTGCTGCTGAAAAGTCGGTATCGTTTCTGACGATTCCCCGTTCCGGTACGGTGGCTTATTTGGGCAATAAGAACGCACGCCCAAAATACTGTAACCGTCAAGTCCCAATCCCTCCATATACGGGCCTCAAAATGAAGGACATAATGTATCATTCGTTCTGTCGCTGATTCAATGATGCCCTTTTACAGCGAGCGCACTCAACCGACTTGAGCAATGTGCCGGCCCTGTTCACCGCTGGCGTCTGCGATTTGACCGAGCCGTGCCACACACTAGGGGAGGTGACACAGATTGTCAACAGACTCGGCCGCTGGTGGCATCAACATCGAAGAGATCTTTATCCGGCAGAGAATTGGAAAACATCATCATCATCATCAGCCGCGCTAGCTGACATGTGTTTTTGCGCAACAGCTTGGGGAGATAGAATCTAACAATATTTTTCTCCTTGATCTGTTTTCTGGCAAGCATGTATGCGTGTGGTTGGTTCATGTCTAATATCATGCCTAGGTTGCTGTCACTGACATCCTATCGGGACGGTGTTAGTTTAGAGGATGCCACCCTCCCTGAGCAATCGCCTGTCCCCCGCGGTTCTGACGATGTGATGGGATTGGGAGAGTCCGTAAGGGTGCGAAGGTGCACACACAGCCTCTCGCGATATCGCTGTTAGATTTTAGCATAAATAGTAGTGACTAATCCCATATCTGCATTTTGCATAAATATGCTAAATTCCTCTGTTGATATGCACATTTCTTTGTCAAGGCGCTCTCCTCCTCTAACCCAGCTTACATATACGCTGTCAAGCTTGGTGGTGTTCATTCAGACGCTGTCTATCCGACAGACCTGTTCTTCACCTGAGGACGGCTGCTTGCGTTGTGGCCGAAGCGTCGTGAGAATTGTATTTTATTATGTTTTAGTTTTTATTATTTTATTATTTTCCTTCTACGTGACTTTACCGAAAGAACCAAGAAGACAAATATTTGCTTTATCGCAATTAACGTTGCTATCAAACGACTTCAACTGGGCATGATATGCATCTGAATGACGTCTTAATTTATCGTTACTTGTAGGAGAGAGTAATGAATAATTTTCCGCATGAGAAACTGTTATATATTTTTTAAAAATGAAACAATATAACCTTGCATCGCCCCTTTTTCTAATGTACAGCCCTTCGTCAACCTTCGGCTGATTGAAGGCCTTCCCATGCCGTGTAAGTCATTGGGGGTTGTTTGACCATACTTCACCACGCGGGTTAAGTGCGTGTTGGTGAAGGTGGCGTACGCTACAGGACCGGTTCAAACATCACTCGCCGGTTCACTGCTCCCCATGGACAAATTCGATGTTGAGGCCACTGCACACAGACCACCGCCACTGCTCCACCCCGATATATTAATTAATGTATTTGCCCTTTTTCCCTTTCAATTCTGCATATACCTCGCTGGTCTCGTCCAGGAGCATAAACCATCATAACGCCAACTTCGCTCATCCTCACAGCAGCGGCTCTTGGCTGGCCATCGAACAAAGACGCGCTTTCAGATGCGCTTGTGCGGCCGTCTGGAACGCTCTTCCTTCCGATATTCGGAAGCCACTGGAGCTATACACTTCTTGATCTTGACTTGAAACCAATTTCTTTCGAACTAATTTTTGCGTCTAGTGTGTTGTCCCTTTCTCCCCGCACCTCTGATTCGCAAGCTTGGCTACGTACGGTGCAAAAGAAGTTCAACATACACGCATACAAAATTTACGAACCAATACACATCGTCATTCATGTATATAAATTGTTATGACCGGCTCTCTGTAAAACATTTATCAGTTCGTTTAAGACGTGTCTTGCTCAATGTTGTATTTTTTAACAAGCTATGTAATTATAAAAAGGTGGGGAAGGAGGGGGTGGAGACGGGTGGGGGCGGAGGAGGATGGCGGGGGGAGTGGGGGAGGGGGGGCAACCCGCGATGGGTTCGGACATCTGCCTACATCGTGACGTCATCTTCACCGGGGGGGGGGGGGGGGCTCTTAAAGGTGCCCTCCACATTGATGGAGATCCCTTTAAGAGTGAGGTCGAGCGGTACCACCTGTCCCAGACTCGGGGGACTTGGCGTGCGCTCGGCTGGCAAGAGTTGATTTGTGCCAAGGTCTGGTGAGCGGCGTTGCGTTGAACTCTATTTCAGGAGACTGCAGTGTCGATGGCCCCTGGTACCGGCTGAGAAATGCGCCTTGGAACAAAGTGGTTCGGTCCGTTGGAAAAGGTGGCGACCCTAGTTATGGGCCCAGGGTTGGCTTTCCACCACGACCATGATGAATTCTCAGTGACTGACCTCGAGGCAATTAAATAAAGAATTGGAAAGAGCTACGCTGGTGTGAGGATCAGATGAGGAATGGAGATGCGACGACAGAGAGTGACTATGAGCACGGCGTACTGAGAAGGCTGATGAAGAATTGATTGAGGAAGGTGGCATATGCGGGACATCGCTTCAGAGGGTCACAGCTGCAGTGGAATAAATGGGGCTGCAAGGCCCCGGATCGCTGTGATGGGAGTGAACATTTTGACCCGACTGCGTTCTGATAGGAATCAAGGATTAATGTTTTTACTCATAGATAGACCCCTAGGCTAACACACAGACATGCTCAGAGATCCACAGACACGCACAAGGACTCACATACACTCACATATACCCACAGACGCGCAGACAGACCCACAGAAATGCTCAGATACCCACAGACACGCATAAATACCCACAGACGCACACAGAGGCCCACAAACACACACAGAGATCCACAGACAGACACAGAGACCTACATACACGCATATATACCCACACACACACAAGACATATCAGTGTACGGTCCAGATCTAGTGCACAGCTGGAGACACAGAGAAGGTGATTTCTGCAGGGAATACAGACGGGAAGGTGGGAGAGGAAGGAAACTGATCTGTTGGTGGGACAGTTTGCGGTAGATGGACGATGAAATCCGTGGAATATAGAAGCGTCTCTCATGGACATCAACCGTCAGTTACGAGGATGATGCGAGATAGACATGGAGTAAATAGACCTCTCATTCTGCTACAAATTGGCCCCGCGTAAGCGTAGGGAATTTCAGAACAGCAGGGCTTGGACATATCCTCTGACTCTTGACTACGGGGGATATCTGAGGCTCTGATCTGTGACTGTAAGCCCCGGAGACTGAGAAAATGCCAATTCAAATCAGCATCTCGTACCAGGGATAGAGAAATTGATTTCTTTGTGTGGCCTTCAGAGAGATTGGTAACTGGCAGCTCTCCTGTGATCGTGATAATGGGGCTGGAAGAAGTTGCTTCATGACAATGACGCGTGTCACCAATGATGATCATGATGACTTGCCACACTGGTGTGAGCTCGGTCAACAAAATGGGAAAAACTCAACAGAGCAACGAAGCAAAAAATACAATTAGAGCAAAAAATTATGATGGTAATGATGATGATGAATTGAGATGCACAAACGAGTCGTGGTATCCATAATAGAGGGTTTTTTTGGTCGCGAAAATATTGGTCGTGAGAAGCCTGCGGGTTAAACTGGGGAGTGATACGTGATGACGCTATCCCAACGATGATAGCGTGTGCCCGCGAAATGTTGCGATAATCACGCATCGGCAGTGTCACTCACACATCACCAGTGGCACTCAAAGTGTCACTCACACATCGGCAGTGTCACTCACAGTGTCACTCACAGTGACACTCACACATCGGCAGTGTCACTCACAGTGACACTCACAGTGACACTCACACATCGGCAGTGTCACTCACAGTGACACTCACACATCGGCAGTGTCACTCACGCATCGTATATTTGTGAATTGCGCAACGTTGCATCGACTGCATTGATCAGTGCGATATCATTTGCGTACGGTAATCGAGCAGTGAATATCAAGAAATTCCATCCCCCACCTTTCAATACGGTAGCCACGTATGTTTTACGTCGCCCTAGTTTATCATAAGGGACACGATCCAGCGCATTGTAATGTTATTTTTAAAAAATGCAGATTGCAGCGGTCCTTTTTTTCCTGCACAGATAAGGGCCGCTGTAATGGAAATGATCTTGGCTTATCAAGTCCCCGCTGATAATTGCAAAGGGGCTGCAAGAGCACTTTAATTTCTCACATGTCGAGCCGCCGAAACCACGATGTGAGCTGCCTGGCTTCGTACCTTTTCGTAACATCGTGGGAGAAATGTGCAACGTATAATGCGTAGGTTTTCACGCTTGTGCCGTATTGCTCTCAATTGTGTGTTCACGACGTTTTGCATACGCAGTGTGACTTGCACATCGTGTGGATGGTAATATATACACACAGTGGTCAAATTGGAAATGTAGAAGTCCCGGTATGAAGCCTATTTATCCTGCAGCTCACGTTAGCTTATGCTTCCCTGGTGCGGCTATTTTACACGGGAGATCCGTGGTGCTGCGTGAGCACAGCAGGAACAACAACAGCAATAATAATAACAACAACAAAGACCAAAACATCGACATTGCTGGAGAACGAAGACTGCGTCCTTCAGGAGAGAGACCGGAAGGGGGGTAAAACCCACATGTATTTAGAGAAGATACGCCGGTTAAAGGCATCGCATTGTTCGCTCGTGAAAGTAAGTGGGCTTGAGCAAGGGCACTCGAATGGACGGACGGTGACTCAGCGCTGCCGTGCGCCTGGAAAAATCTGCGCGCCTCTCTGGATGAGGTTTGGGCCCACGCCGCCTGCGACGGCCTTCAGGCACCACAGCCGCGTCGCCGAGTTGCGTGGAGATCTGCCAACACGTCATTTTACTCCCCCCGTGCTCATCGTGGCGGGTAAACAAAAATCATCCATGGGTTCCCTTTGCCTAAATCGTAACGTCTGTTGAAGCCACCAAATGTCATCTTCTCACCCGCCCTTTTGCACACTGCAAATTTTTTTACGCGTTTTTTTTCAAAATACAGTTGATATTATCAGATCCTCGTCATCTGCCTCCGGCGTAGTTACACGATCGGGGAGACCTTTAACAACGTTCACTGAAACTACGCCTGCGTGCTAGTGTTTCCATTCTCTGTGTCCATACGTTACGCGCATTTTCACCAATTCCTTTCAGTCTGGTTTCGTGCCGTCTGCTTTAAAAAAAATGCAGCTAATCGCTCTGCTTGTTCAGCTGCAGCGGTCCGACGAGATGGGACACATTTAGAGCAATTTGACAAATGTAGGATAATTTGGTCGGATAAAATCATAACAGGACCAACATTCCCCCTACCTGGCGAATATCTACCAACCCCCCCCCCCCCCTCGGCAAATCGAGATGCTCGTTATTCCTGTGGTGTGTTCCAGCGTACAGAGTGCGCATACATAACTGCGATGTGGGCCGCAATTTTCACAGCGGCGGAACTTCGTGTGACTTTTTGTCGTACGTGCAAATTAGTGATGTTGCGAACACAGTCATCGCACCGAACTTGCCGGTGTCGGCTGCTTGCACTCTCGTGCCCCCTGCACAACGCGGGGAATTGTCCGACGCGTGAGGGAGGGGGGGCCGCGAGTGTTAACATCCCTAACGTTTAACAGTACTCTCTTTATTGTCAGCCAACACTGGTATAAACATGGGCCTTTTCGTTCCTTTTCTATTATGTGCATCCACAGTGACTTGCGCACAAACACGTCGTTGACCACGACCACGAGTACCCCGTCCCTCTGTTAGCCCCGCCCCTCCCTCCCGATACGTTCCATTCATTGGCTACCACATTCTGATAAGCCCCTCCCCCCCCTCCCCCCTTAACTGGTACTTAAGAACTTACACCTTGAATCCCTCCCTCACTTGATCCTGCAAATCTGGCTGTGACGGTCCCACCTGATGACGGAGACTTGTGTTGCCTCCGAAACGTCGTGATTTTTATTGTTTTATTTTTTATTAATTTTATTTCATTTTTTACCTACGTGACTTTACCGAAAGAACTAAGAGTATGAACCAAAAATAGTTGTGGACGTGTTTTCCTGATTAAAAGGCGCACATTTTCTCCTCTATTTGTCTTGGTGGTGACGCTCAAAGATCCTCACGGATAGCTCCAAGAACCCATTGCTGTACGACCATCTCCTGGCCACATCGCAGCCAAGCCTCCAGCACACGAAATTCCCAAGCAGTCTCCCGTTCAGTACTAACCAGAGGCAAGCGTGAGCATGAGCTGATCTCATCCCTCTAAGTACTATTTACGATTTGTCGATCAAGGATTTCACAATCATCAACATCTTTTTTTTTGGCCTTCGTGCTCCCGATGCTTAGAGAGACACCCTCCTTAATTCTTGGTGTTCCATAATTTATTTCCACATTCCTTCGCGAGAGGCTCTTGTAGTGTTTGTTTGGGCATCTTCATCGATTATTTCATACCTCCTTTGAGTTTCTCGTGGCTTTTTGATAACTTTTCCCCTCCCACCCCCTATCGTCATCTTCATCATCAACAGCCATGATCAACCCACTGCTGGATGAAGGTCTTCCTAAGGTGCCACCATCTAACACGATCCCACTCAAATACATGTGGGGGGGGGGGTGTACAATGCACAACAGGGAGGCCTCATGTTAGTAATTAAATTATCATTTGTGATTTTTTTTTTGGACAAAACTATAAATGACTGTGCTTCAATGCTTTATTAATGCTCGTGGCTGGAAATTAGAGCAATAATTAATTTTCATATTCTTAGGTTTTTTCGGTAAAGTCACGTAGGTAAATCTAGAATTAATTTTCAGCCTTAATGGTCATGTTTAAAATATACATATATATTGCTATATTGGCACAATAAGGGGATGTATTTAGCCTCACTGATGAGCAGCGGAAACATATTTTTACTATTAACAAATTGTCAGCAACAAATATAATACCGGAAGAAAAAAAACATATTCTATTGACTCCTTTGATTTGCAAGCTCAGCAACTAATATCATCAGCCATGGTCAACGCACGGCTGGATAAAGTCTTTCCTGAGCCGCCACCGCCTCAGACGACCTCACAATGGATATAATCCACCCAGCACACACACGAACCTCATCATCTCGTTCTGGACCACAGTATACCATTCTCATGCTATGATAATTGACATTATTCAGAAAATGTTTTTTTCAAGGTGGGGAGGGTTATTGCTAATTTACCACATATTACAAGATAAACAAATAGGTGAGCCTTGGTGATGAATAATATTATTATTTTGTGAGCAATGTCACACGGTACGGTAATTCAGAAATATAGCCATTAAATATTACAGTGAACTAAATTAGAGGCCAGCCAATTTATTTAAATCTGACAAAAACAATGGTTTGGAAGGCAACATTACTTTTAGGCATATCAATAAATTATCTCTGTCAATAATTAATAACGCTTTGGTGGAATTCTGTGATGAATGTTTATGTTAATCTGCCCTCAAAGACAATAGGGGTCTCTGCGCATAACCATGACAGATGTCCGTACCGTTGGGGATACCATATATTTAGCGGTGTAGTGTTTAAAGCCCGTCACAAGCGAACCTATACAACTGACAGCATTAACCTTCCTGTAGACATCAGTGGCGTGTGATCGCTAAGCACGCGATGCCTCGTGACCTTATTCGCCCACGGCTGGAGGGGGTTCTACGGGTTATTTTGGCCTACTCTTCTTTAGATTGCCTTGGAAAGAGGTGGGCGTACCACACAATTCACCCCA
This sequence comes from Lethenteron reissneri, assembly GCF_015708825.2. Classification (NCBI taxonomy): domain Eukaryota; kingdom Metazoa; phylum Chordata; class Hyperoartia; order Petromyzontiformes; family Petromyzontidae; genus Lethenteron; species Lethenteron reissneri. The sequence continues at coordinate 10,894,007 of NC_083820.1, read as the reverse complement.
CCACACGTCATCGCGAGATGTGGTGCACCCATTGCATGCTGCTGGGTTGAACTGCCAACCTCTGGGATTGCAAGTCTAGCATCTCTTCTTTTACCAGAGCGCTCACTCACGATCATGCATTGCGCATCCTCATTACATTGGACGAGTCACTCGGTCGCAAACGGTGACCATCTCCAAGGTATGAACGCATTAAACATGCACATTTATTTTGGGCAGAGCAAATAGCGTATCTCTTCGACGTGCTTTGCGTTGCTCGGCATGCTGTCTCTCCACGTGCAGTGGGCTTGTTCTTCAGTGTCTGGGAGCGAAACGTCGGACATCGTGCCGAACAACACGCGGAAGATCGTGGAAACACACCGGAGAGCTGTACTTTGCAAACCGTGAAAACAAAGTGCAAACGTCGGATCGGTGCTTAATTTAATCCGCAATAGTCCTGAACGCGATAATGACCATTACTTTGATATTGCCACATCCACCGAGCTTTGTTTGAGTCCTACACCTGTTCATAGAATTTTAGGAATGTGGGGCCCCGTTAGAATTTATCATGGATAGGCTTATATTGTACTCGGCTGCTCGTGCCTCATGATCATAATCCCTACTCCAAGCCAGCACAGCAGGCGTTAACGACAATATCGAGTGATGAATTAAGCCTTGAGTGGAAAGTATCTTATTTCAAGTAAGCATGATATGATATTTCAACAAATTTCATGCAGCGCTTTGGCGGAAAATGGGGAGGGAAATTTTAATTAAAATTGACATCTCAGAGCCGAACAAAGTGGCCCATGAATGATGTGGCCCTGGATGTGTGTTTGGCTACGTACGGCGCAGAAGAAGTTCAACATAGACATACGAGGAGTCGGTTTAATCGCACAGCATTTGCCTGGATTCGACCTCGTTAGTGCCAGTAAACACAGCGAGCACTTCTAAAGACGTGAGTTTTCCTCTAATGTGGTGAGTTGACGGTTTCAACCGAGTCGTACCGTTAAATGTGGTTCTGCACTTACTTTGGTTAAATCTCACCTCTGAGAATTAAAATATATTTTTTGACTGCTCTCCAATGCAGAGTGGGTGGGAAAGTGCTGCCCTCTACTGTGTGAGCCAGAGGTCACGTGATGAAGGGATATCAGAGCTAGCTCTGTGATATCCACTTCAGTGGCCCATTCTCGAACACGAAAGGTCGCGCTGCTCTGCGAGATATCCGAATTGGACATTTCATCTCATGCTGTGACGCCAAAAGCGCAATTGGGATACAATTGTGGTAAAATGACGGCAAATATATACAGTAAAACCTTGGATTGCGAGCATAATTTGTTCCGGAAACGTGTTTGTAATCCAAAGCACTCGTATATCAGTTGTGATCAGGTGACGCTCAGCAGACAAAGTATATATGTACTACTCGTATTGCAAGACCTCGCTCGTTTATCAAATTAATATTAATTTTAAAAAATTGCTCGTCTTGCAAAACACTCGCAGACCAAGTTACTCGTAATCCAAGGTTTTACTGTATTTGTAAGTCACATTTCACTGATTGCAAATGTAAAGCAGGGGTACCTGAGATGCTGGGTCCCATGAGCAGAATGACATCACAAAGAAGCGCGTGTTACTGTAACCTTCAGGGATCACAGCGGCCGTAGCCACTGCTGTAGAGTTTGACCTTTGATATATTTGTGTATTTTTAGAAGGGTACGACGGGAGCTTCCGAGTGGCGTGCGGGAAGGCCGAGTTGGTGGAGGCTAAGATTGGAGGTTGGGGGGGGGGGGGGTTAATAGTAGCAACTGAGTGGCGCTGGAGGTGATGGACGGGGAGGGAACGCTATCGTTCAGGGACCCGGTGGCCTCACCGGTGCGTCGGCCGTGACGGCGAACGCCGCGCGACACCCTCCCTCTTGGGTGGGCAGCATCTCTCTGGTGGTGGAGCCCATCGCGACAACAAAACACCACACAGATCCACCCTCGCCACCCTCGCCACGCCGGTGGGTGATGGCAACACGGAGGGCCTTGACGCCGACCCCCCGTAGAAGTTGTTGTCTCCACAGCGGCGCCTGCCGACGGCCCCATTGATTTGTGGGAATATTCAATTGTACGTCACGTTTTTGTGTGCGCGCGTGTGGTTGTTGTTGTTGTTGTTCTAGGGTATGAAGCTTTTCAACATCGACGATTGTATGGGGATGGGGGGGGGGGGGGGCACTGACGCTGCGTCATGGATAGTAGCCTAGTCGCCGTTTCTATCTCCCGGCGTGGCAGACGATGGTGCACGTTTCAAGTTCCATTTATTAGGTATAGCCCTGTGAGCCATGCGGCTCTTGAGTCTCTTAAATCTCTCCCCCCCACCGCCCCCCCCCCCCGCCTCTGTCCACCCAGCGGTGTCGCGTGGCTTCACCCCGACCACATCTTCGAGACCGTCTGGCCCGGCGTGGAACAGTTTGCCGACTTAGCTGGAGCTCCCTCGCGTGGGAAGTCACCCAGAGCAGTGGCGTGGACGCGCATTTCTCGTGCTGATCCTTCAACTATTTCAGCGCGATACGTGAGAGAACTGAAGTCCACTCATCGGCCAGACATGTTCTTCACCTGAGGACGGCTGCTTGCGTTGTGGCCGAAACGTCGTGAGAATTATTTTATTATGTTTTATTTTTATTATTTTATTACTTCCCTTCTACGTGACTTTACCGAAAGAACCAAGAAGATGAATCCCTGCAGTCACGAAAGCTTTAAATCGAAATTTGATTGGCCACTGTTAACATCAGCGCCGAGTGATGATATGAACCAGTTATGCATCACGCCGCAGTTAACTCGGAAATACATGGACATCTTTTTGCTGTGTGTAAACATCAGTACTCCGCCACCGTGCCGAGATGTTAACTACCACGCAGGAGGTCGTGGGTTCTCCCCGTGGTCGCGTGGATTTGTCTCCGGGTCCTCTGGGTTTTCCCTCCACATTTAGAAACACGCGTTTAGACTATTTGGCTGCTACACATATCCAAATGATTATAAGCCACTTCGTTGAGCTATCATTTTGGGCCAGGTCGCTTCTGAAAAGAGCTATACAGCTCAGTGGGCCTTACCTGGATGAATAAAAAATAGTTTTACTGGAGAGACAAAGGTAGGCCAGCTGTGTTTGTGGCTGCACCACCCCCTCGTGCACCTCGCCCACCTTAATAGGCGCTCGCTAACACCAGTGGCGAGCGGTATCTGAAATAGTCCTAGGCCTCTTCCTCACCAACGCTTACTGACCAGCGTGGTGAAGTATGGTCAAACAACCCCCGAGACTGACATGGTGGTGTTGTGGGGGATACATTTTGCTCAGCAGTGGATTGACAAAGGCCCTGTAAAATTGCACTTTTCATTTCTATTCCACGATATAAAGTATTCTGCCAATATATATGCTATATATATTGCTTTTTCTTCTTGTCCGATTGGACAAGTAAAACTTGGGATAACTTTTTGTACACCAAACGCGCACGCACATTTAAAATTGACTCGTGAGTGCTCTTCGGTGGAACGGAAAGGGAACGACGGTGGATCGGAGCCCACTGAAAGCTCGAACGTCAGAGGCTGCAAAAGTGCAAAGGGGAACTGGGAAACGCGCTGCAAATACGAGCTGCTTTCCAGCGTCTCGCGTGCCGGTCATCGTGACGCGCCGATGGTGTTTCATCTCCCGTCGAAGCTCGCCCGCACGTGCGGCGAAACGTCGGACATCATTCCGGACGACGCGTGGCGCCACCCGCGGACATACGGAGGCGAACGCCGACCCCGACGCGGTCGCACTGCGGGCCAATTGTTTGAACTACGCTTGCACAAAAATTAATATTCCCTGGGCTAAAATATGCGGATAGATTAGCGTACTTAATGAACAGGCTATAAATGATGATAAATGTGTAGGCGTTGATAACCGAAATTAAACAGATAAATACTGGGTTATTGTTTATAGTATGATATTAATTAGTGTCACACGTATATCTTGTGATACTAAGTTGGTAGTTGTACATGAGCACGAATAACAAAACCTCAACACGTTTAACAACAACACCGCCTGGCAAGGAGACCGGAACGCATCCAGCGAAGAGACGGAACGATGGAATCCGTTTTTGGTGCAGGTGCTCGGTGGATATTTTGCATCGCAAGGTGATTAAAGGTGACGACGGATTGGCGAAGCCTTCATGCAGCAGTGGATTGACCACGGCTGCTACTGCTGCTGTTTACGATGATTATGATTATGATAATCACGATGATTAATCACATGTTTTTGTATTATAGGCGGCGTTTCGAGCAGTTGCTGTTTGATGTTTCATCTTAGGGCAATGTGGCTGACGAATGTGCGCTGAGACTTTGTAACGCGCAAGATCAACATGCAGCTGCAAGATTTAGCAGAGGCACAGAGGAGCTCTGCAATTCTGAATTTATCTTTACAAAAAAGAAATGATGAAAGGACGGTCACCCATTGTGTACGGCCCCGTGAGTCTGACACGTGTCTTTGATTTTAGACAGGACGCGAATTGAACAAATCTTGAGAGGCGGTTGCGTTCACAAACGAAATGAACACAAACATGCTTAACCCGAATTTGTTTCATGCATCCAGGCACTTGGAGCTCCACACGTGGTGCACGAACTCGTCACGTGGCAAATCGTGACGAGTAAAGGCGCAGCCCTGCAATTACGTGCACGCTTCCCGTCCTCGCGGCAGCAAGATCTTCACTTCGATTAAGCTCTGGAGAGGGCCCTCTGGTGGAGGGTGTTTTGGCCTCCCCTCCCACGCTGGCCCAGAAGTGGCAGCAACCACATTTCATCACACCACACGTGCCCCGCCGATTTACTTGTGGTGAACACATATTGCTGTGCCGCGCCGACGAGATGTTAATGACCTCGCCTGGTATGCAGGAGGTCGTGGGTTCGATCCCAACCCTGATTCGAAATGTGGAGGGAAAAACCGGAGCGCCCGGAGAAAAATCCACACGGCCACGGGGAGAGAGACAAGCAAACTCCAAATATATAGCAGCAGGCGTCAGAGTTGGTGTCGAACCCATGACCTCCTGTATACCAGGCGAGGTAGTTAACATCTCGCCACCGTGGCGCCCAATATTTCATCACCATTCATTGTCAGCCACTGCCTTAATTGTCACTCCAGATTGATGTATTCTGACAAGAAGAGTATTTTTTTTAGTTTTCAAACTCTCGAAAAGTTTAACATTGTGATATAAGAAAAAAATCACACAGTTGCTAAGCACAGGCTCAAAGGCCCCAAAACGTCAAACGGCCATGAACACAAAGCACAATACGAGTGTAACACGTTTCTTGAATTGAGCAAGGGCATGTTCGAAATTGCACATAGCCAATGTTATGCATGCAGAGAAATTCACAGTCCAGCAAGGTAAGCGGGCTTGGGCAAGAGAGAGAGCCACTAAGGGATGATGGCCAACGGGTGAGATAGTCGACAGAATTACAGCTCAAGGAGGGAATTCCCCCCGAGAGAATGATCCCTGTGTATACAGAACAATGAGATCAGCTCAGAAAGGCCTTGATCCAGCAGTGGATAGACTAATGACAATGATGATGTATGCAGATAAGAAGTACAGTGAAGGCACTTTCAAACTTTAATATATAAAAAAAATTGCAACCACTTTTTGATAATTTACACCCATTGTTTTGAAACATTTCGGTGACAATTACTCACTTCAGTTGAGCATCAACGGCTTAATAGTCCCTCCGTGGAAGAATTCTCAGTTCTGTGTCCTCTCCTGTGCCGTCACTCATCCATAGGCATCCGCCTCGCCAGCGTGGTGGTGGTGGTGGTGGCACGGGCGAGGCGACGGGGGACAAAGCGCGACAGCGAGGAAATGCCTCGGGGAGAACAGGGAGAGGCGACTCCTCCGGGAATGGGGGGAAATGTCATATTCCATTGATCCAACCTGTCGATCGTCGCTTTGATGCTTCGCCCGCTCGCGTTGGGTTTAAATTAAGTCACTTATTGTTTTCACCCCGATGTAATCTTTCAGTAACAAGGCTTGTGCGCCTTGAAGGCGTGAGCGTTTCTTTTACATCACGTTCCAACGACGAACGGCCACAGTCCACTCACCACACACACACACAAATAAAATACCTCGAGCAGTGTAGTCAGCAAGCGATAACGACCGTGTCAAAAAAACACCCAACAGTTGCTGTGGCAGAACACCTCGGCTCTCGTTCGCCACTGACGTTCGCGGTGCGTGAGTGCAAATTCAACCGAGGGCTCGGGTGGGATTCACTTCGGAAGCCACCAGCTGGATTCACAACCCAGACATCGATTAGTGGCCGCTACTCAATTCATTATCCGCGCAAAGGAAGACATCTTTAGCAGGACAATGCAGCGTGAGTCTCCCCACGTGCTGCGTAGTCCCCCTCGTGGATAAGTGCTTTGTGTATAACGCAAGTGTCAACACGTGCGTCGTTTGTTCGTGTGCGACGTCCCTCCCTCAAACGCACTGAGGTCGCCATAGCAACTCGAGCTGGCGCAGTGGCTTGCGCATTCGCCGTGCTGCCTCGCAGAATAAAACCGGGCAGCTCTTGCGCTCGCGAGCGCCTCTCGGCCACTGTGGCAAATCGTCATGCTGTGCTGGCCGCTTTTAGCCGACCAGGTGTTGTGTTGTTAACCTGCTGTGAAAAGAAAGAGCTTCATAGCTCATCGGATTCATCCAGATTCAGATTGTGATTGTGATGGAGGGCGAACCGCTCGCAATCGGAAGGTCGTGAGTTCAAATTCTGCTTGCGAGTTGGCTCGGTCATTCATGATGTCCAGGGTCGATAAAATCGGAATTACTTTGTTGGGAAGTCAAGAGTGGTTGTCCTATTGTGTGGCCCCTTGCTATCGGACTTTGAAATCCCCACCACTGATTCAGGGCTGTAAACAGGGGATGAGCACAGCCTCGACACTCACTAGGGCAAGAAATCTCTGAATTTGTTTTATTTCCTTTCACCGTTCCACCATAACAATGGCAGGAGCCGTGGCTTTGTCCCCCTCTCGCCTCTTCATTCTTCATTCTATGGATGACGAAAGCATAATTTAGTTGTTTTTTGGGTCATCTTGCCTTTACGCAATGAGCACTTCGTGTTCTGGCGGAATTCAACCACCGTGGGAGACGCGGGGCGTTGTTTTTCCCGGCAAAATCTTGCGGGTCACTCGAAAAAAATGTCGAACCCAACTCGATTTTTGCGCCGTTCGGGAAGCCGTAACCTTGCGCGAAGGAGCAACACAAACATTCACCGCGGGCCAAAGCTGAACGCCCACACCAGGTCCTCGAGCTGGGCGACACTAAAACAAAAACCACTCCGTGCTGCTTGGCCGCTCCCTCGTTTGCGAGTGCATTGTGGGGGTCACAAGCTCGGCGAGGCGGCGTTGTGTGCGCGCTGATGATTTGAAGAGAGGTGGACCCGGTCTTTGCTGTCGCTCGCAGATCGACTTTGCCGAGGGCAGAGTTCAGCCGAGGGGCGGCAGGTAGTTGGATTTGGTAAAAAAAAAATTATGCTTAATCGTGGGGGGGGGGGGGGGGGGGGGGTTAGAGTTGGCGCTGGCTACATTTGCGTGGATGCCACTTTGAACGAAAAGAGGCAAGTCAAAGCTGCTGTCGATTTTAGTTCAAAATAACCTTCGCACCAATCTACGACCCCCCCCCTCGGTCGCTCCGCATCTCGCTATTGCGTGAGTTTATTCAAGCGTAGCTCTCTCTCGCTCTCTCTATAATTTTGTTTTCTAAAATATTACTCGCCGCCAATGTCAGACCAGCGTTGCACTACATCAAATCCAATTACTCACATCTCATGTTGGGCTTTTTTTCCATCAAAAACTTGGTCAAATGTTGTCAAATTGACCTTCCCCACCATGTAGTTATTCGTATACGCATTTGGAAATGTACGAAGAAAAAAAAATTGTACTTTCTTAATGGAAAAAGTAAAAAAATACCTCTTTGCCATTTCACCGACGAGATGGACTTTTTGGCAAGCGCCGACGACTAGTGGTCAAGGCTGTCGCTGTTTAAGACCCCATCAGACGCCCAGTACCTTCACCCCCGACAGAGTTGAATACTTTTTTCGTAGGTACTCATTTTTCACTGCTGCATGCCAGAGGAAATAAAGATGAAGAATACGCCGGGAGCCGTGCATCAGTCGCTGTGACCGTTGCACAGACAGCTGAGTGACGTTTCAATTGTCGCAACCGACTGAAGTAATTTTATTTTTCAATTTCGATACGCGTAAGTGTGCGGAAATTGGTCTCCTCCGGCGATTGGATCGATGGTATTTATTCAGGACAACTGCTGACCATGAGCAGTTGAACGGTCGTGAAGACTTCCTGCTGTGGTCGTTGACGTCGGATTGACCTGCCGGTCGTAGCAGCGCTGCGACATGCAGCTACAGCCAGAGTGGTGGCGTTCGCCCTTGGGGCAGACATTACATTTGGTGCCCCCTTTCAATGCACAACGTCCTAAGTCAGTTCTAGATTTGAAGTTTTCGTGACTGCAAGGATTCATACTCTTTGGTTTTTTCGGTAAAGTCACGTAGGTAAAAAATGTAAATAAATTAAATAACGACGTTTCTGGACGCTTGTGTTGCGCCCGAAACGTCGTGATTAATTTATTCTAATTTTAGCTCTTGCTCGCTTTGCTTTGTGTCTCGCGCGAGCAGCGCATTGCTTGATACCTCTCGTGGGTTTTTCAAAAAGTGTGGGCATATCTCAACAATCTCTGCACTCCTGTCTGGTCTCTGTGAAGTGTTTGTTGATATTTTGGGGTAAAAAATAAAACGGCTTCTATTTCGCCACTCGAAATTCACGTTTCTTATCTGAATTGTCCTTGAGACGACGTTGGCTACCTTGCCAACGTCAGTCGCGAGGAGCCAGCCGACATCCCTTCTGGCAACGATGTGTCCTTGCCCAAGCTTCGCAGTTTAGCATTCTTCATAGTCAATGTGGTGACTCTAACTCGCAATCATTCTTTGATCCACTCGTTCTTATATTCTGCCTCCCAGTATAATTTCCATAGCGTGCACCTCTCTTGGCGTGTTTGCTCGCATAAATGAAGACTGAACAAACAGACGAAAATTTCATTCACAGGACCTCACTTCATTTTCACATTTTCTGGAATCTCAAAAGTTCAGTTTCAACTGGAATTCCCTTCGTAGGCTATTTGAAAAACAACATCGCAGACGCATCAACTTGCCCACGCAATGATTCAGGCTGTGATGAGCCCTCGGTCTAAACGGCACGTGGGCAGCAGCAGCAGCAGCAGCAGATAACCCAGCGCCTCCGTCAATGAGGAACGAATCAAGAGTGTCATTTGAGGTCACACATTCATTTTGGGATTTAGCTGGTGGTAGTGGCGGTGGTGGCAGTGGTAGAGGCTACGGTTTAAGAGTTCAAGTGGCACAGTTAAGGAGCCAATGGAGAAGAAGCATTACACCAACAGCGAGAATGACAGATCACAATAGATGTTTGGGTTAGGACATGTAATGACCTAATTATCCAATGTATTTATCACGTGACCAAGTATTTAGCACGCCAATTATGATTGTTGAAGAGCGATTCTCGCGATAAAATTGATACACGTAGAGCATTTTGCAATTTCCAGCTTGCCATACGGAAGAAAAATAGATACAACAAAGTGTAGCATTATAACTCTTGAAACTAAGTCAAACATGTTCAGGACAAGAAGTAGAAAGTCAAAATAAAATCAACACAGGAAATCAGAAACAAATCGTGTCAACCGCCGCGGCTTGACGAACACAAATTTGGTCAGATCATCACTTACGTGGCCTAGCCACGAAAGAAAAAAATATTATGACTGACAAACACTGGCAGGGAAAACGACGTACGCGCGTGCCGTCATTTCGACGCACGCTGACCTCCCTCCCTCCCTCCCCTCCCTCCCTCCCCTCCCATCCCTCCCTCCCTCGCCAGCTTGGTGGTGGCGGCACGGGCGAGGCGCGGTGAACGAAACGCGACAGCGGAGAAATGCCTCGGGGCGAACGGGGAGAGGCGAATCCTCCTGGAATGGAGGAAAGGTCATATTCCATTGATCCTACCTGTCGATCGTCGCTTTGATGCCTCGCCCGCTCGCGTTGGGTTTAAATTAAGTCACACTTATTGTTTTCACCCAGATGTAATCTTTCAATAACAAGACTTGTGCGCCTTGACGGATTTTCGATTAAAAAAAACATTTTTAATTTGGTAGGCACGATAAAAAGAGGGCTTTTAGATCCATCAACCCGAATTTGTTTCTACTATTAGCGCTGTGCTCGATTGCTATCGATATATTTTAGTTTAGTACATGATACTGCATCGTTCACAGTCCACTGCAAAAAATCTGCTGCAGAGACTGATCTCAAGTTTACCTGCAATAGATTCAGACTGAATTAACTACATCTGGTCATATTTCGGAAGCTTAGCAGGTTCAAGGATGGTTTGTGCTTGGATGGATAACCCCAGCAGTGGTGAGATGTGAACTTTACAGCTCATCGGATTCCTCCGGCATAAATACATATTTTGATTATGAACTAACTCGCCTAGCATGCAGGAGGTTGTGAGTGCGATACTGACGCCTATATACAGTGTGTTTGAAAAAGATGGAACCGATTTGTGAAATATACTGCTTTGAAATTGGGTTCATCTTTTTAAAACACCCTGTATTTGGAGTGTACGTGTTCTCCCCGTGGTCGCGTGGATTTTTCTCCGGGTCCCCTGGTTTTCGACTCCACATTTAGAATCAACATCGCGCGTTTAGAGTGTTTGGCTGCTATAAATGTCCACACGATGAGCCACTTCGTTGAGCTATCATTTGTGACCAGGCGGCTTCTGAAGCAGAGCAACATAGTTCAGTGGGCTTTACCTGGTAAAAAAAAAAAAAACAGTTGAGTTAAAAAAAAAAATTGCATAACAGATGTTTGAGACGTGAAGCCGGAAGCAAGCGCGACGTCGGTCGACAAGGCTGCGTCGCTGCGTCTCCCACACGCGCCTCGACTCGTTCACCGCGTGTGCCGTCGGCGGCACGGCACGGCTTCCGCAGTGGAAAACCAACCTGGCACCTGCTGCGCCGCGACCACCGGGGATGGCTCGGCATGGCTCGGTTGTTGCAGTGGAGAAAAGTTGCAATCCCACATGGGTCTTGTGGGGTCCGTGCATCGATGACCCTGGTACCCTCGTCCTCTCCACTGGGACTCATTTGCATCTCGTTAGCCCTCGGGTCAAGCGCCAAGTTGCCCTGTCTCTCTCTCTCTCGTGTGTCCATATTCTTACCCCCGCTCCGTACGCGTTTGCAAGCTGTCAATCATTTTTGTTTTCTTGCTTCCCTGTTTATTGTCCCTACGTGTTGCCCGCTGCTTTGCACAGCCTCATTGCTCACGCTCTGTTGTTGTTGTTGTTTTCGTCGTCTTCCCGCAAATTATTAAAAACTGATCATCGCAAACCGTTGACAATAATCACACGTCTTTATTTCCGACCGAGCTTCCGCAGGCGGAGGTTATATCCTGCACCGATTGAGGAACGTGAACGTGAAGACATCCGCACGGAAAGTAACTCGTCACAGAGACCCGCAGACTCGAAGGGATATGAGATGCTGGTGCGAAGCAGAGGGAATAGTGGGAGACCGAGGATAAGATGGGAGGACAAGGTGGGATGAGGTATGAGGGTGGCGCACGTGACTCGAGATGGGGCACAGAATAGCAGCAGCTGAAGAAAGAAAATCCGAGCATCCAAGCCCATGATGCAATAATGGAGCTTCTAGCTTTGAAGAAGTAATTCCATAGGTCTCTACGTTGTCCATGTAGATGTCTGACTGTGGGACCTCGTGTAAGTAATGGATCTCTATATAAATCTATGGCTCTCTGTGTAAATATATATGGGTCATGTAAGTGTATACGTGAGTCAAACGGATCTGTAAGTCTATCGATAGTGAATGTGACTAAGAGAACAGGTACAGAGTCCTATTCGACAATAAAACTCGTGGCTTCTAAGATGATGACCATTAAAGAGGTTGAAAGAAAGAAAAATCGACAGGGAAACCGACAAATACATTTACACAGGCAACGATCTTCAATCTCGATATTTCACTCCACGAGTCAGAGCAGGTACTCGAACCGCCGCCAGCAGGGCAGCAGTTTTGAAGGAGGACAGCCCGAAGTCTCGTGCGGAGCTGCAGTGCTGGCGGTGGCAGCAACGGTGGTGGTGGTGGCGGTGGTGGTGGTGGCGGTGGTGGCGGTGGTGACAGTGGTGGTGGTGGCGGTGGCGACGGTGGTGGTGGTGGCGGTGGTGATGGTCACGGTGGCGGCAACGGTGGTGGTTGGTGGTGGTGGCGGTGGTGGTGGTGGCGATGGCGGCGGTGGCGGTGGTGGTGGTGGCGGTGGTGGTGACGGCGGTGGTGGTGGCGGTGGTGGCGATGGCGGTGGTGGCGGTGGTGGTGGTGGCGGTGGTGGTGACGGCGGCGGCGGTGGTGGTGGCGGTGGCGGTGGTGGTGGTGGCGGTGGTGACGGTGGTGGTGGTGGCGGTGGCGACGGTGGTGGTGGTGGCGGTGGTGATGGTCACGGTGGCGGCAACGGTGGTGGTTGGTGGTGGTGGTGGTGGCGGTGGTGGCGGTGGTGGTGGTGGCGGTAGTGACGGTGGTGGTGGTGGCGGTGGCGACGGTGGTGGTGGTGGTGGTGGCGATGGTGGTGGTGGTAGTGAGGGTGGTGGTGGTGGTGGCGGTGGCGACGCTGTTCTAGCTCCGCGTGGGAATGGAGCCCTGCTGGCTCTGGAGTTGCTTTCCCAGGTACTCCCTGCAAGTGCAAAGAGCCAAAGGCGTGAGTCAACGGCGCAATTCACCCGAACTTGTTATCCACCCTGCTTTGCGCAGTCCTGTCCCTCTGATGCGTTCAGTGTCGTGTGTCGTGAGAGCAAAACATCCGTGCGGAATTCTTTCAGCGCGTAGCGTCATTGTCTTTTCAGCCAAGTCTGCCATTATTGTTCAGATGTCCCTTCGCCACGTACGTCGAGGCTGTGCATCTTCTCTAGAACGGTCCGAGGAAGGAGATATCACAGAACTACTTCCGAGATCACCTCGTGTGTGAGCCGTTATCCACACTCGGCGGTGGCACTTAACCACCCGTCCTGCTACAGCGAATAATGTTCGTCCCCTGACAGTCAACCCAATATTATTATTAATTTTCAGAGCTGAAATGTAGCCACACTAAGTGCAAACCCCAAGTTAATGCGTTTTGTCTCTCTCTTTCTGCGTGCAGTAATTGGTGGCTGTGCTGAAGACGACGAAGGCGCCACACTTGAGAGCCCAGACTTCATCGCAGGCTCTTAGAGACACCACTCATATTCATTTAGCGTTTGTTTAAAACATTTTTAAAACTTGACGGAAATATATTAGTCGCAGTGGCACTGCGACAATTAGAGAAGAAGAAAAAACTGCTGATTATAGCCGACGAAACTAAATACACTTGAATTTAGCAAAGATATCGATTCGAATCAGCGTGGGCTTTTATGCCGCATCATTAGAGAATTACAACATTGTTGCGTGATCAACCACAACAGAAAACTAGAACAAATAGATTACACGTTAATTTGGGACAGGATCAAAGAAGACATTTAGATAAAAGTAAGAACGCACAGCAGCATCGATCGTGAGTAATTATCCCATACAGATTATGCTCGCGAGCCCATTGATTGTTTGTCTGACACAAATCTGGACACGGTACATAACAAAGACAAAGAGCCCCCGTACGGCTTACCCAGGCTGTTGGGGCAAGTGCTGTTCGCGTGCACCTATGAAAGCCGGCACGATACACGAGGGGGTGGGTGGCCAGCACCACGGCCGACCGCCTTTATCTCCCTAGTAGCGATGTTTACACACCACACCAGGTACTCATTTAAGGCTCAGTTGACCTAGGGGAGGCCCAAGACCGGTTCAAATAATCGTCACTAGTCTTGGCCGTGAGCGAAAATCATACTCGGGCCGCCGGGTTCTGAGCGTAGCGTAGCGCTCACCGCCACACTATCGCTCTGCTCAACACTCGTACAGAAAATACAAAGATCCCCCGTATAGCCTTAACAGACTATTGGGGGAAGTGCTGTTAGCAAGTAGCTATGAAGGCTGGAACGGCACACGACGGAGTGGGTAGCCAGCACCACGCCCTAGTGGCAATGTTTACAGAACGCACTCATTTGAGGCTGAATCTACCTAGAGGATGCCCAGGGCAGCGCAGTGCGAACCGCTCCATCACCCCGCACGCACGCTCGCACGCACGCACAAAGCGTGAGCGTGCGAGCGTTGAGTGTGACGACGATTGGACACCCGGCGATCGCCTCTCCTCCATGCGAGTCGCCGGCAATAGCCCAATGAAAGACGCTTCTTGACCGACTGCCACAAGTGTCCGAACGTGTTTACTAATCGCCGAGTTTTATTATTTTTTTCTCTCGATCGCCCGCGAATGAACACGGTGTGTGCTGCGTGATATTGTGATGGCAAGCGGGGAACAGGCGTCAATTAAAACCTCGGCACGTTCATCAAAAACAGTGGAGCTCAATAGAAAACGTATCTATCTATAACACCATGATGATGTTTCAGCCGATTGCCGTTGATTTAACAGTGGCCTCTCGCTTGCGAATAAGATTGCTTTGGATCATTTCTGCTCCACGTGAGAGCAATTTGCATGTAGATTACGTCATTGCTATGGAGATGCGCAGCGGCTGCTCCGGTGTTGTATAGCCCCGTCCATATGACAGAGACACGCGCGCGTGCGTTTGTGTGCGCGTGTGCGTGCGCGCGCGTACCTACATATGTATCGGCGCACTGTGAACGCTGATTTCTTATTTCGCGATATGCTGTGCGACATGATTTCAGGGGCAGCAGATCACTGTGGGCTTGCGGGCTTGTTGGGCCCTAATCATTGCTAACTTGCAACTGAGGCAGATCCAGAGAACAGCTGCCCAGGAAGACCCTGGGGAGAAACACCCTGCTGCACCTTGCTGTGCATGCCCTCGCATATCGTCAATTAATTAAGATTCACAAATTAGCGGTGGTTTCTGTGGCCCACCAGCCGCTACTGCGTTGGTCAATACGGAATTTAAAAATAAATAAGCTGCTGACATTTTGATGGAACTGAACTCACAAAGTTCTCAACATTTGTTTTAATCTCCTTTAATTATTAAAGGGAAAAACAACTTTGACTGCTGTAAATAAAAATCAATGCAGAAAAGCGAGACGAAGAGGAAATAGTAATGATGCAATAGCACCCAGATCCTTCTTAAAAACTTTCGTTAATTTTTTCTCCAAACTTTATTCCGATGCTGCAATCGGCGGCACGCCACGAGGCGAACCATCCATTCGGGTCTCTTGCAGGGCAACGTAGCCCTACTTGTAAGAGAATAGCCCACGGAAGCGGATATTATAGAGCTACCTCCGAGAGCCCTTTCAGTGAGCTTAATCCTAACCGCACATGGGAAGATACAGATTTTTTGCTGTGACAGTTTCACCTGAAGACGGAAGCTTGCGTTGCCTCCAAAACGTCGTGATTTTTTTTTTTTTATAATTTTAATTTCATTTTTTACCTACGTGATTTTACCGAAAGAACTAAGAGTAAGTTACTCTTTGTGCCGTGTGCTCTGGAAGGATTTGGAAAAGCTGTCAAGTAATAAAAGTTTACTAGATATTTTTTTATTACTTTCAGGTTTTTGTCCAAGCTTCTAAATTATCCCTGTAGCTTCAAGTGGCACGTCCCGTGCTGCCGTGACCTTTTTGGGGGTTTTCAGAGACCCTTTGTACTGTTTCCCTAAAGTCCTGGAAGCCAAAGCCATTATAACCCCATCCACCACAATGCCAGGCACACGCGCCTCGATGACATTTCGCTTATCAGAATGTAGCGAGGGCGCTCCGTTTTCTCACCTGGCGTCGTCCAAAGTGCAACAGCTTAGGCAAGGAGTCACGAACGATAGGCACCATCCAGGGAAAAAAAACTAGCATCAAACTGTATATATATAAAGTAGAATTTATATTTGGCTCAAATGTCACACCGGCCCGTAGTTCACAAGCAAAATAATCCCATAGGGTGACTGCAGAAGGATAAAAGGGGCCTCTTTTTTGTTGCAAACAGCCATTTGGATCATTGTTGGTGCCCCACTTCTGTCACAGCAGGAGCTGACTCAGTGATGAGGCGAGCGCGATTTGAACTTCACCTGAGTTTTGCACAGAATGTTGATGAGTGTGAATTTTAATAATCGCCGTTTGAACGGGCGCTTGTTCCTTGAATGTCTTTTTATCCTTTCTGGATATTCAAACAGCCCGTTTGCTCCACCAAACCGGCGAGTGGCTCGCGGACAAAACGTTGCGTGTTAAAATCCTGGTTGGGGGTTTCGCTGAGCCCATCATCCCTCCGGGGTCGATAAAAGTGGTACCATTTTGTGAGGAAGTTAACAGTGGTTGTCCGATGAACAGACTTGACCCCACTGTAGAATTGTGGAATGTCTACCACCGGCTCTGCAGGGCTGTAAACAGGAGGTGAGCAGCAATGCTTCAATGTTCATTGAGCAGGAAGTCACTTTGGCTTTGCTCTACCACAAGTAACCGACGTCAACGGGAAGAACACCACAACCCCTGCCCCAATGCCACCGCATAACAAGGCGTGCCTCATTTATAGGTACATGTGAACGATGAATAATAGCGATCTTGTTACCCGCTAATGTGAACTAGGCTTTAGATTACATGTTACATGTACACAGTGACACCGTCATTAAAAAAACATTTCAGGGAACCAGCAAAATGTGAAGGTGAGATGTGGGAAATATTGAATCGGAGAAGAATAACTCTAAAAAGGTAAATGAGACACGTAATATAATCCGAAACAATTTGGATTAATGCAGAATCTAAATGTGGCCGCATTTCAAGGGGCTGTATAGAAACAGCGGGAATAGTAATTTTCAAGACAGAGGCAGCCCATCATTGGTCTCAATGTGAGTCTACGGGCCTCTTATACAAGTCTACGAGTCTTCTTGGTTCTTTCGGTAAAGTCACGTAGAAGGAAAATAATAAAATAGGAAGATGAATCCCTGCAGTCACGAAAGCTTTAAATCGAAATTTAAGTCTACGAGTCTCCGTGCGAACCCACATCCTGACATGGGACAACGTGTCAGGATGGCTGTACAGAGACAGAGGACATGTTTGTTTTAGAGAGGGGGGCCGTCGGTCATAGGCCGAGAAGGGGACAGTGTTGAGCCTGGGCTTGAACAAGGGCCAGGAAGTCGACAGCCGAGATGGCTGTTTAAAGGCAATTTTAGACAATGAGGCAGCGGAGGAAAATGATCAACCTCCCACTGATGTGAGACGGTAAGTCATTGGGAAAATGCCCAAAGCTGGAATGGTAAGACAAAATTTAACCGCACTGTCTCATTCAAGAATCACATTAAAATTACAATTTAAGGGCGACTCGTTTGTATAGTTTTAGTAATCATGCAACTGATTACCTCGATTTCCAGGGATATGAAAATGAGATGTGTGTGCAGTAAAAGATGAAATGTCACCGACGTTATCGCGATCAATCACACGAAAGCCCAATTACCACATTCGCAATCATCATCATCATCATTGACAGCGCTTCGACCGTCACAGCCGTGAATTATAATAATGAAACATCTCGCTTCTTAAACATTGGTAATATAAACACTTGAAAGTGCAGCTGGAAATCACGCAATTCCGCGGAAAGCTGACGAGCGTTGACAGGCTACGTATTTGAGTCTGCAGCTCCCTTGCCCTCAGCCCTCCGCGTTGCCGGCTCCCTGGCCCTGTTCAATTCCAGGCTCCAAGCCCTTGCTCCTATCCTCTTGCCTACGCCTGATTGCCTCTTCAATCTCTCCAAACTACACGTGCACAATGTTGCATTCGATAGGAAATCCCAGCCTCATTTATAAAGAAGTTGTTGATACTTAATTTGGAGCTTTCGTGACTGCAGGAATTACTCTTGGGTTCTTTCGGTAAAGTCACGTATAAAGAGAAAATAACAAATTAAATAATAGCATACGATGTTTCGATTGCAACACAAGCAATCATCATCAGGTATAAATGAAAGAGAAAAACAAACCTAGTATACTTAGAAATATAACGCAATACAGCACAGAGAGTCGGCTAACGTAACAGTCAACACCCTACCTGGTTGATTACGTTCTTCCAGAGAATGCTAAATTTGAGAGAGAGATAAAACACAGAACCGGAGACACATAGACAGACATATAAGCAGAGAGAGATAACACAGGGATACATAGAGAGAAGATGTTGATAGTTCTTTCCTGTATGGTTTCTGTCAAAACTTCCATTCCCATGTGCCCATTAAGCATGTGATGTGCCAACGGATTAATGTTTCACTCTCTTCACTGGAAGGCCATGGACAGATTTATTATGTGATTCTGTTATTTATTGGTCATCATCATCGGCCATTCTCAATCCCCTCCCCCCAAGCCGATGCCACCCCTCACGATCCTGCGACACACTAATCCAGCCGACACCAACCGATCCCGTTGCTCCATCTCCCCGATGGGCGTCCCTCTCGGATGCGTTCCGTTCTTTGGCGGCCACTACGTGATTATTTTTGACCATCGGCCATCGTTGACATGTGAAGAGATATTTTTCGAGCGGTCGTTTGCGTAAGCGTGGTTACTGAGAGAAATAGCACCTTCACCTTAATCTCCAGTATTCTGTTTCATGTGGGAGCCTGGGTTACAATTGGATCAAAAGCCGCGATTACCAAGGGCTGAACATCTTGTTTTGAAAACCAATAAAGGACATTGAACAAACCTTTGAAACTCGCGGCTCTTAGTGTTATATTTATCTCAATAACAAAATGAACGTTAAGCTTCCATTCCAGCTAAATCGTTCTTGTCTTATTTATATAAACTAGCTGGGGGGGGGGAGCGTTACCCAGACCCAAGGGATAAGGTAGTCCATGCGTGAATATGGGTGCGATGTGTGTTGTGATCTGTGTGTAACAGTACGCAAAAATTATGTTATTTAACGTAATAATTCGAAAACTTAAACGAATGTATAATCACTGCCTAATGGCATGTTGTTATACAATTTTTTTGGTATACGCTCCATCTTCTTCTGAACAAATTGGGTCTTCAATCAATACGGTGGCATTTGATGTTGACGTAACTGTTGATAATGCCACGAATGATTGTCCATGGGCAGTAGATAGTGTACAGTACAGTATGCTGTATAGTGTGACATGTAATGTTGTTTCATACCCTCACCATGTAATATATCTAAGCCGAATACAGTAAATGGTGAGGCTATTTGAGAAAATAATAAGTGTCTGTCGTCAAAGAAAAGTCGCATGGGTGATAAATCGTAGAGAAATAAAAGAGGCATTGATGAGGTGTCAACCGTTAATGTTGTGCAACGAAAGCACGTGTGTATCAACATTGCGAATACTCAAACGCCTTTCCCCACAACACGGCACAGATACGGTACGTGATAAAAACGGAGACATGTCCACTCAAATGGTATATTGACCAATCGCTGGACTCCAAAAAAACCACGGTGAATAAAACGGGCACTTTCTGCCAGTGCCCGATTGTAAATTTTGTTGTGGCCAACTAATAGGCCCGAAAGAAACGGCGTTACATTTTGGGGGCGAGTACCGTGTGACACACACACACACGCACGAATCCACTAACTTTTATATATGGATGACAAGAAAGTCAACAGCGAGCCCAAATCACACCTTGCAGTGTCGCACTCGATCTTTACAGAGCCTTAGCCCCTGCCGGACAATTTGAGTGCCCCATTTCAGCCACTCACCAATTTTTTACCCATTAATCGAAGTCAGAGCGATTTCCTGCTGCTGTTCAAAAGAGTATCAACGCAAATGGTGGTCATCTGCCGTGAACAGCCCCTGCAGAGCCAGTGGTAGACACTCCACATTCCCATGGCGTAGATGAGTCCATCCATAGGGCTAGCACTGTTTGATATCCCCATCAGGTGCTTCTCGTTTTATTGAGCCCCTAGAGAGCTGATGGGTTTTCTGAGTCAACGTCCCAACCGGGATCTATTTACTCACAGCCTTCCGACTGCAAGCCGCTCGCTGTACCGTTGAGCCTTCTGGCCGGAACACAATTGCAGAAGGTGTTGAGGGCTGTTTTTTTATACATCTCCGTGTATTTTGAAATGCTAAAAGTCACCGCTTCTCCGCTCGTGCGTTGCCTTTCAACGTCAGACATACCCGCGACGCCGTGCTGCCTGACAACGTCTTCATTGTTCGCGTCTCTCTCTCTCTATTTCCATGCCCCGTTGGCTCGGTGGCCTGTGCTCGTCCCTGTGCCGGCTCTAAGTGCACTCGTGACGCCCCAGGCGTGCGTTGTCTGCAGTGAAATAGGCTACGCAAAGTGGCCCGTAATTAATGGCCTACGCCGTCAAAAAATCTCGCTGCTTTTGAGTTTGCTATTCGCGTTCCGTAAAATGCACCCAGGGACCTCATTTACCATAAATCACATTCGCAGTGAACTGCCGGAAAAATGACATTCGTGCTATTGGGTAAAGGTGTAGCCCTGCCATTGCATGCGGCTCACGCCAACGCTGGGCCCCTCCACGATGACAGCCGTTCGCCACCAAGTGGTGGTGACGTCACCACGGCACCTGTGCCATGCTAGGCGCACTTTGAGGTTACGTGAGGTGTCAAAGGCCCACTGGAAGGTCCCAGAACAGACACAGGTGCCATGGGTTGACTGACTGAGATGACTATCAGATGCACTAATTGTGCTCCCCACTGTGCCAACGTTCTGTGTTTATCTGCCCGAAGCTCTGCTCGTTGTTGTGAGCGTCGCTCTGCCTTCCGTTGTTGCTGGAGGGCGACTGCCTCCAACTCCCCCGTAGCGTCCTACAGGCACCTCCTCCACAGAGGCCGATCTTGACACCGCCGGTACCAGTCATTGCCAATTCCAATCAACTCCACATCCTTCTGTACCACATCAGTCCATCTCTCCTCTAGCCCGTGCCGTGCCCGTTAAGCCCCATCTATCTGGCCAAATAGACGCTTCTTGGGCATGCGGTAGCTGGGAATACGGGCTATATGACCAAGCCAACGCAGCCAAATCTATCAAGGATCTGTGAGCCTCTCACACAATCCAATTTGGTTAAATGCCTCCACTACCATCACCTCGAGATGAGAGCCCCTCAGAAATGTATTTGGACCACTCTTGCACGCGTGCCAGACATCTCCGAGGAGGTGTGGAGCGCCCACACTTTACCCCACCACGTGGGGCCTGCCAATCGGTGTTATTTTATTTATTGCCCGCGACGTCTCTATCCACACTGCTGGGCGCACAAATGCCAGGGGCATTTGAGAAGCTCGCACCGTCGTCGTTTCAACGGCTGCGCCGGGAGATGGAATCGAGGCGGCAACCTCTGCATTGCAAGTCCGGCGCGCTGACAGCCAGTACGCCCATGGTTTGACATTGGCTCAAGATATAGCGGAGAGAGAGAGACAGCGATTATATTCGATACTTTCGCTTCAGTGCAAATCACAGACGGCTTTACATATATTATAACAGGCAATTTCATGTTGCATTTAATACGGCAAAAGCTGCATCATCTTACGTGAATATTAAGCGCAAACGTTACCTGGCTACATAAATTAACATGATGAAATTGGTTTCATTTCAACCCGACAGTAATGGGAGCAAGACACGTGTTTTAAAATTGCATTCGTGTGGACACCTCCTTTTGACCTCGTGTTCTATTAATCCAGAATGTGAATGGCAGATAAGAATTATATAACATTTCCAGGATAGGTTATTTGAAATAGTAATTAGATTATCAATGTCCGTATATTCCCAACTGTCTCCAAATGCATTTTTCTCATTTTAATTCACCATTTATACCGACAATCCAGCGACCTATCGTTCTATCGCCGACCTCTCCACCCTCTCCAAGCTCCGAGAACAGCCTTTCTCTTCACTCAGCTCAAAGCACACGCTACCGCCACTCCAAACTCCCGCTCCCTCCAGTCCGCGCCTTCCGTCAGACCTCCCCACTGCCGCTGGGACCCCACCGGGGCTCCGCGTCGATGTTCACTCCACTGTGGCCTCGGCAGCCTTCCACGCCGTGAACTGGGGCCCCCCCTGGAATCTCACTTTGATCATCAGTGGCCCAGCCTAACAGTGGTCCAGCCTAACAGTGGTCCAGCCTAACAGTGGTCCAGCCTAAAAGTGGTCCAGCCTAACAGTGGCTCAGCCTAACAGTGGCCCAGCCTAACAGTGGTCCAGCCTAACAGTGGTCCAGCCTAACAGTGGTCCAGCCTAACAGTGGCTTGCAATCCGACCTCTTCGGGTTTCTCAGTCGGAGTGGGTGAAACAAGCTCCAGTGCGGAATCCTTCAGGGTGTCTTTCCCAGGCCCCCTGCTCTTCACGAACTTCACATCTCCCATTGGCCGGCTCGATTGACATCTCCCGTGTCAAATGACATTCTTCCGCAAATGACATTCTACGATTCATGTCTGTTGATTCAATCCATGCCTCTGGATTTGAGTCTCTCAGAGTGCACCGACCGCTTCACAGCAGTGGTTCTGGGTCCACAAAACCCTCCTTGAAAGCTTCTGAATCGAAGCCATCCTGGTCGATGCCAAGCTCCGTCTAGCGGATTAATCGCTGGCTCCACTATCCAATTCTAACTTATCCTTTGACAGCCACACCAACCACATCGTCAGATTTGACAACTGCAACGTCAGGGTCCTCATGCATTTATGTCCACTCGTGACCACCGAAATCGTCAAATCCCTTGTTTTGCAGCATAGCCGGGTCTTGCCTGCACTGTCCTAACTCCGTCCCTGTGTTCTATTTTCGACGAACTACCTCAGGACACTCCGGACGCTTGAAAAACCATCTCGCCCGCGTCGTCCCCGGCGCCTACCATCCTCGGTGAGGTTCCCTCACCTCCCTCCACTCCCTCCACTGGCTTCCCATCGCCAGCAGCGTCAGCTACAAGATCGCCCGCCTGTTGAACTTCTCTCGCACCGCACGTAGCCAACCGGGGGCCGTCCACCGCGTCTGTCTGCGCGTGTCACCTTGCACCACCGCTCGCGGTGGAGTTCTCCGCAGCAGCGCGACTCGCAGCCTCCTCTCTACATCGAGGAGCGAAGGCCGTCACTGCCCGGCTACATTTCTCCGTGACCGCACCGACTCCCCCCCCACCCGCCATCTGCAATGCAGCCATCGCCCCTCTGCTGCTGCTACGCATGCAGCAGCAGCGGCGTTTAATCTCCAGAGGCACATAAAGGCCCCACCTCTGTCACCACTATCCAAGCCACACTGAGCTTAGATTCCACGCCTCGCAATCATGGTCGTCTATCGTCTGTGAATTAATGTGTGCATTATAAAATTGCGTTGCTGTTGATGTTGTTGTTATTGAAGGGAAACAGTAGGGGCAGTCGCCCGAGTTCAACTCGCCAGCCATGGTCAACATCAGCGGCAGGTGACGTCTGACAGATGCGGGCGACGTTGCCAAAGGTCATTTTCAAGGACGCGCGACGACCTTGACCCCGACCACCCATCAGCCGGCGGCCAGGGGACAGCTCCAACTTCACACGGCAGTGCACGAGCGGCTTATTGCCGAAGTTCCCAATGCAGGAGGCCTTCCCCGGTTATTTCTGTGGCTGTGCAAACGGTAAGATGACACTACGCGGCGCCTGCTTCGCTCACGCCCGGACGTTACAAGATCCCCTGACGTCATTCGCAAGCGGGGGGCCATCGAGTGCCGGCCTCTGGGTCCACATCTGCCCGATTTCAAAAATCACACCGCAAATCGCTCAATTGGGACTGTGGCACAGCAATCATCACCCCCTCCTGTGAAACTTCTGCAGACTGTCTCAGGGAAGCAAGGCGTCCTCCTTCGTGATAGCCTTGGCCGAGGAGAATGGAGGGGTTCGGGGGAAGGGGAATGTGTGTTGCAACGACGTACCAGTTATGCACCATGAACTTCTGCACGGCGAGTAGGGCGTTGTAGCGTACGTCCGTGTCCGCGTGATGCATGAGGCCCATCACGAGCTGCTTGCAGCCCAGCTGCTCAATTATCCTGCTCGCCACACGCACAAGACAAAGATCCCCCCTCGTGGGCTTTAACAGGCTGTCGGAACGAGTGCCCTTAGCTAGCACCTATTTAGGACGGCATGGCACACGAGGGGGTGGGTGGCCAGCACCACACCCAGCCGCCTAGGGGAGACGCAGGACCGGTTCAGATAATCGTCACTGGTGTTGGCCGTGAGCGGGAATCAAACTCAGGTCGACAGGTTCATAGCGCAGCGCGCCAACCGCTACACTTCCGCTCCCCCACATTCACACACATGCACGTACACACACACGCGCGCGTGTATACTGGACATCTGTGAAAAATACCTTCATAGCTCATCGGATTTCTCCAGGATAAATAAAGATCACGATTGTAGTTCTGGCACAAGCGTGAAATTTAAGATGGGTACAACATCGTTTCTCTCGCGTAAGTCCAAAGTTCTGCAGTGCGATCCCAGAGAAATCACGTCCATGTGGCAGCTTGCTGAGCTCCGTCGCGGACCTAAAACCTCATTTGTTTAATGGAGGGATTTGGTGATGAAATTGGGATCGTTTGAATCGCTGCGATGATGGATGCAGTGGCGGCAGCAGCAATCGTTAAATGTGTTTGTTAGACAGATTAAATTCCAGGTGTGAATGCCGGTGCGTTTTTTTATGGAGAACGGTCAATAAAAAAATCCCTGGTGGCAGTGGTAAAATATCTCTAAAGAGAAGGATTGAGATTGAAACAAAGCTGTTGAAGGCGCAGGCGTGGAGTTGCCTGCTCGCACCACGGCTGGAGGAAAGGGCCTCCGCTCTACGAGAGCACCTCTAGGTCCTGGCCAGACGTCTTAAAAGAGATGGGACGTACCCACACTTTACCCCACCACACGTGACCTGCCGATAGACTATACTACCGTTGATGCAGCTGGGTGGACAGAGGCGCTGGTGGAGGGGCGGATGGGGGGGGGGGTAAAATTTAAGAAGCGCGCTCTGTAGTTTCAACTGCCGCACCAGGAAATTGAATCGAACAGGCAATCTCTGGAATGCAAGGCCAGTGTGGTAACCGTAACGCCAGCGTGGCAGCATCACGGAACAGGAGTGACGCGGCTGAAGGAGAGAGAAAACCACAGCAGAAGTGTGTTGGGCCCCATCGTCGTTCATGAGCTGACAGGCGGGACAGACGACGAAGACGATGATGATGATGCAATAGGTGGGCAAGTCTCTACAGCTCACGAGAGACCCAGAGTCTTGGCAGGGCCAGCACGCTCATGAGAAGCACCCACGGCGGATAAGAGTGGGCACACATTCGTGTTGGATGTCGCGCCGGCGATGAGATGTTTTACCTTGCCCCAGGTCGGAGACCAAAATTACATTCGTCGTGAGCTCATTTATTTCGAGTTCAGCAGAGACGCTGAAATGTCCGGTATCTCTGACGTAGTCGTGTAGAAGTGGACAACGAGAGAACGAGTGGACTACATGGGAATGAGCGATGGCTTGCCGCTCCTGCTGACTAAATATGTTTTTAAATATCTTTTTAAAATATATATTTAAAATATTTATATATTAACGCCAACAACGGTATTAATGCGGCAATGGCGCTTTGAGGGGGGTATTTGTGCCAGAATGGCGCCACGCGTTTTACCAAAAAAAAAATGTGACTTAACTTGAATCACAGACCGAAGTGATCGAACCGCACCCGCGCACCCACCCCTCCCCCCCCACTCTAATTACACGACTCGTCATCGACGCTACCCGATTTCCCGATCACAAATGCATTCTCCACGAACTGAAAGTCCAGAATTTTCTATTGCCAGGGATAAACCGCGAGTTGGAGAGACGCTGCGTAAACTAAACGATAATACAATTTTATTTAATTTTACCAGGTAAGGCCCACTGAGCTATACAGCTCTTTTTCAGAAGCGACCTGGCCACAAATGATAGCTCAACGAAGTGGCTTATCACGTGGAAATCTATAGCAGCCAAATACTCTAAACGCGTGATGTTCATTCTCAACGTGGAGGAGGGGAAAATTGGAGCACCCGGAGAAAAATCCACGCGACCACGGGGAGAACATTGCAAATTCCAAATATACAGACGTCAGGGTCAGGATCGAACTCACGAGGTAGTTAACATCTCATCACCGTGGCGATACGAGTTTTCAAACGCCTCTTTCGAATCGTCTACGCTGCACCTCGGAAGATAAGCGGAGTTGAGCCTGGTTAGCGCTTGGATGAGTGATCACTACCCAGGGCTTGCCAGGTGTTGTAGGCGTGGCCGCTAGGTGGCGGTGCTGAGTGTTGCCACCTCGCAGACGACAGCGTGCTGGGTTCTCTCTCTTGGTATTCTGACTTCTTCCCGCATGTAATCAAACGTTCGTTGTTCTCGGTATTGGGCAAAAGTTAAAATAATGAACCATCCAAAAACAAAAGTCTTGAGACACATTGAGGCTTTCCTGGGTAATTAATTGCAATTAGGAAATAACACTTACTACCCAGGAACAATAAATACATTTGTTACACAGTATTATTAATGGAGTGGATTATTAACTTTGCTTTTGTGTCCTGGTAACAAAAGCAAAGTTTGTGGGGGGAATAATAATAGCTATTTTCTGTGCTTTTGAGGCATACACAATTAGAAAATAACACTTACTACCCAGGAACAAATATGTGTTTTTGTTACACAGTGAATTATGGGTCATTATGCATTTTGCTCGTGTGTGCCTCACAGTAATACAATTTTAAACTTGATCACTGCCCGTAACGGTGAGAGTAAACAGATTTTTCTCGTGACAGCCCGTGAAAGTAATTTCCCACATCACAGCGGGTAATTTATTTCAGACGAGCAATTCCAATTCTAGTGGATCTATAGTCAATGTTTTATTAACCAAAAAACGGTCACGTGTCCCATTTATTTCAATACAGATCAAGACCCAGATAGTCCACCCAATTGGGTTGGATTCATCTCCATCTAGATCAGCTGCTGGTGTGTGCGTGTGGTTGGAACTCATCATCATCATCAGCCATCGTCAATCCACTGCTGGATGAAGGCCTCACCCAAGCCGCCGCCACTTCTCACGATCCCGCGATGTAACGATCCAACGAGTTCCTACGCTATGAGCTGATTTTGTAGCTCCATCTCCCCCTGCCGCGCCCCCATGCGCTGCCTGCCACTCCCTTCATCATTTCTTGGCCAACGCTCTCACCCCTCGCCTAGCCCGACGCCTACGTCTGTCCGATCCACGCCCCCCGCCCCCCCTGGTGCAGCTGCACTGCCTGCACACTCGACGTTCAGCTCACCCAGACTCTGCGGGATGTCTCTCCACAAGACACTGCGTGTGCATCCTCGATGACTCGGCGATTGGAAAACTCGTTTCTGAAATCTACCCCCCCCCCCACCACCCCCCCACCACCCCACCACATTTTCAAATAAGTCGACGGTTGCAAGAGTGAGATGTTCTTGATTCAGCAAAGTGCTTAGAAATGATGGGTCGTATTATTATTATTACTCAGTGTGTCTAAAATGAGCTTTGAAAATGTCATGTTACATTGTCCATGCCATCGTTCCCACTTTTTTCATTGTGCTGAAAAGTAATTGTATTCTCAGCCTCCATTGCTTGAAACTGCTGAATATATCCAGCTGAGACATCTCCCTTGGAAATAAATCATTTTTCACGACTCATTAAGTGAAATGCTTTAAATAAGCACAAAAGTTAAAAAAAAACAGACGTACATGGTATTTTCTCTTTCTTTATAATGGTTATTCTGGTTTTAAATAAAGAAACAGAAACGTCAGTGAATACTACTGTACACAATTGAAGATGGCTTAGAGTGGTTTATCAAAAAGCAGAGAAGGGAAAGAGTACAAATACAATTTCTATTTTTCCAATGCATTAATTCGGAGAAGTGTGGGTCTGCGTGGTGGCAGATGCAGACCAATACACAGACCATTGCATCTCATCCAGCAGTGGATTAGTAAATGCCTGTAAGATATTATTATTATTGAACTAGCGTGGCGGCTCTGCTCTAAATCGAGTGGCTTGAAATTACGAGTTAGATCAAATGAGTGTCACCTTGTCATAAAGTCAACAGTGGTTGTCCTTTGGATGTACGGGGCCCTTCCATATGAATGCGGAGTTTCCACTGCTGGCTCAGTGCTGTAAACCAATTTCTCACTTGAGCAATACGTAACTTTGGCTTTATATTTTTATAATTTTCAGAAGTGCTCACAACATTTTGGCCACCGAATCCCATAAGATCATATATCTGCTCGACGGTTTTCAACATTTCAAAAGTTGACAGTGATAAACATTGGTTGTTTGAACTACTGGTTGGAAAACCAATAATCTTCACATCAAGTCACAATCGTTCCGCACAATCACCTGCGCCATGCCGTACGTGTCTATGGAGGTGCCCAGGCAAGTTTATGTCCATTGATCGTTTAATGCTTTGCTCAGAGATGTGAGGCCCATAAACGTTCAACTCAATTTAACAAATAGCCACCCAGAAGACACAGCCCTTAAGCACACTGACACATGAGCGCAAGCTGCCACCTGCCTTCACTCACTCGACCGAGTGGCAGGTGTAGCGCAATAGATCACAGCCACCACGTCGTTATCGCGTTTCATAGCAGCAGTGGTTGGCCCTGTGGTTAGCGCCTGGCGATCTGAGTTGGTTTCCCAAACACAGCTACGGTGGCGAGATGCTAACTACCTTGCCTGGTATACATGAGATCGTGGGTTCGATCCCGACTCTGACGCCTGTATATTTGGAGTTTGCATGTTCTCCCCGTGGTCGTGTGAATTTGTACTCCAGGTCCCCCGTTTTTTCCCCCCTCCACATTTAGAATCAACATTCGGTTAGAGCATTTTGCTTGCTCTAAATGTCCACGTGATGGTGAGCTAATGTGTTGAGCTAGCATTTGTGATAACCAGGTCGCTTCTAAAAAACATTTATACAGCTCGGTGGGCCTTACCTGGTTGAACTAATAAAAATGTGTAAATAGTTCACATTGGTGGTGATCACACCCCCACTACACTGACCACCATGGTGAAGTATGGTCAAACAAGCCCCCACGACAGACGCAAGCGTCGGGAGGTCCGTTGTGTGGATCCTGTGGCCGCAGTCACGTAAACACCAAGTCAGCATTAAAATAAAACACCCCCTGCAGCGTAAGTCAGCTCTGGGCAGAATACTTCCAGACTGAGCACAGTCCAGTTAAAAATGCAGCCAATAGAAGCATGAAATGGATACATCGGGTGAATTGTACTGATGTGTAAACAGTGAAGAATTTACATGAAACTGTGACCCCCATTGGCTGTGAGCACTGCAGCGCTGCACTCGGATGCGCGCTGCATTCGGAAACGTTGCGGCTTTACCGCTCGCTCACGTGGGCCAGGTGGAGCACCTCCTGCCTCCCCACCTGCCCCCCCCCCAACACAGCCCGCATGGCTAAATGCATTGATCGACCCGAAGCGATGCCTCGTCCAGCAGTGATCAATGAAACGATGAAAGTGGCATTCTGAATCTTGTAACGCAGAAGCGGCAACTTCAAAGGTCTTTATCGAGCCCTTTGTCAACGTGTTTGTTTATCTTTTGTAAGACAATAATTATATTTTTTTACTTGTGTTGTAGGATTGCCTTGCTTGCCTTGTTTTAATGCTCGCCATTAATAATTCGTGCTGGTATGGGCAATTGTTTGTAGCCTGCAGTAAACTCTGCGCAGTGATCATGCCCAATGATGGTGGTAGAGGAGGTGTAAATCTGGATTAGATATCAATACTAATTGTGTTGTACTGCAAAGCCCAAAACGAATGTTACCGTCAAACAATGAAAGGAAAACATTTATCGTCACAGTTTGCAGCCCCTTGGCAATTTGCTGCTGCGTGAAGGCCTCTCAATGCAATTTGTTCAGGGAATTTCGTTTGACCATACTTCACCCCAAGCTGTGTCTGAGACGAGGCTCAAAAGAAAGCCGTCTCTGGTGTGGACCAATCAGTTTCAAGAAGAATGCATATATTATCAGAGTGTTTTTTTGTTTGCATTAAGACCACAAGTCTTGTGTTTAATGCACACATGATTCCTTGTAAAAAGGTTTAAGTTTTGTTGCCAGAAAAAAACGGGAAAACCCTTTTATTATACTTTGGTACTGGCAAAGGAGGTCTAATGATGTAGATTAGGTCAGCAGGTTTATAGCGCAGTGCGCTAACCGCGGCACCACCACTCCACCATATTAATAACTACATCAATATCGATGATTTACCCAGGAAAGCCGAATGAGTGATTGGCATGGGAGAAGAAACGAGTGCCCTAAGAAGACTCACTGCTGGTTTTTTCACACCTGATGATGATTGCTTGTGTTGCAGTCGAAACGTCGTGAGAATTTAATTGTTTTTTTTTATTTTATTGTTTCCCTTCTATGTGACTTTACCGAAAGAATCAAGAATACGACTCACTACTCATACTAAGGGATAATATCAGCGCACAGATCGAACCAATCCACAGGCTCAATCCGGCCATCGGACCAAATCTGTGGACTGCACCCATTGCTGCACCCATTGCTGCACCCATTGATGTTGTGCCATCGACCGGGACTGTCCAGCCTTGGCAGCTCAAGGGCCACCAACAACTTGTTTTACCACTCATCACCTCGATCGTATTCCTGATCGTGCTGTATAATTATATGTAACTATGATATTTATATTAGCTCAAGTTGTAAGGTATGTGTGTTGGTCAGAAAAACAAATATCAGGTAAAAAAATAAATAAAGTAAAATATCGTTTTCGCTTCACGTTTCGGCTGAAAAACCTTAGACCAAAAGTAGTCAACGAGTTACATCACTTTCACGTCTCGCCCGCAGTAAATATTTTACTCAGACAAGGGCGGCGCAGTGGCGAGCTGTTAACTACCTCGCCTGGTAGACAGGAGGTCGTGGCTTTGATTCCGACCCTTACGCCTGTTAATTTGAAGTCTGCATGTCTCTCTCCACGTGGTCACGTGAGGTTTTCTCTGGGTTTTCCCTCCACATTTATAAACAACATTCGTTTAGAATATTTTACTGCTATAAATTTCTACATGATGATAAGCCACGTTTGTTGAGCTGCCATTTGTGGCCAGGTCGCTTATGAAAGAGAGCTACATAGCTCAGTGAGCCTTACCCGGTAAAATACCAAAAGAAAAGTTTCTATTTCGATGTAAAGCTTTCGTGACTGCATGGATTCATCTTCTTGGTTCTTTAGGTAAAGTCACGTAGAAGGGAAATAATAAAATAATAAAAATAAAACATGATAACATTTATTTTATTATGTTAAATAAAACATAATTATATTTATTTTATTATGTTTTATTGAAATTATAAAAATAAAACATAATAAAATGTATTTTATTATGTTTTATTTTTATTATTTTATTACTTCCTTTCTACGTGACTTCACCGAAGAACCAAGAAGATGAAAAGTTTCTAGTTTAATTAATGCCGCTCCTCCCTAACTCTCGGTTTATCCCTGGCAATTGTAAATCTTATACTTTCAATTAGCGGAGAATGCATTTTCGGCGAAACGGTGACATAAAACTAGTTAATTACGGGTAGTAAGAGTAGACGTTGGTGCGTCTTTATGCCTTTCCCCCACCCACTCTCCCAAAAAACATAAAGTCAGTTCAATCCCCTTGCATAAACAACGTAGCAAGACGCGCTAACCCCCGGCCACTGTAAACAGATTTTTCCACTTGGAACTCTCGGCTCCTCTGCTGCAGCCGTGCGTGGGTGCGCACGCGCGGACCCCTGGCAAGTAGTTGTCGCCTCTGGGCCTGTCACCTTAGCCAAGACGCAGTCAGGGCCCACTCGATTTGCTAAACGTTTTTTTAATGTACAACTTTGCTCAAAACGGCCCTGGCGAGAGTGTGGCGACGGTTGAAACAAAGTACTCCGCTGTGTTCAATTAAGCCGAGTGAATGTTGAGTGTGTCGTCGTGGTCTTCGTGGTCGTGGTGGTGGTGGGGTGTTTTATTTTTTTCGCCCGCACAAAAATTCACGATTTCATGTCGGTCGGCCTTTCCTTGGCCGTGCCAAGCCGACGGCTCTGGCAGGCGGGGAACAAAAGTGCGTTGCTATCTATGTGTGTGTGTATGCTAAGTGTGTGCATGCTATGTGTGTGTGTATGCTAAGTGTGTGTATACTATGTGTGTGTGCATGCTATGTGTGTGCATGCTATGTGCGTGTGTATGCTAAGTGTGTGCATGCTATGTGTGTGTGTATACTATGTGTGTGTGCATGCTATGTGCGTGTGTGTATGCTATGTGTGTGCATGCTATGTGTGTGCATGCTATGTGTGTGCATACTATGTGTGTGTGTATATACTATGTGTGTGTGCATGCTATGTGCGTGTGTGTATGCTATGTGTGTGCATGCTATGTGTGTGTGCATGCTATGTGTGTGCATGCTAAGTGTGTGTGTGTGCATGCTATGTGTGTGTGTGTGCATGCTATGTGTGTGCATGCTAAGTGTGTGTGTGCATGCTATGTGTGTGCATGCTATGTATGTGCATGCTATGTATGTGTGTGTGCATGCTATGTGTGTGTGCATGCTCTGTGTGTGTACGTGATGATGTCTCTTTTGGACGCTATGCCGATAACTAAACAGTCGTTTTATTATTATTATTCCGCCTTTTAAAATTCCGCGAGAAAACTTAACCGATTTGTTTATGCATTTGGAAATTTTGATTGTGAAGAAATAATGAGTAATTATTTAACCACAGCCTTCGTAATTATAAATGAAAAGCAGCGTGCTTGTTATCTCAAGTTTTTAAAATGCCCATTTATTTTTAAGTTTAGCTTTTCATGCACTATTGTTCGTGCCGATAATCGTATCCTCTTATATTTCAATACGATTCCACAATTACAAAACGTACTTTGTGGAATTTTCATTAACATTTAAAATAACTAAAGATATTCGATGATGATGATCATAGTAAGAATTGATGGTCATTTTATCAATCCACTTCTGGATGCATGGCCTCTCCATGACGCGTGACGTGTCGATCATGTGGGAGATGTTTAACCATACTTCATCATTCTGGTCAAGCAGGGCAAAGATGTTGTCCGCTACCGGTTCCGATATCACTCGCCAATAATGTTAGCCGTGACCAGGAAAGAAACGTAGACCAATGCACCTGAGCAGCCGTGATGCTGGCAGGATGGCAGAGCGAACTTGGAGGATTCACAAATCAAGGTCAATGTCAATGACCTCAGCCATCAGCTGTGAGTTGTCCAGCTGCACCATTAACACATCCAAAACAGATACATTTTGTTTCATTTGCATTGTGGCCGAAACGTCGTGAGAATTATTTTATTATGTGTTTTTATTTCATTCTACGTGACTTTACCGAAAGAACCAAGAAAATGAATCCCTGCAGTCACGAAAGCTTTAAATCGAAATAAAAGCAAAATAATTGTGTAGTGGCGCGTGACACTTTCTGTAAAACTAATTTAAAAACGAAAAAGTGCGTTCGCGCTGCTGTCTGCTTTTGTTGTTTTTGTTGTTGTTTACAAATGCGTTTCGCCACGAGACGATGCCAACGGTGCAGAAGCGGGGTCAACGTCGCCGTGCGGAAGTAAACAAGAGTCAATCGACGACGGTGTCGGGCTCCGAACTGTTTCAAACAAAACGCCAAAAAAAAAACCCTCTACGCCTCGAATGTTTTAATGGCAATAAAATGCAGAGCTGGTCAACAGAAATAATTGCCTCATTGAACGCAATGCAAAGAGGGGCTAAATAAGAAAAAATAATCGCACGTTTAACGAACGTTCTGATAAATCCAAAAATTGGCTTGCATCCGGTAGAAATGTGATAGAGCTTGCGAGCAGGAATCGATGGCCGTTTGCAATAAAAACATTATTTTGCAGCCCGATCAGACTCGTCAGTGTCTAGACGTATAATTAGGCAATTCTAGAATTTGCGATAAGCGCAGCATTAGCAAGTGCATCTCCTGCAAACGCTGCATTGTAAACTGCCCTCCGCAACGTCCGGCATTATATTAGCACAGAACAAAGATCAGCAAACGCCTCCAGACCCCGACCACGTGACCCTTCGTCTGGGAGTAGCGGCTCTCAGGTCCTCATCATCCCCTTGCAGGCGACGTGATGGTTGCCAGTGCGACACTCCCGCAATTACCCAATTATATTAATGCACGGCGGCGGGGAAAAGCCACAATTTTATGCAAGTCAAAGAAAAAAGGCTTGCGTGTAAACGACCGTTAATCATTTCAACTGCAGTCATTCCAAAAGCTTTCACCAGACAATTGTCTGGTTATGACGATGCCGTGCATTTGGGAGCTGACGCCACTTGCTGGCGGAAGGTGCCTCCATTATAGGGAACTGTCGACAGACCCCTTCATTATTATCCATGGGCAGATTGCCCGTAGGTATGCACTGCACATTTTGTAATATGTTTCCACTTTCCTCTGTCTTGTGCCATACCTCTTAGACGTTTTTTTGGACCTATCTTCCATGCAGGTCAGACGTTTTGGAAGTGGTAGCAGTGCCCACACTTGACTCCACCAGCCAGCAACTTGCAGAACCGATGAACTGCAGTGTAGCCTGAACTAAACTTTTTTTTATTTTACCAGATAATGCCCACTGAGCTGTATAGTTAAATTTCTATTTAAAGCTTTCGTGACTGCAGGGATTCATCTTCTTGGTTCTTTCGGTAAAGTCACGTAGAAGGAAAATAATAAAATAATAAAAATACAACATAATAAAATAATTCTCACGACGTTTCGTCCACAACGCAAGCAGCCGTCTTCAGGTGGAGAACAGGTCTGTCGAGAAGGCAGAGCCATTCAGACTCTTTTCCTCCTACGTGACTTTACCGAAAGAACCAAGAAGAGCTGTATAGTTATTTTTCAGAAGCGACCTGGCCACAATGATAGCTCAACAAAGTGGCGTATCACGTGCACATGTTTCCCAGCCAAATACTCGAAAAGCATGTTTTTAAATGTGGAGGGAAAACCCGGAGGAACCAGAGAAAAATACACGCGACCACGGGGAGAGCATGCAAGCCCCAAATATACGGGTGTCAGGGCTCAGGATCGAACCCACAGCCTCCTGTATGCCAGGTGAAGTCGTGAACATGGCGCCCCGTTTATACTGCTGGGTGAACAGAGCACGGTGTGGAGATTGAAGACACTTTTGGCAAGATAATTATCCTGTGGCCTCGCAAAATATTATAATTCAGCAAAATCCGTTGTTGTATAATACTTCTATGCTCCTATGTCTATGCTCCCCGCTATCGCCAACTCGCACTGACCAGCGTGGTGAAGTATGGCCAAACAACCCCCATCACCCACACCGCATGGATAGGCCATCCATCTAGCAGTGAACAAAACGCCGAACATGCGAATAAAATAATATATCCATGTTAGTTTACGCATTTACACATATACGATTCGGAAGAGTTTGGAATAAGCTTTTTGGTGAAATGTTTGAGAGTAGAGTGAGACAGTAGACATGACTTTCGGATCAACAGCCCGAGCATTTGAACGTAGCACGGAACGCACGCAAAGATAAAACAGGGAAGCATAATCACGCGATAATAGAGGTTTATTATTTATTAGATCGCATAAATATAAATGTGTCGTTAAATTTGCCATCACCCGACACAGCTAATAAGTAAGGTTTGTGATGTAAACAAAACATGCCAATGCGTTACTAGTTCAGCACACCGGTGTGTTGGAGAGTAACCACACAACATTTACAATTCGAGTAGCATGATGTTTCGCCGGTAATTACAACCAGCATCATCAGGCGATAGCCAGAGTTGTGGAGAAATCCTCCTCCTGTTTCGGTCTTAAATAGAGGTGGTGGTCAATGTGATGTCGTCACTTGTGGGCCAATCAAGTGGGAAAACCAGAGGGGGGAAGGGGGTTAATGAATGCATATAAATTACAATATATATTCATTACCGGTTGGTAATGGATATCCATAGCGTAATCAACAAAATCATGCATTTGTTAAGCATTCTTTAACGCTTTATCCTCAGACTATTCAATTAGCAATGGCAACTTCACCGTACAAATCTCACGATTTGATCAAAGGGAAATTGTTTGATAAACGTGGCCGTCTTTTTTACGGCGTAAGTTCCTAACAGCGTCACAGAATTTGCTTAACATTTCATTTATATTGATTCATCTTTACACATGCTATAGTGATCACATGTAACAGACAGACAGAGATAATGTGTGAATGCTTAACTGGAGAGCATTGAAAAACACAAAGCCCATGTAGTGCCTGTGCTTGGGAAGTAGTTTGGCGCCTGCTTATAAGGTTGTATGTGCCCATGAGATGAGGTTGACAAAAAGTTACATTTGGCCAACACTGCCCAACAGCTGTGAAACGTATTGAGTCAAGAGTAAGCACAATAGTTTCTTCGGACAAAAACGTGGATTCTAAGCAGAATACCGAAAACAGTAAGATAACAGAAGGAGCAAAAACAACGATCGTACACTTGTACACGTTCCAGCGATAAGCGGGGAAACGTTTTTGGGACACGCGATTGAGGTGAGAGGGCTTGGCAAGTGTGCGCATGACCGGTAAATTGAGGGCGAGAGATCGAGCGCGAGACGGAGAAGTGAGTGTGTGGACAACACGACGAGGAGGTTCGTGTCACGTGGACAGGCGATGTGCAGCGTGTTACACGGAACAAGGGACAGGAAGAGGTGGAGATCCGAGACTGGCCATCCTCATCTCAGCTATCCCAGCCATCTCAGCCATCCCAGCCATTGCAGCCATCCCAGCTATTCCAGCCATCCTAGGCACTATCCCAGCCATCCCAGGTACCAACCAACCCATCTCAGCCATCTGGGCCACCTCAGCCATTCTGAGCCGTCACTGTCCCCGATTGCCCTGTGGGTCGCGATCCGCATTAACGAAACATCGCGGTGTCATCGTCTGTCACGAGCGAAATGCCACCACGGCATGGGCTTCCTCTGCAGCGCACGCAATACGTGGCACCGTGCTTTAGTCACTCCCGGCCGCCAATCTGATCATTCGTTGCCAGGAGTCTACGTGCTAAAGCAATTATCTCAATACGAGGTTGCTTAATATTGTATGTAAACCAAACGAATGAAAAACAGAATGTTTTTTTTTACTGGCGTTACACCAAATTATCCCTTCGTACGAGGTGAGGCGGTGATTTATTGAAAGCACACACCATTGAGTGGAAAAAATACTTGAGGTTTATTTTTTATTTTTCTCCTAACAAGTAGGAGGACATGTTTTTAATATACAGCATATATCTTTTCCAAGCGAAAAAAAAAATAACCCACTGCCGCTCATTTATAATTTAAGACTTAATAACCCCATCGTTCAGTGATGTCACACAGCACACTGCCGCTTGCTAAGGAGGGGAATCAAAACGATGAGGTCGAATGGCGGCAACAGCAGCAGCAGTGCATGACACGGCAGCCGCCACTGTGAGATGAAGCTTCCCGCACAAAAACTCCTCCTCGCCTGTGCGGCGAAGACGGAGGGCTGCCATATCGCGTTTGGTTGGGTGGTAACATTCTGAGCTCCCCCATCTATAACACTATTAAACCATTTTTTTTATTTTACTAGGTACAGCCCACTGCACACTGAGCTGTATAGCTCTTTCCAGATGTGACCTGGCCACAAATGACAACTCAACAAAGTGGCTCATCACGGGTAACTTTTAAGAAGTCAAATACTCTAAACGCAAGTGCATTCTAAATGTGGAGTGCAAAAAACGGAGGACCCGGAGAAAAATCCACTCGGCCACGGAGAGAACATGCCAACTCAAAATATAGCACCGTCAGGATTGGAATCGAACCCACGACCTTCTGTATACCAGGTGAGGTAGCTGAACAATTCGTCCACCGTGGCACCCCCATGGATTCCCATAGTCAAGTCAAAAGGTGTTGGTATGATATTTAACACCGCTGGCTGGTTTACCTTCAAAGGTCACCTACTTGGCGAACGCCCATCACCGTAAAACATACGCCCGTGCACATCTGCTTCGGTTGAGTGAATCAGCAAACGCTCAGAGGCCCGCCTGCAGCCACTAGAGGGGCTACACTTGTAAGGATATTAAGGATATCCTATGAGCGCTTATAGAACAATTAAGCGATGTGCGTCACTATCGCCTTTCCTCAAATGCACAGGGCGGGGTGGGGGAGCGAGAGCTCGAGCAGAATACGCGATAGACAAAAGCAGATCGCCTCGTCACTCCTTCTGTTGTGCATTCAACATTTGTTTGAAGTTTATTTTGTTACGTTCACCGAGGTTTTCGTTCGCCCCCCTTTGGCGGCGACGCGGCCCTGGCGGCGGCGTTCGCCGTTTGTTGCAGAAGCTCGTGGTTAGAATTCGGCAGGCCATGCTGGTTATTAGTGTGGTGCGTGTGCGTTCGCCGTAAAACGCTCCGCGCCAGTCTGCCACTCATTGGACGGTAAAGATCCGCCGACGTCATTCTGAAAACGAGCAGGCCATTGTGTGCCGGGCGTCACGGTCCAAATCTGACAAATTCGATAAAAAAATGGCACCGCAAATTACTCAATTGGGATTGTGCGCAGCGTCGTGGCCCCTACTGTGAAATCACTGCAGGCTACGACGATGAATCGCAAGCGCCTTTGTTGATAGCCTTGCACTATAAGAATGGCGCGGATACAAAATGTACCAAATTGTTATTATTTGAAACATCCATTCGGAGTGAGGTGGGACATGGACTGCGGGGGTGTGGAAGGAAAGGATGAGTGGGTATGTGATTGGCGCCGCGAGCACTCACTTCTTGCCGCGGGGGTGATGTCGCACGTACTCCCCGATGTCGTGCGCCGCCACGCTCAGCACCTGCGGATCGTCGGAATGCCTGGAGGAGGTGGTTCAAAATCCTGCCGCACCCGACGCGAAGAAAAAAGAAAACGAAACAGGAGACACGAGTGACGCCGAAGCCAGGCGAGGTGCGGCAATCGTCAGTGTCAGCTGTACAGCCGCCGTGGGGGGCCTGGGTGTTGGGGGTACCGATAGGTGCCATGGGTACTGATGGTGCCGTGGGTGTTGTGGGTGCCGTGGGTGTTATGGGTTATGTGGGTGTTATGGGTGATGTGGGTGATGTGGGTGCCGTGGGTGCCGTGGGTGTTATGGGTGATGTGGGTGTTATGGGTGATGTGGGTGATGTGGGTGCCGTGGGTGCCGTGGGTGTTATGGGTGATGTGGGTGTTATGGGTGATGTGGGTGATGTGGGTGCCGTGGGTGTTATGGGTGATGTGGGTGTTATGGGTGATGTGGGTGATGTGGGTGCCGTGGGTGCCGTGGGTGCCGTGGGTGTTATGGGTGATGTGGATATCCAGACATCCTCAGAATGTCTGCATATGGCTAAGAGTCACCCAGAAACTATTTAGACAAGAATCTATGGGGTTTTACGTCTGTGATTTGATCCCTTCCACAAAGTGACATAAATACTCGGTATGCTGATGAACGGTGGTGGTGCTGGTCCAATGAAGGCATTGAGTGTTGCTTATATTTGGGCCGAGTCCTCTGCTTCCTCCCAATTTATGAACTCCAAGTGAGGTGACACAATAGATGTAGGTAAGAGACAGCGATGAAGCAAGATAAGCGAAATGCAAGCCAAGTGAGATGAAAGCTGCAGACACGATATAGACGAGAGAGATGAATTAGTGTTTATGTCATTGACTTCTTCCGTTTATTAGGACCTGAATTTGAGCTGATATTTGGTTAATCCCGGTGCCGAGTCAGGCGGCAGCAGTGGGTGGGAGACGGTGGCCCTTGTGGCGGTCGCCCCAACTGTCACGTGCTTTCATGTTACCTTAAATGCTGACAAAAGCCGTCACCTATGGTGAAGTGGACGTCGTCAATTCTCAACCAGATGTGATGAGTAGAGGAGACGGCAGTTGCGTAGATTTAACGTAGCCATCGTTCTCCTCTTATCCGTGAAGTGGAAGCCCAACTTTGCAGATCCCACCCGTGAGCTACCCGACAGCCACCGGGAAAACTCGTTCGCTAAGCAGCGGCAAGATTTCCCCGGCTTCCTTGAATTCGTGGGCTCCGTGCCGGGGCTACGCCGGCAGTGATGGTGTCCCACGTGGCCTAAAAGTCATCACCTGTCCAGTGTTTAGATCAAGGTCGAAAGAAACTGATCTTTATTTTTATTGCCGCGGGTCGCGCAAAGCCACTCTCCAGGTCAAATCAACCAGACGAATGGTCTTGCCGGCTCGGAAACGCATAAACACGTGTGTCATGGGACACATTAGAAACGCCCCAGCGCACCAGCACGCCGTGGTACATTGACGTTACTATACAGTGCATGTTACATTTTATGAGATATATATAAAAACTCCATATCGTTTGCCTTAGCTCATTATTATTGCACAAACCACTGGTGCATATTTTCGCTGTTGCACTGTACGGCTCTGCGATTTCGGGTTTCTACCACGAGTTTGCTCCAGGGGCTGGGAGCTTCTTCAGCAATTCAGTTCAGATCCTGAATAGCAATAATTTAGAATGTGTACCGTGCGCCGTTGTCGTTCATTTTCAGACGGGGAAGAAAGAAAGAGAAAGATTCAGAAGCGCTGGAAGGCAGCTAAAACCAGCACCCAACAATTGCCCAAGCTCCGTGGTCCTATATGTACGTATATACTTTTGTTTTTATTGTTTTTCTTTCAACTCAACACGAGCCTGATTTAAAGCTCTGGTCACCGAACGAAGGGGGGGGGGGGGGGGACGGGACAGAAATTCCTCGAAAAGCAGCCCGAGTTCGACGCGACAGCACCCCAATCAAGGGGGCAAACTGGCCCCTGTGATCCGACATCGAGATGTTTGGCCGACGAAGAAGCTGCCAGCACGTGGAACGCGGTGTCAGTGCATCACGCGGAACGACGCGTGGCACCACACGAGCACACAATCGGAGAGCTTTCGTGCGGGGCAATGTTGTTTTTTTTAAGCGTTGCGCCCATCTTCCCCCGGCTGCCGCACAGGAGGGACTCGAGACTCATCGACTCTTTGAATTTATCAACAGGATAGGATAGTTTAACACGTAGGCTTTCGCGACCAATGTTATTCATAATCAACGTTGTTGGGTTTAGATCGCGTTATTTATAAATGTGTCGTAACCCTCCACCACCCGACACGGCCAATCAGTAAAAAAGTGTCACGTTGACAAAAGACAAATAGTTCACTGCTTTAGCCCACCGGTGTGTTGAAGCCACAACATTTACAATTTGAGTACTGTAAATGTTGTGGCTTCAACACACCGGTGGGCTAAAGCAGTGAACTATTTGTCTTTTGTCAACGTGACACTTTTTTTACTGATTGACCGTGTCGGGTGGTGGAGGGTTACGACACATTTATAAATAACGCGATCTAAACCCAAAAACGTTGATTATGAGGAGAGGATAGGCAGACAACACGTCGCCTCCATGCATCTGTCTCTACGCAATGAAACAACAACAACAACAATCGAAGTATTATTTACCCAACCAATTATTCCCCACGCAGTCTGGGAGTGAATAATTGCAGCAGAATTGATTTAGCCCAAGCCTCTGAAACTATATCAGTGATCAGCACTGAACGCTTTTTTAAAGGCACAAAAGCGTGAGTTACGTCGATTGTGGGCATGCAATCCGAGCTATGGATCACGCAGTAAACCGCTGTGGTCTGAGCTCCTTCGACAGAGTTGGAGGAACCGCAAAACATACACGAAATCTCTCCCGAAGTCCTCTCGTGGCTAGCAGACCTTTGCATCTAGCTCCGAAACGTATTGGTGCCATACGCAGGAATAAAATTCCAAGGGGCATGCACGTGAGGGCCTTTCTGATTGCAATTATTTAATCCCCTTTGTTAATCCATACTTCACCACGCTGGTCAGTATGAGGAGGGGGGGGGGCGGGCAGGGGTGCAGGACCGGTTCAGATATCAACCACCACTGATGTTACCCGTTACCTGGAACCGAAACTCAGGTTGCCAGGTTAATTTTCACCACGCAGTGTGTTAACCACTGGAGATAACGAATTACACTTCCAGAACCACCATGTTCGGCGCGCAATAATCCACGTACGTATGTTGAACCTCTTTAGCACCATACTCTTAGGTTTTTTCGGTAAAGTCACGTAGGTAAACATTTTTTTAATAAAAGTTAAATAAAAATTACGACGTTTCGGAGGCAACACACTTGCAAGCGTACTGTGACGGTTCCACCTGAAGACGGAAGCTTGTGTTGCCTCCGAAACGTCGTGGTTTTTATTTTACTTTTATTAATTTTAATTAAAGTTTTTTTTTATTTTTTACCTACGTGACTTTACCGAAAAACCCTAAGAGTATGAATCCTTGCAGTCACGAAAGATTCTAATCTAGAACTCTTTAGCACCGTAAAGATGCCAACCGTTGCAGACGAACATTTCCACGTTTCTCAAAGACTCGCTGAGGAACCCAACATCAGACACAGCCTGTCGCCGCGGCCAGGTGTTCAGCTTAAGCGAGTGAACGTGGGCGAGTTCCCGTCTGCTGAAACGAAAGGCACTTTAATCCCGTCGTACGCAGACACCTACGACTTTCAAACGAGCCGAGGAGCGGCGATGCGAAACGCCACGCGCCAAACCGTCACCGGCCACAGCACGGGTCAAAATGTTAATACACACGAAGGTATGCGCCGTCCCGGGATCCGTAATAGTAATGTGTCGGCCGAATGCAAATATCGGCTGACAAGTCTGTTCCAGATTATACCCGGGGTCACGTTCCATTACCGAGTCGGTTTGCTGCCTTTTTTGTAATTAATTAACAACACAGAAATGAATGACAACCGTTTCGGGAGAGATATAAATGTGTGTGTGTGTGTCCATCTCGATGAGCGACGTCTGACGTTTCGCATTACTGCCGGGGTCGACTATGCTCACTTGAGGTCGTTAGCGACGATGTCGCCACAGGAATACAAATGTGATTGCTCGTTAGGATGAAAAGCTCCCGAGGTCGGCGGGTAGGTAATATTTTTATGGCGTTATTAAAGAAATGTTATAATGCTGTAGAAGGGTGCGTTTTAGCAACGCACATTTTTAAAATGTTTTTCATTGGAAACGGGGATGTACTATATATGTAAATGCGTGCAAGCCACTTTTGCTCGTGCTCATTATACGTACGGTCACGTTATTACCCCTCATCGCTCTCGCCGTGTGTTTCTTTCACTTCAACTAGCAATTCGTAACAAAATGACATTCTCACCTTTTTTTACTGGGTGCTGTCTTTACAGTGGCAATTTGTTCTTAATTAAAGTGGCATTAATTAGGTGGTTTTCAGTGTTTGACGATTAGAAACCATACATAAAGTTATAAATTGAAACCTTTGCAGCGCCTCTGGGCATCGTAAAACTTTAAAAGGGGAGACTGGAATAATTACACAGTGAAATAAACACTTTGGAGAAATACTTTTTTTGGGCCGAAATTATTTAGCGCGGGCGATTAATGGCGCGACACCCCTTTAAGAAAGTGCCACTCCCAGGTTTTATTTCAACGATATTCTGAAGTTTATGTTTCACACAATAATGCCGCTACCACCTTCAAATCACATTACATGGGACTCTTTATTGCTGGCTTAATTAAAACAAATTGATCTGGTCTGCCTTTTTTTGGCTCCTCGCGGTACACTTGGGCGGCGGGGGGGGGGGGGAGCTTGTGCTCGTTTGTCCAAGGCAAGGCAGGTGGCTTCACGAGCAAATGGACCAAGGGGGTAAAAGGTGCAGTCCTGCAACTGCTTGCCCGCGCCACTGCTGGTGCATGTACGTGTCTATGTAGGTTGAACTGTGCCCCCTGCTATGGGGGCACATAGGCACAGTAGGGGGTACAGCTGGGTGCATCTAACATTCGTCTCAGTCAGCCAACCCATGACACCTGGATCTGTCCCGAGACCTCCTCCTCCTGTCAGCGAGCCTTCGACACTTCACGTGGCCTCAAAGTGCGCCTGGCCTGGCACAGGTGACGTGGGAAAAGGACAATAAACTAAACACAAAAAGCAGTTCTAGACAAACTATAAAAAAAATAATACAGAACCTCCAACAGAGGGAGCACTAGACAGCCCTTCTAGAGCTCATTGTCGGCCTATTCTTCTGTGCAGGCCACACTTTTGCCCCCATCGCCCGCGACCTGCCAATCGACTCGCTCCATCGGTTTGTTCAGAGGCAGCGGAGATTCAAGAAAATGGCGTCGCCGTTCCAACTGCCGGCAAAATTCTCGATTGCAAGTCCAGTGTGTTAGCCGTTAATAGCACAGCAGCGTCGCACGAGATTATTAAATAGATTTCTTTAAAATCCATTCTGCTGTTCTATTTGTAAGTGAGCATTTGTGTGTACGTGTGTACTCATGCGTGTGTATGCGTGGGGGAACCGGTAATGTAGCGGTTAGTGCACGGCACTACGAGCCTGGCACCCTGGAGTTTTGGTTCCTGGCCACGGCTGACTTCAGTGACGACTGTGAGTCCCGGTTTTGGACATTCTCTCGGTCGACTCAACCTTAAATGAGTACCTGACTGGGTGTGGTGCAGCCTGCAGCCTGCAGCAGCACCTCGTGCGCCCTGCCGGCTTTCACAGACGCTTGCGAACAGCACTTGCACC
Organism: Lethenteron reissneri; assembly: GCF_015708825.2. Lineage (NCBI taxonomy): Eukaryota > Metazoa > Chordata > Hyperoartia > Petromyzontiformes > Petromyzontidae > Lethenteron > Lethenteron reissneri. The sequence goes on along the minus strand of NC_083820.1, from coordinate 10,849,371 downwards.
AGGACAGTGATATTTTTAAATGTACCGATTTTCAATGAGAAAACGTGCGCATTTGTGTCTTTCGTTCACAAAGTCCTGGTCCCAAAAGCAACGTTTGTGGGAAATAATATCCATTTTTTTATACTTTTTAGGCATTAGCAATGAAAAATACCCGGAAAAAAATGGTGTTACATAGTGATAAATTAAAGCCGCATAAATGATCATCACTGGGAGTGCGTCGCCCGCAGTGCACATGAATATGCATTATTTACCACTCGTAAGAGGAAATGCATTTTAATAATCAGCATTAATTGCTCAACCACCATTGATTAATGCCAGTTAATTACGTGTTTTGTCACACACACACATATTGTATAAATAAATGAATACCAATTAACAGCCTTTTTCATATCCACAGCTGGGTAAGGCCTCCCTCTTGTTGTCCGTCAGGAATAATTTTTTACCGTAATTCAACACTTTGGTCAGTGAGATTTTATGAAGTTGAGGACCGGTTCAGCTTGGGATATCACTCTGAGCCATGGCAGGGAATCAAACGCAGGTCACCGCGGTTCATAGCACAATGCTCTAGCCACTGCAACCACTCCTCCCTCCAACTATTGTTGACCGGGGATATCGCACAAACGGCTCTCCCCCATAATGACATCTTGATATTCAGGTAGATAACACACCTGTCAACCCCTTATCAGTGCCCTACCTTATTACAGGGCAATTCAGACCTTATTGGTCACCCCGTGTCCTTATAAATCTCAACGTTCATCCTACAAAGTCCCATCACAAGTGAGAAACACAAACATTGTATTGAAACGGCTGTACGCCGTATGGACCTGAAAACTCAATTTCCCTGTACAAGAATACGGGTGAACCGTATGGGTGACATGTATGAGATAACTAACTTATAATGTTCACGTATACACTATGGCTTGATAGTAAAGATAAAGGTACAGCACTGCAATGTCTTGTCCATGCCACTGCTGTTGGAATGACCTCCACTTTAGAAAGCTCAAGGGAGCCTTTCTATAAGGTATTTGGCCTATTCTTCCACACTGGTCAGATAGGCCAGATTAAGTAGTAAATCGTTTCAATGTTTGGATCAATCGTTTCAATGATCATTTCAATGATTGATCCGCAATGAACGAACACATTCACATGGGCAATATACTTTCGCCTACACGCAGAAATTCAGTTTATCACTTTGTTTTCAGGAAAGGCTTATGCTGCTCGTAACCTGCTTACTCAAATTTCAAGTGCTTGGTGCAGCAGACCCTGTTATTGCCTTCGATATCTCAACAGTCTGGCAGGACAGTGCACATTATCAGAGTTATGTCTTTTGTTTGTATTTATGACTGTAGGTATTGCGGTCTATGCAAACATGACTCCTTGTAAAAAGGTGTCAGTTTTGTTGCCAGATAGAAGGGTAAAGAACCAATTATCATATTTTTACTGGCAAATGAGGTCCCCATTGTGTAGTCTGGCAGCAATCTATTTTATCAACTAATCCACGCGTAATCTTCCATAAACTATATATAGATATATGTTTTGTTATGAAACTAATTGTTTTACTCGAGCATTTTTTGCTTGGTGACAAAAAAACGAAAAGAACATCGCTTAACCACTACCTAAGCCTGTTACCAAGATGCAGCAGCTGCCCGTTCAGAAAGTTTGAAACTGTTCTTCGAGTTTTAATGATCGCCAGCAACACACGCACACACACAGAGACACAAACCCACGCACGGACGTGCTTAAACGTGGCAGCTTGCCACTCAAGATTCAAGTTTGTTATTTTTGTGGTCCCGTCTCCTGCTCTCATTCGTTTGCCTGTTAATCTGGAGGCAAGGCGAGTTTAAAGAAACCCGCTTGACAGTTACCGGATGTTTGCCGACTGAGTTGAAGAATGCATCTCAGTCAATAGACACACAGAGAAAGAGAGAGAGAGAGAGTCACCGTGTCGAGGTACAGATGCATAGCACGAGAGGAGGAGGAGGAAGAGGGGAGGGAAGAGGGGGGGGTCTTGAGCAGCGTGTAAATATGAATACGTTACAACGACACTCTCCGCAAGTTGGCTTGTACACCAAAAGCGTCCACGTTGAGAGGAGAGGCACAATCCCAGAAGCCTGACACATACTTTTCCCCATGCACATTGAGTGCAAACCTCGGGAACAGGAAGACAGCCTCGATGGCCTTGCACAATTAGGATACATGTATTCCTGCCGTTAAAGTTTCTGGCACGAAAACATTCGCAAAGAGCAGAAGCACAATGTGTGTGCGGTGCCGGGCACCTGGCATACTGTGCTCAAATAAATCGGAAATGAAACCAACTAATTGGCTCAACTAAAACCGTCCCCCGCAGCGCAGATGGCCAAGTGCGCACAGCTATTACCCCACGCATAGCGCCCCCGTGCCAACTGGGCAGACAGCTGGCATTCGATTGCTTGGAGCACCTGACTAAATCACTAACATTAAGCTGGCAGCAAGACAAAAAGGACTCGGACTACACAACACGGCCATGGCAAGAGGCAATCTTCTGCCCCATTACCACCTTCGCCCGTCACGAGGCACAAACGCAGGGGAGGGTGGGGGGGGGCGAGGCTTCAGCTCGTCCCGTCACTCACTTGAGCAGCTCGTAATTCTTCTCGTTGAGCCGAGCGGCGTTTTCGCGCCAGAACTTCTCCGACTTGTGCACGGGACTCCACTCCAGCCGGCCTGCCTTCAGCTCCGCCGAGTACTCGTCGAACGAGCTGCCAAAACAAAAACGAGGGCGGAGGTAAGGGAGTAGGGGGCCCTGCGGCTGCTTGATCGTGCCACTGCTGCTGGTGGGAGGGCCTCCAGAAGAGCCGTGTGGACCGTCGGCCCACTCTTGCACGCTAGGCTGGGCGTTCTTCGGCCAAGGAGGAGAAAATAGCCGCACGTGTCCTTGCGGTGTCACTATTCATGCTGCTGTTTTGGACAGAGGTGAGGGCAGGTGGCGGCGGGGAGGGGCAGGAGGCAATTTAATAAATATGCCCAATGTTTAAAATTACACACCGGGAGATTGAATCGAACCGTCGACCTCCAATTGTACCAACCATCCCTTTTTAGACGCTCGAATGACACCAACCACCGTTTTCTCTGAGTCTGTTTCATACGAAAGATAATTTTTTAAAATTCATGAATCTGCTGCTGAATGAAGACCTCGCGACGCCGTGTCGCTCGGTGAAGGGGGGCGGTTGCGCAGGACCGGTTCAGATGGCGCTCACCACCGATGTTAGCCGTGACCGAGCGTCGAGCTCAAATCGCCGGGTTCGTAGCGCCGTGCGCTAGCCAATGTGCCACCACGCCATCCCGTTAGTTACGTTTCGAGAAAATACGATTATAATTTGTTCGTGTCTAACCCTGACTCTGAAAAGTGTTATCCGCAAGCGCAAATATTCCAATACAAAATATTAGTATTATTAGCCTCTTTCACCGTTGGAACACTCGCATTGACCAACACCACCGCCTGCACTCTAAGCCCGTGAACGGGTCTGCAATTATATAATTCATGAGCTGCGTTGCCATCAAACTATTCCTCCCAGTAGTAGTAGGTTTTACCCTTTCAACTGGTACAAAAACTGACACCTTTATACAAGGCATCATGTTTGCAATAACCACAACACAAGCAGTCAAAATGCAAGCAAAGAGAAACAACTCTGATGATGATAATGATATGCACTGTCCTTGAAGTTGATTGGTCCACACCCAAGACAGCTTTCCTTAGAGCCTAGTCTCCATTGGTGTTGGACCAATCAACTTCAAGGACAGTGCATATCATTATCATCATCAGAGTTGTTTCTCTTTGCTTGCATTTTGACTGCTTGTGTTGTGGTTATTGCAAACATGATGCCTTGTATAAAGGTGTCAGTTTTTGTACCAGTTGAAAGGGTTAAAACCTACGACTATATTTTGCCACTGGTAAAGGAGGTCTCATAGTGTATTCCTCCCAGTGCAAGTTACACCAGAAGAGAGAGGAGTGGGGGGGGGCTTTCGTTTTCGAGCCAAACAACAACGGCGTCCCTGGGCAAAGAAAGGGCGTCCTGCGAGCTGAGTCGTCGTAATGCCATCTAGAACCGGCGCCCCAGTGGGACGTGGACGGTGCATACGGGGGGGGGGAGGGGGGGTGATGAAACACTGTGATAGATTTGTCCGCGCGAGTCTCTGTGTCAGTGTCACGAAGAGAGCATCTGGGTTCGCCAGATAACTCGGCGACAGAACAAAGGTGCTTCGTAAAACATTTATGGAAGTTGCACTTCAGCTCCCCTTCCGTATTAAACACAATCTTGACGCTCCTCAAAGTAATTTAACAGAAGATAATTGCACGAAAACACGCTGGCAAGATTTGACAAGCGTCCCAGTGGCACTGAGACACCAGGACAGCGTTCTAGTGAAGTATTATTTTTTTAATTTTGCTGGTAACAAGTGCAGTTAGTGAGCGCCAGAGCGACAATATTCACAAAAATGTAAATGCGCTCTTTAAATTGAGAGAGCAGAGATAATTGCGCTATTAAGTGCCATCAGTTTCCTTGTCTTTATTTTATTGACTGCACAAGCTTTTTTATTTTTTGCACGGTTGCAATCTTTACGATCTCAATATTGAAAACCGTAAAATATTATCATCTCCATCTCCGATGTGAAAGCGTTTTCATTCCATCTCCCGCCCGAGGGTGTCTTTGTCTCTCTCTCGCTCTCGCTCCGTTTTCCCACCTCAAGTCGTGCACGCTCTCTCCGAGCTTCTCCAGCATGAACTTGATGTCCTCTACCACGTCCTCGTCCTCAAACTTCTGCTGTTCCAGGTTCTCCAGCTGCTTGAGCACCTGGTGAACGGTTCAAGCGCGGCCAACGTTGGTGGTGAAAGTCGACTTGGGGAAAATACAACAACAACAACGACAACAGCAACCGTCATTCGCCACGAAGTGGCGGTGACGTCCCCACGGCGCTTGTGCCAGGCTATGTGCACGTTAAGGCCACGTGAAGTGTTGAACGTCCGCTGGCAGGAGGTCACGGGACAGACCCAGGTGCCATGGGTTGCCTGACTGAGATGACTGGCTGATGCACCACCTGTGCCCCCTACTGTGCGAACTTGCTGTGATTTAGCCACCCAGCGCTCCGCTCGTTGTTGTGAGCGTCGCTCCTCTGCCCTCCGTTGTTGCTGGAGGGTGACTGCCTCCCACTGCCCAGTAGCGTCCTTCAGGAGCCGCCTTCATAAAGGCCGATCTTGGCGCCGCTGGCACCAGTCCACTCAGCTCCACATCCTCCTGTACCACATCACTCCATCTCTTCTCTAGCCCATGCCGCGCGCGTTTAGCCCCCTCTATCCGGCCAAACAAAAGCTGTTTAGTCAGGCGGTGGCTGGGCATTCGGGCTACATGACCCAGCCAAAACACGCACGCACACACACAACACTGCACACGCACACGAGGTAGGCAGCCAATATTCGCAAAAGTAATTAATTAAAACGGATTCTCAGTCTCACAAAACACACATCGAAAATGCACGTTTAACAACGTTTTTAAAATGTGTGCAAATAGCATGCGGATGCCCTCTTTATGTTGAATTCTCTTGGGTGCAGTGAGGTAGGAGCTTGGAGAACCGGCCAAGAAAATGACAACAGCAGGATTCCAATTGCGTCTGAATTTGGGCTCTGCGTGGTGATAACGAGAATTGGGAGTCATTTTTTTTAAATGCTTCGACATTTGATGTCTAAGAGCTCCTCAGCCAGACGAGAGATGCAGCCAACCCACACACAAGCACAATTAGCAACAACGACAACAACAAAAAACACTCAACGCATTCGCCAATAACACTATGTGTGTGTCTTCTTGGATCTTTCGGTAAAGTCATGTAGAAGGGAAACAATAAAGTAATAAAAATAAAACATAATAAAAAATAAAATAAAATAATAAAATATTATTAAATATTTATTTTTATTATTTTATTATTTCCCTTCTACGTGACTTTACCGAATGAACCAAGAAGATGAATCCCTGCAGTCACGAAAGCTTTAAATCGAAACTATGTGTGTGGACTAGAAAGGACAAAAATACGTAATCGGCGACATTTCGGGCAAGGAGCCTACTTCACAGCGGATACATGGAGAGGCAGGAGAGTCAGTTTGAATGCGAGTCGGGGACTCTACTATGCACGACGGGGGTGCAGGATGGTAATTAAATGTCAGCAACGTTTCCGTGGCAGGACCCCCCCCCCCCCCCACCGATGGAAGACCCCCACAGAGAGGGCACCAACGAACACCTCCCCCCAACGAACACCCCCCCCCTCCCACACGTGGACACGGCCAAGCACCGACAGTGCCCCCCTCCCCCGCCTACCCCCCGCCCCTCCTCCCCCCCAAACAAACCATCGACACGTTGTACCAGGCCTGTGCGTTTCACAGCAATAAAAAAAAGTTACAACAGGAACAATATGAAACAAAAATGTCGAACAAAGTTTTGACCCTCGATGAAGGTGAAACGGCGGGATGTCTCGGGCAGCAATGGGGGGGGGGGGGTCGGAACTGGACGCACCTTGCACTGGATCATGGTGAGGGCGAACTCGTGGCGCGTCTCCTTTTCCACCGCCTGCGACAGCATGTTCTGCAGAGACACAAACGCCAGGGAATCACCGGTCGCGTCCACGTGCCGCCATGTTTTTCCTCCTCACTCCCGCCGCCCGGTCCAAGCCTCGGTCTCAACCGAGCAGTGTTAATGTTTGTTTAATTCTCGATTGAAAATGCACCTCCGATTAGCGCGGTTGGCTACGTACGGTGCGAAAGAGGTTCAACATACCACCATTGGAACCTCCTTTGGCAGTAGCAAAATATGATAATTGGTTTTTTACCCTTTTATCTGCCAACAAAACTGACACCTTTTTTACACGGAGTCATGTTTGCATTGGCCACAATACCTGCGGTTGGAATGCAAAAAAACTATTGTGGTCAATGCAAACATGACTCCTTGTAAAAATAAAGTGTCAGTTTTGTTGCCAGATAAAAGGGTAAAAAAAAACAATTATCAGCTTCAAAATACTTCAGATACAATTGGGAAGGCCACAGATGGTCGATCGACAGGTGGCGTGCGGCGGGGTAAAGTGTGTGTGATCCCACCTCTTCCAAGACGTCTGGCCAGCGTGGCGAGTGGGCCCCATGTACTGGAGAGGTGATGTCTAAGAGCTCAATTTAGTGGAGGCGCTTCCGTCACCAGTAGAGTCGATGAGCAATTGCAGGGCTGCGCCTTTAACCCTTGTAGCTAACTGCCATTGGCGCGGTGCGAAATGCATCAACATTCGCGGGGCAATGCTTTTTTGTTTCCCTGCACGTCGTTGTGAAATCATCAGCAGCGGTTGCTCCTTGAAATAGCGGGCAGTGCAATCAGGCTAAGTAGGTCACTCAGAGCGCTGAGACGGGTAAGTGGGATTGGCCAGGGATGGTCTCCGATGGTCAAGGATAATGACCGAGTGGCAGCCAAGGAATGGATTGCAACCGACAGGAGGTCCAATGGAGCGATGAATTCAGCTCTTGTGCGAACGTGTTGGGCGGATTATAACATTGGAGTGAGAGGCGGCAGTGGCTTTTGGATGCCTTCATGGCTGATGATAATGACGGTAACAATTAGAATGACGATTGGAAGACCACGTTACAATAATTCACGTTTTAGAGCTACTGTTTTGTTGTTATTTAGTTGCTGGGCGTATCATTAAAATGTTTACCTCCACTCAAAATTCAACTACATGAAGGAAAACTTTGTGTTAATGTTCCGTTATATGACAAATATCACTTTATATATGCATGGTGTTCTGAATACTTAATATAAAGCAATGGCTAATTACGTTAATTAGATAGCAGCATATAGCTCATTAGCTGTAATGTATCCTGCAAAAAGTATCCACAAAAAACGCTTGCAAAAAAAAAGCAGGATCACTAAGACTTTAACTTTTAAATTCATATTCGTAGGAGCAAATTCAACTAAGCATTTAATGATAAACATGCCATCATGCAACGCGCAATAATAAAATCATCATCAGCCATGGTCAATCCACTTCTGATGAAAGCCTTCCAAAACCGCCAGCATCTCTCTCTCATAAAAATAATTAACGCGTGTAGATGAACCATGGAGCAAGAGTTAAATGTTTTCTCCGAGGCGTCACTAAACACTGGACCTTAAAAAATATATTAAAATACATTACTCATCAGTAATGCAGAAACTAAAACACATTTTCAGAATTAGTCCGCTATGACCAACAAGCACTTATAATTTATTAAATCCATGAATAATGAAGATTAGATATGACCACGTAGAATTGTTGTGGTTGTGCTCTCCGGCTCTCCAATATACTTTCGGGGTGCTGTTTGGCACGATGCCCGACGTTTCACTGCTTGTACCGGGAGCTCCTTGAGGAAATGAAATGAACAACCTCCCAGCAGCGAGCAGAACGGAACATCGGACACGTGGTACGGCCTGAGAGCACATCGCATAGTCTATAACGCGATTCAGAGCTCGCCGGTGAGTTATCTCCGCAGTTGCATATGCATCTCTGTGCGACGGTCGCGTACTCTGAGTGAAAAACAGGGCATTATGGATGGGAACCATTAACTTCGACCAAACCGTTTTGTGATTGGTAGTTTGCGTTGTACATTTATCAGCGCACTTGAGAGAGAGCCGGTCGATTTCCTTTCTCCGTGCCCCGATTTCATTTGGTCCGCAATCATCAACAAGCGGTGATAAATTCGAGGCGGACACAGGAGCCGTATTTGTTGGCAAAGGGAAGATGGGCCCGTGCAAGGCTACAACGCTGGCGGGCGTGGGCAGCGTGGTCGAAAAATCCACGGTCGTTTGGCAAGCTTTCGGTAAAAAAACAACGCGGCACTGGAGGATGTTTTCTGTGGCTCGTGCCCAGGTGCGCCTTGCCAAGATCCCCAGGCAAGCGAGGCGAGGAAAGCCCGCAAGTGTGACCTCGTTCAAAGGGGTTCAACGCCGCTGAAATAGTTCACTCTCGAGATGAATGGCAGGCCGATGATGGGGTTGTGTAAAAAAAAAGATAATTGATCATTTGTGTGCAGAGACAGGTTTGTGCTTATCTGTTTCGTTATTTATATTCTCCACAATGACATTAATGAATATTTTTGAGTTATGTATTATATAATGCACCATGCAACTGGGAAGCCATATCTTAAAGAGAGGGTCCTTGCCGATGACATCTCGCGGTTCGCCCGCAATGATTTAAGCAAGCCAGACTCTGCTGATGAGACACTGTACGTCGAAACCGGTGCAGAGTTTTCTCGTGCCGAATCAATGCTTGCTGACATTCACCTTTGGAAGGCTGTGGGCACCGATGGGTCGTGTACAGGACACTTTTACTTTTTTTCGTGTGCAGAGACAGACGTTAATATTTGTATCCTTCACAACGACGGTGCTAATTATTATTTTTGTTTAGGGGGGCATATATATATACACCCAGCGGGGGGCACGACATAGCCTATCATCTCATCGAGTCCCTGGCACATAATACTATGCTACACAGTGGCAGTGGGGGTCGCAAAATGCCGATTTACTACCAATAAACCTCAATGACCCGATCGAAGTTAGAGATTTCGATCGGATCATTGGGGGGGCACGTGCCCCCCCCCCCACACACACCTGTGGGCAAGCCTGCACAGTCCTTTGTCGATGTGTAACGCCTCCAGTGGCGGCAGGCGAGCGTATTAAGTGTTTAAGTGTTCATCGCTACTGAAGCAGGCGGGACGTGGGCACAACGAGGTTTTTTGTTATGATTATGGGCGTCTGCCGAACGAGCGATCATTGAAGACAACCCGCCGCTGCTAATAATGATCATACCAACATGTTTGGGGCCGTCCATAAATGACGTCACGTGATTTTGGACGATTTTTGAACCCCCCCCCCTCGTCACACGGCGTCACAAATAGTCAGACCCCCCCTCAAATGTGACGTCACAAAGCTCTGCCCCCCCCAAAAAAACATGCTTCAGATCGCTTTAAACTATTGTCATTGTAGTGCGTAATTAATGTGGCGCTGCACTCTGATGTTGTAGGAAAAAACATTTATCAAAAGTTGTGCATTTTGATGTGACGTCACATTTCTCACCCCCCCCCCCGTCACACATCGTCACAAATGTCTGACCCCCCCCCCCCCCTAGGTGCGTGACGTCATTTATGGACGGCCCCTTTTGACTTCGGGGGGGGGGTCTGAGTGGAGGAGGACAGTCCGCTGCCCCCCCCCCCCCCTCGCGACACTACAGGGGAGCCAGAAAGAAAGGTCATGAGGATACTCCTGGGCAATTTCTACAAATGTCGGCGATCTGATGGCAAGAGTCAACGGTTTCAAGACGTTAACAAATGCACGTGTAGTTTAACTCGTATCATCCATATTATAGGGGACGAGGGGCTGGGTTAGATCGCGTAAATATGAATGTGTCGTTAAAAATCTGGCTGGCCGCCTGATGATGCTAGTTGTAATTACTGGCGAAACGTCGTCCTCAGATTGTAAATGTTGTGGCCTAGCTCTCCAGCACACTGCTGTACTAGAGACGAATTGGCCACGTTCTGTTTACGTGACAAACCTTACTAGTTGGCTGTGTCGGGTGGTGGCGGTTTAAACGACACATTTATATATTTACGCGAACTTACCCAAAAAAACTCGTATCATGAATGCAAATGTGTAATGAACTCAACACATTCGTCAATAACACTGTGGCTTTAAAAGGAAAAACATATATCATAGGCAACGTTCCGGGCAATGCACTTCTTCATAGCACGCAAACAGAGGCCACACACACACAAATAGAGAGAGAGAGAGAGAGTTAGAAGATTTGGAGAGAGCACTGCGCACACCACGGAGCTTGGTGAGAATAACGTTGGAAAATATTTTTTGATGACTAGTTAAAAAAAATGTCAATTGCCATACGAATAGGTAGCTTAATAAGACCACGTGAGCAACAGATTTGATCCGTTTCGAAATCAACTCATGAACATTCAAAGTGAACTTCAGCAAAACGTCGCTGCCGCATTGCATCATGCCGCGTGCGCCAAACATCGAAGCCGCATCAGCAAGTCATTCGATGAATATTGCACTCGTTGTTCTGTTCAAGACACACATTCATACTTATCTGTCGGAGTTTTTTTTTTAACAAACGAAGCCAGGAATTGTGGGACACACACATCAGTTGCAATAACGACGTTGCGAGTGCGCGTGGACATGAATGCGTAGGTGGGTGGTTAGGTAGGTAAGTAAGGTAAAACATACCACGCTAAACTCTTTGGTTCTTTCGGTAAAGTCACATAGGTATAGATTAAATAAATTAGGAGGTTTCGGGCGCAACACAAGCGTCCATCATCACGTGAGACAGGGGTTTACCGACAGAACCAAAGAGTATGGATTCCTGCAGTCACGAAAGCTTAAAATCAACACCACGCTAACTTAATAATTTCTTACCTTTTTAAAAAAATATTCATCTGCACTATTCATTTATTTTTCTCTGTTATGTCTGTCACGGAAACGGCGTCTGGTTTTTATTGATGAAACCCGACTTAAGTGCTTCTTAGCTCACAGGGTACTTCAAAATAAACTAAAACTGAACTGAAGCTGAACTTGGGACATTGGCAACGTCTGACTGCATCTCCACACGACACCACACTGACGGCACACTGATCATCATCCCTCGCCTGATTTCCCCCGAAGATGGAGGAGGAGGGAATACAACAATGACCCCATTCTCTTCGAGGGCAGCATTCCAGTCCCATTCCTTGGCTTGACTCGCCACTTGTATTCAACAAACAAAGATCTCCCGTATAGCTTTCATAGACTGTTGGGGAAAGTGCTGTGAGCGAGCAACTTATGAAGGCAGCAACAGCACACGAGCGGGTGAGTGACCAGCAGTACGCCCAGCCGACTTTGTCTCACTACTAATGGAGATGTTTACACACCGCACCAGGTACTAATTTGAGGCTAAGTCGACCTAGGACCGGTACAGATATTCGTAACCCATGTTGGCCGTGAGCGGGAATCGAACTCGGGACGCCAGGTTCGTAGAGTAGTGCGCTAACCACTACACCACCGCTCCCCAAAGTCAAAGACGGTGGTGTAACGGTTAGCGCTACGAACCTGGCCACCCGGGTTCGGTTCCCGCTCACGGCCACCACCAGTGACGATTATCTGAATCGGTCCTGGGCCTCCCCTAGGTCGACTCAGCCTCCAATGAGTTCCTGGTGTGATGTGTAAACATCGCCACCGGGGAGACAAAGGCGGCCGGGCGTGGTGCTGGCCTTCATAGGTGCTCGCTAACAGCACTTGCCCCCACAGTCTGCTGACACCGCTCCCCACACGCACACCCACCACGCGCACCGCAGGGTTTGACTTCAAAGTGCTTAAAAGTTTGCAAACAAATCTCAGAGACTGCCAGAGTCCCACCCCCCACGGGATGCTTTGACCGTCAGGATCTGTCTAACAAAACGTTACGTAACTGTGACCACACTTTCAAAAGTCTTTAAAACAGGCCGTGAAAATATATATACATTTTTATTCACAGTAGCCCACGAACCACTAATTGCGTACATTTAATATAATCACCCCACGGGTCGAGCTCCGCTGGTCCGTGTTGAGGGGGGGGGGGTGCCATTGCTCTCGTCTCACCACGCAGCAGCAGCAGCAAACGAGCAGCAGCGCCAATGCTGATGAGACTCGCTCACGTCCTCACATTATAAATATGCAGGCCCGTCCATTGCGGGGTGCGGAGCCCGGGGCAAATCCACACTGCGCCCCTCCCCCCAACGCCTTCAAACAAACCCCGTATTACACCCGAAGCACAGGGACCCCCAAAGAGCGAGGCCCAGGGCGGTCGCCCCGATTCGCCATAGCCAAGGGACGGCTCTGTAAATAATCATCTATAAAAATTAAATGTTAGGCTTCTGACCGACACCTAAAAAGGAGACCACATTGCCAAAATAATTTAATTTCTCCACTGGCTACTAATCAAATCTCGGATAAATTTCAATATCATTTTAATAAGGAATCACTTAGAAATAAATATTTTTAAGTCCGGAGTGGATTCACCCCTGCATACTAACATCCTCTCATCTCATCCTACCTCCCTCCACACACTCTCCTGCCTTTCCCATCTCATCCCACTCTACTCCCCTTCATCCACTCTCCAATTCAGAAAACGAAGCTTTCTGTGGAAGCCCTCAGTCCACCTTCGCTCAGTGGGAGATCACTCATTCTTCCCAAATGTCCCCCGACATACTGAAACTCACATCCCACGGCCCATCCGTGCTGTAAACTCCCTACCACTGTTCAATTACCTTACTTTTTCACTGCCTATGATTGTCTGCCTCTCTCTCTCTCCTTTTTAAAATAAATATTTCCACTCTTTCTGCACATGGTCTCGGTATGCGGTTAGAGGCCGCCATGTAAATCCGTATCGTGTTGAGAGCCCCAGACTAAAAAAATTATAATTAAAAAATGTGTTTAGTTAATAATACAAAAAAACATAAAAATTCAACACGCTACATTGGTCTGGAACTGGCTCTGCTCTTTGCAACCCCTTTTCGTGAGCCAGGGGCTCAGGGCCTGCTGTGGAATGTCAGGTGAGTGCACCGGGGGATTCTGAGGATATCTAATACAAATATTGCCCCAATCAGTACGGCACACACACCCACACTGGGGAGCTGGCTATTCATCTCGCACAGTTGCGCACCTCTGACAAGCGCGCAAGGGTAGATGCAAGGGGTCGCAGCCTCCTTCTGTTGTCGGGGAAATCCAGTGCGATGGCTCAAGACCTCGCGGCGCCGCGTGGCAACGACGCCATTTTGATTCTCAATTGTTGTTGCTGCGAATAAAGTCACATTCTTGAGACGCGGAAATTTTTTTTTACGGTAAATTGAGAAAGAAAATCCCCGGGCACAATCAGGTGATGTTTATGTCCCCCCCCCCCCTCCCCTCACACCGTCCTGTCTTGTTGAGCACCATGGAGGTTGTCAATAATTCACAGCCAGCACCATTTGCAAAATGGATGCCCTTACTCCACGTGGGAACCAAACAAGAATCATGCGCGATGCGTAAATGTGAAACTAAGATATTTATAATGGCAAGGTGGAAAGGTCGGGAATGCTACAATAAATAGCAACGACTATACGTATTCATTGTAATCAGCAGCAGCATCTACCATGGTCAATCTACTGCTGGATGAATACCTACACAAGCTGTCACCAGCTGTGATGCAACGACAATCCACCAAGCAACAATCCGGTGTAATATAAAAATGTAAATACGAAAATTGAGTTTACACATGTAGAACAGCGATGATTTGCAAAATTGCATCGCGTTTTTATTTTCCCTTCTATAAATCTACATTTAAATCAGTTTGGCAGGCCACTGCTAGGCGGAAGGCCTTTTTACGTCATGCCAGTCATGGGGGTTGATTGACCAAACTTCACTGCTCTGGTCCTTGTGGGTTGGTAAACAATGGATGGCTCCAGATATCACTCGCCACCGAAAAATATATATTTCAGAGTGACTTCCAACTCCAACGACCATCGAGCGGCTGGAGAGCTCCTCTCCTGTTTGGCGCCTGCTATGGCTAATCCGCAATCCTACAGCAGGGTTCAACCACTGTTTGACTTTCCCCACAAATTGGAACTCAATTCATCACCCCCCCCCCCCCCCCCCACACACACACACACCACGATTTGAACGCTTGAGAACCTTCCTGATGGCAAGCCGCTCAGCTCTACCTCCAAGGCACTCGTCCGGAATTCAACAATCAAAAGCCAATTTTTTTTTTACAATGACACCACGTGTGCTGCTCAGCGGCTGGAGAACGGCGCTAGGAGACGTTTGTTTTCTGTGGACCTCCTGCTTCGAGCTCGAGTCCCGACTGGGATTTGAAGCGAAGATGCAGCGTCGGCTTGTTTTGGAATGATGCGGCGAGTCGCACCGCCCCGCTACAAACCGGCGTTGATGTCCATCAGGGTAAGAATTCTCTTCGGAAATTGAGATGATCCGCCACTCACCTATTGAAGATCACCACTATATCTTTACGTGCCAGAATTGATCAGGATTTATTGCGCTCACCCCCGTAGACCTTTGAATGACTAAATGAACGATCGAATTTTTGAGCCGGAGGGATGACAGATCTAATCATCGACACAGAAAGCTAAGAATTTTTATTGTTATAGACATATCTGCCTGCACAAGGGTCATATTCATCATCATGAACATGATGATGATTGAGATGAAGGCTTCCTCAAGCCCTTGCCATCTCTCACGTATAGAAATAATATTACGAAGTGTAATAATCTCAGTGGTAATATTTTAATCTGTAATATTGTTTATAGGTCTGCAGACAATCGGAGTAGATCCATTGTAGGATTTAACACAATGCTTGCTTTAGAATGAAGCCACGCTGTAGAAAACAGAGCAAAGCTTTTAGACCATCTTTTTCCTTTTTTACGATATTACATTGACAGTGGCACCACAAAGGACAAATAACAAAAACTGAAAGAAAAAAACAGTCAATAACGTCGGTTTAAAATATATATAGTACAAAATATATCGATAATAGGCAATGTTTTGGGCTATGGCGCTTCGGCTATGAAGAGCCCTTGCCTAGATTGTCACCCATATATATATAAACTTTATAGGGCAATGTTATTGACAACGCTGTTTGAGATTTTCTAAGGATACGATTTTTTTTAATCGTGTACAATTTGAAACGAAGCGCTCGCAAGCGGCCATTGATCGTCAGTGTTGGTCATACTTTTGTCGTTTCGATCGCCAACGGAGGCGCCCCTTGGGGACAATCCCGCATTTCTGCAAAGACCTGTGGCCTCGAGCAGGCAACGTAGACGACTGAGCCTTCGAACGATGCGCAGAAAGCAACAAAATATAGACAAGGGTTGGGCGTGGGGAGGGGTTGTCGACTTGTGGTGACGTGGCCACGCGGCAGCGCGGTTCGCTGCTTCTCGCAGATCTCCGTGGTTCGAGCCCACCGGCCGCCCTCGTTAATACTGCGGGTGTATTAACCCCTACCTCCCCTCCCCCCCCAAAAAAAAAGATGCGTGCCCGCCTGCTTCGCAAAGGGAACGTTACAAAATACCGTGACGTTATTCGAAAAAGAGGAGGCCGCATGCGCTGGTGTCACGATCGAAATTTTGCCAGAATAAAAAAAACTGCCCCGGAGTTAAACTGCTTCATTTGTAGAGATATCAACATATGAGTGGCGAGTCACGTCCGAACTGACCGATTATAGCGGTCTGTGACACATCGAGCCTCCTTGAGAACCTTGCGCGATAGCAATAGCAGGAGCAAATTATATATTGGACAAGGAAGGACAATTGTTTGATATAACTTCTCAATAATTCACCTTCGTAAGCCCTCTTGGTTAATTGTCATTGACCCCCTCGACTAATTGGTCCCACAGCATCAACTCTGCCCCCATGTATCTGCTCTGGATCCCATCAGGAGTGTTGGGTTTTTCTTTTTACTGTGGGTCTCCAAAAACGAATCGAAAATGTATTTCATCCATCAGACGGCAGACTGTTTAATTACCTTTCTTGTATAACACACGGATGACAGAAAATTGAAAAACAGATGGGGAGGCATCGTAAACAGAGACCTGGCACAATGAGATTCACGAAAAACAGCGGCAGAGAAGGCGGCGAAAGATCGGGAAGAGGTGGAGGGAACTCGTGTCAACAGCACGTGTCGAAAATCACAAAGATGCCTGATGTTGATGCACGATCGGATCCTGGTCGCATCAGAATAAACCCTGCGAGTGTCCGAGCAGCGTGATTAATGCACAGAGCAAGCCTGAGACACACTCGACGCGACTGTTCACAGCACACGCGCACACTCTCGCGCACACACTCGCACACACACGCACGCACACACGCACACACACGCACACACTCGCGCGCACACACGCGCACACGTACACACTCGCGCGCACACACGCGCACACATGCACACACGCGCACTCGGCGGTTTCTTGAATCACGCCCGACACCGAATCACGCCGTGGATCGGAGAAGCTGCGTACGAGTCCGCGGTTGTGTCGCATGCCTCTCTCCGATGTGTCCGCGGTGTGCGGCGTGTTTTGTGTTCTCGTTGTGCGGCGTGTTTTGTGCTCTTGTTGTGCTGCGCGTGTCGTTCGGCACCGTGTCTGACGTCTCGTGCCACATGCGGGGGGATGGGGGAGCTTCAGTTCAATTGCGTTCCCGAAGAAGTCCCCAGCACTTGCAGCGAAGCATCGGACATCGTGCCGAACGACACACGGTGCAACCCGAAATCACGTATGAGGGCTGCGTAAGACCTTCTACACAAGCCTCGACACGTGGTACCCAATGCTTGAGTCTAAGTATTTACTTAAGAGCGACCCTATATTGCTCTATGCAAGGCCGTCTGGTTCATAGAGGTGTAGAGGATGCGCGGGACATCCTGACACACAAACACCACACAACCACGGGTTAAGGGTCAGGGGTCACGCGAGCACTGCCATGCACGACACGCAATCCGATGATTGAGTGGAGGACACTCCGATCGGATTGGTGCGGGGAAAGATTGAGTTGGAGAGTTTGAGGCTTTGGATGATGAGTAGAAGTGTGGTGTGAGTTGGCGACGAGAATCCAGACCCTTCTTTGACCAGCTCAAGTGTCCTCTTCGCGGGGTTGGAGTGGAATGCCGCACTAAGAGGAACATTCTAGCATTTCCATCATAATCATTATCAGCCACGATCAATCCACTGCTGGATGAGGCCTCCCTCACGCCGTTGCCATCCCCCTTACGATTCCGCGGTGTAGCGATCCGCCGAGCAGCTGCGTGCGAGCCTGTTCATGAAAATAAAACTAGAAACTAATAAGACAAAATCTTTGCCGCAAAAACTGAGAGGAGCCAATTCAATGTAGATGGTGTTTGTATTGCAGCGAATTCCTGTTGGAGCGTAGAAGGAATGGGTTCACCCGTACGCGTGACAACCGCGAACGCGGGGACAATTGCTGACACACGAGCGGGCTTGGATGTGTTTTAACAGAAATCGATGGACTGTGGGCAGATTAAAGCTGCCAGGTGGAGGCGAGAATTGATTATGAAATAGTAGGAGAGGAGAGAGACCTGACACCACAGGGAGAATACGCAACAGCTGCCAGATTGTATTCAGGAGAAGCGCTTATGGATTTTGAGGCAGCAAGCAAGCAATGAGCAACCATTGTGTAAGCCAATCACGTGACTAAAGGGTAACTGTGATCGATAAATACAGTATCTACTAAAGCGTTTTAGTGGAGACTAAAGCGTTTACTACTAACACGCTTTTTGTATGTACTAAAATGTTTTAGTAGATACTAAAGCGTTTTAGTAGATACTAACGCGTTTCCTGCTAAAGCTTTAATAATCTACTAAAACGTTTTAGTAGATACTAAGGGGTTTTAGTAGAGACTAAAGCGTTTACTACTAAAGTGTTTTAGTATATATTAAAGCGTTTTAGTATATACTAAAGCGTTTTAGTAGCTAAAGCATCTACTAAAGCGTTTTAGATCCAGAAATAAAGTATCTCTTAAAGCATTTTAGTATCTACTAAAGCGTTTTAGTATCTACTAAAGGGTATCTACTGAAGCATTTTAGATCGATAAATAAAGTATCTACTAAAGCATCCTCACTCCTTTTGTAATCTATTTCCAAATCGTGCCGACATGTTTTTCAAAGTACGCGGTCTTTTAACCTCAATGTTATCCCAATAAAATGTAGTAGGCTTTCGCAATGTTATCCATAATGGAGGTTTTTGGGGTTGGATCGCATACATGCAAATGTGCCATTAAACTCGCCACCACTCGACTCAGTCAATGACTAAGGTTTGTCACGTGAACAAAACATTCCGATTCAAGACCGAAGCAGGAGGAGGATTTCTCCACAATTTTGGCTGTCGCCTGATGAGGCTGGTTGCAATTACTGGTGAAACGTCACCACCACTGGAATTGTAAATGTTGCACACTCGAAATGAAGGACGTGGGCAGGTGCTCCAAATCGAGGGCAAGCACATTTATTTATTGTGGTTAATATTAATCTTGTGAAGAACAGCACCGTCACTCTGTAAAATGCAACAGCGCGTGTTACACGCAGCAATTCTTCCGAGTCGCCATTAACCACGTGGCTGGTTTACACGTGCGGTTATTCATTAACCCTGCCAGCCACCTACAGGCCCGACTCAGTCTACACATGCTGCTGTACACACATGCATTGATGCACTGCACAGCACATCAGGACTTTCACAGAACCACACTTTACTCCCTTGCTGCACAAGGACATAATTAAAAGAGTGATCCATTCCTAATGTGCCACATTGTGGGTAGACTCTCACACCGGTGTGTGGAACGAGTAACGAATTGGCATGTTTTGTTCACGTGACACACCTTACTAGCTGGCTCTGCGGCAGGTGGTGGTGCCGGGTTTAATGACACATTCATATTTACGCGATCTAACCAGAACACAAACCTTTATTTTGGGTTATCCAAATTGTGGCTATCGGCGTGGCTCCATGACGCGAAGCACCCGCCGAGCGGTGGGACACTTCATGTGAGAGAACGGCCCATGGAAGTGGATATTACAGAGCTTCCCATGACCTCTGGTCCACACGGTAGCGGGCAGCAGATTCCCACCTGTTTTTTTCGCTCAGATTATTATTATTATTAATTTTCATGAGTGACGTAAATATTTTTTTGTCAATTCTCAAAGCCAAATTAAGTGGAACACCACCATCCACATTTGAGAACCCAGTTCATTCAGAACCAGTGGCCTAGATTTGAAGCTAGGATCTCAGCGGTGCTAGCTGCGAAGTCTGAATATCGCACGGCAGCTGTGACTCCCTCCTACTCCAACGGACAATTAAGGACAGCTTACAGCGGGGAACTGTGGATCAAAGATATTCACTCGACTACTCTTGAAGCCGTCCATTGGTGCACTCACCGATCGAAACGCGAGTATATGAATGTCACTGAATGACTCCCGACCATACGAAAGAAGAGTGGCTATTTAAGTCTAATCAGTGTCTTTGAGTCTATGGGTCTTTACACTAGTCGTCAGTTCTCGATGAAATTCGTTGGTGTCTATGTAAGTCTTTGAACCTCCACGTGAGTCTACGCGTCACAAACCATGGACCACGTGGTAACGCCACGGGCCGCTTACGTAATTTTGCCGGCAGCATTTACGGTCATTTCACCGGGCTACTCCTGAAGCCGCACACCGGCACACCTCACCGACCTCCACGCGAGCACGTAAACGTCGCCGATCGTGTCCCCAGCGTGTGGGACACGAGAAGGTGCTCGGATCTGAATGAGAAATGTTGCGCACGCTGTTTACCGTTTAATACATTTCCATGACAAAGATCCCCAGCAGAGCTCACCAAGCTGTGAGCCATGCCTCGCCCCCTGGGTAGATGATTTGGGCATTTTAGAAATAAATTAGCTACACAACAGCATTCGCTGAGATTTCGTTATCACACACATTGAATGCATGTAAACAAAACTAATTTGGCCGAATAAAGTTGCAAGTTTCGTGTTGTTTTGACCAGCGCTTGCATAAAATATGGTATTAAAAAAATTGCTTAATTAATGAGTCTACTAAGCTCGTTGTAACCGGTGACATTATAAATGTGACATCCTGTAAAGTTCTTTACGCCGTCGGTAAATGGAAGCGTGCGGATTGGAGATTCGGGTTGGTTTTCTCGGCGTGTGAATCAATGCTGCCGGTCCCACACTGTTCCCATGAGATCACCAATCACCGCACGCGAATCACCGCACCAGAGACACCACAGGAGAGTCACCACACCAGAGTCACCGCACCCGACTGAGACCTTCACAGCCGTGGGCCGCGGCACAACATGCAGAGAATGTCACACAGCCCGTGGCAGGTATTGGCTGATTAATAAATAAGTAAATAAATAAGTAAACAAGTGATAATAAAATAATAATAATTAATAATACTAATAAAATTATAACCCAATAAAACAATAAAAATAAACTAATAACAATTATAACAATAATAAAATAATGATAACAACAATAATAACATAGGATGTGAAATGCCTAAGCGGTAGCGCATTTGCCGGTTGTTGCAGAGGTTTGTGGCCCAAGCCCAGCGTCCGCTCTTGTTAACACCGCCGGCTCGTGTTTGGCCAAAACTGACCACTCAGCGGAACCGTGACGAGTGGCTCGCGATTGGAATATTGCGAGTTCCAATCCTGGTTGGATGTTGACTCAAACTGTCATTATTCCACGGGGGGTGGATACAAATCAGATAACTTCATGAGGAAGTTCACAGTGGTTATTCTTTGGATGGACAAGGAAGGGCAATTGTTTGATATAAGCTCTCAATAATTCTAGATTTGAAGCTTTCGTGACTGCAATGATTCATATTCTTAGGTTTTTTCGGTAAAGTCACGTAGGTAAAAACATTAAAAAGTAAAATAAAATAAAAATCACGACGTTTCCGAGGCAACACAAGCTTCCGTCTTCAGGTGGAACCGTCACAGCCACGACAGCTGTATCAAGTAAATGAGAGATTGCAGAAGCTACCACTCCGTTTATATAATGGTTGGAGAAGGTGGTGGGGCAAGGGCCGCATACTTATTATTAATATGGTAAGGTGAGGCTTGAGACTAAGAATAGACTGCATAACAAAGGCTGAGCCTTTGTTATGGAGAGGTGCGGTTTGTGACTCAACCTGTGACTAGACATGGTAAAACAGTAATGGTTGTCTGTCAAATAAGATTGGCAAATAAGTGTAGTTAAATCTTTTTTGCATGGTTAATCACATCTTTCCAATGATTTACAAACTGAGTAATCATTGGAAAGATGTGATTAACCATGCAAAAAAGATTTAACTACACTTAGTTGAGTCACAAACCGCACCTCTCCATAACAAAGGCTCAGCCTTTGTTATGCAGTCTATTCTTAGTCTCAAGCCTCACCTTACCATATTAATAATAAGTATGCGGCCCTTGCCCCACCACCTTCTCCAACCATTATATAAACGGAGTGGTAGCTTCTGCAATCTCTCATTTACTTGATACAGCTGTCGTGGCTGTGACGGTTCCACCTGAAGACGGAAGCTTGTGTTGCCTCCGAAACGTCGTGATTTTGATCTTATTTTATTTTACTTTTTAATGTTTTTACCTACGTGACTTTACCGAAAAAACCTAAGAATATAGCTCGCAATAATTCACCTTTGTAGGCCCTCTTGGTTAATTGGCATTCACCCCCTCGGCTAATTGGTCCCACAGCTTCAACTCTGCCCCCATGCATCTGCTCTGGATCCCATCAGGAGTGTTGGGGTGTTTTTTAATGTGGGTCTCCAAAAATGAATCGAAAACTTATTTCATCCATCAGACGGCAGACTGTTTAATTACCTTTCTTGTATGACACACGGATGACAGAACATTGAAAACAGAGAAGCAGATGGGGAGGCATCGTAGACAGAGACCTGGCACAATGAGATTCACGAAAAACAGCGGCAGAGAAGGCGGCGAAAGATCGTGAAAAGATGCCTGATGTTGATAACGACGACAACGAAGACTATGCACGATCGGATCTTGGTAGTATCAGAATAAACCCAGCGAGTGTCCGAGCAGCGTGATTAATGCACAGAGCAAGCCTGAGCCACACTCGACGCGACCGTTCACAGCACACGCACACACGCGCACTCGCGCACACACGCACACACACGCACGCACACACACACGCGCACGCGCACACACACGCACACGCGCACACACACGCACACGCGCACACACACACGCACACACACGCACTCGCACTCACGCACGCACACGCGCACACACGCGCGCACACACACGCACACGCGCACACACACGCACACGCGTACGCACTCACGCACACACACGCGCACACACACGCACACGCGCACACACACGCACACGCACACACGCACACTCGCGTTGAGGCGCGTTTTTTTTACCAACATATATTCACTGTCTGCTACGCGGTGGACGTCAGAGATGCCGTGGTGCTATGTGAAGAGAAAAATTTGGCCACGTCTGCTGGCGATGGTACACATTTTCCAAACTTTTTTTTTTAAAATTATCTGCCAATTATTTAATTGGGTAAAACCGCATGGCACCATCTGTGAGACGCAATTCCTTCGTGGTAGCCGTGCAATGTAATGAATACCACGAATACCACATATACAACAATATCGTTCGTTACAATACTGTGTGTAATTATCACGGTAATATCCAGCTGGTTGTCAATCCAATGCTGGATGAAGACCGCCGTGTCGGTCATGGCGATTGACTGTACTTCACCAGATTGGGAAGCGTGGGATGGTGAAGGCGACGGCTCAGAACTGGATCAGATAACACTCACCACTGATGTCACTGAGGTTAGCCGTGCCCGCGAATTGAACTCAGGTGGCTGGGCTCATAGCGCAGTGCGCTCTAACCACTGTGTCACTACCCCCTTTGGGTTACGTCCCAAGATCCCAGATGAATGAAGTTCAAAGTCTCCCATGTTCCTTGCGAGCACTGCCTCATTTCACCATGCCCATCCTGTGCTCGGTGAGCTGCATTGCGTTCTGGTTGCCGAACGAATACATTGTACGGTCGCACTTGTTACATACGAAGTGCTTGCCACAAATGAAGCGCAATACATCGCCGATCTCGCCAAGGAGCGTAAACCATCACGCCAACTCCGCTCATCCTAGCAGCAGCGGCTTATAGTTAACCATTGAACGAAGACGGCCACTGCATCGCGCGCTTTCAGATTCGCTTCTGCGGCCGTCTGGAACGCTCTTCCTTCCGATATTAGGAAGCCACTGGAGCTATGCGCTTTCAAATCATCTAGATTGGAAATTCATTTATTGAGAACTGCTTTTTGTGTTTGATATGTTGTCCTTCCCCCGCACCTCCGATTCGCACGGTTGGCTACGTACAGTGCGAATGAAGTTCAACACACAGTACATACATACACCACATCAACCAATATAACGAGCTAACGTTGTGGGTAGTGGTTCTTATTCAGTCCATTTTCAATGGCCATTCTCCACAACATTATCCGACGTATAATTTCCTCTTGTAAATCAGGTTCCATTTTCATCATCATCATCATCATCAGCCACTGCTGGATGAAGGCATCGCCCAAGCCGTCGCCATCCCTCACAATCCATTCTTGTGAATTTGGTCCATTGTGTGGTTTTGTTTCTGACCGCATTTCCGAACAATGTCGCGGCAGGCAGTCTGCGCCAATTTGAAACGTTCTTCTTTCACCACTTCGGTGCGAGCTCAATCACTGGTGATTCGTGCTTGTGGCACCATCGCCGGCGCAGTTCCTTCAACTATAATTTATAATTTTTCATTTTGCTCAAAGAGGCCACATGCGGACTTCGCTACTCAAAGGTGGTGCTTAGAAATCTCGGAGCGCGATCATACCACGGCGTGTCCGTTTCACATATCCCATTGTGTGGAGGAGCACATAGCGGGGATTCGTGAATTTACGCTGTTAATCCATGACATTGGGCTTAGGCATGATGATGAAGACGATAATGCTACAGCGCGACCTAATATTAATTGAGCAAAAAAAATGAGAGCACACACATTAATGAGTTACCCTTAGCAATACAATTTTTGCACATTATTGCTTGACGGCAGGGGAAAACACTCCTGGCCTCATACGTGCATCGATGCTGGGCAGCAAAAACTGCTTTGGATTACCGCGTTGTAGTAATCACACCAATGATCATCCGTAGGCTGCCTGTGTACAGATGGTATTTCCGAAAATACGAACCTTCATATGCGCTTGACCTACATCCTGCAAAGTTTATATATATATACGTAGCTGGCGGTCAAATGTCATTGGAAATTTACGGGGATCAGGTGGATAACCGTCACTCCGGATTTTTGACTGCCTGCGAAAGGTGGTCAACATCGGGGATCGGCGCAATCCCAGCCATGGCTGCGCACTGGGATTTGACGGAGCCAAAGGGGCGATCGCGTGACAAGCGATCAAGGCGCCGTACAGCAGGTACAGCAGGTGCAGCAGGTGCAGCAGGTACAGCAGGTGCAGCAGGTGCAGCAGGTACAGCAGGTGCAGCAGGTGCAGCAGGTACAGCAGGTACAGCAGGTGCAGCAGGTGCAGCAGGTACAGCAGGTGCAGCAGGTGCAGCAGGTGCAGCAGGTGCAGCAGGTGCAGCAGGTGCAGCAGGTGCAGCAGGTACAGCAGGTACAGCAGGTGCAGCAGGTGCAGCAGGTACAGCAGGTACAGCAGGTGCAGCAGGTACAGCAGGTGCAGCAGGTACAGCAGGTGCAGCAGGTACAGCAGGTACAGCAGGTGCAGCAGGTACAGCAGGTACAGCAGGTGCAGCAGGTACAGCAGGTGCAGCATGTGCAGCAGGTACAGCATGTGCAGCAGGTGCAGCAGGTACAGCAGGTACAGCAGGTGCAGCAGGTGCAGCAGGTACAGCAGGTGCAGCAGGTACAGCAGGTGCAGCAGGTGCAGCAGGTACAGCAGGTGCAGCAGGTGCAGCAGGTACAGCAGGTACAGCAGGTACAGCAGGTGCAGCAGGTGCAGCAGGTGCAGCATGTGCAGCAGGTGCAGCAGGTACAGCAGGTACAGCAGGTACAGCAGGTACAGCAGGTTCAGGGGTCGCGCAACACACGGAGCCACGTGAGGCTCAACCAGTGGCAGCGGCGAAATCAGCGCCACGCTCACAAAATCAACGCTCAGGTTGTGGCTGCTTGGCCTATCAGGCCAATAGCCATCAGCTGCGCCTGGCTTTCATGAAAGGTAAAGAGTTGTAGCCATGCAAATGTCTTGCTTACGCCACTACTGGTCGATGAGCCTCCACTAGAGGGGAGCTCTAGACTGCCCCCCCCCCCTCCAGAGGGTATTTTGGGCCACTTCGTCACGCTCGTGGCACATCTTGGATGCAGCGGAGTGTACCCACACTGCACTGGTAAAACAAAGCAAGGACGATGCGTATGTTATCAAAGCACATTTAGTTTGCATGTTTCACCACATGCATGTGCGGTTAATGCAGACTTGATGCCTAGTTATAGGTGTCTATGTGGTGTTTTCACATCTAAAAAACCTACAGTGTTTATGCCAGAAATGGTAAAGCCTTTTTTTATCATCTTAATTGAGTACCGACAAAAAGGGTCCCATAGACACATATTTATATGTTTCCTTTAGGGCAGCGTTATTGACGAATATATCGAGTGTTTGTGAAAAGCCGCGTGAAGCTTAATAGAGTATCAGCGGGGAAGGTGAGCAGAACACAACAGAACACCGCTCAGAACAAATCATTACTCAAGTTGTGGCTGCTTGACTTTTCAGCCCTTTGGCCATCAGCAGCTGTGCCTGGCGTCCGTACCACGAACCGCCAACCACGCACAGTGGTGGTGGCATTTGGGAGGGAGAAACGAATTAAACATTATACCATGGTGGGGCCGTAAATTAAGTTTTGGACTGGCACTTGCCACAAGGAACGCAAATCGATAGGCTATCAAATTGTGGATTTCAGGGTAAGATTTCAGGGTCACAGAGGCTTTTGGTTCACCATCGAACAAAGACGGTCACCGCATCACGCACTTTCAGATGCGCTTCTGTGGCCGTCTGGAACGCTCTTCCTTCTGATATTAGGAAGCCGCTGGGAGCTATGCACTTTCAAATATAGATTAAAAACTCATTTCTTGAGAACTGATTTTTGTTTTTCGTTTGTTATCCTTCCCCCCGCACCTCGGACTAGCACGGTTGGCTACGTATGGTGCAAAAGAAGTTCAACGTACGTACAAAGAGGCCACGTGTCAGCAGTAACACGGCCCCCAGCTCTGCGCTATGTATTTTGAACATTGACACTGGACGAATCTGATTTTTCACAGACGCAGAGCGAGCGGACGCAACGCAATGTTTCTCGCGCAGGTCAACACGGCCGACTCGTCGGGCAGTGCTCGCGAATGCAATTTAAAACTGCCATTACCCGCGGCAGCAATTATTAAGACCGATGATGAATCATCGTCTCTAACCGAGCGAGGCGTTCCCACCAGTGCCCAAGCTGCCCTCCATTCTGCTGGAGATGATTACGTAACACTGTGTCAACGTTCATGCAGCATTAATGTGTAACAACAATAATACATAACCGCGACATTATGGCGATTCTAAATCAACCAACGGATGAAGGTGTCCACCCATGGCATGTCGGTCTCATGTTTTTTTTTTATTGACCATACTTCACCACGCCGGTTCAGTGGGAGTTTGTGTAGAGGGGAAGGACAAGGTCTGATACCACTCGCCCAGAACTCATAGCCCGGGCAGGGATTTGAACTCGAATCACCAGCGCACGCCACTCCCCACCACGTGAATGCGCGCGTGCTCATAGCGTGAAACAACCGCGGATTGCACACGCGCGTGTCAGTGCTGCGTGTTCTACGCAAATCACGTGAGGGCGATAGTTCGGGTTTTGACGGTACCGTCACACTTCACCAAAAGCATGGCATGACGCTATAATGGATTTTAATGTGCAATCAATGTAATGGGGTGCTCAATAACAGCCACTAGTCAAAGAGTAAAGACGTTAGTGCAAGATAATTGTACATCTATTTAAGTTCCTGTTTACTTTTTGACAAATTATTAAGAGCCGGGATGAGAATGGTCGTTGAAATGGCAGGATGCTGAACTGTGCCCCGACTTCAAATGCCTACATTTAAAATAAAAATATATATATCGCAGGGTCAACTGAAAATGTTTCCACTTGCGATCCTCATCATCCTCATCATCATCATCATGAACTGCTGCCAGCAGCCATGGTCAATCCGCTGCGAGATTAAAACCTCTGAAGCCTCCGCCTGTCTCCGTGACGGCGACGCCACTTCTCTTCTCGGCTTAATCCCTCGCACCACTCCTCTTGGGAATTCGCTCTCCATCGTATCTTGTCCCCCCACCCCCCATCCCAAGCTTTTGCAACTTAAGCTTTTGACTCTCACGACATGAACTATAGTGCTGAAAAATAAGAATAGGTTTTACCCTTTCTGGCAATAAAACGGGAGGTGTTCAAACGTTCAAACACCAAATATGTACCTTTTTGCAAGGATTCAAGTCTGCATTAACCACCACGTACTTGTGGTGAACATGCAAACAAACGTGCTCTGATAATAATCTCAGCATTGTGTCTGAAACTGATTGGCCTACACCAGAGACAGGAGCCTTCTTCATTGGCCTCGTCTCACCAGAGAACGCCAAAAGGCTACCACGATAGTGCTGTTTGTTGCTGCCCCCTTGACGTTTTGAGCTATTGAGACCGGCGCTCAGAGATCGTGTTAAAAAAGAGACATACGATGAAGACGATGATGATGATGATGATAAGATGCATGGACGGGTGCATCATTCATTCAAGCTGGAAGCACTCACCTAAACCTCTCATACATTATTTACACACGCGGTAAATACCTTACTTACGATAGCAATACAACTCCAGATGTAGGATGCTTGGCTGTGAAGTTCAATACCTTCACCGGTGAATTAGATGTTTATTTTAGATGCTTGTAAAAATGCACTAAAGCCGTCAGAAAAAAATTTAAAACTACCGTGCGTTTTATAACCAAGAAACGACTGCCCTATGCTTCAATCCCACGTGGCCGGGAGTTCATCTGTAGAATTATTACTTACCAAACACGTTTAATAAAACAAAGTAGAAAAAAAAATCAATCGTCTTATACAGTGCAACATTGATTTACTGCGGCAATTTCTTGTTTGTTTCTCAGAGGGCTCATCAGAGATTGCTGCAACTGACCCCACAGACCACGAATATATAAACATTATGCCCCGTAATTGTGCTCTCTTGCCTGAAAATGGCCCCTGTGCACGTGGCGGGGGCAGGAGGAGTCAGGAGGGAGGAGAGGCCTTTGATGAGCACTGATGCCACCGGACCGCGCTCCAAATTGCTCTGGGAGCAACTTCCTGCTCCCCGATGAGCTCCCGCGAGCCACATCGAAGCAACCAATTCCCACCCCCCGACCCTTTTGAAGACGCGAACCCGTGCGCATTTTTTGCGCAAACACCAGCGGTGACCCTCGACTGCGCGAAGAGGATGCATGCCCAGCACGGCATTTCTTTTCTTTTTTTGTGCTTCGTAGATACCAGCATTCGAATCTGCTCCGTCTGTACTGTTGGGGCAGTTAGCAGGTGCGCAGCGGTGTTCACAATTGCAATTGCAAAGTGTTAAAGCAACAACAAAAAAACCCTAGTAATTATTCTTTTTGATAAGCGGCGAACGTCAAAATAGCCGATAATGATTTGTGATGCGGCATTACAAATAATTGTGCGTGTGCTGTTCTTATTAACATGGGGGTCACAACACGTACGGTTTTACGTTATTCATGAAACACTGTCCCGTATTCACGAGCATTGCGGCTCTCTGAACATTTCGTTGTTTGACCAAATTCGAAAAAAACGCCTCTCCTTGTTACTTTAATTGCTGACCGTTGCCCGAAACCCTTCCGCCTCTGTCCACCCAGCAGAACAAATCAACGGGTACCGCCACTTCTTCTTCTTGGTTCTTTCGGTAAAGTCACGTAGAATGGAAATAATAAAATAATAAACATAAAACATAATAAAATAATTCTCACGACGTTTCGGCCACAACGCAAGCAGCCGAAACGTCGTGAGAATTATTTTTATTATGTTTTATTGTTATTGTTTTATTATTTCCATTCTACGTGACTTTACCGAAAGAACCAAGAAGATGAATCCCTGCTGTCACGAAAGCTTTAAATCGAAATTTAAGGGTACCGCGCTGTTCGTCAAAACGGTAGGCCGTGCGTGGCGGGGTAGAGTGTGCAATAAATACAGGTCCTCCTCCGAGACGTCTGGCCATGCGTGGAAAGTGCGCACAATATCTTCCAGAGAGGCCGACCGAGTTATCTCTCTCTAGCGGAGAAGCTGCTGCCAGCACAGGCGGTCGGGGGAAAACATTTGCGGTGCCGGACCTTTGAACGAATTTCAGCAGCGGTGCGATGGACACGCGTTCGTGTGCCGTCAACCTTCCGCGTTCGACCGAGGCGTCGCCGAATCTGGGTCGGTCTTTGGTTGACGTGTAAAGCCCTTCGGCTGTGCCGCACCCAATTACTGGCACACCTGACAGCACTGCTGAGCACTCCAAAACACCGCCGTCTGCAACTCAACACTCGCTGAGGCTGCATCCTGAAATCCTCACGCGTGCTGCCACAGCTCGAATGCGCCTCCCATGTTAGAGCGTCTGGCATGAAATCAAACAACAAGGACATCTATTTTACTGCTAGCACATGCAGGGTTCTAATCACGTGTTCTTTTTGTCGGACACGGCCAACATCAGTGGCCAGTGACACAACTTGGTTGAACCTCCAGGTTCACTCAGCCCCCCAAGATCGTACCTGGCGTGGCGTGCGTACAAAAGCATCCCTCGTCCACAATGCAGGACGTAATAGGCGCTCACTAACGGCACCTCTGCTCTGACCGTACATGCAGGCTACACAAGGGGACCTACGCCTCTGTCCCCCATATATAAGGCAAAGACCCCCCATACAGCCTTAACTGACTTTCGGTGCAAGTGCTGTTTTATATACACACACACAGAATGACGGCAGCAGCAACAACAACATCATTAGCTATCCGCCACTGAGTGATGGTAACAATCCCGCAGTGCCCGTGCCACGCCTCGGTGCGCTTCGAAGCCACGTGCAGCGCACAACCAAATCTGACCGTCGATCATCAGGCGGGGAGAGTGCGCGCGCTCCTCCTTGAGGAGTAGGGGAGGAGGAGGGGGGGTGGTTCGACGACTCCGCACGTACCCGGAAGGCGGCGAGCACGATGCGTGTGACCTTCTCCTTGACCGACTCGTTGAGGACGTCGGCCAGCGCCGGCACGGGGCTGTTGGTGCGCAGCAGCTCGCACACCTGCGGGCTGAAGGCGAGCAGCCACAGGCAGAAGCTCATCTGGTACTGCAGCTGCACGCCGCACCTGTTGTGCAGCACCGCCATGATGCTGCCGGAGAGCGCACGGGGGGAGGGGGGGAAGACGTCGGGTGAGCGTGGGGGCAGGAGAGAGGAGAGGGCAGGTGAGCGTGGGGGAGGAGGGCAGGTGAACTTGAGGGAAGAGGGCAGGTGAGCTTGCGGGAGGGAGAAGGGCAGGTGAGTGTGGGGGGAGAGGGCAGGTGAGTGTGGGGGAGGGAGGAGGGCAGGTGAGTGTGGGGGGAGAGGGCAGGTGAGTGTGGGGGGAGGGAGAAGGGCAGGTGAGCATGGGGGAGGGAGAAGGGCAGGTGAGTGTGGGGGGAGGGAGGAGAGGGCAGGTGAGCATGGGGGAGGGAGAAGGGCAGGTGAGTGGGGGGGGAGGGAGGAGGGCAGGTGAGTGTGGGGGGAGAGGGCAGGTGAGTGTGGGGGGAGGGAGAAGGGCAGGTGAGCATGGGGGAGGGAGAAGGGCAGGTGAGTGGGGGGGGAGGGAGGAGGGCAGGTGAGCGTGGGGGGAGGGAGGAGAGGGCAGGTGAGTGTGGGGGGAGGGAGGAGAGGGAAGGTGAGCATGGGGGAGGGAGAAGGGCAGGTGAGTGTGGGGGGGAGGGAGGAGGGCAGGTGAGCATGGGGGAGGGAGGAGGGCAGGTGAGTGTGGGGGGAGGGAGGAGAGGGCAGGTGAGCATGGGGGAGGGAGAAGGGCAGGTGAGTGGGGGGGGAGGGAGGAGAGGGCAGGTGAGCATGGGGGAGGGAGAAGGGCAGGTGAGTGGGGGGGGAGGGAGAAGGGCAGGTGAGTGGGGGGGGAGGGAGGAGGGCAGGTGAGTGTGGGGGGAGGGAGAAGGGCAGTTGAGTGTGGGGGAGGGAGAAGAGCAGTTGAGTGTGGGGGGAGGGAGGAGGGTCGGTGAGTGTAGGGGGAGGAGGGATGGCTTGAAACTACGCCCAGCATCTTCAGGACAAGATCCAGAAATTCAAAATGAAATCCAGTCTCCTGTCCCGAAAATGTTCGGTGCAGTTTCAAGCCAAACGTCGATAATTATCAAA
The DNA here is from genome assembly GCF_015708825.2 of Lethenteron reissneri. Lineage (NCBI taxonomy): Eukaryota > Metazoa > Chordata > Hyperoartia > Petromyzontiformes > Petromyzontidae > Lethenteron > Lethenteron reissneri. The sequence continues at coordinate 10,817,340 of NC_083820.1, read as the reverse complement.
ATTTGGCTGTGAGAATTGCTCAACTCACCGGTGAACTAAAACAATCATAATAATTAGCGCGTTAAACGCGTGTACACTACGTGGTAATTAAATTAGTTTGGCTATGTTGGGTAGTGGAGGGTTCTTATGGCATTACGTTGCGTAACCCAAACATATATTATGAATCATAACATTGTCTCTGCAAAACCTACGTGATGTGAAATGCAGAGCAGTCGTTTGTACGGAGAATCCGTCATCGTCATTATCATCGTCAATGTCATCATCATGATTGGCATCATCACCATCATCACCATCATCACCATCATCATCGCCACTGGGCCATTATCTATCTCATACCGAATAGAGGTTTCTTCACGGTGACACCGTTCCCTGCAGGTCTATGCATGTGAAAGCTCCCAACATAAAGCGCTCAAATCCTCCATGCATATTTTGCGAATGGACCTAAGAGGCAAGGGGCAGGAACTGCCGATACTTGATCACAAACTTGAAAAAGAAATCTCTCTCTCACGTATTTTTTTCTTCTTCCAAAAATTCTTCAACCAACAGGTGACAGAAGACTGGAACACCTCTGACAGCTGTCAATCACAGCAGCAGTCGCACAATTTTTGGAGTCAAAATCGAGTCGTGGAGAGGCTTTCACCCTGATGCAGGACGGTGGTGTCGGGATCGAGCGCGAAACGCAAGTCCCTCTACTGGCCGCTTCTTTTGAGAAATAAAAAAAGAAACAAATAAACGGATTAATTTTTTTTTAATTCACGGGGAAGTTTAATGGGGCACGGCTCCGATTTACGTCGGGAACATGCCACTGGGGACTCGTGAACATCATGCACAGCAGATGCTATCCGTTTGCATTCTCAGGAGCTCGTTGTGGCGAGGCCGCTCGTTAACGATGATGTCCTCACGCTAATGATAAATGCTCGAGATTTTTTACGCGCCCGACTGGTTTTTTTCTCCTTCTCCGAACCGAATGACAGATACGACAGCACGGCCTTGAGGCAATTGTGGAGCTCCGCCGTGCGGCTGCACGACCCAGGAACACGCAAAAGCCGTCCCCTGCACAGGGGGACGTCTCAGATCCGGCGGTATCGCGATCACGCCGACTCTAACAGATTCGTGATTAAAGTGGCCTCCGGGTGAAACATTTGCACTAATATATTTATATTTTTTTAGGTGCTACTTTTTGTTATTTTATTTGAAGGGAAAATAAACGGGACTGTCTGGAAGTTGAGCAAGTATTAGGAAGAGGCATCAACTTCGTAGCCACCGCCCCGATCTAGCAGAGGGAGGGAAAGAAGCGATTCCGAAGCGCAGAGGAATGAACATCATCGGCCGTGACGAACCCATGAGCGAGACGCATTGGCAATGCTCCATGCAATGCTCGCTCTCTCCCCATGACTCTTCTGTCACGACTACCATGGTTACTGTTGCCATGAAGCTCGCTCATCGATTCCTCGACCCCCATGCTGAGGAGTCGGTTCTGATCGACACCAGGCCGTTTCACCTCATTCACTATGTGTTCAACCACCACCGACACTGCAGGGCACAATGACTCACCCCACACACCCACTCACCCACTCACCCACCTACTCACCCACTCACTTACTTACCCACCCACTCACTTACCCACCCACTCACCCACCCACTCACCCACCCACTCGCCCACTCACCCACCCACCCACACACTCACTCACCCACTCACTTATCCACCCACCCACCCACTCACTCACCCACTCACTTATCCACCCACTCACCCACCATCCCACTCACCCACCCACTCACTTACCCACCCACTCACCCTACCCACCCACACACTCACCCACTCATTACCCACCTACGCACTCACCCACTCACTACCCACCCACTCACTCACCCACTCACTTATCCACCCACTCACCCACCACCCACTCACTCACCCACTCACTTACCCACCCACTCACCCACCCACCCACACACTCACCCACTCACTTTACCCCCCTCACCCACCACCCACACACTCACCCACTCACTTACCCACTCACTACCACCCACTCACTCACCCACTCACTATCCACCCACTCACCCACCCACCCACTCACTCACCCACTCACTCACCCACCCACTCACCCACCCACCCACACACTCACCCACTCATTTACCCACCTACTCACCCACCCACCCACTCACTTACCCACCCACTCACCCACCCACCCACACACTCACCCACTCATTTACCCACCTACGCACTCACCCACCCACTCACCCACCCACTCACCCACTCATTTACCCACCTACGCACCCACCCACCCACTCACTCTCCACATTTCTAGCCTTCTCCCTCGCACTTTTTGGAATTCCTCCAATCGTTTCTTTTCCAAAAGCCCCCATAAACTCTCTCGCTTCGAGCAACGTATGAACTTTCGAGAGCTGAGCTGTTAACCTGAGGATGCCGGGCGTAATATCCAGAGAGACGTGACACCCACGAGCACGCTGGGACATCGCTCTCTAACAACAACAACAGCAACACCCGGTGGTGCTGCTAAGACGGTAATACATGTGGCACGTTTGAGTCACATTTATTAATGGGCTGTGTCGGGTGGAGGAGGGTTTACGACACATTTTTTTCCCAAGACCTAAACCCAAACGCCCAATTATGGATCATAACTCCAATCTATTACACCATCTATCGTGCTGATCGTTTTTGGTCGCTTAGCATTTGAGGCTTTTGGGCCTGCGCTCAGGAACCGTGATTTACAAAAAAATTGTCCACTGCAGTTTCAAATAATGTTACTAAATTGCATTCGTCTGCGTCTTCATTCGGACTCGTTCATCTTGTGGCGCCATAGTCAGCCGCACTTTTGTCGCGTGGTTTTCAGGCACACGTAGTCATCGTTGTAAGTACGTACGTTGAACTTCTTTTGCACCGTACATAGCCAACGCGTGCTAATCGTTGAATAAATAAAATATTTTTTAAAAATAAATTTCGTCGAAGAAAACATCTCCGTCGGTGATTTCTCGAGCGGAGGAAATTGACGGCGTCCGCCGCTCCGTACCAGCTGATGCCGTCCTCCTGCACCCACGCGAAGCGGTATTCCCCCGTGCGGAGGATGAGCTGCAGGCAGGACGCGGCGCTCTGGAAGTAGTGCAGCGCCTGCGGGGAGGGGGAGGGCCTCGGGGTCAGAGAGCGGACATGATGCCGTGTAGCGAAAACGACACGGTATCGTGCACGCGTGTTGACCTTCTCTCGCACCGTGCGTTGCCAACCGTGCTAATTGGAGGTGCGGGAGAGGGACCTTCGATTAGCACGGTTGGCTATGAACAGTGGAAAAGAAATTCAACATACATGCAAGCACTAAATGCAGTTCTAAAGACATTGCCGGTTGTCGTGCGATCAGTTTCCCGCCACTTTGTAATTTTAAACAGTTGGGATCACACTTAGCAACATCGCCGCCGGCTGTGAAACTACTGCAGACTGTGTCTGTCAAATACAGCGTCTTCTTGATCGCCTTGCTGACCCGCTTCTACTGGACGTCTGTGACGAAGAGCTTCATAGCTCATCGGATTCCTCCAGGATAAATAAAGATTGTGACTTTGATTCCGTTTCAAACGGTGTGAATACGAAATGTACTAACTCATTCAATGTACTTCGCATGCGTATTGTCTTGAAACAATACAAACGAGGGAGGAAAACACGAGAGACAAACAAGAACCGGATCTTGGGATCAAGTGGCGACCACGAATTTTGCCACATTTTTATCAAACCGCTGGAGGGCCGAAGTCTTACCGATCCCCAGGAGAACGGTAACATCTTAAAATTAAAAGCTTAAAGCCACGAATCGAAACAACAACAACAACAAAACGGTCTCTACGCCGAGTCTGTGTAACATGTTGCCGTCATCGTTGGCGATGCTCGTGCACGAGCGAAGCTGCACGACGAGGCTGGTGCGACGGACGCACAGAGGCCGCAGAGAATTCATTCGATCGCGAGGACCCCCCCCCCCCCCCCCCGTGTCCTTCCCCCCGCACCTCCGATTACCACGCTTGGCTACGCACGCTGCGATAGAAGTTCAACGTGCGTGTGTGCGTTCGTGAGCTGGGCGACACAAGCGCTTCCAATGGGCGGCCCATTTTGGCAACTTTTGTCGGCGTCAGATTTTGTTTCCGTTCCACTAAATCTGACATCCGTCTGCGTCGATCGGGCACTTTTTCAGTTTCACACAAACGCGCGTCGCAATTGTTTGCGATACGCGCGTGCGCGCGTGAGTGCGTGCACACGCGTGTCCACTTGTAAAGATTTTAACGATTTACCAGGCAATCTAATTAGGTAAATA